>NC_134534.1:28907000-30177500 GCF_050624435.1 Tenrec ecaudatus | reverse complement strand
TTTTTTAGCAGTAGGTTGCGAACCATTTCTATGGACTCTGCTTTGTGGAGTATTTAATGTCTTTTTTTCCTTCCTACATGTTAGTTATTTGAATGTTTTATGAAACTATCAGTAGATTTACGGAGTTATTTTATGTCCAAGATCTTGATGCCTATTCTGTTAATTTTTCAACATCATAGTAACTTATAGGATATGGTAGAACTGCCCCTGTGTGTTTCCAAGAGTGGAACTCATTACAGGAAGAGAAAGCCATCCCCCCCCCCCCCCACACACACACACCCCGGAGCTGTTGCTGGTTTCAAGTTGATGAACTTGTGTTTAGCAGCCCAATGTGTAACGCCTGAGCCACCAGAGCCCCTGAACGTCATGTAGTGCGTGCAGCCTCACATGAAAAGTGTGCGCCCTATTGATTGGTTCTCAGGCTCTCGAAGATTGAAGCCTTTCTTTGTGTACTCATTTGAACTTACAAGTTTATTGTTGGGTATTTTCATGATAAATACTTCCTTAATAAAACATTTGTAAGTATTTTAAGGGGTAGCTGAGATAACATGTCACATCTAGAAATCATTTCTCCTCTTGCTATTTTTCAGCTATGCGAAAGCAGCCTTTTGTTTAGAGGAGCTTATGATGACTAATCCACATAACCACTTGTACTGTCAGCAGTACGCCGAAGTAAGTGTTGTCACAAACAGCAATTGTGTATGATTTTATCTTTACTGCTGGGGGTTGGGGAGCTAAAAGTATCTCCTTAATGTGAGGCAAGTATATAAATATTTAAAACATCTGTTGAAAGTTGAGTTGTGGAAGTAAAAGTAAAGAAATTTTAATACTGTAATGGAAATGCTGACATTTCCATTGAAAATACTTATTTTAAATAGTGTAATTCCTTATAGTTTTTCATATGAAAACTATACTCTTTCATAATAATGAATTCAGTGGTTGACTTATGACATTATGATTTGAATATTTTGCCACAGCCATCCGCATTAAATTTCTGAGAATTATATAATTACAGTTTTTAGAATCTATCTTTTAGGTTGTTTACATTAATTTGGGGGACATGGGAATAATTTTATATTAGCTCACTATTAAGAAGTTGCTTCAGGAAATAGAATCTGTTTATCCAGTGGCCATCTACGTATATACTCGTGTATAAGTCGAGTTTTTCCAGCACAAAAAATGTGCTGAAAAACGGGTTCGGCTTATACACAGTAACTGGTACCCCAGCGAGGTGTAGCATCTCGCAGGTGATTGCTATTCCTCTGCTGTTCATTCAAAGCCCTGCTGATGCTGACACTGCAGGGCTTTGAATGTTTGTTGCTCACATCTAATCAATCAGAGCTGTCCTATGACGTAGATGGCTCCAATTCGCAGAAGCACCCATAGTGATTCACTTACACCTGCAGCTGAACTGGTAAGGATGTGTCTGTGGCTGCGCTCCATCTCTCCCCTCTGGTTTCTGTGTTAATTCACATCCTGCATTTCCCACCCTAGGCTTATGCTCAGTCAATCAGTTCTTCTGGTTTCCCAGGTAATAATTCGGTACCTCAGCTTATACTCAGGTCGGCTTATATTCGAGCGTTTGCGGTCCTTCACCATTAAGGAATGTCAATGCAAATGACAAACTAGTGTAAGATGACAATCCAGAATGCAAGTCTAGATTTACAATGGTATTCATAGAAAATAAAATGTTGTGAAGCGTTTAAGAAGTAGAGGAAAGTAGAATTTGAAAATGACTTTTATCATGGAAACATTTGGATGTTGTTTTAGTGGTGGGCTATGTGTTTCAATTTAGATTAGCTTTAAAAGCCGTAAGATGAGTTCTTTTAACGTCTTTCCTTGTTTATAGAATATCTTTCACAATTACTAATGTCGTCCACGGTATGATGAAACATGCTTTATTTCAAACCAGTTAAATAAACAGGTTTCAGCACTCTGAAATTTTAACAGGTTAAATACACCCAAGGTGGACTTGAAAACCTCGAACTTTCAAGAAGGTATTTTGCACAGTCATTGAAACTAAACAACAGAAACATGAGAGCTTTGTTTGGCCTTTACATGGTGAGTGGACGTGTGTGTTCAATGTTATTTGTGAGTCCTGTGATTTAAAACCCTGTGCCGTCAAATTGCTCCTCTTGGGTTTTTTTTTATTGATTAGCATATTTATTTGCAGCAATATGTTGGAAGGCAGCTTTCATTTTTTTTTCTTTTTTTTTTGGCAGCTTTCATTTTTAAGTTGTTAAATATTTCATTGTAAAATATATTTTATTATATCAGAATAGAAATCTGATTTTTAAGTTGAAAACCATATTATACCTTTTAAAGTTTGTTTGATAGTCTTTGGTTTACGCTTTACATTGTGTCACTCTCCTTAAGTAACTCGTGATGTTTTACACTAAGTCAGTAAACGACAAAAGGAAATTTAAAGTTTTATGTTTCTTATTAACCTTTTTTATGCTATAGAAGCAATTTTGAGATTGTGGGATACAACATGTAATGAATTGTTTTTACTGTTTTTGTGTAAAAAAACTCCTTTGAGCTTAAAAGAGCAATTAAGGGGGAAAAAAGGAAGAAATTGCTGAGCTTCAACAATACACATAAAGTGAGCACTCTGTAGTCAGATTGGTACAAGAAACTTTCATAGATTAGTTATTACCATCTTTGTTTATTTTACTCTTTTCATAAACTTTTTTCTTACTGCATATCTTCTGCTTGGGGTTTGGCAGAAATGACGTGACCAAAAGAATAGAGAAAGGAAGAAATACAAAATTACTTTTAAGAAATGGACTAAAATTTGGGCTAGATTTTCAAAACACATTTCACCTGGATTTTGCCAGAACCAATTGAAATAGCTTGAAAATACAAGCTGTTTGTGAAATAAGTCAAGTGTTAATTTCAAAATGTTTGGTAACAAAATATTTATAATAGTTCATATACATAGCACTTTAAGTGCCAACTATTTTTCTGAACTGTGTTTAAAAAATTTTTTATTGTTTTTTTTATCACCAAAATCCGTACATCAACGATTTGAGTAGTTACTATTATGTACGCTGTATGGTGAAACAGAATGCAAAAACCACCAACCCACTGCTCCAGAGCCAATTTCAATTGATAGTACACTGAAGGTCGGAGTAGACCTGCCCATAGTTTGCAGCACACAGATTGCTGCATCTTCCTCTCGTAGAGGGGCTGGAGTTTGAGCCTTTGGGTTCGTAGTCAAGTACTTCAACCCCTGTGCCACTAGGGCTTCTGAAACAGAACCAGAGAGACTCACGTAATCTAAAGCTCGGCCCAGTGCTACCGTGTATACTCGAGTATAAGCCAACCCGAATATCAGCTGAGACACCTAATTTTACCACAAAAACTGCATTAAAAATGTGCTGAAAAACTCGGCCTATGGCCTATACATGAGTGTATACGGTACTATTATGTTGGGACTCCAGTTCAGGCATTTGGGTCCACATACATATTAACCATTGCACTGCTGAAAATTGGCATTATATACCAGGGATAGCCACTCAAATTGTTATCATACGGTTTTCTCCTTAGCAGAGGAGGCACACAGGTAACACATCACATGTTAAATATTAATAAAGTAGGGGTTTAACCTAGTCATAAAAACATTACTTTAAGGGGAGGAAAACCTTAACTTTTTTTAGTCCCATGAACACATCTCTTTAAGAAGAAGTAGTAAAAAAAAGTCTATCTTTGAAAAATACAAGTATACATTTAAAAATAAGAATACTTTTCTGGGATTTTATGGAATCCTGGTTACACAGTGTTCCAAGCACTTGGCTTTTAACTGAGAAGTCCGGTTCAAACCCACTACCATTCTGCCAGAGAAAGACGTTGCTGTTTGCTTCCATTTTTTTATAGCCTTGAAACCCACAGGCAATTCTCTTCTGCCCTTTAGCATACCTACGAGTCAGAATTAACGCCAATGGGCTTGTGGGGCTTTTGTGGGGATCAGTTGGTGATGCAGTGTTTAAAGTATTTGACTGCTAACCAAGAGGCCAGTGGTTTGAACCCACCAGCCACTCCACAGAAGAAAGACCGCAGTGTGCTCCCGTGAAGATTCCAGCCTTAGAATCTTTGGAGCTGTCCTACTTTGCCCCCTTGGGTCACTGTGAGTCAGAATCAACTCGAAGACAGTGAGTTTTTAAGGGGTTTATACATTCTTCCCTGTGTCACAGCCTAAGAATCCCCAGTTTACATGCATTTTTAAAGGAGAGAATGTAGCACACTGAAGGTTTCTAGTGAGGACAGTTGAAGCCCAGGTGACAGTGGTTATTCCTTCAGCTTGCTAACTTCAGGGTCAGCAGTTTGAAACCACCAGCCATTCTGAAGGAGAGAGAGGCTTTCTACTCCTGTAAAGAGTTACATTGTCAGAAACCCACAAAAGCAGTTCTGCCCTTCCCAATAGGGTCTCTGTGTCAGAATGGACTCAGTTGCAGTGAGTTTGGTTTGAGTTTGAGGTGATGACATTAGTTCTTTCTAAGGGACACCGTGTAGAGAGGACAGAACTGAATAGCAGGTAAGCCTCCCTTTCTCTGTTTAACACTTCTATTAACTTGCTTGGGTTAAGTCAGAGCACTCCTTTTCAACTGCTACCATAGGGAGTTGGTTTAAGTTATTTTTGAGGCCTTTTCTATTAACACTAAACAATTCTCTAATTCTGATATAGGAAATCTGTAATAATTTAGTAACAAAAAAAATAAAGTGAGTTTTAGTTTATAAACTTGCTTTATTTAAATGATAGGGGTTTTATCTTTAAAAGCTGTGGCAGATATATAAGTGCTTGTGAATATCATTTAATGTCTTTTTTTCCATTACTTTGGGTTATGCTTTGTTTTAAGATACATTTTTTATCTTTTTAAACACTAATTTCAGTCAATTTTATTTTCATTTTAAAGATTTATTTTATATAATTTTGAAGCTACTATTGCATTATAAGTACTACCTATGTATTTTTTAACTATTGTGGCTACAACAAAGGACTTTGTTTTTTATAATTCTTAAAAAAAAATTTTTTTCCAGTCTGCAAGTCATATTGCTTCTAATCCAAAAGCAAGCGCAAAAACGAAAAAGGACAACATGAAATATGCTAGTTGGGCAGCTAGTCAAATAAACAGAGCTTACCAGGTTAGTATATTATGTAATCACATAATCAGCTACTGTATTTTCTTTCTTAGTTGGCAGCTTGGTTTCTATTAACTACAAGGTCAGATATTGCTCATTATTGTTTAATGACATTTATCAAAACTAATTTGCAGTTATAGAATCACATTTTCTTTAGTTTTTCCACCACCAGTGCTATTATGATCCCATCATTAGCCTTCTTCCCATGTGGAAATCTTAGTTGTTTCCATTTGGTATGTCAAAAATTAATTGTCAAATTTAAAATGATAAACAAATTGACATGACATGTTGTAGGAACAAACTGGGAATGTAAGTGCAATATTAATCAATATCTCAAGAAATTTAAGATAATTAGGAAGAAAAGCCTATGATTAAATTTAACCTGGCAGTAATCTATAAACTGTATAACAAAATTTGTGTAATAGCTTCAGACATAATCTGGAAAGTTCTCAACTCATTTAATTTTATGATCCCTAGGACGTTTTTTTTTTTAAATCATTTTATTGCGGGTTCCTCCATCTCTTTCCACAATCCATACATCCATCCATTCTGTTGAACACATTTATACAAATGTTCCCATCATCCTTTTCAAAACATTTTCTTTCTACTTTAGCTCTTGGTATCAGCTCATCCCACCCCATATACCACCCCGCCCAACCCTTGATAATTTATAAATTATTATTTTTTCATGTCTTAAACTGATCACTGTTTCTCTTTACCCACTTGTCTGTTATTTGTTCCCCTGGGAGGGGGTTATATGTAGAATGTTGTGATCAGTTCCTCCTTTCTCTCCCCGCCTCCCCCACCTTCCCCTTCCCCTCCTGGCATCTCTACTCTCATTATTGGTCCTGAGGGGTTTATCTGTCCTGGATTCCCTGTGTTTCAAATTCTTTTATCAGTGTGCATGCTCTGGTCTAGCTGGATTTGTACGGTAGAATTGGGGTCATGATAGTGGGAGAGGGGAGCATTAAAGTACTAGAGGAAAGTTGTATGTTTCATCTGTGCTATGCTGCACCCTGACTGGCTCGTCTCTTCCTTGTGACCCTTCTGTGAGGGGATGTCCAACTGTCTAGAGATGGACTTTGGGTCTCCACTCCACCCTCCCCGTCATTCACATTGTCTTTGATGCATGCCTGATACCTGATCCCATTGACACCGCATGATCACATAGGCTGGTGTGCTTCTTCCATGTGGGCTTTGTTGCTTCTCAGCTAGATGGCCACTTGTTTATCTTCAAGCTTTTAAGACCCCAGATGCTCCATCTTTTGATAGCTGGACACCATCAGCTCTCTTCACCATATTTGCTTATGCACCCATTTTGTCTTCAGCAAACATGTCGGGAAAGTGAGCATCAGAGAATGCCAGGTTATGAGAACAAAGTATTCTTGCGTTGAGGGAGTACTTGAGTAGAGGCCCAATGTCGGTCTGCTGCCATAATACTTAGGGAAATAAATGCACATAGATTTATTTCCCTATCGTCATATGTAAATATATTTACATAAGTACAAGCCTATATTTAGACCTCTATAAATGTCCTTTGCCTCCTCATTCTTTCCTGTATTTCCTAGGACATTCTTTAGAAGGGGTTCTTGTTGTTAGGCGTCATTGAATCCATTCCGACTCATAACGAGCCTATGTACCACAGAACCAACTGCCCTGCCCTATACCATCCTCGTAATTGTTCTTATATTTGAGCCCATCATTGAAGCCACTGTATCAATACACTTTGCCAAGGATCCTTCCCTGTTTTGCTGTCCTTCTACTTTACCAAGCATGATATTCTCCAGGGACTAGTGTCTCTGGATAGCAGGTCCAAAATCCACGAGACAGAGCCTCACCATCCTTGCCTTAGATCAGATGCACCTTCGGTCAATAACATCCTTGCGTTTCAAAACTTTAAAAAGTTTTTTTATAACCCATTTACCCAATGCAGTGCATTGTTTGATCTCCTAATTGCTGCTTCTATGAGCTTGATTGTGTATCCAAGCAAGAGGGAATCCTAGACCTCTCTCTTTCCTCACTTTATTATAATATCACCTATTGGTCCACTAGTGAGGATTTGGGTCTTTACACTGAGTTTTAATCCATCCTAAAGACTGCAATCCTTAATCAGCAAGCGCTTTTCCTCCCTGTCAGAAACCAAGGTTGTATCATCTGCATATTGCAGGCCCTTAATAAGCCTTCTTCTCATCCTAATGCCAGGTTCTTTTTTATGTAATCCAGTTTCTCTGATCATTTTCTCAGCATACAGATGGAAAAAGTGAGTCAGAGGAGATAATCCTGAGGCACACCTTTCCTGATGTTAAACCATGCAGTTGTTCGGTTTGCACAACTGCCTCTTGACCTGTGGACCTACCCTTAGGAGCACAATGAAGTGTTCTGGAATTTCCATTCTTCTCAAAGCGATCCTGAGCTTGCTACTGTCTACACAGTGAACGCCTTTGCAGAGTCAGTAAAGCACGAGTAAATATCCTTCTGGTACTCTGCTTTCAGCCAAGACCCATCTGACAGCAGCAGTGAGTCCCTTGTTGTACGTTCTCTTCTGAATCGGGCCTGAACGGGCAGCTGTAGTGTACTGCTGCAAACGTTCGATGCTCTTCGACACATTTTACTTGCATGTGATGTGAATGATAATATTTCTATAATGTGTGCATTCTTTGGGTCGTTAAGGAATGGGTGCAAAGAGAGATCTTTTCTAGTTAGCAGGCCAAGTAGCCCTCTTCCAAATGTCTTAGCATAGACAAGTGAGTACTTTTATCAGTTTTTAGTGGTCTATCAGTTTACTGAAACATTTCAGTTCATTATTCCATCAATTTCTGGAGTCTTAGTTTTGATTAACACGCTCCATGCAGCTTGACTTTCTTCTTTCGGTGCCGTTGGTTTTTCTCACACGCTGACTCTTGAAATGAACTCAACCAGTTCTTCCTTCTTTTGCTGCTTCCTACCTTCGTTTGCCATCCCATAGAATCTTACACTATTTCAATCTGAGGTTTAAGTCTTTTCTTGAGTCCTTTCAGTTCAAGATATACCAACTTGGTCTTTCTGAGATCTTCCAGTTTGGTTTTCTAAATGTTTACACAGTTCATTATGATATTTTTCTTTGTATTCTTGAGCTGTCCTTGAAATGTTCTGTTCAGCAGTTTTACTACATAGTTTCTTCAATATGCCTTAGCTAATCTACAGTTCAGAGCAAGTTTCAGAGTCCCTTCTGGTACCCCTTCTAATCTTTTCTTCCTTTCCTGACATTTTAATGACCTTTGACTTTCTTCCTGAATGACATTTCTTTATTTCTCCACAGCTCATCATATTTCCTGTCAGTCGTGTCAGTGCATCAAATCGATTCTTGTGCCTACTCCTGAGATGGTTCTCTTATAGACAGAAGAATGGCAACCCCAACTGACCACTCCCCTCTAGATAGAAGTGCTTTATGTACCGTATTTGTATACTCCTACCCAATCATTTGGTAGAAGTTTTACTTTACCACAGGACACCATCTGCCTGTTCTAGCCATTTTCATACATAAAGAATTAACTTTCCTCCCTCTTTTCAGTTACATCTTTTATAGTTACAGTGTTTACAGTCAAACTTCATCCTGTGAACAGTTATTTACACCTAAATCGTTTGTCTGTCAGATGTAGCCTTTGTGGCATTTTCTTGGTTGGTGTCAGAAACGGGATTCCACGGAAGCTAATGATTGTAGTAAAGAGAGGGGCACAGACACTAGGCCCATAGCTCTTAAAATACAGACTTTTTAAAATTAGCCATGTGGCCTCGGTCAAAGTACATAATCTATCTGGACTTAGTTTCTTACTTGCAAGATGGACATAATAAAAGCATTTTGATAGTTACAGGAGTTAATACACAAGCTTTGCCAAATCACATTCCTACACATGAATTTCACCGTCTTACGTTATATGGCATATTTTATCGACTACTTTAAGTTCTCACTTTATGTGCGTGTTCTGGTGGTTGGAATGATAGCAGGAATCCACAATCACAATTCTAAGAGCAAATACTAGTAGATCATTTATCATGAGCCCAGGCACTTCCTATTTTACAAGTGAGAAAACTAAGGCAAGGGAACATTAAGTAACCTTCCCACAGTGACAGTTGTTCAAGGGTAAAGCTGCTTTTAAACTCACGCACTTTTACTCCAGGGTCGAGCTCTCAGCCACCATCATGGGCCCGCCTCTGCAAAGAGCTCACGGGTGTACATGTGTGTGAAATGATCAGTGATACTTCCCCGTGCTCTGAGTTATTTTCTCATGGAATGTCTGACATCTTACTCCTATTCTCCAGAATTACAGACCTCCAGTGCGCAGTCCTAACAAAATGCCAGTTTTGTCCTGTTCTTCAGTGATAAAATGGGATGTAAGCCTGTGATTCGCTGAGTAGGCGCCTGGCTTTACCTCTTCTAGACATGAATCCACCATCCCAGTGTGTTCACATTCTCTTCAGACTCCACTTTGACAAAGTCTCATTTTGGGGGGATGGACCTCTGAGGACTTGAATTTTACACCACACAGGCCATGAAGCCCACAAATGTTTGGTACATCTTTACTGTAGATATGATTTGCCTTTCTTTACTCCATTGTAATGGACAAAATCGGGACTTTTTCTTGACAGTTTCTGTGTCATCTTGCATGCCACTGCAGAAAGCTAACACATCTCTCAGGTGGTCATGCGAGCTTTAGTGCACATCGGCTTATTTTTGCCTCTAGATGCTGGTCACGGGTTTTAAATAAAAATGCTTGCTAGTGCATTTTTTAAAATAGCTTCTACATCTCATATCTGTGTGGCAGATTCTATCAGAATTTTACCCACTAGCTTTTGCTATCTTAGCTATTTAAAATAGCACCGTTCCTTTGGCTTCTACAGCAGGGCAGTGTTTCCTTACGTCGGGCATACTGTGGGTTGTTACTGGTCAGAACCCCTCTGCGGTAGCTAAGGCAGCAGCAGGTGCTTATGATTCTATACGAGCTTGATCATGTATTTGGCTTGGCTGCAGTTGTCATTCTGCTTTCCCAGCTGGACTCATTTGTTTCTGCGTTTCTTACCCCTGGTTATGTCACATCTTGCTAAATACTCTGGGAAAAAGTGGTATGATCGACCCGGATTCAACAGATGCAAGACTTCACCTCTCAAAGGGAAAGGAAACATTTATGGACATTTGGCAATTTATTATATTTCTTTTATAACTGCAGTAGTATTCCTACCTTTGTTTTTTGTTTGTAAATACATATGTGTTAAATATACAAAGGAGCTCTGATGCTTAAGTGGTTACCCATTGGACTGTTAACCGAAAGATCGAAACCACCAGCTGACCCATGAGAAAGAGATGAGGCTACTCCAGTAAAGAGTGACAGTCTCGGGAATTCCACAGAGACAGTTCTAAGCCTTGCTACTCCTTTGGAATTCTAAAAAAAAAAAAAAAAAACAGTAGCCATAACCTTTGGTGCTGACCTCTTTGCTTGAGTTTAACTGGCCCAGCAGATCCATTCAGAAGCCATTGTTTTCACTGGAATATTTTTCTTAAGTTACCCTATGGAGACTAAGTATACAAAGGGGACCCCCAAAATACACAATGCTCACTTGTCTTTTTTTTTTTAATGTGAGGGGCATAGCGCATTTGGAGTTCATTCCACCAGGTCAGACTGTTAATCAAGCTTTCTATTTAGAGATCTTGAAAAGATTGCCTAGCAGTATGCAACAGCAAAGGCCTGATTGTGGCAGATGAGGAACTAGTTTTGCCACCATGACAATGTGCTGGTTCATGCTGCATCTCAGTGCCCCAGAGTTAGGCAAAAAACAGCATGCCTGTCTTGCCCCATGCACCTTTCTCACCTGACCACTCTCCTTGCAACTTCTTTTTGTTTCTGTGAATGAAGAGGGACAAGAAAGAACAGTGATTTGATGATGTAGGAGAGGTGAAAAAAATGAGGGAGGTGCTGTCAGCCGTCCAATCAGATGAGTTTGAAAAATGTCTCTTTAAGAATGGAGGACTTGCAGATTTGACAAATGTATTAAGTGTAATGGAGAATACTTTGAAGGTGATACGATTGTTTTATAAAAAAAATTAAATACAGAACCTTAAATTAAAAATCTGGGGTTTTGAGGGGTACCTCCTGTAATTTCTCAGAGAAATTGTCTACAGCTGTCTTCTGATCACAAAGACATATTCAAACACGCTTTGTTTGGAGTAAATCTGAGTATGTGTGAACTACAACCCAGTAGCAATACTTTCTGACGTCCTCCATAGCATACTTTGCACATACGGTGTATTTTAGTCCACCATATGCTTATTTACATGGTATATGAACCATTGACCTCTAAAATTAATAGGCAGGCTTTCATTAGTTGAGTATTTCTCTGTATTTCCGATGTGGTTTCTTTTTTATTTACCCGAGAAAGAATTGTGTACTTGAGCTGTACCTAACTGAGTGGGGAAATTAATCCAGAGTTTATGAAAAAATGTAGAAAAGTAGAACTTTCAGAAATTTATATTACAGTAATTTGTTAAGTCTGGGACCTAATTCAGAATGTCATGACTCATATCTAGGCATATAAACCAGTATAAAGTATATAATACATATTCCTCTTTGTAATGTTTTTATAGGTATTTATCAATTAGAGAAAATGAGGTTTAAAGAACTTTCCTTTTCTTTCCACTTAATAATGAAACTGAATATGACAACTACTTATTCTTCATTAGGTAAATGTTTAGCATGTTCAGTAAAGGCAGGCAAGTTTGATTAATGCTCATGAAAAACTTTAATGTGAACCTACTCAATAATTTTCCAGATAAATGCTTCTTGGGTACACTTAAATTCTTTTACGTTAGTGGTCCATATGCGATTTATGAGTGGAGAGGTGATTCGGTTACTATTCATTTGGGAAATAGAAAATTAAATCATGATTTGAGGGAAAATATAAGATTCCAGCTTAATCAGTTAAATAGCCATATAATTCTGGAATAGACAAAATAATTGCATGTCAGCCAAAATTTAAAGTGATAGATTTATATTTCCAGCTTTCATTTTATTTGTTCTGACACCAATAAATTGGCTTGCTTTATCCTAAATCGCACTGCTTGTCAATAGTATTGACACAGTCATAGGTGATTTAAAAAAAATATATTTAAAAAAAAATCACGTTTGCTACTACTGCTATTGTGTGTAAGTACAACACAATTGTCCCCCCTCCTCTCTCTATATATATATTCCAAAGAATATTTTTTTCGTCTAAGAAATTAGGGTGAACGTTACTCTCTGGTTTCCTGTTTTGCATTCCTTCTCCTAGCCCACCAAAGCTTTTCTTTGAAATACACCTACGTCCCCACCCCCAGCCAGTCCTGGGGCTTTGGGGCTCAGCTCAAGGGGAGTCCCTCTGGAACTTGGGGGTACTGTGAATGGTGTGACCCTTTGCTGGGCATGCTTACACACAGTATAGTATGCTGGGCCCCTCTAGGATTTCCTGTATGGGCTCCAATAAATTTCTTCCCTCGTTTAAAAAAAAAAAAAAGAATTACACCTTTTAAGTATCCAATCCGGACCATTTTTGTTCTTGTAACTGTGAGGAGGTGAATTTATCAACTGGATAGTAATATGTGCACCCCACATCCTTTACTTCCCAAGGGAAAGTATGAAAAACATTTAAAATGTGGTATTGCTGTTACCACCATGTTTTGTAATTATGACTGGTATATTTAACAGTTACATCCCTCAGGTTAGTAATGTTTCAGAAAGGCAAAATAACCTTAAGAGGTTTTGTCCTTTCCTTGGCATTTCCCTTAGAAACCTCCTTTATTCTGTCAAATCATGATTCCACAACAGAAGCTAATGGTTTAGGAAGTAGGGGACTTACAATGTTAAGCTGTGACCAGAGGGGTCAAGCAGGTTACCAGTCCCTAAAGCCTATTGCTTCTATGATGTTACCTGTGCTTGATGACTTAATCTTTCTCAACAGGCCATGAGAAGTTTTCCACATTGAGTTAATTACAAAAGAGAAGGAACATATCATAAATCAAGAACTAAGTACTTTAGACAGCATTGGTATTGGAAGGAACCACCAGCCACTAGAAAAAATGTTGAATGGTTAGATGTTAAATTGAAAATCTTACACATTGCTATTAACAAATGTTCACCAGTATTTTAAAATAGGGTTAACAATTAATATAAGTTCCTTCTCCCATTCCCACAAGGAACATTCTACTGACCTAGTAAGTCTGTTGTATTAAATCCGATTGTTAAGTGAAAGGAATTGTTAGTCATGTTAAAAAACTCATTTTGGAATCAGCATGGGGTCATCAACATCATTTGCCCCAAAGATTATGTGCATTATTTTAAACTACAATGCCATGAGTTTGATTTTAAATATACAAAGATTATGTGAAGGTGCTTCATAAAGTTTATGGAAAAATGAAGTTGAGAGATGATAGATTTTTACACATAAATTTTATAGCCCCCTCATTTCATGAATTATTTTTATTTTGTTGGAAAATTCAATCCAATCTGGTTTGATAAAGTTAAGTTATAATTTAATAACCTAGATATGCTTTCCTGTAGAGGAGAATAATTTAATGTGCACCAACTTTGTGTTGCAGAAATATAGTATTCAGTATATTAATAATAAACCATGAAAATTAAATTAAAAAAGTTACTTGCTTTAACTTTTATAATTTAAGAATAATACAATTATTGTACCTTTATCTGTCTAAAGACCAAACACAAGCTTTATTTCATTTGTAGATATTATGCTTTTGTTTTATAAAAGTTTTCAAGTTTAAAGAAACTAGTTGTACAATTAAATCTATGTTCTTATAGATTATCTTAGCACTTAAACGCTTAAATTGGCAAAGTGTGCAGTGAAATCTTTCTCCACTTCAGTAGAAGATGAAACCTTAACGAAGATCTCAAAAAAACAAACTCAATTTTGTTCTTAGTGAATAGTAAACAAAAAAAATGATTTCATGCTAGTGATATGTTAGTTAATATTCAGTCTCTCTAAAAGTATGAATGTGAGATTGTGGTTTTGAGCCTGCCATTGAAATTGAGCCTAACTGCAGGTTTTCTTTTTCCTTCTTTTAATTAGTTTGCAGGTCGAAGTAAGAAAGAAACCAAATACTCTCTTAAGGCCGTTGAGGACATGTTGGAAACACTGCAGATCACCCAGTCTTAAGGTCTCAGGAACTCTTCTTCCACAGATTTCACAACTGCACAATGGAACTGACTGGCCTGTGACTTATTTACTAAATGCCCAGTGCTATTTATACTAATTTTCTGTTAATGAGGCAGTTGTAAAGAATGTGTTTATATCAACCTAAAAATGCCTTCTACTACTAAGCAGGAAGATGGAGAAAATACACAAAAGAACAATTTAAGACGACTCTTAATGATTGTATATCATTTTCTTCATATCAACTTATATATACATATATAACTGCTTCTAAACCACAATCTGATGGGCAAGTAACCTTGTTAAATAAACCGTGGTGATTTATTAAACTTACACATGAGAATTGTAGATTCTTTTTTTGCTATACAACAGTTAATGTATTATTTTGTACTTCAATTTCTACTTAACTGGCGATGGGAATTACCTAGCATACCTAACTGATAGAGCCAAATTACGTGCTGGCAAATTATTTTGACTCTGTTTATGGTATTAGGTTGGCTTTGCTCAGCATGATAATTGACTATATGGATTATTTTGCTTTCTATAATATTCATCTGATAAATCTTGCTTAAAATATGTCATTATCATAAAAATTCAACTATTTAAAAAAATTTTATTTTCTCATTGGGCATAATTCAGATTTTTACCAGTAAGGTACTTATTTATTAGACCTTTAAACTATAAATTTTGAAAAAGTTTATTTAGAGATGATAGGTATTCATTAGGTAACTAGGTATTACAAAGATAGCTGTGGCTTAGTTGGTTCTTTTGAAGTGGTGGGAAAAGTAAAATCTTTTGATAGAAAATTATTCTCATATCATTTCCTTATATAATTTGAATTTTTAAAATTTCGTTTTCCTCTTTCATAATAAATATTTATCAAACTACTACTAGGAGCATGGTAGCTCAAGCAGTGGGGTGCTCACCACAAAATGAGCAATTCTAGCCCCCTGGCCACTCCAGGGGAGAGAAATGAGCCTGCTCCTGTTAGATTGACAGCCCCAGACACTGCCCTCTAGAGTCGCTGAGAGTTGGAATCAGTTCAATAGCATTTGGTCTAGTTTGGTTGTGTTTTAATTTAGTTTTAAATACTATCTTCAGCAATCTTTTGCATATTTCAATAGAATTTAAAGGACATTAGTGTTAAACTGACTTTAATCAGACATAAGTTAGTTTTTACCATAGCCAGTTGTTTATTCAGGACAAGTATGTATTGCAAGTAAGCATTTGTAATGAACACTTAACCAGCAATAAGCAAAAACTGCAAATTTGACACTGCATTTTGGCAAGTAGGGATAATGTAGAAATTGACAGCCTAGAAATTGTTTGGAAAAAACTATTGTTAGATTCATTTTAACATTTTGAATAATTCTTACTATTAGTAAATTAGTCTCAAGTTTTTTATATTACATGCTTCATCTTATTCAATGCAATGAGTGAAGTAACTCTTCTTAGAAAATATTTCTCAACTCACCTTTATTACAAAGATAAAATCATTCTGCACATGAAATTAACCTGCATCTTCAACACATTCAGCTATTTCACATAAAAACATAGAATTTGTGCCCATATTGTTCCCCTTCCCTTCCCTCTGCCCTCCTCTTATCAGTGACTAGATGGGCTGACTTGAAAGTCAAAACTGTGCGCGTGCGTGGTTCTTTTGCTCACGGCTGCGAATGCCAACAAGCTACTTGGAGGCAGGCACAGCAGCCATCTTTAAAGCATGCAGGGACCTAAGAATGAGAGCTACACTTTAAACAGTACAGAGCAGCCTGTGTGTGGTCTAATTGCGAAAACAAACACACACACAAGCCAGCCATTGAAAACCCCATGGACCGCCGCTCTACTCTTGACACCCGCGAGGCGGCCTAGCGTTGAGGCCAGCTCCTCAGCAAATGTTGAACACCTCAACCAAAGGGAACTATTATTACCAGACCCTGGACTTTATACATGAGGAAAATAAACTTTGTTTAAGCTACTGTTTTTGATTTTGTTGCCTTTGTCATGATTCTTGACACTTGTAAACTTTTTTCAATATGCAAAATTTATGTCAAGAAGACTTTAAAACACGCAGATAACTACATACAAGAAACAATATGTTGTTGGAGTTCAGTACCTCGCATTGCAAGCTAACAGGTGAAAATATTACATATTGGAGGCAAAAGAAGATGTAGAAGCAAAGATGGAATGGAAGACAGGTGCTTCAGAATACTGTGGGCATACGGCAAATTTAAATCATGTTTTGTACATAGTTCATTTAATTCTCAGAATATTTCATAGTCGCAGGATTGTAAGGATTTAACAGGTTACACATTGGAAAACTAACTGCAAGTTCAGTGGTTCAAACCCACCAGCCACTCAGGAGAACAAGGAGGCTGCCTGTTCCCACAAGGATTACAGCCTAAGAAATACGGGGCAGTTATCTGTCACCTGGGGTCTCTCAGCTGCACAGCAGAAGGCTTTTTCAATGTAATGCTGGTAAATGAGGGCAGTGTAGTGTTGGTACTGATGAATTCTGTGGTTTGGCAGAGTGGTAGAGCAATAGACCCATACCAGTGTGACAAACTAAATTCTGGTAAACCTGCATCAGCAGTTCAGTGGAGGAACTGTGATGGAATAACTGGACAGTCAACCGTTCGTGTTGCACCAAATAGAAATGTATGTTGTTATTAGACACACCACTGAGTCAATTGCAGCTCCTAACAGCCTCAGGTTAAACAGAGTGAAACACTGCCTGGCGCTGACTTTCTTGCACTTCAATTTTATCTAGCCTGATGACCTTTTCTAAGGACTGGTTCTAAAGTATATGAGATGCTTCTAAGGAGCATTGTGTCTATATTTCTTTCAATTGTTCTTCTGGTAGTCTGTGCTATATTCAATATTCTTCACCATCAAGGCATTGATTCTTTGATTTTCCTTACCTGTTGCCCAGCGTTCACATGCATAGCAAGTGATTGAAAATACCATGGCCTGAATCAGGCAGCTTCGTCCTCAAAGGCACACATTGACTTTTGAACACTTTAAAGAATTCTTGAGCAGTACATTTGCCCAATGTACTGTATTGTTTGATTTTATTTTTTTGACTACTGTTTCCATGGATGTTGGTGTGGGCCAAGCAAGAACAAATCTTGGACAGTTTCAGTATTTTCTCCATTTATCTTGCTGTTGCTTAATGATACAATTGTGATAATTTTTGTATTCTTTACATTGAGTTGTAAGCCATACTGATGGTTGTAGTCTTTGATCTTCAAAAATAAGTCATCCATCAGTTTAGCAAACAAAGTCATGTCATATGCATAGAGCGGGTTGTTAATGATATTCCAATCCATATTCTGCAGATAGAAGACAACTCTGATGCACACCTTTCCAGCCTCAGAAAACCTAGGGCGTAGGTCTTCCTTGGCCTGCACGCCCACTGTGAGTCAGGAGTCTAGTAGGTAGCTGTGGGAGATGGACACATTTGCATTGATTAGGGGTATGGCTGCATGGCTGATGATTGCTGTCAGTGAGTTGTACACCTGTAAAAAGTTGTGGCAAAAGTGTAACTTTGATGACAAGACAGAATGCCTGCTGAGGCTGCTGATGTATAGCAAACATGGGATTTCAGTGCTAGGTTGGGGTTTGGGGTTTCCTGACCAAATAACCAAAACACTCGCTGTCATCTAGTCATGTTTGATGCATCCTAATTAATTGGACTAATATAGTGATTGAGGCTTCTGTTCTACTACTTTATTGTGTAGTGCTTGGGGTCTTAAAAGCGTGCAAGCTGCTATCGTGGCAAAATAATTGGTCTCTATTCACCTGGAGAGCAGAGAAAGAGGCAGTAATAAAAGTATATGGAATTGTATCTAATTGCCTCTTTTGTCATGAAACTAGAACTGGATGGTACCTGGCTACCAATACTGAACATTTTGATCCAATATTTAATAGAAGAATCTTAATTGAAAGAGGAAATTCCTAACAATTTTAAATTCTCATGGGTTCTATAGACTCTAGAACCATGGACGGTAAAGGAACCTCTGAAACTGTTGTCCTAAGAAAATTGTTAAGCCGTAAACCAAAAATATCTCCTGAAGTCATCTTAGAACTGAATAGTAGTTTAACTTAGCTAATAAGACAGGCCTGCCTTGAGCATTAGGCTCTTTTAAAAACTGCTAATATAGGATCAGCAACATCAAGAGATCAAAAGACATACTGCGTTAGGTAAAACTGCTACACAAGACCTCTATAGGACTGAAGAGCAAGGGTGTAACTTTGAGGACCAAGGTGTGCCTGTCCCCAGCCATGTAGTTCTCCATTCGCATCACATGCATGTGAAAGTTGGACACTGAATAAGAAAGACCACTGAAGAACAGATGCATTTGCACTGGTGCTGGAGAAGCATATCGAGAGTCCCGTGGACTGCTGAAGGACAAGTCTGTGTTGGAGGAAGGAAGGTCAGAGTGCTCCTTAGAGGCAATAATCGCAAGACTTTGGACATGTCAGGAGAGACCAGTCCCTGGAGAAGGACATCATGTGTGATAAAGTGGAGGGGCAGCGTAAGGAAGGCGCTCAAGGAGATGGACGGACACCGTGGCTGTGTCAAGGGGCTCAGGCATGGGAACGATTGTGAGGATGGCGCAGGGCCAGGCAGTGTTTGGTTCTGTTGTGCACGGGTCACTGGATTGGAAATGACTCGCTGGCACTTAACAAGAACAGGACGGGATCAAACTATGGAATCAAATTGATGATAGCAACTTGAAAGGTTGTATTGGATTCTTAGGCATCAGTTTATCTTGAGAGGACAATGCAGTATGAGAATAATTGTATAATTCAAAGAATGTAATCAGTGTCCCTTAATTATACATGTAAAATTGTCAAGTTGGTGTATGTTGTGTCTGTGTGTATATATACATGTATGTATGTTGTGTATGTATACATATATCCTCAACAGCAAAATGAAATTTAAGGGAAAAAAGTAATATTTTCATTTGCTTATCTACCTCCTAGATTAGGCTGGATCTATTTTGTCCTTGAATATCTTTAGCTTCTATCATAGGGCCTGCATGGTAACATATTTAAATGAATAAGAAAAGAGTATGCATATGCTATGGGCGTTTAAGTAAATTTTATTTAGCTAACCTTAGTTCCAAAATTAGTTTTGCGTATAACTTACAGTTTCCTGATAAAAGCTATCGAAATAAGGAAGTCGTTTCGAAAATCAAACCTGTATATCCGAAGAACATTAAGATAAAGCTGTGAAGGGGATCATATATATACCACATAAATAACAGAAAAATTAATAATTTGTAATTGGACTACTTGGCGATCGATATTTAAGCTGAAGTCCTTACCGACCCCAGATATTGTGACTGGCTGAGGGTGATGATTGGGTTATATGAAGGCCTGGCTCGTGGTTCTTAAAGCGTGATCACCAGAACACATGTTACAAATGCAAACTGCTGGGTCCCTCCTTACAGTTACGACATGGGGAACTCAGCTGGGATCCAGTCACTTGTTTTTTAAACAAGCCTGACGATAGTCCTTAGGACCATCTGAAATTGAATACCATTCCTCTAGACTAGACATTGACAATGACTAGAATATTGTGCTCCCGTGTGTTTTCATGTCCCCTGGTTTCCTGTTAAGGTGCTGCAGTGTTTAAGCTGGGTTTGGGCCCACCAGCCACTCTGGGAGGATGATGAGGTAGGTAGTCTATTTCTGTAAACCCCACAGCCGTGGAACCTCTGTGGCATTGTTCTGTTCTGCCCTACAGCGTCACCACGAGGCAACATCTACTTGATGGCAAGGAGTTTGGCTTTTGATTTTATCTTGTTATCTCTTCTGGTTCTTTTCTTTCATCTACATTTGCATTCTGTTGTTTTGTTTCTGTAAACCTGTGCTCCCTGCTAGGCATCATCAAGTTAATTTGACACATAGCCATTTCGTGTGAAGGAGTAGACCTGACCTTTAAGGCTTTCCCTGCCGCCCCTGTGGGTTTTGCTCTTGCTGCTCTAGTCTTTACAGAAGTAGCTCACCGGCCTTTTTCGTAGAGGTTTGGTCCTCTAAGTTTGGAGTTAGCATCTGAGCACTTAACAGTTTGCCCCAGCAGAGTACCTCTGTTCTCCCCAGATTGGTCCTAAAGAGCTTATGTAGTAGACTAATTTTCTCTTTGTAATTGAAAATTATAATTGAGTAGAATTAATGCTATTAGTAATTCTATTATTAATTCTACTGAAACTACTGTGCAGTACTGAAGGAATGAACCTTATAATACGTAGAAAAACCTCTACCTAGACAGGTTATTTCTTAATATCAGAAATACAAGTGAAGGGTTTAAATGTCCAGAAAGTGAAATCAGAAGGACATTGCAGTGGATTGGTGCCTTCCAATAGGGTGAATTGCATTTTACCACTTAATGCAAAAAACTGTAAGCATATGAATATGCGATTCATTTTCAAGAATAGGTCCCTGAAAAATTTTTCTATCTCAGTACACTGGTGCCACCACCAACAGCTTTGGAGACATTACTCTGGAACATAAGTCACTGCTGGGTCAACACCCCCATACAGAGGTCCACGTAATAATGAACATTTCCACATAGAGAGCAGACTAGTCAACTTTGAAGAAATCTGGGTTCATGCCCTACTAGCCTAGCACTATAACGCAAAAAATTCCCTTTAATTGTGAATTCAGCTTTTTAAGGAACTTGAATATATGAAACTGAGTCAAACCAGTGAAAATGTGAATGTCAGATGAGTGACCAAGTATTTGTTATTCAAACCATGCTTTTCTTTAAAAAACAAAAAAAAAACAAAACAACTAAACTAAGAACCTGTGCTATCAGCATCACATTACTTGAACATAAAACCGAAGGTCTCTAGAGCATTACGTATAACCAGTGCTGATTGTGGATCCAGTTTCATTGCTGGTCTACCTGTCACACTCACTACGACAGAGAGGACAGAGATAGGCCAGCACCACTGGATCGTCATTCCCCAATCCACTCTGACGACTCACCAGCTGCTGCAATAAGTGAGGGTCTAGTCCCCGGCAGAAGACTGACTCAAAGTTGGGCAGCTCCAAATAAAAGTGATTGAAGAAAGACTACTACGGTCGTCGGCCTCAGAAGATTTTCAAAGAGCACCCTTGACATACTGATTTTTAAGAAGTAGTATCTGTTTGGAGGTAGACATGGTGCCAAACAAATGGTTGTATCACAGTGGCCCTCAGGAGTCGGAGCTGCACAAAGAAAGAGGCTCCAGGAGGTCAGCGGGCCCTGGCTAGTGTAGCCTGGGGTCACCTGGCAGACTGCAGATTGTCATTCTGTGTGTGCCAAATTATTGTTGGCTATTAAGGACAATGGAATGTGTGTGCTAGGAAATGACTGTGCATTAATGTGCTCTTCTGAATATTAGAATTAGAGGATTTAAAAATAAACATCAAGTAAAGATGTAAAAATAGTTTAATGTTCTTCTAATTTTGGAAAGTACTTGAAAATTTTCATTCTTCTGCTTAAGATTTTTTTAAAAAATAAATTTTCCCAAAAGAAAATTTAACTTGGCTAAAGAAATCAAAATATTATATTTCATTTTCAGTGATTTCCGAATTAATTACATTAGTAATTAATATTTTAGTTAACCTCTCAAAGGCCAGTGGACTGGGTTTTGAGTTCATAAACAGAGTCATTGAGTAGAAATAAAGTCTGATTTTCAAATGTATATTTTCCTTCTACAAGCTTGTAGAAGTACGCCACCTAGAGTTTTAAAACTTTTAAATTATAAAAACTGGCGTGGTTTATTGTTAGTTTAGACTACAAAGCTTGGCATATTTTAATCAAAATTAAGTCAAACATATTAAAAATTGTGGATTTAAAAATATATGTTCTATTTTTTATGTGTAACTTCCTTAAAATTACTGTACGAGTTAGAATACATTTGTTTACAATTCATAAAGCAATTTGCCCAATAAGCTTACTTGAAGTAGATAACCAGTCAGGTTAGAAATTTTAATTTGAGAACCTTATGGCTGATATTAAATATACCATTTCTATCAATAAGTATGGACATATTTGAGATATTATAAATGATACTTTTATATGGATCCATAAATATATAAGTACCTGTTAAATTTGGTGAATTCACTGACGCTTTCATGTTAATGGTAGAAGATGAACCATTGAGTAAGTTTTGTTGCTAGAGAAATATTTAAATATACCAAAAAATATTTAAATACACCAAGGTAAAGTTTTTCAAATGCCAATAAAATGTGAACAAAAGAGTATTTATTTTGTTTCTTTTGACTTTTTAGGTATATATGAAATTGGTTTTTTTCACTAAAGATAAAAAACACTAGAAGTATGTTTAAAATTTGCCCATAGACCTAAATACCTTTCCTGAGAAAATATTGTATTGATGGCTTATAGACTTCTTCAGCTAGGCAGTATTAACAGCATTGGCATTTCCTTTGCATTGCAGTTGGGAAAGATTTCATACAAATCAATGTACAACTTTCTTGGGTTTAAAATGGTATTTTTAGGGAGGTATTTGCTACTCTTAAGAGACCCTTGTACTGGTTTTTCTACTGATACTCATGTAGTGCTTGGGATTTTTGCTTTGGAGTATTCAAAATATGGGACAGTTGTGGCAAGTGATGCTTCTTTTAAGCTAGCTCCCTAGCAATCAGTTTTTTAAATGAAAAATACTGCTTTGTGGGGGAGAGAGGGGGAAAAAAGAGGAGCTGATACCAAGGATTCGAGTAAAAAGAAAATGTTTTAGAAATGATGATGGCAACCTATGTACAGATATACTTGATACAGTTGATACATGGATTGTTTTAAGAGCTGTAAAAGCCCCCAATAAAATGATTTATTACAACTACAAAACAAAAAAATGAGAATGAGTAAAAACCAAAAATAAGAAAAAATAAAATGATTTCAAGAAAAATATTGATTTACTACTTTGATTTGTTCCTGCCCTACATCATCTCTTCAAACTAGAGGAAAATGTCCTGGAGAGCAGGGATCTTGCCTTCCATTTCCTTTCCTGCACAGCATCTCACATGTATTATTCATCCCATGGCGGGTGATGAGTATTTGTTGATTTCATGTTTTGTCTCCACGCCAACTGATGCTGGTGAGAAGAGACATTGATTTTCTGCTTCTAAAATTAAGTTACAAGATTATAAATATAGTTAGCTGCGTTTTTTTAATTGAGTATGGTAAATTTTATTTTAGGTGCAGCAGGATCTTCCTGATAGCAGTTATGAGATTCAGAAACAGAAGCAGAACATCAGAATGAAAGATTTATAAATTTTTTAATTCACTAAGACTATGACCCAGACAGAAAAAAATGAGTAAGAGTAACTGTCACTGTTTAAAATAACAAGTACACTGACTTTTTAGTTACAAAGGATGTATGCATTTTATTCATAATATGGCTCCAATACTTGAAATGTTACCCAGAATATCTTCCAGTTGCTATGGGGAGTTCTGTTATTCGTCGATGTGGGTTTCCTCTCTGGCAGCATTCTGTGTTTATGATGGCATCTGGATTGGCTGGTTGTTGCATTTGCAGTGGGACTTGAATTTCAGCCAGTTGAAGAGGGAGGGGAAAAGAAAGCAAATTAAACTTGACTTTTTGGCAGCGAAGCAGTAGCGTCTTGTTACTTGCACCCATCTATTCCAAGAACACCAAATGCAAGTGCAGTTGTGTGCCATAGTTCCTCTACATCTGACTGACAATGTTTGCACCGCGTCAGCTGTCACAAGGACATTGAAACCCTCACGTTAAAAGCTACGTGTTGTGCCACCTCCCCAGTACGAAACAAGACAGATCACGGGTATCTACTACAGAGAGCGATGATAACTGAGGTTCAGAAGCAGTGTCTTAAGGTACCCCAAGAAGTATCTTTTTAATATTAACAAACAGAAACACTTCTTAATGTTGGTTCCTAAAGGATCAGGGGCTGATTTATTAATGCTAAGGCATATTAAAATACATTCTGTGTAACCTGTGTATTTTAATGCTTGAACAGTCTGTATGGTAAAGTTGAATATATTCTAAGTTAATTTCGAACATTTTATATATCCTAACTATGGCATATAATTATATTCACTGGACTCTGGGGGCTTAGAAAATGTATACATGAGTGTTCTAGTATGTACAGAAGAAAAGGCAATGTGAAGACAAAAATGTGATACTTATGAGCTCTTGCCCTTAACAAATCTATGATTTATCTTGAAAGACAATACATGAGAGTGAAAATACCATTAGTTTAAAAATCAAAGAACTGTCCAACAGGGGAATGTAAAATTAATTTTAAAATATTTTTAATTTTGATTTTTGAATGTTCTGTGGCTTAGGTGAAATTTTAGAAAGCAAACTAGTTCCCTTCAACAATTTCTATGTAGGTCATTTAGTGACAGTAGTTGCAATCCCCTCCATATGTCGGCACTCTTCCCTCGTGGACCTTGAAAGTTCCAGTCACCCTGCTTTCCTGCCCTTTCATACCGTCTGAATTTTGGTAGGACTATTTATTATGTGGGCATAAAGTGGACTGCAGGAATGGGTTCAATTCTCCATCTGACGAGCATCAAAAGGATATAATCTTAGAGGTTCCACTTGCCTCTATCATATCAGTAAATATAGTTATTTTCATGAGTTTGGATGTTTTCTATATTTTCTTTCACTCTGGGATTTTATATTGTGATCCTGGTTAAAGTCTGCTGGTAGTGATAGACCGGGTATAATCTACTTCTGATCTCATGCCAATATAGGCTGTGCTTCAAATGGTCCATTAATCCTTTGAACTAATTGTTTGCTTGAGTCACTTCAGTTTTCTGCTCCAAATAAAAGTGATTCTTCTTCCCTCAATACAAGAACACTTTGTTCTAACAAACTGACATTTTGTGATGCTCCCACTGTCTCCCCGCTACACACAAACGATCACTGAAGACAAAATGGGTACATGAGCAAATGTAAAGTGGCTGGTGCCCGGCTTTTAAAAGATACAGCATCCAGAGTCTTAAAGGCTTGAAGTTAAACAAGCAGCCATCCAACAGTGAATAACAAGTCCACACGGAGGAAGCACACCAGCCAGTGCAATCATGAGGTGTCATCAGGACAGGGTAACTGCATCAGAAGATTCATAACAAGCAACAAAATGGGTTGTGAGAATGAAGGTGGTCGGAGCAGACACAAAGCTCATCTGTAGATAATGGAACATCCCCCCACAGAGGGGTCGCAGGGCTCATCTGTAGATAATGGAACATCCCCCCACAGAGGGGTCGCAGAGAAGAGATGAGTTGGTCAGGGTGCAGTAGAGCACCGATGGATCACACAGTATACCTCTGGTTCCTTAAGGCCTCCTCAGCCCCCACTGTCATGACCCCAGTGCTGCCTCTCACTCGGGATTGGACCAGAACATATACATAGCTAAAGACAAAAGATAAAGCTCACGACACGGAAACTAGGAACGGGAATGGGAATAGCGATACCAAAAGGGTAGGGCAAGGTGGGGAAAGGAAGGGAGGAAGGGGGAACCAATCACAATGAATGGCCCATAACCACACACACACACCTCCAGGGGAAAGAACAGCTGAAACCAGAGGGGACGGGAGACAGTGGTGGGTGTGAGATATGAAAATAACAATCTATAATCTATCTAGGGGCCACCAGGGTGTGAGGGTGGAAGAGGGAGGGGAGGGAGGGGAGAAAAACGCTGATCCCAAGGGCTCAATGGAAAGTAAATGCCTTGAAAAGAATGATGGCGACATGTGTACAAAAAAGTGTCTGATACAAGTGATATATGGATTGTAACAAGAGTTGTAAGAGCCCCCAATAAAATAGTGTTTAAAAGTTCCATATATGAGAAAACTTAAATAGAAATTCACCCCCCCCCCCAAAAAGTGATTATTCATTGCCCAGAGAAACAATAGGTTAATACTGTCCAGCTTGACAGGAAGAGACCAGTCAGAGTTGTAGGATGTGGTAAAGACTTCAGGAAGGGGCGGGGTTTAGTCTTGATATTAAAAAAAAAAGTTATTGTGTTAGTCTGGGTTGACTAGAGAAACAAATTCATAGACATTCATGTGTATAAGAAAGAACTTTATATTCAAGAGCAATTGTACATTAAGAAAACCTCCCAGTCCAGTCCATAAGTCTGATATTACCCCATATGATGATACTAGTCCGTAAATTCCTCTTTAGACTTAGGCAGTCATGCGATGCAGGAAGATCACAGCTAGTGGATAGAAAGTATTGTGGGTCCAGTGGTGGTGGAAGCATCTCAGGTGTGGGTCTCCATGTGGCTCCTTCAGTTCCAGGGCTCTGGCTGCATCAGCATAGCTCCATCAGGCTTGTCAATAAGAATGTCTGGCAGGGAGAGAGTGTGTCCTGCCTCCAGGGAGCTACTTACATCCTTAGTGCCTCTAAATCAGGTCATCCTGCTGTGACCTGATTGACAGGCTGGACTCCGCCCCTCCACAAGTTGACACCAGATTATGTGATTACCACAGTTATCAACAGAAGAGAGAAATCCAAAGTAGAAGCAATAACCTATTTACTAATCTAAAAGACAGGCAAACACAATAAGTGAATGTTTTAGAGACACAATAAGTGAATGTTTTTTAACAAGGTGAAGAATTAGAAAAAAGGGGACAGATAAATAAATATAAAGATGGGACTTATTAATACATGAAAACAGCATTTTGTTAGCATTTTAGTTTATAAAATTTATCTAGGTATTCCTCCTTAATTGTCAATACTTGTGGTACAGTATATTTATCCTATGTAAGAAGTAAATATGCTAGTAAGAATTGGGAACAATTATCACAAAACAAAATGTAAACATTGTCAATTTAAAGAGAAAAACATAACAAAGATGAGGGTTGGGCAGGTGGCAAGAAGGTCACTCTAATTAACTCGCTCACTGCAATGAAGGGCTTTAAATTGAAATGCAGTTTCAAAATAATATTAAAATTTTTTATATCTTTTATAACCTTTAGTGGGAACTTTTCTTTAGTAATAATGTATTTTGGAGGTAAAACTTTAATTTGAATTTCAGCAATTCCTTTCACTTATATTTTAAATTTATTATTAAATGTAATTCTATTTTCTGAAATTATTTCTATATCTTTTACAATATGTACATATTTATAGAGTTGCCTGGGGAAAGTTGGCAATGGTTATTTTGGATTGATCAGATATTTATTGGCTTTTTGAGTTTATTGTCACTTTTCATTGCCTTTCTAAAACTAAACATTTGTTGCTTTCCCTGAAAGATAGTTATTTCTCTAAAAATTAAAAAGTTCTGTCCTGAGGAATATTCTTTGGAAATTACTGAAGTAGATAATTATTTCTAGAATTTTTGGATAAATGGTCAATAATAAATGATTTTGCAAAATCTACACAACAATTTAGCAAAAATAAAATATTTTATAATTAGTATATTTAATTCTCAAGTGTCATGAGAGGAGTTTGTTACTTACTAACATATGTTTACAAATAACCCAATATAGTTGCTATATTTGATTCCCAGTTAAAATAACTTCCTATTGGATATAACAGTTTTGGGGCATATGAAAAATATTTATGTGCTTTAAAAAGTTTGATCAGACAAATTAAGCTAATGGGTTTGAAGATCATTTTGAGGCAAATCTACTCATTTATCACACTTGCACTCTTCATTAACATTCATCTCAATATTGTGTTTATGTTCTTCAGTCCATGATTGATTATGGGTATCCATTAAGTAATAAGCGAGCATAATTAAATTATGAAAAACGCTAAAATCCCAGCGGGCTGCCATCAAGGCAATTCCAAGGCAGTGACTTGTAGGACAGAGTTGAACTGCCTCACCTGGTTTCTAAGGTAACATCTCTACAGAAGCAGTTCTTAGGGGCGGTGGCCTTGGTTCTACCTCACAGTGACTGCAGCAAAACTCTGCTGGGTTCTGCACCACCCTCACAATTTCTCATATTGGAGCACATGGATAGAGTCATGTGTCAATCCATCTTATTGAAGGGCTTCCTCCTTTACCAAGCATGATGTCCATCTCAGGAACCGATTCTCCTAACACACGAGCATGATGCCCCAAGTACACGAGACCAAGCCTGCCACCCTTGCCTGTAAGGAACACGGCCACATATTCTCCCAGCTGAGAAGCTGGTGGTAAGTTTGAACCTCTGACTTTTCCTTTAGCAGCCAAGTGCTTTAATCGCTGCTCATATCGCTTAACCATTGCACCACGAAGCCTCTTACTTAAAGCCGAGTAGTGATGATCAGCGGTGCTCGGCTGAGTTACCAACTGACGGTGACTACACAACAGTTTATATATCTAATTTCTGATCTTCACTATTAATACTTTTTGTACTTGAACCCTGGGTTTCCCAAATGTTCAATTTATATGGTATTTAAAAAGTAACTTTTATCCCAATGTTAGAAGATACGAAAGCAGATACTATTATGAGCTTTAACATAATAATATCCTTGCAGAACTTTGTGAGCCCTTGACATTACTTTTAAGAAAATTCCCTAAATATAAATAAGAGCTGATGAAGGCACAGGCTTTGGTGTAATTATAGGAAAAGAGAGAGATGGTAGAGAGAGGAGAACAGAAAATTACGGACTGAAGTTTAAGTAAGAAATCTTACAGTGTTGGGAGTAGAAGAAAAACGAGAAAGAGAATTAAGGAAATACATAAGTTTCTGAGTGGTAGCCATTGAATAAAAGGCATTGCATACTTTTACCTCACTTCCTAAACATAGTGGCCCTAATTTAAATGAGAAAATTAGAAGACTAAATCATTCAGCGAGGTCACGCCATGGTGGATATGTGAGTCAAAGACTGAGCTGTAACAAAGCCCATGCTTTTTCCTCTACCCCCTCTTGTTTCCCTAGTTCAGAGCTGTCAGAAGGGAATCAGAAGAGAGAGAGCGTCACCCAGAAAGTGCTCTGCATTAGATGTGACAGAGAGTGTCAGCAAAATGAAATCTCAGGAGAGACTACAGGAACAGGCCGGGACCTTGAAGGGTGTGGGTCCGAGCTTACAGAGAGGTACACCCACATTCTATTGGGTTAAGTGACAGGCATGGCTTCCATATTGGACCTGTGCTTCATGCTGCTGGGTTGTCTTGTACGCCTCTTTCCCTTGGCCCTCTAAGGTCTAGCACAGAGTTCTGTCAACAGTAGACGCCAGGCTGTGATCTTCCTAGTGCTTGACTAATGACTGAAAGTCACAAAAGGTCACGGAGCCATCTTTTCAGAGCCTTGTTGGATATTGATGATCCAGAAGATAATGGCACTGTACGAGGTCATCCATCGAAGAACTGCTCTTTGAAGTTGGTGGCAAATGAAGGCAACAGGGGCATGAGATGCTTAAAGATGAAGAAGCCTAGATGGGCCCCTGGAGTCTCAGAAGACACTGTGGCTCCAATCCTTCCCTCACTGGCTCTTCCTACTGAGGCCACTTTGAGTCAGTAGTATCACTGAAAACCAGTTTGGGATGGAATGAGGTCAGAGAAATTGTGGCCCATCTTAAATTAGTGGCATCTTAAACTATTAAAAGACTCCATTACAGTGGATGCATAATGATAATAAGTGATATGAGGGGATACAGGGTATACAAGGGTGGGGGAGGGGCGATACAAAGGAAAAGGAGCTTTCAGAAGTAAATGAAGGCGGGAGAGGGAGGGAGCATCACAATGGATTGTGATTGTAGAACTCATTTTAAAGATGTAACCATGGTGGGGGGAGGGGACTCTAACATTGATGTGGTAATGATTGTACAATTTCCTTGACATGATTGAATGATTGAACTATTGAATTTCATGATATGTAACTCTGTGCCAATAAAACTTTTTTTGGGGGTGGGTAGACTCCATTATATAAAGACACACTGCTGTTGCTAGCCGTTATTGAGGCTCTCCTAGTAAATATTTGTTAATAGATGAAAAACATTTCATATAATTCAGTACACAGTGGAAAATGGAAAAGGTACATGAACAGGTAATCCACTCAAGAAACCTGGCAACAGCTGTTTAAGGAACACTTGTTGAATAGAACGTAGGACACGGCAGAAGTCCAAAAGGATAAACAGAAAGTGGTCAATGGCGCACTATGCGGCTCATACTTGGTCCTGGGGTGGCACTTTCTATGGAAGCACTGTCCACAGTGAAGTAGCTTTTATGAGCTTTGTAGAGGATTAACTCAAAATGGACTTTTGAGCTGACGGGGAAAAGAAATAACAGCAGTTCAGATTAGAAAAATAATGGAAATATGGTAACATGGTCGGAATAGAAAGCCCCAGAGGAAACGCACAGATGAAAGTAAAACTAAAGCACAAGTAACAGGACTTGATGACAGGTGAAATGGTACGCCACTCCACAGGAGAAAAATGAGGCTTGCTGAATGCTTTTGATTTGATTTTGAATCAAAAATAGAGATGATAAAACATTTTCTTAAGTGTGATTTACAATACTTAAAAAAAAAAAGCCTCACTGACTGTGTTTGAGTCGATTCTGACTCAGCGTGACTGTAGGAGACCAGCAGGACTGTCCTTGGGTTTCAAGACTTTCCACCTTGGTGGTAACAGACAGATTCGTCTGTCATCCTCAGAGCCACTGGTGGGTTTGAACAGCTGACCTTGTGGGTGGCAGTTTGATTCAGAAGCTACTATGCTACCACGGTTTGTTGGTTTAAAATATTCAAGTCTAAACAAATACACTGCCATAGAGATGATTCCAACTGAATTTTAAATATAGGTATTATTCAAGTTCTATTATGCATAATTCTGCTTGATGTTTAAAGTCAGAAACATTAATTTGCTTTACAATACTTAGTAGGGACACACGGTCACATTTAACATTTTCCTTTTATAACAGGGTACATGACTTTTTGTTTAAAATGCTTAATTTTAATATGATAATTTTGTCTGTGTGAAGGTTTTATGTTAATCATAGAAGATAGAAAAACTCATTTTTGATATATATCACATAAAATGTACATAAAATATTCTAACACTCAGTTTTCATAGCTTATGGAAAAGGTTTACAAAGTATTGTGAATGATCCATTTAGTAACATGAAAATACAGAAAAATTAGCAATGTCTTCTCTTTTGGCTTTGACAAATAGATTTGATAGCAAGGTAATCCATGAATATTCTATTTGTCAGCATTTAAATAGATTAGACTGAATAAAAGCTAGAAAACAGAGTTTTAGCATCTATTAATTATGACAATATAGCATGTTCTTAATAAAATCTTTCATTTAGATTGAGGTTTTTATGCAGCACCAAAAACTTGAAATAGCTCCAAGTCAGGTATCAAATATAGGAGACCAGGAAGATTATGTGTACTGTCAAAAAGCCCTGAAATGAAATGTCAGTTTGAAAATAGCAAGTTGGTTATTTTAGGAAGAAATATAATTAGAAGCACAAATGTTTAGTCAGAGCCTTGCTTTTGAAAAATAATAAAAGTAAATATTTTTCTATGTAAAATGTTATAGAAATTAAGGTTTCATGCTAAAGAACAAATGGTAAAGTATCATATGGGTTTTTATAGTATGGAAATGTAAATGTGAATAAAATGTGAGATGCCTCATTTTCCTTTCAGAAGTAGCAGGGCAGGAAGTTTTGTAGCTGATGACTGCAGAATAGAGAAAACACAAATCTTGATACTCTTACTTTCCCTTATGGCAAAAATAAAATATATTGGTCTTTAAAAGGCTTGTTGCTGTTAGGACACATTCCATTCCTCAGGATTTTTATAACATTTGTTCTCAAGGAATGTAGATATTAGTAATAAAAAAATTCTACAGTAATTAGGATCCTTTGAGCCAGAAGTAAGAGGTAGGATCGGAATTGTAGATGGGGAGGGATGCCCCCTTGGATGACCAAGTGTCGTTGACGGTTCTCCGTTTCCAGCATTACTGAACACATCTCGGGTTTGCTCCGGCCTCTGCAGCATGCGTAGGATTGTTCCCCTTTCCTTTAATCAAATGAAGACTCCTGCCGAAGCCAGTCTCTTCTCTGACTCGAGGCAGTCACTCAGTTTCTGCATCTTGAAAGCTAGGAGTCTTGTTCTCTTGCCAGTTGCTTGTCTGGCAGTTCTGCAGGCAGTTTGATTTAGTTAGAAGGATGTTTAATATTGTGGCTGATTTGGATTGCATGAAATAAGATAGTCAGCTGGTGGAAGCCAACCCAGGCCACACGTGTTGAAGACTTGCAGGCTGAACCTGTGTGGTGCAGCTAGCTGTCCTGCAAGTTGCCAAACAGGAGTCCCACAGCCGATGTGCAGCAGGCCGGGTGTGGTCTAAAATGGCCCGGCTTTCCAGATTTCCTGGCTTTCTCTTCTTTTGGGATTACACCAAAATGATTTCCCTCAGCATGGAAGCCTCTGGCTAGCTCTTACGGTTTCTTTTTCTTAAGATTAACTAAGGGAGAAAAATTGATTCAGGGGAAAACAAACCAGAGCTCAATCCAAAGTTTGTGCTAAAGATAAAGTGTAATGATACTGTGTTTGTGTGGGTCTATGGCAAGCAAAATACCAGAACCTAATTATTTTCAGAAAGTGGAAAGTTTGGAATATAGCTAAGGAACACTTGGTAAATCTCTTGATTGTTTTGAGACTAAATTCTTCCTTTAGTTGCATTCTTGCACATTTCTTCAATACTCATGAATTACTGTTGTATATTTAATTCTAACTTTACTTTAAGACATTGGATGGTACAAATACCGTATACACTCGTGTATAAGCCGAGTTTTTCGGCACAAAAAAAATGTGCTGAAAACCTGGGGTTCGACTTATACACGGGTCAGTGATACCCCAGAGATGTATAGCATCTCGCGGGTAATTGCTGTTCCTCCGCTGTTCATTCAAAGCCCCGCTGACACTGCTGGCAGCTGAACTGGTAAGGATGTGTCTGTGGCTGCACTCTGTCTCTCCCCTCTGGTCTCTGTGTTAATTCACATCCTGCATTTCCCACCCTAGGCTTACGCTCAAGTCAATCAGTTTTTCTGGTTTCCCAGGTAATAATTAGGTACCTCAGCTTATACCCGTGTCGGCTTATATTCGAGTATATACCGTAGCTAAGTTTTCAAATGCCAACCTAAAGGCTAGAGGTTCAAATGCCTCTAGATTCTAGGAACACTTTGGAAAGGACCTTTGTGACCTACTTCAGATAATCAGTTATTGAAAGCCCTATGGAGAACAGTTTGGCAATAGATTTGGAACGCTATTTTAAATGCATAACATAAAAACCAATGCTTTCTCTTATAGAGTCTGAATTCGTTAACAAAACAGGGTAGCCACTTCTCACATATTGACCTGGGTCAGTCCCAAAGATCAGGTCATAATTAGATAATAGAGGATGGCCACATCAGATGACAATATGGGGGGGGGGGGAATAACATCATTACATCACTGCCAAACCACTGCCAGCCTCAGTGATGCATAGCCTTAGCTTAGCCCCACACGCATGAACTCCCCTCAATTTGGCACTCATCACTGCCAGATGCAGGTTGTTGATATGGAAAATAGATTTATTTTTTACTCCTGGCCTAAATTCAAGATGTCAAATAACAAGATATTCAATAAGTGAGAAGGTTGTATTATTATCATACATCGTAGGCAATTGACCCGCATGGTTAGCTCATAGTTCTGATTTAGCTGAAATCTTATTTCTTATTTTCATACTACTATTTATTCATCTGTTCAGCCTTCAGTATGGATTATAACTCAATGTGAAGAACACAAAAGTCCTCACGGCTGGACATCATGAGAAACAGAAAGAAGATTGAAGTTGTCAAGGATTTCGTCTTACTTGGCCCCACAATCAATGCTTATGAAGAGGCAGTCAAGAGATCAAAAGGTATGTCGCTTTGGGTAAACCTGCTGCACTAGACCTCTTTAAAATGTTGCGAAGCATGGGTGTTACTGTGAGAACTGAGGTGCACGTAATCCAAGCCAAGGCATATTCAGTCACCTCCTATGCATGTAAAAGTTGGATGTTGAATTTAAAAAAAACCCAGAAGAAGTTGGATGTATTTGAATTTTGATGCTGGAAAAGAATGTTGAAAGTACCATGGACTGCCAAAAGAACAAGCAAATCAGTCAGGGAAGAAGTAGAGCCAGAATGCTTCTTAGAGACAAGGATGGCGAGACATGCTATCAAGAGAGACTCGTTCTTGGAGAAGGACATCGTGCTTGGTAAAGTAAGGACAGTGGGAAAGAGGAAGGCCCTCCAACGACATGGCTGCAACAATGGACTCATCAAGCCCAGGCGCAGGGGTGAGGACGGGGCAGGGCTGGGCCAGGCTTCCTTCTCTTATGCACAGCATTGCTATGGGTTGGAACGGACTTGATCGCACCTAAGAATACTGTGCTTCTGGGGGAGTGCAGTGGAACAGCAAGGGAATGGAGTGGCAAGGTCCCCAGGGAATGCTGAAAGTGGACTTTGGGGCCAGGGCGTGGTGCCCCAACAGACTGGACTGGAAAACGCTCCTAAGGGCCAGCAAACGATCCTTGAACGAACTACAAGCCTTTCTTTTGTGAAGTGTTTTGTTTTGTTCTTTGTCAGTGGTTTGTTTTTGTTGTTTTGTTGTCTGGTTGTATACTGTTGCTTTGTTTTCCTCTGTCTTGTTTTCGTGCATGTTAGTGTCTCCACAGGTCTGTCTGAATAGGACAGGCTGGATTAACTATCTGGAGGAAAAACAATAGGACAGACAGTTCCGGGGGGACAGACAGATCACGGTGGGCGATGGGGAGGAGGGTAAGGAAGTGGTGTTAATAAACACAGGGACAAGGGAACAACATGGGACCCAAAATGGTAGTGAGGGGGGAGTGACAGGCCTGATGGGGAACGATCAAGGGTAAGGTTGCATAGAGAAGAGGTATAGCTGTAGCCCAGGTGGGGGCGGAGCATGGTGGTGGGGCAGGAGGAAAGTCAAGGGAGAGGGAGGAAGGAGCTGGGAGTCAAGGGGCATTTATGGAGGTCTAGACAAAGACGTGTACATGCAAACATATATATGAGGATGGGGAAATAGATCTAATTGTCTACATTTATAGGTTTAATATTAAGGTGGTGGAAGGACCCTGGGCCTCTACTCAAGCACTCCCTCAATGCATGAATAATTTCATTTATTAAATTGGTACTCTATGATGCTCACTCTCCCGACACAACTGCTGAAGCCAAAGGGTGAACAAGTAAATGTGGTGAAGAAAGCTGATGGTGCCCGGCTATCAAAAGAGATAGTGACTGGGGTCTTAAAGGCTTGAAGATAAACAAGCGGCCATCTAGCTCAGAAGCAACAAAGCCCACATGGAAGAACACACCAGCCTGAGTGAGCGAGTGATCCCAAAGGGATCAGTTATCAGGCATCAAAGAACAAAAAATCATCATATCATTGGCTGCACACCTCCATGATAGGATCGCTGAAGACAAATGGGTGCATAAGCAAATGTGGCAAAGAAAGCTGATGGTGCCCGGCTATCAAAAGAGATAGTGTCTGGGGTCTTAAAGGCTTGAAGATAAACAAGCGGCCATCTAGCTCAGAAGCAAAAAAGCCCACATGGAAGAAGCACACCAGCCAGTGAGATCACGAGGTGCCAAAGGGACCAGGTATAAGGCATCATGCAAAAAAAAAAAAAAAGAATATGTGTGTGTGTGTGTGTGTGTGTGTGTGTATACACATTGAATGAAGGGGGAAGTGCAGAGTGGAGACCCAAGGCCCAAGTGTCGGCCACTGGAGATCCCCTCATAGAGGGGTTTAGGAGAGGAGATGGGTCAGTCAGGGTGCAAGGTAGTACCGACGAAGAGCACAGCTTTCCCCCAGATCCTGGATGCTTCCTCCCCCCAACTACCATGATCCGAATTCTACCTTGCAGGGCTGGATAGGGCAGAGGTTGTACACTGGTACATATGAGGGCTGGAGGCACAGGGAATCCAGGGTGGATGATACCTTCAGGACCAAGGGTGTGAGGGGTGATGCTGGGAGAGTGTAGGGTTAGTGGGTTGGAAAGGAGGAACTGATTACAGGGATCCACATGTGACCTCCTCCCTGGGAGAGGGACGGCAGAGAAGGGGGGGGAAGGGAGACTCCGGATAGAGCAAGATATGACAAAATAATGATGTATAAATTACAAAGGGCACATGAGGGAGGGGGTATCGGGGAGGGAGGGGAAAAAAAGAGGACCTGATGCAAAGGGCTTAAGTGGAGAGCAAATGCTTTGAGAATGATTGGGGCGGGGAATGTATAGATGTGCTTTATACAATTGATGTATGTATATGTATGGATTGTGATAAGAGTTGTATGAGGCCCTAATAAAATGTAAAAAAAAGAAAAGGGAAAAAAAAGAAAGAAAAGAAAATGATTAGGGCAAAGAATGTACAGATGTGCTTTATACAATTGATGTATATATATGTACGGACTGTGATAAGAGTTGTATGAGCCCCTAATAAAACGTTTAAAAAAAAAGAATACTGTGCTTATTATCTAGGCCAAGATAAAGAGTTTCAAATAAAGCATCTGAAAGTAATGTTATTATTCATTAAGTAGCAGAAGCGAAACACCGAGAGCGCATCTTTTTGAGGCGGACTCAGTCACAGCTGAAAGCCGTGTAGTGAGTGAGCGAGTGAAGCAGCAGCTGGCCATGCCTCCTTGTCCACATCACACCTGTGGCCAAACTGACGTTCTTACTGCCAAATAGCGACTAAAGACTTAAGAAATATATGTGACTGACACTTTTAATGTCTCCGTTAAGGCTTTATTTTTGCAATTTAAGCATAGAACATTCTATTTTTTAAAATTCCGAAGAAATAAACATCAAGGGACTACCTTTTTCTCTCAAACAAAGGCAGCACGACTCCTGACTGAGAAGATTCCTTTTGGCGCTGTATTATGAATCTTTATGTTTAAATTACCAGTTGCAGTGATTATGCATGCAATTTTACTATCCTGGCTGGTGAGAAGCTTCACATCCATGGTAACATGATGCCTGAGAGAAGTAGGGCAGAACTGAGTTATATCCCCCACCTCTTCCTCGTTTCTATAGCAACAGAATGCCAGGCCTTGTAGATGGTCACAAAGCTGCCCAGCTAGAGACTGCATTTCCAAACCTTCATCATAACATGGTGTGTCCACGTGATGAAATGTTGACCACTGGCGTCTCAGAGATCTGTCTCTCTTCTGGGTCATATTCTTCAAATGGGAAGCAGAACAGCCACCACTTCCTCTTTCCTTGTTTGGCCAATGGTTCTGACTTGACAAGAATAGGAGCAGTTGTCTTCGATCCAGAGATAGAAATTCTCTTTCAAATAACAAGGCTGCCCTGCTAACCTAAACTTGAACTGGTATAATAGAGAGATATGAATTTATACTATATTTTATATATAATGTGGGAGATAAACTTACATTATTTTGTCATATTGGTGTATAATAAATAACATTTATTTGGGGGCAGTCGTCAAATTATACAGGGCTTTCACACCATCAATTTTGGATTTAATCTGCTCAGCAGTAGGGAACCGTTGCACGTTGTTGGGTACAGTATGGAGGATGACTGGCCACAGTGCAATGAACGACCGTGACTCCTGTGGTCATTGTCTTTGAAACAATGAGGTCTTCATGGCCCAGGAAAAGCACTAGATAGTTTGCTAATTGTGCAGTAAGGTACACGGCATCCTTGTGATAGTAGTGGTCACTGTTTGGTACAGTGGAGCCATTTCTGACTCACAGGACTCTGTGTACAACAGAATAAAACAATGTCAATTGTTTATATGTGCTAGTTTAATACGTGTTTGGATGGACTTTCTATAGAAACAAACCAGTGACACTAATCTTTGTACCAGAAATAAGTTTAAGTGAAGAAGCACCTTTACATCAAGAAGGTGCCCCTGCCTAGTCTAACTCAAGTCCATGGGTCCAATTTTAGCCAGACCCTCACGAAGACTCAGGAAGCTGCAGAACATTGATGCAGAGATGGGAAGCAGTAACCGGGGAGGCCACAAGCCAGTGACTACAGAGTCATATGGATCCCAGGGCAGTGGAAGCATGACTGGGCACTGACAGCTCTCGGGGCAGGGTGGCTCACGTGGGCCGCACAGAGCCCCAGTGAAGGCAGACGGAGGCCCGTGACGGCCCAGCACGGAGGAAGGCAGAGGAAGGAATCATTCCTGTTCGATCTTGCTCTTATACCGAAGGCCACAGCCCCAAGGAGGTGACATCAAACTGCCACTTGACTGACAGGTGTAACTCTATCCCTAGCCAGGTGGGGCTAGTCTACACCATCCCTACCCTTCACAATATGTCATTTTATCTCTTTGCTGCTGGTTCCATGAGCATTAATTATGGAAACAAGTAAAATGAAATCCTTGACTTCATGATGTTCATTCATCCAGTTGTGATGGTAGGATCATGCAAACAGAACAGGGCTTTTGGAATTCTAGTGTGGGAATTATTGGACCATTCTTCCAGATTTAAAATGAGCCATTTCAGAAGCAGGGCTGTAGGGGTTGGGATGGGGTATATGTGGGGGTAGGGGGGGGTGGTGAAGAAGGGAGGTCTCACTATTAAGAAAGAAGAGCTAGAAGTGAAATGTCTTTTGGACCCTGAGATTCTTGTGCACTGAACTTCTTCAATTCAGGAGGCACCAGCAAAGTGACACCAGAGAAGTGGCAGAGGAGCAGCGGCAGCAGTCACAGCATCAGCACCAAGAGCACAAACAGCAGCGGACGTCCAAATCACAGAGTGAGAATGCAGAGTGTGTCGTGCCTGGCAGCTTATTTCAGAGAGGGGTTGCATTTGTTCGGGGAGCTAAGTTTGATGACTCACAGAGCTAGAGCAGAGTGGCTTTGAGCAGAGGCTGGAGCAGAGTGCTGGGTCTTTGGGGTGTTTATCTGCCATGCTTAAAGAGCTTTGCAAAATTGCTTATCAGGGCAGAGGCCAAAGTGCCATGTGGTTGGGAGGCTGAGGATCAGTGGGGGATGTGCATTCCTTGAGAAGAGGCTTTACTGACCAAAGAACTGTATCCTGAGCATTTCTGATCCTGAATTGTAACTTACTAACTTCCCTAATTAATTCCACAATCTCAGGACTGTGAATTCTGCATGGCCATGACAACTCACTGTGGGACCCCACAGAGACGTCGAGAGTGCTGGAGTCAGAATCGTAAAGACGGTGGGAAGAGGGAGGTGTCTGACCTCTGCCCCTTAGGTATTGCATCTTGGGATGATGCTACATTGGATTCTCCTTCCCCCTGTGAAATTTGAGCAGCTCAGATGCAACCTACCCTTTTGCCATTTTCCAGTGATCTTTGCCCATTCACAGTTCTGGATCCACTTTCTAAAGGAAAAAAATCTGGGTGTCTCTTCATTTTAGTCAAATTTATAGAAAGTCTACTGCCAGATCCAGCAAGCTGGCTTGTGAAAACACCATAGACCGCCAGAGAAGCAGCCAATCTGTTTGAAAAAGCACAACCACAATGCCCCTCTGAAGGATGGACGGCAAGACATCACCTCACGTACTTTGGACACGTCGTCAGTTGGCTGCAATCCTTGGGCAAGGGCATCAGGAAAGGGAAAGGGAGACCCTCAGTGAGTGATTGACGCGAGGACGGCAACAATGGGCTCAAATACACCAACAAGTGTGGGGGGGGGGGGCGCTGCATTCTGCCATCGATTGGCTGCCCCCAACAACAACAACGACGACCATACCAGCAGATTGGAAAGTCGAGTCCCCTCGGAGGCACCTCCGAAGAAAGAGCAGCTATGAACTTCTGAAAAATCATCCCTGGACAACACTACGGAGCCCAGTTGTATTTGGACACGTATGTGGTTGCCATAAATCCAAATCGACTCAGCAGCAACTAATCCGAAAGTTGATTGACTCCAGGCGTCAGTACAAAATTAAAGGAGCAGGAACGACTTTTCCAAAATCAACTTCCTCGGCTTACGGCGAGGGAGTGGGAAGGCTGGTGCTAATGGCCAAGCCAAGTGTCTTTCCAGCGTTCAGAAAACACTGGGTGATTTCTCCTTTCAGATCCAGGCGACATTTACATCCAAGCTAAACCTTCCTAGAGGATTACTTTTTCCAATTGTGCCAGTATTCCCGGGGAAGGCAGTCCCAAGAACGCAAGCCATTTCTAACTGTGTCCTTTAAGGATGCGTAGATCGGTTAGAATTGGTATACAGTTTTAGATTAATGTAAGAAAAGACTCCAAGCCTTTTTGATAATTTAACAGCTGCACATGTAGGAAGTGAAGGTGATTTTGACGAAGACGTCGCTGCGACTAGGGATTGGTTCAATTGCTTCAAAGCAAGACTTCATGTTGATCTTCTCAGCCCAACTGTGACCGGGTCTGAGGACCCTCAAAAGACAGAGGTGCCCTGCTAAAGCTGGTACTGAAGGTCCCATTTGGAATAGGCGTGGCTTTGCAGACAATCCAGTCTCCCATATCAGGATCACTTTGCCTTTCCAAGACTCCTATTCCCAGGTGCTTCTCCCAGGTGTTTTCCTGTTGGGGCTATCATGACAAAATACCCGCATGGTGACATTCAGACATTTCAGGTCTGTCCCTGCTTCAGTGTGTCTGTCGTGACAGGAACCGCTCAAAGCCCAGCACTCAGGGGCAAGCAGAGGATGTCCAGATCGTTGAGGTCGTTGAAAGTTTGCAGACCAGCCACTGCCTGCACTCATTTCTCAACGTTGCACAGCTTTTTGTTTGTGTGCTTGCTGTTGGTTTGCTTGTTTGTTTGTTTTGCATACTTGCTGAATCACAGCAATACTTACCTCCATGATGTGAGGTCTTGAGTTGCCCTATGCCATCCAAGAAGAACCAACCCATGCGTCCTAGTTTCCTGTGGTTCTTTTGGCTTGTTATGTGTAGGGGGGATAGCAACTGTGGCAGTTACTTAGTCTCCTGTCAACTTGATAGAAATCCGATATCCAAAGTTGGGCGGGTGGAGGCATGAAGGTGGCTGGCTTACAAACTTTCGTAGGTGGGGGAACGTATTAATGGGATTATAGGCTTAGGGTATAGGTGTTCACTTAACTGCAATTGTTAGACATAGAATATTGTTGTGCTGTTCACCTAAAGAATGTTATGAATAAATGAGACTTTGGCACATATTGAATGTATACATTATAGTTTTATCATCAGAGCACTAGGTTGATATAAGTGGGCAGTATAGAAATTGCATACCCAAAATTTGGTGCATAAAGGCATAAAGTGGCTGGCTTACAAACTTTCATAGCTGAGGGACTATGCTTTTAGGATTATAGGATTATCGTGTAGGTGTTCTCTTAACTGAAATTGTTAGGCATAGAATATTGCTGTTTTGTTCACTTATAGAATATTATGTTCAAGTGAGATAGACACATATTGAATTGTGGGTACTTTAGTTTTATCCTGTTAGGTACAGATATGATTCTATTATTTTGTTTAAAAATTGCATACGGCTAAAAAGTTCAGTAAATGTGTCAGGTTGACAAGGAGTGGTCTGTGGCAGTTACATAATCTCCTGTCCATTTGAGCGAAGGGGTGGAGTCTAGTCTGTCAATCTGGTCATTGCCAATGGTGCCTCTGTGTGGGCATGGCCTTATCCTGAGGATTCTGGTAACTCCTGTCTTCCCCCCTGGAGGCAGATACACTCACTCTCTGCTTTGTCTTCCTGCTGACAAGACACATGGAGCCATGCTGATCCTAACCAGAGCCCTGGAGCTGGAGGAGCCATGTGAAGACCCACATCAGCATTGAGATGCTTCCACCACCACTGGCTCCACAAGACTTTTCACCCACTGGCCTGTGATCTTCCTGCATTAACGTCCTTGCATGTGTTGCATGAGTCTGAAGAGGAATTTATAGACTAGTATTGCTCATATTGGCTAATATCAGACGTATGGACTTGTTTTGGACCGGGCTGGGATGTTTTCTTAATATACAACTACTCTTTGATATAAAGTTCTCTCTTACACACATATGAGTGTCTGTGGATTTGTTTCTCTAGTCAACCTGGACTAAGACAGCAACCAAATGCCTTATTATTTGTGGTATTCCTACAAAAAAGAAGCTGGATCTTTTCTTTACAAGTAGAAAACACTCTTTTCCCTTGTGTATTAATGTTAGCCATTAAAGATAAGTAAGATTCTTAACTTTTCCTGATACTTGCTTTGGTCTTGTTACTCTAAGAGTAGAAAGTAGTAGTATGTACACACACACACACACACACACACACACACACACACACACACACAAACACGGGGCGGGGGCTACCCCTCCCACACTGTATTTTTTTCAAAGCTATGTATTAAAATTTTTACAAAACAACCTTATCACCTTCAAAGTACTCTCCATTGCACGTAATACATTTGTCAAATCCACCATTCCATAGTTGGAAACATTTTCCAAACTCGTCTATTTGGATGGCTGACAGCTCCTTCCTAGTTTTTTAGTTCACTTCTTCTGTGTCGTCAAATCGCTATCCTTTCATGCCCTTCTTCATTCACAGAAACAAAAGGAAGTCACATGGAAAGAAATAAGGTGAGTAAGCTATGTGGGGCAGAAAGGTATGCTGTTTTGGTGTCGTTGTTTTTTTCGTCCATAAACTAGTGCGCTGAGATGGCTGCATGAGCAGGTGCACTGTCATGGTGGCAAAAGCCAGTTCCCCTTCAGCCACAAATCGGGCCTTTTTTTGTCCCACACTGTTACACAATCTCACAGCCTCTAAAGAGAATGCTTGATTGACAGTCTGACCTGGGGAACGAACTCCAAATGCACTACGAGCTGACATTTTCATCCGTTCGGGAAATTGACAGATGTCCAGAACAAGATGTGTCATCCATGGACATTTCACCTGTTTTGAAAGGAGAAAACCACTCGTACACTCGAGTTTTTCCCATAGTGCTGTCCTTGTAAGCTGTGTTCAAAATCACAACAGTTTTTGTGCCCTTTCCCCCCAAATCCGGAAACAAAATGTCACAGTTGCACACCATTCTCTGAAACCGGCCATCACAAAAAACGAGGTTCAAACAAAACTACTTTAATTAAAATTCACTATGACCAGAGAGAACTGTCCCAGGCAATGCCATTGGGTGCACTAAATCAGAGTGAGTTGCTGGATGCTTGCCTGGTGGGAAATCTATGTACTATGAAAGCTCTGATCTGCCCAGCAAAATTCTGTTGTTTTTAATGGAGGGGCACCACTGTATACTACATAATAGTAATGCATAACAATAACAATAAGGGTTCATGGGGGCACGGGTGGGAGTGGGGTGGGGAGGATAATGGGGAGCTGATATCAAAGAGTTCAAGACGAAAAAATGTTTTGAAACATTATAGTAGCAATTGTACAATTAAGCCCGATTCATTTAAATTTTGAAATGTTATGACACTCTGTAAGAGCTCCCAATAAATTGATTAATAAAAGAGAGAGAGAGAGAGAAAAAATTCCTAATGAGCTAAACCCACCCTGACTGGTTCATACACTGGTACAGATAGGAAATGGAAACACAGGGATTCCAGGACAGATGAACCCGTCAGAACCAGTGGTGAGAGTGGCAATACCGGGAGGGTGGAGGGAAGATGAGGGAGGAAGGGGGAACAGATTACAAGGATCTACACATAACCTCCTCCGTAGGGGACGGACAGCGGAGAAGTGGGTGAAGGGAGACGTCAGACAGTGTAAGGTATGACAAAATAATAATTTATAAATTATCAAGGATTATCAAGGGTTCATGGGGGAGGGAGGAGTGGGAAGGGACAAAATGAGGCGCGAATACCAGGGGCTCAAGTAGAAAGCAAATGTTTTGAGAATGATGAAGGAAACAAATGTATAAAAGTGCTTGACGCAATGGATGGATCTTTGGATTGTGATAAGAGTTTACAAGGCCCCAATAAAATGATTTACCAGTAATTAAAAACAAAACACAATCTCTGTCATCATAACTCCACCCATCCCGAATTCCCTGTACAGAAAAACATACAAAACAAGGGCCAATAAATAAAATAAGGACCCACCAACAAGGGCCATATGAAACAAAGTAAGATCTCAATCTAAGAGAAAGCAGAGCTTATTAAAAAAAAACAAGATGGAAAAAGAGGTTCCAAGTCGAGCGTGCTGATGATTGCAGAACTCTTCAGTAGATGATCAACCAATTGATTGTTTGCTATGCTCATGAGAGCCCAATAAAACCATCTGAAAATATAAACATCTGCCCAGTGAGCATTTGTAACTCAGAGAAAGGTCTCCAGTCACCCTATCGCGGATCCCCCTGTGCTTTCCCCCACCACCGCAGGACGCAGGGCAGGTGGGCCACGGATAGTGGGGGTGGGAGGAGAGAGGGCCTAGAGTGCTGGGTATTCTCAGCCTGTCTCCCACACAAGTACTAAGCAGACCCAATTCTGGTTAGCTTCCCAAATTGCCGTGCTGTCAGAGAGAAAGGAAAATCAAAGCACGTTACGTCTCTTGAAAGGTGCACGTGTGGGCCTGGGTTTCCTTTCTCGGCTGTTGGAAGGCGCCTTTATCGCGGTACAAAGGAATTTTCTTGATACCGTGGGGAGTTATTGGTGCAAATGGTAATGTGCCATAGCAAAACTGTTCCTCCCTGCAGAGGCGTGCCTGATGGGCCAGAAAGCAAATACACAGTCGGCTTCGGAGGTCTGATGGGCAGAACCCGAAAAGCAAGGCATTTCGAGATTGAAGGGAGGCAAAGAAAGGAAGAACAAGAAGGAACGGGGAATAAGTTTGTTCTTTCAACTACAACCTTCCTCTTACGATGGAGGCCACATGGCTAACAGCAAAGCAAGACCAGAGTCAGTCCTGCACGGACATTAGCTTTTGGCCGGGGGATGAGAGTTATGCTTCTAGCAGGCAGGTAGGTTAGAGACGCAGAGGGAAAATAAGGGTTCAACAAACTGCCTGCTTCTAGGAGAATGACTTTCTTGGAAAGTCTGAGCATCCACTCGGGCGGGTGGTCTTTAGAAATAAGACAGATGCATTTTTATCTTATTTGATACATTCCCATGATACATTCCATTTTCTCTGCAAATGGAAACAGAGCTGGATTTTACTCCAGCCTTGCCAATGGATGATTTCATTTACGTTAACCTACAGGAACTGGACTTCAGCTATTGAGACATAGTGAGAGTGTCGTTTTAGAAAGTCTGCAGGGTTGTCGAGATGAAATGAAATGCTAATTCATATAGTTAGAAAATTGGAGACCCAGGGCAACATTTTAGAGCGAGCTCCCCCAGCTTTTGTTAACCGAGAGAAGCATGTCTAAATAAATGTTGTCTTGGGGCACTATTAAGGGGGTGTCCTGAGTGATTCCGATTCACCTGTCTATTTAAGGAAGACACAAACAGCTAGCAGGGAGTTATGTAACCCCTAGGATGCTCCTACCTTCCTTTTGTATTGGGGTCAGGCATCCCTATGCAAGCCAACCAAGCTCTAGGAAACAGGTCCCCTGTCTGTACCAACGTTTTCCCTGAACAGGATGCTGCATGCCACTGCCATGTTATGGAGCTCGGTGGTTCTCTGAGCATAGCTTACAGGTACTGGAAGAACAAGTCGGAAGTTGTTGTCTAAAGCTGGTTACTCCTCACCGGTGTCTGTTTTGGGCCTCTATTCATACGGTAGACACCTTCAATGGCTCAGGCATAATTCCAAGCCCTGGAAAGACCCCTGCAATAGAGCAGCCAGTTCTTATCCCTGAAGGGTTGCTGTCTGACTCTCCCACTCTCTAGGGGCGAGCACAGCCCGCCATCCTGTAATAGGATTAGAAAGGGTTCCACGGTGGAAAGCTAGATCGTAGGCCAAATGGCGGCAGCGCTTACAACATTTCAGAATTTTGGGGTTGGAAAGGCCTTGTGAGCGGCTTTCCTTTGAGGCAAGAATCCATTTTGAAAATTGCTGGTAGCTCTAGACTAATCAGATTTTCCAATTTATTCATAATGCGGCGGTGTAGAATATATTGTCATAGATCTGCAACAGCCACGTCGGTAAGGGAGGCACACAAAAAGAAACCAATTTCAGGTTTTGTTTCTTTATTCCTAAGCTGGTTTTCTGTCATCATGCTGGAAAGGCCAGCACCGTGAAGTTTTAAAATGGTCATTAGGCAGGTCTGGCATAATTTATGTTAAGAGGTTTGGGTCTGTTTATGTACCCTGGAATTTGCCAAAATTAGTAATGTGATATTCCACATTGAGCGAACCTGTAGAGCAATAAATAAGGGCACGTGACTATCGGGGAGCGCTGTTCGCTCGCATTCTTTCCTGTGGCATTCACGAGACGCAGGGGGCTTCCAACACACATTCTGCAAGGCTAGGCAGTGAGCTGCGCCCTGAACCGAACCAGATGGCAGCAGCTCCTTCGCATTATCAACTCCCTACAGCGATGGTCACCAGCCCGGACTCGCAACGTTCACATTTGGAACAGATTAACAGCAGTTAGGCTGAAATGAGAAACCTGCATTTTACTAAAATGGTCAGAACTATCATGTTGTAAAATCAGAAAGACTAGTAAGAAAAATTAAGGGGGGGAAAGTGTTCACTGTCTACCTTAGTTTCTCCCTGCAGAATATATTATTTCCCTTTCGTGAGTGCCTTTTTCAAAGGAATTTTAATGTGGGGTATTGTGGGGATTAGGGTCTATTAAGCTATCAGCCTCCCGAGGTGCCTCATTTCCCATCCTGCTGTTGAATGATTCTCCTTGTAGCCATGATCGATTTAGACCTCGGACAAACGAGGAAGGCTGTTTGCTCTTGTGGGGCTTCCTTTGTAAGAGAGTTATACACGAATGCGCGCGCACGCACACACACACACACAAGTTCATAGGTTCTCACAGCCACTGAAAGGCATGACAGGGAACATTTGGACGACACATTGGTGTTCCAATCAGGCTGTATTTGCCTGAATGTTTTGCCTCGTCTGAAAAGATCAGATGCCCTTTTCTTCTCAGAGGCGATCTTTTTTTTCCTTGGCCAAAGCCATGTCAAGGTATTTATTTATAGGACCGGGGAAAAGCTATGCAGCCTCACTTCCAGTTTTGCACACAGGTGGAACACGTGAAAGGGCACACTGAGGCGCCCAGCTCTCCGCAGAATTATCCACCACAAAATCTGGCAATAGACCCACCCTTCACTTTGCACTGAAGAGAAATGGAACTGAGTTCAACCTTCATTTTGCAGTGTATAAAAAACAGATGCACTGAAATATCATATAATCTCCCCCAAGACACACAATCCAAGTTGAGTGGCATATGGGCTAAGGAGAGGATGCGCGTGTTGCTAATGGATCAGTGTCCTTCTCCTACCGTGGTTTCAAGAAAGACCCCTGACGGTGGTCACCCCGCTTTCTCCTCTTCCTGTGGGAAGCTGGCTACGGAAGCAGAGAAGCCCTTCCGAAAGAGGCCAGTGCCTTCGTGCATTTGTGTTTGTTCTCCAGCCAAGCCCTTGTTTCAGAGTTGATGGAAAAGCCTTTTGCCCATTTCTGTGTGATAGGAAATCAAAATCCCTCTTTAAGAATGATTGTTCTTCTTTGATGAGCCTCTTTCATAGGACAGAATCAGGGAGGATCAAAACAGAACGCCCAGAGCCAGAATTGGCTCTCTGGGTGTGGTTGTTAGGAATGCCGACATTGGGGTGGAGAGAGATCTGGGGCCGATGGCAAGAGATGAGAGAAAGAGTCCAGGAACAAAACCACACCTCCCCGCCATCAGGCTGATTGTGACGCATGCATACAGCTTCTGTACATCTTTACGGGAACACATTGCTTAGTACTTCTCCCGTGGGGTCAATTTCAACCATCCCCCTAGTGGTTCGCAGTCAATGCCTACCCTACAGTCACGAGAATTCATTTTCGGGGCACGAGCAGCACGGACGACATGAAGGGGGCTCTTCATGCCAAGAATGGAAGGGAAATGTGTATGTATTCATAGGAGAGTGGACATGACAGGATAGGGGGCATGATGTATTTCGAAACTGTACAGCTGTGTCTTGAAAGATGATCATAAGCCCAAAGTATATAAAGACCAGTTTGTAGGTTGTTTACATTCAGCAAGTAACCTTTATAGGCCAGGACTTCTGCTTTTGTTTTCACCCACTGTCATCTTGTTGATTCCAATTCATAGTGACCCTAACAGGACAGAGCAGAACTGTCGAATTTTACAGGAATAGAATGCCTCATCTTTCTCCCACAGAGTGGCTAGTGGTTTCAAACTGCTGACCTTTTGGTTAGTATAGTACAGTCTACAGGTTTATGTTTGCCGAAACATAAACATATCATTTGCTTCAGAAATCAAGATATCATGGTGAAGCTAAATGAAATGAAGCGACAGAAACACAAACCAACCAACCCAGAAGGCACAATTTTTCTGAATTTCTTTCTCTTCCTTGCTGACATTCATGTGAATTTCCCCTGGGCATATCTATACATCTATATTTATTTATTTTACAAGATCAGTGATTAAATCACCTGTGTGTATGCTGTTTAAACTCTCCAACTATGATTTAGCCTCAAATTTTAGTGTGAACACTGTTTGGGTGATTAAATATTCTTCTGCATTAATTTTTAATGACTACATAATATTTCCTCATGTGGAAATACGGTAATTGATTGAATTACATCCTATTAATGGATATTCACAGTTTCAAACTTTTTAAAGAGACACCGTGGTCACGACTATCCATGTAAATGCAGTTTTGTTTATCTCTATGAATATTTCATTAGAATAACTTGCGAGAAGTTGGATTTCTGGGTCAAAGAGTAATCAAAGCCTTACATTTTGCACACTATTACCAAAATGGGCGTGGCAGCAATTCAAATTCTTTCTGCAGCCCAGCCGGTACCCAAGGCACTGCCTGAACGTTGTGTGCACAATCTCCACACTCCATGTGCTTAGTCTCTGCCCCAACTTATTGGGGGGGGGCAATACTATAGTTAAATTTTAGAATTGGACAGGGATTTGGAGATTTGAATCAATAATTCATTTTTTAAATACTGGTAATTATCCATTGCTGTCAAGTTGATTCTGACCCCTGGCAACTCTAGAAGACAGAGAGCAGAGTGGCTCCAGAGATGTCTGAAGGCTGCCATCGTTGCAGAAGCAGGCTGCCATAGGGTGTTCCCCTGGAGCAGCTGTGGGTTCAAACCATGGACCTTTGGGTTAGCAGCTTACTGCTTTCAGCACTGTGCTGCCAGGGCCCTAAATCACCAGTCAAACCCCCTAAAACCACTACCATTGAGCTGAAATTCTGGCTCACTGTGACCTCCTGGCTTTCAGAGCCTGTAAAAGTTGTCTGGGGTAAGATAGCCCCATCTTTCTTTCACAGAGAGGCTCGTGGTTTTGAACTGCCTGCGTTGTGGTTAGCAGTCTAACACTTAGCCATGACTGTCACCATGGCTCCAAATCATTGGTAGATTTATATTAACCAGATTTCCTAATTTATTCATAATGCGGAAGAATGAATAAAAGTTTATCCATTCATCCATCAAATACATTTGGTAGACAGAAAAAAAAATCCCTGGCCTTATTCATTTAGTATTTTCAAAAATTAAAAAAAAAGTGTGGCATAAAGAGAATATTGTTTTATTTTATATTATAATTGGTTAATGGTTGAACATTCTCATAGTGAGTAACTACCATTTCACTGTAGCCCCAAACATAAACATAGTCCCATTTGCTTCAGAAACCAAGAAATCGTGGTGAAGCTAAATGAAATGAAGTGACAGAAACACACATTAACCAACTGAGATGACAGAATTATTCTGAATGTCTCTCTTTGCCTTGTTGACATTCATGTGAACTTTCCCTGGTCGGGACAATCTTGTGGGCACTGACTCCCCAAGAGTCTAGCTCCACTGTGGTCTTTGTTTCTAGGGAGATCAATAGTATGGAAGGACTGGAAACCACCTTGTTTATGTTTACTACAATGTGTTTTGCTTACATCCCACAAATAACTGCTCAATTAAAATGATTCCATCTCCAATCATTCCTTTTGAAATTTGAATCACGATCTTGTGCAATACCAGGTATTTAGCAGGTGCTCTGTAAATGCTTGATTAATTTATTGACTAGGAAAACAGCTGTTAATAGGTTTCTCACTGCAGTAGAGCCCTGGACCTTGATGTTAATCCCTTTTAGAAGGAATGTTGAGATGTGATGCATTTGAATTCTAAATCAATTTTTCCCATATGAAATAACTGAAAACCGATTAATCCATTCTCGACTACCAAGTTTTTACCCTAACCTTGCCATTTTATACAAAACATTATACAGACATTTCAAAGTAACTTAGTTCAGAATTAAATAATATAATTTCAATAAAAAACCCCGTATTAAAAAGTTTTTAACAACTACAGTATGGCCCATACCTTGAGATGGACGAGGATCTGGATCTGAGGACACGGAGGTGGAGAGAAGGGATGCAGAGAGGTGTTGTTTGAGAGGAGAATCCCCTTCCCTCAAATGGACTGGGAGCTGCTTCGCGGGAGGTTTTTATTTTTTCCCCTTCTTTGCCTTTTTTTCACTAGGACCTGGCTGACTTTTTCTTAAAAAAAAACAAAACAAAAAAACTGTCTAATGTAGTCTAGTTTTGGCATTTCCTTAACTGTTTTCTAAAAGGGTTTACTAAATTACCATCAACAATACCGATAACACGATTAACCAATTCCTCATCATGATTCTTTTCACAAGAGTCTTTCTTAGGACCCATGGTTTTTTTTTTCCTCTAAAAACAGTACAATAAGCCACAGAAACTAAGAAAATTATAGCAAAACGCTTGGCGCAAAAGGTTTAAACTAACAAGGCCAACTAACGCCGAGTGACCGAAACACAGACTGCTTTTGTTGACAACAATTTCATGCGTCGGGTCGGATTCCGATGTTTAGTTTGAGCGCTGACGCAAATTTTCTCAACATTTCTTGTCGAAATCCGATGAGATGTAGGTCTGACGCGGAGTGCCGGGCTTCGACTATGTGGCTCGGTGGCACTGAGCATTAGTCGGTGCATGGCAACGTGTGCTGCGCTGTGCCGGGCAAGCAGGCTTGGTGGCAGCAAAGGGGCTGCGGAGCGTCACACCTTACCGACATGACGGATATCCACGGCAACCCCAACTCCTGACTTCTCACCAGTTAATGCGAGCTTTAAGAAACGCACTTCTATTCTAGTCTTACATTTTCTCCACTAGCCTTTATGCTAAGCTAGGAAAAAAAAATTGTTGTTGTTGTCAGCGGGTCCACAAAAAGAGAACCTGGCCACACCCTCCCCAAATCATCCCATAGGAGACTTTCTCTGAGGGCCTCCTAGGCCCCATTTTCTAGTTCTCTTCTCTCTGTTATCCGACTTGCCCAAGAAGATGGTGGGGTGGGGGAGAGGCACTCTCCGGCTTCATTAGGCAACCATTTCCTCAGTTTCCACCAACATTTCAGAGGGAGGGTTTAAGGTCTTGCTGTTTTCAGGAGTAATTACATTTTTTTTTAAGAGAGACTTTTGGAAAGGAAAAACTTTGATGGCTGAAGGTAGCAAGACATAATAATGGGAATTTCAAATGGTGACCTTTTGGGGTCATTTGTAAATTTGTTTGAAAGATATATGCAAGAAAAGATGCTTTTCTACCACCTCTCAGCCCAGACCTGAGACGCTGATGCGTCTGAGTCAGAAGCGCTACCTTCTTTTGTGCATGAAGCAGCAGCTCTATGCCTTCGCCTTCTTTCTTCAGCTCCGAGAATCCTTCTGAAGCCTGTGGTGACTCGTGGCCAAAGCCAGGGTACTTTTCAGATAGCCACATAATTTGACATCTCCTGGTTAAGGAGCCTTGCTTTGGAGACTTCCTTTGGTTTCAGCAGAACATTCTCTTGGCTCCCTAACTATCGCTCTCGATATCTTCCCAAACAGCCTCACTAGATGTTCCAAATCCAGTCTCTCCTGGCTTCAGAGTTTCCCATTTGAGTGATATCCTTTCATCTTTTGACTTCAGCTCTTCGTGCTTCCAGCCAGTCCACCATCTCTGGGGTTTCTGAAGGCCTTCTGGACCTCACCTATTGTAGCCTCGTAAGATGTAAATTAGACAAGCCCACATCAAATACATTCTCTAAAATCCATGCCCCTTTCTTACACCGTACATCCCCTTTCTAACACCTTACATTTCTCTCACTACCAACAGCATCCCAAACAACGCAAACAGCTCAAGCTTCCCAGATGGCGTGTGCAGGAACTCTCGTTTACACATCCAGTCTTTGGTGGGCCCTCCAGGAATTCAACAACTTCTGCTAATCCTTAGACCTTCACCTTGAGTTTAACCTTCACGTCCTCTCATCTCTCTTCCTGTAAAAACCTGCTATGGGCAGCAGCTTGATTGCTTTCCGTCACTGATTCCCCATTCCTCACTCATCCGCAGGGCTAGGTTCCGTACCACAGATCGTTGCGTGAAAATACGTGTTATGTGAAAATGGAGGATGAAAAGTTAGGATTGTAAAATGGAGAATGATTATGTCATTACCTTACTTCCAAATGATATCATGACATAACTGCTGAATTGCTGAGAATCACGGCTCAGCTAAGTCAACATGTAGCTTGAACGATCCCAGTCAGTGTTACTCTCACCTTACAGCTAAGTTTGCTAAGGCCAGGCATGTCTTTAGTGCACAAACTGTTCAAAGCATATAAATATATTTTATTATAGTTGCAAACATGAAGTATTAGAGAACAATGTAGTCACTAAGGTGTAATGATTTTGCTATCCAGCTACCAGAGAGGATTATTTGCCTTTGGATTTTAAAATCTGATGGGTCCCCATGTTTACAAAATAAATCAGAGCTCTCCTTCAATCATCCATCTCATTGTTTAATGAATGTAACTACATACTCAGCACACGGCGTACATGGAATAAATATTGGTAAGCAGACCAATATTTTCAATGTACGCTATACAAATTCTAACATGTACTAATTCTATCATGCTTCTAATGATGTTATCACTCCACTCCAGTTTCTCACCCCCATTCCTCCCACTGCCTCAGTCTTTATAGTGTAGACTCCAGCTACTCAACTATGTGAAGAGGTTTCCAAAATTTTGTAGAAATATTACATTTTATTTCCATGACATACGTAATATATCTTCAGGAAAGACATCATGCTCTTCCTTCCTTGGTCACTGGTTTTTGTTGGAATACAGGTTTCCATGCATAGCCTTCATTTCTTCACCCTTTGGGAGGGGAGACACTGACCCTTCCAAGGGTGTTGACACAGTGAGCATCCTTGGCAGCTACATCTCATGTCGCAAAGAGCAGACATATTTATTGCCATGGCACAAAATTTCGACTTACGAGGATTAAGGTTTACTACTCCTTATAATGCAACGCACCATGGTCAGTTGCCACTTGGCTTTATGTGAATCACCACTGGGAATTCAGACTCAACTAAGCCGGACAAAAACTGCTGAAGTTCCAGATACCATCACTGCTAAGAGTAGTAAAGGCCTTGATCTTTGATCTAGGGGGCTCATGTATTTGCCAGTACCCACGACTGTTACAAGCTCACCTGTTAGCCTATAAGTCAGGTAAACTCTCAACTCTTCACAGTTCTTCTTTTTTAAAACATTTTATTAGGGGCTCATACAACTCTTATCACAATCCATACATATACATACATCAATTGTATAAAGCACATCTGTACATTCTTTGCCCTAATCATTTTCAAAGCATTTGCTCTCCATCCAAGCCCTTAGCATCAGATCCTCTTTTTCCCCCTCCCTCCCTGCTCCCTGCTCCCTCATGAGCCCTTGATAATCCACAGATTGTTATTTTGTCATATCTTGCCCTATCCGGCATCTCCCTTCACCCCCTTCTCTGTTGTCCATCCCCCAGGGAGGAGGTCACATATAGATCCTTGTAATCGTTTCCCCCTTTCCAACCCACTCACCCTCTACTCTCCCAGTATCGCTCCTCACGCCCCTGGTCCTGAAGGTATCGTCCACCCTGGATTCCCTGTGCCTCCAGCTCCCATATGCACCAGTGTACAATCTTTGCCCTATCCAGTCCTGCAAGGTAGAACTCGGATCATGATAGTTGGGGGGAGGAAGCATCCAGGATCTGGGGGAAAGCTGTGTTCTTCATCGGTACTATACCGCACCCTGACTGACCTGTCTCCTCTCCTAAACCTCTCTGTGAGAGGATCTCCAGTGGTCGACACTTGGGCCTTGGGTCTCCACTCTGCACTTCCCCCTTCATTCAATGTGGTATACACACACATATTTTTTTTTGCATGATGCCTTATACCTGGCCCCTTTGGCACCTCGTGATCGCACCGGCTGGTGTGCTTCTTCCACATGGGCTTTATTGCTTCTGAGCTAGATGGCTGCTTGTTTACCTTCAAGCCTTTAAGACCCCAGACACTATCTCTTTTGATAGCCAGGCACCATCAGCTTTCTTCGCCTCATTTACTTATGCACCCGTTTGTCTTCGGTGATCGTACCATGGAGGTGTGCAGCCAATGATATGATTTTTTGTTCTTTTATGCCTGATAACTGATACCTTTGGGACCACGCGATCACACAGGTTGGTTTGTTCTACCATGTGGGCTTTGTTGCTTCTGAGCTAGATGGCCGCTTGTTTATCTTCAAGCCTTTAACCCACAGTCACTATCTCTTTTGATAGCCGGGCACCATCAGCTTTCTTCACCACATTTACTTGTTCACCCGCTTTGGCTTCAAGCAGTTGTGTCAGGAGAGTGAGCATCATAGAGTGCAAATTTAATAAAAGAAAGTATTCATGCCTTGAGGGAGTGCTTGAGTAGAGGCCCAAAGTCCTTCTGCCACCTTAATACTAAACCTATAAATATAGACACAAAGATCTATTTCCCCATCCTCCTATATATATTTGCATGTACATGTCTTTGTCTAGACCTCCATAAATGCCCCTTGACTCCCAGCTCCTTCCTCCCTCTCCCTTGACTTTCCTCCTGCCCCACCACCATGCTCCGTCCCCACCTGGGCTACAGCTATACCTCTTCTCTATGCAACCTCTCTTCACAGTTCTTGACACTTCCTCTTTCCAAATCGAGCTCAACTGTTTTCTCTTTCGTGAAGATATTGCTGATCCTTCCAGCAAAATTATTCATGTGGGGGTGTGATTTTTCTGTGCAGGGCTCTATATAATAATGGACACATTCTGTTGTGATTATCTCTTTACAAGCCTATCTCTATAATAGATTATTAATCCCTTAGAGTCAGATATCTGGTATCCCATGTATTATGGAATGCACTTTAAGATATTCAACGAACATGGATGAGTAAATGAATACAATTCTTATTTTCCTGATTTCTTTCTACTCAGGTTCATCTTCTTTCTAATCTTATGTACGGAGGGACTTAGTTACAATTTCCTTTTAAAGCAAGCCTTTTTTTTCATTATTTTCTTCTACTTCCATCCTATAACCAACCCTAAAAAAGCGTATTCCACTTCATCCTCTAGACCAATAGAAAATTTCCCATGATGGAAATATAAACATCTTTGAATTGCTTCCCACTTTTGGTTATAAGGCCCTAATTCCACGAAGACAGAAAATATCTTGTTATTGAACATCCTTGATTCTGATATTTTGTAGAAAAGTGGTTTATCTTACTACATATATCCTTGTTCCTATGAGACATCATCTTGTTTAACCAGTTGCCATTTTCTCTCTGACCTTGAAGATTTTGTAAACCACAACTTCTTATTTTTTTTAATTTAAATCATTTTATCGGGGCCTCTTACAGATACGATCAATTATATCAATTAAACTTGTACACATGTTTCCAGCGCCATTTTCAAAAGGTTATCTTTCTACTGGAGCCCTTACTATCAGCTCCTCTTTTTCCTCCTTCTCTCCCCTACCCTCCCACTTTCATGAACCCTTGATAAATTATAGATATATATTTTTTTCATGTCTTACATCATCTGCTGTATCCCTTCACCCACATTTCTGTTGGTCGTCCCCCCTCGGGTGGTGGTAATACATCCATCATTGCCATCAGCTGCCCCTTGCTCCCCCTTCCCTCCCACCCTCCCCCTATCCTTATGGTGTAGCTGTTCCCATGACTCTTTCTGAGGGTAGACCACAAGTGCTCATTGGCTGCATGAATAAATGTCTTCTTTACTGGTTTGTGACCTGGGGCATCACACTGTGACCAAGCAGTTTTAGTTGATGCTGCTAATAACTATTGTTTGCCTTTTCTACCACCCAGGGTTTTATTATGCAGGCCGCATTTTCTACAATATTGGTTATTATCTAATTATGTTTTACAAAGGGCCATAAATAAGACTATGGCAATTATATTTATGGGAGGGGTGGGGGAGCCAATAGAAAGAAATGGATATGAACGAGTGTCACTCAGGGTAGGAAAAGCCTCTGCTGTACAGAAGACAAGCTCCAAATCTCAGTGTGTCTAGAAATCCCCTCAGAGAACTGTCCTTTACACAGGACCCGAATCACCTCATCTTGATAAAAGGCCCCAGCAGGGGAGGAAGTGAACAGAGACTTTATAAAGCTTTAAACCTCCACTTGCCAGAGTTAACCACTTGGCCCCACTAAACCATAAAGGCTTAAATTTGGAGTATCAGCGGGCATTACTAATGAATGCACCGCTACATGTACCTGAATTTTGAAGGGAAGGGTTGAATTTTTCGAGAGAGCATCAAGCCTGAGAGGAAGCGAGCATTTACTGAGCACCTACTTTGGAAGCTCCCAAACATTTTTGATTCACAGTACCCTTTGTGTCTCAGTGGCTGAGTCTCATCTTTTTCATGGATTCCCAGGGCAAAAAAAAAAAACCTAACAATGCAGTCGATTAAGTGGTTAGGTCTAAACCACCACATCTCTCTATGTAAACAGCCCACTAGCTATTTGGAAAACAACAACAACAACATAATTTGAAAGAATGTCTTTCGTTTTTTAAAATTGTAGGCTTAGCCACAATCACTAGAGAGATACACGTGCCTGCCTAGTCCCGCCCCAGACTCCTTTTAGACCACAGACTCTGATCGGACACCACCACCCTAATTGCCTGCTGTGCACTGATGCTCACATATATACTGACTTTTACCCAGCTGGGACACAAACTCCTTTAAAGGAAAGTAGTGTCCTCTAAGGAGAAAAGTACAAACTACCACACGCTAGTCGTTCACCAGGTGCCGCACAGATTTCCAGGTTTCCTGTATTTCTCGAAAAACATTGAAACAATTTATTGTGCCCTGTCCATGTGCTGTAGTGCCCTGGGGTGGCTTGGTGCACAGAATGGCACTGTGTCCAATTATCCTAGCTACCATACATAGAAGACTTACTCTTCACAGAACTCAGAGCTAGATGTTATTATGCCCAATGAATGGATGATGGAACTGAAATATTTTTTTAAAGGCCTGACTGAAACCTTCTAATTCCAATTAGCAGAGCAGGGATTTGAACCTAAGTCTTCTGAGGCCACACTCCATTGCATCGTGCCCTGTGCCCTCAGATTTGCAGGATTAAGGTTTTCACAGCTTTTCCCCCCATGACCTTTCCTAGGTTTCTAGCAACACTGAAGTGACTATTTTTTACAAAAACATGTGGAAATGTTTGAAACTCATGGGAATGATTTTAAGTCGTGTCTCCCCCCCATACACATAAAGGCACACCTGCTTTAAAATAAATTCTCTTGAGCAGAGATTAAAGAGATTTAAAATGGCCTTAAAATGCCTCCAAGAAAGCTTTTTTAAAGCTTTGAAATCAAGATAGCAAATTCCTAATTAAGTTGTAATTATTTTATTGCTAATTTTTAAGGTGACGTTTAGCATGAGCCACATATCGCTTTCTCTCCAGCTGTCAGAACTGTCCCTCTAAACTCAGCCTCCTGTTACCGAACTGAGTATGGTTCGTGCTGGAATTTTTCCAAGTCTGCCTGCACATAATTTCTTAGTTTCAACAGACCCATGAAAAAAAATGAACCATACTATAATCTTTCATGTTGCTCATGGTTCTATTTAATTATCTGAAATACTACCTGATAAATAGTGCAATCAGAAGAATTCAGCTTAGCAGTAACTACTTCCACATCGCTTTCTGTGCTCATCGAATTGGAAACAGGTTTGGGATGACTACTTCTCAATTATGTACACTGCTAATGAATGATTAATTTACGATTCTTCCAGCTGCGTTGTGTGTGTGTGTGTGTGTGTGTGACTTCTAAGTGTCAATAAACTCAGGCCTCATCAAATGAGAATTCCCTCTTGCCCCCCCGCCCCCCCAATCTTCCGGCCTTCCTTTCCTACAGCATCGTAGGAGGGAATAATGGATGGAAATGAAAGGTGAATCCTTACAGGAGAAAACTGTTTTCCAAGAAAGAAACTCTCTTAAGGTACATGTAAATGTACCTATGTATGAAGCGTTCCCTCTGCAGAGTAAAGCTGAAAGAGACTGTCTGAAGTGAAGTGGAAAAAGGATTCTCCGTTTGAAATCAAGTTCAACAACAAACGAGAATGGCCAGTTGCCATTGGTTTGAGTCTGACTCACAGCAGCAGCACGGGCTTTCTGATGGGCCTGCACCCCACAGGGCTATCGTGGCTGGTTCGTTTAGAAGACTCTCTGCAGACTTTTCTTCAGAGGGGTTTCTGGGGGACACAAAGAGACCCTCAGTCTTTGGTGAGCAGTTGAGCATGGTGGCTGTTTGCACTCCCCACGAGTGAACAGAAACGACTATTTCTCGAGGATGTATAAATATCAACGCACTGCATTGGGTCGATCTGCCACTCAAGACCTCTGTAAAGTGTTGAGAAGCAAGGATGTGACAGAGGACTCAGGTGCGGTTGACCCAATGCATGGTCATTTTCATCGCTTCGCATGCATGTGAAAGCTGGACACTGGATAAGGAAAAACAAAGAAGAATGGATATGTTGGAAATGTGCTTATGCAGAATGTTGAAAGAATGTGGGCCACCAAATGACCAAACCAATCTGTCTTCGAAGAGGTACCGCCAGAGTGCTTCTTAGAAGCAAGGATGGGGAGACTTTATCTCAAGCACTTTGGACATTGCACCAGAGACCAGTCTTGGTAGAATGGAGAGGCAGTGAAAAGAGAAAGCTCCTCCACATGATGGACGCCTGATTGACATAGTGGCTCTGCCACAGTGAGCTCAACCATAAGAGCAAGTGTGAAGACGGATCCGAGCCAGGTGGTGCTTCCTTCTGTTGGACACCGGGTCGCTATGATGGCAGAACCAACAGCTCCTCACACCAGTACCATGACAGTCCAAGAAAGGAGACTGGGCGGTCCCGTAGGCTAGGCCTTGGCATATGAGTCAGTGTCAACAGCCAGGCAATGGATAAACTGTTTGGTGTATTAAGATGATAAATCCCAGGCACTCTACATGTGTAATCTTATTTGATCCTACTCACAGCCATAGGAAGCATGGCTGCCTCCACTGTGCGGATGAGGACGCTGACAGCTGAGTGATTTTGCAGAGAGAGCCTCCTGATAAAATAGGAACTCATGCTCTGTCTACTGCGCTGTACTGCCTTCCGGTCACGCAACGTGGGTGTGGGCCATTATCGTGTGCGCTTCATAGTGGTTATCGAATCTGAAAATATGCTATTTTAACTGTATTAAATGCTGCATGTAATCTTTAGAATACTTACTGATTGCCTACAATGTACTAGGAGTGCTAATTGTGAGCACTGAGTTGTATAACTTCTCTGAGGGGGGCTTCCAAAAGTTTGTGGGAAACTGGAATTCAAAGACAAAGAAGTTTGCCTGCAAACATATTACAGCCTCCTCTTAAGCATTTTCTAGAAATTAGATATTTAGTTTCAGCTCTTCTGTTCTTTCACATTAGTGACCACAAAGGATCCACAATGTTGAAAAGAATCTTGGGTTGGATCTCAGTAGATGTGGGCATCTGAGTTTACCTCTTCCATTTGCTGCTCTGAGATGGAGAGAGTCGCTTACTCGGCAGGAGCTCAGCTCCTGTACTCCTTCAGTCAGAGGATTGGCACGCACAGCGTCCAAGGTTCTTCTGAGTACTAAATGCATTTAGTAAGCCCAGCCATGTTTTATAGGCCATTTTCCGAGATCCACAGGAAGGCAGGGAAACTCTGATCATATACATAATTCAGTGGAAAGGAATGTCTTTTGGACTCATTTTTTGTCCCCCAAATAAATGAGGTACAGTGAATGAAACCTTTAATCCCTCTACCAGTGGCATTTGTTTTTGATTGTTGTGCAGTAAAGTACCCCAAAGTTAGCGGGTCTGTTATGTCCTAGCTTGCTTGCATCAGGAGCCTGATTGTGAGTTGGCTGCTCAGGTTCTTATCTGGCCGTCATCAAAGCATCTGAAGAGTTGCATTCATTTCTGGAGCTCGAGAGCCTCCTCCAAGCTCGTGCGCTTGGTGACTGCATTCGGTTCCTACAGTGCTGGGACTAAGGTTCTCTTTTCTTGCTGGCTTTCAGCTAGGGCCAGGTGGATCCCAATTTCTGGAGGCTGCTCACATTTCTTGCCCCATGGCCCCCTCACAAGCCCTCTTAAAACATAAACAGTTACCTCCTGAGAGAGGTAGTGGACAGTCTCTCCTTGGAGTCTTATACGACACAGTGTGCTGATGGGAGGGAAGAATGGTCTGGTGATCTGATTTGGAAAATCGGCCAAGGGCAACCTTTGGGTCACAATGGTCTAACTCAAAACCAGGCACGAGGATGGCCTGACTGGGCCACCAGAAGTCAGGTGCCATGGTCGCTGACAACAACTGCCCCATTTATAGAAGTCCCAGCACCTCACCTTTGTCTTAGGATGTCAGCTCATTGAAGGACTGAGATCCTGTCACTTTTACCATGCCCACATTCACAGCGAGAGGATTACACAGGGCATGACTCACTGGGGAGCACCAGAGGTGTGTTTTCTAGCACTGATGTGAGGTGGTGTTATTTTATGATGTGACATTGGACTTGTCTATTCTGTAGGGACTAAATAGGGCCTAAAAACCAAGCCAAGCTCATACAGACCCCGGAGGGGCACTATGAAATTTGGAAGTCCTATCTAAATCTCTTCTTCATCTTTAATTATTCAAAGTTATCTGCAAAAGTATCCCACCGAGGTTTCATTGAAGAGGTTCAGCATGACAGGTGCTTTAAAAAATGATGAGCTTGAAAGTCTATACGCCTTGATATTTTGTGTGTTCTTAGTTGTCATTTTAAAATGGATTTAATGCTACTGTGGCTGCGAGCAGCTCTGAGACTGCTCTGAAGAGGAGAGTTAATCGTTTGAAAGTGTACTACGTGGAAGCAGTGAAGTTTATTAGCTAAACCCGTGCCTCTTAAAAGACATCCGTGTTTTTAAGAGACATCACACTATCCATCAACCGAGCTTTATTACGGGTGGATTAAGCTTGCTTTCCTACATCTTCACAGTAGAAAATTATACAATGGCTTGGCCAAAGGTAAATAGAGACTTGTTAGCCAGCAAAAATGATTGCCATCTGTTTGCTATCTCTGGGATACACTTACATCAAGCATCTGCAGATTCCACCTATATTTATTAAATTTCACAAAACTGCCGTTCAAGGTTAGTAAGAGCTAATAAAGCAAAGCAGTGACGTTGCTTAACTGTAGCCCCGTGCGCCAGCCCCCCCCCATAGTTTTCACATTGATTTTTGAATCCAAGCCTCCAACAATACTATGAAATGCAGTCAGATTTGTGAAGTAATGTCCCAGACATATCTCTCATATTTTCCTATGAATCTTTGTGGGCTGTCAGACAGACATGTGTTTTTCTTTGGATACTACCATAGAGTTCCCTTATGGGATAGATTTCAACTCTCAGTGAGCCTCAGGGAAAAATAAATGTTTCCTTATATATGAACTTAGTGCATATCATGTTGCACAACTATTCCGGGTGCATAGTCTCTGTATATATTCTCTGGAGTTCAAATTTTTCTTTCAGAGAGAGTTTGTTTGAAAATCTATTCATTTTTGTCAAAAATAGAGGCCTAAAAACTTTCATACATGGTGCTGTCAAAGTTAAGATCCCTAAACTATTCTTGCTTTTATAAATACTACAATTAAAATTCTTTTTCCTTGCCAAGTTCCTATCTTTAATACCTCACAAATAATCCTACACAGTATTGGCATTTAATACTGTCAGAAAAGGGTACTAGGTGCTGTAATTCCAGAACAATTATTTGGGGGATAGAAAACATGGAAAAAATCAAGTACTTCTTAAGTCTCTAATCTTAGAATTGCTATGTAATGGGATGCAATTGTTATATGCAAAGAAGTTTCCTCATCCTCAGTTTTAGAAAAATAATGTAAGTTGCTCCTGTCACAGATGGGTCCTTGATGAAACTTAGAGAATCAAAGGCAGCAGTCTTCCTGAGTTCTCTAAGCTGAGTCTCTCAACAAGCAAGACCAGAAGTCTATAGATAAGATTACACGCTCTGAATTCTCTTGACTGGGGTTCACATTAGAGCACTGGAAGCTTCCAAATGTAATATGGGATATTATGATACAACTTAGGGATTCTGTAAGGAGGTAAATAGAATAGTATGCAACCTAGCTTATAGGAAGAACTCAATTGCACGTCAGCAAAAAATAATCAACAAAAATGACATTTGAACTCAACACTTCCAAATGACTGTGAAGCAAACATAGGCTATAGAGAAATTTGCAAATGGTCTTGGATTTTCAATAACCTAGAATATTTGGGCCTCACCTAGCCTGGGAGGAATAAATGGACATTGACTTGGTACTTACTACATGCCAGGTGATGTCTTAGAGTCCTCATATAGATGATCATATCAGATTCTCAAAGGAAATCGACGAGGTAGTCTCATCTTTAATAAGAAAACTGAGGATCACTTTGTGACAAAATTGCTGAGGACAAAATGGGTGCAAAGCAAACACGAAGAAAGCTGATGGTGCCTGGCAATCAAAAGATTTAGCATCTGGGGTCTTAAAGGCTTGAAGTTAAACAAGTGGTCATCTAGCAGGGAAGCAAATAAACCCACATGGAAGAAGCACATCAGCCTGTGTGATCATGAGTTGTTGATGGGATCAGGTATCAGGTATCAAAGGATTCAAAATAAATAATTATACAGATATGGACGTGGTAGGTCAGTATGGAGATCTAAAGCGCATCTTTGGACAATTGGACATCCCCTTACAGAAGGGTCACAAGGAAGGGACGATTCAACCAGGGTGCAGTATAGCACTGACAAAACAGAACATTTCTCTAGGTCCTGAATGCTTCCTCCCCCCACCCCTTCACCCACTATCATGACCCTGTTCTATCTTACAAACCCCGCTAGACTGGAATACATACATTGGTACAGATGAAAGATCTCAACACATGGAATCCAGGACAGATAAACCCCTCAGGAACAGTACTGGGAGTAGTGATACTATGAGAGTAAGGGGAGAGGGGGCAAGTGAGAAAAGGGGAAAATGATTGCAAGGTTGGATATATAGCTCCCCTGGAGAGGATGAATAATAGAAATGTGAGTGAAGGGTAACATCAGATGGTGTAAGATATGAAATAACAATATGTAATTGATATAGGATTCATGATAGTGGAAGGGTGGGAGGGAGGGGAAAAAAGAGGAGCTGATATCAAGGACACAAGTAGAAAGAAAATGTTGTGAAAATGACGATGGCAACCTATGTACAAGTGTGCTTAGTACAATTGAATTATGTATTGTAAGAGCCCTCCAATAAAATGGTTAATATAAATAAATAAATAAGAGAAAGAAAAGAAATCTGAGGATTGAATAATCATAATCATAATAATCTGCAGAACTATATGTTAAATCCCAGTCTGTCTGAATCATATTCAGGCTCTCCCCCATCCCGTGTTGCCTCTAAAAAAGTAACCCCCAGAAACCCACCCACACTGTATGTCTTCATGCATCACACAGCAAGAGACATAGTAATGAAAGTGACGAAGATTTCTTCCTTAGAAATAACGTGACCTTTCTTGTGTAAATGGACAAGTGATTTCAAATTATGAACAAGTTAAGAAAAGTTTGACCGGGGGGTAGGTTGGGGAGGAGGGGAACTTTAACACAGGATTAGGCATATATGAGAGAGTACCCCCCAAAACCCCAAATTGTTTTTCAAAATTATGTGTTTACATTTTTCTACAAAACAACCGTATCACTTTCAAAGCACTCTCCACGACACTTAATAACTTGATCAAATCTGAAATTCCATTCTTGGAAACATTGTTCAAACTCATCTGTTTGGATGGCTGACAGCACCTCCATCATTTTTTCCTGCACTTCTATGTTGTCAAATCGCTATCCTTTCGTGTCCCTCTACATTTGTGGAAATGTCAAAAAGCTGCATGGAGCAAGGTCAGGTGAGTAAGGTGAGTGTGGCAAGAGATGCATGCTGTTCTTTTGTTTTGTTTTGTTTTGTTTTGTTTGACCAACATCTGATGCACTGAGGTGGCCGTGTGAGTAGGTGTACTGTCATGGCAAAACCAGTCCTCTGTCTGCCACACATCCTGCCTTTTTGTTGCACACGATTGTTACACTATCTTTTCAGACCTCTAAATAGAAAGCTTGATTAACCAGCTGACCTGGTGGAACAAACTCCAAATGCATTACAAGTCAACATCTTCATCCATTTGGGAAATGAACGGATATCTAGAACAAGGTTTGTTATCAATCGGCATTCACCTTTTTTGAAATGAGAAAACAGCCCTTACACCCGAGTTTTTGCCAGAGTGCTGTCTTTGTAAGCTGTGTTCAACTTCACAATAGTTTCTGTGGTGTTTTTCCTAAGCAGGAAACATTTCAGCCTCACGCTGTTCTTTTAATTCGGCCATCACAAAAAATGAGGCTTAACCTCCCTGGCGGCAATCCCGAGGTGGCTCAGGGTAAATGTTAACCGTCAGAGCGGAAACCCCGAGCCGCACTCGGGATTACACTGCAGAGAAGTCCCTTAACTGCTCCCCGGCCCAGGAGTGTCCTCTGCTGTGATCACAGAGCCATCTGACTTCCTCGTTCTGTTCTGGTCTGTTCTCTGTGTGCAGTGTGTGGCCACCCAGGGACGGAACTGGACGGGAAATTCAAAACTGCAAGTGTAAAAGAGACACACACACATACAAACAGTGATACAGTGTAACCTGTGAGGCTTACATTGTATCAAAGCAAATCACCTCAGATTTGTCCCTAGATCAGTCTCCAGTGCCCTCCCTGCCCTTTTACTGCCATTTGGAACATTTTTTTGCTTGGAAATTTTTTCTCCATGGCATCAAAAAAGTGTCACTTTAGCACAAAAGGAATTTTAGACCAGATAAATGACAGCGACAGTGACTGAGAATTACTCGCAGATTTGTGTATTAAAGTTTACCATACCTGGAATGTCTACTAGAAAGATTAAAAGTAATTTCTTAAGAATTACAGGCCTACACTATAAAACAACAAATTTTATGTAAAACAGTGTACCGCTTTGGGTACAAAATTGCTGACATAATTAGACCCCCAGGGAGGTTAAGCAAAACTGCTTTTAAGAAAAAATTTCATTATAACCAGAAAGAACCTTCTCAGGCAATGCCAGTGGGTGCACTAACTCAGAGTGAGTTACTGGATGCTCGGCTAGAGGGGAAAATGCATACTGGGAAAGTTCTGCTCCCCCCAGCGCAATTCTGATTTTTGGGGGGTACCCCCTTGTATAATCTGTTATATATATTTTTTGAAATTACAGTCATCAGCCTTCTCAATTTTATTATTTCATGATCATGTCTTCATAGTTACAGTATTTTCTGTTCTTGGCTGGCTTTTTAAAAGTCCTTTTGTGTCCGGCTGGGTTGACTAGAGAATCAATCCAGTAATACTCATATACGTGTAACAAAGAGCTTTATATCAAGAGGTAATTATATATCAAGAAAGCATCCCAGCCCAGTCCAACTCAAGTCCATCAGTGTGACACTAATCTTTAAGGCCCTCTTCAGACTCACAAAGTCGCACGCAAAGACGCCGAATGCAGGAATATCACAGGCTGGTGGGTGCGAAGTCGTGTAGATCCAAAGCTGGCGAAAGGCCTTGTAGGGCTCTGGCAGCTGTCAGGGTTAGCAACGAGGAAGGTCAAGGCAGACTGGCGGTTCTGTGGGCTCTCCTTTTGAGAAGGCCACCCTAGCAAGGGGGTCCCCTCAGGCTGCCAGGTTGAATACTACCCCTATACTTTTATGGACCTTCAATTTGACATAAAATCATGTAACTACAACACCGTTACTCTAAATTTCCACAAAAGCACCACTGCTCATGGATGACCCTTCACTCGCAGAGGATATTTCTGAAGATATAATCTTAGGGTCTTTCCTCTGAACTCAGGTCAGAGCAGCAAAACAGTTGCTGGGCAAAGCAGGTAGGTGAAGGACAGAAGGTTCTCAGACAGTCACAGCTCCCAATCCTGGTGACCACTATTCTTTCCCCATCAGTAACAGGCCCTGGAGACTAGATTGAAACCTCAGGATAACGGCTTCCACACTAAGGCAGAGTGGCTTCATCTGCTGAAGCTCATTCACCTCTTCGGTTGCCTTGATTTTGACCTTGAATAATTCTGGCTTTTAAATGACTGGCCTTCATCTCTGGCTTTCACTTCAACCGAGGGTGATTGGATTCTGGGAACAGCCCCTTATTTTCCCTTTTCTTCAGTACAACTCATTTCCATGCTAGAGTCTGACTTTAAGATCTCCTCTGAGTCCAGGATTGATGCAAACTGATAACCCACTCAGTTGTGGTTAAATAACTGAGGTTGAATAATAGATTCCATCTTGAGGCCTCTCAACAAAGGCCTAGTGATCTACTTCCAAAAACATACTTCAGTTGTCGAAGCCCCTACTGGAGCACAGTACTACTTTGACATGCATGGTACTGCTATGGGTCATTTCAAGTGGAATCGCCATGAGTTGGTATCAAGTCAGGTGGTTTGGTCTCTTGCAACTTTGGCTCACTGCGCCAACAGCACTGTAGCTCTGGGCTCCTCTGTACAACGAATGGGGTCCTCACCTTTGGGAAGGTTATGGTGCATACACCCATGCTTTCACCCAAACTCCCTGAAATCAGTTTATACTGTATTTTATCCTCTGGCATGGCCCAGTATGGCAGTTACATAATTTGGTGTCAATTTGAGGATTCAGAGTGAAAGGATGGAGTCTAGCCTGTCAATCAGGTCACAGCCAATAAGGCCTCGGTGTAGGGATGGCCTTCTCCTGAGGATTCTGGTCCTATATTCCTCCTTGGAGGTGGGAAACACACATGCTCTCTTTCTCTCTGCTCACCCCCTGTGAGACAGACCTGGGAGAAGTCACATGGGAGGAGGCTGATGGAGCCAGACTTCTGAAGCTGAAGAAGCCACATGGAAACCCCTGCCAGCACTGAGATGCTTACAGCGTCACTGGATCCACAAGACTTCCCACCCACTGGCCTGTGATCTTCCTGCACTCGGCATCATTGCATGTGTTTCATGAGTCTGAAGAGGACTTTATAGATTGGCATCAGATATATGGGCTAATATCAGACTTATGGTCTTGTTCTGGACCAGGCTGGAATGTTTTCTCAATATTCAACTGCTCTTGTATACAAAGCTCTTTCTTACACACATGAGTCTTCCTGGATTTGTTTATTTAGTCTACCAGGACTAACACACCCAGTCAAACAAAAATATGTCTTTTTAACAAAGAAAATTTCCAGGATTGTATCTTGGAGGATCCACTGTCACATGCTAGCCTGTCTTCCTCCTTCTTAAAGGCACAGTTTCTGGAGGTGTGCCTCTCTGCAGAATGGCATTAGGAGAGCTCTTACCATTGAGCTCTCTCCTTGGAGTAACCGAAGACGATAAAGCTCATTTGTTTTCTCAGGAGTGTTGTTGGGATCAATTTAAACAGTAATAGTTGGAACACTGATGACACTGCCCATGGTATGGTTCTCAGCTTCCCACAGGATGTCTTCTTTCATGCATTTGTTTTCCATTGAGGATCAATTTGAGTCTCTTTGGTTTCATTGCCCCCACAAACCATTATAATGCTGGAATTGTGCGGTGTGCTGATACCCATGGCACATCGGTCTCTGGTTAACTTGGGTGAGTAAGTACTAGAGACTTACACAGGAAAGCCAGCAGAGCATCCAACACCACCAAATATAAAGAGAGATTCCATGTTCATTTCTGAAACCTGCACCATGACTAAGGGACCAAAGATCTTGGCTAAGGCTTCTGGGTTGTTGCCTGTCCATAAAAATAAAAATATAAAAAGATTGGTGTTGACTGCTCTCAACAGGTGTGTTGCTGTCTTAGGAGCTCATTGTCTAGGCTGAATGCTTGGGACCTAGCAGTTGCAATACCCCCAGGTGCCCCTCCTTGGGCAGTGTGCCCCAGCATGGGTCGGGCAACTGTTTGGGGGTTCAGCTATTTCCAGAGAGTCCATGTGGAGATGTTGAGATCATCTTGGAGAAGAGACGCAGATGGCACCAGGGAGAAAGCTCTACCTACTGATGCCACTCCAGCGAGCCCTTATTACCCATCCTGGAGCCATTCCCTGATGTGAGTAGACAGGTCTGTGCCCACCCTGGCTTTTAGCTTCTCTGCAGGATGGGAGGTTCCCTGTTACTTTGGAATGTGATGGCTCAGACAGTCTGTCCGTCTTCTGAGGGGGGATGAGTGGTAACACACTTTTTCTATGGGAAGAGGAGCAATACTTCACAGAAGCAGAGGGATTTGGGGGATTGTGAGAAGGGCGTTTGCTGCAGGTTGTTGCTGCTGTTCTTTGAAAGCTAGAGATTAGAGTATCTTATCTCCCCAAAGAGCTGTTAGGCACTTTGATATTCTGAAGAGAGGAGAGGAGAGGAGAGGAGAGGAGAGGAGAGGAGAGGAGAGGAGAGAGAGAGAGAGAGAGAGAGAGAGAGAGAGAGAGAGAGAGAGAGAGAGAGAGAGGATTGCTAAGTCTGGATGCAAAGATTTGCCTTCAGAAGAAAGCCCCTTCTTAATCTGGAGGAGATGCAGCCCTAAGGCAGGCATTGGAGTCCCCAGCCAGGGCGAATCGGGCCACAAGTTCTCTTCAGCCTCTTGGTTGTGGTTTCAATGTCAGTTCCATTTCAAAGCTTCTTTGGCTTGTGTTCCGCGATGCACCACACAATAGCCAGTCTGGGATTTATCAGTCAATTTCTCGACGTCTTTGTTAGACGAATTAGGATCAGGTCTATGCATTGAGAGCACGGGAGGCGCTTGAGACCAAGACTTTACCAAAACGTGACAGGGGCACTTCCCCAAGATACTCTTGTCCCCAAGGCTTTTCAGTTTCTGGCTGGCCTCCTCCTAGAGAGCCAGAGTTCCACTGACCTTGCTTCGCTGCACACTTTTCAGCGCGGCATCTTCATTTGGGGCCAATTAGTAGGAGGAGAGAGAGAGGGAAACGCCAGGGAGTTTGTCCTGTTCTTTTAAGGGCACGGCGCCTCTAGTCTGAAAAGGGGGGGTGTCTTCCTTTTGCTCTCGGGGTTCACAAGTCCTACTTCTTGGACCACAATTGGACTCTCTTTGTCTGGAGTGAGGCCAGTTCTGGCTTCCAGACTGCACAAAGACGAGATTCACCCTCTGCCCCACCCCCAGCACCAATCCCAAGAAACCCATTGCCCTTCTGTCCATTCGGATCTGTAACGGCCCTGCCCAGGGCTTCTGTGGCTTTACAACTTTAAGGGGGCAGACAACCCCATCATGCGCCAGTGTAGTTGACCTCTGACCTTGGTGTTAGCTGTCCAACCCTTGGGATTGGGTTGAATGTTAGTAAAGAAAAAAAATATTGTAAACTCAGCACCAATTTCATGGTGCTTCCATTTGTGGTCTTCTGCCTAAATCCAGGTTCCTTTTTTAGGAGTCCTCAAAGAGCTCTCCCATTCCCGTTTCCAGCTTGTCCAGGTGCACCCAGTGGGGTGAGCTGAGTGGAGGGGTCTCACTCCCTGTTCCTTAGACTTGGACATCATGACTTCTTTTAGAATTCATACTACTTTCGGGGTAGTTTTAAATATTATGAATCACACTATCTTATTTTTAAAGATCGCCTTTGCTCCCAAGAAAGCAGGCAAACCTATACAAAAGGGTGATTTAAGTGGTTTATAAAAAGTACTTTTGCGGGGGATTCAGGAAACCTTGGTTTCCTCTTGGCTGCCACAAGTTGTGACCTTGAATAAATGACCTCAGCTCTCTGGATAGGACTTTGTTACTCGCCGAGCTCTCAAATATTGTTTCTCTCTAATGCTTTATGGTTAAAAATTTGGAGAATGGGCGGGGGTTAGCTAAAATGGGAAGTCATTTTACGAAAGACTGGAGACTTATCTCATTTGAATCGAGTCATACTTGGTACCAAGCACGGTGATTAAATGGTAGGTCCATTAGTTTCTGAATAGGTATCACATCCTGAGGACATGCCTTGCAGAAGAAGAAGTCAATTATCAGATGACAGCTGGGAGAGCAGGAAAAGCAGAGGAGTGGAGAAGAGAGGACTGCTCAGAGCCTTAATGAGCAGTGGCCCTGACCTTCAAGTTACAGCTCTACCTCTGCTACACAAGCCAGGCTGGCGTGCTCTTTACTTTCGTGAGGTCTCCAGAGCCTATTATCATTCTTTTTGTTGAACTTTCATGCCTATTCAAACTCACATTATTTATTTTTTGCTCATGGCGGGATAATAATTCAAAGATCTCAATTGTATGTTCCCAAGAGGTTGGTGAAATACAGATTACTAAAAACTATGTCTCGTGACTGTCTTCTTCACACCTTTCCAAGGTAAGGACCCAGAGGAGTGAATTCAGGGGATAAAGGTTCTAAGAAATGAATTTTATGACCGTAATGTCTTTAAGAAGGATTGCCCATTTTAAACCATAAACTTGAAACTTAAAACCATGTGACTGGCTATCAGAATAAAAATAAAATGGTTTAAAAAATAAACAAAGCCTTCTAATGGTGCTTAGAAAATGATGTCACTGAAACCTGTAAATGCTCGGTAACAGTTTATGTTTACACAACGGTGTCCTGCGGATGTCAGATGTAAGAAAAACCCCAAAAACCTCTTAGAGCAGATGAGCTACTTGAACCTCAGCTGTTGGAGGCATTTATTAGATCCTGTCATTTTGGCAGAACTTCATATCATCTAAATGGAAGAGATGGACTCGAGGCGTAAAGGATACGAAATGCAGTTGGCGTTGTTGCCTCTCTCCCCAGACAGCAGATTTCGGGAGGTGATAAGATAAGCTAACGCTTCTGAGAGAAAGGGAAGGGAACTCTGGAGCTGCCAATGAGAGAGTCAGGCTGGGCTGAAAGTGAGCTATTTCCATCAGCCAAGGCAGTCCCACAGAGAGCGGCGCAGGACTCGTTTGTTAAGACGGCAATGTCCGTGTTACCGAGGCATGTGGAGCCCTCCATCCCGTCTCGGAGATTCGTCAGTTGAGTGTGCCCTCAGAAGGGCTCAACTTTTCAGCAATGAGGGTTAAAAATCACCTTGAGCATCAATAACGGGCCAATAAATAATAACTACTCACATAATGAAGAATCACCAGCGAAGTACATCTCAAAAGAGCTACTAGGGCACAAAGTTTTTGAAAAAACAAATAAGTAAGTAATTCAGGGAAAGCTCTTTCCATGAAAACACTCTGTAAAATTACTATGGATGGAATCCAATCCAGTAAATTTAGGGCTAGATGCTTTCAATATTTTAAAGCCTGGTGTAGATCCAATGAATTTTTATTAAAATTTAAAAGATATTATACATTGCATTTTATAAATTCCAATTCTTTTCAAACATTTACAGAAACTGGGAACCCAGCCCTGGATTCTCAGTTTTCCTAGCCACTCAGTTTGAAAGCCTGAACGAGGTGGATGATTTTTCTCTTCAGCAAAGCTTCGTGCCCCTGTTTTAACACCAAATGCATTCAGAGGTTTAGTCCAGATCAGAATATTTAGCTCACTCTTCTGAGATAATTATGCCTTTAGCTGGAAGACTTAAAATAAAATTTTAAAAATCTTGGGATGAAATTTGAATATTTTAAAAGATTTTCTGGTTTCTCCAGGGGCCTTGAGTGCCCACCTTGCAGCCATACTTTGGTCACATTCACCCCAGTGGCAAAGACAAGCGGGGTATAGCTCAGAGCTGGATGGGTAAGGGGGTGTCACCATCATTGAGGGAGGACTGCGTACTAGCGACATCTGAGCAAACTCTTCCCAGGTGTTGTTCCCTGCATTTGCCTTTACGTTTTCCATCACCCAAAACACCGACCTCTTCTCTGTCCCTTAAGATTCAGCTCTGGTTCTAGCTTCTTTTGTGAAATAAACTTGCCACCTGGTGATCTTTCTTGGTATGATATTCAGGGCTTCGTGCTCTGTGGTGGTTTCCCGGGAGTTCTTGTCTCTCCGACTACACGAGAGAAAACCTTACTGATTCTTTTGTTTCCCTATGCCCCATGCAGACGGTATTATAAGATCTCTATAAGTTTTCATCTGCTTAGTCACTGGACTTCAGTGATTCAAATGTGGGAGCCAAAGCCCACGATGCCCCCATAGGCTTTGTTCATTGTTATTGTGTGTGTGAGAGAATCACAGCTGGTATTTCTGAGGAATTTACACATGAGATCCTTTGACTGTAAAGATGTAATATCTTTATTCCGCCAAATTTAGCCCTGTGTCCATAACCAAGATCCAAGCCTGGGCTTTGCCTGTCTGTAGCGCCTTTTAGGAAGTTCTGCTTACTTTAGGCCACCATGAGAGGGGAGGCTGCAGACACCCTAGAAAGAAAGATCAGAAAAGTGGTGAATTTCCCAGAAAGAGCCAGAACCTGAGCTGAAGCTGGAAAAAGAGACAGAAAGGACGCCTGTGCTTTCGGTGGGAAGTAAAGACCAGAGAAGGAAACCCTAAACACCAGTTCCCCCCTGTAGGAAAGGAAACAAGGGGAAGAAATGCTACTGTCCTTCACTAACTCGGAACGTTAGCGGCTTCGTTTGTGCTTACCAAAAGGGGTTTCTGTGACCAGCGGAGGCCTCCGAGAGGTTGGTTCTCTGGACTCTGTGATCCCTAATGACGGGTTCTCTGCCGGTTCCTTCTGTGTTCTCTGGGAATCACAAACCATCGCTAAACGCACTGGAACTCGGTACCAGTTGGAAGAGCTTCTATCTTTGCAATCTGCACTTCAGTGAATGTTGTAATAACTGCATAATGAGGACTGCTTCCTGAAGAGCAGGGTAAGAGAGAGACTTAAAAGAAGCTAGAAGACCACCCTGGTGAAGAAAGAAAAGTTTACCCAAAAGGAGAGTTTTAGCAATGAAGACAGATTGTCCTGAGGTTTCACTCTTATGCGTGAAATCCAGATTTCCTGGAAGCGCCCGTCCTGAGGGTTTGGCCCTGAACAAACTAGAGTGGCCCTGCATGAATGCGCCGGAGGAGGAGGGGCTGAAGAGCCTGCTGAGACCTCATCCAGAGGGCTGTGCTGGCTGCCCATCCCACAAACGATCTCCTGCCTGCTCAGTCCCTCCTGTCCAGATAGGGCACGCAGACACCGCTCCTACTCGGATGGCTGGACAAGCAGGCAGAAGACAAAAGCAATGTATGGCCCGCGACTACATCTTTACATTGCAGCAAACATATGGATTACTGAATGCCAAAGAGGACCAGGGTGGGCCTCACGAAGTACGTGGGCAGCTGTTCTAGTCCTTTGCTTCCACAGCATCCCTACTCCTCGCTTGGTCTCTGCAAATAGAAGGCAATCGATTCCGCTTGCTTTAAATATGAAAGGTCACTTGTGGTTGGGCTTGCCATGGGGTAGTGCGAGGGCGCAAGTTCATTGTGCAGACTTGTGTGCTCTCCAGCACTGCAAGCGTTCTCCTGTCCTTCTAAAATAGCCGCATTCTTTGAACTGGGAGAGAAGACTCACTTCAGAGATCAATTTTCTTGCCCCAATCCTCCTATTTGAAAAGGCATTGGCTTGATCTTTGTTTGGGGAACTGGGTGGCAAGTCAAACTCCATCTGAAGCACAGCCTTAAGTGACCTCGTGCTGCCCTGTGAGAAACACCACCGAGAGGGGACTTTGAAGAACCGGAATTTATTTGCTCTCAGTTCAGGAGGCTAGAAATGAAAATGCAGGGCCTGCATCAGTGCATGGTTTGGCTCTTCCTTACTGGCTAGTCCTGTGAGTCGCTTGGCACCCGTCTTCGCTCTGTGGACATCTCTGCATCCATGTTGCTTTTCTCAGGACTCAGAAGTGATTAGGTTTAGGGCGGAGCCTACTCTGGCATGGCTTATTAGCATAACAAAAGAAACACCCAGTTTCCAGAAAAAATATATTTACAGGCATAAGGGTTAATGTTTAACATGTATTTTTGAGAAATAATTCAGTTCACAACCATCCTGCCATTTTCCATTGTGCCAACAAGCTCACCGGGGTTAAAAATCCTCGGCTCGTAGGAATTTGAGTCTCCAGAGAGATGGCAGAGTGCACTGCTGGGAGGGAGCCAGGGAGGCTGTGTGCAGAGCAGCGCTCCCCACAAGAGGATTACATCATCTTGGTGTGACCACACGCCGTGGTTATGAGAAACGTATAGGAGGATGTTAATGAAGTCTTTCCAAGGACACAGCAGTAGGTTTCCACCGCCCCCCTTGCTCTGTATCAGCCAGAAAGAAGAAAAGGGCAAAGAACTAAACTGCTACTCACCTGGTCATTTCCTGGAAGCATTTGTAAAACTTCAGCAGGACAAGGAAATACCCAAGCCTCCTCTTTTCTTAACTGGAGTTGAAATCATGTTTGAAGAAATCAAAACATCCTGTCTGCTTCTTTCTCTCTCACCCATACACACACCACTGACCGCTTTGAAAATCTAACCTTCAGTCCACCATCACCTCCATGACCCTCCCATAACAGCCTTCCCCTAACACATGGAAAGTTAAAGGCCTATCTCCACCCAAACCGGAGTCATGGAACCATCAGGCAGCAGGTTAGTCGTCAGTCGTTCCCCGTCTGCATCTGGCCCAGTTTAAGATGCGCTGCCTTGTGAGTCCCGTTTCTTTCATTTTATCTTTTGAGAGGAAGAATCCGTGTCACAATTCTCCAGATTTTCCCCATGCCTGTCTGTAGGCGCAGAGGATTTTCTCGTAGTCAGCCTGGTAGGAGGAGACACAGGATGGCGCTCTAGTTTGCACCCTGGGTGTCTGCAAAGGGCTAAGTCTGGGCTGCAGACTCATTTTCGGGAAGACCTGGTTGGAGAGACTCCATATTTGGCTGCTTCGAGAGTCAGAAGGGGTATGGTCGTGAAATGTGCTTTCTGCTTTTTCGCACTTCCTTATTTACCCGTTTGTCCCCCTATTTTGTATCTGCTGACATCCTTTCCGCTAAATGTTAGCTGGTCTTATTGTTCTGCAGACACATAACAATTATGATGGGGCTCCAATCTCATGACGATATTCTTGAACTGCTCTCTCTTCCCTTGTCATAGGTCTCTTACACTAAAATTTTTAAGTGGGTTTCAAGAAGAAAGCCTGCTGACTGAACGAACTCACACTTCAGTATGAATAACTGCTAGTCTCTCGTTACTCCTAGAAGGTTTGCATCCTAAGAAGAGTCTGTTTACCCCCAAAGAATTGATCATTGCAGACATGGCTGAAACCAGGCAGTATATCCAACTACACGGTTTGGGCAAGACGCCCTGCGAGGAAAAGTGAGTGAGCAGCTGCTTGCCTGGGGAAGCCTGTGACGTGGACCAAGCCACCAGGGAAGGGCAGTGCTGGGCAATCATAAAATTTGAGAGAAGCTTGTTGAGAGCAGAGAGAGGGAATGTCCTATGAAAAGGAACAACACAAAGTCAGGGAGACCTAGAAAAAGTTTAGCGATTTTCTGGGCTTTCCTTAAACTCACTAGAAAAAATACTGCTATCAAGTTCTTGCTGACTCCAAGTGGGTTTCCAAGAGTGTGGATCTTCAAAGGAACAGAATGCCTCATCTTTATCCCCTCGAGAAGCTGCAGAGTTCACCCTGCTGACCTTGACATCAGTAGCCCAAGCATGACTCACTAGGACATGCCACAAGTAGATGGTTTTAACCCCGCAATATAAAAGGCTTGAAGTCTAAGTTCAGGGCGTGGCTACATAGGAAGACTTTCTTGCAATTGGCTTTTGGGGAACGTCTTTGTTTTCTGTTTTGGCTTGTTTTTTAACAGCTTCAGCTCTTTGGCGATCTTCACATGGAATGTATCTTCCTGCTGCTTTATGCTTCCTGCTCTGCTCTTTTTAAATCCCCGAAGTGATTGTTGTAAAACCCCCTAGGCCCTAATAAGGCATCAGGAACTTAAAAAAGGATGTCCTATTCCTAAACAGATGACCTACCCAGGTTTGGGAATTTAGGATTTAAAAAATGTGTTTTAAAGGACACACCATCCTGCAGGATACTGTGTACACAAAGTATCAGCTCAGGATTGCCATTGCCTGGGTGCAGCCACCTTGCTGTCCAGTAAGCACTGGACTGCTAAATCAGCATCATCTGTTCACACCCATCAGCAGTGCTACTGGAGAAAGATGAGGTGAGCGGCTTCCACCAAGATTTAAAGCCTCAAAAACCCTCTGTAGGGTCAATTGCTCATATGTGTCTTTAGGTTGAAGCTGAAGAAAATTAAAACAAGTCCAAGAGAGCCCAAAACAACCTTGAACATATTTCACCTAAATGATGAGAATATCTCAGGAATAGATGTGACTCACTGAACACTGACAGAAGACCTGTTGAGCTGTGGGATCATACCTGAGGGAAGTAAAAGGTAATTAAGAAAGACAAGAATGAAAGGAAAGATTGAAGTGAATCAAAAGACACTCCAACTTTTTCTTTATTGGAGGCAGCTAAAGAAAATGGAAGAAATAATAGACCAAAATAGCTGGACAGAAATTTTCAGAGGGCAACTCGAGAAGACAAAATAAAACAGTATAATAAAATGTGCCAAGGCCTGGAGTTTTTGAAAACCAGAAAGGAAGGGCACACTCAGCATATATCAAGCTTAAAGAATTGAAGAAAAAACTTCATGCCTGGATTAAATACTGACTGCTACAGAAAGCATTAAAAGAAATGAAATTGATACAGAGTCACTGTATCAAAAGAACTAGTCAGCATTCAACCATTTTAGAAACATCATCTACACAAGAACTGATGATATTGAAGGAAGAATTCCAAGCTGCAATGAAGATATTAGTGAAAAACCAGGCTCCAGAAATTGACAGAAGGCCAACTGAAATGTTTCAGCAAACTGATGAAGCACTGGAAGCACTCCCTCATCTATGCCAAGAAATTTGGAAGACAGATACCTGGCCAAGTAACTGGAAGCGATCCATATTTGTATCGACTCCAAAGAAAGGCTACCCAACAGAATGTGGGAATTGTTAAACAATAGCACTGATATTACATGCAAGTAAAATTTTGCTGAAAACATATCAGCAACAGTTGCAGCAGTACATTGACAAGGAGCTGCCTGAAATTCAGGCTGGGTTCAGAAGAATACTTGAAACAAGGGTGTGTTAGGCCAGTTGACTAAAGAAATAAGTCCAAGGACACTCATATGTGTATAAGGAAGAGCTTTATATCAAGGAGTAATCGTATATCAGGAAAACATCCCATCCCAGTCCTTATCACATCCGTAAGTCCAATGCTAGTCCATAAATCCCTCTTCAGATTCAGTCACATGCAATGATTCAGAATGCAGGAAGATCACAGGCCAGTGGGTGAAAAGTCTTGTGGATCCAGTGGTGGTAGAAGCACCACGGGGCTGACTCAGGTCTCAGCATGGCTTCTCAACAGGAAGGGGAAGGCAGAGAGAGATGGGGAGTTTCCCAGGTCCTCCTTATTAGGAGGTCATGCCCATAAATAGGCACCATCAGGCTGTGACCCGACAGGCTAGACTCCACCCCTACATTTCAAGTTGACATGAAATTATGTAACTAACACACAGGGATATCATTGCTGATGTCAGATGAGTCTTGGCTCAAAGGGAGGGAGTACTAGAAAAATGTTTACTTAGGTTTTATGCATTTGACTCTGTGGATCATAACCAACTATGGAAACCCTCGAGAAGAACAGACATTCTATAACACTTACTTGTGCTCATGCTGAACATGTCCATGGATGGAGAGGGAGCCATTCAAGAGAACAATGGGATACTGCATGATTTAAATCAGGAGAGGTGTTTGTTTGACAGAGTTGTATCCTCTTACTGTACTTAACTCAATCTGTATTCTGAGCAGTCATCGTAAAAGTTAGGCTATATGAAGAAAAAGTGGCATCAGGGTTTCAGGAGGGTGTGTTAACCTGTAATATGTAGATAAAACAGCCTTGCTTGCTGAAAGTGAGGCATTTGCAGCCCAAAATATGGATTACAAGTCAATGTAAAGAAAACCCCAATATTTATAACTGGTCCAGTAGGTAACAGCGCGATAAATGGAGGAATTGAAGAATAGCGAAAAGATCCAACTGTGACATACACCGTCCTTGATTTTAAACACACATATCTTTTGGTTCTGTTCAAATGACTGTGGCTTAGTTTATATACATGAATTGGCATGAGCACAATGAAATGTTCTGGAATTCCCATTCACTGTGATGTTATTCAGAGTTTGTTATTGTCAGATTATCTTTTTCATGGTCAATAAATCGCAAGTAAACATTTTCCTGATATTATGTACTTTCACCCAAAATCCATCTAACATCAGTAATGATATCCCTATTCGACCCCTCTCTGAGTTCAGATTAAATTTCTGGGGTTTCCTTGTCAAAATACCACTGGAACCATTTTTTAAACTTCTGCAAATTTTTACTCAAGAATGCTATTAATAATATCCTTCAATAATTTCTATATTCGAATAGACCATCTTTTTGTGGAATGGGCACAGATGTGGGTCTCGTCTAGCCGGACAGGTTTTTCCACATTTCTTGACACGGATGACTGAGCACTTCCAGCATTGCCTTTGTTTGTTGGAACATCTTATTCCATAAATTCCTGGAGCTTTCCTTTTTTTGCCCAATGCCTTCAGTGCAGGTTGGACTTCGTCCTTCAAACCTACTGGTTCTTGATTACATACTAACTCCGAAAATGATTGAATGTCAACTAACTCTCTTTGGTACAGTGAATGCGTCATCCGTCTGTCTTCTATCAATATTCCCTGCATTGTTCATTCTTTTGCCTATAGTATTCCTCAGTATGTCAGCTCTAATTCTTCATTTCTTTTAGCATGAAAAAGGTTTACAGCGTTGTTCTTTGTTATGGTTTCTAACACTAATTCTTTGCATATTTTAGCATAACACTTTACTCTGTGCTCTAAATTACCATTTGAAATTGTTTGTGCAGCTCTTTTATGTCACTGTTCCTTCCAATTGCTGAGCTACTCTACATTCAAGTTTCAGAGTCTCTTTTTTCTTCCATGTTGGTCTTTTCTTTCTGCCCTGTCTTTTAAAATGACCTTTTGCTTTCATCTTACACTATGCCCGTATATCATCTGCACAGCTAATCTGGTCTTTGGTCATACATGCTCAGCAGGTCATATACAGTTTGGGAGACGGGGAGCCCTGGGGATACAGTGGTTATGCCTTGGGCTGTGATCTGAAATCACCAGCTGTTTCTTAAGAGGAAGACAGGGCTTTCTACTCCTGTAAAGTGTTGCAGTCTCAGGGGGCAGTTCTACCCTGTTCCATAGGGTGACTGAGTCAACAGTGACTCAAAAGTAGTGAGATGTTTTTGAAATGGTTTCTAAGATCAACAGGGGCATACTCAAGAACAAATTTACTCTTGTGGTCTTGTTTTAATATTCTTCAGACTTTAACGTGAACTTACATATGAGCATTTCTGCTCCATTTGTCATTCCCAGACCAGTAACCCCTATGATTGTCCAAATTAAAATGGCTAAATCTGAACCATTTCAGCTGACTAATGCTTAAGATCGCAATCTCCTTGGGTTCCAGCACATTTATTACAACATCCCATTTTCCTAGATTCATACTTCGTACATTCCGCATTGCAGCTGTTTCTTCTCATGCTGAGTCTTGCCACCTCAGCAAGTGAAAGCTCTCAAATCTCTTCCTTCTTCTGTGTCATTAGGTCAACTCTACTTTGAGGAAGCAGCTCTTCAGTGTCTGCAGGTTTACCCTGGCTCATTGTTTAGGAAATAGATTGTCATGTCTTTCTTAGTGTGTCTTAGTCTGGAAGCTCAGTTGAAACCTGTGCACCATGGGTGACCCTGCTGTTATTTAAAATACCGGTAGCATAACACACAGCTCTCGAACATGGAAGCCATGACACTGACAAACTGATGGATGATTGGAGGAAATGATGACTGGGAAGTATGTCACCGCTGTTTAGTTGAGCATTTCTCTGATTACTTATAAAGGTTAGCACTTTTGTGAGTGCTTGTTATGCCTTCTTGTTTCTGGTCTGTGAATTCCAATTCACTGTCTCTGCCAATTTTACTATTCAGGTTGTTTGATCTTTTCCTGCTGAATTAAAGGAAATTCTCGTATACTCTACCTATCCTGTTCCAGATGCAAACATCTCACTGGATCTGTCCACCAGAGTATCATCCAATCCATCACACTGCTACCAGATGGTAGCATCTTATTTGCATCTGATTTGAGATTTTCCCCCAAAGTTGAAGATAATCCTTTATATTAAGATTTTTTTCTCTTTAATGTTCAGTATAATATTGGGGGTTATTCAATGCAACAGGAAATCAACAAGAATAAAGACTAGAAGTTAATGTAATAATTTACAAATATAATTTATGAGTCAGAAATTAAGTTACTATATCAAATAAAATTGAACAAAATTATTGGGTAAGAAATAATCCAATAGGAAAAATGGATTCAACATTAAATAGTTGATCTAATTTGACTTGTTAAAAGAATAATGAAGATTCATGTTAACATTTTGATAATTATAGAAAAATAATTTAATAAGCCTGGTACCCATTTTAAAAATATATTGCTAACCCTTTCCACCAAAACTCAATAGGAAGAGTGACACATCACATACTGAAATTTTGATCACTTTTTCTCTATAACACCCCCTTCCCCCCAAAAAAAACAAAAACAAAACAAGGCTCACTGCTATCGCATTGATGCTGACTCATATTGACCCTCTAGGGCGCTGTGAATTTCTGAGACTGTGTCTCTACACAGGAGTAGAAAGTCAGTCTTTCTCCTGTGGAGCAGCTGGTGGTTTCAAACTGCCGACCTTGAAGTTAGTAGTCCAATGTGTAACCACTATGTCACTAGGGCTGCTTTTTTTCAACTGTAATTATTAAATAGAAAATATAATACCTCACAGAACTATGATAAAAATCATGCAAAATGTTTAAGATTTAACCTAGCAAAAATAAATGTGATTTTCATGAAGAAATATTATAATGTGCTATTGTCAGAGGCAAAAGAAACCTGAATGGAGAGATATGCCATGCTGATGAATGGTATGACAGCACTGAAAAGATTACATATATTCCAATATGATCTATAAGCATAATGAAAATTAAAAAACAATCCCAGATTTCCATGGCTATCTAGAGCAATGTGGACAAGAAGACCAAAGATGAGAGGCTAATGCTTAAGCTATAAAGACTTATTAAAAAAGTAAAAATTAAATTATTCTGGTGCCGATAAAGAAATAGGTCATTGGATTAGAACATACATTCTGAAGCCAACTGTGTGTGTACAGATATAATACGTATACATGAAATTGATAAATACAGTTCAGCCATTATAAAGTAGTGATGAAATATTGGATTGATTTGGAAATAATATTGATATAGAGAAACATATATTATAATATTAATAGTCACTTATTAAATGTACTATGTTCCAGCACTGCTCCACTGATTGGAATATGATTTCCTTAATCCCAGGCATGTGAAGATGGGACTAGAACAATACTGAAAGCATGTCTTTCGTGATGGTAGAACTGAACCACAGTCACCGAGGAAGCCTGCAGATATCCAAGCAGAGATTCTGCCCCAGACAGCTCAGACGCAGAGTGCAGGATTTTATCATTATTTTAAAGAGCGTGCTCAGTGCTATATTGACTAAACCCAAACACATCTTTTCTCTATACCATACAGAATCAATAAACTTTGAGAATTAGTTGTTACCTTCTTTTTTTTCCTTCAAATTTACCAATCCAGTCTTTATAGATAATGGTATCAAAAGTCTATTGGTTAATGCTCTTGCCAGTTAAACATTCTATAAATCTCTTTGAATCTCCTATTAACAGCTGGCTGTTCATCTTTGGTTGGGCTTTTTCCATTTCCTGTCTTCATTACCTTCCTGAAAAAGTAGATTTACCTCACAAGAGTTGTTAACGCTCCCATTACAGGAAGAACGGAAAGACACAGTGGATCATGTCTAATTCAGGTGAGAACAGAACCTGCTACCTGGCAGAGTAGAAGAACTAACAAAAAGGACATTTTTGACAGAGAATATTGAGCCAGATAGACATATTAATGCTTAGGACATTCTAGTCAAATGTCAGGGTGCTGCATATTACGTTTAGTAGGAAGAAGAAAAGAATTCTCTAATGATGCAGAGTCTGTGAACTAAGGCACATACCTCAAAACCTATGAATCCATCTCCATTTCTCACTGATAGAAATAAATTGGGTAAATACTCATGTGGATTCAAGACTGGGTTAAAATGGAAACAGTTGAATAGATAAAAGTAGCTAAGAAGTTTGCTTTTGCTTACGTGATATTAAATTACATATTAGACACATCTCCGACACAACTAAACTCTCTGGAGCATTGCCATGTCCCCGGCTCTTTTCAATTCACTATTTATTGAATCTCACCAAGAACACACTATGTAACCTTTTCTTTATCCCAAGGGCAAGCCTGGGTTTACATAACAGAGATTAGTAAGGAAGTTTAATCTTTCTTCGAATCTCTCACAAACATAAGTGAGTTTGGTGTTTTCGTTTAGAAAATATAGAAAAGACTTTTTTGTTGTTCTTTTTAAAAATTGGGATCAAACTTATAATTGGTATGCTTATTTATAAGAAGTTGGTTTCAAATGCTATTTAATTACCCACTTTCAAATCTCCCTTCCTTTCCATCTTGACCTTGGAGAAGAATTACATGGAAAATGTCTGGTTAACTTTGGTATTACACCAACAAGATTCAAGTTCTGCCACTGTGATGTTAATGACCTAGAAGTGTTGATCAATAACTAGGAATCAGAGTACCCCCAATAAGAAGTGACCACGAGAGTAAGTCTGAATAGTGGTGAGATAATCTTACTTGATTACCCAAGCTGAGATCAAGTCTGAATGTGATTTTATGACTAAGAAGTAGCCTAGACAATCTTGTTCCTCTACATATAGTTAGTTACGTGCTTTCTGTCAACTCGCCAAATCATATCTACCTACTTCCTCAACAAAACCAAGCATTAATGCCTGTCATCTCTGCAAATCTCCAGGAACCACAGGAACGTTACTAGCTGTTTCACTCATGTTTCCTGCCAACAAAATTTTGCTGAGTTCTAACACTATTTTATTGTGATACAAATACATACAAAATATTTGTCATTACAATATTTTCAGTTGTACAATTCAGTGACATTCATTTTACTCATGATGTTCTGAAACCATAGAAGTGCACAGTATTTTTAATTTTACATTTTTCAAAATATGAGACTATTGTAAAGAGCCATTTTAGGAAACTGGATTGGAGAAAAAACATTCCTGAAACCTTATATTAGTCCAGGCTAGATGGTTGACCTCACAACGCATTCTGTTGGTACTTCACGGTGAGCCTACTTCACCACTTTGTCTGTAAACGAGGCATGTTTACTGTCCTTCCCTCTATACAGCTTGAATATGTGTGTGTGTGTGTGTGTGTGTGTGTGTGTGTAAATCAGTCATGTCTACTGTCCTTCCCTCTATACAGTTCAAAAAATATATATATATATATTTCTCAGTGTTTCTCCAGAGTATGGAGGGAGCCCAGGACAGCACCTCCCAGAATGTGTCCAAAGGACATTGAATTGTTTCAACATAGTGAACCTAGTCTAGCTTTGCTTCTGTCACCTCCAACAAAATTACTGCCATCAGTGGATCAACTCTGTGGGAGTAGAAAGCTTATCTTTCTCCCAGGATTGTACAGACCTTGTGGTTAGCAGCCCAGTGAATAACCACTGCGCCACCAGGACTCGTATTAATTAAAATGACCAATATCTATTGATTATCATGATTGGATTTTGTTTTCAGTACTTATATTACTTTTTAGTAGACACAACAAACTCAGGAAGTAGATGTTTTACACATCGAAATGGAAAGAGAGGGTGGCCACACGTGTGAGGTCCCAGTGTTATGAAAGTAATAGAAACAGGATTTTAACACAAGGCCTTAATGATTTTGCTCTTATGTTGCATCTAAATATTTAAAATTGTAAAATTGTGGACATTACTTAATTTTCATAATAGTAATCGGGGGCAGGGGGTGGCAAATTACAGCTCGCATGTCAAATTGGATATGCTTCCTGTTTGCCAATAAAGTTTTATTGGAACACAGCTGTAATCATCTAGGGCTGCTTTCACTTTACATGAGCAGAGGTGAGTAGCTGAGACAAAGACTGTAGCGGTTTGCAAAGCCTAAAACGCCAACTTTTAAATAATTGTAAAATCATCTGATGTTTTATTAGGGATTTTACACCATAAATTAAACATTGCTATACTTTCCCTCTGTCGTTGATCTAATGTTTGACTCAGAGCTACACTGGCATGACAAAAGTAGTTGGGCAGCCTTCCTCTTTCTTTAGCTTTACTGGAACAGCTTGTCTGAGGAGAGGATTATCTGTTCTTGTGTCAGAAAACTTGGTAGCACTCGACTGCAAAAGCACGTGGGATGTGGGCTTGGTCACTCTTTAGCGGGGCCATCTTTGATTCTCATTTCCAGTTAATGGTTATTCATTTATTCAAGTATTATATTTCTTCTTGGTTTATTTTGGCATTTTCTATTTTCCAGGAAATGTATCCATTTAAGTTAGGTTTTCAGATGTTTTGGCATATAGTTCTTAATAGTATTAAATTATTTTCAAAATATCTGTTACAGTTGAAGCTTACTTCTAGTGATTCTTCTACATTTTAAATATCAATATTTCTGGGCTCTTTTCTGTTCTTGTTAATAGAGTCAGAGGATGACCACTTAGTTGTGATAAGCATTTCTATAGATAAGAAGCTTTATTTAAATCATTACTACTATTACTTTTTTCCTTTTTTCTTTAGTCTTTATATTATTTCTTCTTCTAATGTATGAGTTAACTAAATTATTTACATATTTGAAAAACCTTAAATAAAACTTTTAAATTCTAAATATTGTTCTAAGTCCAACTTTGCTTTGTATCAAAATTTGACATGCAGTGTTAGTTCTGTCATTCAGTTTAAAGTAGATCTTAATTTCCACATTATTTATGCTTTATTACAAAATTGTTTATCTTTGATTTGTTTTCATATTCTTTATGAGATTTTAAAATCAAATATCATAAATTAATTTTTTATTTTATTACATTATGGTTAGAGAGTAGTTTGAGCTATTGATTTCTTGTCCTTAGTTGACGTTTCTTTTATGTTCTAGTGATAGATATGGTTTGTAAATGTCCTGTGTGTGCAAAAATTTTTATTTTGCTTTATTATTAGATATACATTTCCTTTTATATCTATTTGTTCAATATAATGAACCATGTCTCCAAATTTTTACATCTTTATTTACTTTTTATTGCTTTAAAGTATTATTTTATGAGAAGATTAGATGAAAATCTGAAACTACAAATGTCTGAAAAGCTTTTAAATTGTTTATATATTTTAGAGACTATATTGTGAGGTGCACTCATATTCATGATTGCTTTATCTTCTAGATTCTGTTTCTTTTTTCTAACACATAATATTCTTCAGACATCTGTGATGGTCAACAGGCATTCTTATTGTAACAAAATAGATTACAAATTCACAAGTTTAGTTTCACAACGAGGGAGACCTTATAGCATTATATTATTTTATGGAATTCTAATTTTATTGAGCACGAACTGTTAACCTTGGTATTTTTCTAATTACTTGTTTTTAAGGAAAAACATGCCAACTTGATCTTACCACATGTACAGAATTCTAGCAACATTTCTTCCATAACATATGTAAGTGGTGAAAGAAATAACTGTTTTTGAGCACTTATCACAACACCAGGCAAATTAAAAATCAACTTCCATGGTATGGATATCTCCGACTTGAACATGTTTCAAGTGATCTGAAATCTATCCTATTTTAAAAGTTAAGATCGATGTAACTAAGACACACTGGCACGGTCAGTCTGTCAGTCTTCTTGTTACTTAACCTTATTGACAGTGGTGGTACTAGGGCTGGGGTTGTCCAGTGTGATAACTCATGGTGTAACCCCCTCATGCCCATGACCCTCTTTCTCTGTAAGGCCATACAGCCTCCTTAGTAGTGTTATTTATATTTTAATCTTAGAATTACATGAAATACTATTGTGAGCTGTTTAAATATAATAGTACTTAGCTTATATGAATACTAACACCAAAATTGTTTCATAAAATCTTTATATATTGAATTATAATATTATCAGCTATAAGATTATTAGTAACAAAGGAAAATTTAAAAATATTTCCTTGTCTTTAATTACTATGAATTACAACATTGCAACAAAACACAGGAAAATCTGACAAAATCAGCAACTGAAAAAGAAACTGGCAGCAAATGAAAACATCCTGTGCTTGTGTGCTTGCAGCCTGTGAGGATGAAACCAGGTGATTCAAAGCAATATTGTGATTTGGTCATAAAGACAACTCAGTATACTGGAGGTTTGAAAGGTTAATTGACATAGAGGTTTAGCCTTGGAGCTGTATGGATACATGGAAGTGGGTTTGACAAAGTGGTTTTTGCTGTAACTAACTGCAGAGATCATTTCTGGGGGGTGAATATCAAAGCATCACTACCAGGTTTCAAGTTCAGAGGAGTATACGCGTGGGATCAAGCCAAACAACTTGTTTAGACATGTACCTGTGACCAGTGGATGGTGACAGACAAGCTCTTTCAGAAATACACATGTCTTTCTCTCATTAAGGTGACTTCAAAACACACACAAGTAAAACCTGACTTCCAAGAGTAGGTGCTGGGCCGGTAAAATTCACCATCAGCTCAAAAGGCTAGAACAATTGTTTTTGGTGTTCCCAAGGGATAAGCTTGATTTTCTCGAAGAACACACCATGATCAGGAAGAGTTTTAAGCAAATGGAAACCGACATGGTGGAAAGTTGTGTTGGGGATATTTTTTTCGATCACACATGTTCCTTTTCATTCTTCAAGGGCAGCAAGGGCTGGCCTATGCGAATGTCGAATGTCACTGGAAACCTCACCCCGTCCCCTCGACAGTCCTGGTCTCGCCCTTTCAGCATCCTTTTTGTTCCCAAAGCTCGAAGGACATTTAAAAGGAAGACAATTTAAGTCCCTTGAGGAAAATGGCTGGTTTGATGTGGTCAAAATCAGAGCTCAGCATTCTTCAGGAAAAGGTTCGAGAGATGGAAATATGGAGTCACTATCTCAGGAAGTGTATGCGCCTCGATGGAGGATAGGTCAACACTTTAATCAGATATGATCTGTTTGTTTAATACAGGTTGTGGATTCTGTAGCATTGCTTGTGTCTACTTCCTGCTTGTGTAAAAAGTAGTAAATTTATGCTGAAACCCTGCACAGAACATTGATAGAAAGTTGATTCGGTGCCACTCCCTCTGATAATGTCACCTGGCGCCATGTGTGCCCTCTGAACTTCTGCACACCACCCCTCCCGGCAGCAGCACCATCAACCATCAGAGGCATTGGGAAAAGCCACTCAATCGAGTTTCTCTTTAAAAAAAAAAAAACAACACTTTTATTGGGGGCTCTTACATCTCTTATCACAATCCACATAATCATCCAGTGTGTCAAGCATATGTGTCGCTATCATCATTTTCAAAGCATTCTCTTCCCACTTGAGCCCCTGATATCAGCTCCCTATTTCTTCCCTCTCTCTCTCCCGCCCTCCCTCCCTCACGGACCCTTGATCAGTTATAGATTATTATTTCCATATCTTACATCGTCCTCTGCCACCCCTCTCCCACTTTTCTGTTATTCGTTCCCCTGGGAGGGGATTCTAGATGATCCTCGTAATCCCTTTCTCCCACCACCCTCCCCTAATCCTCCTGGTATCTCTATTCTCATTGTTGGCCCTGAGGGGTTTCTCTATCCTGGATTTCCTGTGTTGAGGGCTCTTATCTGTAGCAGAGGGCATGTTCTGATCTATTCTGATTTGTAAGATAGAATTGTGGTCATGATAGTGGGGTGAAGGAAGCATCAAAGGACTAGACGAAAATTGTATGTTTCATCAGTGCTATACTACACCCTGACTGGCTCATCTCTTCCCTGTGACCCCTCTGTGAGGAGATGTCCAATTGTCTATAGATAGGCTTTGGGTCTCCATTTGATGCCCTACCCCCCGCCCCCATTCACCTTGGGTATGATTTTGTTCTGGGTCTTAGATGCCTGATACCTGATCCCATACACAACTCATGGTCACACAGGCTGGTGTGCTTCTTCCATGTGGGCTTTTGTTACTTCTCAGCTAGATGCCGCTTGTTTATTGTGAGGCTTTAAGATCCCAGACACTATATCTTTTGATAGCCGGGCACTATCAGCTATCTTTACCACATTTGCTTTTGCACCCATTTTGTCTTCAGCGATCATGTTGGGAAGGTGAACATCACAAAATGCCGGATTATTTAAAGCAAAGTGTTCTTGTGTTAAGGGAGTACTTGACTTGAGGCCCAAGGTCCATCTGCAACCTTAATTCTTAACATACAATTATGAGTACATAGTTCTATTCTCCTCTCATTATATATATTTAAATGTGTACATCCCTGTATTTAAGCCTTTATAAATGTCCTTTGACTCTGGTTCTTCTCTTTTTAACACTTTCTTCAATTTTCTTTTAAGACCCACTATCTTCTCATTTACCACATGCATCCCCGGTTACTTCTCCTAAGTATCATTTGTTAAATTTTCTTGACCTACAATTGTTGGAGTGGTCTGTTCTTGTTTTTCTTCTGTTATCCATGAATTCCCACAGCTGAGCTAATCTGATTAAATTTTCTGTTTTAAAATAATATCTATAAAAATTACCCTGAATTCATTTAAGTTGAATAATATAGAATTGAGACACTTGATCATTTATATATACATGTTAATTTTAATCTATTTATATAGAAAATTCTAGTGTATCTTTCACTCCCAAGATTTATTTGAATATTGAAATAGCATGTACAATGCTGATTCTTGAACTCCTGCATGATCACAGAAACAATGGTTATTTAACAGGATCCCCTGTCCCAATTCGTAGCCACTGTAGTCCACACAGGAGCCCTCACGGTGTAGTGGGTTCTGCATTGGGCAGCTCATCTTAAGGTCAGCACTCTGCCAATCTCAAGGTCAGCACTCTGAAACTACCAGCCACTCCGTGGGAGAAAGACTAAGCTTCCTATGCATCCCTGCAAGTCACAGTCTCAGAAACCCACAGGGGCAGTCTACCCTGTTCTATAGGGTCGCTATGAGTCAGAACCAACTCTATGGCAGTGCATGTGTGTGTGTTGTGTGTTTTTTTGGGTAGTCAATATGTGTCTCCATCCACCCTCATGTCCTCGCTCTCACACCAGACTATGATAAATCCTATCATTTCTACCTGAAAAATATGGCCTAAACCTAGTGACCTTTATAGTCCTCAAAACGTGCACTTTAGTCTTAAACGAATGTGACAGTTTCTCTTCTATAGAGGACTGGTTTACATTTCATCTCTCGACCTCTTTCTTGGCTCTGTGTGTACAACACACTTAATGGTTTACCTTGTAGTTTCTTCTTACTATACTTGTCCTCTCTAACGTATGGCAATACATGGAAATACATACTATTCACTGCATACATATTTGTTCAAGAATGAAACAACTGCCTGGATAAAAGTTGTGTTTGTTTTATTTTATTCCATGTTCAAATTGTCAGTATTTGTTCACTAGTAGTTCTCTCTCTAGTTGAACTGTTTCATCTTTTTTAGATGTTCCTGAATATATTTTGACACCATTTTTAACACTGAAAATTAGCAGCCATGTCTTGATTTCTCCTGCTTCCAAGAAGGAATTACATGTTCTTTAGGAAGCTCTCTTTAATGAATTAATTAAAAATTATGTCTTAATATTAAATAATGAAAACCTACATGTTTTGGGTAATTTTTTCCAAAAATTATTTTTCCTTAAAATTTATAGGCACCAGTAGCTTTAATTGCTGGGTAATTAGCTCAGTGTTGAATGTTTCTCTTTTAAAATTTTCAGATAAATCGAAATAATTGTCTAAATTTTTCAAGTTAAGTACATCTGCCAGATAACTTATTAAAAGTAAGAAATGTCAGGGACTTTAAAACAATGTCTTCCAAAATATTTATGTGGAAACTACTTCATGAATCCATGTTTCCACATCAGTGTCTAGATTTCAAAAGGACAAATTGATTTAAAACAAAAAAGAACAAAAGAATTGCATTTGAAAATAAAAGAGAATTGCAATTGAGTTAAAACATTTTAGTTATTCTTTTATTCTTCTTCAGTTATCCTTTATATTCTTTTATATATTATTTTATACTTCATTTATATACATGTAAGTGTATGCTTTTATACTTAAAAGATGCTATATAATATATAATTTAATGATTACAAATAGTTGTTTTTGGTATCTCACACTCATAAATAACTTCTCGTCATGTTGGGCCATTTACCACAAAGTTAGCAGTTTGAAACCACCAGCCACTTCTCCAGAGAAAGATGAGGCTGTCTACTCCCATAATGATTTATAGTCTCAGAAACCCACAAGGGCAGTCAGTTCTACTTTGCCCTCTGGGGTCACTATGAGTCAGAATCAACTCAATGGTAGTGAGGTATTTTGTTTGCTTGTTTGTTTGTTTGTTTTTGACATATTTTTGGCCCATCCTTAGATTTTTTTATTCTGACATAAAACAAACATAGACAATTGAATAGATTCAAAGTGTTACATGGCTTTAAAATGCCATGTCTTGGCTACCATTTTGTGTTGTAAATAATTTTTGCATATAAAAAATACAGTTACCTATTTTTCTGATTAACTTTGTGGATAATACACAACAAGATCACCAAATTTGGGAAAATATTTTGCCAAAATTCAAGCACACGATCAGATACTGGGAATTCTTACTTGAACAGGATGGAACAAAAGATAGTTATTCATTCTTAACATTCTTCTCAAAAGAGTTGCGGGAATTTAACTACTTTTGATTCACAATTTTCTTGGGAATGAATAACAAATTTCTGAGACTCATGTCGCAATGTAGGCATGAAAACCTCCACCCGGGCCATTTTGCCATCAAGTTCATCTCCTATGGCAATAAGACTAGGGCCTTTTGGGTTCATTTTCAAGTTTCCATGGGCCAAGATATTCTGAGAATTTTTCATCGAAATTGCTTTCTATTCTCTCTCCGCGAGAGCTGACCTTTGTCCTGGGGAACAGTTTCCTTCTACTAGGTCTTATCTAAATTTCTCAGCGCCTCTTTCACTTCGGATCTGGGAGCTTCAGTAATGTAAATCACCTGGGCACTCGGACACTCCCCCAAGTGTGACCACATTATCCTTCCAGGCGGCATCATTCCTGTTTCCTTATGCTTGAGATTTACCAACCAACTTTGATATTTTTCCCTTCAATGCAATATTCCCCACTGTTGGCCCTGATTATTTAATATCTCTCCCTACTAACCAGTATCTACGTTAAAAAAAATTCCACATGTTCATCTTCTGAGAAATTGTGGCCTTGAATAAGAGTGTGTGTACATCTCTATCATCCCATACCTACAACATATCTGGTAGTTTGGAACAATGGTGGGAATATCGCCAGCCTTCTTTACATCCATAAGTTATCTTCATCATCACCTCAACAGGTGCTACTGGCTGAATGCCTGTTTTAAGGACGGGTCTTCCTTGTGTCATCTAGGAGCTAGTTAGAAATAGATACCATGGTTTCACCTAGACTTCCTGAATAAGTATCTATTTTTAAACCAGATTCCTTCATTAACTTCTGACTCGGTATACAACGCAAAATGGCTTATTTGTGGTGGTAGCAGGTGAGGGGACAAAGAAGGACAAAAACTACTTCCTTGATATCTGAATACCCCAAAACATACCAAAGTCAAGGCCACTGAGTAGACTCGTGTGGTTCTTGTTGTTAGGGGTTGCTGTGGATAGGCGGTGGTGTTAGGTGTCTCATTGTGGTTCTTCTGTTTGAACAGATTATTAAGGCCATGTGTCCATCCATCATTGTGAGTGTCTTCCTCTTTTTCTCTGCCTCTCTATGAAGCATGGTGTTCTTGTCCATGGACATCTCTGTCCTGATAACATGTCAAAAGTGTGTAAGACAAAGTCTTGCCATTCTTGCCTCTAAGGGGCATTCTGGTTGTACTTCTCCCGAGACAGATCTGTTTGTTCTTTTAGCGTTCCTTGGGACTTCCAGTATTATTCTTCAGCACTACAATTCAAATACATCTATCTTTCTTACTCAATGTCAGACTTTCACATGCATACAAGGCAATCAAAAACACCATGGCTTGGGTCTGGCACACCTTAGTCCTCAAAGTACCATCCTTGTTTTTCAAATCTTTTTGAAGGTTTTGTGCAGCAGATTTACCCAATGCAACACTGCATTTGCTCTCTTGACAGCTGTTTCCATGACTACTGATTGTGGATCCAAGCCAGAGGAAATCCTTGGCAAGGTCAATCTCCATTTATCCTGATGTTGCCTCCTGGTCCAGTTGTGAGGATTTCTGTGTTCTCGACATCAAGCTGTCACCCATACTGAAGGCTGAAATCCCTGATCTTCATCAAGTGCTCAAGTCCTCCTCACTTTCAGCAAGCACGTTTGTATCATCTGCATAGAGCAAGATGTTAATAAGCTTTCCTTCAAGCCTGATGCTACGTTCTTGCAGATATAATCCAGCTTCTCTAATTATGTATTCAGCGTATAGATTGAATAAGTATGGTAAATGGATACAGCCTTGATATACATCCTTCCTGATTCCTTTGGTCTGTTTCACAACTTCTGACAGTTCCTTGTCAAGGGACAGCTGCAACTATTGATGCATGATCTTTCAGCAAAAAATGTATTAGAGTGTGATATCAATATTATTCTATAATTTGAGCTTTCTGTTTGGAATCTGCATCTGTTCCAGTCAGTTGACCAAGTAGCTGTCTGTGGTCGCTCACGTTTTTGTGTTTCACCATGGCACCATAAGAAGATAGGGGTGGATTTTAGCCTGTCGAACAGGTTGCAGCTTGATGGCCTCATTTGGTGGTGCCACTGAGATAAATGGCTAGCTGGAGGCGAGTCACTCTCTCTTCCTGTTGGACGCCCCGTGGAGTCCTGCGTGATTCCTAGAGATGCATCGACCATCATTGGATCCACAAGATGTTGCACCCACCTGCCTGTGGTCTTTGTGCATCATTGCATATGGCTTCAGGAGTCTGAAGGAGGATTTATAGACTGGAATTGGACTTGTGGACTTGATTTGGACTGTGTTGGGCTGTTTTCTTGATATATAATTACATCTTGATATAAAGCTGCCTCGTGCCTATCTGAGTGTCCTTAATTTGTGTCTCTAGTCAATCTGGTCTAACATACTATCTTTCAAGTTTCCTGGCACAGATGAGGGAGTGCTTCCAGTGCTTCATCACCTTGTTGAAACATTTCAATTTGTATCCCATCAATTCTTAGAACCATCTTTTTAAAAAAAATTGGACTTATTTATTTTATTCAAAGAACGTTTCTGAAGACTGGTTTATTGATAGGAAAAATAAGACATTATAGTAAGTGGAACATGGTTACTTCTGCGGTACTAGAATCAATTTTTCAGAATGTTGGTCTTACCTTCAAATCCGAGCATATGACCTTTACATGAAAATGAAAAAGGATACTAAAAGCACAACTTTGATTAAATTTTAGTATACCACATCTGATTTGCTGGAGAGTAACTTCTTTGATTTATGTCTTTAAGGAGGTGGTAATGTTTTCTATCACTTTTTAAGTTTCTTTATCCTTGTTGGGAACTGAAGAAAGCAACGATCTCAAATTAAAGAACTCCATCGCATCTTTTAAAAATTAAAATCTTTTCAGCACGTTGCCAAATGTAAGCGATGGGACTTTGAATAACCCCGGCGCAGTTCTTTAGTCTGAAGGAGACTGTGCAGAGCTTCTCCAAGGGTGGAGGTGGGTAATCTTCCAAAGAGAATAATGCCTTTCCCCCCGCCCCCTCGCAATCTAATTTAGTTTTGAGACAGTGCAGCAGTTTCTTTGTTTAAGGCAATGCAAATGGGGTTCGTCAGGTAGTAATTGGATTGTTTTTTCAAGATGTTCCTGTAAGCATTGGCCATGTCATTTTCTAAACCCTGAAACTTAGAGAATTGCCAACCATATAGGACAATATCAACTGATGGGTGCTTTAGTAATACCTTTCCACCTAAAGTTTTCCCAGTATTGGCATAATGTGTCTTTTCTTGTGTATTTGTAGATAAATCACAGATGTCCCTGTAAGCATGAGTTAGCTCCTAAGTAAAATGTATTTCTTCTTTAAACTTTTCTTTATGGTCACAAAGTAGTTCAAAACTCCTCACCTTGCCAGAATCAATCGTACGTACATGATATGCCTTCTGAAGAAGGGCTTTTAATTTCTCCCTGTGTGTGTTAAATACCTTAGGAACCTGAAAACGCCATTCCTCTGTCTCAGTAGTAGTTGTAACATACGTGCTATATGCAATGATGCAGAACACAGGATGCGCACAAGCCAGGGCTGCAGTCACGTGGAAACATGGCAGCGCCCCGGAAGGTCTCAGGGTTAGTGACAGAGTCCCAGCAGTCAGGAAGGGGAAGGGGCGGAGCTGGACCCTTCTTTTTGACTAATGCCTTCAGTGCAGCTTTGACTTCTACTTTCAGTATTGTTTGTGCTCATATGCCACCTCTTGAAATGGTTGAATGTTGACCAGTTCCAGTCATCACTTGATGCTTTCGGCTGTTTCTTCTCATTGTGAGTTATGCCCCAGCACTAAGGGGAAGTCCTGCAGCCTTTACTCCATCCATGCCACGAGGGCCCACCCTACTTGGAGAAGGCAGCTCTTCCTCGGTTATCTTTTGAGCGCCTTTGACTTAAGAGGCTCATCCTCTGGCACGATCTCTGACTATGCTCTCCTTCTGCTCATTAGCTTTTCAGCAACGGACCATGTTTTAAGGTTGCCTGTAAGATTTCCATTGGCTTATTCCTCTTTGCAATCTGATTTGAATCTGGAAGCACTGCTGAAAACTGTGCACTTTGGGTGACCCTGCTGGTATTTGAAATACCAGTGACATAGCTCCCAGCATCATGGCAACACACAAGCTGCCACAAAGCACAATACGACAAACTGATAGACAAGTAGTGGCTCGGATTCTCAGTCTATGTAGGGTTTCTGAGACTATGAGTCTTTAAATGCGCAAACAGCCCTGTCTTCCCCATGAAGCAGGTGGAGGGTTTGAACTCCTGGCTTTGTGGAAACTGTAGCTCCAAACATAAGACTAGAAGGCTTCCATCAGAGTAGCAGTGTTTTCTCAGCTTTACACTTTTAATTGATGTACTTTTCCCTCTGATCCATTTTCATTACTGTTGTCTTTCTTTCCCCTTCTTGCCTTGATTCTCTGTGAAGCTTGGGTAAATAATAATTTTCACGATACCATGTGATAGCGTATTGAAAACCATTCACCTTCACAAATACCCCAGTCAGTGGGTCGAGGAAATGCCTTGACTCGTTTCCCTTCCAGATGAGTTCCTCTCCGAAATAGGACACTACCTGGAAGCTAAGCAGGAGCATTATCCCCAGGTGTTTCTGGGGCCACTTCTCAATGCTAAGAATCCCAGTCATGTTTTTAAGGTCGCACTGAACATAAAGTCAGTGGTTACATCTTCCACCCCTCCCTCCAAGACTTAAGTAGAAATCACTTTTTATATGTTACTAGAAATTAGTAAAAATGCAGTTGAGAGGATAGGCAACTTTGCCTTAGACCTAATGAATAAAGATAAGTCACTGTCTTGTTCAAAAGGGAAAAGCAGTCAGCATTACGGTCTAAGCTCATAAAAGGCTGTGGGTCATTTCTAAATCCAGGAAGTCATAATTTCCTACTGGTGCAGGCTAAAAAACAGTAGTTGAATGGATTAGTAGAGCTAATCATGTCACTTAAAATTACTCTTTTTACTCCCTAAATGAGGGATATATTTATTTTCTGAGTAATATTTCAACATAGCAATTACAGTTTAAATAAACAAATGAAAGAATGCAGAGACTTATTTAAAAGAGATGCTCATAATATTGTTTTCATATTTTTTTAATTAGATGCAGTCAGTGGATATCAGTGGAATTTAGTGAACTTATTTCCTTTTGGGGTTTTAATTAGGAATCCCTATTGGGATTGGGATTGTGGGTGACTATACAAGCTAGAAGAATGGGTATGGTTTGACTGGATTATTTTCAACATTAGGAATTTTTTATTTTATAAAGTTTCTGTGATTTATGGTGTCAGTTGATTTAAAAGAAAAGGAATGGAGAAAATGAAACCAAATATTTATATAAAGTCATTTTGAATGTTGCAAAAGTATGTGCTTACTGAGAAAGTTAAGTTTTCTCCTAAAAAAAATAACCCTCAAATTTCTATGTTTTGACTGTATATCAGTTTGAGATTAGGGCCTTGTGAAAGTCCAAGTAAACAAAATAAATATTCAGAAAAACATTCTTTCGTTCATGGTGGAGAGCAGAGGCAAGACAGAGGGAAAGAACTAGAATAGATGGACCAAGCCCTAAGATTTTTGAAGAAGGCCACTTAGAATTCTCCAGTCACGAAGAGGAGTATTTATGGACCATTCCATGAGCTTATCATTGACGTCCATTGTTGAGAACTAAAAGCAACCATCAAAGGCCTGGGTTTAGCACTGACACTGAGAGTCATCAGTGATTTGCTTACAATGGAAACCGCGTTCCTAACTAGATCCCCTCCTTTACACAATTGTCATGGTTAGGACTCCTTTCTCCACAGCTTCCCAGTAGTTGTCGAACACCATCCTATGCCACGTGGCTTTCCTCCTGAAACCCACAATGAGAGACAGAGCACAAAGACCCCGTGAAGCATCCTTTTAAACTCGCTCACTATCTATCCTGCTCCATCCCAACCTTCCCTGAGTTGACAGCTCACTTCTTATTCTACTGGCCTTCACTTACACTGTTCCCACACGTAGAATGACCAGTTAATGTTAGCTTGTTAAATTGTCCAATTGAGAAATCCATCTTTTTTCCTTTTTTAATCTTTAACATGCTATTGCGGTCCTTAGCGTCTCAGGCATCCTTAACACATGCATAATTCTTCAGAATACATAAACAAGTTGCACTCAACACCAATTAACTCCATCACCAAAAATATTGTTCGTGGCACACATGCCGTGCAAGCAGCAAGGGCCGAGCGTGCCAAGTCCTCTGTACTGGCGTGCTCCCAGTCCAATGGCTTCACACAGGGAAAATAAACAGCAATGACTGGGCAGCAGGATTCGGATATGGTAGACAGTTGTATTGTTTATTTGTTTGCTTGCTTTTCTTTTTGTTTTGCCAGCTGCCCCTATCCCAGGGCCTTACTCATAAACAGCTGTTAAAATGAAAAGAATAAATATTGGGGGGGAGGGGGAGGTGGAAGGGGGAAAGGAGCAGTGAGCAAATGATGACATAGACAGGGGAACAACTAGGGAATTAAAAGCAACCATGACATTCCAGGATACACACCTTCCTGACACGATTGCTGAAGAAAAATGTGTGCATAAGCAAATGTGGTGAAGAAAGCTGATGGTGCCCGGCTATCAAAAGATATAGCATCTGGGGTCTTAAAGACTTGATGATAAACAAGAAGGCATCTAGCTGAGAAGCATCAAAGCCCACATGGAAGAAGCACACCAGCTTGGCTGACCACGAGGTGTAGAAGGGACCAGTTATCAGACATCAAATAACTAAAAACCATATCAGTGGGTGCCCACCTTCCTGACACAACCACTGAAGACAAACGTGTCCATAAGCAAATGTGGCGAAGAAAGCTAATGGTGCCCGGCTATTAAAGAGATAGTATAGCATCTGGGGGCTTAAAGACTTGAAGATAAACAAGTGACCATCTAGCTGAGAAGCATCAAAGCCCACATGGAAGAGGCAAACCCACCTGTCTGACCACAAGTTGCAGAAGGGACCAGTTATCAGACATCAAAGAAGTAAAATTCCTATCAATGGGTGCCCACCTCCCTGATACAATCAATGAAGACAAATGTGTGCATAAGCAAATGTGGTGAAGAAAGCTGATGATGGTGCCCAGCTATCAAAAGATATAGTGTCTTGGGTCTTAAAGGCTCGAAGATAAACAAGTGGCCATTTAGCTCAGAAGCAACAAAGCCCACATGGAAGAAACACACCATGAGATGTCGAAGGAATCAGGTATCAAGCATCAAGGAACCCAAAATCACATATTTGAAAATGTGGGTGAGTGCAGAGTGGAGACTCAAAGCCCAATGGTAGTCAACTAGACACCCCTTACTGAAGAGTGGTGGGGAAGAGATGAACTAGGCAGGGTGCAGGGTAGCAACGATGAAACATATAACTTTCCTCTAGTTCTTAAATACTTCCTCCCTCCCACTATCATGATCCCAAATCTCCCTTACAAATCTGGCTAAACCAGAGGATGTACATAGGCACAGATAGCAACTGGAAACACAGGGAATCCAGGACAGATGACTCCTGGACCAGTAGTGAGAATGGTGATGCCTGGAGGGTGGAGAGAATGTGGGGTAGAAAGGGGGAACTGATTACAAGAATCTAGGTATAGCCTCCTCCCTGGGGGAGGGACAGCAGAGAAGAAGGCGGTGGGAGACATCAGACAGTGTAATATATGACAAAATAATAATAATTTATGAATGATGAAGGGTTCATGAGGTAGGGGGGAGTGGGTTGGGAGGAAGAAAATGAGCAGCAGATATTAAGGGCTCAAGTAGAAGTCCAATGTTTTGAGAATGATGATGGCAACAAATGTACATCTGTTCTTGACACAATGGATGTATGTATGGATTGTGATAAGAATTGTATGAGCCCCCAATAAAATGATTAAATAAAAAAATATTAAAGGGAAAAAAAAGAAAAGCAACCTTGAAGAGGACGTAGAGATCCTGGTGGTGTTGGAGCAACAGCAATCTAGCTGAGAGGAAGTACTAAGAGGCAGAAGAAGGGCAAGCGTGATGGTGGGGCAGGAGGAAGGTAAAAGGAAACAGAGGAAAGATCTAGAAAGCAAAGCTATGGATAGAGGTATAAACATAGGTGTGTACATTTGTAAATATATTAATTCATAAAAATAGAGATACTTGCCTACATACATATATTTATATGGCAATACATTTAGGAAGTGGATGGATTTGGGGCCTCTGCTCAAGCCCTCCCTCAACACATAACACTTTATTCGAACAACCTGGCATTCTATGATGCTCACCCTCCCATCACGATCACTGAAGACAAAATGGGTGCATAGACTGATGGTGCTCTGCTATCAAAAGATATAGCGTCTGGGATCTTAAAGATTTGAAGTTAAACAAGGGGCTAACAGAGAAGCAACAAGCCCACATGGAAAAAGCAACCTCATGTGCAATCATGAGGTGTGTATGAGAATCAGGTAACAAACATCAGAAGACCAAAACAGCAACAACAAAGACATATGTTGAGATTGAAGGGGAAGGGGGTTAGAGTAGAGACCCCAAGCTCATTTGTAGGCAATAGGACATTCCCTCACAGAAGGGTCACAGGAAGGGATGAGTCAACCAGGCGCAGTACAGCACTGATGAAACACTCAATATTTTTCTAGTTCTTTGACGCTTCCTCCACCTCCCTCACCCCCACTGTCATGAACCCAGTCCTACCTTTCAATTCTGGCTATACTGGAGTGTGTACACAGGTACAGATAAAAGCTCTTACAACACGGAATTCAGGTCAGATAAACCCCTCAGAAATGATAGTAGCAATACCAGAAGCGGAAGGGGAAGGTGGGGAGAAGAGGGGAGGAAGGAGGAATCACGACCCCCACCACCCACCCCCAGCCAAGAGGATGAACAACAGAAATGTGGGTCAAGGGAGACAGATGTCAGTGTAAGATATGAAAACAATAATAAATTGCAATTTATCAAGGGGTTATGAGGGTGTGGGAAGGAGGGAGGGAAAAAAAGAGGAGCTGGTACCAAGGGCTCAGATAGAAAATAAATGCTTAGAAGAGGATGGCAACATATGTACAAATATGCTTGTTACAATTGATGTATGGAATGTTATAAGACATATAGGAGTCCCCAATAGAATGGTTTTTTTTTAAAGAATAGAATGAAGATCTTGGTATTTGTTTCTAATACCACATGCAATTTTAAATGTCACTCAGTCCACGGTGATTCACCTAGCGCTTCAAATTTTGAAATACAGCCCATGTCTCGTTGCCTTCTTCAGAAGGAGAGAGATGAAAGCGTGGTCTTACTGAGTATGGTCCATCCCTAAAGGGATAGGCGATAGGATTCTTAAAGAAAGGTGTACATTGTAAGTCGTATCACCAATTGAGTGTGATCTGGAAATGATGCTTAAGGTTATGTGTCAATGTGGCTAGACCATTTTTGTCAGTGATTTGGCAGATATGATGCAATCACCTTGCACTGTGTGATCCGATATAAGCAACCAATCAGATAAAAGAGTTCCTTAGGGGTGTGGCCAGCATCCACTATATATGAGTGAACTGAAAACGTTCATACAAATATCACGTTATCCTTTCCTTTCACTTCCACAGACACTCTGAAGCTCCCTCACATATGGATAGTCCCAGAGCTCATACCCTCTTGTTCTTGCATCGAATGCACCATAAAATGACCTTTAGGTCTTGGGATATACGCAGCAACCTGCTGCCTGACATAAAGACGGCATGATTTATTGGTTCCTTAAGCCCCAGGAGCCAGAAGCCCCAGTTGCACATGCCCTGCAACTCTGGGTTGAAAGAAGACTCCAGCCTATTACTTGCCCCCACGGATTTGGTTCTTACCACCCTCTACAACTTTGCGAGCCACTTCCTTGAAATGAAACTCTCTTAATATACCATCTCTCTTAATCTCCTCCAGAGAACCAGTTAAAGACAGTGTCTAAACGTGGCTCCCAGGGTGTGTTTCTCTTTGGCTTGTGGTGACAGCCTGTTTGTGATGAGGGGCCTGCGTTTGGCGGTGTCCTGTGCCCCCTTTCTTCAGGCTGCCAGGGGAGATGGACTGGCCTCACCTCTGGGAGCTGCCCATTGGCTTCTTCTGTGGGCAGGCGCTCTATTCCAGAATTCCATGTTATCAAGAAGTAGACTAGGTCAGCATAAGCTTTGGTTGTGTTTTGAGGCACTTTGGGGCCTCTGATAGCTGCGCTCATTTTTGCAGAGCAAAGTGCCGCTACAGATTTGATAAAGGTTAATTTTTAAGTGAATTCTGAGTTGCTACATGTGGCACGTTCCTTGGTATTTGAATCATTCAGCACATAGCCCTGTTGTTAGATCAGTTTTTTGGCATGGGGGCGGGGCAAGATGAAATTTGGTTGGCCACCTTTAATGCTGTATCCATCACTGGGTAATGGACAAAAGGCCAATGTAATGATCTGCTCTGAAAATAAACAGGATGACTTGACTTTGGCTTGGAGAGCCTGTTATCATGTGGTAACATCATTCTACTCCAGTGACATTATCTGTTAAGGATATTATGAGGGTGGAAAATATCTCAATTTTATTATCGGAACAGTGAAGCTGTGATATTTAATTATGGAGCAGTATGTTTAATTTGGGGAATCTGGTCTGTGACTGCCATAGCTTATGCATCAGGAGCCTTTCAGTGGCAATCAAATTGGAACGGAATATGATGTCGTGAGTCATCAAAGTTATTGATCCATTATTTTCCCTTCTTTGGCATGTCTTTTCCTTCATAATTTGAATTCATCCAGTTAGCTTATGGATTAACTAATTAATGAGATGAGTGACGTAATGGAGCACCAGGCAGTAGAGGCATCCTGGAGAATACAGAAGCTGTCATTTAAGTGACTTCACAAGTGACACAACAATTCAAAAATAAGTGCACTTTAGTTGACACCTTGACTTATTAGGAAAAGTGGGCTTTCTCTTTCTCACCACCTCCCCACCTTCTCGACCCCAATGGATACGTCACGTGTGAGGAAACAGAAAACAAAATGAGCAGCACTATGGGTTGGGCTGAAGAAAGCGCTCTGTGAGGAATCAAAACTGAGCTGACAGCGGTAAATCGATGTAATTGGGATATGATTTGAAAGGCAACTGTCCAATGACAATCAATCGCCCTTCAGTTACCACTAGATAGCATGCCTGATTTATTTTAGGGGCTACTAAAGTGGATAAGGCAAATATTATAGTTACTGGGCTGAGTACATTTTGTAGCATTGCTACAAAATCTAGAACTCTGTATTCAATGAAAACCTCGAAGCGTGAAGCTGTTAATTTGGGGGCATAGCCCACGTCCAGGTCTACACGCTTCTGAAGGCAGGGTTTCCATCTTTCCCAAAGAATTCACCGCTGTCTGATCTGCGCCATGTCAAAATGACTGTTTTGAGTCTTGAGAGATTAAATTGTGTACCTTTTCATTTCTCTTTGAATTGGGCATACAGAGAGACGTCTGACGGGGCAAGATCAGCGCTGAAGGGTGGGCAGGTAAGGCTTCCTCTTGGGTGGTCCTTAGCCCCCTTGAAGAATAAGCCAGTGCTGGTGGCAAACAAGTCCGTGGAAGAACTTTCCTGGCCTTTCTTTCACCAAAACACTCGTATTTTCTCAAAACGTCTTCCTCGTATGTCCCTGTGACCATCCTGCATACTTTAACAAACACATTATCAAGCCTTAACCTTCTTGGTTGCCCTCTCACCTGGGATTTAAGTGGCTTACCATATTCCCTTGAAAGATGCCTTCCTTTTTGAAAAACACGAATGAGGCTGAGGCAAGGGTTTAGTGGAGAACTTGTCGTATCCTGACCCCAGAGCCTTGGTTGAACACATTGTGTTTTGAATGAACCTGGGCACGTTTGAACTGGAACCCAAGCCGCCATACTTTGTGACTTACGTCCTGTCTGGTGTTGCTGTAACAGAAATTAGTGGGTGACTTAAGCAAACAGATAGGTGCTTTCTCAGAGTTTAGGAGGCTAGATGGGCACTAGCTCTAAGGGAATGCTTTCTCTTCATGAGTTCTGAAGAAAGATCCTTATTCCTTGGCTTCCTGGTGATCTTCATGTGGTGTGCCGCCTTCCTTCCCCCATCGCCACTTGCTCACTTGCTTCTTCAATCCTTTTTAATCTCAGAAGAGATTGATTAAAGGCATGCCTTAGTACTCTGATTAATATAACAAGAAAAATTCACTGTCAATGGGATTAGAACCCTAGGTACAGCGATTTGGATTTACAATGCACGTGTTTGGGAAATTCAGTTCAAACCATGATAGCTGATAGCAGACACTGTCTCTGGGAGGCAGATGCAGAACATGCTCACTGCTCACCCGTGAACGGGAGAGGGAAAGAGGCCAGTGGAAGAGGAACACGTGCAGAATTGAGGAAGCCACACAATTTCCTCAGTAGTAAACTAGCATAGGCTGGTTTATCAGAAAACCAGAGAACCCCACTGTTCCAGAGCCAGAGGAAGAGCAGATGGCCACTGCCCACTCTTCTGTTTGATAGCGAAGGCTCTGAGCATGAGAATCCCAATGACTCTTTGGAGGCCCCAGAGCAGGTGGGCAGCAGAACCAGAACCAGAGCTGAGGTCTCCTGACCAGCGTTCTGCCCACTATTTCTTGCTCCTTCCAGAGTTCCCCTCTCTCCTCAGTTGGGGGCCAGGGGGATTGGAATCTACAAAAAGAAAGCAGGGAGAGAATCCCCTCTCCCTACCACCCTGCCAATTCAGAGTTCGCGATTTCTCTTTATCTGGAGGCAAACCAAGGATGGATTCCAGGAGTCACCTAGCGAAGGGCAGACTTGTTTCGGCTGCTGGACAGGGATGCTCAGTGGCCTGGTTTGGGCTGCTGAAGCATTCTTGAGTCAGTCACTCGGAGTGTCCCCAGATTCACAGCAGGGCCACGGGGACCACGAAGCTGAACGTTTGTATATACGGAGGGTTGGGAGGAATGGCAAGGGTTGTGCTGAGGCCTACCACCAAATTCACAGGGGGTTGTGTTCTCCAACAGAGTATAAAGATGACAAAAATGCCTTTGTGTTGGGCAGGAGGCCACCGTCAGCCTCCAGGCTGGTGACAGTAAACTGTGAAGAAAAGTAGCCCAGGCTGGAGTGGAGCCTGCAGTGAGTGATTTGGGCCATTTGACTTTCTTGGCTTATGGTCCCTCTCCACTAAAGCTGCCTGCCTTCCGATGGCTCTCTCCATGCGCACAAAACAGCCGCACGCCGGAGTTGGCAGTGAAATGCAGAAGGGTTTGCCTTTCTGAAAGAATTCAAGAGCTGGTTCTAAGAACCTAAAAGTTTGATAGCAGGCTAATTCAAAAGTGGATATTGAATAAATATTGGTGTTGTTACTTTTTTTATGGGAAACTTTACTCTGCTCACATTTACAACATTTACAGAATTGTCTCTGCCAATTAACGTGCCCCAATCAAAAAGAAAAACAACTGAAGCTGATCCCCAAAGCACAGCGCATCGCTGGTAACCATGTCTAAGACACAAGCGGAGAACTAAATACAGGGCTCATTACCACAGGCCATCTCATGTCAACACTTGGCTTTGTGAGGCAGCCAACAGCATATATGTCAAAAATGCCTCGGGAAAATACAAACTCCTTAAATATAGAACGTGCCATTCTGACCAAATCCAGTCGGTCCCCTTGTTATCCTCGTGCACCAACTGATTGCATTCATAGTTGCAAAGGGGCAGCATCTTGGGGGAGGAAAGGTAGGTAGGTGTGTTAAGCTAGACCCATGAAGGTGAGGGTCCTTATTCTGTCTTTCAGAAGGGCCGTTTAATCTTTTTGATGACATTTTCTCATTGGGAACATAAGAAATTTGTTCCTATAAGACACTTGGCAGAGTACTTTCGACATTATGGCTATTCTGTAAACGTCAATCCACTTTTCCTTCCTCAATTCCGGTCAAAATAAACCAGGGAGAAGACTGAGAAAACCTGAAAGGAAAAGAATCTCTTCAGCCCTCACGTGATCCTCCCAGACCAGAACTGGGCAGGGGAGGGGCAGGAAGGAAACAGGTTGCCAACTTATCCTAATATCTGTTCATCTGTGTTTCCCGAATTGACATTATTTGCGGTTTGCTTGTTGGTTGGTCAGATGTTATTGTTATATTTCTTTTAAAATCTAATTCACAGGATCCTGTCGAGTGGATTCCAACTCATAATTCTATGAATTCATAAGACAGGATATTTCTTAACCAAGTAGCTGGAGGTGGGGGCCACAGGGGAGGAGTGCTTAGGGACAAAGCAGCTGTTTCAGGCTTGGGAGCTGCTAAAGGCTCCAGGACAAAGGCTTGGGCCTAATGAGGTCCTTTCTTTACAAGGTGCTGGAACCCCTGCCAAGTTAAGCACCTTTGCCTTTGTGGGCAACAGGCACAGGTGTCAGCTCCGTGACCCCAGGTACTGCGGTCCTTGCCCACCTATCTACGTACTCTCCCTCGGAAAGCTTTCTGTCCAAGAATAAATAAGCACACATATCTGATACAGGTCGGCATGAATTCTTCCTTTCATCCATTCCTTCAAATCACCCAGGCGGCAGGGACATCACGGTGGGGAGGGAGAGGGGGCGAAGATTGAAGGTGCCAACTGCACCAGGTGCCAGTGCCAGGAGAGATGATCCCCAAAGGACTCTGACAGTTATGTGTTGTGTTCAGCAGACCACTGCGAGTTTTTAAAGCAGTCATTCCTGTAGTCACTTTGAACACCAAGCACGTTTGGGGTAGGCTCTGTTTCCACCTGCCACTGTACAAACAAGGGCAAGGCTCTGTGCACTCGGGTCAGAGCCGTCATGCCACGGGCTTCCCGCAAAGCTTTGAAGTGTGCAGGTTTTGTCTGCATCTGTTAGAAGCATGCACTGCTGTTTTGGTTGCTGCCGTGCGGCAGTTTTATGGTCACAGATTTTGCCAAATTTTCTGATGTTTGGATATAATATTGTGCAAATTAGTATTAGTATAAAAATAATCATACAAAAAATCTCCCAAACAAACTCACTGACATCAAGTCATGCTGTCTCATGGCAACCCTCTAAGACAGGGTGAATTTCTGAGACCGGTACTCTTCCCAGGACAATAGCAAGCCCCGTCCTTCTCCTGCAGAGTGGTAGTGACTTTGAGCCGCTGTCCTTGCAATCAGCAGTCCAATATGGCACCACCACCCACCAGGGCGCCTCGGCTGAGAATGAAGGAGTACTAACAGGAAAAGGAGGGGGAAATAGCTTCTGCTTTGCTATTTATAATGGTGTCACAAATAATATTGTCATTTAGGGTAGAAAGATTTTATAAAACAATGTCAGGATTATCAAAAGAGACAGTGTCTGGGGTCTTAAAGGCTTGAAGGTGAACAAGCGGCCATCTAGCTCAGAAGCAACAGAGCCCACTGGAAGAAGCACACCAGCCTGTGCGATCACGAGGTGCCAAAGGGAGCAGGTACACGGCGTCATCAAAAAAAAAAAATCTTACCATAGTGAATGAAGGGGGAAGTGCAGAGTGGAGACTCAAAGCCCATTTGTCGGCCACTGGAGATCCCCTCACAGAGGGGTCTAGGGGAGGAGATGAGTCAGTCAGGGGGTGATGTCGCACCAGTGAAGAATACAGTTTGCCCCCAGATCCTGGATGCTTCCTCCTCCCCAACTACCATGATCCGAATTCTACCTTGCAAGACTGGATAGAGCAGAGGTTGTACAATGGAGCAGATAGGAGCTGGAGGCACAGAGAATCCAGGGTGGATGATACCTTCAGGACCAGGGGTGTGAGGGGCGATACTGGGAGCATAGAGGGTGAGTGGGTTGGAAAGGGGGAACCGATTACAAGGATCTACATGTGACCTCCTCCCTTGGGGACGGACAACAGAGAAGGGGGTGAAGGGAGACGCCGGATAGTGCAAGATATGACAAAATAGTAATCTATAAATTATCAAGGGCTCATGAGGGAGTGGGGAGCGGGAAGGGAGGGAGAAAAAAGAGGACCTGATGCCAAGGGCTTAAGTGGAGAGCAAATACTTTGAAAATGATTAGGGCAAAGAATGTACAGATGTGCTTTATACAATTGATGTATGTATATGTATGGATTGTGATAAGAGTTGTATGAGCCCCTAATAAAATATTTTTTAAAAAGTCAGGATTCATAAATGTAAAAATATTACATTCAAGCAATTTACAATGATCTTCATATTGTTCTATTATTATTATTCCATCTATCTTCATATTATTATATTATTAACATTCATAATAATTATTATTAAGGATTCTGTATGAACTGGCAGGTGGTTCATGGGGGAGAGGGTGACATCTACCTTAGTGATGTGGCTGCCAGGTACCTCCATAAAACTATACTAATGCTTGTCAATGCAGCCCTAGTGGTGTAGTGGTTACAAGTTGGGGTGCATTCCCAGAGTCAGCAGTTCAAAACCACTAGCAGCTCCAAGGGTGAAAGACCAGGCTTTCTACTCTGGTAAACAGTTAGAGTCTCTGGAATCCACAGGGGTCACTGCGAGTCATCATTGACTCAATGGCAGTGAGAATACTTGTCAAGGTCGGTAAGCCTTGAGGAGGTATTCAAATACTAGTTCAATATAAATGTCATACCCACAGGCACCATCACCTGGAAACAGAGTGGTTGTGCAATGAGATGGGTTTCTGAAGCTTCTGTCATGCCTGATTGATTATTCGTTCATCAAATTGTGCATTCACCTTTGTTGCATCTGGATCGTGAAAGCAGAGGAGGTAAGCAGCAAGCTGGAATGTTCCTAATAGCTAAAGGATATAAACCTTGAGCTATTAATAGTTATCATAATGAAATGATAATACATTTCTGATGAGAAAGAACCACACTGGCTGGATGAGGTCCTCTGCTCATCGACTTTCTTGTGATTCTGGTCTATTTTCACTGAGGGTTCCTTTTCAAGCCAAACTATTTCTGAAAGCCCAATGTTAGTGATGGTGGAGCATTTCTAGCTTCCCTTGAAGTCCGCCTTGTTACTTCATTTTTCTGAGAAGCAACATATGACTCCTAGGGTTATTGAGAGGTTTACATTTCAACACGTGTGCACGCGCGCACACACACACACACACACACACACACACATACACATACACACATACACACCTTCTCTTAAACAGGCATATTTTTACCAACCCACAGGTGTAACTAAAGAATTCGGGGCATTCCTACCCAATTATATTCTTTATGTGGTTATAGTATATTATGCAGAGGCCCTGTTTTACAATCTTTGTAATGTTAAAGTTAACTTTGATCAGAAGCTAAACTAATTGAGCAAGTGAAGTTGAGGTCTCTGTTTCCCAACAGAAATAAAGTTCTGCTTGACGTATTTAAAACAGGAATAGGTAAATCCTCTATTCCCTTGGTAGGAAAGGAAATTGTCCAATCCCATGTAAATGTTATCTTGTAATTGATGGGATTTGGTTTGGCAGTTCACCTTCCCAAGAATAACAGGACCATGCTTCCCTGAGAAGTTTCTTTTTAGGTAGTTTCATTTTGGCAAAAATTTTGGAAGATATTTTGTAATTCTTGGAGCACACCTTCAGTAATATGCTTGTGTGAATAAGAGAGGCATCTCGGCTAGACAATTTAATGCATGTCTGGTAAAACAATTCAGCATGGCTAGAAGTTGTTGGCAACCTCGTGTCTGTTACCAGAAAGTAAAGGGAGTGACCAAAAAAATTTCTCAACTGCTTCTGGCCTCTTTTTATTTAATAAAAAGAATAAATCGACATTGTGTGTAAAGTCTGTGATTTAAACGCATATAAATTCTCAATATCACTTTCAATGCAGTGTACAGAACAGCTTCAGAACTCCTGGAACTGCCTTTACTATAATTTTTTGCAGTCATGATTCTCACCCCTCTTTTCACCACCATGTTTTCTATTGTTATAGTTTTATCCTTTGACAAGGTCATATAATTAGAAACGTATAATATACGATGGGGTACCCAAAAAGAAGTGGGAAAAAGCTCTGCTGGATGGAGGTTTTATAGTAAGCATTTTTCCCACTAGGCAAGAATCCAGCAACTCACTCTGAGTTAGTGAACCCAGTGGTGTCGCCTGGGAAAGTTCTCTCTGGTCACAGTGAATTTTTTCATAAAAGCAATTTCACTCAAACCTCATTCTTTTTGTGATGGTCTGTTTGAGAGAACAGTGTGTGGCCGTGAAATTGTTTCCAGCTCAGGAAAAAATGCCGCAGAAACGGTTATGAAGTTGAACACAGCTGACAAAGAGAGCGCTATGGAAAAAACTGAAGTGTACAAGTGATTTTCTTATTTCCAAAGAGGTGAAATGGTGATTGATGACAAACTCATTCTGGACATCTGTCAACTTCCCTAAGGGATGAAAATGTTGACTTGTAGTGCATTTGAATTTCATTCCACCAGGTCAGACTGCTAATCAAGTTTTCTATTTAGAGGTTCTGAGAAAAGAGTGTGTAGTGTGTGACAAAATAGGCCTGATCTGTGGCAGATGGGGGACATTCTTTTGCCACCACGACAGTGCACCTGCTCATGTAGCCATCTCTGCATCAGTCCGTGGTAAAAAACAGCAAGCCTCTCTTGTCCCCACACCTGACCTCACTCATGCAACTTCTTTTTGGTTCCATGAATGAAGAGACCACGATTTGACAATGTAGAAGAGGTGAAGAAAAAAACAAGAGAGGTGCTGTCAGCTATCCAAACAGATGAATTTGAAAAATGTTTCCAAGAATGGAATTGAAGATTTGACAAATGTATTAGGTGTAATGGAGAGTACTTTGAAGGTAATAAGGTTGTTTTCTAAAAAGAAATTAAATACATAGCTTTGAAAACAAAATCCTCTCTTTTTTTTTGTATCCCCTTATATAACCATTTGAGACTGGATCTTTTAGCATAATGCTGTTGAGTTATATGAATCAAGAGTTAATTTATTTTTATTACTAAGTAGTATTCTGTTGTGTGATATACCACAATGTATGTATCTATTGAATGGAATTGCTTTAATTTGAATTATTTCCATTTATTAGCAATTATAAGTAGAATTCCAATAAACAGTAATGTACAGGCTTTTGTGTGAATGTAAGGTTTCATTTACTTAGAGCAAATAAATCAGTGTTTAACTATATAAGGCATTTCACCCTGATTTCCAGAGCTGCTTTACCAGTCACATTTACTCTACTTTCTTGTTTGCACTTGATATTCTCTGTTGTTTTAACTTCAGCCGTTCTAGTAGGTCTGCAGTAGTAACTCATTGTGGTTTTAATTTACATTTCCTGATAGCCAAAGATGGTCTGATGGCATGTGTAGTGGGATTCATGATGGGCTGCTAACAGCAAGGTCAGAAGTTCAAATCTACTAATTGCTTCATCGAAGAAAGATGAGGCAGTCAGTTCCCATGAAGATTTTTAGCCTCAGGGAGAAGTTCTACTCTGCTAGGCTGATGCGTCAGAATGGGGTTATTGAGTAATGATGTGCACACTTTCTCATCTTATTTGTCTTCCAAACAGACTATTTGGTGACATGTTTGTGCAGGTCTTCTGCTCATTTTAAAATGAGATTGCTTATTTTCCCTGTATTTAAAAGTTCTTTCACATTTTGAATAACATTTCTTTACTTGATATGTGATTAGTAACCATTTTCTCTAGCTATAATTTGTTTTTTCACTTTCTTAACAATATTTTTAGGCGAGCAAACGTTTTAAAATTTGATTATTGCCAATTTATTCATTTTTGTTATATAGGTCATACTTTTGGTTGCATGTCTAGAACCTCTTTGCTTCAAATTAAGATTTTCTTAGTTTTTCTCCTGGGAGTTTCATAGCTTTATTTTTTTACATTTAGATCTCCAATCCATGTTGAATTAATTGTTGTATAAAGGTGTGTTAGTCCAGGTGACATGTGGCTGTGCGGGTTTGTATACAACTCCTGGTGTCATATTGTGTTAGTCTGGATCGACTAGAGAAACCAACCATAAAGATGGAGAGTGGATGCTTGTTTGACCTCAGCCTGGTAGTGGTGCTTCTTCTTTGGCTAGCCAGAGGGCAGAGATGGCCATGCAGTCTATGGGCTTGTTTTCTGGAAAGAATATGGGAAGTCAAAGTTTTGATTATTTTGTTTGGTTGTTGGTTTTGTTTATTCCTGTGTAAATTGGTGAAAATGAATGTGATTAATGCATATTTTGAGCTCACGGGACGAAATCGCCCCTGGAATTAATTTCTCAGAGCTGCTTAGTGAAAATGGTGACGGAAGGTCAAAATGGCTGACAGAAGGTCAAAATGGCTGACAGAAAGCCTAGTCCTGGCTTGAGGTAATGCAACCAGAGGTCTAGGGCAATATTTTGTATCAATGGGATAGTTTAGATAAAGATTAAACTTGACTGTTTTAAAAATTGTGTTTAGGATCTGATTCTACTAGGTTTATACTGTTTCCTTCTGACTATTGTTATTATATAATGATTGATAGAAATCATTACTGGGAAATAAAAATAGGGAGTTTGTAAGACTACTTCCCCTCAGCCATTAAATTGGAATTTAAATGAGTTGGGATAAGCCCGCATAGAAGGCTCTAAAAGGATATGCTCCGCCCAGTTTCTTGAGTGCTCAGGACATTCGAAGGTGAAGAGACTTGCCTGGAGTGCTGTTGACAGATTTTTAAAAAATGGGGTGGGGGCCTCTGGATTTTTGAATTTTGAACTAGTGGTTTGTGGCAGAAGCTGGGGAAAAATTTGGAGCCATAAGCAACTGTCCTCTCTAGGATTGAAATTTAAAGGGAGCCTGTGGACAGGCTCAAATGCTTGCTAGGTAACCACCTAGATCCACTGATTGAAGTGGGAGTAACACAGCAATAAAGAGACAGGTGGAGTCTGGCCACTGACACTTGTGGACTTTGTTCGCAGAAACTAGCGGAGAAAACAAAAGCAAGTTGACTAGTTTGAAGTTCATGACCTAGCACAAGGGTTGTTGAGAATTTGTGATGGGGCCCATGGTCTAAAGGTGAGGTGACCAATGGAATCCTGGTAAGGAAAAGTGAGGTGGCCCACAGTGAGCTGACCAGAACCCAAACAGATGAAGAAAAACATTTGAGCCTGTGAACTATGGATGGCTTTTCCTAATTTGAATTTTTTATACACATGAGTGTCCTGGATTTGTTTTTCTAGCCACCCTAGACTAACACAAAGGTGTAGCATAATTTTTGTTTGGTTTTGCATATGAATGCTCAGCTTTTCCTACTTCATGTATTGAAAAGACTCTTTGTACTGTGGTTTGCCATATTTGCAAACATTTATTTCTGGGCTTTCTTGTTTAATTTTCCCCCCATGGATCTATGCATCTATCCTCTCACCAGTAGCATATTATCTTGTTTATTGTTCCATTAACAGTTTAAATCAGACAGTCAGATGATTCCAACTTGATTTGTGCTTCTCAAGTTTGGTTTAGCTAGTTTAAGTTCATTTCTCTTTTAATATAAAGTTTAGGAAAAATTTCTCTATGTCTACAAAAATACCCTTTGCAGGATTTTGATTGAAATTAAATTAAATCTCCAGATCCATTTGGTAAGAATGAAATCTTTACTGTATTGCCTTTCATTTCATAAACAAAGCTATGCCTTCCTGCTTGTTGAGGTCTTTAGAAAATATTTCTTTCATTAGCATTTTCTAGCTTTGGCAGGCAGATTCTGTCTATGTTTTGTTAAATGTATACCTACATGTAGTCAGTCATGTGCAGCATAATGGGCAACATCTGGCAGCATACTTGTCCATGGTCCCATAATGTGATAACAGAGTTCACAAGTCACAAGGGTAGAGTGGGGGGAGGGATGTAGTGAATGCAGCAGCTGTCTACACACAACACGGGTATCTCATTATCAGGTCTCCTGTACAGAAAATGATAGAACTGTCTTCTCAGCTATCCTACTCAGAGTCGCTGTGCATCAGAATTGACTCGATGACAGTGGACTTTGTTCTTGATCTTTACGGGATCAGCTACTACACAAGTAACTTGGAAGAAGATAAAGTGGTGTAGCTGGTGATTTAACAGCGAAGCGGACTGGTTTTTGCTTTATGACAGGGCACCAATTAGATTCTTTATCATGCAATTTCTATTCTAATGAGCCTGGCTTGTTGCTCAAGTATTCTAGGACGTCCTACCTGCATTGTCCGCAGGATTTGCCATGGCTGCCAGTGGAAAAAGGAAGAGTAGAGTCATTCCTTTGTCATGGGTTTCAAAACCTGGGGGCTTCAGACTTTTGTACCATATACTAAAGCACATATATATCTATAGATAAAAATCAAGTTTCCCATCATATAAAGAGGAGGTAAGGACCTTTCCAAGCAGTGGAGAGGATCTTGATTGGAAGGGGAAAACAAACAAACAAATAAACATAACAAATGTTTAGATTTTACAGGGGCAGGTGACCTTTTTCAAACAAGGATCATTCGGACTTTGTGACATCATTTGTGGACCATACTAGTTGAACACTCAATTAACTCACCCCTAATGTGATGGCCCTACTGGCATAATGGTTGTGCATTTGGGATGCTAACTGAAAAGCTCAAAAACCACCAGCTGCTCCTTGGAAGAAAGACAAGGCTTTCTACCCACATAAAAGAGTTGTAGCCTCCCAAACCCACAGGGGCAGTTCTACCCTGCCCTATATGGACACTGTGCATCAGAACTGACTCGATGGTAGTGAGTGAGAAGGTGATGGATGGAACTGCTTCTCTTTGGTGAAATGTGTGATGTCAGCTGGTTATGATGATGATTTCACTGGCTGCTAATTACAAGGTCAGCAGTTAGAAACCACCAGTCAAATGTTTCAGTCACAGAAACCCACTAGGGCAGTTCTAGCCTGTCCCATAGTCACGATGACTTGGAATCTACTTGATGACGGTGAGATTTTGAGTTTCTTTTACATGTATTTGGGCTGACGTTCCCCACGCAGAAGGTCTGAGGTTCCTCTTGCCTTTCTTGAGTTAAGCCCAGAAGAGGTCTTGTAGGAACACACTGTACAACCCTGCTTGCTGTACACAGTACAGGACCACAAATATCAGCAATTTCCAGAAACACTGGGTTCAGGCCAAGAGCAAGACCAGGATGGTGTGTTAATCCACATAGAGTCCGGTGATGCTAGAATATTACAATGACCTGGACTTGTGCCCATTACCCTGGTCCCCAACTGCCTGGATGCCATCCTGTTACTGGCCTCTTACCCAAACCCGACCTCCCCAAGGATAAAGGAAAGGAAAGAATGGAGGCCACGCTCATAAATGAACTGACTTGTCAAAACCAAACACTCTTAAACTAGAAGTTTCTTAAATGGCAAGATTAAGTTTTCTGCTATTGGGTTGGAAATTCCAGTTTTGTACATATGATTCTGTGACTGTGGAATTAAAATCTACGACCTATGTCTGTACTTTCCCACTAAATTGTGAGTAACTTGCAGGTGAAGCTCATGTTTCATGGATTCTTGTAGTCCCACTATCTAGCAAACTGTTCAAGGTAACAGGCATTGTATTAAATTAATAAGAGATAAGAAGTCTTGATTTGTGAATTAGTCTTCCTTTGTCCTAATGAAGAAATTGCTACCACTTTAAAGAAATCCTTAGCTGTGAAATTTGTTTGTTTGTTTTTCCCCATTTGAGATTGAGTATCTAGCCTTACTTTTTTTTCTGGTAGCAGATAAACTTCTGTGGTAATTTTTCATGTCCTATACATTTTCATATCACTTGAAGATGAGAATTACCCACATAGTTCTTCTCTCTCTCTCCTAACAAAAACTTAAAAGAGACCTGCAACTCTGGGGAAAAGAGTTCAAAGAGAAAACCATACACTAGCAAAATGACCATGGCCATGAAAGTACACTGATTCTTTGCTCAAACCTGAATACCAGAACCCATGGCATTGAATTCATTCTGACTTTTAGCTACCGAATACAAAGACTTCATTGATAAGTACAGGGGCTAATTTAAAGACAGTCTTCTGATGTTTAATCAAAATGTGAAAGGACCTTCAAAACACTAAGGGACCACAGAATATTCTCAGAGCATTACCTGGATTTACTAGGAACTTTCTTGCAGAAGACAAAGGGGCCCTGATTGCATAGTGGGCAAGGTCAGTGTGGAAACCCAAAGGGCAAATCTATTCTGATCTTCAGTGATGCCATGATCCAGAAGCAACATGATGGCAGTGATTTTTATACCTTGCATAATTCTGAGTATAAAATTTGAATAAACATCAATCACCGCGAACTACTGTTTGCATAAAAAATTTAAGAGTTACGGAGAAATTTCCTTGAGACTCAAAGTTTTGCCCTATTAGAAAGAATAAATAGATTGGACTTTAGTCAATAATTGGCATTTTGCTAACAGAGAAAGAAAGAGGGAGAAATAAAAATCATCATGGTTTGCAGAACACAGAAAGAACATGGAGGTGAGAGAAAGATAATTTTTAGAGATGTGTTTCACGAGTCTGCCTTTGAAATTGCACATTAATGTTGTGATAACTTGAGAGAGGTGAGCAGTTGTTTCATGATGATGAGAACTGAAAGATGATTCTTTTTTTCTATATTGAGAGGAAGTGTAAACTAATGATTAAGATTTGAGCTTTAGAATTTGACTGGCATGGTTGGTATCTCAGCATAAAGTAGTGACTTAATCTTCCGGTACCTGTGAATCCTTTTTTTTCCCCATAATTTGTACATTCATTACCCTCATCATTCTTAAAACATTTGCTCTCCACATAAGCCCCTGGTATCAGCTCCACATTTTTCCCCTCCCTCCCCACTCCCCCATCCCTCATGAACCCTTGATAATTTATAAATTATTATTTTGTCATGTCCTATACTGTCTAACATCTCCCTTCACCCACTTTTCTGTTGTCCATCCCCCAGGGAGAAGATTATATGTAGTTCATTATAATCGGTTCCCACTCTCTACCCCACCCTCCATCCACCCTCCCAGTATCACCAGTCTCAGCACTGGTCCTGAAGGGATCATCCATCTTGGATTCCATGTTTCCAGTTCCTATCTGCACCAGTGTACATCCTCTGGTCTAGCCAGATTTGTAAGGTAGAATTGGGATCATGATAGTGGGTGGGGAGGAAGCATTTAGGAACTAGAGGAAAGTTGCATGTTTCAGCGTTACTACACTGCATGTTGACAGGCTCGTCTCCTCCCTACAAGCCTTCTGTAAGGCAATGTCCAGTTGCCTGCAGATGAGTCTTGGATCCCCACTCCACATTCCCCCTCATTCACAATGATATTATTTTTGTTCTTTGATGCCTGATCCCTGATCCCGTCAACACCTCGTGATTGCACAGGCTGGTATGCTTCTTCCATGTGGATGTTGATGCTTCTGAGCTAGATGGCTGTTTGTTTACCTTCAAGCTTTTAAGACCCCAGATGCTATATCCTTTGATAGCTGGGCACCATCAGCTTTCTTCACCACATTTGCTTACGCACACGTTTGGCTTCAGTGATCGTATCGGGGAGGTGAGCACACAATGATATGATTTTTTTGTTCTTTGGTGCCTGAAAACTGATCCCTTTGGCACCTTGTGATCACATAGGCTGGTGTGCTTCTTCCATGTGGGCTTTGTTTCTTCCCTGAGAATCCTTTTACATTAAATGGGTATGTATACATATTAGTTGAAAAAGTTGTTGTCATGATTGACTATGTTCATACATTTGAAGTAAATAGGGCAGAGTTTGCCACATTGTATGTCCTCAACAGGGCTTATTATTTTCTGCAATTACTGATGATTAATTTCATTATCAGACACTAGGAAAAAAAACCCATACTGACAATTTAAGTCATCCAACCTAAAAGATGTCAATTGATATTTAATTGGTTTATATACAGTAGTTTGGTACTGCAAAATAAGTCAATTATTTACCTTGAGGGTATAAAAAATCTTCAAAAAGTTGATGCATATAGTATATTTTCCAAAATTAGACATTATCCTTATAATGAGTCTTTATAATTCGCTTTCTTTGGTTTGAAAGATGATTGGTAATTCCTTTTTTAAAAATTCCAAGCTAAATTGTTTTGACTTTGTCATATGGATTACATAAATCTAGACGCTTGGGGTTTTGATTGGTCACGCACCCATCTATGGATTGAAGCTAGGGCTGATTTATGAGGAGAAGTTGGCAATTATTGGCCATCCCAGAGAGGTAACCCTTCATTGAGATGAGTAGTCATTGGATTAAAAAAAAAGTGTTAAACTCACTCTCTGCCTACCAAAAATTCACTGCAGTCAAGTTGATTTTGACCCATAGAGTGTCCTATAGGGGCTCCAGCACTGTACATCTTTTGTGCGGGTAGGCTCATCTGTCTCTCATGGAGCAGTTTATGGGTTTGAACTGCTGATCTTATGGGTAGTAGTCTTGTGCTTACCCACCAGTAACAAGATTCCCAATTTTCTGCCTGGGTGGTTGTTAAATATTCAACACAATATTTGCACTGATCATTTCTCCTGGAGAACTTTCTTTGAACACTTGGAACGTCAATTTTCCATCTATATAGGAAACTTACTAGATGGAACTATTTATGTAAAATTACCTACAGGATGTGATATCTTCAAGATATTCCACATTTTAATCTTCGGTCAAGCTACACATTAGTAGCAAGGCATTGATACTGGTACTTTATTGTTAGACATTGTTATAAAACTGCATTGATTGACTGGAGTTTCAGCATTGTTCTCTCAGCCTACATGGAAAGACAACATAGATGCATGAATATATTTTAAATATCCACTGTCTACTGTAGGTGAGTTGTTGAAGACACTGTCCACTGAATTAAGTGCACTCTTCTTTAGGGGAACAATAGAAATTATTTCTTCAGGTTTCTAAGTGAAAACCATGAATTTTCCATTATTAAAAATCCTTTCAACCTTATTCTAGTTTGCTTTGACCAGCAGGAATTTTGCTGTCACTAGCAACTTTTAAGAAACTTCCATTCTACCGCTTTGTCAGGTCATGGCACCAAGGTAAGAAGAAAGGAGCTTGTCTGCAGCCGAGGTACGCCCTTGGCTTTACGGGCCTTCCTGGGAGCTGTGAATCAGACTTCATGCGGACGCCCAGAAGCCATCCATGGTGGTTTTATGGTTGTTGGCTAGGTGCCATCAGGTTGGGTCACTCAGAGTCACCGTGTACAAAACAGAGTGAAACACTGCTTAGTCCTGCGCCTTGCTCACATTGCTCTGATATCTGCGTCCACTGTCACAGCCACTCTGTCCATTCATCTCCCAGAGGGTCTTCCTCTTTTGCACTGCCCTCCACTTTCCTTGAAAACCTATGTCGCATGCTTGGAGTCATCCTGGAATCTTGGTGGAAGAGGATAGGAACTAACAAAAGACCAAGAAATCAGTAAAAACCCTGTGCCAAGATTTCAGAAATGCAGCACAGAGCTTCTGCATTTGGCTATGTCATTGCCTTTGGCAGAGCAGCCTAAAGGAAAGAAAGACCCCTTAGTTAAACCCATCACTTGGTACCTAGGAATGAATTTAAGTTTATTGCCTAAGTAAAGACTAAGCGATCTGTGAACTGCAAAAGACTACTTCCAATGTGGATAAGTAGGTGTAACAAGATTGGGGGGATAAAGAATCAGCTTTTCAGAATCTAGAAAAGTGAAATGTATATTGGATAGAAAAGAGTTTACATTTAAAAGCATAACTGCTAGACACTTTCAAAAGTTTTATAAGGAGAACTTGAGACTGTCATTAGAAAGTCATTGTCAATAATTGGAAGCTAGCCTTGAAATTTATATTTGAGACAACTTTTGAGTAAATTATATTTAGTGTGCAGTGTGGCTTTTCCGTTAAAATGTATTCATTTTGTTGATCTTGTTAAGTCAAGCATTGAAGGATTTAGTCCCTGTCTACTATCACGGTGGTTAGCTAATGGAACTGAACAGTCCTGGACTGTTTTAAGACAAGATGTTTTCAGAGCAAGAATGGAGTTATACTCCTTAGAAATTGTTGTTTTGAAAGGCAGATCTCTTCCCTGGAGGTGTGGCCCAAGAAATTGCATCAGACAAACAGAAATCTGCTGACAAGTCTCATTATGACATCTTTATTCCAAACTCTAGATTTGTATATGCAGTTTCCCATGCAAGGTCTCCACTTGGCTGTCTTATGAATCTTCTCATTTCTAAGTGTCTAAAACGATCTGCAGATCTCACTCTGAAACAATTTTCACAGTCTTCTTCATCTCGATGGATGGAAATGCTATCTCTCCAGTTTCATAAATACTGAACTTTGAAATCTGATTTTTCCCTTTCCTTCTCATATTTAATTCATCAGTAAACATTGTTGGCTTTGTATTATAACTATGGCCCAAATTAAAGAATACTTTTTTCTGTTTTACCACTGTCAAGTCCTCCTTATTCCTTGGGACCAAACCACACTCATCTTCCACTGGATAACTGCAGCCAATCCTTGCTGTAACCGGGGCCTATCTCTAGCATAGCGGGCACCGTAATCTCTTTCCTGTGGAAGGCAGATCATGTCGCTCTTCCTTTATTACTCCTATTAATTATGTTTACATAAGCTCCATAAGGGTGCTGGTCTTTGACCATTCTACTCATTATGTAACTTAAGGTCCTACAACAGTGCCTAGCATGTAGCCTGGGCCTATGACTGAACACATACATACCCATTCTCAGAAAAGAACACTGCAGACACCCAAATCTCATCCAAAGTAGCAGAATGTATCTGTTGACCTTAACTTAATCTGATGCTCCTTTCACCATCCTCCCAGACATAAGGACAGACTCCTAAGGTGCATATCAATATTTTCCAAGGAGGCATTCTGGCAGGACTTTGCTTTCAGATGCTCACCATGTTTCTAAGAAGGCAGAGTTTGAATACCCCATTTTTTCACTCACAGAAGCAAGCAGATGAGGTGCATCATCCCTAAAGGTTACACTGGGTGGTTGCTGTTCGGTGCCTTCAAGTCAGCACTCTAGAATCCAGTGGTCCATCCAAAAGTGTTTCCCAAATCATCAATATCAGCTCAGTGCCAAGCCTTGTAGAGTGACTGACGTGTTATCTTAGATTCTCAATGGCAATTAAATCACATGACTTGATCAAGTGTGTGTGTGGGTCGGGGGCGGTGGGTGGCGGCGGCAAGATTTTCCAGGGTTAAGTCAGTGACATTGGCTCAGTCGACATTCTCAAGGATGGTATACGCCCATGGGACTGTTTGGGAGAAGCAGCGTGTGGCATCTATCTATTTACGTATTTATTTATGTCTTTGCTTTGTAAACTCAAAACTGCATCCAAATTAGAGGTTTCAAACAAGCCGCTTTGTGGGATTTCCCAGTTTCTTATGTTAGAACTCACTGTATATCTGTCTTGGTACATGTATTTGGTGTTTTCCTCTACCTTAAATACAGTGAGTTTTTTTGCTCCAAAATAATATGTTCCCAACTCCAAACAGTCCTCTGCTCCAGCTGAGTCATTTTCTCATGGTTATTCTTGATCTCTTTTTAATCTTTCCCTCTCCCTCCTCCTCTCCCTCCTCCTCTCCCTCCTCCTCTCCCTCCTCCTCTCCCTCCTTCCTCCTCTCCTTCCTCCCCTCCTTCCTCCCCTCCTTCCTCCCCTCCTTCCTCCCCTCTTTCCTCCCCTTCCTCCCCTCCTTCCTCCCCTCCTTCCTCCTCTCCTTCCTCCTCTCCTTCCTTCTCTCCCTCATGTTCTTTTCCTTTTTTCTTCCCGTCTCCTTCACTTTATTCCCCTCCCCCCCTCCCCTCCCATCCTATCTTCTCTCCTTTAATTTTTTTCTTTCTTTTATCATGCACCACTTTGGCTAATTCTATTTTCTCCTCTTTCTATGGTAACCCCAACGCACCACAAGGTCAGCAACTTGAACCCCCCAGCCTCTCTGTGGCAGAGAGATAAGACTTTCTAGTCCCCTCCAGATTTACAGTATTGGAAGACCACAGAAGCAGTTCTGCTCTCTCCTATATGGTCGCTGTCAATCAGAATCAACTCGATGGCAGGGAGACTCCATCACTGTTTACTGATGGCATTTATCTAGGCCCCTCTGTCCGTTGAACTTCAGTCAGAGCACCAGTTTTCCCTTTAAAATCCTCCCTGGCGGCAATCCCGAGGAGGCTCCGGGTCAAGGTTAACTGTCAGAAGCGGAAACCCCTAGCCGCACTCGGGATTACACCGCAGAGAAGTCCCTTATCTGCTCCCTGGTCCAGCGGTGGCCTCTGCTGTGATCGCAGAGCCATCTGACTTCCTGGATCTTGTTTCTCTGTGTGCAGTGCTGCCGCATGGGGGTGGAACTGGGCGGGAAATTCAAAACTGCAAGTCTAAAAGACACACACACACACACTGATACAGTGCAACCTGTGAGGATTACATTATATCACAGCAAATCACCTCAGATTTGTCCCTAGACCAGTCTCCAGTGCCCTGCCTGCCCTTTTACTGCCATTTGGAAAAATTTTTGCCCGGAAATATTTTGTCCATGGCAGCAAAAAAGTGTCACTTTAGCACAAAAGGAGTTTTAGACCAGATAAATGACAGCAACAGTGACTGAGAATTACTTGCAGAATTGTGTATTAAGGTTTATCATACCTGAATTGTCTACTAGAGAGATTAAAATGAGTAATTTCTTAAGAATTACAGGCCTACGATATAAAACAACAAATTGTATGCAAAACAATGTACCACTCTGGGTACAAAATTACCGGCATAATTAGACCACCTGGGAGGTTAACTCCAGAAGCTATGACTTGTTACCATTAGTAATTTATCTTTTACAGTTCCTGTTTCCTCCTTCTTTGCCCCTGCAGTCATATATGTACTTAGTTCATTACAAACTGTTGGGGTGCGCTCACTTCAACACCCTTTAGGTTCCCACTCCACTTGCCAGTGAATACAGAATAGGATATACCTACAAGTTCGGTCACACACACACAAGTTACCATGGAGAGCAGGAAGCTCCCTAGTAGTTGTGTTTCTGTTATCTGTTGTTGGATAATAAACTACCACAAAAAGAAAAGAAAAGAAAAAACAACAAACCACAAAACCTGAACTCACATGCCAATTCATAGCAATCGTACAGGACAAGGTAGAACCGTCCCTGTGAGTTTTCAAAACTGTAACTCCCACGAAGCAGCTGCTGGTTTTGAACTGCTGTCCTTGTGGATTGAAGTCCAATTTGTAAACACCATGCCATGTGCTTAAAACCACCATTTACCCTTTATCCAGAATTGTAGCAGACAGAACTCAGGAGCGGCTTGACTGAGTGGCTTCTCTACGAACACTGTTGTGTCAGTTGAGAAAGTGGGGATCTCAAGATGAATTTTCAGGCCTCTCTTCATTCACTTGTCACGTTGGTTGATGTTCCTTGGTCAGTCTGTCTGCATGGTGTTTCACCTTGACGGACGTTTTAGGAGATTTGTGCTTCTGACAGCACGGACATCTCAGAGTAATCACATTTGTTACATAATGACTAGCTTCCAAGAAGTCAGAAATGAACAGATCAGTTAAAGACTGTCCCTTAAACTGTCACAAAAATATTTCCACCATTTTCCATTTGCCAATGTAGTCACAAGGCCTTCTAGACTTAAGAAGATGGAAGAAATAGGCTCCACTGCTTGATGGAAACATGACAGTCATGTTGAAGGAGACCATGTCAGATACCAGTCATTGCTGCAGTCATTTTTTAAAAACTGCAGTGACTCATTCTGAAGAGGGAATTTAATGGTTTCACTTTAGAATGGTATTTGAGTGACATGTACAATATACAGATTGAGGTGTTAAACATTGGAGTGCCTAAAATTAATGGTTTTTAGACAACCAACCAATAAAAATACTGACCATCTGGATCAAGGTTATATTAGCAGGACCTGCACAATTAGTGTCTGGCAGCTTACCTGTGGTGGTGCCTATGGTATGATGTGCTAGGACTGCCATGGTAGATTTTGCTCTTGAGTTAGAGTGAATGCAATAATCCCTAATAGCATAGTATTTCATTATGTGGTTGTATCATAGTTTCTTTATTCATTCATCTATTGAGGGGCACTTGGGTTATTCCCATATTTTCATTATTGTGAATAATTTCCCAGTGAATATGGTTGTGCATGTATCTCTTTTTATCATGACTCTTTTTTTTTTCAAGAGCTATTTCTGTTTGTTCCTAACAGAAATGGCTCAGGAGCGATTTCTGTTTGTTTCTAGCTTTTGAAGGAAATGTCACATTGTTTTCTACAGTGTTTGTACCATTCTACAATACTCCAGCAGGGAATGAGAGGTCTAATATGCCCATATTCTCACCAGATATTTGCTGTTTTCTGTTATTGTTTATTTATATTTTTATCATCAGTATTACTGCTGATTTGAGATGATATATCATTACTGTGTTGAATTGTATCTCTCTAATGGGTAATGGTCATGAGCATCTCTTCATGAATGTTTTGGCCACTTGAATGTCTTCTTTTATGAAATGTCTGTTCAAGAACCTTTTCCAATTTTAAATTGGACTGTTTGTATTTTTGTTGTTGAGGGTTTGAATAACCTTAAAGTTTTAAGGTAGAAAATCAATACCAGTTCATTGGGTTTTATACCACCTACTAACCTGGAAGCTCTTCAAGGTCAGCATTGTGTCTGATCCATCTTTCTTTTCTGCACAAATTGAAGAAACAGTGCCTGTCACATTTTATGATAATAAATATTAAGCATTTGATTCTTCATAGGGACATTCATATGCAAATAGAATTAATCTTGCTGCTAAACTAACTCTGCTTTGGTCACACTGGGGATTCAGTGTCCAATAGCTACTTCAGCTTCTCAGAACCTTGAAGTAAACCGTTAATTCCTTTAGGCTGGTTTGAACAATTACATCTTTGAGGGGAAGTTGGTATTCCAAGGAGTATCCTCCTGTGTTTCCCTAGCCTGACACACACTTATCTTTGGAATTGGAGATAACAGAATCTGCTTTAAAGGTCTTGAAATCAAATGCCCTTCACTGAAACATTACTGGATATGGAATGAATCAGAAACATGTGGATTAAATTTCCCTGAAAATTTCCTTGGTTATAAAAATTAAGGGGAAAAGTCTTTGGCCAGATGCATTGTGGGTGATGCCAAACCCAAATTGTTTGAAAAATGTGTGTGCTGGTTAGATAAATAAACAAATAAAAAATACAAACAAGTTTTATTTCCCTCTTGCCTGGTAAAACCATACAATCACTGTAAAAATCACAGGCCAACTTGCATCCTGGTTTTATAGAGGGTTTTAGAAAATTTATAGTTTCCTTCTTTGCCCAATTATTGGGGAAATAGTTATATAGATGAATGTTTATGAGAATGCAAGCAAGCAATGCTGATGTTTCTGAATGGATTGAGATATGTCAAATTTATTATATTCATTGATGTTAGCTGAAAATATGATCTAGATTCTAGAGCCTTTTGTAAAAGAAGAACTGACTTGTCTATTTTATACTATTCCTAAAGTATTCATAAGTTTGAGATTACATATAATATAGAAACCCTTTGCATACATTATATGTCTATGCACACACAAACACACACATATGTCTCTATTATTCAAACAACAAGTTTGATGGTAAGTAGTCTTCACATCTGCCTTTGTGGAAACAAAGTGTTTACAATTAAAATGAATCTCATTGTAATGGTTGTTGTTATTCTTACTCTTTCTATGCAAAAGCATTTGCCACTGTTTCCAGCATGATTTAAGAAGAACTTGTGGCTATGATCTCTGATAATTAGACATGGAATATACATATCCTGAAACAGCACAGAACACAAAAGGCATTAAGACAATAAATGAGCCATAAAAATATTTGCCCATGGTGCCTATTATGTATTTTTATAGCATATTACATATGCGTATCATGCATTAGTATAATTTATTATGCATAAGTATCACCTGGAGAGGTTATTATAAATATAGGCTTCAAAAATCCTCTCTCTTGTTCAGATGAATCAAGATCATGTCATCTGAATTTTTAATGAGAAACGAAGCTGATTCTGATATAGATCATCCAAGTGGTACACATGTGGATTTAGAAGTGAGAGAAGAAAATTTATTGAGGTAGACTAGGTATTGGGAAGAAGAACTGAAGCAATTCTTCTTCAGCACCTGGAGAGACAAGGAGAGTTACTCCAACGACTTGTCAGCCCCTTCCACGGAGTCAGCTTGACTTACAGCCACCCTGTAAAGTAGGGTAGAATGGCCCTGGTGGGTTTCTGATACCGTAACTCTTTATGTCAGTAGAAAACCTGCTCTCTCTCCCTCAGAGTCTGTGGTGGTTTTGAACTGCTGGTGCTGCCATTACCAGCCCAAATATGTGTGTAAATGCTGTCTTCGTTTGATAATTTTGAATTCCTATAAATGTGTCTGTCTATTATCTTTATTAACTTCCAGATATTTATGAGACAAATCTATATCCTCATGAGTTTTACACTCTTATTGGGGAAAACTGTCAATAAGTAATATGCATACATAAATAACATAATCTGTATATAAAGTAGTGATCAACATTAAAGAGATCTTTCTTTAAGTGGAGCAGTATGGGTAAATTCTTAGGAAGACTGGAGAGAAAAGACTTTGTGGAGAAGTTGACTTTTGAGTAAAACTTCACGGTAGCACGGGTGTAGGCAACTGCTATCTGCAGGCGAAGAGGAAAACACTTGCAAAGGTTTTGACGTGGAAGATGACGGCATACCTGGAACAAGGTGGGCAAAGGGGGAAACAGTAGACAAAGAGGTTGGAGAGAGGGCTGAAAGGGATCAGGAATTTTAACAGATTGCCTAAGGACTAATAGTCAGAGTTGGAAAAATGCTGGTGGTATAGGATGCTGCTAGAGAGTTTAGACGAAGCTACTTTTACTCAGACAGCTCCCCCTTAAATGAAGTGGTATATCAATTCAGTTACTCACACCTTAGCATCCAGAGAGTTAGCCAAATCCAGTGTTTGTGTTGTGAAGTTTGGGAATGAATGGCGTTGAGGAGAAAAGGGATGGATGAAATGTGAACACCCTGTCCCCTTGTGCCCCTAGAAAATAGTACAATATACAGTGGGCTTATAGAAATCATTTAGGACCTGCATTATCATCGCCCCCAAAGGTCCATGGTTGTCTCAGTTTTCAGGAAATTTTTAAACATACAAATTTGGGGCCTCATCATTTAACTATGAAGGAAATGAGAACTTGGTCATCTTCAGAAGGTATCTTTTGAGAGTCATGGAGTTGAATGAACAGCTCTGTCATTAGGGACATCTTAATTTCCTTGTTCAAAGGCTGAGGGTTTTTAAATCAAACTCCCTGCGTGCTGTGAATGGTTACCATAGTCGGCCCCTAACTGAAAGGTTGGGAGTTTGAGTTGCTCCGAACCACCTTGGAAGAAATGTACCTCGGAGGAAAAATCTACTTCTGAAAACCAGTCATCAACAGCCTACGGAGCACAGTTCTCCCGAGACGCCTGGGGAGTCGCCATGAGATGAAGTCAACTCGGCGATCTCAGTCAAAGGGTTAAAATACACTTACCGGTACCTTGAAATCTGAGCACTACTGTAAAGAACAATAAACCAGAATCCCTAAATTTGCTAAGCTAGGGGAACTAAGTAAATGCAAGCAAGTTTTGTGCAATATCTAAGAATTATAGTGTTCCTGATACCGTGTCTGCTCAGCCAATAGTAAGTTATACTTGGTATTACAACTTAGAGCCAAGCTATGCTTGCTTTTCAGCTTGCTAAATTGCAGCTGTCCTCATAGGAAACATGACAGGGCCTCCAGAGATGGGTAACACATTTGTTGAAACGAGACTCGGTAAATAAATGAGAGTAGCAATGTGAGTTTGGTTAGGTGAAGTATCTGTTGTCTAAATTCATACTTTCTCTGCAATATCTTTGACGTTGTTTCTCTTCTCGTAAATTAACAATGAGAAGAAACTAGTGTGACTAAATATTTATGTCCATGAACTGATTCTTCATCTATCAGTATAACTGTATGGCTTCCAATATTTCTTTATGACTGATGAAGATAACTTTTCCTAGGTATTAACTCCTAGAGTCTTAAGTCCACAGGATTTCCATATTGAATAAAATGTTATTTAAAATGCTATTTATATTTCCTAAGTGTCTGGACTTTAAGGGTATTAGAACCTACTTAAAATTATCCTAGTTCAAGAAATTGAAAATAATATTTGTCACCATCTTACAGCAGGTCACATATATAATCACAGTGACCATTTGGGAATCAGATGTCAGAATTGAAAGGATTGATTGCATTCTCCCGACAAAGACATGAAGTGAGTTGGCTTGCCTCATTTCACGCAGTTTACTAAAGTCAGAGCTGGGTCAAGTTCAGTTTATCTCACATTCTGCACCGGGCTCTGGAATGTTCTGCAAGATCGAAGCGTTAACAAGAACCTTCCAAGAACTGGCTGATGCTGTGATTCATTACCCCAACCCCACGGACTACAGATCCCGTGAGGCATTCCATGCACTGTGGCATTTAGTACAGGGGTGGGGGCAGGAGGCATGCAGGGGCCAGGAGAGGCCTTCGGAGAGGCCTTCAAAAAGTCCATGGAAAAATTCCATGATCTTGTCATTCCACTCTTCCATGGATTTTTGAAGGCTTCTTGTATGAAATTGGGTCATGAATTGCTAGAATGGAAAGGGGCCATGAGGCAGGTAGTCCAATTCTCGTTTTATAGATCAGTGTCTGAGAGACTTACATGCCTCCTTTGTTTCTTCTTCAGGTTGCCATTGCTTTATAATTAAGTGGTCTTCTGCAAATCGTTACAACCTGGACTTGCTTGCCCTATTATTTGAATTATGTCAGCTTGTTATCTTTGCTGGCAGCAAAATGGAATGTCCAGTCTGCCGGCCTCTTTCTGTGTTTTGAGTCAAGTTTTCTGGTAATCGTCTGAACAGTCTGCCGCTCTGCTCACCAGCCGTTCTCTGGATCAGAAAAAATAAAGAACTCAAAGTACGAGAAGCCAAATGTGGCTGAGTGGCTGGGCTTCCTCTGCTCTTTGGATTCAAGTGGACAATTTGTGCAACTTCCCTGCCTTTGATCGCGGCTGCCCAGACTACCAAGCCATAGGCACACATTACCATTCCCTCCATCCACACACTTTGACGGTTAGGGGAGAAAAAAACCCCATGTATTATGAAATTTCCAGGCTGCAATGTGCCTACAATTGCTGCTACTGCTGCCGGCTTGGTCCATGTAGGAGGAGGCGGTTTCAGCTAGGGCTGCCCCCATGTCCCCCACCAGGCCCAAGCGCCCTTGGCCCTGCCAGCCTCATTTCCTGAAAGATCAGGCTTCCCAATGTGTGTTCACCAGCATGCCCTTGGAAGAGCAGGGATCCCCAATCAGAAATCAATTAATGGGGAGAATACGAGTCAGAACTTGCTATTTAACTTGGAACTGTGATAACCACGAAATAACTCTGGGTATTTTGTGAATCAGATTGCTGTTAAATCCTTCTGTATTTTTTTGGAAGCACTTCAGTGATTGTACTGTTCTTTGGTAAGAGCTATTTGATGTTCAAAAACCTTGAAGTCTTTTAGACCACTTTCTATTCCCCTTTCAAATAGAAAGTTTATATTTTGAGCACCGCAAAGAGAATACAAATACCAGAAGGTCCGAGTTCAGTTTAAAAGTCCAAACCCACAAATTCTGACTGGCTTCTAATCTTGGCTAGACATAATCTCCAGGGCTCCAGTCTTTGTATTAAACCACATGGTCACTTCCTGGTTTCCTAGTGAAGTCATATTGAAGACCTCCTGTGTTCAAATCTCCTCATGGGACATTTGAGAGAATTACCTCATACTACTGAGCCTCAGGTTCACTTTCCAATCAGTTAGTAAGCATATCAACTTGCTTGTGATATTGTAATGGATTATTTAAGAATCTGACACACAGCAAGCCTGAAGCCATTTATAAGCCCATCATCCTATGGCCATTTTTTCATACTGTGGTTTGTGTATGGCGACGAAGCAAGGCACTAGGCCACTGATATGTCAAATCGTGTGCCAGGGTTGTTCATGGTAGATGGATTTCAGCAGCACGTCTACCCAAAGGCAGAGGCTGAAGAAAGGTCTGGTGCCCTACTTCTGAAAATGAGCTGAGGAAACCCGACGAGTCGCCGCAGGATGTTGTCTGACACCGAGTGGACAATGAGCCCCTAGGCTGGAAGGCACTCATCACACTTGGCCACGGCAGACCCCAGCACAGCAGAAATGGTGAAGATAAACTCAGGATGAGGCAATATTCTATTTTGTGTGCATTGGGTGGGCACGAGTCACCATTCACTCCATAGAAACTAACCACAATTGCTGAGAAGACAGGGAAGAACTACCTGTGGCAGCCACCTAATCTGGTGTCAATTTAAGGAGTAAGAGTGTAGGGGTGGAGGCTAGGCTGTCAATCTGGAGGTGGTAGCCAATGAGACTTCTGTGTGGGCATGGCCTTCCTCTGAGAATTTTGGGAAACCTGGTACTTCCTGCTTGGAGGTGGAACACGCCTTTCTCTGCCACTTCTTGGGAGACATCTGCAGAAGACCAGCCATGTGGATGTAATCAGATCTCTGAAGCCGGAGAAACCACAGAGAGACCCCTGCCAGTGCTGAGATGCTTACAAAGCCACTGACTTTCTATCCAAAGATTTTCTACCCACTGGCCTGTGATTGTCCTGCACTCAGCATTATTGCATGTGTTTCGTGAGTCTGAAGACGACTTTATAGATTGGTATTGGACAAATGGGCTAATATCAGACTTATGGACTTGATCTGCACTGGGGTGGGATATTTTCTCCGTGTTCAATGCTCTTGTGTATAAATCCCTTTCTTATACACATATGTGTGTCCATGGGTTTGTTTCTCTAGTCTACCCAGACTAACACACTCCCTTTATTAAGATTCATTTGAATTATTTCCTTTTCATGTGAATGAACTGAAATCCTTTGGTGGCGTGGCTGAGTAAGGGTTGGATTGCTAACCACAGGTTGGTGGATCAACCCCACCGGCTGCTCCCTGGGGCAGAGGTGAATTGAGCTGGCACTGTAAAGATGGACCGACCGTCTCAGAAACCCTACAGGGGTCCTTATGAGTCAGACCAACTGGATGGCAGAGGGTTTAATAAAGAAGATGAAATCCACAATTACAAAATGCCACCAAGTGCTAGCTTTAAAAGAAAGTTTGAGTGGATAGTAGCTATATGAGTTTCTGTCTGACGTCTTTTAGGACTGCCAATTTTGCTTTGCATTCTCTTGTCTGAGTCCAAAGGAAAGTCATGTTCATCTATCCAAAATCTACTCCTCCCCTCCTATCTCTCAGTTCCTATACCCACAGCTGCATGTCCAGTGCATTTGAACTTATTTTAGTTTGATTTTAAGAATGTTTTCTGGAGGAAAGGTACTAAATCTGGCCAGTTACAAATGGAGCAGGAAGTGAACTCGCAAAGACAAGAAAGCACGGTAAATGGAGTAATACTCTGGTCTGGTAAAAAGAACAAGCTAGAAAATACAACTCTGAACATTCTTGTCATAATTAGTAGGAGAAACCAAACTTACTTAAAACCTAAGTATTAGTAAGCTAAGTGGTAATATTTTAAATAGAATCCATACAGCTCCCCAAAACTACAGGGGTGCTTTTGTGAAAAACCCAAATAAAGGGCTCAAACATTAAATTCATTTCATAAACAGATATTGTGTTGGGCTGAAGGCCAGCAGGAGTGCATTGATTGAAGGGAATCATTCCTTCTCAGGACGGCAGATCCTGAAGAGTTATGAGAGAAATGAATAAGGGACTGCATGGACAAAGAAATGAAGTGTGATAACTAAATGGGCATCGGAGTAAGATATAATTCAGTTTATGTTTAAATTGTGCAGGGCAGTACTCTATTTGTAGAGTATTCTGGGAATGGCACTATTGTGATTAAAATTGCAAGGGAGCTATAAAACGTTTCTGATAAATTAAATTGAAGACACTGGGTTCTCCCCCCGCCCCCGCGTGAACTTTTTGAAGCTCTCTGGAATATTATTGGGATATTATAAGAAATGAAGCCTGTTATATCAATTGGTAAACATCTTGAACCTTGCCAGAATGAGCAAAAAATAAGCCAAGTGGATCACTGTTATCATTTCCATCGAGGAGATGCCAGAAAGCCTGGAGAAGTGGCAGAAGAAGAGGAAAAGATGGGTTGGGACAAGGTGGGTGGGCTTTAGATCCTGGTATTGGTTAGGATTGAACCAGTGCATAGAGGAGTCTCCTCATCATAGACTTAATCTTAGACGGAGATGCTCTCCTTAGCGGACATGGTTCTTGATTCATAACAGTAACAAAATGACGGTTAGGAAGTAGCAATGAAAATAATTTTATGATTGGGGGTCACCACAACATGAAGAACTGTATTAAAAGGTCACTGCATTCGGAAGGTTGAGAACCATTGCCTTAGTCTGACTGGTTGGTCTCCCAAAACTTAACAGTTTCAGAACATAAGTAGTACTCTGCTGTAAAGAGAAGAAAATTATAGGGGAGAAAGAAAATCAAACTCTACATTAGCAATACCCACCTTGATTCCTACAAGTCTAAAGTCAGATCTGCCCCTGCCCTCCAACTTCTCTTATCAATTCTGACTCATACTGCCCCACCCCTCACCCCAACACACACATCTCTCTTCTTTACCTGCTGGGTTTTATAATTCATCACAATGGGACTTATTAGGACAGGTTACAATTCAGGTGTGCAATAGAAGTGAGAAATGTTCAGGATGCCATTTTTCAGTCAGGGTGTTTTCTTCACTTCTGTGCCCACAGGCAGGCCTTTGTCTGTCCCTCAGCCTGGCCTGGCCTCTACCCCCAGACAATGTTATACAGCTCTTTTAGAGATACCAATAAGTGCCTAAAGGGCATGCCACTCTGCAGAAAACTTCAACCCAAAGAGAACCAGCTCAAGTTCCACAGATCAACAAACCTAGACCCTCCTCTTCAGTGAACAGAGGCACACCATACCACAAGCCAGTCTTATGCCTCCAAATCCTCGGCTCTATTTGCTCTGTGGACTTGGAAGTGTACTGCTCTGCCCCATGCTCTGGTTCCTGGTTTTACTGCTACCAATCTCTGTCACTACTCTGGTATACAAGTTGTCTCTGGACCAAGGAGATTCAATGCGCAGGGATCTAAGGTTGGGAAGACATGCTCTACTTACGACTCCTCTTTTATTCATAGTGAAATTCCCCTTCCTGCTTCTGAGATGGCTGATTTTATGTCCAGCACAATGGCAATCCCAATTAACCATCACTCACAGCTGAATCACACAATCCACGCATTATCTTCCCCACCTTCTTACATAGCCCCTCACGAAAACAGAAGTGGCAGTAACAAAGTCTAGAAAAGTCATATGAAATAACTGTGTTGCATGTGGCTATAGGTTTTCTTTTGTATCATCTTCAGCTTTTGAGTCTGTGCTAATTCGTTAACGGAGGGTCTTACTGTTTTAAAGCAAGTCTGACACATGAGAGCACGAACACAGAAGTGTACTTTATGGTTTGGATATAGGAAAGCCCCGGCTGTCTAACAGGAACTTCCTACCCATCAATCTCACTGTTTATAATGTTTCCCCTCAAGCATCATGTGGTTGGATTTGGAAAGGCTCTCATTTTTATTTTCATTTTCTCCCCCTCTGGTAACTGGTATTTTGTTGGTTGTTCTAAGGGCCAGTACAGAAACTTTATAAATACTTTGTACATAATAATAATTATTATTATTTTGTTTGGGGTCACACTGGCTGTATTTCTGATGGTTGGGGTTGGAAGGGCATGCGAAGGCGGGCAGTTTATTCACTTTGCTGCCAACAGGATGCTCTCGGAAATGGGCTTAGAGCTGTATCCACAGCTAAGGGAAGCCAAGAGCATGCCAGCAGCCGCATCCTCATCAGGTTGGCAGGGTAACAGGTTGGGGGGAACACACAGCTGCAGGTAATAAGTCAAGGTCTTGCAAGAAAGTATACATGTCCTGCTAATTGGAGACATCTTGGAGGAGTCAAGGTCTTGTGTGGAGAACCCACAGAGGGAGGAGGAGAAGTGGGGGTTATTTCAGCACCACCTTCCAAGAAGTGAGTGATCTCTTGCTTTGATTAGGAGTCTTCATTTAAGCAGCAAATATTCCTCTAGGATCATCCAACCTGGCATTCCTTCCTTGAACGATCTTACTTATACTCCTGCACCTACGTAGCTCTCATGAGGTGAATTAATGATGTGAAACATAAGCCTTAATACTGAGGAGAGGAAATATTAAAGAACCAAAGGATAGTTAGGAGTTCATCAGTGCGATGCTAGAGCCTGGCTTCCTCATCCCCACCCTGCCCATGAGGCCCGTCTGGGAGGGCTCATTGTCTTACAGGTGCAAGTGAGGCTGGATGGGGGTGGGGTGGAGGGCTGATAGCAATGAAGACTGCATCACTCCACTCAAGGGGCTGAATAACACAATTGTAGGTGTCAAAATATGTATATATAATGATAATAATATATAACAATTGTGGAGGGGAGACAGCCCCAACAAATCATCATAGGTCCGGTAGGTGCAATTGTACCATGATAATAAGATTATAGTAAAGTCATAGAAAGCATGAGAAATAGAAGAGGGATTGAAATAATGGAGTCAGACACATTTCATAGTGTCATGCTCACCTCCTGGATGGCCATGATCTCCGCATCCAGGTCCGCGCACAGCACAGGCTGAGAGGGCTGGGGAGAGTGTGAGCAGGAGCCTTTCTTTATTGTTTACCAAGAATTATATCTACTTAGCAGGCATGATTACAGGTAACCATACACGTCACAGGAAGTGGTTGTACAATTGGCAATACAATCAATAGGAGGGGGATATACAATGGGCATAGGCGTAACAGGAAGGGGATGAGCTATGGGTGTACACATGATAGAAAGGGGTGGGACTAGATTCATGATGGCGGCCTCACCTTGGTTACCTTGAGTGGGCTTGACCTCCCTGGGCTCTCCTTCAGGGAAACACTTTACTATCCTTATCAGAAGGGGTGGGTCCTACTTGTTGTGGAATAAACAGTGGTGCCTGCTTGCTCTAGATGGCTTATAACCTTTAGGGAGAATAACCCCTGGCCTACTTTCGTTGACCTCTGAGGTAGTTTATTGTGCCAACCTGGCTGATAAACACATGCAGGGTTAATTGAAGGGCAGAGAGATAAATGGCTTGGTGAGCCTTGCCTTTCTAGTTCTCAGGTCTCCCTTGCTTTGTGATGGTTGGACCAGGGTGCAGCTGCCTTAGTCAGTTTCCTGCTTCAACTGGCAAGGTTCACTTCCTACAAGACATCCCTGAGAAGAAGCCACATGGAATACCCCGATGCAGCCCTGGGTGCTGGAGCACCCATGTGGAGACCCCTTCCAGTGCTGAGAAGCTTACATGTTCACTGATTCAGTTTTCCTTCTGCACTTGGCATCATAGTGTGTGTTTTGTGAAATGAAGGATGACTTTGTGGATTGGTGTTGGGCATATGGGTTAATGTTGGACTTGTGGGCTTGGGCAGCACTGGATTGGGATCTTTTCTTGATGTACATTTAGCCTTTATATAAAACTCTCTCTTATACATGAGTTTCTGTGGATTTGTTTCTCTAAAGTACCAAGACTAACACAACCTCCAAGTCTATAGTCATGTGCCACATGTAGCAAGCGGCTAAGTTTGGCATATATTTGGGAGGCAATTTGGGAGAAATCTTTCTGTTTCCCACAAATAATAACAACAAAGACTCCTGGGGAGAAGGGTGGGGGAGGAGGAAAAGGGGAGCTGACAACAGAGTTCAAGAAGAAAGAGCACGTTTTGAACCTGATTGTAGCAGCCATTGCGCAATTACGCTGGAGTCATTTGAATTATGGAAGGTTCAGGCATCAGTAAGAGCTCTCAATAAAATGATTAATTTAATTTTTTAAAAAGGCAAATATTTCCAAGGGGAATAATAATTGAGCATGAATTTTATTTCCCCACTGATGACCTAACAGAAATATTAGAGGTTATGCCAAGTTGATGGCCCTTCTGTGGAGGTAAGAGAAGAAACAAAGTTGTAGAGTGGGTTTCTGAAAGAGGCTAAAACAAGAGGAGAGGAAAACCCTACGTATGTAAAAATTTGGCCTGGTGATGCCTCCTTGGAGCTGTGGCCTTCTTACAAGAGAGACAGTGAGAACTTCTCTCTCTCTGTACCGTTGCTCTCGCCTCACTTCTTGCTGGATAGACATCCAAGCCATTCCGCCCAGTCAGAGAAAATGCAACCATGATCACGGGCTATCCTTGTCAGTACCATCATCCTGTGTCAGATCCAGGTCACATAAAAAATGAAAAACATAAGCCTTGGTGACCATTTGGCAGGAATGTTCGTTTCTAAGAAAGAAAGTGATGAGCCCATGGCTGTGCAGGCTCATGTTACATATTTCTACCTTCATTTAATCCCGTGAACCATTTTATCACATAGTTTATCACACTCGATTTCTAATAAATGAAGAAATTGAGGTACAGACAAATCACTGTTGAATAAGTATTTTGTTTCTAGTTTTGAATGACGCTAACTCTATAAAACACCGGTTTTCAGGAGCAGAAACTAGGAACTCTGAGTCATAGTTTGTAAAAAAGAATGCTCAAGAATAAGTAGACGAGGGAGGTATGGAAATACTATCTTGAACCCCACACCATTGCCAAGTTTGCTTTGCTCATGTGAGTCAGCACGAGGGACCTGTCGCTGATAGTACGACCACAGCATATGAGATGATGTCTCACCATCCTTGCCTCTGTAGGGTCACTATGAATCAGAATCAACTTTATGACAGTGGGTTGGTTTTTACAAATATGAAACTAAATTAAAGAAAACTCTCCTCAGTGAATTGTTTTTCACTAGCTAGCCTTCTTTTAGATGACAAAATCAAAGCACACTCTTTTATACCCAGTAGTTCATGGTACCACCAAAAACTGGTGAATAGGGAATTTAATTTTTAGGGTGTATAAATTTGTTGGAGAACGTAGTGACAAAGGACTTTGAAAATCAGGAAGTGCTGATGTTACCATGATCTTTATACCCTCCTCACGCCATATAAGCACTGTAATCTAGACCCCCTTTTGGAAAACCAAGCTCAATACTCAGTCCCATCAAGTTAGTTCCGCCTCACGGTGACCCTGGATGTTACAGGGCAGAACTGACTCCTCGGGCTTTCTGGGCCAGAATCTGGAAAGCAGATCACAGGCTTTTCTTTCACAGCACCACTGGGTAGACTCGAACCACCAATCTCCAAGTTAGTTGTGGAGCACAAATTGTGACACCCAGGAGCCTTGCTGAGTCCTTTGCATCTAAACAAGCACAACAGAGCATCAACTCAGATGATGATTACGACCGATGAGAGACTTGCTAAGCATGCTGTATGCATCACCCATTTAATCTTCATCTCAGATCCCTAGTCTGCACATAGATGGCTGCAAAGAGTTGAAACAACTTGATTAAATTCCCATAGCTGGTAATTTGTGGAGTTTGGTGACTGAAACCAATGCATTTTTTAAAGCCTTGTGTGCAACTGAAACATTGCAACAGACTAAATGTTATCCTCCACGGATTCCACTTGATATACTGCGTGCTCAGAGCAGCTTCGGAATTGAAATGTGTTAAGTCCTTGGTCTGTTAGCTGTGGCCTTGCCTATAACTACTCTGAGCTTTTTATAATTTTTATGAGGGGCTAATGATATGTACTCAAGATTGTTTTAGTAACCCTCTGATATATGGATATGTAAGCACTTTATAAATCAATGCTATAAATGTGATCATCTCAAAGCAAAAACCTTTCAAAATTTGAGGCTGAGAGGCTTATAAATGAAAATAGTAACAAGAAAGTTCATTGTAAGGTTCGGTCATAGTTGACTTTATGCTTCCCTATGCTGGAAAGCTGCAGATGGATGTTTATTCCTTGTCTGTTCTCTAATATCTTATTGATTTATTTTATTTCTTAAATACTGTTCATCAGGCATGCATGATATGCTGGAGATTAAAAAAAAAAGAAAGTAACACGGTATATTCAAGTAACGTAAAAGGCAAGGGCCATAAATATTGGCTTTCAGAAATGCTCTTCATAGAGTGGCAAGGAAATCATGGTGATGAGGTTATCCTTTTATCAAGCAAATCATGGTGATCAGGTTATTATTTTATTATTTTTTAAGAATTCTACTCAATCTTAGCAGCTTAAAAACAAAAAGTGAGACCCAGCTCCCAATTCTGTATGCCCACTACTCAGTTTACGTTAAAAGCCAAACAGTTTTCGGTTAATTTTGACTGTATGTCAAGACTTGTGAAGACTTGGGCTCATTTATAGATTGACACCTCTATCTAAAAGGTAGGCCTTTCCCAAATGCCTTGAAACATTCAGGTCTTCAAGACCATTAAGGTTGTTAGCTTTGGCTGCAGATAAGCAGGGTAAACAAATTCCTTCCCAAGAAGAGCCTGGTCCTGCTGCCCTTGTTGGCTTTTGAAGCTCAAGGACACCACAGACTCCAAAACGGTCTGTCCTCCAGAGAGAGAACTTTCGAGTGTTCTGTTTCTAGTTTTCCTTACAGGTGCAGATAGGAAAAGGTTTCCTTGTTGGCTGTGCATAACCTCTCAAGCAGTGGTTCTCAACCTGTGGGTCACGACCACTTTGGAGGTTGAACGACCCTTTCACAGGGGCTGCCTGATTTATACCAGTAGCAAAATGACAGTGATGAAGTAGCAACGACAATAATTTTATGGTTGGGGGGTCACCGCAACATGAGGGACTGTAGGAAAGGGTCGCAGCATTCAGAAGGTTGAGACCCACTGCTCTAGAAGTTTCCTGATCTGCATTAATCTTTCCATCTGCCTATAGTTAATTATCTGCCTCGCCATGCACGTATGCATAATGCACTTGCAACTAATGTGTCTTCGTTTCCAAGCAATCAGGATATACTTGCAAAAAGAGCTGGGGAAATGTCTTGTATTTCAAAAATTTCAGAGGAAAGTTGTATTTTGTTCCTGTTGCGTCCATGGTTTTCATGCTTTCTTTGAACTCAGTGGTTCTCAAAGGCAACGCCGCCACCGAGGACGCCATTTTTCACGGCTTCAACTGCTCCCGTTCCCTATTGCGGTAGCATTCGGGGACGCTTCAGATGCTCTATCCCTTCAATGACAGCCCCCCACACCGAGGATTCTCTGACTCCAAAGCAGCCGTCGGGCGCATGCTGGAGAAGCTGTGCAAACCTAGAACCCAAACTCGCTGCCATCAGGTCAATGCTGACGCATAATGAGCCCCTGCGGGCTGAGGCTGTACATGTTTCAGGGAGGAGAAAGCCCAGTCCTCCCAAGCAGCTGCTGGTGGTTTCGTACTGCCAACCATGCGGATCGCATCCCAACGGGTAACCACTACACCACCCGGGCTCCCCTGCAAACCTAAACGTCATGCCGCTGTACAAACATGAGAACTGAAGTCGCATCCCTCAGGTTCATTCGACTGACATGCTTTACAGGATCAACACCACGCTACCCACTTTCTTTCAGTCTGCCTTCAGCAAACTAGGAAGTCAAACAAAAACACCCCACCCATTGGGCTTTATTAGTCCAAAAGAAAACAAATCCAAATTTATACTCCTTTTGCCTCTTTTATTTACACTCTTTTATTTTAAGTGTGTGTGTGTGAACAACATCATAATTTTTTTCAAGTTTAATTCTCTAAAAGATTAACATGGCCTTGATCAGGCAGGTAGGAAGACAGAAAAAATAATCACAATGACCACTACTTTTCAAAGTAACAAAATTTAGATACCTATGGTGTCCTGTTCCAGAAACTTCTTCTAAGAGTTTTGTCACTTTACGACTTTTGCTCTGACCACTTGGTTTGCCTGTAACTATTAAAAATCTATCCATACTCCATGGCTTACCTTCCTATGAAGTCTTAACTAGCCCAAAAGCAAAAGGCAAGGAAAATCATGGTGTCTAGCACACTGGCATAATAGCAGAGGCGTGGTGGATCATGTGTTGGGCGGCTAACTGCCACAAGGTTAACAGATCTAAACCAGCTGCCCACCTGAGGGAGAAAGATGAGGCTTTCTGCTGCACCTTGGAGACCCTAAGGGAGACTTTTACTTTGTCCTATCGGGTTGCTGTGAATCAGAATAGACTCTGTGGCAGTGAGTCTATTTCTTTATTTATTTTAACATAAGGTATATGCATTTTAAAAGAACTTCTCCAACTCCCTCCCCCAGGCAAATATACATGTACTTGCACTTGTACATGTTATTTTAAATATACAGTTTCTTCAGTTGGAGTTCAAGGCACTTTGTTGGCACAGTGGGTTAAGTGTTGGACTGCTAACTGCACGATCAGGGCTTTTAACCCCTCAGCCACTCTGCAGGAAAAAACTGTCTCCATAAAAACTGTCTTGAAAAGGCCTCAGGAACCATTCTATTTTGCCCTATATGGTCCTCATCCATTCCATAGCCGTGGGTTTCGGTTTTGTTTTTCCAACTGAATTTGAGACTTGTTAAAGGTAGGCCATTGTATTTTATATCTTCTGTCCACCCTCCCCGACCCCAGATTCTAAGGTGCACAGTCTTGCTTGCTGTGAGCAAAGAGGGCTTGGACACGTACTGATGAAGATCAGAGACTGTAGCCTTCAGTATGGATCACACCTCCGCATGAGAGAACAAAAATCCTCGCGACTGGACCACTCAGCAACACCGTATTAGGCGGAGAAAATATTAAATTTGTCAAAGACTTCATTTTACTGGACTCACCAGCAATGCTTATGGACGCAACAGCCAAGAAATCACAGGGTGCCGGGGGAACATCTCCTGCCAATACCATTTCACAGAAGTGCTACAAAGCTTACATTGAGGAGGTTGCAACCAGATTCACAAAACAGGTAAAAAATATTGAGAGGAAACTAATGTACTCTAATATAATGGTGCTAAACAAACACACAAAGTAGGAAGAAACAAGGATGTCACTTTAAGGCCATGGTGACCACGACCCCAGTCTTGGTATTTTCAATGGAAAGCTGGACAATAGTAAGGAGGCCAGAGAATAATTTAAGCTTTTGAATTATGGTGTTAGTGACTATTGTCGCATGCCCCACGGATAGCCAGAGCACTGAACAAATTGGTCCCGTAAGAAGTAGAAATCTCCTTAGAAAGGCGAATAGCAAGACTTTGTCTCGAGTTCTTTGGACCTGTTATCAGAGGAGACCAGTTCCTGGAAAAGGCCATCATGCCTGGTAAAGTTGAAGATTAGAGAAAGAGAAAGACGCTCAATGAGACAGTGGGGACAGTGGCTGCAGCAATGGGCTCAGGCATAAGGACAATGGTGAGGAGGTGCCGGAGCGGGCAGGGTTCCAGTCTGTCGCGCACAGGGTATTAGATCCAGTTTGATGACACCGAACGAAAGCGACAGCTACTGAACATACACTAAACAGTCACAATAAATGTGGGCTGATGAACAGAGATGTTCAGACTTACTTTTCCTTGAAAAATATTGTAAAGATAAAGGCATGAGTGAAATAACCCTCCCTCTTGTGCAGGAATGGTATGTGTGTAACCTGTTGAATGGGATGATTGTTCTTTTTTATTCCCAGTGTCTCTCAAATACACACAGTGGATCATTTTGTTATACTTTAAAGAACCAGAGAGATGGAGCGTATATGCTAAAATTAGAAAGATAGCCACACAGACGCAAAGTATTCTTTTTAGTTGGCTTTCTTCAAAGCATTTCCATTTTCTACAGTTTTCCCACACTATATTCCTTCTTGCTAATGAAGATGATCGAGGGAGAGAGGGGAGAGGTGAGAGGTGAAAAAAGATAAGGATTTGGATGTGTGTTACTCGCAGGACAAAAAGACACAGGACTTCAACCTTCACCTCGAGAGCTTATCTCACGTCTTTGTTAATGATGTGGGAGAGGAAGTGCACAGATTTTAAACTGTGAACTGCCAACACAACCCACTTCGGTGACAGTCATAAGGAAACCTGAAAGCAAGGTAGCCAGTTTTGCAATGCTGCGCCTGTGGTTGTCAAGGTTTCCCTGTGTTCGTGCCATACCATATGATGAGGCGAACAGTCTTTAGCCATGCAGAGAGTTCACAGTTAAATGCTAACATATTGCTTTCCACTATTCCCTTGGAAGCGTTGTCCTCTATTGCTTTCCAGTTCACAAGTAGCTTTGCGCTTCCCTTCTCAGTACTAAAACTTCTATTGGACTGTTTGGATTTTCTTTTCCAAACAAAACACAAAATTATGTATTGCAGCTGTGGACTCTTTAGATTAAAAATAGGGCCAAAGCTTAAGGTTTAAAGATAAATTCTAACAGTCAAAATGTAGGCTACACTTGATCAATTATATATCATGTAATATCCCCAATGGTCTTCTTCTGTGGCCCACTCTGCAAAAGAATTTTTGTTTCATTATTTGGCTCGTGAGAAAACCCCAATTCATTTTTAAGACTCTCTACTCAATATTAACCTGGAAACAAGTTTAACTTTGCTATGGGGATGTTGTAGTTAGGGATGGAGTCTGATATATAGAAAATGAGACGTTATCGTTGGAAAATGCCAATTACATCCTATCTCAAACAATCGCATTCCTCAAATACAGGAACTGTATGTAAGAGGTACATAATCGGTCAAGCATACTTAATATAAACTTTATGTATATGCTAAGTCCCACAAGAATAATTAGTGTATAATTCAATCGCTCAATAACATGGCCAATTGACGTGATGACCTTAGAAAGACATTACAACCTCATAAACCCGGAGTAGCCCTGGGTTTGTTTCTTGTGGAGAACAACTCGGCATTCTAGTTAGTCTCACTGATAATCAAGAAGACATTCTTTCAAAAGGCTAGCTCATTTATTACTACATTATTTTTTTATAAAATATTGTTCTTGTGGGCTCCAGATTGAGGAAACAATTACTGCCATGTGATTCAAAATCAAATCCTCACATTAAAATTTGTTCTGGATTGCCTTCTTATGTACCTAAATTTTATGATATCCGATTCATTTTTCTTCCTTTTGTCAGCTTATATATTTAGCAAAAGTTTAGAGATATATCAGCCCTCTAGATGGATCCCAGAAAACTCTTTTCAAAATTAATGTTTGCTACGTGATAACTACTTGTTTAAGTTATTTATGTATTTGCATTGGTTATGAACTGGTTGTTTTATTGGCATTTCATCCAGTGGGACATTATTGTCCCAGCACTTTTTATGTAATCGGCCTGGTGGTTACAAGTTGGGCCACTAACCTCCAGGTCAGCAGTTTGAACCCACCAGCTCCTCTGGCGCTTTCTGCTCTCACAAAGTTTTAGTCTCAGCAAGCCACAGGGAAGGTTTCTCCTGTCCTACGGGGTCACTCTCAGTTGGAATTGCCTGGTTGCCAGGGAGTTTTGTTTTTCGGTGTGAGTGGAAGGAGCTGTGGAGGCGGTCCCGACCGCCAGGCACATGGCTGAAGATCTGAGATGGAAGATGGTTATCCACAGTGCTATCTCCCTTCTTGACTGCTGAGTGCAGACAAGAGGCTCTGATGATGAGCTTTCCATTTGTTTAAATGTATTCTGTGGAAACTCAGGGTGTGTTTTTTTACTGGAAACATTATATATATACAACCTGTCCATGAGTCACTTCATACATTTTATTATCACTTCATGCTTTATTTTCTTCCTCTGACCTCAGGAAGATTCCCAAGTAAGTCTAAAACCCATTAGTATCTCTGAACACTCACAAAAGATCCATAAATGATTTCTTAATGGTCATCACTAATCAGTATTAAGCAATCTTGGGCTGGTTAGACGATACTCTGTGAAGACTTAAAAAAAAAAACCAACCTAAAAACAAATTTTAGTATGCCAATTAAGATGTTTTGTTAATATTCAATGCCTCTTTTCATATATTAATGTAATGGAAAATATTTATCACTCAGTAAAACTAGTGCAGTGAAGGTGGCACATTTCATGTTCACGCTCCATTGTTACCCGGCTTTTATAGAAAAAAGGAGTTCTTGGTAACTTTTACTGGTTGTTCCCGTAAGTGAAGCTGCTAAAAACAAAAGACACTAATAGTGAATTTGTATAAGCTTCTCTCTCACTCTGGCACTTGTGCTATTTGAGTAATGACCTAAAATGATGTGGGATAGGGTGTAACACTGAAACACGGATTTAGAATAAAGCAGATGATGTTAAATCCTCACTCCACAGTTTGCAGCTTTCCTCAATTCATCAGTAAGATAGGGATGATAGTAATACGGAATGCATATTGTGGTTATAAAGAGTAATTGAGATCATGAATAAAAACTCCTAGCACACCAGGACTATACTTACTATTTCAATGCTATCCTTGCTTTATTATGACATGTACTAATGCAGCAACTGTGGTTCTGCTATGGTGAATTAATATTACTGAAAGTTTTGACCTATAATCAACCCCCATTGCTTGAGTAAACAGTGTCCAATCACTTAAGAGTTTAATATGCCCAAGTCAACAATTTTTGTATTGTGGCTCATAGCTGGCCTATACGCATACATTTTCCTTTTCTTAACAATGTTTTAAATTCTGTACCATTGGCTAAATTAATGGTATTATCAATAGAATTTCCTTATGCCTCAGAGAGTGATTTATAATGTTCTATAACAAAATAACGATGCCTCCAAGGTGAACCAGAGACATATATAAACCATATATTTATGCGTGGATTTGGGGCATGCAATTAATTCTAGCCCAATTCTAAGAGCAATTAACTCTTATGACATGGGTCTTCTTGATGCTCACTCTCATGAAGAAGACATCACTGAAGAAATAGGTGCTTTGGAAAAGTGTAGTGGAGAAACTAGATGGTGCCCAACTATCAGAAAGAATAGCACCTGGGCTCTGAAAGGGTTATCTTCAAACAAGCAGCCATCTAAGTAAGATGTCAATTAAGTCCACATGGAAGAAGTGCACCACCCCGTGTAACCCAGATATTGTACATAATAAAACCCAACTCTGAAGGAAGAAATGGTATCAGAGCTTAAATTGTTAACATCTCTTTTTGCAGAAGGCTATGGATGACAGTGGAAGGCCACACCCCATTTTCAGGACACCCCCATGGATTAAGCCCCTGACTAGAGCTCAGGGATTTGAACAGCCTTGTTATTAGACAGCGAGCATTCTAAAGTCGGTTATGGAAGTTGCGATTAGGTTAAAATGTAGTATCTTATCATTTAATCTTCCTTTTGACACATTTTATAATTGTTTCAGATTTTAAAAAGAGTGAAGGGGAAATACATGTGGATTAAGCCTCTAATGAATCCCGCCCGACTAGAGTTGAGGGATATGAACACTCTTGTTATCACACAGAGAACATTGCAAGTCAATGACTGCAGATGTAATTAGGTTAAGATGTAATATCCTATGATGTGATTCCCTCTTCGATCCATTCTAAAGTTATTTCCGTTAAAAAGAAAAGTGGTGAGGAAATACACATAAGCCTCTGGCGAATTCCCTGTGACTGCAGACCTACACAGATAGCCTTGTTATCGTGCAGAATGCACTAGAAAGTGCATGATTGTGGATGCAGTTGGGTTACAATTTAATTCCTTGTCATTTGACCTCACTGTTCTAGTGTTTAATATTTTCTACTTTCTTTTCATTAAGGTGGTGCACTTCTTCCATGTGGACTTCGTTATATTTGGTTATTGCTTTGTTTTTAAACATTTTTCGAGATATGACATTGGGATAGGTAAGTCTAGAGTCAGTAACCGCAATCGCGGGTCCTTGGAGGTATGGTCGGGGATGCTGAGGGGAGACAGAGAGCCAACAACAATGAGTACAAGAAGGAAGAAAGCATTCTAAAATTGCTTGTGGTGATAACTGTACAACTCTTACTAATATGAGTGAACTACTGAATTGTATGATTTGTAAAATATATGCCAAAAATTTGTTGAGAACAAAAACAACTCCTAGCCAGAGTCTGTTACACAGTCAATGAAGGTTGACCATTACTCTTATTTTCCTCATTGTGACTGAGAACAGACACCGAGACATACTTTCACACTAAGGACCATTTCAGTCACTAAAAAGGTGCATATGATCTGTGTATATCTCCAAAATTATGCACCAGAACGTTTACTGAACTATACAGGGTGAGGGAAAGTGTTGTATGTCCTGGTAAATTAAGAATCACAAATGTCTACATCAACAAAGATTTATAGAATAATGTACAAGCTATCTCCGTGAGTAAAGTTCAACATCTGAATTCTTCACTTATTGACTATCTCATTATTGGTTTTTCACATTTAAACAATAGCAAAGCATCTACTATCCAATTATTTTGCACATCAACAATACATATGAGTTAACAACATTCATATATTGTGAATGTTGAGGTACAAGTTCAGAGTAAAGCAGGCTGTGATGGTTAAGGTTGTGTGTCAACTTGGTTAGGCCATGATTCTTAGTGGATTGGCAGCTAGATGATGATGTAATTTGGAAGTTATGTAATGATGTAGTCAACCTTCATTTTGTGATAAATTATGGTCACTCTACATTTAATCATATTGAGTTTTGCACAGCTACCTAGCCTTTCATCATAGCACTATGAACAGACTAGCGCTGCCCCTGTGGGTTTCTCAGACTATAAATCTTTAGAGGAATAGAGAGCCTTATCTTTCCCCCACCCCACCCCCTCCAGAGCTGATGGTGGTTTAGAACTGCTGATCTTGTGGCTAACCATGTACAGTAGTTACATACTCTTTTGTCAATTTGAGACTTAAGCGTGAAGGGGTGGAGTGTCACCTGTCAATCAGGTCGCAGCTTGATTACCTCATTTGGAGGCACTAAGGAGATAAATAGCTCATTGGAGGCGGGACTCACTCTGCGTGACATTCCCATTGAAAAGATACATGGAGCTACTCGAGAGTCCTGGAGCTGAAGGAGCCACGTGGAGACCCCTGCCAGTGTTGAGATGCTTCCACTGCCACTGGATCTGCAGGACTTTCCACCCACTGGCCTTTGATCTTCTTGCATTTGGCATCATTGCATGTGTTGCATGAGTCTGAAGAGGCCTTTTATATATTGGTATAGTCAACTCAGACTAACACACCATGTAACCCATAATGGCTCTAGGTGTCAAACTCGTGATTATAGCCTCTGGAACACGAACAGCATCTTAGGCGAGTTGCTAGTTTAGATGTGACTTGATCCTTTTGGTTCACTTTGAAAAAAAGCGAAACCATAAATAGTTCTCCAATTTTTTTGCAGCATGGTGGAAACAGTTCTCCCCTATGCTTCCCACTGGGTGCCAACAGCACGCAGAAAGGACTCAACTTCTTTAGATATGGACATGTACCTGACGGGAGACCAATGAGCAGAGAAAGCTTGGAACCTTACTTTGGAATTGTCTCTTCTTTCTGCTTCCTATGTTTTTGTAACTAAAGCTCAGATGGTAGGAAACATGAAGTATAAATATTTCAACTTTGGAGATTGTTAGGTGAAGTGGATTCATAATGTACTCGTTGATAAATCAGTAGTCGGCGCCGAATGCGAGTATTGATTAATGGGCTTTCTTGAGAGATAAGACCCTGGGGTTTTTAGACTGGCCGGGAGAGAAATGAAGTTGTGTGAAGAGAGATCAGAGAAACAGAAGTATCAGAACAACCGTGGCTGAGAGCAAGCAGGAGCGAGAAAGAGGCCAGCGGAGCAACAGGGATAAGAGCCAGGGCAAGATGATCTGAAAGCCAGGGCCAGAGTGAGAAACCAATCGCTAATCTACCCACAGGGATCATGGGCAATAATCAGGTCTGGGAAAGCACCGTTCCTCCTCTTGATTGGGAAGTTTGGATGAGGCACGGTGATGGTAAACTCGGACGTGCATGGGAGGTTCCTTTGGGTGGAGAGAGTCATGGGCAGGAGAAGCTCAAGGTGGTCCAGTGACATTTGATGCTCAGCCGGACCCTTTATTCGTCTAGTCTTTTAGTTATCTGACATCTATTGAGTCTTTACTGCACTGTGGGCATTGTGAACCATAAGCATAAAGACTTGGATGGAAGACCCGACTTGGCTCTGGTCTTCAAGGAGTTCAAGAGAGACACAGGCAAGGTTAAAACACAGTGAGTACGACTCTCTCAGGCGTGTGCACACTCAGAAAGGGGATGACTCCAGCCTATAGGGACTCGGGCTAGAAAAGCCTCCATGGTCAAGGTGATTCCTTAACCCAGTGTAGTCAAACTCTCTAGTTAGGTAAAGGGAGGTGGAGAGAAACATGGGTGCACTGTCAATAGGAGCGCCGAGAGATGAGAGAACATGGCATATCTACAGTGAGTGTGAATGATAATTTTCAAGATGGTTAGATATGCAGGAAATGAGGGTGATGCAGGTAGAGGAAGTGGTATCTGAGAAAGAAGAGGCACACGAATCTCATAGCCCTGGAAATAGACTTGTGTTCATTCACTTGTTCAATAAGTACTCATTGGCTTCCTAAGGTACACATGAATAGGAAGGGTGGCACAGTGGCCATTTTGACCCAGGAGATAACTTGGGTCCATGTCTTGGCTATGTCCTTTCCTTGCCTTGCAGTTTCAGAACAAATTGGTAATTTGAAGTGCAGTGTACCTGCCCAGTCAGTTCTCAGTACAGCATGGGTAGGTCAGGAGCTCTAAAGATCTCTCTTATTTCTAAAATGATTGGCCATAACATCAAGAAGAATACGTTCTGGTTCACATCTCACATCGGTCAAGTACAGGGTAGCATTCGTTTTCCCAAGTTGTGGTTCACTGCTTGGTTGCTAGGCCCCCAAAGGTCAGCAGTTTGAACTCACCAGCTGCTCCCCTGGAAATGGACATGGTCATCAGCTTCTGTGACGATGACAACTCTGGCAGCCCTATGGGGGAAGTTCTACTACGTCCTAAAAGGTCGTTACAAGTTGGAGTCCACTCAATAGTCGTGGATACTCATTCCTCCACAATTTTGCCTCAGAGCAACCTGGACTCAGAGAATGTTGAGTTAATAATTCCATTCCAGGAAAAAGACTGCTCATGGCAGCCCCATCAGGCAGCAAGCCCTCTTTTCCTGGGCCATAGAACTCGCACATTTAGGACTTACATGAAATAAAACCCACAAGCTTTCGTTGTTCCTGTGAAAAATCTGTCATCTCTCTGTAGAAGCTGGTTTTTATCATTCAGAGGATTTCTGCGACAGTCAGAGATTTTTTATGATACTGTTTTACACTGTTCCTTTCCCTAAGATACAATGGGAGTCTCACATCTTTATGTATGAGCAAGTATGCCTCAGTTGTGAAACATCACGTGTTGAGCGGTAAGAAACATGGCTGGCCCTGGGGAATTCCTGGAGTGCATAAATTAGTGATGGCATCTCTCTTCCTCCATGATCATGCTAAGCGTCCCTCCTTTTCCTCCTGATCTAGCCACCCTCACCTCCGTCTTTCCTCCCACTGAGCTCGGTAGTGATGAACACATTTTTTAGCCATTGGCTATGAATTCATGGAAACGACCCGATGTATGCCATCTAGTAATCTATGATGAAGGTACTCCTACCCCTTTGACACAATAAAGAAACAGAATCTCAAGAATTAGCTAACTTACAAAAGACCTTGTAACTAGTGAATGACAGAACTGACATTTGAAGCCACCTTTTTGGTTCATTTCTCAGTCTTTGTTCTTGTTCACTCTACTCTCTTGTAATGGCATTTTGTATTTTGCTAGCTTCCTTCTATTCATCCTGACTCATGGTGATCTCATGTACAGCAGAATTGGATTTCTGGGATCCTCAGGGTTATATTGACTGGTGACTGACAGTAGCTCATCAGGCCTTTTTTTTTTTTGCTAGTCCATCTTAGTTTGGAAGCTCACCAAAACATTTTCAACACAGCAACATGCAAGCCACCAGGCAGAGTGACTGCCTAGGAAATGCACTGGCCAGGAATCAAACGAATCTCTTTCAGAATTCTCCCACTAAATTATGTCTCCAATGAGAAAATACTTGAATAAAACAAGTCCTTAATTGTCTTAATAAAATAAGTTATTTCAGGAGCTGAAGAACATTGAACCATAAAGCATGTGAATTGTATATTTGGACCAGAGAGTGGTGCTTCATTGCACACTCCTCCCCTATACCACCTCTCTCCCAGCAGTTACTAACAACTAACTCTCCTATGACCCATGAAGCATGATTCTCATGTACTGCCCTCCAGAGCTGCAGACAGTTCCCATTGTCCAACAGAATCTGCTCCTGGAGTTTAGCCATTGCTACTGGTTCCCAAGCAATGGTTGGTAGAGGGTAATGTTGCGGGATTCCCAGGCAACATATAACCCACTCTAGTGTTGACCACCTCCATCAACAAGTTTGGGAAGATAATACTTCTTTGTGTCACAATGTCAGGCTTACATCTTTCAAGATGCTTGCTTTTAGAAGCAATTAAACACATTTGGATGGGGTAAATGTTGAATATTCTAACTTCCTTTAACGAGAACTTGAAGAACAACATCTTTAAGGGAAGCAAATATAAGGTAAAGGTAGAAGAACATGTGAAGTAAAAGATGACCAATAAATTCCCACACAAACAAACAGCGTTACCTCCTCTGACATTTCATACAGTCACAGGGAGAAAAGGCGGTGTGTGGGCCAAAGCACAAAGCAGTCAACCCGAGTTGTGTGCATGGCTACATAACTTAACATTCTGGTGGAGGAATCAGAACAGGGACAGAGAATAACTGAAGAAACCACAAGAAAAAGCTCTTGTGCCTCCCCCCTGGCCCCCACAAAATGGTATTTAATAAATGATGGCAATAAAACAAGCCTAGAAATATGCTTAAGTAGCAAAAAGAAAAACCATGCTTGGGCACTTGTACAAGAAGACGTTTGGCGTGCTATCCCATTACCCACCTCACACTCAGCTATTGCCCCGATTGCTCCCTGTGAGTTGGCCCTCTCTTCTGTTAGTACTGTGCACTAGCCAGAACGTTACCAAGTGTTTTGGGGAAAAGTAGCCATCTTGTGGGTCTGTTGTTCTTCTCGGGATATTCTGTAGGATGAAGATGCATGCTGGTGGAAAGGATATTCAGTGCTCTCAAACTTGATGCTTTGGGAAAGAGAATATCCCCATTCCCTCTGTTACTGTGGCTGCCTTTTCAGTGAATTCTCTAATCAAACGACATCAAGACTGTTGCTCCTCTGTAGGCATCTGGGAGTTTCCCTCATTTTGACACGGAAACTCCCCTGGACATATAAGTCACTCAGATCCTTTTGTTGCTGTCCTTCCATGCAGCTGACCTGTGCATCATGGAGGCACAGGACCGGGCACTGTTTTATTCTCTTGACCACAGGGTTGCTATGAGTTGGAACCAACTTCACGGAGGCTAACAAGAACAGTATTTAAATAGCTCTTTAAATGCTTCAGAATCTTTTCTATGAATTATCTCTGAGCCAGGATGCTCTGCCAGAATTGAACAAAGTTATCTTCTGTATTAGAACAAGATAAGATCCCAAGTGGCACAGTGGTTGAAGTGCTCAGCTACGGACCACAAGTTCTGCAGTTCAAACCTACCAGCTGCTCCACAAACAAAGATGTGGCAGTCTGCTTCATAAAGATTTACATGAAACCAAGGAGACCTGACGGGACAGGTCAATCATGTTCAATCAGTATGCCATAAGCTGGAAACCACCTAGGATCTATCTGGTTATATGACAAAGGGGGAATTTATAAAAGTAATTAAGCCAAAGTTCTTGATTCCTGAATTTTCCACGTGGTCCCAAGGTAATTATATCCAAAATCAAACCCATTGTCATTGAGTCCTCTATGATTTATTTTGACCCGATACCATTTTTTAAGACTATAAATCTTTATGTGTGCAGACAGCTTCATTTTTTATTTCTCCCATAAAGTGCCTGAAAGGTTTGAACTGCTGACCTTGGGATTAGTAGCCCAAGTCCTACCTTACAGCTCCATCAGGGATCTATCTGAATAGATCCCTGTACTATAATCATAAGAATTCTTGTAAGAAGGACCTAGTAGGTCAGATAAAAGATGCAGAAATACACTCCTCCTTTATTGACGTGGCTAAGTTCTAAAGATGAAGTCATTATTTAAAATTATTATGTGAAGTAGAGGATGATCACATCAGATCACAAAACAAGGATAACTACATCATTTCATAGATGACACATTGAATTATTTACACGACTGCCAAACCTTTGAGAATGGTAGTCCAGCCATAGTCAGCAGTATAGCAGTCTCATCTTAGATCATGCTTGGCATTCATTACGGCCAAATGTACACCCTAAATGCACAAAACAGTTGGAAAATACTTTTATATTATTGCCATAAGTGAAATACTGGCCAGCGAGGTAGTTGATAAGGGAGAAATAGTTGTAGAAACAGGGCATCTAAAGAGAGATATGAAGATGGTATGGAACTGGCTTTAAAGATGGGGGAAAAGCACCCTGAGCCAAGAAATGCTGATGGCCTCCAGACACTGGAACTGACAATAAAACAGATTCTTCTCTAAAACCTTCCAAAGAAAAGCCATGCTGTGGGTACCTTGAGTTTAGCACTTTGGACTCCCAAAACTATATTCATTACCACAAAACGATGTTTCTATTGAATTTTTAATAATTTGTTACATCAGCAATCGAGATCAATACACAGAGTAAGAGTCACGAGGGACAAGTCTTTTAGTAACAAAACGGATGATGTCACTTATTATAATACCTATGTAAATCACAATGCTAAGAACGATAATTGATTTGTGCTCACTTCCCTGACAGGCTCACTATATATTTCTGTGCTCAGGCATCCCCAGTCGCTCTTTTTGTGGACCCATTCAGCCAACTCAGCCTGACCTTGAAAGTGCTTGTTTGCACATGTGTCTCCGTATTTCACGCTTGGGTATGAAAGGAGGACTGAGGCTAGGTCCAGTGCATATTTTGAAGGGTCAGTGAAAGCTCTTGCTGGCTTCAAGCTTTTTTCAAGTCATTTTCAAGGTCCAGTGATACCATGTCATTCCACCGCGATTAATTAGAAGTATGGACTTGCTTTTGTGACCCCGTGAAAAACGCATGCAGACATCTCTATGGACTTTCAACCTCTCGGGATTCGTGTTCAAAGTCTCTCAGGTTGTCTGTTATGCCTCACCAGGGAAGACATAACTTCCACCCTGAAAGACTTGTTTTTATGTGCTAACTCAGAGTCTATTTTACTACTGGTAAGATTCTAGGAAAATTTACGTTTTTCATGCTGATTTCCCCATTATTTGTCTTGTGGTTTCTGAAGAGTTTCAAACTAAGTCAACCCAGTGCTAAGCAACAAACTTGGAGAAATTTATTGAAATTCATGATGTTTCTAGTTGTTATTTTTTTAATCATTTAATTGGGGGGACTCGTACAACTCATCACAGTCCATACTTACACCCATTGTGTCAAGTACGTTTGTACATGTGTTGCCATCATCCTCAAAACACTTTCTTTCTACTTGAGCCCTTGGTATCAGCCCCTCATTCCCCCCTCCCTCCCCCACCCTCCCGCTCTCATGAACCCTTGATAATTTATAAATTATTATTTGTTCATGTCTAGTCTCGAATTTAGATAGTACCATAGCTCCATAACTTTTGATAATCATTTATACTGAAGCTCATTGCTGTTGAGCCGGTTTTGCTCGTAGCCACCCTATAGAGGGGAGAGCATACCCTCTTAGTGCCCAAGGCTGCAACTTCCCCATGGAGGCGCTGATAGCTTTAAACCACCGACCCTCCAGTTAGCTGCTGAGCCCTCGACCTATGCAATGGCTAAGATTCTTTCGCTGTATTAGAAATGAATGTCTCTTAGTTTTCATGATTCATAATCTCTCATAATTATCGAGCTCTTATTGTATGCCAGGCACTCGGATATACAGCGTATGTTTTCTGTCATTGTGATTCTCTCAACAGCTCTATGATACAGTTTTGTGGATTGATTGAATTAATGACCTTGAGAGTTCACAACTCTTTGAATCCATATCCTTTTATAGCTTCTTCCATGCTGATGTTGGAATTGGCTTGTGGCTTGTTCTGGTCAATGGAACGATAGCAAACTTGCTGCAAGCAAAGAATTAAAAAAGTACGTGCATGCTTCCTCAGTCTCTTGAAATTTTGCATCCCCATCTGTGAACGGGCCTGCAGTAACCTACTGGAGAGACATGGGTTACATGCAACAACAACAACAACAAAAGAGCGAAGAAGTCTTAAAAAAGGTAAACTGTGTATCCCTGACTGCCCTTCCATTTGCTAGCAGAAGCCTGAGTTAGCCTCATTGAGATCAGCTCCCCCTGGCTCAGATGGTGACCATTAATCAATGGCTTACTGTGTTACACACTAAGAGTTGACGGAGTGTGTTACTTAGCCAAAGTTAACTAATGCATGTTATTGTCATTAGCCCTCATTCATGTCAACATCAGGCACAACAGCATCAAGTGCTATCTGGTCCTATGCAGCCTCATAGTGGGTTGTAGATTGGACACTATAATCCATAGAATTGTCATTGGGTGGTTTGGGGAAGTATACCACCAGGTGTTTCTTCTGATTTGATCTTAGTTTGAAAGCAGCACTAAGACCTGCTCAACATCATAAGCCTCTTCTGATAGACAAGTGGTGGCTTCACATGAAGTACCTTGACTGGAAATTGAACCAGGTCCCTGCACGCTGTTCGTTGCCACTGAGTGGATTTCCTAGTGACCCCACGTGACAGGGTAGAACCACTCCATTGAATTTTCTATGCTGTCATCTTTACGGGAGCAGATAGGCATTTCTTCTGCAGAGCAACTGGGTTGGTGCAAACTTCCATGTTTACTCTATCACACAAAGTCACTCCGAGTCAAAATCTACTTCATGGCACCTAAGAGTAGCAATCACCTGTCCTGTGAACAATACGTCATGGTGATTTCATGTGTGTCCAAGGAGAACTATGCTTCCAATGCCCTTTCTCTGAGGACCCTCCGAACCACCAATTTTGGCAAGCAGCAGAGCACACCAGCTGCTTGCAGCCCTCAGGGACCTGGGCACTTTGTCCATCATTCAGATAGTGTGCAGTATTTCTTGTCTCAACTGCCAACGTCTCCATCTAATAAAAAACAAGTACTACCCCTATTTTTATATTCATAATTTCTTGAATTTCTTCATGGTTTCATCTCCTAAATATGTATTGCTAGTCAAGACATTTTGTCTTGACTCTGTTTACTTGATGTGACAGATCAGCTGCATTTAACCCAAAGATAGCCTTTCCATTCATTTCTCTTTCTTCTAACGTATCTATTGAATAACCCTGGATAGTCAGGCTTGGGTAGTCAATATTCGAGATGAGCACATTTTTGTTTTCAAAACACAAAGAAAACAAAAACTTGGTAAATCACTTCTGTAACCATCCTCCATGCAGTGTATTCAGTCTGTCGTGACTGTGCATTGTTCTAGAAAAATATTGCCTTTTTTGTTACAGTTTGTGTCATGAAATAATGACAATGCCGGCTTTTTTTCACTTAGCACCAGCGCCAAAGAACACATTATGCTAAATAGTGAGGTTAATACTATTTCCCAAACAGCCAGTTTTGGTTGGATTCCAAGGAAGCTATTAACCAAAGTTCTGTTCAGCCTCTATCTCTTCAGTAATGATATCATTACTTTCGCCATTCACATATTGCTTTTTCAATCTGAAAAGATACAGAAAAGTGGCTTTTTCCTGACCAATTGTCATTTCATGACTTTTCCTTCCCATGTTGGGTGGGGTGGGAGTGTGGGGGAGGGACATGTGGAAATCAAAGCCTAGTTGTGATGAGGATCTAGGCACTTTTATTCTTGATTCTCTCCAGTAAGTCAGGGCAATTTTAGCAGGGAAATTTTATAAGTATATCAGCTTATACTATAATTGTGAAGGTAATTAAATACAATTTTGAAGTTGATAAATAAACCAATTGCTTGAAAATCTGATTGCTATTCTGGACCAACAAATTGTGTTTGTTTTCTGATTACAGTAGTAGTATATATTTATTAGAGAACACTTGGGGGAAATGCAAACATATAAAGATAAAAGCCTTGACAAGGGAACAACAAGTGAACTAAAATCAATGGAGAGAAGGGTGTAGGATGCCTAGTGGGCCTTAATCAAGGGCAATGTAGAAGCAAGGAATTACTAAACCTGAATGAAGGCCGAACAGGATGGCGGGACAAGAGGAAAGTAAAAGGAAATAGAGGAAAAAACCAGGAGGCAAAGGGCATTTGTAGAGGTCTAAATACAGGCATGCACATATGCAAATATATATATAAATATAACAAGAGGGGAATCGAACTATGTACTCATATCTAGCTGTTAAGAATTAGGCCTCAACTCAAGTACTCCCGCAATAGAACACTTTGTTCTAATAATCCAGCATTCTGTGATGCTCATCTTTCCAACACAATCACTGAAGAAAAAATGGGTGCATAAGCAAATGTGGTGAAGAAAGCTGATGGTGCCCAGTTATCAAAAGATATATAGCACCTGATGTCTTAAAGGCTTGAAGATAGACAAGTGGCCATCTAGCTGAGAACCAAGAAAGCCCACATGGAAGAAGCACACCAGCCTGTGTGATATTGAGGTGTGTTGATGGGATCAGGTATCAGGCATCTAAGACACACAACAAAATCCTACCCAATGTGAATGGCAGGGTGTGGGGGGGGGTGGTGCATGGAGTTGAGACCCAAAGCCCATCTGTAAACAATTGGACATCAGTGGTAGTTAGATCATTGTCAATTTGCGTGAATTATGAGTGAAGGGCTGGAGTCTAGTCTGTCAATCGGATCATAGCCAATGAGGCTTATGTGTGGGCCTGGCTTTCTCCTGAGAATTCCGGGATATCTGGTATTTCATCTGGTAGGAGACTTTCTGCTCACACCCTGGGAGACATAGCAGCTGACCAGACACATGGACCCACCCTAATGCAAAGACCCCTGCCAATGACACTGGATCCAAAGACTTTCTACCCACTGGCCTGTGATCTTCTACATTTGGTGTCATTACATGTGTTTCATGAGTGTGAAGAGGACTTTATAGATTGATATCAGACATATGGACTGGACTGGTTGGGATGCTTTCTCAATGTTCTTGTATATAAATCTTTCTTATATACATATATGTGTCCATGGATTTGCTTCCCTAGTCTACTCGGACTGACACAACATCCCTTCACAGAGGGGTCACAGGGAAGAAATGAGCCAATCAGGGTGCAGTATAGCACCGATGAAACACACAACTTTCCTCCAGTTCTTTGGTGCTTCCTTCCCTCCAATATCATGACCTCAATTCTACCTTACAAATCAGATTAGACCAGAGCAAGCACACTGCTACAGATAAGAACCCGAAACACAGGGAATCCAGGATAGAGAAACCCCTCAGGGCCAACAATGAGAGTAGAGATAGCAGGAGGATTAGGGGAGGGTGGTGGAAAAAAGAGGAAATGGGTTACAAGGATCAATCTAGAACCCCTTCCCTGGGGGACAAACAATGGAAAAGTGGGTGAGGGGGTGATGGAGGATGATGTAAGATATGAAAATAATAATCTATAATTTATTAAGGGTTTGTGAAGCAGGGTAGGTGTGGGAGGGAGGGGAAAGAAGTGGGGAGCTGATATCAGGGGCTCAAGTGGGAAGAGAATCCTTTGAAAATGATGGCAGCATATGTGCAAATGTGCTTGACACAATGGATGAATGTATGGATTGTGATAGGAGATGTAAGAGTCCCAAATAAAAGTATTTAATCAAAAAATAATAAAAACAAAACAAAATATGAACATCTTAAAAACACAGACTGTCATTTTATTGGGTGGCAGAGTAAAATTTATTACTATGGCTCTTCTATCCATATCTAACTCCCAGCAAATAATGGAGGGGGACCATGAAAATATGGTTTGTAGGGAGGGTGGGTTGGAAAGGGGGAACCGATGACAAGGATCTACATGTGACCTCCTCCCTGGGGGACGGGCAACAGAGAAGGGGGGGAAGGGAGACTCCGTATAGGGCAAGATATGACAAAATAGCAATCTGTGGATTATCAAGGGCTCATGAGGGAGGGGGGTGTGGGGAGGGAGGGGATAAAAGAGGACCTGATGCAAAGGGCTTAAGTAGAGAGCAAATGCTTTGTAAATGATTGGGGCAAAGAATGTACAGATGTGCTTTATACAATTGATGTATGTATATGTATGGACTGTGATAAGAGTTGTACGCACTCCTAATAAGATGTTTTTTTTTAAAAAAGGTTTGTGTAACACTAATAGAGGGGGTGATCTATTTAACTGCTACTTCCTTGTCTATAAGGATGAAGTCTCCTTGTCAAGAAATCCCAGAACCATTGAAAGCAGAGTATATTTAAGACCTCTGTCTGATGTGAAGGAGTCTGAGATCAGAGGCATCAGAATCCGAGGCATGGGAGGCAGAGTGGCAGGTAGAAGCACTGAGCCACAGAGGCCGAGGCCCAGGGACCACGTGGCAGACAGTCTGAAGACCAGAGAAAAATGTGGCTTCTGACTTAGGAGATGTATTACTGTGGACCAAGACAGCTGACTGATTCTGACTTGTGGTAACCTTTTTTTTTTTAAACATTTTATTAGGGGTTCATACAACTCTTATCACAACCCATACATATACATACATCAATTGTATAAAGCACATCTGTACATTCTTTGCCCTAATCATTTTCTTTTTTTCCTTTTCTTTTTTTACGTTTTATTAGGGGCTCATACAACTCTTATCACAATCCATACATATACATACATTAATTGTATAAAGCACATCCGCACATTCCCTGCCCCAATCATTCTCAAAGCATTTGCTCTCCACTTAAGCCCTTTGCATCAGGTCCTCTTTTTCCCCCCCTCTCTCCCTCTCCACTCCCCCCTCCCTCATGTGCCCTTAGTAATTTACACATTGTTATTTTGTCATATATTGCCCTATCCGGAGTCTCCCTTCCCCCGCCTTCTTTGCCGTCCATCTCTCAGGGAGGAGGTCACATGTGGATCCTTGTAATCAGTTCCCCCTTTCCAACCCACTCACCCTCCACTCTCCCAGCATCGCCCCTCACACCCTTGGTCCTGAAGGTATCATCCACCCTGGATTCCCTGTGCCTCCAGCTCCCATATGCACCAGTGTACAACCTCTGCCCTATCCAGTCCTGCAAGGTAGAATTCGGATCATGGCAGTTGGGGGGAGGAAGCATCCAGGATCTGGGGGAAAACTGTGTTCTTCATCGGTACTACCTCGCACCCTGACTGACCCATCTCCTCTCCTAAACCCCTCTATGAGGGGATCTCCAGTGGCCGACACTTGAGCCTTGGGTCTCCACTCTGCTCAACCCCCTTCATTCAATATGGTATATATATATATATACACATATATATGTATATGTATATATATATATCTATTTTTTTTGCATGATGCCTTATACCTGGTCCCTTTGGCACCTTGTGATTTCACTGGCTGGTGTGCTTCTTCCATGTGGGCTTTTTTGCTTCTGAGCTAGATGGCCGCTTGTTCACCTTCAAGCCTTTAAGACCCCAGACACTATCTCTTTTGATAGCCGGGCACCATCAGCTTTCTTCGCCACATTTGCTTATGCACCCATTTGTCTTCAGCGATCCTATCATGGAGGTGTACAGCCAATGATATGATTTTTTGTTCTTTGATGCCTGATAACTGATCCCTTCGGGACCACTCGATCACACAGGCTGGTGTGTTCTTCCATGTGGACTTTGTTGCTTCTGAGTTAGATGGCCGCTTGTTTATCTTTAAGCCTTTAAGACCCCAGTCACTATCTCTTTTGATAGCCGGGCACCATCAGCTTTCTTCACCACATTTACTTGTTCACCCATTTTGGCTTCAGCAGTTGTTAACTTCCCTAATAAACCTCCTCACCTGTGCATATCATCTGGGCACTCTATGTGGCCATTGCAATGAATTAGGGCACTCAGCACAGAATTAGAGTGCCAAGGGAGGAAGAGTTGGTGTGAGAATAATCAGGATGGAGGAGGCATGAATGACCCCTTCCTTGTGGCAATGTGGAAACCAGAGGAGGTTCAATATGCCCCCCACAATGTTTACAGCATATCCACAGAATTCATTTTCTGTATAAGAATGTATGTTCATGAAGAGGTATTGCTGAAACTGAGGTGGAGATGGAGCATGATAGTGGGACAGGAGGAAAGTCAAGGGAAATAGAGGAAAGAGGTGGGAGGCAAAGGGCATTTATAGAGGTCTAGACAAAGATATGTACATATGTAAATATATATGAGGATGGGGTAATAGATCTATATGTCTATATTTATAGGTTTAGTATTAAGGTGGAAGAAGGACATTGGGACTCCACTCAAGTACTCCCTCAATGCAAGAATACTTTCTTCTATTATATTGGCATTCTATGATGCTCACCCTCCCGACACAGCCACTGAAGACAAAGTGGGTGAATAAGCAAATGTGGTGGAAAAAGATGATGGTGTCCGGCTATCAAAAGATACAGTGTCTGGGGTCTTAAAGGCTTGAAGATAAACAAGTGGCCATCTAGCTCAGAAGCAACAAAGCCCACATGGAAGAAGCACACCAGCCTGTGTGATCATGATGTATTGAAGGGAGCAAGTATAAGGCATCATCAGAAGAAAAAAATCTTACCATAGTGAATGAAGGGGGAAGTGCAGAGTGTTGACCCAAAGCCCATTTGTCGGCCACTGGAGATCCCCTTGCAGAGGGATCTAGGGGAGGAGATGAGTCAGTCAGAATACAGCTTTCCTCTAGTACCCCCCACCCCTCACTCTCATGATCCGAATTCTACCTTGCAAGTCTGGCTAGACCAGAGGATGTACACTGGTGCAGATAGGAGCTGGAGACACAGGGAATCCAGTGCGGATGATACTTTCAGGACCAGGGGTGTGAGTGGCAACACTGGGAGGGTAGAGGGTGAGTGGGTTGGAAAGAGGGAACTGATTACAAGGATCTACATGTGACCTCCTCCCTGGGGGATGGACAACAGAAAATTGGGTGAAGGGAGACGCTGGATAGGGCAAGATATGACAAAATAATAATCTATAAATTATCAAGGGCTCATGAGGGAGTGGGGAGTGGGAACGGAGTGGGGAAAAAAAGAGGACCTGATGCCAAGGGCTTAAGTAGAGAGCATATGCTTTGAAAATGATGAGGGCAATGAATGTACAGATGTGCTTTACACTACTGATGTATGTATGGATTGTGATAAGAATTGTATGAGGCCCTAATAAAACGTTTTTTAAAAAAGAATGTACGTTCAATTGTTTCTCAGGGGTAAAGATGCTGCTATCATTTCCCAAATAAGGTCCCATTAGTCTTGTGCCACTACTGCCTACCAGCCTGTGTCTTCCTCTATCTGTAAAGAGTTATAACCTCAGAAACCCACAGGCTCGCAAGGAGTCAACATTCAACAATGACAGGGCATTTTGAGACCTGGTTATTTCACCCACCTCTGTGCTCTTGAGGTTGACCGCTGCGAGGGCCAGAACTCCCCCATCCTATGAACTTACCCACACCATTGTCTCCATCACTGCCTCATGCCACGCTCTGTAGACCCCCCTTGACAGCCCCGGGACCACAGTCCACATTCCTCTCAGGTGTGCAGATTTGTGTGGAGTTTTCCAGGTGACACCTGACTCTAGATGGTTAATTCAGATGCAAAATGTCACACACGTTAACCTGAAGTCCATGTTAATATTCTTCCCTGGAATGCTAGTTCTTACTCAATCCTTCCCTTCACATCAAAGTTATTTATCATAAACTTCATTTCAAGTGATCGCATGGTTTTCTGAGTCTTCAGGGAACGCACAGCTACTCCCCAGAACGACTCCTATTAGTATAAGGAAACAATGGAGAGGTTTTACCTGGGGCTGTATCTGCCCTGGTGAAAACGCAATGGACTACATGCAAAAACAACACAAGAAGCAGAGATCTTAAGTCGGGAGGTCCGTGTATCCTCCAAGTGCAAAGACAGAATGAAGAAAACACTCCTCTTGTGGCTGGATGATGAACTGTCTACCCATCTCTAAAAGCTGGCCGCTGTGCGGCCAGCTGGGCACCTCTAGTAGGCTGTGAATCAGCAGACATGTAAGATATCACTTCCCTGCTCACTCTCCAGGAACCAATGGTAGCCCACAGCTTGTGTCATCCGGTTAGAGTTCATTTAATATAGCCACTTGTCTGGAAGGTTTTAAAAGTCAGGAAGAAATTTTTTTATCTACCTAACTCCCAAAGCTACTAGCAGCTGACCTAAAAACAGGTACATTTGCAATATATATTTAGTGAATGAATGAAACCTGATTTTAGCTATCCATTTATCCTCAGGGACCCTATGGAAATGGAACGCCTGTTTTTATTTGCCCAAGAAAATATTTGAGCTGAGAAGACTATGATGTCACCCAAAGTTATTAAAATTATTTTAGGATTTGTTGCATATTTGTGATGACCCACTTAACGATAATCTAGGTAAAGCTCGGTGAGCCATCCGGGAGGCAAATAAAACAACTGTGCCCTCATCACGCATTGGTTCACCTCAACCAAACTGATGAGCCCTCACGACGTTCTAGGCACGTGACGTTCTGGGCACGTGACGTTCTGGGCACGTGACGTTCTGGGCACGTGACGTTCTGGGCACGTGACGTTCTGGGCACGTGACGTTCTGGGCACGTGACGTGCTGGGCACGTGACGTGCTGGGCACGTGACGTGCTGGGCACGTGACGTGCTGGGCACGTGACGTTCTGGGCACGTGACGTTCTAGGCACCAATCCACATTCACGTGAAAGGCGGTTTCAGCTCTCATAGACCTTACAGTCCAAATGGAGCACAGATGAGGAAATTGTTGCACAAGAGCATACAAAAGGGCTTCAAAAAAGTTTGGAAACATTCCTCTATTCTAATTGCATTCTTTTTCTACAGACCTTTTGAAGTGCCCTTGTATAGTCGATATTATAGCAGATAGATTTGTAGCCTACACTAGTGGTTCTCAAGCTGAGGAGGGATCAGAATGGTCCCGAAGGCGTGTTAAAACATAGATTGCTGGGCCCTATGCCCAGAGCTTCTGATTCTGGGATGGGGCCCTAAAATTTGCTTTATAACTCCCCAGATGATTCTGATACTGCTTCGCCAGTAATCACACTTTGAAAACCATTGCTTTGACCAAAGCTCATGAGCTGTGCTCTATTATCTCACCATTCAATTATAACCTGGCGACAGGATAATTCATTGAAATACTAATTCGTATAGAAACATTTCCTCTTCCTTTTCTTTTGAAGGAGGGGGCTTAATCTTTAATCATTTCTTGCTAAATATATTGTTTCCTGAAATATGACAACAGAAGCTTTTGGACATCCATGTATCTTTACAAACACCTGCACTCCACGTTAAAACATTTACGGCAAATGTCTGAACAGAAGGGTTCTTTTAAGCCGTATCAGACATAAGATATTTTGATCAATCTGGGAAGAAATCTGAGATCTATGTATCCTGTGATTGAAAAGGGTGCTTGCTCCATTTGGTCATCAGAGGTATGTTAGGCTCTCCAGGAATGGAGCATCAAGTTAGAAAATCCCTTGGCCCAGGAGCTCACTGTCTTCCTCAAGATTCCTATTCCCACCCATGGAGCTAGAAACAACAGAGCAGTCTGTCTCACTGGGTCCTTGCAAGTAAGATGTTGAGTTTCTGATGACGCTGGGGAAGGGAAGTAGTTTAATAACAGAATGAATTTCTAGCCAGTAGAACAAAAAGAGTGTTTAACAAAAGATTTAATTAATATCAATATTAAGTTTTACACTTTTATGTTTGTGGATTCAGAAGTGAATCTCACTCTCTTAGATCACGAAGAAGGCCTGGTGGTTTAGAGGGTCACACAGTGGGCTGCTAAAGGCAAGGTTTGTGTACTAGATACACAATTTCACATCAACTTGAGAGATATCAAAGTGTAGGAGTGTATCAGTATGGGTACTTTACAGAAACAAATCCATAGAAACTCATGTATAAGACAGAGTTTTATATAAAGGTTAAGTCCACATCAAGAAAACATCCCAACCCAGTGCTGCCCAAATCCACAATTCCAACATTAACCCATATGTCCAACACCAATCCACAAAGTCCTCCTTCATCTCACAAAACACACACTTTGACGCCGACTGCAGGAGGAAAGCCAAATCAGTAAATGTGTAAGTATCTCAGCACTGGCAGGTGTCTCCACACAGCACCCAGGGCTGCATTGGGGTAGGTCCATGTGGCTTCTTCTCAGGGATGTCTTGTAGGAAGTGAGCCTTGCCAGGTGAAGCAGGGAACTGGCTAAGGCAGCTGCACCCTGGTCCATCCATCACAAAGCAAGAAACCCGAGAACTGAAAAGGCAAGACTCTCTGAGCCATTTATCCCTCTGCCCTTCAATTAATCCCACATGTGTTTATCGGCCAGGTGGCACAATAACCTACCTACCTCAGGGGGTGGTATTTAACCTGTCAATCAGGTCACAGACTGATGGTGCCTCCTTGTGGACACTGACCTTCTCATAAGGAGGACCCTGGAAGCTCCCCTTCTCTCTGCCTTCACCCTCCTCCTGGCTGACCGATTGCTGCCAGATCCACAGCCACTGGATCCACATGACTTTGCATCCACCAGTCTGTGATCTTGCATTTTGCATCATGGTATGTAGCTGTCTGAATCTGAAGAGGGACTGATGAACGAGTGTCAGACTTATGGACCTGAGTTAGACTGGGCTGAGATGTTTTATGGATGGATAGATACTTCTTTATATAAAGCACTGGATTTCTTTCTCTAATCAACCCGGTCTAACACGATTAGCAATTTGAAACCACTAACTTCAACTTGGAATTCAGATGAGCTTTCTACATCTGTGAAGAGTTCGTCTCAAAACCCCACTAGGGCAGTTCTACCCTGTCCTATATACTCACAATGAGCTGAAATCAACTTGATGGCAGTGCATTTGCTTTGTGTGTGTGCGGTACAGTGGTTAATTCCTTCTCTGTTCACAGAGAAGTGAATGATCTGACCCACAAAGTGTTCCATGGGAGAAAGAGCTGGCAGCCTGATTCCAGAAAAATGGACAGCATTGGCCACTCAAAGGAAGCAGCTCTACTCTGTCATGTAAGGCTGCTCTGAGCAGAAATGGACTTCTTTTCTTTTTTTCCTTCTTAGTTAATAAGGCGTTTGGAAAAGTTATTTTTGAGAGATTAATTTGGAAACCAGTAAAACACTATTTTAAATGCATTTTCCATGAGATTTTAAGGACAAGCCTAATAAAAAACTTCATATGTGTGCTCAAGAAGTCCTTGTTAAATTTAAATGACTGACAAGAGGCTTCTAAATTATTCAACAGTATTTACACCAAATATTCACCTTAGGATGAAGGATGCAATATATCATAAACAAGGTAGGGGTAGTGCTGGCCTCGGGGGTGGTTTCAGGAATCACCTACATGCATCCTAATAACAATGCTATGTGATAATTCTATGACCTTCAATAAGCAAGCTAAATCCTCTGTGCCCAATTCTGTATTTGAACATTTAATACAGCGGTTCTCAACCTGTGGGTCGCAATCCCTTGGGGTGGGGGGTATGTGTCAAAGGACCCTTTCACAGGGTTTGCCTAAGACCATCAGAAAACACATATTTCCGATGGTCTTAGGAACCAAGACACCACTCCTCTATCTGTCTCCAGGCAGGTCCACCCATATGCAGATTATGCCCACCTATGAGTACCCAGCCTGAAGGCTACACCATGCTTCTAGACAACATTTCATTTATTTTTCACTAGAAATAAATATTTCACAACATATGATGGCATTTTTTTGTGATGAACCACTATGCTTTAATTGGGTTCAATCTGTAACAATGAAAATACATCCTGCATATCAAATACTTACATAATGATTCATAGCAGTAGCAAAATTACAGTTATGAAGTAACAATGAAAATAATTTTATGGTTGGGGGCCACTACAACACATGCAACTATATTAAAGGGTCACAGCATTAGGAAGGTGGAGGACCACAGCTTTAGTATCACACTGGTCCTTATCTCTCAGCATTATTATGAAGATTAAGCACATTATTTATTTGCATACTTAATGCAAGAATTCAACATTGATGACAACTTGTTGGATATAATCAATTTACACTGGGTGGTTATGTCATGAGTGATTTTTACATGGGAAAAGAATATGCCTTATGAAATACATTTTTCTTAGAGGCTGAGAATTCAGATTCTTCCTCAAAACGCCTAGAATTGGTTACTGTTCAACTGTGATCTGATTTGCAACCTGGTTCACTGAGATTCTTCAAAATATTCTGTGCATTAACAATGACAGTTTTAACACTGATAGGAAACACTCTCGAGGTATTTAAACATTAAATGACATGGTTGTTTTCCAACGGTGGGGCTGTCTTTTTTCATTTTTGTCCTTCATAACTCAGGTTATAAAATATTCATTACCTGGGTTTTAAAAGGTGATGGGCTGTAGGGGAAGGGGGGAGGAAATGTCCACATGCATTCCACGTGTGGCCCACTGTACCGTTACATTGGAGAATAACGTGGGGGGGGGTTCCTTCTTGGTTATTTCATCATATTGAACATTTGCACATTTCACTTCAGCCTATATTAGAGTTGGCTTTCCTGTTACAGTCTTACAGAATTTCCTTTCCCCAAAGAAGTCCTGTTTCTTGTAACTCACCATCTTCCTTTTGAGTCCTTAATCCCACTGACAATTTGGAGTGAGTTGCCTTCTCTTGCTGTGCTTTTAGTTCTGGAAATTTCAGCCCTCGAGTCACGTAACGGGGACTCTGCTTTCTGCCTTATGTGTTTACAGCAGCGAGGCAGCCCCTGAAGACCCTGCTGGAAACATCCCAGAAAACCCCAGCTATTATTTTGTTTGTAGTTGAAGGAATTCCAGTGAAGTTCGCCTTAGGTTCCTAATTTTGACTGTCCACCTAATGAAAGACAGCCTCAGAGAGCGTTAGCTTGGCAAGTCGGCACCTAGGTGCCTCTCCCAATTGTCACACACTCCCTGGGTGATATCAAAGTTCCAAATTAAAGTTGCACTTTCTGTGTGACAAGGGAAAGTGTTCTAGGACCAAAATTTAGTATAAACAATTCCTTCCCTTCCAATTTCACTCGCCAGGGAAAGTCTAGGCTATTAAGCAGAAAAGCAATATGTAAGTGTTGGATTATAATACATTAAGTAACAAATGTATTCTAGTTAAGCAAAAGTTAACATTCATTAATGCATCTTTCCCCCCAAACCTCTTATTAACCTACTACTATTTGAATGGCACATTATGAAATCACTGGGAAGTAGGCATAGCTAAGTTTCATTTCTGCCTCCAAGAAATCTAGGTGGAGAAGCAAATAAATAGGTAATTTCAATACCGCGTGTTAGGGTCTATCTTAGGGGAAAATGTCAGGTATGATTACAGAGCTCTAGTGGGTTCTGTGTTGAGCTACTAACTTCAAGTTTACAGTTTCAAACCACTGGTCACGCTGCAAGCGAAAGATGAAGCTTTCCGCTCATACATAGTGACCGTTTTGGAGACACACTGGGCAGTTGTACTCTATCCTATAGTATTGTCATTAGCCAGAAATCAACTCCATAGCAGTGAATTTGTTTCTGTTTTTTGGACTGGATATGATGCAAGGTCATGTGGCAGAGAACTGAGGATCTTGGCTGACATCTGCCAATGTCCACACATGCAAAGGAAGCCATGTCTGGGAGGCAAATTAAAGGCCTCCACAGAGATACCCGTATCCCAATCCCAACCTGTGAGTATTTGCCTTACAGGGCCAAAGGAGCTGTGCAGGTGTGATTGAGATGTGAAGATGATTTGTGATGATCTGGATCGGTCCAATGTCATCACAGAGTTCACAATAACCACAAGAGTGCTGTAAGAGAGAGGTAGAAGGATCACAGCTAAAAGAAAAGGTGAAGGTAGAGTCAGGGGTGAGTATTAGAGAGAGACTTGGCGGTGCAATCCTGCTGAGTGAGGAGGGGCCATACGCCAAGGAATGTGGGTTGTCCTCTGATGTTGCAGACGGAAAGGGATGCTATTCCAGAGGCTCAGGAGGGATATAGTTATGCTGGGGCCTTCATTTTAGCTTACTGGGTTTTGTTAAGTACACAACTATGAGACACTATGTGTCATCACTAAATTAATGGCAATATGTTACTGCTGAAACAGGAAATAATTCACTGTCCAAAGTCATGGAGCTGCCAGCCCATGTGCTAGCTGACCACAGATACATGGAAGAGCCCCAGGCAGATCAGTCAGGCTAGCTCAAACAAGAACACCATCCAAAGAACAGTGTATAGTTGTTTGAAGCTATGGAGGTTTGAAGTGATTTGTTTCACTAATCCATAAGCAGAGAATACAAAAATAAAGCAAAATGATATTTATATTAGGTTACTTTGCAATACTGATGTACATAACTTATGGACTTTTTTCTGGATTCTTTATACCTTCTGAAGTTCTAAATGAGAATTTTATTCACAAACTGATTTTCCACTGCCTGCCTCATCATTTTCCTATGGAGCAGCTGATGAGTTTGAACCATGAACCTTGCCGCTAACAACCCCGTTCCTAAGTCACAATGTCACCAGGACTCCAGCATGTAACAGAGAAGGAAAATCTGCAATTTGTTTTTGCTCTCCAGGCACATATTCTTTTTTATCTTGGAAGTCAGATTTTGAGCACATGACTCCAAATCTCTAAACTATGATTTTCCTCTTCAAAAAGGAGGTAAAAATAGTATGGAGTTTAGAGCAATGTGTTAAAGCTTTGATTAGAAAAAAACTTATAAAGCACTCAGTTTTTCATGATACACAATAAATATTTAATGAATGACATACGTTTTTTAAAAAATGAGAAAAACTGGGTAGAAATAGAAAAAATAGGCAGACGGCGAAAGAGTAATATGCGAAGTAAGAGAAGCTACTACAGTGAAACTTGTGAGAGCTAGAACTCCACCTTGTTCTTGTAGATCTAAAAAATAATACATTAGAAGTTTCCTTTACTATCAAGTTTCCACCTTCACTTCTATATATTGTCTGCACTATTCCAGATAATTTATGCATCTTCATCTTGACAACAATCCTACATGGTAGATATTACTGTCTCTCTAGATGCCAACATTCAGATTCAGAATATTCAATGCCACACTTACAACACACAAGTAGCCCAAAGTACCAGTTCTCTGACCCCAGCTGGTTGTGACGAAATCAGCTGCCGTCAGGGTGATCATTTTAAAAGTGACATCTGATCTGGCCAGCCACGCTTTTACAGCTGCCCATTGTGCAGAGAATGAAGTCCAGCAGCTTTCACACCGATGGGCTTTCCACGGCTTCATTTCCCTTCTCCATGTCGCTTCCCTGTGCCTCTGGCCTCACTGCCATCTGCCAGCAGCCTAAGGGAGGCATGCTCTCTTCCACCCTTCCATGAATGCTGTTCCTTCCCCCATGCGCTTTCTCTCTTCCACATCCTTTTGATCTCGGCTTAGGCTTCGTTTTTCCCCTATGATATATGTATTACTTTAAATCTCTTAACACTTTCTTCTGTGTCAGCCTGGCAGTTCTCTGCTTGTCCAAGAGATTTCCTTTTCTAGAATGTGTCCCTAATTAACAGGAGTGATCTCTTAGAACCAAATATCTATTGCTAAACTTGATTATGATCACGCCTTTAGATTCAGTCATGAACGCCAGATTTAGCCTGACCTTTCCGTTTTCGCTCTGCCCCAGATTGGGAAATGCAAACGAGGAAATTCGAAAAGGGAGATGCAGAGTCGAGTCATGGTCGTGGCTGCTCTCTAAAGCAAAGATTCATCAACTCCTGCCTCTGAATTAGTTCTCTGCGTGCCCGGTTCTATCCTCCCCATACTTGCTTGTGAAGTCTTCATTGGATCCCATAATTCTCCTTCCAACAAACAAAACCAAACTTGCCGTCTACTCGATTCTGACCCATAGTGACCTTACAGGACAAAGTAGAACTGCCCTGTAGGTCCCTGGGGTCTCCACGATTGTCGTCTAGGCAGGATGTGCAGTCTGCCACATGTTCGTCCCACAGAGCAGCCAGGGGATCCAAACCAACTAGCTGCTGGTTAGCAGCTGAGAGCTTAACCGCGGCACCAATCAGCTTCTTTTCGACAGTCTTCATTTTCCTCCCTAAATACACACCAAGAAGTCTTTTTCACTACCTACTTGTTATACATTCTAACATTTTAGAACTATGGTAAGACAGACATGAACTCATCTCTGGACGTATCTGTTCACAAGGTGGGTGTCTTTAGACTCTTAAAAAAAGATCTACATTGATAGTGATTTCATCAAAATGAGTCAACCTGAGCCTGAAGTTGCTTCTAGAGAACCTCCATGTCTAAGAGCCGTGCTTGCTTTACAGACTCCAGCTCAGACGAACTCATCTCTCTGGAATGCCTGAAGAGGACATTCTATCCTTTGTTAAGGGACTTGACTGACCACAATTATATTATTATGCCTGTGTCTGTTGAAACATTCCAGAGAAAGTTAGAAAGGATCACATGGGATTTTGGCTTGCATCAAATGAAACCAGTTTGGAATGAGAGAAAAAAATCAAAGATAATTAGAGCAGTGAAAGAAATTTCACAACTATGAAAAGTATCATTTTTACTGCAAACCTCTTCTTCCCTTGAATGTCCTATAAACTGTGCATACAGCATTGTACATTTTTAGAGGTGAATAAGGATCTGAGTGTTAGAAAACATAATTTTGGTTTCACGGTTTTATGGTATCTGCTTCTTCCACTTCTGTTTAAGTCCTACTAGTATATTACACCAGCTTCTAACATTATACATTGATTTCTTAACCACTCTTTTTTATGATTCTTTTTTTAGCTTGAATTCTAGTGTCATAAATTCTGAGACTCTGACCAGAATCATTCATTTAAAAAAAATTTAACTCTCAACCGTTTTATTGGCAAGTAATTTACATATCATACAGTCATGTAGCTCAATCTTTCAATCCTATCATGGAGGATTGTACAATCACCCCCACATCAACCTTTGAGCCTTCCTCTTCCGTCATGGTTCAGTCGCCTTTAGGATGATTTATGGAATCACAATCTGCTCTACTTCTCCCTCCCCCATCAATTTTTTTCCCAGAAGTTTTATTGGCACATATTTACACATCATTCAATTCAATAGTTCCATCACATTAAGGAGCATGAATACAGTCACATCAATTTCAGAGGACACCCCCACTGGATTAAGTCACCTTTAAAATAAGTTGTATTATCAGTCCGTTCCCTAGAATCATTCATTTTATGCCACATCTTTCCCTGCTTCTCACCTATACAATTCATCCCTGACCTTGAATGGAGTCAGGAGCTCTGGTCTCCATTCTACCATACAGGCTCCTGAACATCGCTGAAGTAAAACTGTCCTATAACTGCAAGCTGTGAATTACTAAAAATTAGGATTTCCAATTTTAATTTGGCCCTCAAAATCATTGGGCAATTCTTTCCAATTAATAACTTCAAGTCTTTTTGTTTCATTAGACAACTTTGCCTTTGCCTCAGCCTTAATGGAGAAAATAGAGGTTATCAGAGGTTAACAATTTTTCTTGTCTGTGAGTTTACGGTAACCCTTACCAGGAGTAGAAAGCCTTATCTTTCTCCTGAGGAGTGGCTGGTGGCTAAGAACGCTTGACCTTGTGGTTAACAGCCCATGTATAACCACTACACCATCAGGGCTATACTTTTTATATATCAAGCCTAACCTCTTTCCTGAACTCCAGACTCTTACTCTGTTTACTAAGCATCTCCAATGGATACCTGATAAGCTTCTCAAATATAACATATTCAAAACAAAAGTCCTAACCGCCCTTGCCAAATCGACTGTGCCATCATCCTCCCCAGGTCAGCATCTAGGTCCCACATTTTGGAGACATGCTTGCAAGCCAAGTTGCTATTATAATTTGTTTGCATTATTGCTGTAACCTTTTTCTCTCCCCTTGTGGCTACACAATCTACCCTTAACTCAGCATGTAGTTTAACTTGATTAAAAATATGGAGATGGATCCTACCCTCTGGCCGCAATTTTCATTGTCTTCCCATCTTTCTCCAAACAAAAAGTCCAACGTCTTTCAAATTAGTCCTATAAAAGCTCCATACCGCAAATTTATCAGTGTCTTTTTGACCTAATAGCCTCACAAAGAGTCCTGGTGGTACAGCAGTTGATTGGCTGCTAAACAAAGGGTCAGTGGTTTGACCAACAAGCCACTTTGTGAGAGAGAGATGTGGCAATCGGCTTCCAAGAGAGAGATGTGGTAACCCTGGTCGCCTCCGGCTTCACTAGGGAGCAGGAGCGTCCGACTCCACGAGTGCCCAAGGATGAATCCTGTGAGGCAGCAGTTAGCTAAGCCTCCATTCTCCACGTCTCTTTACTCGAGTCTAACACCCTCTCCTCCTCTCATGGCACGCCACTTCTCTGCTTGGTTCAATAATTCATTGCAATTGATCGCCACACAGAACTCACAAGCAATGCTCCACATGATGGCATTTATTAGGCAGTAAACAGGTTACAAGTCAGGACCAGAGTGTTAAGGGTAAAGTTCCTTTGTCCACAGTGCCTCTTTGTAGCCATGCCCAGACACCTCTCTCTCTCTTCTCCCTTTCTCTGCTTTACAGCCACATGGTCCCTTGGCCTCTGCCCTGCTAGGACATGTCTTACAACGTTCCTTAATCATTGATAGATATGAAAGGGCACTACATTCTGCAACGCAGCCTCCTGATCAAGGGCACTCAGCTTTACTGTTTGTGGACTCGGAGCCTCATGCTGACTCGGCTGGTGCCTCTCCATGAACGGATCTAGGAATCTAAATTCAGGGTCTCAAAGATGCACTATGTTCATGGCTTTTCTTTCTCGAAGGTCGTGAGATTCCCTTTTCCTGCTTCTGAGATGGTTCACTTTATATTCAGTGGAATGGCACACTGATCAATGCCCTCAGTACTCACACACTTTCTCCATATGCTTTCACCCAATCATTTGGGGGGAGTTACAAAGACTTTGGTTAGAGGAACCATGCCAACTAACTTAGCTGTGTCACAGCTTCTATAAAGGTCATAATGTTGGAATCCTAGGTGTGGTAGTTACATAATCTTGTGTCAACTTGAGGATGTTAAGAATGAAGAGCTGGAGTCAAGCCCAAATGCTTTGTAATATGCAGGACATTTGCATTTGAAGAGACTTGCCTAGGGGTTGTAGACAGACTGAAGGAACCCTTTGGCTTTTAAAATTTTGAACTAGTGATTTGTGCCTGAAGCTGGAAAAATGCAGAGCTGGGAAGGAACTCTCTTCTCTAAGACTGAACATGACAGGGAGCCTGTGAGTAGCCTGAAATGCTTGCTAGGTAGTCTCCTGGATCCACTTGTTGAGTGGAAGTGGGAGAAATGCAGCAATAAAGAGACAGGTTGAGTCTGGCCACTGACACGTGATGAGAGGGGATTGGCTGGTCTGAAGTTCATGACATACCCAAAGGGGGCTAGTTGTTGAGAATTTGTGGTGGGGCCTGTGGTCTAAAGGCAAGGTGACCAATGGGCAACCTGGTGAGGCTGTGAGGTGGCCCACATGGAGCTGACTAGAACCTGACCAGATGAAGAGGAATTTTTGAGCTTGTGAATTGGTGCACATTGCTGCTTTCTTTATGGACGGCCTGTCCTGGTTTGACTTTGTTTATGGATGCAGACTCATAAAGTTCAAAGTGGAATGAAGATTCGTCACATCAAAGAACATACTTGTTTCCTCAGAGCACTGGGTTGTTGTAAGTGGGCAATATAGAGAGTAGATACCCAAAACAGGGAGAATAAAGGAATAAAGTGGCTGGCTTATAAGCTTTCATAAATGCGATAATATGTTGATAGGATTATAGGACTATGGTGTAGGTGTTCACATAACTGCAACTGTTAAATATAGAATATTTTTTGTTTTGTTATAGAGTATTATATTTAAATGAGGCTGACACATTTTGAATTGCATGAATTTTGGTTTTATCCTGTTAGGCACAAATATGATTTTACTATTATCGTTGTTTTAAAAATTATGTGTGGCTAAAGAGTTGTATAAAAGTGCCAATTAACAAGGGGTGGTCTGTGGTAGTTACATAATCTTGTGTCAATTTGAAGATCTTAAGAGTGAAGGGGTGGAGTCTAGCCTGTCAATCAGGTCACAGCCTGATGCCTCCCTGTGGGCGTGGTCTTCTCATGAGGATTCTGAGAACTTCCTCCTGTCCTCTCTGGAGGTGGGACACACTCCCTTAAGACTTTCTACCCACTGGCCTGTGATATTCCTGCATTCGGTATCATTGCATGTACTGTGGACTTTATGGACTAGTGGCGGGCAGATGGGCTAATATCAGAATTTTGGACTTGATCTGGACTGGGGTGGAATGATTTTTCAATATATAATTGCTCTTTGATCTAAAGCTCTTTCTTATACATATACGAGTGTCTCTTGATTTGTTTCTCTAGTCAACCCAGTCTCACACACTGTTGGACAACTCTCGTATGTATTTTGACTTAATGGCAATGGACTTGGTTTGGGTATTCTCCATATTCATTCACTCGTTGTTTCTTGATGTAACAGGCCTGCTGTGACCTTTGCTACAGTTGCATTCCCATGTGGCAGAGTAGAACTAACTCATCGAGTTCTTGGCTGTAATCCTTATGGAGGCAGTTTACTAGTCTTTCTCATGCAGAGCTGTTGATTGGGTTCAAGCCATCAACTCTTTGGTTAACAGTTTAGCACTTAATCATTGGTGCCATCAGAATACCTGATCTTTGTACTTAGGCTTTTGCATCTGTGTGCACACTATCTAAGGCACTCTTTCCCATGATGCTTGCTTGTCTTTATTTTTTACTTATATCAGATCGATTGCTCAAAGTTTTCTTCTATTGAGCCTTCCCGATCACTTTATTTAAAATTGCCTCCTCACGTGGTCCCGGTGACCACTCTTCTATCTCCCTTTAAATCTCAGTAATCACTTACTACCATTTAGCATCCTATACATTTACTTTGTAATCTCAGTACCTATCTCCTCCCAGTGGAACGTAAGATTCACATCAAAGGAACTCATTGTTGTTTTACTGACCACCATATTTCTCAGAAGAAGCTCTGGTGGTACAGAGGTTCGATGTTCAGCAGGTAACCAAAAAAGTTAGTAGTTGGAACCCACCAGTAGCTCAATGGGAGAAAGATCAGGCAGTCTGTAAAGATGACAACTTTGAAAGTACTATGCGGTGTTCCACTCAGTCCTACATGATCTCTAAGTCAGAGTGAACTCAAACAATACGCTTAGTTTGTTTTCTTTTACTCAGTGTTTATGACATTGCCTTGCATATAGCAGGCACTGAAAACTTACTTTTTACCCAAGTGAATATTTTTTCTTGGTAAGGAGCTACTTTATTCATGCACTGAATTCAATCTCTTCTGCCTCATTTTAAAGAGATTAATTTGTTATTTTCAAATTTTGCTGTATTTTCCCCTCTCTCCGCTGAATCTAGTCTATAAATTTTGTTTAATATCACTGTCCTTAGAAAATGCAAGCAAGCATCCTTGGGAACATATTTTAGAAGCACATAGGACATGAGGAAGATGGGTTTCAAAAACTGAGATTTAAAAACAATTCTGAATATTGGAAAGAAGATGGGAACAAGCTGGGTAAACAAAAGCAGGAGTCACGTCAGACTAACTAAAGACACGAAAGAGGAACGTCACTATTTGTGTGGGATCTGTGGGAGGGGGATTAAAGGGCTGTCAGCCAATCTTTGGGGACCCACACATAGTATTTTAAGCTTCCAGTTGACTGGTATAAAAGGCAGAGTGAATAGAGAAATTCAAAGGAAGAGGGATTTAAAGTGTTTATAGAGAGCTGCAAGTTTGCCCGTTTCCTCTCCTTTTTTAATATAAAGAATTGTTTGGTGAAGAGCTAGAGTATGCTGAAGTAAGACACTTTCTTTATAGACCCAATATTATTTGGTGGAACCACTAAAAAATATGGTCTTAGTGCCAAAGTCAAATAAATATATTTGCTTATACCCCAGTAATTATTTCATATTAACAAGCTTCAGTTTGATTCATAATTGACTTTTTATGCAATTATTTTTGAGCTTTTATAAATAATATTTTTTCTCATTGAGAGAAGAAATATATGCTTTGCTTACTGATTTAATTTCAAAACAAATCTGAGAGTTGGTAAAACACAACACTACACAACAAAACAAACACTTGGATATCTGGAAACAGTGGCAATTCATCAATATACAAAATATTGTTTTAATTAACTACAACTAAATCTTATGGAATGCCATGCAACCTTTAAAAGGAAATAAGGTAGATCTATGGGTACTGATGTGGAAAATATTAAAGATATATTTTCAATAGAAAAACAGCAAGGTTTGGCTTACATACATAGGATTCATTTACTCTGGGTATATGCATAAGCATGCATGTGTATTTTAATTGAACTGGTCAATCAAATCCTCACTCAATACAGCTTGGAAAGGCAATGGCTGCTGTGGGGTCTATTGGTATTTCTAAGTTAATGCTTCTGCAGTCAGTTAAAGAGTTGAGTCTCCTGGATTCAAAAGTTCTGTCAGGAACTTGATCTGGACTGGGCTAGGATATTTTCTCAATGTACAAAATTGCTCTTTGATATAAAGCTTTCTCTTCCACACACGAGGGTCCTTGTATTTGTTTCTCTAGTCAACTTAGCCTAGCACACTCTGATTTCACTTTGATGGTGCCTGGTGCCTTTAGAACTTTCAACACTTTTATAATCAGTCTTAATATGAGATATCAAACTTATTAAAGACAGGCATATAGCTTATTATATTAGACAGGGAGATAGCTCCTATTGTTGAACTAACCAACTTAGCTTATAAAGTTTCCCAGACTTTTAAAGTGAGAGGGTTTCTAAAGCTAATAAATAAATAGCCATTCCATTTCAATGGTAACAATCTCCAGTGAAACGAAAAATGGCAACTGTTCGAATGGCACAAAGGCAGATATTTGTCATTATTTTACAACACCTAGCCCTTAGAAAAACGAATGCTGTAAGTTTAAAAATAAACAGAAGACTATAGTGGCAGTATTCACACCTCTCACAGACTTTAAGAGATTAACACACAAACAGCAATGGTGGAAAAAATAGGACTCTACAATAGAATGACCCTTGATATTCTATATCTTGGAAAGTTTTTCCCATAAACAAATGCAAATAAAATCTGACTGCTGTGTCTATACTTCTAAAAATAATACTAATATTACACTATATTAATCATATGGAACATGTAGTATCTCGCTTTTAAAAAATTATCACTCATTAAGCAGATGTTTATTAAGCAAATGCCACATAGGGTTATAAACAAGATTATATCTTGCCCTCACTCTCAAAAATATATCAGGGTAGTAAAGGTATTTTATATTATGCTGGATTCTCTAGAGAGGCAAATACAAGTGAAGCCTATTAGGTAGATAGATAGATAGACAGATAATATCAAGACAATGGTTTACACAGTTGTAGAGATGGGCAAGTTCCAAGTCCGTGAGTCAAATATCAGATTGGAGGTTTCAGGGGCTGATGCTTAAGTGATCTTGATTATTTTCTTTAATGTAGATAATTAATTTGTTTGCCTTATGAAATGGATAGTGGGGAGAATGCAACCTTATTTTGAAAGCTTTATATTTCTTATTATTTCTATTAATCTAATTACAAAATACCGGTACACTTCTGTAGAAGGAGAATCATCAGGTGCATCAGCTCAAGTTTGCTTGCTCTGAGGCAGAGGTCTGACATGCCTCTACCCTCCAACCTATTTTGTCCTATTCTGACACCAACCATCCCACAAAACTACTTCTCTGCTCAGTTGAATAACCAGTTTCAGTGACTACACAGAACACACAGACCATACACACTATTCAGGGGTGTATTAGGGAAGTTAACAGATTAAGGAATGGTAAACGTGCAGGGGATTATTTGGTCTGCAATAGCTCTTTGCAGCCATGCAGGCAGGCATATGTTTTTCTGGCCTTCAGCTTCTCAGACATGTAGTCCAATGGTCTCGACATTGTTCTATGGGTTAGGAAGTCTGAAGCCCTGCCTCATGGCCTGGGTGCTGCCCTTCTGCTCTGCTTTATATCTTCACTGAGCATCCTCGCCTCTGTCTCATGGCCGGTGCTGCGCCCTCTGGTGTCTCTGCCACTCTAGGTATGCACCCTGCTGGTAATTTTTCTTTACTGATGGCCGTGGAATTCCTGCTCCCTCTTCTATACCCAGTGGCACACCCGACTGTGGAAAGCAATATGGCACTTGCTCAAAATGTTGGGGATAGAAATAGCATATGACCCAGCAATCCCTCTCTTGATAGAGAGCCTAGAGCAGGGGTGCTGCATATGTTGATCCCGATCTACTAGTCATCACAAATGTAGTGTGGGTAGATTGCACGGCATTAAAAAAATGCCTGTCATCAATCCGGTCACTTAATTGTTAAACAGAGCAGCCAATCAGATGCAATCTTAGGTGTCAAACACATGCACAAACAACCGCACTAAGTGCAGCAAAACTGACAAGCTATGTTATCACCAATATTTAGACCTTGGCTTTTTTCCTCTTAAATGTAAGAAAGTGTGTTAAGATGAGTGCGGGGGCTGCACCAAGAAAGAAGACAAAAATGTGTCACTTTCACATGGAACGGGAGGTTTAGACACTCCAAGCCGACGTTCAGCTAAGCCCAGAGTACTTGAACAGTTCTGGAACTTACTCGCAGAGGGAAAGTACCCAAACATGAGAAAATGTGCTACCTCCTTGACTGTATTATTTGGCTCTACTTATTTATGTGACTCAGCCTTTTCCCACCTAAAGATCATTAAGTCCAAGTACCATTCCACCATGACTGATGATCATTTGGAATTGTGCTTGAGTCTGGCTGTCAGCAGCTATTGTCTGGACTATGTATCCCTGGCTCATTCTATTCAGTGCAAGTCATCAGAGTCAACTCAGGTAATGACAGAAAATATACAAAGTTAATTGTGTTGTATTGTGCAATATGGACTCATGTGGTTATGCAAGGTACATAAACATACACTGTACATATAAAGAATTCTCAATGCATTTATGAATACATGTAATAAATAAATAAATGTTTTAAATTTCTGTAGTTGGTAGATCATTCTGACTTGATCATTTTATAAGTAGCTCGCGTGCTGACAAAGTGTGTGCACCCCTGACCTAGAGAAATAAGAATGGAGACACATCTCAACCACATTCATGGAACACCCATGTTCATGGCAGCACTGCTCACAAGAGCAAAGAGATGCAAACAACCCAAATGCCCATCAATGGAAGGATGGAGGAGTAAACTTTGATATGTGCCCCCAATAAAATACAAGTAAAATTTAATATGAATGACTCTGCCAAACACCTCATAACAGAGACCTGGGTGACAATATGCTCCGTGAAATATGTCAATAACAGGAAAATACTGTATGAGACCACTGTCATAAAAATGTCACGGAACAACTCTTACACTAAAAGAGCATTCCTTGATGTCTACCAGGGACAGGAAGGGAAAAGAGGAGTCAAGGGCTGGAGGGTAGGCTTGTTAACTTGGGTGAAAGGATTAAACCAAAAAAAAGTAATGGGCCCAGTAAGCACTTCTAGGGTACAGAAGGTCAGGATTATATTTTTCTGCATTTGTTCATGGGAAGGAGGTGTGAAGATACAAATAATTTATTCTCAGGAAACATGTTTTTATAACTGCAATCATGCATAACCAATTGGCTATATACTTACCTACATGGTAACTCTCTCCCTCTGAGCCAAGTTTATTTTTCAAAGACCGGAGCTTTCTTTTTCGAAGACTTCAAGATGAACCTGGTCTTGTCTAGAATAAGTCATTAACTCTCAGCCTTTCCTTGGTTCTCTATGGATATAAAGTCCTCTTTCCCCTCTCTCCCCCCCTTGGGAGGGCTTTTCCCCCCTTTTTTCCTTAGTGCTCCTCAGTTCCAGCTGTGGTTCCTCCATAATCCACCTTCCTTTCACTGCTAGCAGAGCACACAAAGGCTGTATAATTGACATGATAGAAGTACAAGTAGTCCTCAACTTACTACATGTTCCAGTTATGAAGCACTGTACATTAAAAAATTATCTCTCATTATTAGGATTAAGTACTACACACAATATTGTGGTATGCAATTTAGTGATCGTATCATTCTCAGACATACTATTTCTATCCCAAAAGACAAGTAGCATCAAATTAAAAAGATACAGGCAATAAAAGGAAATTAAAATAAAAACTAAACAGAAATTTGGTAGTTGATTTATGTCAGAGCCAACTTAAGATGGAGTAGTCCTCAGAACAGACTGAGTACTACCTATCCTTCTTGTACCTATTGTCCTCGTCGTAGGATCAAATGGGCTAAACCTGCTTTGTACAGAGTAAGCTCTTCATGCAGAGTGTTGTAAGGAAAAGTAATACTACCGTGAGTTACCCCGTCTGTCCCCCTCTAATCTGACTCATGTCTGTAAACTCTGGTAAATCTGGGTTTGTGTGGCTTTTGAGGAAGAGAAGGAAGGACAATTGTTTTTTGCGCTCTAAAGGAGGATCGGAGAGTGGAAGGATGTTAGTTTCATTGGATGTTTTTGAAAATGCTGCTTCTGTCTGACAGTAATATCTTGACCAATATCTTTGTTTCTGTTGTATCTAAAATAGCATATTTATTCTATTTTTATATCCTACTTAATTTTTTTAAATCAAGTATTCCCATTTATTCCATTTTTTTCATATCCTACTCAATTTTTCAAAACATCCAAGCCCTGCTTCCTGAAGGATCAGACGATTCCCCAGCCTACGCAGAACTCTCTCCTCTCTTGCATATATTGTGGGTTCATTCATTTAGCCCTATTTTGTTATATGCGATTGTTAAGATAAAAAATCATATTATGCCAATAGTATGCATTGATCTTCATTTTATTTAAGGCACAATTGTCAAATTGGACGACACTTCTGACTAAAGGATCAAAAAATTACAAAGAGAAAAGAAATCCCAAAGATCCTTATACTCCATCTTAACCATATTTCAATGGAAATGTGGTTAATTTTGGTCTCAAACAGTTTTAAGATCGACTATGGAGTTTCTGTTTTCTAAAACTGACTAATAAAGAGCTCAGTGCCCAAGATCAAATGTTCTTTGCTAATTAAAAAACTGTTGTTTAACATACTGATGCCAATCGGCTCCAAATTCAAAAGATCTCAGGACAATGGCTTAGTAGTTCATCCCAGCTCCATGGATCCCAGAACCTTGGATCCATGGGGAAAATCCATCATTCTTTCTCAGGGTCCAATGATCAAGACCACAGAAATTAGTACTTTATTGTACAGCATAATTGTTTGTATTTTACTAACCACAGTAGGTTTTTAATCTCCTCATAGGCATGGAAAAACTGGACAATGAGTAAAAAAGAGACCGAAAAAGAATTGATGTGTTTGCATTATTTGTTTGTGAAAAATACTGAGTATAAAATGACTGGCAGCAGAACAGACAAGTCTGTCTGGGAAGAAAAGCAGTTGTCATGCTTGCTAGAAGCAAGGATGGTGAGACTTAGTCTGATGTACTTTGAGTATCTTATCGAAGACCAGTCAGTCTTTTCATGCTTGGTAAAGTCGAGGGTCAGTACAGGATTCACTTGTGGATATTAAAATGTTAGTCTTTTATAAGTAATGTCAATCAATATCCATCGTTTATATGTAAGGAAAGCATTGAGCCACTCCAGGTTATAAGAAGCGTGGCTGGCACAGTTAAAACTGTAACTTTAAGTTTCTAATCTTGAACCATATGAGGTCTAGCCAGCTTCATTTAGCAATGATTTTCTGAGTAACTACCATGTATGAAGCATGGTGTTGGAAGCTGGGGAATCGTGAACCAGATCTGGTCCTGGTTCTTGTGGTTCTCACTTATAGATGGGACAGGTGTAAACCTAGTCAATTGTCCGGTTCCCTTCTCAGGAGGAACCAAGGTGGCCACGCTGGGCCCTTGTCAGGTGGATTTGGGCCCCTGAAGGCTTCAACTTGAGTGGTAAGCTCCTTAAACTGCCTGGAAGTGGAGCAAATCGATTTATAAATTCTTTACACTGTACTTAGAGAATTCCAAATTCCATCAGTTTCTGGAATTGAATTTAGTGATTATAAATTAAAAGCCAAAGAATCAGGGGTCAGATAGACACTGGGCTCAAGTAGAAAATAAGAATACAGCAAAATCACTGCCGAGAGCAGGCTGGCCAACCCGTGACTCACTTCGAGTGGCAGGAGGCCATATAAATTGTGAATTCAAGGCACTGAGATGGGCCAAGCACGGTGTCATCCTGGTCTGGGGAAAGAGAACAAGGATTTCAGCAAGTCATAAAATCGTGAAAAAAAAATTTCAGCAAGTTTGAGATTTTTGATTTGTAAATTAGTGTCCACTAGGAAAAAGCAGCACTGCACAGTAATGCATCACTTTCACAATTTTACTTGGCTTTGTTGGAAAGATAATACTTGATATTTGGGGGTCACATAACATATATGATCAAAATTTGTTTTTACCTCTGTGTTCTTTTAATTTTAAAATTATGATAACTAGGAAAATTGAAATTATTTTGACTTACATTTATGCCTTGTATTATGTCTCTATTGGACATCACTTTTATAGATCCATAGACCTTGTCATTAGCTTCAAGCTCTAATAGACCTTAGGAGGCCTTTCGCATGCTAAGCCTGCCCACTAATCCTACCTCAAATACTGACATCCTCTCCTTTCTACTTTTCCCTGGAAATGCTATTTTAGGCTGAGTTCTCTAGAGAGGTAAAACTACCAAAGCCTACATACATATATGTAGAAAGAAATCTACAGCAGGAAATTTGCTCACAGCATTTTAGAAGTGGACAAGTCCAAGTTGAGGCAAGTGCTAAGTCTGTAAGTCAGATGCTAGGCTAGAAGCTTCTCCTGATTCGTGTAGTGGTGGGGAATGGCAAACCCCAAATTGGCATTTGGGTGATTGCAGAGGCTAACAAATCTAAGTCCAATGGGTCAGATGCCTCCACTCAAGTGATGTATGTGTGGATTGGGATAAGAACCGTATGAGCCCCAATAAAATGATTTATTTAAAAAAGAAGAAGAAGAAGAACTGGAGGGTGATGAGCCAGATGCAGGATTGGACCCAGGAAAAAGCAAGCGCTTTCCCACAGTGTCTACTTGTATTGGAAGCAGGAAATGTCTCGGAGGCAATTAATTGCATGAGGGCTATAACCCGAGTAAGGGTGTTGTCCACTCGAATCTTACTCAATTCCGGAGGTTTACCACATTATGTTAGATCAGTGTAGGAGAGAGTGCTAGGTGTTAACTGCCAAACCAGTGAGAATCCTGACCCAATCAAATAGACATTAGATCTTAACTATCACAAATGCTGCTTTATTTTAGTCTATTTGGCCATAATTAAGGCCACCTAGTTTTTGCACGTATGTTCGCTTCCTAGAGACCCTTTGCAACCTCTACTTCAGCCACACATTATGTTTCCTCGTGTATTCTCCAAGTACGCATTCATGTCGAGAGGTCCCCTAACACCCCCAGCTATCCTCAGTGGCTCCATTGTCCCTGTATCCACCTACCCCATCGCTCTTATCACCTTGCAATGTGAAGTTCCGTGTATTTGTGTCTACTCATCATGTTGTAAACCTTGCTGGTGTTATTTTTAGCCACAGTTATCACCCGCTCATTGAAAATATATGCAGAAGCAATGCTTCCCTTTTCTCTCTCCAAGAAATCCTGTCCCAACTGCAGTGGGGGATTTGACTGAGAAGACTCTTTCCGGGCTAAGAACATATGCAAAATGGTTCTGTCCTCATAGTTAAGGTGTTGTTCACCCAATGGATTCAGAATGCCCCTTGTTTTTCTCCATCTTGTTGAGGTACCAGTTTAGAAGTCTCGCCTCTTTGTTTCATTTTGGCTCTTCCTGGTTTGAGGTCTTGGCGTGTTCCTGTGGTTAAGCATAGGGACGTTAGTGGAAACAGAGCAGCACAGCCTGGCAGGCTTTTCTAGGTGCCCATCTCTTCCAAAGGAGGTTGCCAGGCTTTTCTCCCGCTGGCCACTGAGGGGTTCTCACTGGCAACCTTTCTGTGAGCACTTGAGCACCTCGCAGTGCGTGTCCTCATGGCTCCTCATCCTGGCAGGTGATGTCTCAAAACGTCACTCCTACCCTCAGTCCCACGCCATGATTCAAGGAGAAACTCCGCAAATATTTAGCTCATTAATACATGATCGTGACCCAAGGAAGTCAGATTTGAACTCCTGTGGGATTATTTAGACCTAGCATGACATCGCTGTGCCCCCGTTACTAAGAGGATCACTCACCAGTCATAAAACTGCTCTCTGCAAACCTTTGTTGTACCTCATGGTGAAGCACTTCGTTGTGGTAGTCACACAGATGGCATGTAGCGTAGGCAACCCAGTTTAGTAGGAAAGGGGGACAGAATTTAACGGTGGCTGATTCCTTATATTTCCAACTTTAGTTTACCATGTCTGAAAAAGCTGTGATCACTGATTTCTTCATGGGTCACATAGGGAACATGAAAAAGTTTGCAGTCTGAGGGGATAAGGATACAAAGGGGGTAGGGTCTCGCTGCCATGTAGGTAAGTATTCAAAAGCAATCCTTTCACTTGCAAAGATGTACTATGAAGGTATTCAGAAAATAAGCCCACATAGTTAAATTTAGGGCCCTGAAAAAATATTCTACCCTAAGAATCCATTCAATGGGATTTTCATTTGATTATGATTCGGATACATTTTCATTTACTCTAAGTCTTTCTCTTGAAATGACCTATTCTGAGATTCTTAAATCAGCACGAATACTGCCTCCCGTATGCAAATGGTCACTTTTAATTATGTAACTCCCATTTAAAAGTGGCTTTGTGTGGCCAAAATGTACTTAGTTTGGGATTGTGCAAGAACTACTTTATGACTTTTGCCACGTAACCTAGCCCTTTCCTCCTCTCTCTTGCAATTTTTATCTTTGCTCTTTGTTAAGGACATTTGAGAAAAGATGGAGAGGTTTTGGGGTAATTGCACATTGCTTTTTTTTTGTTTCCATATAAGATAGAGCCTTTCAAAGAAGAGAGAAATTGGCACCAATCGTTGCCTATCACGTAGAAATTCAATACTCATTCAACGAGCATTTTGGCGCACCCACTAAGATCCATATACTGAAGGGACAAACATGCTCATGTGTCTAAGGAGCCACATCTTACAGGGAAGACATGCAATCTTGTCAGCATTTACACATTAGTCTTAAGGACTGTACATGTCAACACAGGGGCCTTCAGCTAAATGCAGATCTAGCTTCATATTTCAGGGAGTGGCTGCCTTTCTGAGGTGGGCGACATACAACTCTTAGAAGAATCAGACTGGCTGAGGGAAGAAGAGGGAGTGATAATATAGATGTGATGCAAACAACCTCCTATGAGATAGAGGTTTATAAAACTGCAAGACATTCTGTGGCGTTATAGGGAGAGTGTAAAGGAGTGAGTCAGAAGGGATTCAATCCTGACCCTGAAGGTAATTCCAACTCAGAAGAACCCCAAGGAAAATCTCTGAAACTACAGATCTCCCTGGGGGCGGGCAGCCTCATCATTCTCCTATGAAGGGGCTGGTGGATTTGAACCACTGACCTGACAGCTAGCAGCCCCACACCCAATCCACAGCACTCCAGGGGTTAAAACTGGTGAAAAATTATTCAAGTATAAGTGTTTACAAGTTTCTCTAATTTTCTCTGAAATGTGAATCTCAACGATTATTTTTTATCATCTGTGTAGAAAGAAATTGGGTTGCTTCCTGTGCTAATCCATGGAGGGAGACCCATGGAGGGAGTAAAGAATCTGTGGGCTAGAGTCTCCAGCAGTCTGAATGGAAGGAGCGACAGGGAGACAAGGTGAGGAAAAGGGTGTGGCGAGAGGGGAAGCAAAGGTATAACTTGGGGAGAAAAAGTAGTGGGGCCCTTTCCTTTACCCAGTGAACTCATTGCATAGAAGTAGGCTTATGTCACCCTGCTGACCTTATATTGTGGCTCTCTCCAGTCTCTGCCTTCTCAGTATTGAGAGATGAGCAACTGGGTTACGGAAGGTGGAGAATGATAGAGACTTTACAGAACGTACTGTGGTCACATCTATCTCTTAACCCGTGCTTTAGAGCATTAGGGATTTACAGACTCAGTGGCTGGAAAGCAACCAATCTGCTGCATTATATTTTCCACAGGAGGCAATGTAGCTTTATAAATAATTCAGATCCACTGGCACTGCTCCGGCCAAATGAACTCAGGCCCTTTCACAGCATTAACTCTTATGATTTTGTACACATTTATTTTTCAAATCCAATCTTGGTTCATCTGTAATGGGCTTCTTAGGTCATCCGTTTATAATAGGCAGGTTCATCTGCACTCCCACAGAAACAATAGCTCCTTCTCAAATTGATAGTTGCAAGGAGAGCTCTAATTACGCCACATAGATTTTTTTTTTTCTTTTCTTGGTGTGGTGGAAAGAATCTGTGTTCTTCAAGGCAGCCTGTGGCTGGAATCTAGTTGGTCTGGATTAAAAACAGATCCACGTCCTGGAATGCTGAGTCTAAGTCCTCACTGTGACACTGACTGGTGATTGGACCTTTCTGAGTAGGTAATCCAAACTAACCAACCCCGCGGCAGGACAAAGACAAGTTAATGCAAGCAATCCTTAATGTTGTTAAGTCACGATAGTTTGTTATATATAATTAAACGATGGCTTTTCTTTTCACGATGCCTGATGATGGGTAGGGATGACATGAATCATTTTAGCTAGATGCATTCGCTGTTCAATCTGGAGGAGGATTTCCTTTTTCTGAATTCTTTGACTTCTCCAAGGTTAGAGATGTAGTCACAGCCACAGAATGTCTAAAAAAATCTCATGCTAAGAAAATAGTTTCAGACTTGTGGCCATACACCATGTAATCTTCCTCCTCCAGTTGCTGTGTCTAGGTGAACAGCTGAAGCAAGGCCACCAATCCATGCATGCTCTGGACATAGAGGCTTATGTTATGCTACTGGCCAAAACTTTTGTGGTGAAAAAGGTGAAAGGTTATTTATCTGTTGTGCCACACGTGTAACAAATAATCTGGAAAACCCTAGGAAGCATGGTGGACAGAGAATAATTGGCATGCAGACAGCAGCCGAGCCAGTTAAGAAACGCAGATCTGAACTGAAAATCTATGTGCAGGTACAGCTCAAGCTTTCGGAGCTGTCTTAAATTCTGGGTGACCGTGCCCAGCTATCAAAAGCTATAGCATCTGGAATCTTTAAGGCTTGAAGATAAACAAACCGCCATCTAGCTGAGAAGCAACAAAGCCCACATGGAAGAAGCACACCAGCCTGTGTGATCACGAGGTGTCGATGGGATCGGGTATCAGGTATCTAAGACCCAGAACAAAGTCATACCCGATGCGAATGTGTGTGTGTGTGTGTGTGTGTGTGTGTGTGTGTGTGAAGTGCACGCCCAAAGCCCATCTGTAGATAATTGGACAGTCCCTCAAAAAAGAGTCACAAGAGATGAGTCAGTCAGGGTTCAGTATAGTACCGATGAAACACACAACTTTGCTCTAGTTCCTTAATGCTTTCCTCCCAAAATCTTGACCTCAATTCAACCTTACAAATCGAATTAGACTAGAACGTGCACACTGCTACAGATAAGAGCCTGCAACACAGTGAATCTGGGATAGATAAACCCCTCAGGGCCAACAATGAGACTAGAGATTACCAGGAGGATTAGGGGAGGTGAAAATGGGGGAATCAATCACAAGGATCAACGTGTGACCCCCCTCCCTGAGGGACGAATAGCAGAAAAGTGGGTGAATGGCGACCGAGGACAATTTAAGATATGAAAATAGCTATCTATAACCTATCAAGGGTTCATGAGGGCAGGCAAGGGAGAGAGGGAGGAAGGGAGAAAAATGAGGAGCTGATATCAAGGGCTCAAGTAGAAAGAAAATGCTTTGAAAATGATGATGGCAGCAAATGAACAAATGTGCTTGACACAATGGATAAATGTATGGATGGTGACAAGAGATGTAAGAGCCCCCAATAAAAGTACTTAATTAAAAAAAATTCTGGGTGACCTTTTGATTTCCATCTCCATGAGCTCTATTTGTGCTCCAGAAGAAGAAGACTGCTCCACAGAACCCTTTGGAAAGGAGTGAGTGGGATGCAATGGTCAAACACTTGACTGCTAACCCAAGGAAAGATCAGTAGTTCAAACCCACCAGCCTGAGGAAGGACGTGGGAGTCTGCACCGCACATAAACGTGATGGCCCGGGAATCTCTATAGGGTCGTTCTACTTGGTCCTCTAGGGTCACTGCGGGTTGGATTTGACTCTGCTCGCAACAGGTGTTACGAAACCAACTCTTGAAGAGCCGTTTGGAAAGGGTTGAGTAGCTTGGCCAGGTTGAACAGAAGAGTTCCTGGAGAGGAAGGAAGCATGTAAGTGTCCATTAGAAACACACCTTCGGTAAGTGGACGAGTTTACAGACGCAAGAAAAACAAGGGTTGGACAGTGGAGTCCGACAGAAATTGCAGTAAGAGAGGAGCGTGATGCAGAAGAGAATGCTTTTGGTGAATGGCAGACATGGTGAAAGAGTCAAAGGTAAGTGAAAATGGGAAGGATTGAAGGATTCAATTTTGGAGTAACATTTATAGTACTTTCAACACGCCTGACATTGCTCATACACTAACTGATTTTATTCTCATGAAAACCCTTTGTGGAAAAGAACTGGAAGCGCACAGAGGTTAAGGAACATGTGCAAACACCTAATAGGTGACAGAACCGGAATTTAGGCTTATCAGGTTGGTATTGGGCTGCAGTCCACCAGGTTAGCAGTTCAAATCCACCATGTGCTCCTCAGGAGAAAGATATGCATTTCTACTCTTGTTGAGAGTTACAGTCTCAGAAACCCACAGGGCCAGTTCTGCCCAGCCCTATGTCATCATGAGTTGTGATCAACTTGATCTCAGTGAGTTTGGTTTGGAGACTGGTATTAAAATAGCAAGAGGAGTAATATATCACATACCCAGAACCACCTGGGACCAAGGTCTGGTGTCGGATCATTTCTTCCATGGAAGACGGTAAAAATTTCTTTTGGTTTCATTGACCTTGAATTGGGTCATTGTAGCCAGGGCTACAGGTGATATGTGTGACTAACTAATAGACATCAAGATAGGGATCATCCTATTTCAGCAACTAGATTCAGACTGGAGTGGGGAAGAACTGTACAGAGCACAATGCAGTGGCTGTGGCTAGAAGATAAGAAATGACCATTGGCGGGAAGAAGGAATGTAGGCCATAAAAAGGAAACAAAGCGGAGGAAAGGTCAAGAAGCCTTGCTTCAGGAAAAGATGAAACGGAGAGACCTCAGGATGGGTAAGACAATGATTCAAAGGCCCCTTTGGGATCTTTCCAAACTTGTGGGAGGGTATTTCCGACGGAAATATCACTAGGACGACAGAAAGACCCTGTGTGTCACTGTTTTGTGGCTCCATTTTTACTCTTGTGTTGATGGCTTGTAGTAAACACATTGATTTTGAAATTGAAATTACTGTACCTTACTTGGTTGAAACATCTCCTTGGCCCTTTCTTTATCCGTTATCATATTAAAGTACAGTTTTGTTTTCATTCTCGTTTTAGCCAGAATATTAAAAAGCAAGGGTTTTTTCACAGATAATTTGACCTCATACATTTACATTTCAACCAAAAGGAAAAAAAATAATTATTTAGTAACATGATCAAGGTCAAATCAGGATAGAAGAAAAGATCTCCCTCTAGCCCAGAAAGTAAAGCCCAAACCACTTGCTTCAAGCAAATTCCTACGTAAAATGACCCTATAGGGCGGGGAGGAATTGCCCCACAAGGTTTCCCAGCCAATAATCTTGACAGAAGCACTCTGCCAGTGAGTTCTGAGTGCTTAGAACTGCAGCAGAAGGGCTTCTTCTCTAGCCATGAGCCTTCCCAAGTCCTAGTCTTATCTTTCTGTGGTTGGTATCTTCGATCTCAATTCGACTTCAATTCAGCCCTTGTCCTGAGTGCAAATTCAGTCCTTGTCCGGAGTGAAGGGTACTGAAGCTATGTTCTGAAACCGGCGAGGAAAGGAATGATACACGGCGTACACTCTAAGTTTCAATGCAGAAACATCTCCATCCTGGAGAAGACCACCATGCTTGGTAAAGCAGAGGAACAGTGAGGGAGAGGAAGAGGGAGAAGATGACGCCCCTCTCTGAGAGGAGCAGACACAGTGGCTGCAACAATGTGCTTCGGCAAAGGAACTGTGAGGATGGTGCAGGCCTGGGCAGTGCAAGTTATGCCGTGCATCGGGTCGCTATGGGTTGGAACGGACTTGCTGGCACAGAAGAACAGCAACATAGCTCATCTTTCTCTTAAAAGCATAACGTCTTGCCAAAGTACCTTTCCATTCTCTGCAATGAGTGAGCAAGAAAGAAATGTTACCTCTAGGTTTTTAGTTGATACTATCATCAATTACTGAGTAACTCTTGATGAGTCACACCCTTAGTAGTTAATGACAAGAACGGATGCCAAAATTATGGACGTAGCTAGCTGCTACATTTGAACAGAGCTTTCTAGATTAAAGCTACAATAGATAATTCATCGGCTGGGCAGTGCTTACACCTAGACAGGAATAATTTACTGATTTGGGGCTTTGCCCTAAAAATCTGTTTATAATAAAGGGAATATCATGTTTCAACAAATTGTTGTCTGATAAGGTTATGATGACTTAGATCCTTTCAGAGGACTCATTTTTCCTTTCTATAGATACTTAATTCTCATTCATCTTTGGAATATAAAATGTGGATTTTCCTTCAGATTACTGCATTATGCGCTCTCTGCTCTTAGGTGGGCAGGAATTTCTCCCACGGGAGTGTCCTCCTGTACTAAGCAGCAGAATCACACTGTCATCTGCTTCATTTTATGGACTCTGGTGATTTTCCTTCAGGGGAATAACTGTTGATGAAATATTTTCCATGCTTCCTCCACAGTCCCTGGTTCCGCAGCTTCTTTCCCCTGACTTTAAGCAAAAGCATAGCTTGGCTGAGACACGATGCTCTATTTCAAATCAAGAGCTTTTGGTTACTGTGATATCATTTAAATGACACTCTGTCCACATTTGAAAATTACTAACATGAAGAAAAACTAACCATAGCACGATGATGAATTCAGTGACTTTTTAAAGAGGTCTCTTTAATTTGATTGCTTTTATAAATAGAATACCAAGTCCATTTATAACTGTATCTCATAGATACATTAAATCTTATATACAATTATAAAATTTTATTGATGCCAGTTGCAATATTTACATATTCCAGATAGAGAAACTATTGTATCTGTTTACTACTCTCTTGAGAATAGTAGATTTTACAAGAGAAGTTGTGGCATCTTAAAGACATGGCATTACAAACCATCAACAAGCACACTTACTAGAGCCCCTGGCAAGTCTGTGTCTATAAAGGTCTCTGAGTTAGGCCTGCTAACTACATTTATCCCATCGACAAGCTGAGGAATCTGAACTGAGCATATTTCAACGAGTGGTTCAAGGTAAAAGGGCATAAGGAAAACAAAAGCAGGCAGAGAAACCAGTTTTTAGGATGTTCAAGGATAGAGTTGGGTTTTGGATATTTTGTTATTTTGACAGGATATTGGGCTGGGTTGTCTAGAGACACGAAACCAGTGACCCGCGTATCTGTATAACAGTGGTTCTCAATCTTCCTCATGACGCCACCCTTTCATACAGTTCCTCGTGTTGGGGTGACCCCCAACCATAACATTATTTTCGTTGCTACTTCATCACTGTCAATTTGCTACTGTTATGAATCAGGCAACTCCTATGAAAGGGTCATTCGACCTCCAAAGGTGTCGTGACCCACAGGTTGAGAACCACTGCAGTATAAGAAAGAGCTTAACGTGAAGAAGTCATCTTAATATCCAGAAACCAGCCCAGCCCTGTCCAACAGAAGTCCATGGTGCCAGTGCTAGCTATTACACTCTATAGAATATGAAACGGCAGGCCTGTGATGCAGCAAGGTGAAGCAGGAAGAGCACAGGCCAGGGGATGCCAAGTCTGGGGGCTCCAAGGGCAGTGGAAGCCTGGCAGGGTACCAGCAGCTCTCAGGGCTGGGTAGCCCACAGAGCAGGCAGGAAGGTGAAGGGGCCGAGAGAGGAGGGGTCCCCAGTATCTCTCTTATAAAAAGGCCACATGTCCCCGGAGGTATCATCAGGGCTGTGAGCTGATTGACAGGTTGGGCTTCCCCTCTTCACAAATGCAAGTTGACAGAAAATCTAACCACCACAGACAATCGATGAAAAGGTGCAACTCCTAAAAGCAAAATAAATACGCATATCTATATGAAATATAGCACCTCGTTGTATATCCTACCAATCTTGAGAAAAGAGGCACTGTAGTCAGTTTCATTAGCTTCCCCCTTCCTCCAAAAAACACAGTGTAGAAATAGCTGATGATCCTACTTGATGCTAAATCATTAAAGAAGCTATTAGGATATCAATCAATAACCTGCCATGGTTGACCTGAACTTACACATTTTGTCCCAGTCTGCACTTCCATTCTATAGCCGTACTCAGCTCACTGTCATCAAGTCAACTCTAACTCATACTGTTTCCACAGAACAAGGTAGAGCTGCCCCTGCGGGTTCCTGAGACTGAAACGCTAGGGTATTAGATAGCGTCATCTTTCTCCCCTGAAGCTGTTGATGTTTTCGAACTGCTAACTCTGGGGTTAGCTGACCCACTCATTACCCACCACACCACAAGGTTCCTGGTTCCACACTCTATGAGTTGTTTGGAGACAAAGATTTTCCTGAGCTGGGAATTGTGACGTCTAGGATCTTGCTCATTGCACAATTAGTCTTGGGTACCGATTGTTGCTGTTTACAAGACTACCACTGTGGATGGACTGACAGAACAAAAAAATATTTTCTCGCAGGACTGGAGCCTAAAAGTCCAAAATCGGGATCTTGGCTGTGTCAATTGCTTTCTTATAAGAAGTCCCAAGTGTTCCTTGGCTCTTTGGCCTGTAGATGAACCTCACGTGGTGTTTGTCTTTCTCATGTGTGCACACACTTCTGCGTCTAATCTGCTTTTTTATAATTCACAGGTTAACTAGGATTATAAATCACCCGCATTAGCTATGATCTAGCTAACATGACAAAGAAAATACTATTGCCAAACAAGATGGTGTCTAGGGCCTGGGAAGCTTCCAACACCATGTGGAAAGGCACATTTTAATGCGCAGTGGAAGACACACAGCCCAGCCACGTCTTTCTAAAGTCCTACCACTGTTGGAAGATACTGTTGTAGTATGTGCATCACTCAAGAGACCTACAGACCCTCCTCCCTTTCAAGTTCGCTTCATGCGGCCAAAAGCATTGCCTCTCCTTTCCTCAAGGACGCAGTTCTCAACCTGTGGGTCACGACTTTTGGGGGTCGATGACCCTTTCACAGGGATCACCTGATTCATTACCGTAGCAAAATTAGTTAGGAAGTAACAACGAAAATAATTTTATGGGTGTGGGGGGGAGGGTCACCACCACACGAGGAACTGTATTAAAGGGTCGCGGCACTAGGAAGATTGGGAACCACTGTTCTAGGATGTCCTGAACCTCCCAAAGGATCATTCCAAACCTCATTGTGTTTTTCACCTTGCCAAAATGTCAAAGTCTTGTATTGTAAATCTTTGGGTATCTTTTGAAAGGGAATAGATACTTGGAAGACATCCACACGTTAACATCCAAACACATTACTATAGAAAGCTATCATTGTCTTTTTTCAGTTATTAAAGAATGTAAAGTTGTCCACTCTGTGTTCCACTTTTGATTCCAGGCTGAGATGTAGAAAGCATTCTTCTGGTGGTACAGTGAATCGCTGCAGGGGCAGGTAGGTCAACCTGTAGCACCCTATCATTTGAACTTTCTTACGGTCCATTTGCATTTGTTCCAGGTTTTAATATTTTCTACTTTCTTTTCAATTGAGGTTTTTATTTGTTTTACTTTATCACTTTTGATAATGTTTTGAAATGTTTTTTCTGTAGATGAAATCTATGGATTCTGTAACTCTATAGAGACAATAATTGGACTCATGGTTCCTTGGGAGTGTGGCAGGGGAGATTGGAGGGAGACAGGATGCTAATAATCATGAGTACAAGAATGGAAGAAATGTTCTTGAGATGATGATGGTTCTTGAGATGATGGTGGTGATGCTTGTACTAGTGTTCTTGATGTGATTCAACTATTGCATTGTATGATTTGTGAATTAGATGTCAATAACACTATTGGGGACAGCATAGAACTGCCTCATATGATTTCCAATTCTGTTATTCTTCATGGATAGTAACTTCCATTCTCTCTGTTAGTAGCTCATTACTTAACCGCAGCATAACCAGCTCTCCTTAAGTAATATGTGACTAGAGGAAAGTATCGCTGACTTAAGTTTTGTGGAAGGTCTGGATTAAAGATTTGAAAGAAGGCTGAATCTCGAGGTCTGTAAGTGTTACCAGAGAACTTTCTTTTTCTTATTATGTTTCCTGTACGATTACGACGTACAGGTAAATGAGAACAAGATGTGTTGGAATGTAAATGCAGTTGACATTGACCAAAACAGGAAAAATTAAAAGAAATCATAAAATGTTGTGGGTTAGACATTAGGATGCTAACCAAAAGATAATGGATTCAAACCCACCAGCCTCTCCTGGGCGAAAAAGATGAGTTGTCTCAGAAACCCTGTCTAGAAATGCTATGAGTCAGAATCAACTTGATAGCAGTGAGTTGGAACTTGGAATTGACTTGTGAACCATTAAAGTTTATTTTAAACTTCCAAACTCCACAAGACCTTGTGCAAAACTCTCGAGAATGGCCAGCGGTGTGTGCTAATAATACGAAAGACAACTGGAGAAGAGGTTTGGGAATAGCCTATCTATGCTCAGTGATGAGATGCCTAAAAGTGACTGTAATTTTGGGGAGAGAACAATGACTTCCTCAGTCCTGTCACAACATTGGGTTTTCAACCAGAAAAGGACTCATGAGCCTAATAAGGGTCCATAGAGTCCTTGATTAAAAGTAGTTGCTCATGTGACCTGACTTACTGGCAGAAACAGGGGACCACTAGTGTTCACTCTTGAGATTATTTACTATTTGACTAGAAGTTACTCAATTATTTTAAGGGAGACCCCAACTTGCCTCAGGATAGAGCCAAAAGTTTTAATATGTGCTCTGGATCACACAATATCTTGGTTTTCTGACTAGCTTGCAAGTCTAGATAGAGCAGAGGATGTACACTGGTGCAGATAGGAGCAGGAGGCACAGGGTACCCAGGGTGGATGATCCCTTCAGGACCAGGGGTGTGACTGGCAACACTGGGAGGGTAGAGGGTGAGTGGGTTGGAAAGAGGGAACCGATTACAAGGACCCATACGTGACCTCCTCCCTGGGAGACGGACAGCAGAGAAGGGGGAGAAGGGAGACGTCGGACAGGGCAAGATATGACAAAATAATAATTTATAAATTATCAAGGGCTCATGAGGGAGGGAAGAGCAGGGAGGGAGGGGAAAGAAGAGAACCCGATGCAAAGGGCTTAAGTGGAGAGCAAATGCTTTGAAAATGATGAGGGCAATGAATGTACAGATGTGCTTTACACAATTGATGTATGTATGGATTGTGATAAGAGTTGTATGAACCCCATATAAAACGTTAAAAAAAAGAAAGAAAGAAAGAAAGAAAGAAAGAAAGAAAGAAAGAAAGAAAGAAAGGTAGGCTTCCACTCAGTCCGTAGAGATGTTCTTCTGTATTTCCAGGGTGAGACTATCCTGGAATAAGCTGGGCCAAAAGCCACCATCCTGCTTCTGCTTGTGGTTGGACAAAAGGTGTTCACATGGTTCATGAGCTCTGTAACCCACAGAAAGGCAGGTGAAGTGGAAGTCAATGCAAGATCGATGAATTAAGAGGTTTTTCACAACACAGGAAACTCTTAGCCGAGCTGGTTCCCCTGAAACGTTGAGTCTTGTTTTCCATGGCATGGTGCAGCTGATGCTGTCACTCTGAGGTCAGGGGCAGGAAAACTGGTGGGGTGGGGAGAGATTAGTGGTCTGAAAATATGCAATCGGTATGGCATGGCAGCAGGGAGCTGACAGCCCTCAGGGACCACAAACAGGAGACAGCCAGCAGCTCAACTGAATTAAAACAAACTGTGATTTTAAAAAAAGTAAGAGAAATATATCCAAGTGATTGAGAATTTGATAAATTAGGGATGAATTTCCATAGAACCTCCTCCCTTAAGAGATAAAGTATTAAGTGATATTGTATATCTAAGGAAATTAACCTAGTGGTAGGATCATAATAATTAATCAATTAAAAACCTGGCAGCTTTTATTCTTATTATTATGTATTCAGAAGCAAGTCGGTACAGCTTACCCTTAGCCATGGTATTATTTCATTGGAATTTTCCTCCAATTGCACCAGAAAACTTTGATTCTCATTTTAGAGCCATGTACCTGACCCTGTGGGTGGAAAAACTCCACTCATGAGTTTGGAGAGGACAGACACACTGCTAAGGCAGCTGCCATGGAACTGAGTGAGCATGGTTAGTTTGTATCATTGAAGCCAAGAATGCTAACGCAGTGCGGATACATGGGTCCTCTGTTAGACTAAATAAAGAGCAGTGAGCCCATTTTTATGTTGGGGAAGGATTTATTTATTTATTGGTGTTTTTTAACAGTAGGGAATGGCTTCAGTGTAGGAACCTCAGGCTTTGTCTAACTTGTACCGAACAATGAAATGAAGCCACGCAAAAATGTACTCAATTGCCCAGATGGTTCCAGAAATGCAGTCTTTTGATTTCCTATCTCTGAAATAAATCAGAGGCATATTTAATATGGTCTGGCCTTGTGGGACACAATCTCAGTAACCTTTCCAACAGGGTAGAGGGTCTCTCTGGTTGGCCGTGACCGGCTCTTCCTGGATCCACACAGCTCTTTTCTGGGGTGTCAGTCCACTTTTCCACCTATAAAAAGCTGATGTTCTAAGAGAAGTCTGCACAGGGTTGGAGTCCAGTTTGACGTTTGGTTCATTGGGTGTTTGAAAATCAAAGATGCTGAGACTGTCTAATCCTAGGCCTCTGTCCTAGGCCAATTCCTTGCTCAGGATAAGATTTTGAGAGAGTAAGCCAATGGGTAATACATCTCTCACAAAGAAGGAGCTCTGAATGTCACCTTATGAGTGGATGAAGCATGATGATTAAACATACATTTTCAATTTATGCTAGGTAGTAAGAACATTAATGGAAAAGAGTAATTCAGTAGTGTGAAAGACAGAAATTCAAACTTTTCTAAGACAATTATTTATCTTGTCAAGTTTCAGTTCTCTCAACCACGAAAGAGCTTAATGTTATAAAGATCAAATGAGATATTTGTAAAGAGTGATACCTAGCTCAAAAGTAACTCTGGTGGCCCTGTGGGTTAGGCATTGTACTGAAAGCTGCAAGGTCAGTTGTTCAAACCCTGCAGTTGTTCTGTGTGAGAAAGATGAGACTTTCTGCTTGTACGAAGATTTACAGTTTCAGAAACCCTATGCCACTGTAAGTCTGAATTGTCTTAATGAGAGTTAGTTTTTATACCCAACTCACAAAAGGTACTCAATAAATATTAGTTCTCTCCCCAAATTGCAACTTTTTTGAAATTTAATTTCTTTTATTTCCAAGTTTGATTGGCATATAATTAGCATATGATACAATTTCAATAGCTCAACCACATCAAGAAGAGCTGTACAGTCATCTCCACAATCAGTTCTAGAACATTTTCTTCACTCTTGCTTATTTGCTGTTGAGTACATACACAGAAGAACATGCACTAACTCAACAATGACTATATTTAAGATTCAGCAACATCTATTGTCCAGTTGTTCTCTTTCTCTTTTTTCCTAGTTGTTTCTCCCTCATTAATATGAACTCGTTGTCCCTTAAGTCTCCTATGTAATCTTTCAGGTTGCTATTGTCAATCTGATTCCATATAAGTAGATCTTAAAATAACACAATGCTCAAAGCATACCTTTCTTAGTCTTTAACCAAACTCACTACCGTCAGGTCAAGTTTGAGTCTTGGCAACCCAAAGGACAAAAGAGAACTCTTAGGAGAGTAGAAAGTGACATCTTTCTCCTGCAGCTTCAAACTACTATGTGCGTGTGTTAGTCTGGGAACTTAAAAAAAAACAAATCCACAGAAACTCATGTATAAGAGAAAGTCTTATGTAAAGGTTAAGTGCGCATCAAGAAAACATCCCAACCCAGTGCTGCCCAAGCCCACAAATCCAACATTAACCCATTAGCCCATATGTCCAACACCAGTCCACAAAGTCCTCCGTCTCACAGAACATAAAATGATGCTGACTGTAGGAGGAAAGCCGAGTCAGTGAATGTGTAAGCATCTCGGTGCTGGCAGGGGTCTCCACACGGCTGCTCCAGCACCCAGGGCTGCATTGGGGTAAGTCCATGTGGCTTCTCCTCAGGGATGTCTTGCAGGAAGTGAGCCTTGCAAGCTAAAGCAGGGAACTGGCTAAGGCAGCTGCACCCTGGTCCGACCATCAGGAAGCAAGAAACCCGAGAACTCGAAAGGCAAGGCTCACGGAGCCATTTGTTTCTCTGCCCTTCAATTAACCCCACATGTGTTTATGGGACAGGTTGGCACAATACACTATCAGTGCGTAACGGCCTAATGCATAAGCCATCATGCTATAAATGTATATTCCATACATGAATCTAAACCATTGCTTACTTTTAAGAAAAGCCTAGAAGCGTTGGTTTAAGGTTTAAACATGTGTTTCTGGGCAATAATTTCTGGGGTTTACCAGCCCTTCATGGCCTAGAAAGTCTAAATCAGGGAGGATTGAAAATTCTGCTCCATAATTTCTCTGCTTTTGATCAGATTCTTCTACAGAATTCTTTTTTTAAAAAAAACTTTTTATTTGGGGTTCATACAATTCTTATCACAATCCATACATACATCCTTTGTGTCAAGTACATTTATACATTTGTTGCCATCATCATTCTCAAAACATTTGCTTTCTACTAGAGACCTTGATATCAGCTCCTCCTTTTTCCCCCTCCCTTTCTGCTCCCCCTCCCTCATGAATGCATCATAATTCATAAATTATTATTATTTTGTCATAGCTTACACTCTGACGTATCCCTTCACCCACCCTTCAGAAGTCCATCCCCCAGGGAGGAGGCTGTATGTAGATCCTTGTAATCGGTTCCCCCTTTCTACCCTACCCTCCCTCTACCCTCGCAATATTACCACTCTCACCACTGGTCAATGTTTGTAATTATAGCTGGGACCCATCCAGTTTAGTCTCAAGGCCAACAAGGTAGTTGTTCATTGAGGTAACTAGCCACCCATTCTACTTCCATCTTTGTTCTTGATTCTCCTTTTTCTGTCCCTACAGATTCTCTGACAATATGTTACTATTATTGTTTTGTTTTTGTACCTCATTAAGCATAACTTTGGTACAAACCATGACTTCTGAACATGAAAAATAAATAAAAGGAAAATATTCAGATACATCCTTTGGAGAAGGCCAATTTTGAGAGATATATTCAGAGAAGTTTTGGGGAAAATAACCATAATTCTGTGATGCTCATCTATCCCACACAATTGCTGTAGACAAAATGGGTGCATAAGCAAATGTGGTGAAGAAAGCTGACGGTGCCTGGCTATCAAAAGATACAGCATCTGGGGTCTTAAAGGCTTAAAGATAAACAAGTGGCCATCTAGCTAAGAAGCAACAAAAATCCGCATGGAAGAAGCACACCAGCCTGTGTGATAATGAGGTGTTGATGGGATCAGGGATCAGGCATCAAAGACCCAGAACAAAGATTATACCAATGTGAATAGGGAAGCAGCATGGAGTGGAGACGCAAAGCCCATCTATAGACAATTGGACATCCCCTTACAGAAGGGTCACAAGGAAGAGAAGAGCCATTCAGGACACAGTAAAGCACTGATCAAACATGCAACTTTCCTCTAAATTTTTAATGCATCCTCCCTCCCACTATCATGACCTCAATTCTACTTTACAAATCTGACTAGACCAGAACATGAACACTACTACAGATAAGAGCCTACAACACAGGGAATCCAAGACAGATAAACCTCTCAGGACCAATAATGAGAATAGAGATACCAGGAGGGGCAGGGGAAGGGGGGTGGAGAAAGAGGGAATACTAGATCACAAGGATCAATATATAACCCCCTCCCAGGGGAATGAACAACAGAAAAGTGGGGGAAGGGAGACATTGGACCATATAAGATATGAAAATACTAATTATAATTTATCAAGGGTTCATGAGGGAAGGAAGGCAGAGGAAGGAGGGAAAATGAGCTGATATCAAGGGCTCAAGTAGAAAGAAAATGATGATGGCAACATATGCACAAATGTGCTTGATACAATGGATGGATGTATGGATTGTGATAAGAGCTGTAAGAGACCCTAATAAAATTATTTAATTTTAAAAAGAGAAAGGAAAAAAAAGCCATCAGATGTTTTCAGTGTTGAAGGAACCGCCTATAAAAGTATTCCTTTTAGATCAAACCACACAATGGGATCTTTCTTTTCATAATAAGAATGATAGAAGAAAGTGTTCAGTTTTTACCGAGAAACTATAGAACTCGGAGAATTAATTAATGTGGCTAAAATTATATGAAACTTTTTGTAATATTTTCATACAAAGATCAAAGTAAGGTTCTTATGTTGTACTCAGTATCTATGTGGCGTAAGCAACACCTACTTGGTTATTCGCGAACGATTGAAAAATACAAATGCTTAGCTTTTATCACATGATCTTATCACATGATCTCAGGACACTAGACCTGAAGCAAATTGTTGGGTATTAGTCTACATGAGTGTAAACTAGGAATTGAGGTGCTTGTTCTCAGCATGGGTTCAAATTGTAAGATTCTTTTAATAAGAGAAGTAGCTTAAGGCGTCACAAGAAAAACATCAACAATAATAGCAACAAAAACATCAACACCCCCCCCCCCGCCCCAGACACACATAAAAATAGTGTGGGCTGAACTGGTCAGAATCTAGTTGTACAACTTCAGGGGAGTGTCATTGCGTGGTGAGTTAATAGATGTAACTCTGAAGAAGAGGTGGTTCTAGAGGTGTGAAAGATGCTGTCTGTGCCGAGCTAGATCACGCAACTGTTTCAGTGTTTTTTTGACTTCCACCTACTACTTATCCTGTCCAATCTCTTCCCCTAATTATGAAAAGTTACAAGGAAGAAATGTTGAGGAGTTAACATCCAGAGGGCAGCATCCCACCCCCTTGACCAATGAATGTAGATGGTGTATACACACCCCAGCTCCCTTGCCTCTTGGATCAGATCATTATGAGACAGAGGCCATAGCATTTCTTAGAGCATCACTACAGGAAGCTGTCAGTGTAGATGAGCTATATGAATACTTCAGAATTTCTTTCAGGGACTCTAGGTGCCTACTGAGATAGGTAATTTAGTAGCATATTTACCAACTGACTTCTGCTTCTCATGTTACTGTCCCATTGTCCAATAGATATTGCAAATATTTGCCTAGCAAAGGGACTGAATGTGAACCTGTCTCAGGATCTTGTAGTGGTTCCCAATCTTCCTAATGACGCCACCCTTACATAGAGTTCTTCATGTGGTGGTGATCCCCCAACCATAAAATTATTTTTGTTGCTACTTCATAACTGTAATTTTGCTACTGTTATGAATTGGGCGAACCCTGTACAAGGGTAGTTCGACCCCCCAAGGGGTCATGACCCATAGGTTGAGAACTGCTTTAGGGGATGGCAAACTGAAATCAGGTACAATCCAAATCTGCTTAAAAATATCAAGTATGTGGTTAAGACTGTGGTCCTTTTGAAGGGAAATGCTATTCTGAGTCTACTAGAGTTAGAATCATAATCCTGAGTAGCTGCCAGGGTACAATGGACATTCCTGAAAAATGTAACAGGAAAACCTCTCACTTACCATCCATGCTCATGGAATAAACAGTTGAAATTCCCAATTAGAGTTCCCAATGAGTCAGGAAGTGTCCAAATGCATGTTATTTCTGTTCCTACCCAACATTGCAGGCCTTTAAAAGTAATTTTGCTACCAACTATATTTTGTTTTTGAGTACAGGGAAATGAGATGGGGGAAAAAAATCTTATGTTTAGTCACTCAAGTAGCTAAATGACAGAAACATTTAAATTTAGAAGAGGTGATAGAGCAACTCCACAGGAAATGGCTCAGCAATTAGAAATGCACTAGGAGACTGTGACTATGAATACAGGTAGACAGATGTGGCACAGACCGAGGTTAACGCGAGTCATAGTTGTAAAAGGATACACACTGTAGAGAATGTCACTTATTTGTTACTGAGTAGGCCATATGATATAAAATATAGTTTATTAGGAAGAATTATGAAAATTAGGTATCATTATTCTTATTAATTATATTGTAATAGCAAAATAATTTAGCAGAAGAGAGAAAAAGCAAGGAGGAGAAGTAGCCAAAGCTATCAATGGTTCTTTATAAAAGAGATATAATTTACAAGTGGCTCATGTAAAAGGTGGAGCCATTGAAGGAGAATCTGCAAAGTGAGGTTAATCAAAGGGGGAATTCATTATAGAGAATGAAGGGGACATATCCAGAATGTTTGGCAGAAATGGAATGTGAAAAATCAGTAAATTCAACAGAGCATACATGAGGGGACTTCAAAAAGTTTGTGGAAAATGGAATTAAAAGAATGTGTTTTTTTTCCCCCACAAACTTTTTGAAGTTCTCTTGTATAGGATGTTCATGTCCTTAGGAAGAGCACTTCTGGTGACCTTTAAGCTAATTCTCTTCATTCCTCGACTGAAAGCCCTCCTGTAGTTTCCCATGTCCATCGGAATAAAAGCCAAAATCCATCCAATGGTCTGGGGCATCCTCTATGATGCGCCCATTTCCCTCTCCATTCTCCACTCCTAAGACTCATTATTCACTTCGTTTCTGAAACATTAGTGTCTTTGATGAGCTCCAAACACCTAGACGTGGTCCTGACCCCAAGCCTCTGCAAAGACTATTCTCGCTGCTTACAGGAGCATCAACAGGGCAGCCTCCCTCCCCAGGGTTTCCTCACATGCTCACATATCACCTTCGGAAAGAAGCCTTTCCTGTCGATTCTCTTTAACATTCCAATTCTCCCCCTCATAAAGTTTCTTTTTATTTGTTAATTACTTCCAGTTTTTCATATTATGTTTATCTCTCATAATGTAAATCTCCCCACAAGTATGTAAGCTTGAGAACTGGAATTGTGCCTGATTTTTCCCCCACTGATATATCTCAATCATTTGGTTGACATATACTAGGTGTCCACTGAATGTTTAGGGAATGAGTAAGTGCTCTCCCATTGCTTCCCTAGTGCCTGGCACAAAATAGTTGTTGAATTAATGGGTGACATTATCAGGGAACCTAGGTTTGAAACATCTAATAGGGGTCAAAGTATCTTGAGATACGAAGTTCAAGTTGACCTTTGACTTTGTTTTAAACAACAAATGTAAATTAAAACAGTATTCAAAGGATGAGCAACAATTATTTCTAACTATTGGAATTTATTGTTCAATTTTGAGCTGTGAAATACTTTATCATAGATCTCCTGAACCCGACCTAGGCTACACTATAAGAATTTTATTTAACAAAACTTGTGAGGCAAATATATTTGGAGACCTGGGGTGATCCAACTTGAAAAGACTACAATTGAGTTTCTTTTCTTTCCACTTTATGGACTCCAAAAATCAGTCTCCCAAATCTGTATTTTCACAAGATTTCAAATATCTAACCATGGGGTGTAAATTCTGACCATGCATATAGAAATATTAATAGTCCTAACTAAGATGATATTGTTTTTAAATGAGGAAACTTCAGAGAACAGGTTTTAAAGTAATCCAAAACATTAAAAAATATTACAGCTTAAATATAGTATGAAAAAATCACTTTTGACTGATGCTGCAAGTTTCAAAACAACCTTAATTTTCTGAGTTTCTCTGAAACAAATGAATCATGCAAAATCTGAGTAGCTGACTTCTTTCCAGAAATGGCTCAAACCCTAGCCATGTTTCCACCATTACCAGAAGGCAAGAGGGGATATTGACAAGTAATGACAGCTCTTCTGACTTTGTGACTTTTCCACCAAATCCATCTTTCTGTGCACATCAGCATCTTGTTTTAACAGAGGCCATGAGACTGACCGGGACTAATTGGCTTTGGAGCCAAGCTATTGGATAAGCTCAGGTTTTCTAGATCCTTTTAATGTTATATGACACCTACATTTAAGATTACATTCATGCAGATGAGATGTGACAAGCTACAGTGACCCATGTTTTGGCACTTTATTTTAATTCTATCACCGACTGTTAATGGCACCCCAGATTCATCATGCCTTGAATTTCAGGGCATGAAAGATTCAAGCAGATAGTATTTTGGCCACAGACACATGCAGATTTCAAGTGGGAAGCCAGATTTCATTCTGGTTGTTTTTATTTTTCCTGGATGGGATGTTACTGAACAATTATGTCTGTTTTTCCTCCCAAAGTACTATGTTAGAAAAGTCATCGTCCTTTATGAATGACTATGCCTTTTAAAAATGTTTTAATCACACAGGAGGAATTCACATAACACTTCTAAATAAATACTGTATTAAAAGGGCAGGTTACAAAATAATAGATTTGGGTCATATAAAATACATAATATTTAAAGACCTTGGCTTTGAGATTGCTTAGTGGCTCACTGTGGAAGCACTGGCTGTTAGCCAACGCCACTTGAACCCACTTGACTTCGTAGGAGAAGCAACCTGGCTCTCTAGTCCCCTAAAGAAACAGTCTTTGACACCCAGTGGGGTGATTTGATCCAATAGGATCGCCACCAGTGTCAGTCAACTTGACAGTACACAAAAACAATTCATATATCTGAAAATGTCAATATAACCCTTTATTACTATTATTACATTCAGCTCACGTCTCACCAACAAACAAAAACCTGACATCAATTATTGTTAGCGCCCCTGGGTAGGCTGGGTTGCCTACAGAAACAAAACCAGTGACACTCATATCTGTATAAGAAAGAGCTTTATATCAAAATTAATCTTATATCAAGAAGACATCCCAACCCAGTCCAAATCAAGCCCAAGAGTCAGATGCTATTTGGAGCCCTCTTTAGACTCGTGGAGCTGAAGGTCGATGGTGCAGAAAGGTAAACCGGGATGACGATGATCACAGGCCAGTGGGTGCAGAATCTTAGGACAGTGGAAACATGGCAGGGAGCCTCCAGCAGGCTCCCAGGGCCAGTGACCCAAATGTGAGTATGCCTGGTGACAGATCCAGAGTTGCAGCAAGTAGGGAGAGCAATGGGGCAGAGAAAGGAAAGGGAAGTTCTCATGATGTCTCTATAGAAAAAGCGACCACCCCCCCCCCGCCCCCCCGGAGACATAGGTACTCCACTGCTATAGTTTCACACAGGTGAACGGTGACATAACAGCTAACTGCCCAAATTCTTCTTTAGCCCATATAAGTCAGTCCATGGGAATCTCTAAAGAAAGGAGTTTGGGTGAATGGAAGATACTGCCAAAGAAATGTAATCTCAAACACAATTGTGAAGAGGATTTGCAGAGGAGCTGGGCAAGGCTAGGCAAGGAGCACACAGCGAAATACACAGCCCTTCTGCCCTGATCACAAAACTAAAGATAGACCTCTGGACTGCAAACAAAACAAAACAAAACAAAACATTGCACAACACTTTCTACAAAAAACACCCCAAAAAGTTTCATAAGCAAAACCTAGGGCACTAAAGCAGTATTCCTGTACAACTGAAGGAGGTGATTTTAAAAAGAGTTTTTCCACAAGTGAGCATTCGAGATTATTTTAGCTAAAGTGGATAGATGTGCAATCTAATGTTGAATAGTTTCTCCTTAAATCTACATTTCTTCTCATATCTTTATGAGAGAGAGTTATGTAAAATCCATACATAATTTATGGATTCCAGATAAATACTGCCTCTTAACAATGTGTATATCTTAACAATGTTTATGTCTGGTTCAGGGATTATAAAGTAATTTTTTATTTTAAAATATTTTCCAAATCTTCTAATATGTGCAGTTATTGTGCTCATAAAAGAAAATAATGTTTAAATATAAAGTTAGGAGATAAAATTTTAGTTCTATAACTGGGTTACTACTCAGACTCAACTGTAAGATAAGTTTATATGTTGAACTCAAAATCATCACCAAATCATGTTGATTTTATCTTTAAAAACCACCTCTAGTTTCTGCTACTTTAGTCCAGGCCTTCATTCTTTCTTGAACATCAAGCAGTAATTTGTACCAGTTTCTACCAACTGTTCACTTCACTAAAGCCAGATGGGAATTTTGAACCATGAATTGAATTGTAACATTCTCTAGCTTAAAACTTTTTGACAATTTCTCAAGTGAAATTGAAATGGACTTGGAATCTTTGGTGTCAAACAAGTCCATCTCAAACACACTAAGACATATATGAGATACCTTAGAAGACACCTGTGAGAACACATTATTTTATTCAATTACTTCATTCTTCACTTCCCTAACTGAAAGCAGTTCCAATCATTAATGATGAAACAATAGCATCAATATTGCAACAAAGCATTTACTTTGAATAAAATGTATGTCATTAGATAAAATAATAGTTATTTTTCTTCTCATCAATTTTTATTATTAAAAGCCACATTTTCTTTCCTAAATTAAGCTAATTTTTTCCAAACTATATAATGGTGTGCAAATTTCTCCGAATGTATATATGTTAAATTGATGTAAAGTTCACAAAATCTCAGGTTATCTACATACTGATTAAAAGTTTGAAAACTCAGATTACACCTATGTTTTTAGTGCAAAGTATTTAATACAAGTTTTTCTTTAGGTAGACTAATTCAGAATTATATTAAATATTCACCTACTCTGTCAATAAATCCTTTCAATTAAAAACACACACACACACCTTATGCCCTAGGGGGAGGATTGATAATATTCTCTAAAATGAAATAACAATATTTCAGTGGTTCTCAACCTCCCTAATGCTGCAACCCTTTAATACAGTCACTCATGTTGTAGTGACCCCCAACCATAAAATTATTTTCGCTGCTACTTCATAACTGTAAGTTTGCTACTGTTATGAATCATAAATATCTGATATGCAGGATGTATTTTCATTGCTACAAATTGAACATAAAGCATAGTGATTTCTCACAAAAACAATGTTATTATATATTGTGAAATATTTATTTCTAATGACAAATAAGTGAAATTTTGTCGTTTAGCATGGGGTAACAATCTTCATGCCGGGGAATCATATGTGGATGTATCTGCATGTGGGTGGACCCGCCTGGAGATGGATAGAGGAACAGTGTCTCCGTTCCTAAGACCATCGGAAATATGTGTTTTCCAATGGTCTTAGGAGACCCCTGTGAAAGGGTCATTTGACCTCCAAAGGGGTAGCAACCCAGAGGTTGAGAACCGCTGCTCTAAGGTGAACCAGAAACATATGTTAACCATAGATGTATGAATGGATTTTGGGCTCACACTTAATTCTAGTCCCAATATAAAAACAATTAATTCTTATAACATGGCCGTTCTTGATGCTCACCCTCATGAAGAGATCACTGAAGATTATTTTAATTTTATAGTATTGATCTTAAATGATGCTTTGTATTGTTTTGATTTTGGATTTATTGTGGCTTGCATTATGACCTAACCTAGGTTCTATTCTTGAGAGTGTTCAATGTGCACTGCAAAAGAATGTGTACTCTGCTCTTGTTAGGGGGCGTGCCCTTTTGTTGTTAGGGGGCGTGCTCTGCAATGTCTAGGAGGTTAAGTTAGTCACTTGTGTTTTTAGAACTGCATTTTGATGAATTTATTCTGCCTTTAATTGAAAGTAGTACATTAAATTCTCATACTATAACTATTATTGTGGGTTATTGATTTCTCTTTCCATGTGTTAAAGTTTGTTTCATGAATTTTGAAACTCTGTCCTTAAATGCATAGATATTTTTTACGGTTATGTCCTCTTGAAGGATTCAACCTTTATTCATTTTATTATGACCTTCCTTGTCTTTTATACTAAAGTCTATTTTTAAAAAAATTAATATTGCCACTGTTTGGCTGCTCTGTTTGGCTGCCATTTGCATGACATATTTCTTTTTTACATCCTTTGATATTTTTTTAAATCATTTTTATTTTTACATCTAGCATAGCTGTTGTGGGCAGCATAATGTTGGGTCATATTTTTTTGTCCACTCTGACACCTTTTGTACCTGATTGGCACATTAATTAATTTACACTCAGTGTAATTATTGATAGCTATAAATTTATTGTCATTTTTGTGTATTGTCATGCTATTAATTTCTTAGTTTCATATTTTTAGTGTAGTTTCTGTAAAGATCTTTTCATTTCCTCTGTTGTTGATTTTATTTTTACTGTTTTTACAATTCATTTTTTTGCATATGAGAAAATTTATTGATTGTGTTTGCCATTACTCTGTTATTCATTTTTTAATCCATACATTTAAAACAATCTATTCCGTCTAGATATCATCTTGATTGTCTTTCCATTTGAAAGTTCTTTAAGTGCACCATTTCCCCTCTCTTTTTGCTTTGTTGTTGAGTAATTTCCAAATTAATATTTCTGGGCCCCTATTTTCAGTTTTGCAGGTTTATTTTATTTTTGAGAATTCTTTATCTGGCTGGATGATGTTGTCATGTGTCTTAATCTCCATTTTTGTCTCATGTTGGTTCTTCAACTATCTTTTATTTAGAATCCTTGTAATAATAGTCTGTTTTGTACAAAATCCCTTAATTTCTGTTTATCTAGAAATGTCCTAATTTATTTTTCAAGTGCCCTAATTTCACCAGAATATATGAGGAACACTTTTTGTGGATACCAAATTCTTGGTTGACATTTTGAATCTTGCCTGCATGGTTTTTGCCTAGAAATCAGAGCTTAGTCTAATTGTTTTCCCCATTGTAAGTAATATTTTGTTTCTCCTAAACTGTGCTCAATATTATTTATCTGTCTATGGTGAATGTGATTTTTATATGTCTTGGTGGTTTTATTTTGGGGTCCTAGTACATAATCTATTCAGAATTCATTGAACTTCTTAAATGGATATTTTCTCATCTTTCTTACCAGGGAAGTCTGCTCAGAAGAAATTTTCAACAATTTCCTGTGTACTTTATTATATGTCTTTCTTTGTTCTAGATGTAAATTATTGCTTTTGTTGGTCTCACACATGATTCTTAGGCTTTATTAATTAAATTTTTTTTTATTCCTCTAACAGGTTTATATCAAGGAATTTGTCTTCAAATTTGCTGATTTTGTCATCCAGTGATTCAATTTCACTCCTTTGTCCTTCCAATGTGATATCTATTTCTGAAAATTTATTGGTGATTTCTATTTGCTGGGTTTTTGTCTATTTTCTATTTATATTACCAATGCTTTGATTTTGTCTGTGTTCCCCTTGGTCTGTTCTCTATTTGCTGAAGGACATGGTTTATAATACTTATGTCTTTCTCAGGTAGTAGTACCACGTCTTCCTCAGGAGAATGTTCTGATCTTGTACTTTTGTCACAGGCTTGAACCATCTCCACCTGCCTCTTTTTGTGAATTGAAGATGTCTGTTCTCTCTGAGACACTGTGGCTTTATTATGTATACACAAGTTGTTTCTATATTGTTTTTATTTGTCCTGATTGTGTTGTTATGTTTGGATATATCTGGCTGGGGACGGTGAGCATGCAACTCTGGCTAATAAAGGCATCTCTCCCCCCTGTCTCACAGGGTTAGGTAATGGATGGCAATGTGGCTATGAGTCACCTGAGAGTGAAGTGGATGAGGATTGGTGCTGTCATTGATTTAGTGGTTCAGCAGTGAGTTCAAGCACTTTCCAGGTGGGTGGGGCAGCAGGTGTGGGTGTAGCAGTCACTACTTCCCACCAGATGGAACATACAAAGCCATTTTTGGCTGCTGTCTCCTGCATGTGTTGAGGAACTGTGAACTACAGGCCAATGTGCATGCTCATAGCTCTAGTGGGGAAGCAGGGTGGCAAAGGCAGAGGGCAGATAAGCAGTGGGAACAGAGTATTATCGATGTGCTTATAGAATCACGCTGCTGTTACCTTTCACTAGCCAGTGGGGGGTCAATGTGTAAGTATAGTCATCATCCTTTGTTGGTTTGGAGGAATTGAGGGGTGAGTGATGGGTGGATACTTGTGCAGTCACGCCATTTCCACATCTTACAAGGAAAGGGAAGGTGGTAGGGTTGGTGAATGAATGTGCGTGCAACTGCACTTGCTTATTCATCGAGTGGGATCAGTAATGGATGGGGAGGAGCAAATGGCTGGACCCATGCCCAAGTAGTCCACTGCTACTCAGTTGGGCCAGGGATGCAATATGGCGGCAGGCACAGGTATGCGCTGCAAATCAGAGGGGGTGGATGCACTACTCTTGATCCACCAAATACATGCCTCTGGTCACCAGGGAAGCAGTGTGGCAGTAAGTGTGATGCTGCAGTCTGTGAGCGCATACGCCACTGACTGTGGAGGATGTGTGAAACACAGGCCTCTGGGGGAGCAGAGCTGCAGAGGATCCCTGGGGAAGAGACAGTGTGTACTGGGTGGAGCATTAGTGGTGATGGGGCAGCAGAGAAGGTATCTTTGTTGGCTAGGTGGGGAGTATGCATGTTCTATGCCTCTGGGTATAGTAAGTGTGTTAGGAGAAGTAAAGCACACATACTCTTCTGGTCTCTGGTCAGTGGCATGGGTTCTGTGGACTTCCGGGCCAGTAAGGTATCTAGTTCCTGCCATGACAAGATAGGGGTAGGGGCGGTGACTGCCTGGACCAGAATCCAGTATCTCCAGCCACCACCCTACAGGCCTTTCTCTCTGCATGAATCCCTAACTGAAAGGATCAGGAATCACCACTTGGAAGTAGTTCTAACTCTATTTACTGGTAGCTTGGTGGTTATATATTGGGCTGCTAACCATGAGGTCAGCTGTTCTAAACCACCAGCCACTGCATGGGTTATCTGCTCCCATACAGCCTCAGAAAATCACAGGGGCAATAATTCTACCTTGCCCTTTAAGGTCGCTATATGGCAGCACCCACTCAATGGCAGTGAGTTTGGCTTTGAGTTTCCCCTTCCTTCTCTGTGGTTACTGGATTCTCTGGAGTGCTTGCTTGCTTTCGGTACATCCCTTCATTCAATCAAGCTTATATTTGGCTCACCTTACATTACTTCCAAAACATCTACCTGGTTTCTCTGTCTCCTTGGCGTGCCTGTGAAGTTGCCTCGTGCCTGTGAAGTTGCTTGCATTGTCTTCGGTTGGGACTGCTGTGCCAGCCCCGATGGCAGGTCACCTTCATTCAGTGTCTCTCCTCATTGGCTGCTTTCATCTAGTTTCTTCTTCCCATGAGTAGCTGGCTTAATTCTTATCCGTTCATTTGATGCGCGGTGTTCCCGAATTATTATCGGCATCTGTTTGACTTAGTTTCTCAGGTCTTTGCTGTAGAGGACAGCATGGTGTGCCGAATGAGCTCATGATCTTAGCCCCCTCTCTCCTTTTCCTTTACTGTTACTGTCATTTAGGGTGTACAACTTTATAAAGCTAACCTTCACTTGTCTTTCACAGCTGAAAACACTACAAAAAACCTGACAGATACTTGTGGTATCAGTACATTACCTGGCCTAGCATGCCTCTATGTATGTACTGTATATTATTGACAATAAGATGCACAAAAGCATAATTGTGAGTGCTGATTGTTGTAACTGAAATACGTCGAAAGTTGAGGACTATCTCATGGTTAGATTCTTGCTGGCTCCTGGTATACAACTTTCCCCGCTCACCTTAGGTGGGACCATTTCAATCCATCAAATGTTCCAAAGAGTAAGAACCTCCAAAAACAAGGGGTCCACTTACAGTGGCCTTCCCCAGAAAGCATCTTTCCTTCCCTGAAGATGTACATGCCTCTTTCCCAGGGACATTTTCTGCATACCAAGGTGATGGAGGGTTGTGGTGGACTGAACTGAATGAAACCACGAAAAACTCTAGCCCTCCTCTTAGGCGAGCGTGATGCTCACTATTCCATGACTGTAAGCCACTTAAGCAACCCTTCCCACAAGGAAGTGAATCTTGTACAACCTCATTTTCTCTCTTTCTTGAGTAAATTAAGAACTAAAAAGTAAATAAAGAAATTTCTGTGTACTAGTCTCTCAACCACAGGATGAGTAGCTGAAAAGCCATTGATTTTAAGAACTGTGGGCAACCAGCAATGGCCAAATATAGACAGTCTGCTTACAGAGAAAGGGTAAATGGATCACAGCCTCAAAGTTAAAGATGAGATTTTTCTTTATCCAGTTAGAGAAGTAAACACAGTTTTCAAAGAGGAATGACGCATATTTTTTCTGCCCCATAGAATTCTAATGCTGTCAACTATGTTAAGACAGATGATCCTATTTAAAATTATATTTTACAAAGCAAAACAGATATAACTCAGTAACTGTGCATCTAATTGACTTAATTGCCTCATTTATCACATGACTTAAGTGAGCTGATGTTTTCTACTCTGCTTCACCCATGTAATTCTTGTAATATAAGAGCTGAGACATGGTGCCAGGCATGAGCGAGAAATTCTCTCTCCTGAGAAAAGATATCATTGGAGTGATGTTGGCTTTGGGTTCCAGTTTATTGAAAAATCAATGTCCATTTGTGCGACCAACACATATGGCTTTCTTCCAGGCTGATGATGGCTTTCGGAGACTGGCTATCACCTAATGAATCAGATCAGTTTACCCTGCGCTCGAGTTAAAGTTGGCAAAGTGACTTTGTCATTAAAACCGAGTTTATCATGCCTGTTGGGTGTTTTCTCCCCGTTTCACCCTCCTCTCTTCTGAAGCCACAGTATTCTTCTTCTCTCCTGTAGCTAACAGACCACTGGCTCCAAATTCTAACACGGCAGAGGCACAAAGTACGATTGGTCCTCAAAGGATAAATGACTTTCTCATATGTCTGTGTTTCTTGTCCCACCCAAGGGGCATGTCTTTCTTGTCACATATATTTTTCCAAGAATAGATTAAATGAATGTATGTATATCTGTGTGTATATAAATTTTTCTACAATTTAAAAAATCATATATATACATACTCATATACATTTCAAATATATGTATAATTCTCTCTGTATATATATATTCATTAACCATATACATATTTCAAAAACTTGTAGATAAAAATTCATTATTTTTCATTCTGTTTTACATGAAATTTTGAGGCTTGTGTATGTGTGCACGTACACATGTACACACACACACACACACATACACACACACACACACATAGTGCTCAGTCTTGACTCAGACAAATGAGTTTTAACCAGGTTTAAAATTTGTCAGTTTAGCTGTCTTGGGTAAACCTTTAAGACTACATTTGTCTAATGTGTTGATAACATTCCAATAAACACAGCCTAGCTCACATTTTACTTGGGGCTTAAAAAAATTAATTACTAGTAAAGTAATACCATTTCCCTATTTATTAAATGGAGTGGCAATCTAAATTGCAATGCTGGTTTATTTATTTTTTCTTTCCAAAATTCTCTCTCCCTGGAGACACCCACCAGAGTGATAGTCATTGGCAACAGAAGTCTCTGGCAAGACGGTGATTTATGTGCCCCTGAGATCTGCCAAGAGTAACAAAGCATTCTGTCAGGCAGTGCCAGCTCAGCTCCAAGCATGGTAATGCGTTCTTATTCAGGCTCAGCAGAAGACCTTCCTTTCTATCAGTTATAAACTTTTTAATTAAAGGCAGCAAAATTAACACTGGTGTCAAAATATATAGTTTACTATGCATTTTTGATGCTGTTAGTGTTCTTCTTATTAGATACTGTCAAGTCAGTTCAAACTCATAGCGACCCTATGCACAAAAGAAGGCAGCAGTGTCCGGTCTGCGGCAGCCTCGCAATTGCACCTGTGCTGGATCTCATTATCGCAGCCATTGTGTCAGTGAGTGTCCTTGAGGGCCTTCCACTTCTTCGCTGCCCCTCCACCTCCTCAACCACGTTGTCCTTCTCTGGGGACAATCCTGACAAAATGTGCAAGGCATGCAAGGTAAAGTCTTGCCATCCTTGCATCTAAGACACACTCTGGCCTCACTTCTTCTGAGACAGATGCGTTTGTGCTTTTAGCAGGCCCTGGTGCTTTCAATATTCTTCTCCAGCACCACCATTCAAAGACTTCAATCCATGGGAGCCTTTAATCCATGTGGGCCTTCTTCAATGTCCAACTTTCACATGCATATGAGGTGACTGAAAACAATATGGCTTGAGTCAGGTGCACCTCAGTCCTCAGAGGACCATCCTTGCTTTTCAATACTCTCAAGAGATCTTGTGGAGCAGATTGACCCAATGCAATGCTTTTTTTGATCTCTCCACTGCTGCCTCTATGAGAATTGATTGTGGATACAAGCAAGACAAAATCCTCGACAACTCTAACCTTTTCTCCACTCTATCATGATTTTCTCTAGTGGACCAGTTGTACGTGTTTGGGTGTTCTTTACATTGAGTTGGATTCCATGCTGAAGACTGCTATTCTTGATCTAGCTCAGCAAGCTTTGCGGGTGATGTCAATTCCAACTCATGTGAGATTTAAATGGCCCTAAAGAGTCTTCTTGATTGGAAAAGTTAGGAGAGCAAAAGGCATGTCTTTCTTTCACAGAGCCAGGGGGTGGACTTCAACATCTAACTTTCGTAGCCTTACCTCTTGTGCACATCACGTATGCAAGTAAGTTTTTAAAAATATATATTGCTACTCATGTTCTGATTTATACATGTATAGGAGTATTCAAAACCAAAAGTGTTTCAATAAGGCTCTATGACCAATAGATGGCTGCAGACATGTTTTCTCACTAATGTAACTATGTTCGTCTTGCTAGGGTGCCTTAAACAAAGGTCTGATGAAAACCATGGCGTCAGAAAGATCTGCTAGGCTGATTAAGTTCAAGAACAAGAAGTCAGCACAGAAGGTTATGGTGGACTCTTTGGGGATTCCAAAGGGGCCATGTAGATATATATTCTTGAAGGACACAGGACAATCATAGGGCATAAATCAAAAAAGAACATGAAAGTTGTGGCGAGAGAGTTGTTTCTACCACTTTCTGCGCCAGCTCATTCTTACAGAGTAGCCAGCCAGGGTTGTCCTAGGAGAATTTCCTAGGGAAACTCAACCTCATTCACCCAACAGCTCAAATCCTGCCCCTCTAGAGTTCTTTTGGTTCTGAAAATGTAAAAAGTCATTTAAAAGGAATATGTTTGGAGACACTCTAGGATTCCCAATCTGCTATTTAGACGTGCTGTAGATCGAAGAGCACAGAATGCCTCACAGAAGGGCTAGAGAAACAGAAACGCCGCCTGCAGGAGTGTGACGATCTAGACGGGGCTGTAGCTCATGACACAATTTGACATTTTGATGTGTTTTAAGTAAAAATTTATATGACTTTATAGCAATACTTTAAAATGTACACTCATGTCTTATGTATAAATATTGTTAGATGCCACTGAGTTGACTGACTCATAGAAACCTTATGCACAACAGAATGAAACACTGCTTGTCCTGTGCCGTTTCTATAATTGTTGCCAAATTTGAGCCCCTTGTTGCAGCCACTGGATCAATCCATCTCATTGGCAGTCTTCCTCATATCCATTGGTCCTCTCCGCTCCAGGCATGGTGTCCTTCTCCACGGACTGGTCTCTCCAGGTTACGTGTCCAAAGTGTGTGAATTGAAGTCTCTTTATTCTTGCTTCTCAGGAGCATTCTAGTTTCCTTCCCAGATTTGTTCATTCTCTGGTCGCCAATGGTACCATCAGTATTCTCTGAACGATGTTATTTCATGTCCTGACTGCTCTTTTCACAGGCATTTGTTGTAGATCCAAGTAAATTGAAATCCTTGACAACGTTAAACATTTCTCCATTTATCATGATGGTGCTTATTGGTGCAGTTGTAGAGATTTGGGTTTTCTTTACATTGAGTTGTAATCCATATAAACCAAAGGTTAAGTTCTTCACTCTTCATCATGTGCTTCAAGACCTCTTGGCTTTTAGTACGTCGTGTCATCTTCAGCTGTTGATGAACCTTCCTCTAGTCCTGGCGCTGCGGCCTCTTCCTATGGTTCAGCTTTTCAGATGACTTGTTCCGCATGCAGATTGCCTTCACGTGGTGGATTTCGATGGCACTTTTTGTCTTGGTGTCTCTTATTAAAGAGTCATTGTTTCATGTTGGAACGTCTGCTTGACTGAGCCTTGGACATCTGCTCAAGCTCTATTAGAGGGGACTCCAAAGGGAAAGATGGTCCCCTTTGGCATCTCCACACAAGACGAGAGGACTGTCAAATGGAGCTCCCACATACGACCAGTGTACGGTCAGGGGAGGAGCACCGCACCCACCCCTGCCAGCTCTGTGGCATTCGAGAAGCCTCTTGGATGCCCAGAGCTTGTGGTAAAAGTGACAGCAGTAGAAACAGAGTGAGCTTGTTTGTTGTGTTCCCTATGCTTATAGAATTTAAATCTAAAATGAAAATCCAAATTTTTGCAGTGATTATGGAAGTCCTGAACTACTAAGTATGATAACAATGGAGGTGAGCAGGGAAATTATTGAAGAGCATAAAATCACTGCAATCTTGATTGGTGAAGATGTGCACTTTCCTGAGGGAGTCAAGGAGAAAGGTATAAAAGTGTGCTTTAGTAAACAGAAGCTGGGAGAATAAGCTAGTATTAAGTAGAGTCTCTAATACAAAATTAAGATTGGGTGAATCTTAATTTTATAGCAATACCTTAATACTAAACCTATAAATATATGCACATAGATCTATTTCCCCAGTGTAGCAACGATGAAACATACTACTTTCCTCTAGTTCCTAAATGCTTCCTCCCCACCCACTGTCATAATCCCATTTCTACCTTTCAAATCTGGCTAGACCAGAGGATGTACACTGGTACAGATAGGAACTGGAAACACAGGGAATCCAGGACAGTGATCCCTTCAGGACCAGCGGTGTGAGTGGCGATACCTGGAGGGTGGAAGGAAGGTGGGATGGAAAGGGGGAACTGATTACAGGGATCTACATATAACCTCCTCCCTGGGGATCGGACAACAGAAAAGTGGGTGAAGGGAGACGTCGGACAGTGTAAGATATGACAAAATAATAATTTGTAAATTATCAAGGGTTCATGAGGGAGGGGGATGCAGGGAGGGAGGGGGATACAAGAGGAGCTGATGCCAGGGGCATAAGTAGAGAGCAAATATTTTGAGAATGATGAGGGAAATGAATGTACAAATGTGCTTTACACAATCATTGTATGTATGGATTGTGATAAGAGTTGTATGAGCACCCAATAAAATTTTTAAAATAAATAAATATGCATATATTAAAAAAGAAAAGAAAATTAAGATTGGGATGACAGATAAACAGAGCATAAATTCAGTGTTATGTGGTTGTATTGTAGTAAAACCTATCCCCACACGACTTTAGGAGATATACCCAATTTGTACATAGATTTAGGGAACTTATTATCTTTACATTGTATTTTATTGTGTGAGCAGCACTATCTCTCATGCAGTGCTTGTTTAGAATAGTATGCTTGATTCTGAGTGAGATGTTCCTTTTAAAACCCTTAGGTGGGAGCAGTGAAAGGGCCTTAATTTACATGGTGTTCATGGTGGTCTCGGCATTGTTTTCACGTCATGTCACGTAATCCTCACTATAGCCTCTCAAGATATGTAGGAGCCACTCGTGTTGCAGGTAATAGAGTTGAGGGTCCGACCCTTTATGAGAGCTCTCAAGTTCACAGACAGTGAACCCAATTTTGTGCATATGTACTGCGGTGTATATGTATATGTAAGTGTATGGGAGAGAGTCACATATACACACAATCTTTATTTCCTCATCTCCCACTGTCTTCCTTCAGTAAAACAACCCTGGAAAACATTGAAAGCAACTTCTATGTGACTAAAATTCACTGGGTACGCTTCAACAACATCCCTTCCATTGTACAATGCTCCCTCTGAAACACTCTCTTCTAAAGGTGCCACGTTACAATGATTTCCTCCCCCCTCACCTTTTCCACCTGTGTTCTGTATCCTCTCCAGCTCTATTCACCCGACCACCACCCTCCTTTCTGACTCGTTTGCTAGTCCGAGATATTTTTAGGCCTAACCACTTTCAGCAGCTCTTGATCAACTGGTGTCATATATATTTTTCCTCTGGATCAGACCTCTCATTTTCAAGTCTAGTCTAGCCTACAAAATTATCTCTTGGCCCCTTGAGATATGCATAACACCTAAAGATAAAAAAATCAATGCTGAGCTTATAAATTGGACACCTCCCCTCTTAAAAAAATCTACGCAGCCAACACAATAAGTAAACCTGAACTTTCTAGCATTCTCTTTTACAAGTAACGACACCACAATGATGCACACTTGCAAGTTTACGTTTGTAATCTGTGTCTGTGAGCCCCTCAAATTATATATAATGCAACTATTACCTTCTCCAGCAACTGAGACCCTATCAGCCCAGTAACTGTTGGACAACCTAGAGAATGGAGACAGATTACCCCTCCCAACGCCCCCAAAAATAGGGCCCTGTGGTTGAGTGTGACTGAAAGGGCTGCTTTTGCTAGGGAGGTGTGCAATGGCCACCACTAAGAGGTCTAAATGATTTTTGAGACTCGAGTGATAAACTGGGATATGGCATGGCTGAGGAAGAACATGTCAATGGGAAGGTATGATAATTATAAAGGTCCTGAGATAAAAATCCACGTGTGCGTTCTTGAGACTAAACCTAAGACACACGTGGTTGGAGTGGAGTGTAAGAGAAAGGCAGTGGCGGAGAGTGTGTCAGAATTTTATGAAATAATGGCAGTAAGATAACAACAACAACAAAGCTGATTGTGCCACGGAAGCATAAGTGACATTTAGGAGACGAGTGAACCCATAGCTCTGCATTGTTGCTCCTGAAGCATTAGGAGCAGAGATGTGGCCGAGGGTGTATTAAATCTTAACGTCTGCTTTCTGACTGCCCTTTATTTTAATTGGGAAGACTAGAGGCAGGACACAGCATACCTTTCTTTATTCCGTGTCTCCGAAGTCACTCCACGGGGAAAGGGCAAAACATGACGAGTTCTGAGACTCGAGAGAGGGCTGATATTTTGCTTAAAACGTTTCTTCTATACAAAGAATTGAGCCCAGATATTCTATTGGCATCTAATTGCTGACATGTGCATACTGATAAGTGTTACCAAATGCCTTCCTAAATAAGTATAGGGTGGCATGGAAAGAAATGTTTCTCTGTTGGCTAAATGGTGAAAGCAGAAAGCCTATCAAGAGAATTATTCTGAGGCTGGATGCTAATTGATTTAATGTGCATGTCAAGAAACCAATCAATGGCAGACTTGTAGCAAAACAGCAAAGCCAAGGCTAACATATGAAGCAGATTCTGGTCCAACATGGCAAGCATCTGATCTTCTCACTAGAAAGTCAAGTTGAATGACCATACAGGTGGCCTTTCCACCAGCCGGATGGACCCCACAATGTCTGATGGAGTTTCTTCTTTAGGCTACCTTTGGATAATCATGGGTGCGAGCAAATGTTTTAAAATGAGGGATGTAAGTAGGCTATAATTCCTTATGAGAAGTGATGATGAATTCTTAAAAACCTGTACAATGATGACATTTTATGTATAGGAACTGTAATTTATTCATCTCAGTCCATAACTTAGTTCCTGGCACATAGAACAAGGCCACTTTATCTGTCACATTTCTTAGAGAAGCAGAACTATTAAAGGATTGTATATCATATATTATAGTTGGATAAGGTGAAATTCCTGTAATAGACACTTCTCTTTCTCTCCACACAGACACACACACGTCTGTCAGAACTGACAGATGATAGGATTTCTGCTTATCCAACTATGATCATGTTAGCTGCCATTGACTCAACTCTAACTCCTGGTGATCTTATGTACAGCAAAATGAATTGATGCCCAGTCCTGCGTCATCCTCCTGATTGCCGGCATATTTGAGTCCAGCATTGCAGGGTCTCCTTTACCCTACAGACTTCTTCTTAACCAAACAGGATGTTCTCCAACAGCCATTGAACCTTCTTGATGTCACTAAAGCACCGATGTGCATGATGTTTTTTGTTAATGCATAAGGTTTTCAATGGCTAACTTTCAGAAATAGACCACTAGCCCTTAGTCTGTTTGAGATTTTGCTTCTGGGTCTGGGGCTGGGACCTGATGACTACAGGGAAGAGAGGGCTAGGAAGCGGATGAAGGAAGAGAATCATAGAGCCTGTGAATCTGAGCTGGAACCTCAAGAATGAAGTAGAACTTGTCTGAGTCCATCACAAAGTCCATTCCAAATTTTGTGAAAGTGTCCTGCATGAAAAGCTGGTGCCCTTTTGTCATGAAGTAAAACACAACCGGGTTCAGTTTGGGAGAACCTGGAGTAGGGCATATATCTGGATATGGATTTGCTGAGGGTTTGATTAATGAACCATCCAACCAGGAAGCTGATGGTAAATGCCAATGTTATGTACTAACCTGTGAACACCAGAAGATGATGGCTAGAGCTTTGCTTCTGCTTTCCCCTTCTCGTGAGTTGCAAAGATGTGAACGAAAGGTGGATTCTGGGAGATGTAGTGCTAGTCTAGCCAAAATGACACTGCAAAGCCATCAAAACTAACAAAATATTTACAGGGGAAATGAGCAAGCAAGTGTCAGAGCAGTATTTTGTCAAGCATGTTTTGTACCTTCTCTACTTATAAAGGGTGAGAAAACATGCATAAATATCTTATATGTACCAGGAGACAGAATGAGTGCTTCACCAAAATTGTTATTTTCATTTTTGCTCACAACCATGCCATAAATACAGTATGTCCATTACCCTGATAAGGTAAGAGAGGCATAAAATTTTAAGTAACTCATTAAAGCTCGTATAGGTGTCAAGTAGTAGTCCAGCTACAAAACTGAAGTTAGATCTATTCCGATCCATAACCCATGCTTTATCCACTAGACCAAATTTCTCCCATCTTGATTTTCTACATGTTGGGTCTATTGATGGGTTATTGTTGGTTTTTGTGCTAGAAAACCAGCAGGGAACTAGTCTTACATTAAAGATGATCTGAAATGTACACTTTTTCTTCAGGGTCTTTCTGAAATGGTGTGGGAAAAAAACCAGATAATGGGTACAGTCTTTTTCCTTTCTTAACCACTGCCCCTGAGTCAATTCAGACTCCTATCAAACCTTCTGGACAGAGTGAATGGGCTCCTGCGGGTTTCTGAGGCTGTAGCCCCGACAGGCGCACTCTCATCTTTCTCTCTACCACTAGTTGGTGGGCTGGAACCACCTGCCTCGTGGTCATAGTCCAGCCCTCTACTCATTACATCACCCTATTCCTTTTTGAGAGAGTAAGATTTTGTCTCCCTCCTGATTTATGTTCTACTCTCTACTCTTAACTCCACGTTTGTCTCCTGCTGCAATGAAATCAGTCAGCATGTCAAATTCTGAGACATTTTGGCTTGATGATGAATGTCACAAATCCCCATCAGTAAGTGTGTGTCATTTTGTAATGACAAGATACCTGATATTCTCACAACATTTGACTTATAAGGCCAATTGGATATGTTTAAGAAGTGTGTGTACAATTTGCCAAGAAGGGCATAAGAATAATAATAGCTAGCATTTTTGAGCACTTACAACGGGCATGCTTCTTAGCAAACTGCTGAATATGGATTACCGCATTAATCTAAATGACCACACACTGGAGGAAAATATATCACCATCCTGGGAATGAAAGTGTTAGAGGAGTTAAAAAAAAAACTGGCTCAAAGACACAGGTAGTGAATTAGTCTGTCTGACCTCCAAGCATGGGCTCTTGAGTATCATAAAAAGGCATTTAAAATCCCTTAGCAAGTTCTTCCTATAATTTAACAAATATACACTGAGTATCTAGCAGGTATTCTGGATGATGATAGAAAAATTAAAACCATGCGGAATAGGTTAAAATGAGGAATACTGTCAATAGTATATATTTCATGTTCTCACATTTCTCTTCAAAACTGGTTTCTCAAAGATATACGTGCTAACATTTTGATGGATGAAAGCACAAATTTGAACAATTTCTCCCCAAAGCCTGGGATACAGTGATTTCTCCCCTTGCTATTAAGATTACTGATTTCAATTTAGTAGAGAAACGACTCAATAAATCTCACAAACACAAGCTTATTCGACTGTATTTATTAAAGGTGAGCTTTCCATCTACACCCTGGGCGGTCACACAGCAAAGCAGCAAAGAAAAGCTTCTCATCACGATGCCCTTTGGAGACAGACACCTACAGCATGGAAGGGTCCCAGGGTTTCGCAGGACTCTCGGGGGCACCTCTGCTGCTACGAGAGCGGATCTCCTCCCAGGCGATTGTATGGTTTCCTTTGGCTACCGGTGCTGACCTGCCCGCTCTCCCTTTTCCCGTGTTTTCTCCTTTTCCACCTTCCATTTTTGGAGATTGGGTGACTAGCGATTAATGAGATGATCTTAGAGACTGCAGGGCCCTAGAAGGTGGGAGGGCTTACCAAAGCCACCTCTTGAAGTCTGTTTTCTATTCGCTCCTTCACACCACGCACCAGGTTCTTGGCAGCAGTGGCCAGTGGATATCCCCTTGGCCCAGCTCTTGTGAGAGGGATTCTGGAATTCTTTCGCCTGAAGCTTCACAGAGACACAGAGGGAAGCTTTCTTCAATTTTCAGCATCTGACGAGAACTATATGTCTTTTAATGGGGAGTTAAGGTAAGCCTTCCTTTATGGTTACTGGATTGTAGAAGTGGATGGGGTCTGACACAAACTTATATTCCTCTTTAGCTAGGAAAATCAGTTTTTTGTGGCTTGATTTTTTCTTTCTTTCAGTGTTTAGTGAGGTTTCCTCTTATTTTCTGATTAAGTCGTTATTTGGACTTCCTTATTTTTTCAGCTACTCAAAGTTTACTGTCAATTGAGAGGGACCTAGTTGTTCTCTGCTTCTGCTGGCTGTGGAGGCCTTTGCTGAGGGGCTGGGCCTCAGGGTTTCTGTGAGTGTTCCCACATGGATCCTGATCCTGAGTCCTGCCTCTGTTGTCATAATACTTTCTCCTCATTGAATGGCTGGTCTAACGCCCGTGACCTTGCAGAGTGGTGTGGTCATCCACGCTTTATGAAAACTAAGGCTCAAAGCGAGTTCACGACTCTTCTAGGGTAGCACAATGAAGAATCACATATCCATCTGGCCTGGCTTCAAGCTCAGGGGGATCAAAAGGCTGTTTACCCGTTTTCCACTTAAGTCTCCCATAACAGAAGGAAAGGTGTAATGGTTGTAAGGCCTGGGACTCTGTGTTCAAGACTGTTTGCATCAAAACTTACTTTATTATTTTATAAATTTTTACTAAATTCCGGTGAAAGGACATAATTATGCTAAGTAAGTTGGGGATGCTTGGAGGTGTAAATGTGATATCAGGGAGCCCTGTGGACACAGTGGTTAAACTACTGGGTGTTCACAGAAAGATCTGCTAACCAAAAGGTCTGCTGTTGGAACCCACCCGCCAAACTGTTGGAGAAAGATGTAAGCGTTCATTTCTGGAAAGATCACAGCCTTGGAAATTCTCCATGGCAGTTCTGTTCTATCCTTTGGGTCACTAGCAGTCAGCCTAGACTTGATGGCAGTGGTTTGGGTCTATGTGTTAGGCCGAGTTGGCTGGAGAAACAAATCCAGTAGCAGTCATACATGTGCAAGAAACAGCTTCATATCAAGAATTGATCCTATATTGAGAAATCATCCGAGCCCAGTCCAATTCAAGTCCATACGTCCCTCTTCAGACTCACAGAGCCACATGCAATGATGCAGAATTCAGGGAGGTCACAGGCTGGCGGGTGGGTGGAAAGCCATGTGGATCCAATGGCAATGGCTCTGGCAGCAGTCAGGGAGGTGAAGGCAGAGAGAAAGGGGGAGGTTCCCCGGGACCTCTCTGTGAGCAGGCCACACCCACAAGGAGGCACCATCAGGCTGTGACCTGATTGACAGGTTGACTACCACCCCTACACTTCTATATAACGGCAACTGGACAAGACGTTATGTAACTATCACAGGTTGGCTTTTTGAAATGGCTAAAAAAAGTAGCCCAGGTGGCCCAGTGGTTTAAGTTCTTGGCTGCTAATCATGAGGTAGCCGTTCACGCACACCAGCCGCCCCTTGGGAGGAAGATGTGTTATTCTACTTGGACAATCCACTGGGGTATTTCCACTCTGTTCTCTATGGTCGCTGCGAGTTGGAGTTAACTTAGTGCTAATAAGCTTTAAATGCAGTATTCCTGATAGCATGCTTAAGAGCTGCTGTCCTCAGGTGCTGGCACCGAGGAAGAAGCCAATAAAAGTTAGCTGCTTTCATTGCTGCAGTTGCTTATTTCCTAAGTGAAAATTAAGGTTCTACTATGCAGACGAGTGGGCGTTGGGATATTTATTGTGCAACTCCCATAATAGTGCTTCAGAGAACTGGATGTTTAACCTTTCCATACCAGTGCTCTATGAACCACACATATGCAGATAAGAGAGGAACTTTTTCTTTCTTTCTTTTGAGTTAGTGATTTCTGTGGTCACAGGTATACATTACTTATCTTGTCTGAATAATGATGAATCCTGAGCGCTTTTAACCTTGTTAGCGACCCACTCTTACACACACGCACGCGCGCACACACACACACACACGTGCGCATAAATGGTCTTTTTTTTACATTTCCTGACTGCTCTTAAAATGTACGAACCGAGCTATTCATCCATGCCTGCACAAGGCACAAAGGAGCCTCCTTCTATAAAACCCCATTCCTGGAGAACCACCTTGGCTTAGGTTTGGTGTCTCTGAGTGTGGGCAGGAGCGTCCAACCGTGAGTCTGTGGAAAGGCGAACCAGACAGCAGGGAAGGAACCGTCGTCCAGCAAGGCATGTTCCCGGACAAGCTGGGCAGGCCCTGGGCTCTCTCGCTTCTCATAAACCTCCGAGCATTCCTGGCCCTTCTTTCTGGGAACCAGCAACGCGCCTTTCCATTTGCCCTCGCTCTCTTGGTTCCCCTCCCTCTCTTTCTCCTTCCCTCCTTTGGTTATTCTTTCTCTCCTTCTATTAAGGAATTCAATCAGACGTCAAAACCAAAACGCAAAACCAGCCCCCGGGAAGTTCAGCGTCTTCAACACTATGCACGGTTTGCAGGCAAACAGAGAGATTTAGGCATTTAGGGCAGAAAGTCTGTCCCGGTGCCTGCCTGGATAATGCCTAAAACATCAAGAAATCTGCATGCTTTGCCGACAGCACAGTCACGAAAGAAGAAGACAGTGTTCTCAAGAATGAAACAAAACACACACCCATGGGCCTTAATCTCCATCAGTGCTCTCTCCCATCGATGGGAAGACCCTGAATATGTTTGGAGAAAATAATTAGGTTGGCACAGTCCTTCTGAAGGCACCGAGGAGAATGTCCACAGCAGGAGCAGGAGGGCTGGGCCGCCATCAGCTCTCATCCTCTGCTTCGCTGTAGAGTACCCGTAGTAGACACCCGGTCCTCACCAGTTACATATGAAGTTGATCCTAAACTGTGGTTTCTGAATTGCCCATATCCTGTTCTTTGTCTACACTGGAAAATCCTCACCTGACTGAGGTGAGTCAGCCTTTCCCAGTGCTCGCTCTGGTCTGTCGGGCATTCATTGAGTTGTCTCTAAGCCAGTGGTTTCCCAGCAGAGGGGGAAGGGACAAACGGGAATACAAGAGTCACGGAGCCATCTTCTCTTGGAAGTAAATTCATTTATTTTCAAGGAAGACGGTTTACTTGGCGAGTACGCAATACTTAAATTTGTGTGTGACAAGGAGATCTTTCTCTTTAGAAATGATTCACAAGAGAGTAGTCGGAACCACAGGCTTTGCCTCGACTTCGGGCAACAGAAAGTGGAAGGACTGCTGCCGGCCACACGTGCTGTTTACATGTGCATGTGTGCACGCATGTGCACACAGGCATGTGCATTTGCACATGTGTGTGAAGGGACAACAGCTTCCTTCTTACAGACACACTGCTCCCCATCCTTATAGTCAGGAGGTGTGTTCCTCATTATGTTGAATTGTGCATCCCTTTGCACCTAATTTTACCTGAATAAACGTGATCCCTAGGTACAGTTCTGATAGCTTCAAGTAGGGAATGACTAAGAAGAAAATACAGTACTGATACTTTAAATGGACACATAACACAGGTTCTTTTGAAAACAGACTGCACAGCGAAGCTTGATTGATGATGCTGTTTGGGGAAATACAAAATGCCAGGATAGGAAAGAAATAAAAAGAAAACTCAGAAAAGAGAAGTGCTTTCTTAAACATCATGCATTTAATCATCCCAACAGGAATACGGAGAGCCAGTGATGTGACTGGAATTCGGAGATGCTGATTTTCAGTTATCCTGGGTATTTGTTTACATGATAACTAGTGAGTGACCATTCTCAGGAGGGTGAGTAGCTAGGCTAGGCTTACTGGAGCGGGAAGCACAGAGTTGGATTCAAAATCAGGGTTCACTTCTGTGCGCTTGAGCTTCTCCCCGCCCTCCCTGCTGATGGCACGGAACCTCAGAGTGTGAACTTTCCGGACACGGATGATTCCAGTTTGGGGGAAAGGGGACACGTGTGTCTGGGCTGTCTAGTGATATGTGTTAAAGCGCACTAGCGAGTGAGTGGGTGGGAGGTCTCAGAAATAGTAGCAAACCCACTTGCGAGGGCACGGGCAGGGGTGACAGAGAATTCATTCGACTTCCTGCTCTGTGACAATCAGCAGTGGGATTCGGGGGAAGTGGCGGTTTCCTGGGGCCTCGGTTTCCTAATCTGTAAAATGGAACATGTAGAATGTTGTTGTTAGGTGCTTCCCGTCAGTTATGAATCATAGCAATCCTGTGTCCAACAGAATGAAACACTGGCCGGTCCTGGGCCCTCCTCACAAATGCTGCGCCGTTTGGGTGCGCCTTTGCAGCCGCGGGTATCCATCCATCTTCTTCCTCTTTTCAGTGTGCCTGTGTTTTTCCCAGCACGATGTCCTCTTCCAGAGACTGGAACATGCCCAAAGGGTGTGAGATGAAGGCTCACTATCCCTCTTGTCAAGGACTGCTCGAGCTGTACTTCTTCCAAGACAGAATTGGTGTTCTCCTGGCGGTCCACGATACTTAACAATTTTCTTCACAGGCTCCATCCTTCAACTTCGTCTTGGTCTCCCTGATCCCATGCCCAACTTTCGCTCTCAGCTCCCACTTCCTTATTGCTTAGTTTGGGAACAAAAGGCAATGAATGGTATTCTTAGAAGCTCAGGTAGGTGATGGGATTCCAGAGGTGCCAAACAGGTCCCCCTGGCCCAAATGCTACCCAATAGATCCAGTAATAAAGAATCGACATCTTTGGCCACATGTTAAAATTCAGGTTAATCCCCACCCTGTTTTGCTTTCAAATGCAGTTACCCATAAGAATGATGAAGCCTGAAGGCCTGAGGGCAATTATTGTATTATTTTGTCAGGCGAGGGCAGTTGGAGGAAAATCTGGTAGAGATGTGGTATTCGAAATTTGTTAAGGATCGATGACTCAATCATTGTTAAGAAGAAAGAGGGGTACAGAGTAAGTTGAGCGGTAAGTATGTCAACTTTTTGGGTGATGGAAAGTGGGGCAGGCCCAAGAAAAGGGCTCAGAAGGGAAGCTCCAAAGATATGCTTGCGTTGCCCTGGAAACGCAGTCTGTGCTCCGTCTTTATCACGAGCACAGGGTCCGAGTACCCAACAAGCAAGGTTTTCTTACTAATCTGTAGTGAACAATCTCATTTCTAAAAATCACATCAGAGCTTCTAGATATGGCCTCATTCCTAACCTATAGCACCTCCCTACAGAATCAAAACCTGTCTTCCAGTTCATAATTCCTGACCAGGACAGAGGAGCCCAGGTGGCAGGGTCAAGTGTTAGACTCCTCACCAGAAAATGAGGAGTTCAAATCCATCAGCTGCTCCACAGCAGGAAGATGATGCTATAGGATAGATGATAGATTAGGCTTTATACTCCCATAAACATTGACAGCTCTGCACACCCTGGCCCACCAAGCCTTGATGAGCAGCTCAGAGTTGCCAACACACAGAGAGGACCATATGGCCAGCCCCACTAAAAGACAGGACATCCCTCACTGACCCACAGCGCTAGGGGGGACTACACTGGAGACACAGTGCAGGAATTGCACCAAATCTGACCCCACCACTAAGGATGTGCAACAGAACAGCAAAGAGAAGGGAGCAAGGAAGTCCCCAGGGAATACCAAAAACAGACTTTTAGGCCAGGGCGTGGCACCCTATCAGATTTGATTGGAAATACTCCTAAAGGTCAACAGAGACCTTGAACTATTTACAGACTTCTCTCTCTCTCTCTCTCTGTCATTGGTGTGTTGTTTTCTTTTGTTGCTTTGTTTTGCTCTGTCTTGTTTTTTTGTGCATATTATTATCTCTGCAGGTTTATCTAGATAAGGCAGGCAGGATAAATAATCTGGAGGAGAAAACAATAGGACTGACATTCCAGGGGACATGGGAGAGGAGGAGGAGGGTGAAAGGAAGTGGGTGTTAACAAACCCAGGGACAAGGGAACAAAAAGTGACCCAAAATCTTGACAAGGAGAGTGTAGGCAGCCTGGTAGCGCTTGATCAAGGGCAATGCAACTGAGAAGAATTAGTGAAACCCAAATGAGGCTGAGCATGATAGTGGGGCAAGAGGAAAGTAAAAAGAAATAGAGGAAAGAACTAGGAGGAGAAGGTATTTATAGAGGTCTAAATATAGGCATGTACGTATGTAAATATATTTATATATGAGGATGGGGAAATAGATCTATGTGCATATATTTATAGGTTTAGTATTAAGGTAGTAGATGGACATTGGGCCTCTACTCAAGTACTCCCTCAATGCAAGAACACTTTGTCCTATTAAACTGGCATTCCATGATGCCCACCTTCCTGATATGATCACTGAAGACAAAATGGGTGATAAGCAAATGTGGTAAAGAAAGCTGATGGTGCCCAGTTATCAAGAGATGTAGCATCTGGGGTCATAAAGACGTGAAGGTAAACAAGCGGCCATGAAGCTCAGAAGTGACAAAGCCCACATGGAAGAAGCACAGCAGCCTGTGTGATCACAAGGTATTGATGGGATCAGGTATCAGGCATCAAAGAACAAAAATTCACATCATTGTGAATAAGGGAGAGTGCCGAGTAGAGACCCAAAGGCCATCTGCAGGCAACTGGACATCCCCATCCCCTTACAGAAAGGTTGCGGGGAAGAGACAAGTCAGTCAGGGTACAGTATAGGAACAATGAAATATACAACTTTCCTCTAGTTCTTCCCCCCCCCCCGCTGCCGCCACGCTCCCCTTCCTCTAGTTCTTTACCCCCCACTATCATGATCCCAATTCTACCTTACACATCCGGCTAGACCAGCGGATGCGCACTGGTACAGATCAGAGCTGGAAACACGGGGAATCCAGGACGGATAAACCCCTCAGGACCAATAATGAGAGGAGCGATACTGAGAGGATGGGGGAGAAAGGGAGAATCTATCACAAGGATCTACATATAACCCCCTCCCTGGGGGATGGGCAACAGAAATGAGGATGAAGGGAAACAGTGGACAATGAAAGACATGACAAAATAATAATAATTTATAGATTATCAAGGGTTCATGAGGGAGAGGGGAGCGGGGTGGGAGGGGAAAAATGAGGAGCTAAGACCAAGGGCTCAAGTAGAAAGCAAATGTTTTGAGAATGATGATGACAACAAATGTACAAATGTGCTTGACACAATGGATGGATGTATGGACTATGATAAGAGTTATATGAGCCCCCAATAAAATGTTTTTTAAAAGAAAATAAAACCTAAAACAAAAAGATTTACAGCTCTGACACTCTAAGTCCCCGTGAGACTGAAGCAGAGTCAAGTCGCTGGCAGCGGGTTGCTTTGATCGGGACAATGTACACAACCAGCAAAGTAAACACAGCTTCCCTTACTAATCTGTCGTAAACATGCTCATTGCAAAGACACAGTTCAATCCATGTGAAATTGTTCACTACAAATTAATACGTAAGCATACATAAATTCATGCTTACCTTGCTTACTGGGTAAGCGAACCCTGATTGCCTATTTACCAGGTGAAAGAACTGCTCTCTGGAATTCCCTGAGTGAACAAAACAAGTTGAATCTTTCCTCACAGAAGGATCTGGCAGTTTTCTCACCACATGCCCACACAGCAGACCAGCTCCAGGCTCCCACCCATGTCCCTGTGCTCCATGGCCTTATGCATCCACACCAAATTCAAGAAAGACTTCCAAAGGTCTTTCACCCAACGTCCCAGCCCTTGCTGTCAAGCTGTAAGGACTAGGTAGGTGAACTGTCTTGTTTTTCTCGATTGTGGGTAAATGCTGCCCCCTTCTGGAACGTTGGCAAATGTAAAAAAGAGCCGATTTGTGGCAGTGGAAAGTGAAGGCAAGAAAGGATACTAGTTACACCCCATTGTTTTACCCACATGGAATTGGATGCATGGGAAGGAAAGCGCATCTTTCCCACGGAAATGTCTTAAAGGAGAGGAGACTTCAGGGGCAACTGAACGAAAGAGGGGACTGAACCTCGCTTTCTGCCTCCGTTCATGGCGCATCATTTTGGGTTTAATAAACTGGGAACACGGGTCTTCGTGTTTTGACTGTTTCTATGTATGTATTTCTTCAGGCATTTATCCCCATCTCATTATCTCTGACCCACGCTCACCTCTCTTCTGTATTCCTTGTTTCATCTCACACTGATGAATCACAAAAGGTGGAGTTCTGTCTGAAGCATATTCTCCCAGTGTGTGTGTGTGTGTGTGTGTGTGTGTGTGTGTGTGTACCTTTTGCCTGCTTTCTATCTTTTAAAAAAATTATTTTATTGGGGGCTAGTACAACTCTTCACAATCCACCCATCCATCGTGTCAAGCAAACTTGTACATTGGTTGCCATCATCATTCTCAAAACATTTGCTTTCTGCTTGAGCCCTTGGTTGCCCGGTATCTTCTCTAGATTGCTGAACAAGTGACAGCCCATTCCTTTACTTGTGGATTTAGAACGCGAGTGTCTTCCTGTCCACTCCAGCACCCATCTGCAGTGTGTTAGATGGTGCAAATACCAACAGAAAGCCCCCGAGGCCTTTGCTTGGTGGGGTTATTTGTTGGAGGAGACTTACAAGAAGCAAACGATAGGAGGCAGTAGTGTGATGAGGAAGACTCAGTCTATGAGAATCCCACCCACTGGCATGGCACCCATCCCAACTCACAGTGACCCTAGCTAAGGCCTCTCAGGCTGTAAGTCTTCACGGGAGCAAACACCTGTGATTTGGCTGAAAGAGGAAGGGAGGCCACCAGAGAAACTGGTGTTTCACCTCCTGATAGGCAGTGAGGTGATGTGGGTGGGGTGCATTCATCATAAGAGGAGTAGCATGGTCAACTCCCAGCACAACTTTATAGGCGCTTATCTCATACTCTGTCCCTTGAGAGACCGCAGCGAAGCATAAATCTCTAAGTAGAAAACAGACAAAACCAAAAAGCTCAACTACTCCATGATCACCGACATTCAAGGACATAAACATCTGATAGCTTGCATGAGGCCACATTTGCCATGTCAAAGAAATCATCACGAAACCTCATTTTGAATAAGACTGTGATGGTAACTAAGGCTCTGTAATGGATATTCACATAGTTACAGGGCTTAAATCAGTTCCATCGTTTTGAAAGACTTTTGCTTTCATGAGCGGCTGGGTGAACTTTGCAGGAGGGATAAAGCTAAAGTAAATGGGGAAATCTCTGAACGTGGGGCGGGAACCAAATACCTTGACTCTCATCAAGTGTTCTGAGGATGAAATCTATTTTTCTATGTTCACAATGTATTGACGTCTGTTTTAGTGTATTGCAGAGGAATGTAAATTTGATTAAGAGAGAAAAATAGCTAGTTAATCACTCCAACGTGGAACAGGGACATCACTGCTGATGTCAGATGGATCTTGATTGTAAGCAGAGAACACCAGAAAGATGTTTCCTTGTGCTTCATTAACTATGTTAAGGCATTCAACTGTGGAGCATAACAAGCTCTGAATAGCTATGGAGAAAAATGGGAATCCCAGAACACTCCACTCTGTTTATGCGGAACTTGTACGTGGATCAGGAGGCAGTTTTGCACACAGAACAAGGGAATACTGCATGGTTTGCAATCAGGAAAGGGGTGTCGGGGTTGTACCCTTACACCCTACTGATTCCAACTGTATGCTGAGCAAGCCCTCAAAGAAGCTGGGTGAAATGAAGAAGAACGTGACATCAGGCTCGAAGGAAAGCTCATTAATGACCTGCAATGTGCAGATGACACAGACCTGCTCGCTGACTGTGAGGAGGCCTTGGAGCATTTGCTGATGAACATCAAAGATTTGGGGCTTCAATGTGAAGAAAATAAAAACTTCACAACTGGGCCTATAGGCAATATCAAGATAAATGGGGAAAAGATTGAAATTGTCAAGGATTTCATCTTGCTTAGATCCACAATCAATGCTCAATGAAAGTAGCCATGAAGGGATCGCTTGATGCTTTTGCATTGGGTAAATCTGCAGCACAAGGTCTCTTTAACTTACCGAAAAGCAGGAAGGTTACTTTGAAGACTAGGGTGCACCTGAGCCAAGCCATAGTATTTCCAATCACTTCACAGGCATGTGAAAGTTAGACACTGAATACGGAAAGCCACAGAAGAATCTATGCATTTGAATGATGGTGCCGGCAAAGAACACTGAAGGTCCCATAGATTGCCAAAAGAACAAACAAGTCTGTTTCACAAGTACAGCCACTGCAAACACAGGGAATACAGGACAGATAAACTCCTCAGGAGCAACACCGAGAGTCGTCATACCTGGAGGGGAAGGGGAAAATGGGGAGAAAGGGGGAATCGATTACAATGACCTACCTATAAACCCTTCCCAGGGGGATGGACAACAGACAAGGGGGTAAAGGGAGACATTGGACAGTGCAAGACATGGAAAAATAGTAAAAATTTATAAATTATCAAGGGTTCATGAGGAAGAGAAAGAGGGAGAGGGAGGGGGGAAATGAGCTGATACCAAGGGCCCAAGTAGAAAGAAAATGCTTTGAAAATGATGATGGCAACAAATGTACAAATATGTTTGACACAACAGATGTATACATGGATTGTTATAAGAGTTGTACGAGCCCCCAATAAAATGATTTTTTTTAAAGTACAACCAGAAGGCTCCTTGGAGGCAAAGACAGTGGGACTTCATCACACATCATTTTATAATGTTTTCAAGAAAGACCAGGCCCTTGAGAAGGACGCCATGTTTTGTAAAGTAGCGGGCAGTGCAGAGGGGAAGGCCCTGGACAGGATGAGCTGCCACAAGGTGCTCAAACGTAAGAACCATTGGGAGGATGGCTGAGGACCTGCCGTGTTTCATTCGGCTGTGCATAGGACAGTGAGAGGTCGGAACCAATCCAACAGCACCCAACAACAACAACACAATTACTTCAAGAATATGACAGGCTACTTCTACCACCTAGGGTACCTCTATCCACATGAAGAAAAAGCCACCCGATGTTGATGGGGAAGGCCCACAGGCACTAGGTTCAGTGAACAGCAGAACGGGGGATGGTGTCCATTTGCAGTGTCAGACCTGCCCAAGCACAGACAGATGCTCTGGCCAGATAGTTGCACAGTAAAAGGGACACACTTCACAATGCCACTGCAGGGATCTCATGAAAAAAAACAACTACATGTGTACATACACACACACATGCACACACAGAGAGCTGTACTGTATAGAATGAAATGCTCCATGTTGGAAGAGGAATTTCAGAAAGTGTTATATCCATACTCACAGAGAGTCTCATTAGAGAGGTTTGGAAGAAGAGCACTTGCAATTGCTAATGAGGCACCTGCTATAAATGCCATCCGGCATAGCACGGCGGTGTTCATGCTCTGCGGAGCACAGCAACACAGAGTTGGGGGGAAGCCTCTCTTGTTTGCTACCAAATTTCCAAACAGCCCAATAGCCAAGGATCTGGAGTCCTGGAGCCTGCGTTCACAGGTGGCTGCAGGCAGGTGGCTGCATTGGCAGCTGATGGCAGCAGGTGCTGAGAACCATCCAGGATCCATGAGATTGCCCAGAGGCACCCGCTGAGCCCAGGGCTCTCCGCCCCTCCTTGATTTCCTCACTTCCCAATCTTCACTATCTCTTCTCAGAAGAATGAACTCAGCGTGGATCCATTTTGAAACCATTTCCAATAATTAGATTCTCGGCTTTATGGTTCCATTTAGGTTGGGAAGAGTCAAATGCCTGAGGGAGAGCAATTCCGCTTTCTCCCCTACAGCCCAAACAGGGGTGTGTGTTCTGAGTCTGTCCATCCCACCCAGGCAAGCTGACAGCCGGCTCCCACGATCTGGGCTTTGAACTCACAGGACTTCCCTGTTTGGAATGCTTTCCTTCGCGTATGCACCTGCAGAGGCTCCCACCTCCTGCGAGTCTTTGCGGTGTGGTTTAAAGGTGTCCTCGTGCCACGCGTCTTTATTGCTCGGAGCACCGAAGGTCGTGGGAATCAGTGACCTTGGAGTATATTTTTGGGCATGCTTGAAAATGACTTACAAAGCTCTCCCTGTAATTGTTCCTTATTCTATTTAAAGCTAATGTTTATTAGACCTCCATTATTCATACATGACTTTAACTAAGAATATCAGCATTCTCCCCAAGAGCTTATGCTCACCAATCATCTGGCAGACAAACCAACTTCAAGGGTTGGCATTAACTTCTAGGTTTCCAGGGAGAGAGAAAAAGAGGGGTGGGAGGGGTGGGGGTAGGGGGAGACAGAGACTACTGACCTCTTCTGGCTACATGAAGAATCTGTGTAGAATCCACCTCCACACCAGCCCACGGTTGATTGCCAGCCCCAAGCAGACATGTCTCCTTCCCTTCATCCCCCTCCATCTTTCTTTACCCTGGTCTGACACCACATCTCTCCCATGATACTGTTTCTCTGCTGGTTTTGAGAATTTGTTGCAATGGCTACACAGAACACACGATCACACTCACAATAAAGACGGAGTTTCTTCGGGAAGCTGACAGGTGACAGCATGTTAAGGAGGTAGTGCCTTTGTCCTCTTTTCAGCCATGCAAGCAGGCTTCTTTCTCTCTGGTCTTTAGCTTCTCAGCCATGTGTTCCCCCAGCCTCTGCCTAGTCCCATGATACTCCCCGATGGTCCCTGCATCGTCCTCTGTCTATCCCATGGGCAGGCCCCTGTCTTGATAGCCATGGGATTCTCTCTTTGCTTCGGAGCTGGCCCCCTCCTCAAGTCAGAAGAAAGACAAACTAACCAATCCTCCTACCACTGTTTCAATACTCAGCTTCCATGGTCTCATCCAATCATTTGGCTGGAGTTACAAAGGCATGGATAGAGGAGCCGTAGTAAACAACGGTGCTTGGCCACTCTGTGTGGGTGAGTGTGCATGCGTGCGTGCGTGCGTGTGCGCGTGTGTGCGTGTGTTAATACCTCGGTGGCATCTGTAACTGGGATAGAACTGGAAGATGAAAGCGGGTGGCTACAGAGTAACCTTGATTCTTGAGCAGCGTTTCCTAAGGTGGGCAATAGCGCCCCCTCTGGGCCATTGTAACGGTCCAAGGGGCCACACAAGCAGACCTACACTTTATCCTGGATTAGATTATTTATACAATATAAGAGATTTTAATGTGCCAACGGCACCGAGTAATATTTTCCAAAGAGGGGACAGTAGGATAAAAAATGTTGGGAACCTAAGCTCTAGAAGGGAAGGCTTTGGGCAGCCGTCTCACTTCAAAGCCTTGAAATACAGCTCTCACCTGCACCTCATCCTCTTTTCAGTAGCCTGTGATCCCTACTTTTTCCAAAGGAATCTTCAAAATTACCTGGACTGACCAAATCGTGGTGGAAGCCCTATCTTTAAAAGGCAGACACATCAAAGTTTTGGTGCTGGGTTTAACGTTTACACTGACAATTGCCACGTCTGTGGGCCATCATCTGGCTACCAGTTGCGTTCCAATATGTCTCTTCGAAAAACAAAAGATGCACGCAAAAATCTATTTTATTTTAAAGTTTTTATCTGATTTCTCTTGACAATGTGGCATTAAGAGTCAAATCTGGTCATGGTGGTCATAATTCAGATTTACCATTAGTCGTTGTTGTGGTGAAGGGTTCAACTGCTAATTGAGAGGGGGAGGTTCAGAGAAGCCTCAGGAGAAAGTCCTGGTGATCTATTTCTGACAAGTTAGCACCTGTACAGCACAGTTCTACTCTGCGAAACACACAAATGAGGTCACCATGGCAACATGCTTTGTTTCATTTTAACCTAGGTCTCAGAATTTCATCTGTAAAATGAAGATAGTAACACAATTACTTCCTAGAGATTGAATTATAAAGTATAATCTCAATACTTGGATGTATCAGATGCTTGGAAATGTGCACACACATACACATATATACGTGTGTGTGTGTGTGCGTGTGTGTAATGTCCTTTGGGATTCCCAAACCCAAAACCACCTCTTTCAAGTCAATTCCAACTCATAGTGACCCCATAAAGGGTTTCTGAGATTATAAATTTTTAGGGGTACAGCTAACCTCTTCATACTTCCAATGATTAGCTGTTAGTTTGAACCACGAACCTCACTTTTAGCATTCTGATGCTTATCTAACAGTTCCACCAGGGCTCATTTTCTTTCTATCCATCCATCCATCCATCCATCCACCCATCCATCCACCCATCCACCCACCCACCCATCCATCCACCCATCCATCCATCCATCCATCCATCCATCCATCCATCCACCCACCCACCCACCCATCCATCCATCCATCCATCCATCCACCCACACATTATGTGTATACAGGAGGCCTGGTGGTGTAGTGGGTTACAAACAGAGCTACAAATCTCAAGTTCAGCAGTTTGAAACCACCAGCCAATGTGCAAGAGAGAGATGAGGCTTTCTACTCCTGTAGAAAGAAAATACTCTATAGCAATGAGTGAAATATATATATATATATATATATATATATATATATATATATATATATAATCTTTGTTTAGGTGTAGCTTTAAATGTTTTCCTGTGGCATTGCTTCACTTTAACGTTACTGTATATACTCACGTATAAGCTTAGTTTTTCAGCACATTTTTAATGGCGTTTTTGTGGTACAGTATTAGGTGCCTAGGCTGATATTAGAGTCAGCTCATACTTGAGTATGTACAGTAGTTTTCTTACCTTTTCTGTCTGGAAGGGTTATATAATCACCCGGTTGAAACCACTTCCTTTATAGAGCACTGGAGAAGGGCGGCGGAGATCGTGATGTGGTATCTTTACACTCCCAGATTCCTCTCTGAACATGTGATGTAAGCAAGGGATGTGGTATCTATAGCTGGAGAACAGGGCCAGAATCTCAAGTATCATTTGAAACCAGCCCACGTCCTGCCAATGCATTCTGCAATCGCCTGCCTTATGTTACTGCGTATGATTCCTGGTGTCTTTGAATTAGTTTTCTTCCACTCATTTCATATATTTGACTATAAGAATTTAATTATCTATAGGTAAGGGAGATCAAAATACCTTTGGTACCTATTCCACACTGGAAATTGATCAAGCCCCTTTATTCAGCACATTCCTGTTAAAAACAACCAAACACACCCCCAAGCTCACTGCTATCGGCTGAACCCCAACTCATGGCGACCCTATAACAGGGCACAGGGTAGAGTGGTCCCTGTGGGGGGACTGAGGCTGGAGCTATTTAGGAGAAGAGCAGGCGCCTTCTTTATCCGGCAGAGTGGCTGCTGGTTTCGAACTGCTGACCTTGCTGTGAGCAGCTCCGTGCATAACCATTATGCACCAGAGCTCTCCCAACCCCATAGGCAGGTCTGATTATGCCTCATTTTACAAATGAGAAAGGGAGGTGGAGAGGCTAAGAGAGTTTCCCCAAATTGTCAGATTACTGGTGGCCAATCTGAATTTCCAGTCTAGTTTTTCTTGCTCAAACATTTCCTAAAAGCCAAAGGATTCTGGTCTCAATCTCAAACAGACTCTAACTTCTACCAAAACAAGCAAAGTACAAAGCTCTCCCTTCCATCTACGAATCATGGTCCCACTTATTTTTCAGATGTTAGGGGAAAAGCTACCGCATTCACTTCTCCACTGATCTGACTTCCCATGGTCGTTTCCCTCTGTTTTCGTTGGATAGCTGGCGTCGAGAGCTTCGAGGAGAATGCACTTAGACCCAGTCTGCAGGGGCATGTTTCATCCTCTTGACGGTGTGATTTTGAGACATTATATAACCTCTTTGTGCCTGTTTCTGAGGACTGTTGTGAGACTTAGATAAATTACTATGCACAGAGAACTTAGGATGGTGCCTGGTGCATATAAAGACGGTGCACCCATATAAAAGCTTTCCAGGTGCTCGCTGGATGCACAGTGGTTACACACTGAACTGTTCACTGCCAGGTCAGTCGTTCAAAACCACCAGTCTTTCCAGCTCCGTCAAGATTTCCAGTCTCGGAAACTCCCAGCGGCCAGTTCTACCTGTTCTGCGTGATCACTAAGACTGCCTGGACATGACGGCAGTGAATATCACTGACCAGTTTCAACAATTTTGGAATTCAACTATGTACTACCTACATATTAATTGTTACTGATATTTGTGTTTTATCTTTCATGGGATTTTAAGTGTTTAAATATCTTATATGCCTGAATATAGGCTAGCACTCCTTTCACTGCAGCTGAGTTGACTCTGGATCAATTGGCTGCTTTGGCCAGAGCAGAACTGATTCTTTGGGTTTCCCCCACTGTACATCTTTGTGCGAGCAGATGGCTCCATCTTTCTCCCTTGGAATGACTGGTAGGTTTTAACCACTGATCTTGTGGTTCACAGCCCAATTCATAACCCACTACACCATACAAGCTGCTGCGGTGTTTCTCATTTGATCTTTCCAATCATGTGTGAAGGCCCATTGAGTTTATTCTGACTTGTAGTGGCTCTACTGGACCGAGTAGAACTGCCCCACGGGGTTTCTAAAGCTGTCAATCTCTGTTGAAGCACAATCACATGTATCCCCGCCAGAGAGGCTGGCAGGGTTGAACTGACATTGGGTTAGTAGCCAAGTGCTTTAACTACTGCACCATGGGGCTCCTTCGAAGGGGTGGAACAGTTACTATTATTTACTGAGTTTGGATAGATTAGAACTGTAACTTAAGTTCTATAAGCAATTAGCCTCAGCGACTATCAGAACTCAAACTTAGGACTTCTTATTCCAAATTTCCAAATCCTGTGCTTTTTTAAAAAACTGAATTCTAATATCAGGCATGAGATATTGACATAATGAATGCTTTGTAATTATATAAAAGGGGGCAGATTAAAGAATATATGAAAAATCTCAGATGAAGTTAATAATTACAATATCCATTATGTAATCTACAACTGAGAAAATGATGCTGGGTAGCTATAGCCTTTAGTTTTCGCTTTTACACTCAACCATCTCTCATGTCTGACGCAGATATTAGAGGGCAGCCGCCGAGGGATACAGTGATAACGTGCTCCTTATCGTTGGGGTGTACATTCTCATGGCTTCCACGGGATGGCAACTGCGGTGAATGAAGTTATGGAACTAGATAAGGGCACGGCACAAAAGTAACTTGTCCAACACTCCAGTATGGTTGACATTTAGGATATGGGTCAGTGTGTTGGGGATGAAAGAGTTGCCCTTGTATGGAACTGGTAGTATAAGACTGGTTTGCAAAGTGTGCTGCCTAAATATCACCTGGGGATATTTTAGTAATGCAAATTCCAGGGTCACATTCTCCAACAAAACAACAAAACCAAACACAAAGTCACCACCATCAAGTGGATGCTGACTTGGGCTGACCCCATAGGGCAGGGTAGAACTGCTTCTGAGACTACAGCGGGACCCCAGACCTCTACGCCCTTCTAGGAAGAGTGTCGCAATGCGATGCAGTCGAGTTCCGAATCAATTTTTCCCATAATTACTGAAAATGGATTAATCCGTTCTCTACCACCACGTTTTTACCCTAATCTTGCCTGTTTATACAAAACGTTACACAGAAATTTCAAAGTAAGTTCAGAGTTAAATAATATAATTTCAATAAGAAACACAACATTAAAAAAGTTTTTAACTACAGTATGGCCCATACCTTGAGATGGCCGAGGATCTGGATGTGCGGACACGGAGGTGGATGGAGAGAGAGTCATTGTTTGGAAGGGGAATCCCCTTCCATAAAAACCAACTGGTAGCTGCTTTTCAGGAGTTAGTTTTCCCTCTTCTTTGCCTTTTTTTCATTATGACCTGGCTGGTTTTCTCTAAAACAAACAAACAAACAGTCTAATGTGGTCTGGTGTTGGCGTTTCCTTTACTGTTTTCTCAAAATTATCTTCAACAACACGGTTAACCAGTTCCTTATCATAATGATTCTTTTCAAAGTACTGTCTTAGGACCCATGTTTTTTCTCTAAAAACAATACACAAAGTCACAAAAACTAAGAAAATTATAGCGAACCCCTTGAAACACAGCCGCAAAAGGTTTAAACAAGGCAAACTAGCAACGCCAACTAACGCCAAGTGACCGGAACACGAACCGCTTTTTACAACAATCACCTGCGTGGGGTCAGGTTCCGGTGTTTTGCTTGAGCTCTGATGCACGAGTCTCAACATTTTGCATCGCGATCCGGTGATGTCCAGCACTGAGGCGGTCGAGTACCAGGGTTTGACTGGGAAAGTCTTTACTGGTAGAAAGTCCCGTCCGCAGGTCGTTTAGAACTGCTGACCTCGCAGTTAGCAGCCCAGCTCACAAACAATATGCCCCCAAGGCTCCCTAGACTTACAGAATGAGACGCTTTTGGTGGAGCCCCTCGATCTGTGTTTTAACAAACCCTTCAGATAGAGAGACTCCCAGGTGGTGTAATGGATTGTATTGGGCTGCTAACCACAAGGTCAGCAGTTCAAACTGCCCAGCTTCTAAGCAAAACGATGAGGCTTTCTACTCCCACAACGAGTTGCCTTCTTGGAGACCCACGGAGGCAGTTCTACTCTGGCCTGGAGCTGTGATAGGAGCGAGAATCGATTGATGTGCGTTTTCTTCTTTTTTTCTTCAGATGATTCTAATGCATCTTAAGGCCCCGGAGACCCATTAACGGGCTAGAACAAGGCAAAATCAGATCCACGTGTGACCAGAAAACCACTTAACCCAATGCTAACCCTGAAGCGCTGAAGCGGCACGCTCAACTTTCCTATTGTTTTAAATCAAAGCAGTCTCTAGCCTGTGTTCGAGGGGGCTTACGAAAGTTCGTGGAAAATGTTCACCATCTTTTCGTTCCAGGTTTCCATGGCATTTTGGAAGCCCCTCGTCGACTGTAGGTCTGAAAATGAAATTCTCCATCACAGGCCCAGAAATAGAGCAGACAGAGAGAGACGAGATGCAGAAACACGAAGTTAAAGAAAGATGAAGGAGATGAAGTGAAAGCCCCCTGGCAAACAGCCCTGATTCTGCTCTAAGGACGCGTTTCAGAAACACTGCTCTCATCCAAACAGTCTGGCGTTTCCAGACACCATATGATCTTACCCAGCTCTGTAGCTCTCTCCTCCCACAGGAAAATACACATAAATGCAATCTTGCTCTAGTTATCTACGTATTCCATTCTCCCTCCTGAGGCTTTATGCTCCCTACTTCCCTAGGACACTGTGAAGGATCCCTCAACACTATGTGGTGCAACTTGTTAAGAGCACAATGTGTGGGCTAAGTACTCAACTGCTGACCTGGAGGCTGGCAGTTCCAACCCACCAGCCACCTTCTGGAAGAAGTTGCGGCTGTCTGCTTTGGTAATGATGGCAGCTTTGGAAATCCTATGGGGAAGCTCTACTTTGGCATTCAGGGTTGATATTCGTGCGAATGGACCTCGTGGCCATTCGTTTAGCAACGCATGAACACAGCATGAGACATGCAGAGCATGTGAGAGTTCTTCTAGAAAACCGGCAAAATTATGAAAGTTCCCTACTCCTTTGAATGATCACAGAAATAGATGGATAAAAGACAAAAGATTCAGCAAATCAATTCCAGCTCATATCAACCCTAGAGGACAGAGCAGAAGTGGCCCTGTGAGTTTCTGAGACGGTAAATATTTATGGGAGAAAAATGCTACATCATTTTATTGCAGAATGGCTGGTGGTTTCAAACCACTGACCTTTAGGTTTACAATCCAACGCGTGACCCACTGTGCCACCAGAGGTCCAAGAAAGAGACTGACAGGAGGGGGACATTCTGTTGTGTTACCCTCCCTGTGATTGGTACCATGCATGCACTGACTCTTGTCACTCATGTAACCGAGAGTGAAGAGATCGCCGAGGCAGATAGCAGATCTGTAACTGTTCACTGTGTGGTCCAGGGGCTAGGTGGCTGGCTGTGTAAAAGCACACACACTTACAGATGCAATGAAACTCACGTCAAATGGACGATGACAGTAACCAAGAGCTCCCACACACACTTTCAGGCAAAGTCATGGGAAAATCCCAAGCCAAAGGGGCTTCAAAAAAGTACGTGAAAACACATTATGATTTGTCATTCGGTTTGTGTACGCATTTTGAAGCCCCATTGTACTTACTCAGAGGAGGGTAAGTCTCTTTAGCCATATTTTCAGGTGCCTTTGACTTTCCTCAAAACATTTTGTATTCTGTCAAGCAGTTGCCTTTTAACTTGTGTGGATCACTGACCGTCACAAAGCGTTAAGGAATAGGCATAAGCTGATCTATGGAGCTCGGCTGCTAACAAAAAGGTCAGCAGTTTGAAGCCACCAGGGGCTCCGTAGGTGACAGAGGTGACAGCCTGCTACTGTTAAGGCAGCAGCCTTGGAAACGCTGTGGGGGCAACTCTACTCTGAGCTGTGGGGTTTCTATGAGTCAGAGGAAGTCGCTGGCAAGAATTTATAAACTGGTGTGGTGATGTGGTCTGACTCCGGCTTCAGGAGATCACTCGGCTGCCATGCTGTGAATAGGTGAAGGGGAACCATCTGCAATACTATGTAGTATATCCACACAACATATGAATATTCCGTAGATAAGTACAAAAATAAACAAACACATATTGGAGTGCGCTCACATTTTGTTACCAACATGTGGGGTGATTTAAAATGCCTGGAAAGCAGCACTGTGCACAGCAGCAAGGGGACCAGCAGGTGACTGAAGTTGCCTGGGAAGAAGGCAACCTCCTGCTCTGAGTTTCAAAGAGCTGTAGATCGCACCTGCTAGAAACAAAACACCTGGGATGCACTAGGATTTCTGCACCAATGACAGGGTGGGAGAAGTCTGAGGGTTAAGTCTTTAACTAGAGGGGAGATGCTCTATATGATGACTTGAAGCTAAAGTGCTAATATGTGTATACTTTACTTGATGTTGTTGTTCTTTATCCTTATGGACTTATAAAGCATCCAGGCAAATCAACATTTCATGTGTCTAACGCTCAAAACATGAATATTGGACATGAGAAGAATTTTGAAATGGCAAGTGATTTGTGAAATATATATTATCTACGTATGTATTTATTTCATTATAAAATTATCCTTGTAAGCCACACTGTTAATGTACATTTTGAAATGCTTTGTTGTATGGATATAGAGCTCTTAGTTTTTCACTTTAACAATGTTCTTTAACACATTAAAACATTAATTTACAGAATTTTTACTCATTCTCTCAACGTAAGTTCTGTTGGAATATTATTAAAAAAACAAAAAGCAATCTCACTGCCACTGAGTCGATTCTGATTCATAATGACTCTATAGGACAGGTAGAATTGTCCTTGTGAACCTCTGAGACTGTGATTCTTTATGGGAACAGAAAGACTCTTCTTTCTCCGGAGGAGCAGCTGGTGGTTTTGAACTGGTGACCCTGTAGTTAGCAGTCCAACACATAACCACTAGGCCATTAGTCCTTTAAATAAACCATAACTCTAATAGAAAATGTTGACAATATAACAAGCTATAAAATCAACACATAAAAATCAATTGGATTCTTGTATATTACAGAAAAGATCTCCAAAAATGAAATTAAAAGAACATAACCATTTACAACTACCCAGAAGACAAGTATTTAGGAATAAATCTAAACAGAGAAGCAAAAGGAAAAGAGAAATACCAATTAATTCTACCGACGTTCAAAGAGACTCACATAAAGGAAAGAATGTCTCCTGCGCAGGGACGGGAACATTGAATAGAGTGAAAGTGTCCATATTACTGAAAGCCCTGTATAAAGTCAATGAAATTCTGAACTAAGTCCCAGTACTGTAAAGAAATGGGGGTGGGGTGGGGATCACCAGCTTCATATGGAAAGGAAAGAAAGCCAGTATACACAAAACACAGTTAATATCCACAAACAAGGTAGGAGGCCTTTCCACAATTTCAGAAGCCGCTTTTACAGCCACGGTGATGGCGTCCAGGCAGCCGACAATCATATGAAGACATGCTTGTGTTCATTAGCTGTAACAGAAATACAAATTAAAAGAACTGTGAGATACCATCTCACACCGTCACTTTAAGGAAAATTCAAACCAAAAGAGAAGATAATAAATTCTGGAGTGGATCTGGAGGTTGGAACACTCATACATTGCTGGGGAGAGAGCAGAATTGTACAGCTTCTATGGAAAACAGTATGGCACTTCCTAACCGAATGCAAATACAAGTACAAGGAGCCTGCAGTCTCGCCACCTGGTACATACCCTAAATAAGTAAAGAACAAAGCCTGAACAGATATTTATATATCCATTTGTAGCATAGCAATCTTCCCCAACAGTGTTCTACATTCTATATCATTGGTTAAATTAATGACACTATTAGTTGAATTACCCTTTACCCTAGGAGGATGACATTCGACGTTCTCTATCATAAAATAACAATAATGTCTCTAAAGTGAACCAGAGACACACATAAACCATAGCTATATGAATGGTTTGAGGGTTAAGACTTAGTTCTCTAGCCCCAATCTAAGAACAGTTGGTTCTTATGACACAGCCTGCTTGATAGCCCCTCTCATGAGGAGATCACTGAAGACCAGAAATAAGAGTGTGTGGAGTCTTAAAGGCCTGTCTTAAAGCAAGCAGTCATCTAAGTGAGGTTCTAACCACATGGCAGTCCACATGGAAGAAGCATACCAGCCGGTGTGATCTAAGAAGGTAAATAATAAAATCCATAACCAAAAGAGGGAATGTTATCAGAGCTTAAATTGTAAACACTTGGCTTTCAGATGGCTAGGGGTGACAGAAGAAGCCCAAAATTCATTTTTACTTATTTTATATATTTTTAAAACATTTTATTAGGGGTTCATACAACTCTTATCACAATCCATACATATACATACATCAATTGTATAAAGCACATCCGTACACTCTTTGCCCTAATCATTTTCAAAGCATTTGCTCTCCACTTAAGCCCTTCGCATCAGGTCCTCTTTTTTTCCCCTCCCTCCCCACTCCCCCTCCCTTATGAGCCTTGATAATTTATAGATTATTATTTTGTCATATCTTGCCCTATCTGGCGTCTCCCTTCACCCACTTCTCTGTTGTCCGTCCCCCAGGGAGGAGGTCACATGTAGATCCTTGTAATTAGTTCCCCCTTTCCAATCCACTCACCCTCTACTCTGACCATAGTTGAGTGAGGTCAATAGGCTTGCTATCAGATAAAAAGAATTGTACAGTTGATTATGGCAGATGTGGTTAGGTTAAAATGTAACACCTATCACTTCATTACACTTTTGACCCATTTCAAAGTTGTTTAATTTTGATACCCAACTTTTTTTTGAAAGAGGTTTTTGTATGTTTTATGTACTCATTGAGGTTTTTCTTGGTATACTTGATTATTTGTTTCTTGCTTCCACTACATATGAGTTTCTCTATATGAAGCCCAGGATAGGACGATCAATTTAGAGGGTAACTGGATTGATAATCACCTAGGGGCATGGCAGGGGTTAAGGGTGGGAAGCGGGGAGCTAACAACAATGAGACAAAGATAATATTCTGAAATTGATCGTGGTGTTGATTGAACAAACCTTTTTAATATAGTTGAATGATTAAATTGTATGACATGTGAAGTATATATCCCAATAAAATGTGTTTCTTTTTAAAAGACGGGAACAATCAAAACCGCCATTCATGGAAGAATGCATAAATTCCGCTATATTGTACACAATGGAATACTACGCATCCTTCAAAAACCATCAGGAGTCGATCAAACACCTCATGACGTTGAAAAAACCGGAGAACATTATGATCAGCAGTTAGTCAATCTCCTAAAGAGACACATTTCACAGCACCATTATCACAAGTAAAAAATGGTTTCCACGTCAAAGGAAAAAACTGGAGACTATGAAGAGGCCAGGGGCAGAGGGATGTGATGGTGTTGGGGGGTGGGGGTGGGGTGGGCGGGAAAGGAAAGAAAAGAATGAACCGGATGCAGGGAGGAGTGACTGGAACGCAGTCACTGCTCTCTTGCAACGGCCTGTGTGAGTACAAAGAATGAGTTCCTCTTTGTGTGTGTGATCGTCCACAAATACAATGGGAAAACAGATGATAATAGAAACGAGAAGAGCCGCAGCCTTACAAACCCTCCAGCTTCCTTACCCACCAGACCTTAACAACCCTCTGAGTATTTACAAAGGGAGGAAACGTGAAGTTGAAATGGACTAAAAGTCATCGGTGACACACAAGCTAGTTTCACTCCAACCCAACAACAAACAAAAGAGAATCTAGCTCGAGAAGTAGACATTCTACTTCCAGAGTAAATGGCCTGCACATTTTTATTATTGTTCATTCACATTTCACATATTTACCCTAAGCAGATATTACCCCATGTCTGTACAAATGACTTCAATGAATAGGAAATGGTATAATCTTTCACCAAATAGGACAATTTCATGTATATTTTTTAAAGGGGAAAAAAATCTATCTTGAGCATAAGTGTCTATACGTAGTTTTCTATTTTCTTATGCTGCTTACATCACGACCTTGCGATATAATTCATACAAGCAGCCTCATTTGAATCTTTAGGTAACTTTTAATGAATGATCTTTTTCCTCCTTCTTCCTCTGCTTTGATAGACAGACAAAGGCGGAAAGTGAATTTCAAAATCACTCCATGAGGGTGGTCAGAGCAGCTGCACCCACATTTTGTAAAACTATTTATGGGCATCCAAGTTTATTTTAAAATAAAATAATCCCACTCTGCATTGCCTTTGATTAAGAAAAAATTTACCCCAGCTTTTCAGACAGCTGTCAGACGAACTACAGTTGGACATGAATATTGTTTTGTGAACATAGAAATGAAACTCTTGAGTAGACAGTGCTGTAGAAAATGGTTATATCATGACCAAAATTCAATCTTGAATGAGCAAAGACACAGGCAGTACACCTATTGTAAGAGCTTTCTTTTCACAATGGTGCTTCTCTCACATCAGAAACATGTAAGAATTTCACACACACACACACACACACACACATCACACCCCTCAAAACCAGGATTGTGTGGGGCAGAGTGGAGCTTTCATGGTTTGCATTTTTCCCACTAGGCGAGCATCACGCAGCTTATTTGAGTTAGTGTACCCAGTGGCATCACCTGGGAAGGTTCTTTCTGGTCACAGTGAATTTTTTTTTCGTAAAAGCAGTTTCGCTTGAATTTCATTTTTCATGATGGCTGATTTAGGAAAACAGCATGTGGCTATGACATTTTGTTTCCTGCTCAGGAAAAATGTCCCATAAATTGTGATGTAGAACATAGCTTACAAGGACAGTACTATGGGAAAAACTCAAGTGTATGAGTGTTTTTCTCTTTTCAAAAAAGGTGAAATGTCTACTGGTGGCAAACCTTGTATGGACATCCATCAACTTCCGGAACAGAAGAAATGCCGACTTGTAGTGCATTTGGAGTTCTTTCTACCAAGTCAGACTGTTAATCAAGCTTTCTATTTAGAGGTTCTGAAAAGATTGTGTAACAGTGTGTGACAAAAAAGGCCTGATTTGTGGCAGATGGGGGGGGGGGGTTGGTTTTGCCACCATGACAACGTACCTGCTCACATAGCCAGTCAGTGCACCAGTTTTTTGGCAAAAAACAGCATGCCTCTCTTACCCCACCCACCTTACTAATTGCCCTCGCTTGGTGCTAATTCTTGTTTCCATGAATGAAGATGGACATGAAAGGACAGCAATTTGAAGACAGAAAAGTTGAAGGGGAAAAAAAAGCAAGGGAGGTTCTAGCAGCCATCCAAACAGAAGAGTTTAAAAGTGTTTCCAAGAATGGAATCACAGATGTGGCAAATGTATTAAGAGTTACTTTGGGGTTGGCCCCGCAGACCTCTCTATTGGTTTCCTGCTTCTGCCAGTGTGCTGCATTCATGTCTTGGCACACCAGGTTGAAGTCTGATACCCTCTCTCCCGCTCCTGTGGAGATATAAACAATACCCTCCCTTTGGGTGGGCTAGTGCCCTGTGCCCCTGCTACCTGTGTCTTCTTTCTTTTCTTTCTTTCTTCCTTCCTTCCTTTTTTCCTTTCTTTCTTTCTTTCTTTCCCCCTTCTTTTTAGTTGACTGCTATCTGTATCCCTGGATTGGGTCTGGTCCATGCCATAGTACCTGGACCTCACCCCGGGAATGTATATATATATATATATATATATATATATATATATATATATATATATATATATATATATATATATATAGTCGCTTTTCCCCTATGCCTGTTTTGCATTTTTAAGCTTATCTCAGCAGACTCATGTTGTACTTGTCCTTTTGTGCTTGGCTTACTTCGCTTAGCTTAATTTCCTCCAGTTCTTACCAGATGGCAATATGCGCATGCATTCATCACTGCTTTTTAGGGGTGCATAGTATTCCATTGTATGTATGCCACAAAGGATGGATGTATTGAATGTGAGAAGAGCTTTAAGAGCCCCCAATAAAATGATTTTAAAATAAATAAATGGAGCTAAAAAACAAAAAACCTCACAACACACGGAATCCAGGAAGAGAAACGGGAGTAGTGATACCAGGAGGGCGGGGGGGGGGGGGGGGGGGTAGGGAACGGAGGAGGGGAGGAAGGGGGAACTAATTGCAATGATTTCCAGGGGTCCTCAAACTTTTCAAACTGGGGGCCAGTTCACTCTCCCTCAGGCCCGTTGGAGGGCCAGACTATAGTTTAAGAAAAAACTATGAACAAGTTCCTATGCACACTGAACATATCTTATTTTGAAGTAAAACAAACGGGGCAAAAACACCCGGCGGGCCGGATAAATGTCCTTGGTGGGCCGCATGTGGCCCACAGGCTGTAATTTGAGGATGCCTAATTCTACACATAACCACCACCACCACCCCTAAAGGGAGATGGACAGTAGAAATCATGGGGGAAGGGAGACAGCAGTTAGTGTAAAATATAAAACTAATAATTATTTATAACTTATCAAGGGATCATGAGGACAGAGGGAGCAAGAGGGGAGCTGATACCAAGGGATCAATAGAAAATAAATGTTTAGAAAAGAATGATGGCAACATAGGTACAAAGATGTTCGATACAATTGATGTATGGATTGTTATAAGAGCTGTAAAAGCCTCCAATAAAATGATTTGTGCATTAAAAAGTGAGAGTTACTTTGAAGGTGATAAGGTGGCTTTGTTAAAAAGAAAATTAAGTACATAGCTTTGAAAAAATTGTGGCTGTTGGGAGGTACCCCCTTGTACATTCTATAGAGACTATTTCATTTAGTCTTAAGACTACATTTGTGGTGCAAGACTTAGTTAGGTAAACTACATAAATTCTCTGAAAGCAAGTCAGACTGTTACCATAAAACCTCTATTGCTTAGCATAGTGAATGGATTACAAAATTATTGAATAAGTGAAATGAAACATGTAGCCCAAAATTAGCATGTAAAATTTAAAGTCACCCTTCAGAAAGGATATGTAAATTAACTTATTTAATCAAGATTAATTAAATGCCTGCTACAAAGCAGTTGTTAGTTGTTAGTGTTGTGTTACTGTTAAGGTTTGTTGACTTGTTTTGGACCTTGTAACAGAGTAGAACTACCCTGTGGGCTTTCTGAACTATAATTTTGGCACACAAGCTGCAGTCTAAGTGAGATGTCAACTAAATCCGCATGGAAGAAGCACACCAACATCTGATTGTAAATCATATAATCCAAAGTCGATTGAGGGAATAGTATCAGAGCCTAAATTATGAGAATCTGGTTTGCAGAGGCTGTGGATGACTGTGAAGCCCAAGATACATTTGTGGGATCTACATAGGAAATCAGCCTCTGGTGACTTCCCTCCATCCATAATAGAGGGATGGCAGGAGAGTGGATTGGGTGTATTGGGAAGATGACTATAGAAGATCAACGTGATAAACCTGACTTGAACAGTTAAAACCTTATCAGTTGATTCCTTCCCTGATGCTTGTTGGAACTGATCTGGTTTTCAACCTTTTCTGTATTTGTTTGTTCAAATTGCGCTTCTGTCGCAGATGTGTTATGTCATTGGGGGTCACCCTCTTGAGTTTTTGTTAAATGCTTTTCAGTATATGAAACCCAGGGTGGATGAACCTGCAGGGAGAGTAAGTAGAATAAGGGTTTCAGAATAAGGGTTACAGTGCTGGTGGTGGCGAGGTTAGAGTAAAAGGGAGGTGATATCAAGGAGTTCAAGGAGGAAAAGACTTTTGACATTTGATTATGGTAGCAATTTTTCAATACTGCTTGATGTGATTGAATTATGGAATGATATGTGTTAATTCCCAATAAAATGGTTTTGAAAAAAACTATAGGAGATAGTTCAGACAATCCTTCTGTTAGCATAAAGCAAAGATTCCTTTACCTCGTTTCCAATAATATGTTCCTCATTTAATTCTGACCTGTCACCAACAGCATCTTTTTTTTAGGGCTCTTAAAAGTGTTTTTAAATATTTTAATATATTAATTAAAAATAATTTTATTAGGGGCTCATACAACTCATCACAATCCATACATACATCCATTATGTCAAGCATATTTGTACATTTGTTGCCATCATCATTCTCAAAACATGTGCTTTCTACTTGAGCCCTTGGGATCAGCTCCTTGTTTTTGCTCTCCCTCCTCACCACCCTTCCCTCATGAACCAGTGCTAATTTATAAATTGTTTTTTTAAAACATTTTATTTGGGGCTCATACAACTCATCACAATCCATATATATACATACATCAATTGCATAAAGCACTTCTGTACATTCTTTGCCCTACTCATTTTCAAAGTATTTTCTCTCCACTTAAGCCCTTCGCATCAGGTCCTCTTTTTTCCCCTCCCTCCCCGCTTTCCCCTTCCCTCATGAGCCCTTCATAATTTATAGATTATTATTTTGTCATATCTTGCCCTATCCGGTGTCTCCCTTCACCCCCTTCTCTGTTGTCCGTCCCCCAGGGAGGAGGTCACATGTAGATCCTTGTAATCAGTTCCCCCTTTCCAACCCACTCACCCTCTACCCTCCCAGTATCGCCCCTAACCCCCTGGTTCTGAAGGTATCATCCACCCTGGATTCCCTGTGCCTCCAGCTCCTATATGCACCAGTGTACAACCTCTGCCCTATCCAGACTTCCAAGGTAGAATTTGGATCATAGTAGTTGGTGGGGAGGAAGCGTCCAGGATCTGGGGGAAAGCTGTATTCTTCATCGGTGCTACATTGCACCCTGACTGACTCATCTCCTCCCCTAGACCCCTTTGTGAGTGGATCTTCAGTGGCTGACAAATGGGCTTTGGGTCTTCACTCTGCACTTCCCCCTTCATTCACTATGGTAAGATTTTTTTTTTTAAGATGCCTTATCCCTGATCCCTTTGGCACCTCGTGATCACACAGACTGATGTGTTTCTTCCATGTGGGCTTTGTTGATTCTGAGCTAGATAGCCACTTGTTTATCTTCAAGCCTTTAAGACTCCATATGCTATATCTTTTGATATCCTGGTACCATCAACTTTCTTCACCATATTTGCTTATGCACCTGCTTTGTCTTCAGTGATCATGTTGGGAAAGTGAGCATAATGGAACACAAGTTTAATAGAACAAAGTATTCTTGCATTGAGGGTGTACTTAAGTGGAAGCAATTACCATCTGTGACATTAAGACTAAATAACAATCTGCTTATAATAATTTGAATATTCTCTTAGATGAATTCTCTTAGGTTTCCTGTACTTGGCTCCTTACATCCTCCGGAGTCCTCGGTGTCAGAATCATTAACATCTATAATGCCATTATAAGCCTGCTTAAGGAAAACTAGGCGTTTCCTCTGCCCAAGACCCAGTTCTAAGGTCACGCATACATTTTAGGTATTTATTGCAACAGCATCTGACAAGGTGCCAAGATAGGTACTGTTTTTCTTGTTGTGACTAGAACAAAGGATTACAAACATTGTTGCTGTCGTTGTTAGCTGTAGTCCAGTCAGTTCTAACCCATAGCAACCCTAAGATCATAGAATGAAATACTGCCCCACCCTACACAAGTCTCATGATTGCGTCTCTGTTTGAGCCCATTGTTGCAACCTTATGGCAATCCCTCTCACCAAGAGCCTTTCTCTTGCTCGCTGCCCCTCCACATTACCAACCACGATGTCTTTCTCTAGGGACTGGTCTCTGCTGAGCGCCTCTCTGAAGTATTTGAGATGAAGTCTCACCATCCTTGCCTCTGAGGAGCATTCTTGTATTTGATTTTAATGAAAGAAATATTTTCAATATTCCTGAATTTTGAATATTGAAACTGTTCTATTTTCTTTAGCCATGGTTCTTTTAATATTCTTTACTAACAGCATAGTTCAAATGCATAGACTTTTCTTCTATCTTCCTTATTCAATGTTCAACTTCAGAGGCATATGAAGTGATTAAAAAGACCAGAGTTTGCGTGAGGTCTAATTTATTCCTCAAAGTAACATCCTTGCTTTTCAGTACTTAGTGGTTTAAAATAACAGCAATTTAATGTCTAGAGGGTCAGAAAATACTTACCAGTTGAGCAGGGCTGTATTCCTTCTGGACCTAAAAAGAATCATTTTCCTGCCTTTTCCAACTTCTAGAAGCTGCCCACATTCCCTGGCTCATGATCACAGCTCCTTTTTCAACTCCCCTACCTCCCTCTTTCCCTTGTTAGAATCTTTGTAATTAAACTGTGTCTGCTCAGACAATTCAGGAAAATCTCCCCACCTCTATTTAAGCACATCTTTAAAACCCCTGTTACGTCCTAAGGTAAAATATTCACAAGTTCCAGGAATTAGTACATGGACATTTTTAGTCTACCACCCATTATTCTGTGTGTCATAGAGGTATTCTTGTAAGAAAATGTCTGCTTGTTCATTCTTTTTAAATCTTACACAAGTGGCCTCTTTGCTGCTTTAAAAAGGCAGAACATTAAGAGCATTTAGGAGACAGGAGTAGAAAGATTGAACACCGAACAAAAGTTTACTGCAGGAAACTCACTCATTTTTGTAGTGAAAAAAGTATAAGCTTTGGCGTCCAGGGGGTTCGGATTTGAATCCCAATTTTTCCACTATTTGCTGATGCTAGATTATAACAGGTCACCCCAAGGAAAATGAAGCAAGTTTACCCTGTCCAGCATTACAAGAAACCTGGTAGTAAGTAGAGTTCATCAGATCAGGCCTCTGGAAGCAATGGATTTACGGCTGGGTGTATTGAGGCAGAAAAGTCAGTATCCATCTGAAGCACTGCATGCTAGGACCGGAAATTAAAGGAACTGGTAAACAGCAAACTTGATCTCATTTCTTCCACAAAGTGTTTACTCCCAAAGAGCCATGAAGGTGAGAATCAGAGAAGCTAATCTTGAAGACTTCAGAACCAGTGATGGAGATGGGTGAGGAATGGAAAGCTTATGAGCACTGAAGGTGTACCAGACCTCCAAGTTCATTCCTTTTTTGATATATCATTCCTTACCTGGTATTCCTCAGTGGTCTATCAATGAAACACCATCTGTTAGTCATGTGCTCTTTTGACTTACAACCGAACAGGCAGTCTATGTCATTGACAACTTCACAGGACTTCTTTGTCCTCATGGGTACCCCACACACCTGTTATACAGAGCCTGGATGAAGGAGGGTGGCATGTCTTGAGTGGCACACATAATTAACATGTTCCATTGTGAACTGAAAGGATGGAAATTGGAGTCCACCCAGAAGTGTCTCAGAAGAAAGACTTCGCAATCTACTTGCCCCCAATACAATCCAACAATCTACTTTCCCCCAATGCAAACCCTGTGGAGTACAATTCTATTTTGACATACAAAAATCACCATAAGTGGGTATTTAATTGATAGCAATTAATATTTGACATCTAGTAGGCAAAGAGATCATTTTTACTATTTCTCCAACTGTAAGAATTGAGGAAAGAATTAAAGCCTTGGGTTGCAGTAATTGAATAACTATATGGACAAGATACTAAGCAACATAGGAAGCATGCAGGTAAGACTAACGGACTATGTAGTCACTGTACCTAAGAGGTGAGAAAAGTGGGGCTTTCTACTCCTGTAAAGAACTACCATCTCATAAACTTACAGGGGGCAGTTTTACCTCGCCCTATAGGGCCACTATGAGTCTGCACTGACTTGATGACAGTGAGCTGAGTAAGTACCAAATGGAGTTAGTTACATTTCAGGAGGTAGCACATGATCAGCAGCTGATGTATTGATGGAAGAAGTTCAAAGTGCACTCGAGATAGTGTCTAAAAATAAAGAAAGCTCCAGGAATTGATGAAATAACAATTGAGGCATTTCAACAAATCATGTAATGCTAGAAGTGAGAAATCAACAAGGAGAGATCCATAGTTGTACCCATTCCAAAGAAAGGTGATAAAAGGGAACGTGAAATTATTGACCAATATAATACATATGCAAAGTTTTGCTGAAAACAGGTCAAAAACAGTTGCAACAGTACATTGCCAGGGAATGGCCAGAAATTCAAGACAGCTTCAGAAAAGGAAATGGAATAGAGCATATCATTGCTGACGTCAGATTGATTTTGGCTGACAGCAGACAATACCAAAAAGATACGCCTGTGTCTTACTGGTTCTGCAAAGCCATTTTACTGTGGGATTATAGCACATTATGGAAAGCATTATGAAGAATGAGAATCCCATAACATTTCATTGTGTTCACGTGGAACCTGAACATAGACCGAAAAGCAAACATTGAAACAGGGTTAGGGTGTATCCTTTCCCCACACTTACTCAAGATGTGTGTTGAGCAAATAATCTGAGAAGTTTGACTAGAATGACCAGAATTAGAGGAAGGTTCATTAACAACCTGTAGGCTCATTAATATGCAGATAGCACAACCTGGTTTACTGAATATGAAGCACTTACAGAGGTACATTGGACGTGTCGTAAGAAGGGAACAATCTCTAGAGAAGAAAAGCATGCTTGGGGGAGTAGAGTCAATGGAAAAGAGTAAGAGTCTCAATGAAATGAATTGACAAGAGGTTTAACAGTAGACTCCACTATAGGATGGGCAGGACCGCGTAGTATTTCATTCTGTGTTACACAGAATTGCTAGGAGGGGAAACCAACTCCTAGGCACCTATCAAGAACAGTGAGCATTTTACACTCACAACGCAGCTCAGACAGAGTGGAACAGCCCCTTCGGCTTTCTTAGGCTGAGTCTTTATGGGAGGAGATTGTCTCCTCTCTCTCGAGGAAGGGCTGGTCGCTTCGAACTGGGGACCTAGATGTAAGCAACCCACTGAGTAATCCACTCATTAGCGAGGCTCCTTGCTATAGAGTCAGGATATTTGTAGCCAAAGATACTCAACGTTTTTTTCGACAGCACAGAATTCGACAAGCCACCCATCTACATAGTTACAACTTCATTTTATGATCCTTGACTGACAGAACAGTTTCAAGTAGTCTTAGGAAAAGATGGTGTGTTACCACACATTTTCTCTAAATTATAGTCCAACAAATAACCACTATAGTTTTAGGAGAAATGTTGTCAGAGCAAACTTGCTTATTTGCATGCCACGGGAAGGCATCAAACACCTTTCTTTTCTGGATAATATGGAAAGCTACATTTTGTTCTTTTATACTTTTGTAGACTTTCAAAAATTTTTCTCCAAAAATTTCCCGTTTTAGATAAATGTTAGGGCAGAAGATTGGATTATGTGGTTCTAATTACTTTGTTTAGAACTTTTGGTTGGATTTTAGCTTCCTTTGATTGGATTTACATAATTGATTTCTACTTAAGAAACTCTTCACCCAGTGCAAGATAACTGTAGATCATCATCTGATATCACTGAGTTTTAGATTTTGGAGCCCACATAAGGTGACTTTATATATGAATTCTAATCAAATCTCATATTAATCCTAAAATTTATTAACTACAATAAATCATTTGAGTCTTTCTTACAGGCTCAAATGGGGGAAGTTTATAAATATTCCTTGGTGTAAAAATTTTAAAAATAAAGAAAAACAACTGTGAGTTCAGTCAGAAAGTTGTCCTTAGATTGAAGAGATTAATACAATTTTTATCTTTTGTAAAGAATTGTTTTGTCTGAGAACATTTTGATACTAAACTATTTTTAAAGCAGTTTTAGGTGTATATAAACATGTTGCAGAGAAGTAGAGCAAGTGCCCCTACATACCTCCCCTCCTCCCTCCTCCCCTCCACCCCCTCCCACAACTCCCTTTCTGCATGCTGCTTCTCTTACTATTAGTACCCTGACTCTGTGTATCAAGGATCCTTGGTAATGAGTGGATTACTCATTGGGCTGCTTATCTCAAGGTCACCAATTTTTAACCTATCAACCTTTCCATGGGAGAAAGATGAAACAAACTCTCCCCTGAAGATTTACAGCCTCAGAACCAAAGGATCAGTTCTAATCTGTCAGAGTTGACTTGATGGCTGGGAGGGGTATTTTTGTTTGTTTGTTCTGTGAGTTTGACTTAATATCAAACTATGAGGCTATTCTTTTACCTATATCCCTCATATAGGTTTATACACTTCTGAGGGTGTATAAACCCTTCCCCCAAAGAATCTGTGCTCTTTGATTCCTACCACGTCCAAAGAGCAGGTTTGTCATCCTCCAAAGACTCAAACTATGCTTCTTTTCAAGGTTCTTTGGGTTTGAGAAGCAAAAAGAATGAAGGGGAAAGGGCTGGCCTGTAGTGTGGATGAGTAGATGGACGAAGATTTCCAGGTAAAATCCCCCTACAATAGTTCTCTAAGCTATTTTTTAATTGTTTTATTAGGGGCTCATACAGTTCTTACCACAATCCATACAAACATCAATTATATAAAGCTCATTTGTACATTCATTGTCCTCATCATTCTCAAAACATTTGTATGGGATCGCTGTGAATAAGAATGATTCCAGGGCAGTGGGAAAGGGTTGGGTGGTTTTGTATGTAGTATATTATCTTCACAGATCATTCCATTCATTTAATCATGCATAACACTTATTGATTGGACATATGACAGTTTATCTATCACCTTTTTAAGGACACTTTGATTGCTTCCAGTTTTTAAAATTTTGAATGTGAAATTTCTATGAACACACACAGTAAGTGTGGGGGGTGGGGAGAGGAGAGAGGAGAGAGAGAGAGAGCAAGAGAGAGAGAGTTAAAATGAATAAGGAAGCACCTACATAGAATATATAATATTAATTTGCATTTCTCTCAGAACCTTTTGTTCCCATTAAGTTATATTTTTCTATACAAAAGGTGTGTTTGATTTATTTATGATATTGCATCATTATTGATCTGCATTAAAATCATCTTTGCATTAACTTCCTACCTAAATAGAGGGTAAGAGTCCTAGAGCCCTAGGCTTGAGACGTCAATGCGTCTTAGCTATGGGAGAAGAAGTCATTAGCTTCTGCCTCAATGTCGTACTTCCTCAGTAAGGAGGGTAATAAAGACCTACCTACCTCGTGGGGTTGTGGAGAGAATGGGGGAGACTCACCTGCTGTGCTTATCTCTGAGCTGAACACAAAGGACTCGGTAGTGCAGTGCATCCATTTGGCCCTTAGAGGGAGCTATATGTGAGCGTGACTCCTGCTGACACAGATGAGCTATGTGGTACTTCCTTCCTTGGATTCCATTTTTAGCAAAATTGATTAACAGTGATTTACATTGCACAGATTCATAGTCATGTGGCATGATATATGCATTGGTTACATTTTGAAGCAGAATGTTAATTTAGGTTCACTCAGGGTTAACAATGATTTGAATTATTTTACAAAATGCTTTTAATGTCCTTGACAAGATTAGAAAATTCAAATAAGCCAGAGTCACCTTCCCAGTGGCTGATGAAGTGTGTAAATGCTATAACTAATAAAATGAATCTTTGTTAAATATATATGAATACTTTAAAATAGGGAGGGCACTATTCATTCCAAATATTTCACACCAAATCCTTTGAAATAAATTAATTCTGCCCATGACAAAGAATACTGAGGCAATAATCTATAAATGGCTTTCACGGAAGCAAATCCAAATAGAAGAGAGTTACAATTAACATAAACATTCTGTAAAACCCTGATCAGCCCTAAATGTATTTCCAGCTCATTGAAAAAATAAAAATGCAAGACAGGAAATATGTTATACTAAATATGTCACAATTAACACAACACCCAAATTACATATTAATAAATTTTAAAGGCACATGAAAGGGGGAATAGTTGTGCAATTTACTCCTCATCTAGCAAGAAAAAGATAACATAGTTTGAAAATATTCTCCTAAGGCATTACTTAATTCAATCTATAAAGCAACTATATAGGAGCAATTTTCTAAGGTGAAGGCAGGGAATTACTTCTTATCTTAGAGACATTGAAATGCTATTTCACTGCAAATGCACATTTGCAACAGTTCGATTCATTTTCTGTAGCATGATGAACTGTGTTCCCAAGGCACAGGGTGCTGCTTGTAGTTTCTGTAACACACTAGGCAAGTCTCCACACATATCCTTGGTGAGTCCTTCTGGGGAGGATTCCATTCCCTTCATGCTTGTTTGCTGCCTGGCTTCCACTTAGACCAGGGGTTCCCAATCTGTGGGTCACGACCCATTTGGGAGATGGTCGAACAACCCTTTCATGGGGGTCCCCTGATCCATAACTGCAGCAAAATTCCAGTTATAAAGTAGCAACGGAAATAATTTTATGGTTGGAGGGTCACCACAACACGAGGAACTGTATGACAAGGTCGTGGCATGAGGAAGTTTGAGAACAACTGACTTTGACTCTGGTGGTGCTCAGCTATCCAGTTTTCTTAGTAACCCTCCCAATCTTTCTACCCTTCCCAAAGCTATGTAGTTCCTCCCTTGGCTCCCCCAATACATGTTCGATCCTGGTTCTTGTGCAAGCAGTGACTGTGTTCCGTTTGTCTTCAGTAACCTCCAAACCCCCCAGCATGCCCAGAAAAGTGTAAGTATCTCATAAGTAGCACGGAAGTAGTTGGATCTGGGGGGCTAGGTGTACACGGTACCACAGGCATCTTAAAACCTGTGAAACTAAGTCAGTAATGATCATGGTGATGCTTCAAGTACTTGTTGTTGTTGCTCAGTGCTGTCCAGTTGATTCTCGATCATAGAGATCCCATGCACAACAGAACAAAACCCTCACTAGTCCTGCGCCATCCTCACAATTATTCCAAGGGAATATCACTTACCAAGCTAAGAGACATTTCCTCTCTTTTCATAAATAAATGAAATACATATTATCATGCTATTTCTTTACAAACTGTCATTTTCCAGAATGAGTTTTGTGCAAAGGGAGGCACATGAGAATCCCCTACATTTAGACTCAAGTTCCTCCTTAGGTGTGCTCGGGGGAGTCAGACAACTTCACAGCGTGAATAGAGATAGAATAATAGAGAGGGACAATAATTCTTTTTGTCTATCCTGTCTCCAAAGAGAATAGCATGTTGTGACTCTTTGTGCTTGTTTGTAGTTAAGCAGAAAGCAGATCAAGATATTCACCTGCTAAAACCTCTGACCACTTTCTATTCCACTTAGAAGAAAATTCAACCCACCAGGCCGTGAGGATGATGTTCCTGATTAGAGCAGCCAGTCCACAGAGAGGACAACATGGCTGGCCCCACTATGAGACATGATGCCCCTCAGTGACCAAAGGCGCTACAGGGGACAGCACCGGAGACACCGTGTGCAAATTGCACCTGACGTGATCCCACTACACCGAGGCACAGCACTGGGGGAGTACAGCGGAACAGCAAGGGAATGGAGCGGCAAGATCCCCAGGGAATGCTGAAAGTGGACTTTGGGGCCAGGGCGTGATGCCCCAACAAACTGGACTGGAAAACACTCCTAAGGGCCAACAAATGATCCTTGAACTAACTACAAGCTTTTCTTTAGTGATGTGTTTTGTTTTGTTCTTTGTCAGTGGTTTATTGTTGTTGTTTTATTGTCTGGCTGTATACTGTTGCTTTGTTTTCCCCTGTCTTGTTTTTGTGCATATTATTATCTCCACAGGTCTATCTAAATAAGACAGGCTGGATGAACTAACTGGAGGAAAAACAATGGGACCGACAGTTCCGGGGGGACTTGGGGTAGGGGGAGGTGGAGGGTAAGGAAGTGGTGTTAACAAACACAGGGACAAGGGAACAACATGGGATCCAAATTGGTGGTGAAGGCGGAGTGGCAGGCCTGGTAGGGCATGATCAAGGGTAAGGTTAAGAAGTATAGCTGTAACCCAGGTGGGGACGGATCATGATAGTGGGGCAGGAGGAAAGTCAAGGGAAATAGAAGAAAGAGCTAGGAGGCAAAGGGCATTTATAGAGGTCTAGACAAAGACATGTACATGCAAATATATATATGAGGATGGGGAAATAGATCTAGGTGTCTATATTTATAGGTTTAGTATTAAGGTGGCGGAAGGACCTTGGTCCTCTACTCAAGCACTCCCTCAATGAATGAATACTTTCTTCTATTAAATTGGCATTCTATGATGCTCACCCTCCCGACACAACTGCTGAAGCCAAAGTGGGTGAACAAGTAAATGTGGTGAAGAAAGCTGATGGTGCCTCAAAAGAGTTAGTGTCTGGGGTCTTAAAAGCTTGAAGATAAACAAGCGGCCATCTAGCTCAGAAGCAACAAAGCCCACATGGAAGAACACACCAGTCTGTGTGAGTATGTGGTCCCAAAGGGATCAATTATCAGGCATCAAAGAACAAAAAATGATATCATTGGGTGCACACCTCCATGATACGATTGCTGAGGACAAACGGGTGCATACGCAAATGTGGTGAAGAAAGCTGATGGTGCCCGGCTATCAAAAGAGATAGTGTCTGGGGTCTTAAAGGCTTGAAGGTGAACAAGCAGCCATCTAGCTCAGAAGCAACAAAGTCCACATGGAAGAAGCACACCAGCCTGTGCAATCACGAGGTGCCAAAGGGATCAGGTATAAGGCATCATATAAAAAAAATCTTACCATAGTGAATGATGGGGGAAGTGCAGAGTGGAGACCCAAAGTCCATTTGTCGGCCACTGGAGATCCCCTCATAGAGGGGTTTAGGAGAGGAGATGGGTCAGTCAGGGTGCGAGGTAGCACCGATGAAGAATACAGCTTTCCCCCAGATCCTAAATGCTTTCCCCCCCACCCCCCCAACTATCATGATCCGAATTCTACTTTGCAAGTCTGGATAGAGCAGAGGATGTACACTGGTGCAGATAGGAGCTGGAGGCACAGGGAATCTAGGGTGGATGATACCTTCAGGACCAAGGGTGTGAGGGGCGATACTGGGAGGGTAGAGGGTGAGTGGGTTGGAAAGGGGGAACCGATTACAAGGATCTACATGTGACCTCCTCCCTGGGGGACGGACAACAGAAAAGGGGGTGAAGGGAGACGCCAGATAGGGCAAGATATGACAAAATAATAATCTATAAATTATCAAGGGCTCATGAGGGAGAGGAGAGTGGGGAGGGAGGGGGGGGGAAATAAGAGGATCTGAGGCAAAGGGTTTAAGTGGAGAGCAAATGCTTTGAAAATGATTAGTGCAAAGAATGTACAGATGTGCTTTATACAATTGATGTATGTATATGTATGGATTGTGATAAGAGTTGTATGAACCCCTAATAAAATGTTAAAAAAATAAAATTCAAGCTCTTCTCCTCAACCTCCAGATCTCCCCAGCTCTCCGGTCATTTTTCAGTGTGGTGATTCATTTGCAAGTTTCACTTACTTTCTCTTTCCTTCTTGTAGTAACTTCTTGTAGTTGAAGACGTCAAACTTGGTCCCACTTTCAGCCTCTGGAGAACTTTCATGAAGAGACCCGCTCCTTTTCCCCTGGGGAGTTCCTCCTGAAGCTCTTTCCTCAGTGAAGACTTTCCTGACCAGTTAGCTAACCTAACAAGCTCTCAACAAAGAAAAATGAAGAAACCGAAGACCCATGGAAACAATCAATCTAAGATTAATGGAGGGCTTGCATTTCAGCCTCTGTGAGTGACTTATAGACTTGAAGAACTAGAGAGTGGCCAGCAACCACTCCATACCGCTCTAAAAGGGATTGCAGTAGAAAGGTCTGGTAGAATGGGAGTAAAATGCGCAACGAAACTCAAAAGCATGAAAATGACCAAACTTACTGGTCTGAGGATGGTGAAACCTGAAGACTATGACCCTGAGTCACTATTTCATCCAGGAATTGAATTTATTTACCTAGCCCAACTTTCAACCAAACAACAGATAGGCCTACAGGCGAACAATTACATGAGGGAGGTACAGTGGGGGTGTGACCGTTACTATGATGCTCAACAGGTTTTACCAGAGTTTCTAGACTGGAGACAGACTAGGAAGAAAGGACAGCTGATCAACTGGCAGAAATCAGTCAATGAAAATTCTATGGGTCAACCTTGGATTGAAATCCTAACCATGAGGATGGCGTAGGACCAGCCTTTTATTCTGTTACCCATGGGTCACCATGAGTTGGTGGTCTGCTCCATGGCAGATGCCAACAACAATGCAGTTTCACACTTTGGAGGTTCTAAAGGGCTTACATGAACACATGGAAGTATTAATGAATGAGCAATAAACACATTTTATCTGACCTAAAGAAAACACAGGTTGTTTTTTTTTTTTAAATGGAGGTGTTCCTTGGTCTGATGATCAAGGAGAGTGAGAGAGTGAGAAAGTGAGAGAGAGAGAGAGAGTGAGAGAGAGCGAAAACACAGTTTTTCTGAAAACTTTGTAACCTATGTTCCCACACCTGAAAGAACGCTGGAAGGGAAAATTTTGAGGCTCTCAAGGATGCCCAAACTGTAGCCTTGACCTGGTGTAACTAACAGAGCACAGGATGGCTTGGAGATGAATGGCTGCTATTGTTGTTGTTGTTGTTGTTGTTGTTGTTGTTGGGTGCCATGGAGTCAGTCCTGACCCACAGTTTCCCAAGCGCCAGTAAACGAAACACCACCCAGTCCTGCACCCTCCTCACAATGATTCCCTACATCAGTATCTAGAACACAGGCTCTCCTTGGGCGGACATGCAGTATATTGATTTAACATAGCAATTTATGTTTAGCAAAAATTACTCATCATACTCAAGGAGCATAAAATCCCTATGCTCATTTCTGCCTGCCAAGACATTGACTGCACCTCCAGTTGTTTATAATATAAGGATGGCGCTGAGTTTTCAAATTGAAAAACTCTTCTGGAGGATATGCTAAGTCCCTGGGAGGATAAGATGACAGAGAACAAATATATACTCAAAATAGGACATGGCATCGGACAGACGGCTTTTGAATAATTTCATCCTTGGGCTAAGCCTTGAACATTGCTGATAAACTTAATGTAGCTAACCTTACTGTTTGGTGAAGAGAACAACCTGGTCATATGTACCAATGACCTGGTCATTGGTCTTATGTACAAAAAAGAAAGAAAGAAAAGAAAGTCTTAGGTTTTTCATGTCTGTCTACTAAAATATGTAAAAACAAACAAAACTATTGTGATTAGGGTTCCAGTTCACTTGTGCACATGTTTATTCCAAACAAAATGTGTTTAAATGTGTCTCTGCAAACAGTGGACGGCTGTAAACACGGTCTAGAAGCGATACACTCATCTTCATCTTGTTGAAATGCCTTGGGAGGGGATTTCCTAAGCAACCCAAACAGTAGCTTCTCAGGGGATCTGCTGGGCCTGTTCTGCTGGGCCTGGGCAGAGAGGTCAGCTCAGAAGGTTATGTATTGGGGACTCTTGCCTTTAGCTAGAGCGGATCTGCCAGCAGCTCAATCTGACGAGATACTCTGCAGATGGGTTTGGGGCTCCCACTGCCACCTTCTACAAATTGGGTGTTCATAATTTTAGCTCTGCTACTTTTCTCATTGTATTCGAATTTTGCAATTGTCATCTTTGGATCATACAAGCTGGTGTGTTTCTTCTGTGTGGACTTATTTGACCCCTTGTTTAGATGGCTGCTTGTTTAAATACAAGCCTTTAAGACCCCAGACACTATTCCAATTGATAGCCAGGCACCATCTGCTTTCCTCACCACACTTTGCTGTAGCACCTTTATCTTTAGTGATCATCTCATCAAAGCGAGTATCCAGCAGGGCCGTGATTCAAGAACTAATTGCTCTTAAGTTGGAGCTAGGGTTTTTTTATGAGTCCCGCACTCATTCCTGGATCTATGCATTTGTTTTGTTTTTAATTTTCGGTGACTTGGGAGTTAATACATATTGTCACATCATTCCATAGCCTTCCTATCAGGCAGAGACCATTGTAATCTTGACTATGCTGGATCAACCTCAACACTTGACCAGTTGACCTTCCTATAGACACGACCTGAGTTTGTACTGGGTGCAAGTACCTCTTAGTTGTTCCATGACAGATACTGCATCCCTGACTTTTTGAGTGTTGATGGGAGTCTTCCCCTTCTAACACATTATTTGTAGTTTTGTCTTTATACTAATATAATCTCGTCCTTAAGACCTTAGTGCGATTTGTTTTTTTGTTGGGTCTCCCAAAGGTGAAGCACAGAAGTGGATGCATAATGATAATAACTGGGATTACAGGGAATTCAGGGGACCGGGATGATCATCAGGGAGGGAAAGAGGATCCTGGGAGTCAATAATGAAGGTGGGAGGGGGCACTAGAACTGATTGTGGTTGCACAACTCATTTTAAAGGTGATTTAACCATGGGGGGGTGGGGTGTGCTCTAAGACTGATGTGGTGGTAATTGGACAATTCCCCTTGATATCAACGAACTATTCAATAGTATGATATGTAAATGATGTGCCAATAAAAAGGGGTTATGGTAATTTTTTTTGAGATTCCAAAGAAATAATGTTAATAGATTTTCTCAAATGGCACAGGATGATCATAGGGGTTTATGAATAAGAAGGCTTATTAACAAGAAACTTTTGAATCAATGAGAAAAAGGCTAGGAAATTTGGCATAGAATTTGTTTCATCTCGGCAATGTTTATCTATCATTTAAGAGGGTAGCAAAGACTGTCCTACAAGAATTTCACTGGGAAATTTTCATTTATCCACCCTAGAGCTCTACTCTTGCCATCAGACTTCTTATTGTTCCCACATTTAAAGAACATTGAAAAGGGGCCCAATTTGAGTCTCCTAAGCATGTCAAAACTGATATTTTGATAATGATGTAACATGAACAGCACAGAATTCTTCAACGAAGGGTTAGTGAGGTGGAAACACTGCCTCTTGAAATATAAACATCAATATAAAGGAGCTTTGGAGAAACAATAACTTCACATTTTGGTATTTTTTTTTTTTACTAAACTTTTCTGTGATTCTGTAGCAATACTGACCCTCACTTGTATCTCTCAATATTGGAGCACTGCTTGTAAGATTTCATTTCCTGCAGGGGGAGCTGTTCCATTCTTTCATGCATAAGGTCACTGTGAATCAGAACTGACTACACAGCACCTCAAAACAACAAACTAAAAATCCTCCCTGCCACAGAATCGATTCCATGAGACACTATTCTCCTGAGAAGCAGAGCTTGTGGGATCAAACTATTGACTTCATAGTTGACAGCCTAACCTGCAACCCATACCACTACCAGGGCTCCTTTACAAGACTTAAGTAAATAAAAATAGATAAATGCATTTATTGAGGGGAATATTCAATAATGTTAAAATGTTCATTTTGCCAAACCATATAATCCCAAATTCTTCAAATTCCCCATGATGGTTGACTCGACATCTGCCGAGCATCGTAACAATACACAAACCTCCATTTGCAGATGGTTGGTGGGTGTGCCTGGGGTGCCCTGCCTGGAGATGGAACTTATTCTCCCAAAAGAGTTCTACCACTGAACCACCGAGGCCTCCTGAGCCTTCTTTAAGCACTGCTGTCGGATCCACCATGGCCGTATCTAGGGTCGGGGAAACCGTGAATCTTTACGGGAGCAGAAAACGTCATCTTTCTCCACCAGAGCACTTATTGGGCTTGAACTGATGTCACTTCAGTGAGCCGTCCAATCAGTAGTCAGCCAGTTCTCTTGGTCTACAATATACCAGGAAGGATTCAGCGTTCCCAGCATTTGGTTGCAGGTCACTGAAGCATCAGCTCCAGCTAACCAATCTAGTTGAAGAAGGGACATGCCGTGTCCAGGTGCTTAAACTAACATCTTAATTTCTGGATCCTGGGAAAGAGCTCCAATACCAGTAACTCAGCCTAACCTAATCAGTTATTTCATCTTTGTGATTTACACTATTCAGAAGTCCCTCCCATACTCGTTTTTCAGAATCCTGCAGTGGTGCACAGAAGTTTTTGTGCACTGTAGTTGTGACTGGGTGGAAATAAGCAAATAGAGTGTGTGGAACTCTTAACGAGAGGAGTGGTCAGCTAGCTAGCCATAAAAGGAGACTTCTCAGGAGTGGGGACTGGGGATCTCGGCACCATCAGGAAAGAAGATCTGAGAATGGAGCACGTCTTTTGGATCCTGAGACCCCTGTACTGAATCTCTTTAGACTGGAAACAGAACTCTGATACCAGAGGAGCAGAGAAGAATGGCAGAGGAGCACGAACAGGAAGCCAAACCAAGGAGTAGAGTGAGATTATCGGAGGACTTCCTGGCCCGTGGAAAGAACAAAGTTGAGTGCCTTCCGGGTGGAAAGCTGGCTTGTGGGGTGGGGTACCTTTTGGACATTTATCAACCGTGCTAAAGGAACTTTATAAAGCTTGCATACATGGACATAGGTCAAGGGCTGGTAAAGGACCAGAGAGAAGCATGCCAATCAGAATTGCTGAGAAGCAGTAAAGGCCAAAGGACTAGAGTTTTTTACGTTTCCGATCCTGAATTATGACCTGCTGCCTTCCCCAGTTAACCCTAGAGTCATGAGTATTGTCTGTGACTCGCGTGTGGCCATTGCCAAGCGGTAGAGTGAGGTGGGTGGGCCAACAGGTAGAATGAAGTAAAGAAGGGGGAAGGATGGAGGATGTCAAACCTCTGCCTCAGAGAACCTGGCCCTGCGCTGATGATGGTGATTTTCTTCTGCCGTGTGTCAGACAATGCTACCACATGTTTTATGGAGGTACTTTTTGCATCTGCCCACAGGAATTAGCAAAATTTGACCCCTCTTCCAGGTCATGCTGGAGTGTTTTTTTCATTATTAATCATTTTTATTGGGGGCTCATACAACTCTTTCTTATCACAATCCATACATACATCCATCGTGTCAAGCACATTTGTACATTTGTTGCCATCACCATTCTCAAAACATTTTCTTTCAATTTGAGCCCTTGGTATCAGCTCATTTTTCCCCCTCCCTCCATGAACCCTTGATAATTTATAAATTATTTTTTCATGTCTTACACTCTCCGGTGTCTCCCTTCACCCACTTTTCTGTTGTCCGTCCCCCAGGGAGGGGGTTATATGCAGATCATGGTGATCGGTCCCCCCTTTCTCCCCCTTCACCTCCTGGTATCACTACTCTCATTATTGGTCCTGCGGGGTTTATGTATCCTGGATTCCCCGTGTTTCCAGTTCTTATCTGTATCAGTGTACATCCTGTGGTCTAGTCAGATTTGTAAGGTAGAATTGGGATCATGATAGTGGGGGGTGGGAAATTATTTAAGAACTCGAGGAAAGTTGAATGTTTCATCACTGTTATACTGCACCCTGACTGGCTTGTCTCCTCCCCAAGACCCTTCTGTAAGGGGATGTCCACTTGCCTACAGATGGGCTTTGGATCTCTACTCTGCACTCCCCCTCATCACAATGATATGATTTTTTGTTCTTTGATGCCTGATACCTGATCCTACTGACACCTCGTGATCACACAGGCTGGTGTGCTTCTTCCACGTGGGCTTTGTTGCTTCTCAGCTAGATGGCAGCTTGTTTATATTTAAGCCTTTAAGACCCCAGACGCTATATCTTTTGATAGCCAGGCACCATCAGTTTTCTTCACCACATTTGCTTATGCACCTGCTTTGTCTTCAGGAGATCGTGTCAGGAAAGTGAGCATCATGGAATGCCAGTTTAATAGAGCAAAGTACAGAGGGAGTACTTGCGTAGAGGCCCAATGTCCATCTGGTATCTTATTACTAAACCTATAAATATATGCACATAGATCTATTTACCCATCATCATATATAAATATATTTACATATGTACATGACTGTATTTAGACCTCTATAAATACCCTTTACTTCCTAGTTCCTTCCTCTATTTCCTTTTACTTTCCTCTTGTTCTACTATCATGCTCAGGCTTCACTTGGGTTTCAGTAATTCCTCTCGGTTACATTGCCCTTGATCAAGTGCTACCAGGACTCCTATACCCTCCTCGCCAATGATTTTGGATCACTTATTGTCTCTGGGCTTGTTAACACTCACTTCCTTTCCCCTGCCTCCCCCTATTCCATGTCTCTCCAGAACCGTGGATCCTGTTGTTTTCTCCTCCAGATTGTTTCTCCTGCCTATCTTTCTAGATAGACCTAAAAAGATAATAATATGCACACAAAAAACCAAGACAGAGCTAAACAAAGCAACAAAATAACATTAAAAAGCTTATGACCAATAAAAGGAAAGCCTGTAAATAGTTCAAGATCTGTTTGCTGACTTTTAGGAGTGTTTTCCAAATGAGTCTAATGGGGTGCCACGCCCTGGCCCCAAAGTCTATTTTTGGTGTTCCCTGGGGACTTCGTTGCTCTGTTCCCCTTGCTCTTCTGTTGCACGCCCTTAGTATTTTACCTCGGTGGGGTGGGGTCAGATCAGGTGCAATTCCCACACTGTGTCTCCCTTGATGTCCCCCATAGCGCTATGGGCAGTGAGGGACCTGTCTCATGGTGGGGCCAGCCCTATGGTCCTTTCTGTTCTTTGGTTGTTCTGAGAGGGAATATCATCCTCAGGGCTTGGAGGGCTAGGATGTATTCCACTCTCTCTTCCTCTCTCTTTATTTGCCTTTGTGCTCTGATCAGACATGTCCGTGTCCCTGAGCTGTAGCATCAGTACTGTCCTCTGAAATGAAGTCTTCTTCAGGGAGGGAGGTCTGTCCATGTAGTTGGGATTGGAGCCAGCCCCTCAGACCTCTCTATTGGTTCTGTGCTTCATGCTGGTATGTTGCATTCATGTCTTGAAGCACCGGGTTGATGTTTTTAAAACTGTTCGGTGCTGGAGTCTAACTCTTGTTATGGAACCAAAGGCAATCAGGGGTTACTAGTACACACCCTGAAGAGAACTGGTATGTTCTTCAGACCTTCTTACAGATTACCATCCAGTTAAAATACCCTCCATGTGACACTCTCAGAGCATTTCATTTGTGTGCCCTTAGTCCCACGCAGCTTCCATCTGATTGGGTCTCATAAATGTCTCTGAAAGGCTGAATGTAGACACCTTGTATGCATCTCAGACCCTATATGTAGTTCACACTAGATAAAAAGCTCCACAGCTGATCTGGCACCAGCTTGATCTGCTAATATGAGCAAAAAACTAGCTTCTCTTGTGTGTGAGTAATTTTATACTTGGTCTACTTGTTATCACAGTTGGCTTATCCTCCATTATATCAGGCTATTTTTTTTACTTTTAGTTTGCAAATTATTTTGAGAATAATTGCATGATTCTTGGAACTGATGTCATAGATAGCCTGTCATTCCTGATGTTAAACCTCCATAAATTTGTAGATGTGGGAAGAAATAATTAGATATTATTCAACTGCATGCCACTCTTAAAATATGATTGCTCTTCCCATTAGTTTCCTAGAAGCTACACTCTACAACTCCTGAGAAATTTATGTAAAACACACATAAATAGACAAAACCTTTCCTAAGAAGAATATCAAGTTAATAAATATAAGGTGGCTTTCAGAACAGATTTTGGTGCTGTTTTGAAAACTTAGCAATTAAAGTAACCTTTAACCTTGGCATTTCCAGGCTTGAAAAACTGTCATCTGACCCCTCTTTACCATATTATGCAGTCTATTATACAAGTAGGTCACAATATTGGGCTCTGTGAACAGATAAATGCATCTTGATATCATGCTCATTGTAAGCAGCCTTATCACAACGTAGACCAATTGTTTTTCCTTTGGGATCCAATATGAAACTTCACCATAGTTGTCCTTTAGTCAGATAATTTGAGTCTTTCTTTAAAAACGAATGCTTTATTGAAGTAGACCAGAAAGCATCAGCTGTTTATTAAGAATCCCTTGGCCTTCTGCTTATGTTCTTCGAAATCCTCAGTGTCAAAGTTAGAGTGGGGTAGTAGAAAATATACTGAGCTGGTAGGAGAAAGAGGAGCTCACCTCCTGGCTCTGCTCCTTACGACTCAGGAGTATTTGGAAGGCCGAGTAAGCTATTGAGTCACCCTATGCCTTTATTTATCTTATTCTCTAAATTAAAACCACTTAAGTTACAACGGGTCAGAATTGACAGGTATAAAGTGCTTGGTATATAGTTCCTGAATTTCCTTTGGGTTTCATCGAGTTACATCTTGATTGGATTAACATTATTGCTCGATGGCTTGCATATCAAATCAACCTGCCATCATTATCATGTGCTTCAGCAACAACATCACTCAGAACATTTGTCCTTTGAATTTCTGTTTCGTGCATTATTTAAAGAGCAAGCATAATGTGCTGGTGAGATTAATGTGAAATCTAAATATTAAAGAGTATTCAAGTTCATCATCTTATGTCAAATATAGTTTGACTTTGCAAGTGTCTTCTGTTGTTGATAGAATGACAAAGCCACACCCACCAGGTGGGATCAGTAAGTGACATGTATTACCTGTCTGGGCAATGGTGTCCTTGGATCTTGGCATTAACAAAGTCAATACAAATTAAATACAGTGCAATACAATACAAATTCAATACAAGAGGAATGTTCAGAAAGTATTGATTCAGGCAATGTATTTATCCTCCATTATCCTTTTTTCATCACCAAGCACTTAAAACTTTTTAACTTTACAGAAGATAGAGTTAAATATAGAGGCCAAGCTCAGGTAAAGCTCTGTCACTCACATCCACTTTCCCTATTACTAGTACACTGTTTCCAAATTGATAAATAACAAGAGCACTTGTTCAGCATCGTGTCGCACTATATATAACACTTGGCCTGTGGCCTTCATGTGCTCCCTTGTCTCGTTTGTTTGTGTTTCTACAGTCTCTTTACCTGACCTCTGGAGAGTTTGCAGGAGTTTCTCTTCCCCATGCTCAACGTTCTTTCTCCCCAGAGTATTATATTTTTTTAAGTATAACAAATTAAATCCATTTCCAAATGAGATTGTAACCACTGGTATAGGAGTTAGGATTTATAACATATATTTTGGGAAGACATAATTCAAGTCATAACAGAGACTTTTTGCCTCTTATTGCATACCCTGAGCTTTCAGTGGCCCACCCAAGCCTCTTATCTTCTTGCATTAGGGTTTACATAGTAGCTAATAAAAGAGACAAAATTGTACTCCTTTTACAAATTCCACTAACTCAGTGTTCAAATATTAGAGCTACTATGCTTTTAAAAGATATTTTATATTTATTTTGTTCTTTTCGTTATATATTTTTCAAGACCATTTTATTGGGAGTTAATATGAATTTCATACCTCATGTCATTCCATAGTTCAGTCACATCAAGCAGTATTGTACAACTGCCACCACATCAGTTTCCAAACAGTGTTTGAGTCCTGAACTCCTTGACATCAGCTCCTTTGACACCTCCCTCCACTGTGCCCCCCAGAGACCCTTATTCTACTTGCTGTCCCTATAGGTTCATCAATCCTGGGTTTCACGGACTGAAAAACAGAAAAACATAGCACGCAAATTCAAGAAGGCGACCCACAGTGACACAGAACCTCTGAAGTAAACTCCGATGTGAACAAACTGAAAATGGAGAATACTGAAAATGTTGAAAACCTTGCAGATCTAATGTGCATCAGGGAGGAGCTGTCAACTGACAAGGGTTGAACCGTCCCAGTTAGGGTTACCCTTCTGATCTTTGATAGCCAACTCTTAGCCATCTCTCCAATGCACTGTTTACTTCATTTATATTTTTAACAATTTTGTTGGCATATAATTCATGTATCATATAATTCAATAGTTCATCGTATTAAAAAGAGTTGTACAATCACAAAAATCAATTTTGGAACACTTTCTTTTTTCTTGTAGATATTGTTCTTAGATCCCTCAACATCCCACCTACCTCCAAGAAACCAGTTGCTGTCTCTAGATTTAGCTATTCTGGATCACACCGAAAGAAAAACATATCCCCTGACCCCCACCCACTCCCAAAAGACCAAAAATCCAACAAAAATAACAAAGTAAAACTTTAATTGAAAATATTTAAAAATAGAACAAACTTGGTTAAATGATCAGGTGTTACATTTTAGCCCAACTGCAGCTGCAATCATCCACTTTCCAATGTGCGCTGCATGAGAGCAAGGCTCATCACACCTCTGGACTATGGCCAGAGGGGATTCACCGGAGAGTGAATCTAGGTGTATTTCTCCTGCATTTTCATTTTTTCCCAAAACAACTTTAAAATGGGGTAAAAAGAGACAAAACGATAAGGCATTCCATTTGAATCATATAGCGCCCTCTCTAATAGGCACATCTTAAAAACCACTCTGACAGAGGAAACCACCCCTCAGTCAGGGCCAGCTTTTCAAGATTCAGGGAGAGGGAGGACACACTCATTTATTCCATACAACATTGTGCTAAGGTCACCCCCCAATCAACAGACACTCTTACTACAGACTAAGGAAACTTATTGGAAATTCAGGTCAATGTAGGGAGATGTAGTATATATTTTTCTCATAAGGTGATTATACTTCTTTGGTAAGTAAATAGGGAATAGCAACTTCCCACAGGGGGAAAAACAGTCAATACTTCTATAGAACGCAAGGGGAGAATAGGTCCTGCCCCATGTTCCTCCTATTGGGACACTTTTGACCTCATTTCTATCCAACCCTTGGCGCCGCATGCCATGTGCTAGAGATTACTGGGATTTTAGACTTTGTTCTTTCAAGGCACAGAACACCCTTCAAAGCACCTACCAGAGGACTCAGGGTGAAAACCCCACAAAATGAACCTCAAACTCACCTGAAGCCCTTGAACTTAAGGCTGAAACTCCCTAGGGTGAGATGACTGCTACCCCAAGGTCATAGAACTGTCAATCGTTAGGCTGTGGTTACAATCTCTTGCCTTGAGGGTGCACAACAAATGGTGGTCTGGACTACCATATATCTACTATTTTACCAATCTCCATGTTTTATTATGACAAGTATTGATCTGGTATGCATGGTTCAGACTGTGTGAATAAATGTGATTGGAAGTTTTACTGTATCCACCCCATTGTTTGTGTAAATAGTGTCCAGTCACATAAGAGTTTAATCTGAACAAGTCACCAATACATGTATGGCAGTCCATTGTTCACCTATACATGAATTCCTTTTCTCAATAATGTTTTAAATTCTATACTATTTGCTCCCAAACATACAATGGCAATGATGTCTTTAAAGTGAACCAGAGACATATACAAACAGTACATATATGAATTGGTTTTGGGTTGCACTTAATTCTAGCCCCAATCTAAGAATAATTAGTTCTTAAGAAATGACCCAGCTTGGTGCTCACCCTCATGAAGAGATCATTGAAGATATGGGTGCTATAGAAAAGTGTGTGAAGAAGTCAGATAGTGTCTATCAGAAAGAATAGTATCGTGGTTCTTAAAGGCATATCTTCAAAGAAGTATCCATCTAAAGGAAGCATCAATTAAGTCCATACAAAAGATTAACACCAGCTTGTGTGATCCCAGTATTATAAATAATAAAATCCAAACCCAAAGATGGAAATGGTATCAGATAATGATGTGAATTTATTTTAATTGTACAATTAGGATGTACATTAGGCATTTGGATTAGATATCTTAGGGGCATTCTATCCAGTTCATCAGAATGTGATATCTATTCCTACTACACTATTATGGCAGATCCTATAAATGTTCTCCTTAATCTTCATTTTTTTCTATCTTACTGCTATAACTTTATTTGTGGTGGTCATGTGTTCAGTTATAAAACCCAATATAAAACTTGGCCAATGAAACATAAGTGAAATCTCCTTGAGATATTTTTTTGGGGGGCAGGATTTTTTATTCTAGCTCCAAGAAGGAAGCCTATTCCTATTTAAAAAAATACTTTTATTGGGGGCTCTTACATTTCTTATCACAGTCCATACATTCATCCAGTGTGTCAAGCACATTTGGGCATATACTGCCATCATTTCCAAAGCATTCTCTTCCCACTTGAGCCCGATATCAGCTCGCCATTTCTGTCCTCTCCCTCCTCCACCCACCCTTCCTCCCTGGCTCACAAACCCTTGATAAGTTGTAGATTATTTTCATATCTTACACCATCCTCCTCCATCACCTCTCATTCACTTTTCCATTGTGATCCCTAGGAGGGAGTTATATATTAATCCTTGTGATCCATGCCCCCCTTTCTCCCTCTCCCCTCCCCTAATTCTCCTGGTATCTCTACTCTCATTGTTGGCCCTGAGGGGGCTATTTATCCTGGATTACCTGTGTTTCCGGCTCTTATCTGTAGCAATGTGCATGCTCTAGTCTAATCCAATTTGTAAGGTAGAATTGAGGTCATGATAGTAGGATGAAGGAAACACCAAAGAACTAGTGGAAAGTTGTGTTTCATTGGTGTTATACTGCACCCTGTGTGGCCTTTCTGTGAGGGGATGTCTCTTCCCTGTGATCCTTCTGTGAGAGAATGTCCAGTTGTCTACAGAAGGGCATTGGGTCTCCACTCATTCCCACCCCCTACCCCTGATTCACATTGGGTATGATTTTGTTCTGGGTCTTAGATCCCTAATACCCGATCCAATTGACACCTCATGATCATCACACAGGCTGCTGTGCTTCTTCCATGTGGACTTTGTTGCTTCTCAGCTAGATGGCGTCTTGTTTATCTTCAAACCTTTAAGACCCCAGATGCTATATCTTTTGACAGCTGGGCACCATCGGCTTTCTTCACCACATTTGCTTATGCACCCACTTTGTATTCTTCAGATTCAGGAAGGTGAGCATCACAGAATGACAGCTTGTTAGAACAAAGTGTTCTTGTGTTGAGGGAGTACTTGAGTTGAGGCCCAACTGGTACTTCCCTGATCTAGGAATTGTGTCTTCTTCTTTCTCTGCTTTTGCTTTTATCTTGGAAATGAATGTAAAGTGAAGAAAGAACAGTCTTATTGCTACAATGAGGTGACCATAGAATGAACAACACATTTTCAGGGTGATGGAACAGAGTTTAGAACATTTCTAGAACTTCAGAGCTTATGTACTAGCTCTGGAGCGCTGTATTAATAAGAATCCCCTTAATTTGTGAGCAAATAAAACCACAAAATGGGAGAAGACAAAGTTTATGACTGGTTACTAGGAGTGGGAAGGAAGAAGTGGGGAGACTCAATGCTTAAAGGACACAGCTTCCATTAACTGTGATGATATAATTTGGGAACCTATAAAGGTTAATGGTTGAAAAATATGGAAAATATCATTAAAATCACTGAACTGTACATGTGAAGAGTCATGACATTTAAAATATTTTCTTACAGATATGTGTATGGCAAGCAATAAATTAATTAGCTAATTAACTAAGAGTGGCATATCAAGATAGAAATGTACTTCTCTTTCATAAAAGCTAAGTCGAGATGGTTAATCTATGGCTGGCATAGCAACAGGTCAGTTATTAGACAGCCAGACTCCTTGCATTTTTTTGCTTATGGTTTTGTGGAATGAAAGATTTCTAACAATGCAGCCATGATATCCACATCTAACCCATGAGCAAGAAAGAAGTGGTATAGAAACACATATCTCCTTTTAAAAATATTTCCCAGCGAGATGGACATATCTGATCAGAGCACACGGGAGCAGATGAAGGGGCAGGAGGAGAGAGTGGAATACAGCCTGGCCCACCAGGCCATGAGGATGATGTTCCTGAGTAGAGCAGCCAGTCCAGAGAGAGAGAACAACATAGCCAGCCCCACTATGAGAAATGATGCCCCTCAGTGACTAAGGGCGCTACAGGGGACAGCACCGGAGACACAGTGTGGGAACTGCACCTGACCTGATCCCACAACACCAAGGCAAAGCACAGGGAGAGTGTAGTGGAACAGCAAGGGAATGGAGTGGCAAGGTCCCCAGGGGATGCTGAAAGTGGACTTTGGGGCCAGGGCGTGGTGCCCCAACAGACTGGACTAGAAAACGCTCCTAAGGGCCAGCAAATGATCCCTGAACTAACTACAAGTATTTCTTTTGTGAAGTGTTTTGTTTTGTTCTTTGTCAGTGGTTTGTTTTTGTTGTTTTGTTGTCTGGTTATATACTGTTGCTTTGTTTTCCTATGTCTTGTTTTCGTGCATGTTAGTGTCTCCACAGGTCTGTCTGAATAGGACAGGCTGGATGAACTATCTGGAGGAAAAACAACGGGACCGACAGTTCCGAGGGGGATTTGGGGTGGGGTAAGGGAGTAAGGAAGGGGTGTCAACAAACACAGGGACAAGGGAACAACATGGGACCCAAAATGATAGAGAGGGGGGAGTGGCAGGCCTGGTGGGGAACGATCAAGGGTAAAGTTGTGTAGAGAAGAGGTATAGCTGTAGCCCAGGTGGCGATGAAGCATGGTAGTAGGGCAGGAGGAAAGTCAAGGGAGATGGAGGAAAGAGCTAGGAGTCAAAGGGCATTTATAGAGGTCTAGACAAAGACATGTACATGCAAATATATATATGAGGATGGGGAAATCGATCTAGGTGTCTATATTTATAGGTTAAGTATTAAGGTGGCGGAAGGACCTTGGGCCTCTACTCAAACACTCCCTCAATGCATGAATTCTTTCTTTTATTATATTGGAACTCTATAATGCTCACTCTCCCAACACAACTGCTGACGCCAACGTGGGTGAACAAGTACATGTGGTGAAGAATGCTGATGGTGCCCGGCTATCAAAAGAGATAGTGACTGGGGTCTTAAAGGCCTGAAGATAAGCAAGCGGCCATCTAGCTCAGAAGCAACAAAGCCCACATGGAAGAACACACCTGCCTGTGTGATCACGTGGTCCCGAAGGGATCAGTTATCAGGCATCAAAGAACAAAAAATCATATCATTGGTGCACACCTCCATGATAGGATCACTGAAGACAAATGGGTGCATAAGCAAATGTGGCAAAGAAAGCTGATGGTGCCCGGCTATCAAAGGAGATAGTGTCTAGGGTCTTAAAGGCTTGAAGGTGAACAAGCGGCCATCTAGCTCAGAAGCAAAAAAAAGCCCACATGGAAGAAGCACAACAGCCAGTGCGATCATGAGGTGCCAAAGGGACCAGGTATAAGGCATCATGCAAAAAAAAGAAGATATATGTATGTGTATATGTATATATATATGCATATATATATACCATATTGAATGAAGGGGGAAATGCAGAGTGGAGACCCAAGGCCCAAGTGTCGGCCACTGGAGATCCCCTAATAGAGGGGTTTAGGAGAGGAGATGGGTCAGTCAGGGTGCGAGGTAGTACCGATGAAGAACACAGCTTTCCCCTAGATCCTGGATGCTTCCTCCCCCCAACTACCATGATCCGAATTCTACCTTGCAGGACTGGATAGGGCAGAGGTTGTACACTGGTGCATATGGGGGCTGGAGGCACAGGGAATCCAGGGTGGATGATACCTTCAGGACCAAGGGTGTGAGGGGCGATGCTGGGAGAGTGGAGGGTGAGTGGGTTGGAAAGGGGGAACTGATTACAAGGATCCACATGTGACCTCCTCCCTGGGAGATGGACGGCAGAGAAGGGGGGAGAAGGAGACTCCGGATAGGGCAAGATATGACAAAATAACAATGTATAAATTACCAAGGGCACATGAGGGATGGGGGACTGGGGAGGGAGGGGGAAAAAAAAGAGGACCTGATGCAAAGGGCTTAAGTGGAGAGCAAATAATTTGAGAATGATTGGGGCAGGGAATGTGCGGATGTGCTTTATACAATTGATGTATGTATATGAATGGATTGTGATAAGAGTTGTATGAGCCCCTAATAAAATGTAAAAAAAGAAAAGAAAACATATTTCCCAGCAATCACACAGAACAGTTCTATTCATTATCATTGATTTAAATTCACTAGTGTACCTGATTACTCATTGGTCAGCTAAGTTTCAGCTAAAAATTAGGAATACTATTGCTAATGAAGGACAAGTTCAATATTGAAAGATTATATGGGTAAAACCTTGAATGATGCATAAAGCAACCGAAGTATATAGAAAGAATTCACAGTCACTGTACCAAAAATAACTGGTGGACATTAAACCATTTCAAGAGGTAGACTATTAGCAAGAACTAATGGTACTGAAGGACGAAGTTCAATCTGCACTGAAACAAGTCTCCAGGAAAAGATACCTTCTGAAATGTTTCAACATACTGATGAAGCACTGGAAGCACTCCCTCATCTGTACCAAGATATTTGGAAGAATTACTTGGCAAATGACTGAAAGTGATCCCTATTTTTACCCATTGCAAAGAAATGTGACCCAATGGAATATGACAATTATTGGGCCATATCATTGCTATCACACACAAGTAAAATTTTGTTGAAGATCATCCAACAACAATGGTAGTAGTACATTGAAAGGAAGCTTAGCTGCCTGAGGTTCAAGCTAGATTGACAAGAGGACATGGAATAAGGGATGTCATTGCTGATGTCAGATGGACCTTGGCTGAAAGCAGAGAACACCAGAAAGATGTTACGCATGCTTCATTGACTATGCAAAGGCATTTGGTTATGTGGATCATAATAAAGTGTGGATGGCCTTGAGAAGAGTGGGAATTCCAGAACACGTCATTGTGCGCATGTGGAACTTGTACACGTGCCAACAGGCAGTTGTGTGGAAAGAGTAAAGGAATACGGCATGGATTAAAACAAAGAAAGGGGTATATCAGAGTTGTTTCCTCTTACCACAGTTATTCCATCTGTGTGCTGAGAAAGTCATCAAAGAAACTGGAGCATAGGTAGAAGGTGCAGCATCAGGATTGGCGAGAGACTTATTAACAATCAATGATTTGCTGGTGAGACAGACTTGCTCATGCACAGTGAGGAGGACTGGATGCTCTTACTGATGAAGATCAAGGTTTGCACCAAACAAACAAGAAAACCCAGATTTGTCATTTTTATGACAGTCCATGTTGTAATCAATATTTTTTGACATAACCATAATTCAAAGGTATTCCTTCTCTGTCTTTATATCTTTTAATTCATTATACATCTATTACCTGCATCTGAGGTCATAAAAAGTACCATGATGCAAGTCAGGCACCCCTTTGCCTCAAAGACACATTTTTAGTTTTTAATGCTTATCTGAGTTTTTTGGTAGCCAATGTACCCAATGCTATCTGTCATTTGATTTTCTGTCTACTATTTCCATGGGTATTTTTTGTGGATCTAAGAAAACAAAATCCTTGACAACTTAGATATTTTGGGGGGGGTTGTTTTGGTTTGCATGTGATGGTGGTTATAGGTCAGTTGTGAGAATGTTTGCTTTCTTTTTGTATGAAGTGTAATCTATATTGAAGAGTGTAGTCTTTGCCCTTCATCACTAAGTGTTTTACTTTCTTTTTGCTTTCAGCAAGCCAAGTTGTGCCATATGTACAGCAGAGGTTGCTCATGAATCTTTCTACAATTCTGATGCTGTGTTTGTCTTCATAATGTCCAGCATCTCAGATGATTTGCTCAGTATACAGATGGAGTAAGTATGGTGAAAATATGTAACCATGGCACATAACTTCCCTTATTTTAAAACACACCATATTCTCCTGTTCTGTTCCAATAGCTGTCTTGTTCTATGCACATAATTTGAACGAAGATGACTAAGCGCTGTAGAATTTTCATTCTTTGCAAGGTTGTCCATAATTTGTTATTATCGACATCAATGAGTGTTTCTGCATAGTCCATGAAGCACAGGCAAATTTCTTTCTGGCATTTTATGCTTTTAACCAACATCCACCTGGCATCAGTACTGATATCTCTTTTTCCATGTCCTCTTCTGCATCAGGCTTGGTTTCTGGTGGTTTTCTGTCAATGTACTGCTGAAATGGTTTTTTAGTGATCTTTAACAAAAAAAATTATTTGCATGTGGGACTGATATTGGTCAATAATTTCCACCTTCAATCAGATTATCTTTCGTTGAAATGGGCACACATATGGCTCTTTTCTAGTTAGTTGGTTCGCCAGGTAACTGTCCTAATGTCACTGCACAGAGCAGTGAGCATCTCCAGCACTGCATGCAAACACGGGAACGCTGTCATCAGTATTCTGTCCGTTTCTGGAGACCAGCATGTGGCCAATGCCTTCCGTGCAGCTTGGGCTCGATCACTGGTTCTCGAGCCTATCCTACCTCCTGAAATGGTTGAATGTCAACCAATGTTTGTTTGGTTTGTGTGTTTGTTTGTTGTGTACAGTGACCATGTATTCCTTCCACTTTTCCCTGCATCCTTCCGTATTTTGCCCATACAGTTCTTCAGTATTACAACTTGAGGCTTGGGTTTTTGTCTGTTCTTTCAGGTCAAGGAGGCTGAGCATGTTCTTTCCTTTGGTTTTCTAATCCCAGGTCTTTGCACGCTTCATTATGATGCTTTACTTCCTGTGTCATTCTTTGTAATCTTCTGTTATGCTCTTTGGTGTCTTCATTTCTTTCTGGTGCTTTAGCTGTTCTGCATTCCGAAGCAAGTTTCAGAGTCTCCTCTGACATCGAATGTGGTCTTTTGTTTCCTTCCTGTCTTTGTAATGACCTCTTGCTTTCTCTACGCATGATGGTTTGGATGACATCCCACAGCGCATCTGCTTTCCAGTGATTAGTGTTCAATATCTTAAATCTTCAAATTGTTCTTGATCCTACTTCAGAGTCCACCGTTCTGGCCACCGGTGGATGTTTGCAATTGCATGCCTCCCAGTGTGTTCTAAAACAAACCCAAACAAATAAAAACCAAAGCAAACCTATTGCTGCCAAGTTAACTCCAACTCATAGATATTCTACAGGACAGAGTAGCAATACAATAATGGGCTGGAAAATTGTGAATCTTTATGGAAACATTGACAAATCGTTCTCCCACATAGTGGCTAGTGACTTGGAACTGCTGGTCTTTACATTAGATGCTGAGTACTTAACCATCACACCACTATAGTTTCTCTACTAAACACACAGTAGTTTAAATAGCAGTTGCCCGTGGGACTACTCATGTAATTTCATGTCAGATGATAAATGAGGGTGGCAATATCTGAAGCGTTGACTACGTTGGCCTTCCTATGGAGCTTCTTTTATAAGAGGTTCAAATAATCGTGGGGAAATGGAATAAAAGGTAGTGGAATTTCCCCAAAATGATGTCCCCCTTTAGATGTCCAGTGCTTTAGTTCAGATAGCTGGAAAAGCTGGACACACCTATTGTGGTAGTTACATAATTTCATGTTAACTTGAAGATATCGGGTTGCAGATGACTTTCACTTTGAGGTATACGAACATATGCCTCTCTGAAGGGCAACCTTATTGGGGGGCCTTATTGCTGCCAGAGCCCTGCAATGCTACCACCACTATTGGAGCCACACTACTTTGCACCAGTTGGCCTGTGATCTTGCATTCTGCGTCACTGCATGTGGCTGCATGAGTCTGAAGAGGGACGATGGACTAGAATCTGACTTGGGGACCTGAGTTGGACTGGGCTGGGATGTTTTCTTGATACATAATTACTTTGTGATATAAACTTCTTTCTTACTCATATATGAGCATAACTGGATTTGGTTTTTTTTCTCTCTAGTCAAACAGGCCTAGCAAACCAATGTCTTCCTCATCATGGTTCAATTGTGTGCCTTCATCACAGAATGCTGTATGTTCATCGTCTTACATGCTGGTTGATTCCCCTCAGGCACAGTGTATGAGAGATGTACTAAAATCTATGAGGTGCCTTGGAAAATATGCAGCATCCCATTCACCACATTCTATGGTCAAAACGGAGTTATAGGAACAACCTACATTAAAGAAGGGTGTACTACAGGCTTGTGTAAGTACCAGGAAGCATGATTCTGAGGGCTGACCTGTCTTTTTGAAAAGAGAATGCAAATGTGCTACAAGAGTTTCTTGATGTGTGCCCCTGATGTTAAAATTGACTGAGGGATCCCATAATGTGGAAGCCATGGGTTTAAAAGTAAAGGCAAGTGCTTTTGCATTCCAAAAAGAAATAGTTATAAACAATGGCTCTGGCAAGATCAAAGGATGACTCAAGCAACTTACTTTAAGACTCCACTAATCAACAACGTTTCAAGGATGAAGGAAAAGAATGCTGTTGACAATGTCTCCGCCCAAACTGATATTGTTCTTTCAAAGTCCTTCCAGGCAGGACTAATAAATGAGTGACAAACAAGATGTGGAAGGTTGACGATGGGCCAGTGGTTGAATCTTCACCTTTCCCGAGGGAGATTCAGGTTAGATTCGTAGTCAATACACTCGTGCACTGCCACAACCTGTTGGGTAGGTGGTAGCTGGTGTTATGATACCAAACAAGTTATAGTAAAGCTGACAAAGACAGGAGGAGAGGCCTGGGAAGGAATCTATTGTGCTTGGGTTACCAGGCTTTGGGCCTGGATGGACAACAGCTAACAAACTAGAATGTGCAATGCACAGAGACTGAGCTAAATAACAGACCCTTTAGGCTCAAATACTACGTGTAGGCAGGATCTGTAGCTCTTGTTACCTTAAAAATCGACAGACCAGAAGCCTAGTAAGTTTTGCAAAAACCACGTCAGAGACAATTTAGGTCTCGCCAACATTGATCTGTGATTGTTTAACTCTTGGGAAAAAATCAGCAGCTTCCAGGATAGGCATTATCCCCAGAATTATGAACCAGTGACTTCCATACTTCCCATGGGAGAGTTTTTTAAAATTTTATTTATTTTCCGTTGTTCTATTTTAGTTATGGTCTGCCTATGATTCTCAACATGGGTGGCTGGACCACAAGAGTCATCTCTAGATCTGCATGGACAGAGGACTGCACATTAGTCAAAGTTCTTGAATTTGAACTGACATTAAAAACTGGGTGATATGATGAGGTTGTTGTTTTGGGGGGGCGTTGAATGTCATTCATTTATGAGATGATGGAAATATGTGGGTGCTAGATGTCCATCATCTTACTTACTGAAAATTACCTACCCCATATCCATGCTTTCCTTTCTACCTTCCCAGCTGTACCCCAACATTGTCATGCGGACCTATGGAAATCCTCCGCTGCTAAGGGTGCACATTGGCATTAAAACATTGTAAACTAATTTGACACTATTTTGTGGATCTCATACCTATCTAAAGAATCAGCCACTTTACCTCTGTGTGCTAGAAAACCCCTTGTACATGTGCACTTCAAATTATGTGCAGAGAATTTCACAGTATCCGGTTTTTAATGGCAGAAGAACTGGAACAACCCCAATATCATTAAAAAAGTGAACATATACCATGAAAACCAATAAAATGCTGATGAATTATTGACTATAAAACTGATTTGGAAACACTGGGAATCCAGGGAGGATGATCCCCTCAGGACCAGTGGTGAGAGTGGAAATACTGGGAAGGCATGGGGAGGGTGGGTTGGAAAGGAAGAACCGATTTCAAGGATCTACATGTAACCTCCTCCCTGGGGGATGGACAATAGAAAAGTGGGTGAAGGGAGACGTGGGACAGAGCAAGATATGACAAAATAATAATTTATAAATTATCAAGGGTTCATGAGGGAGGGGGGTGGGTAGGAAGGGGAAAATGAGGAGCTGATGTCAGGGGCTTACATGGAGAGCAAATGTTTTGAGAATGATGAGGGCAATCAAATGTGCTTTACACAAGTGATGTATGTGTGAATTGTGATAGGAGTTGTATTAGCCCCGAAAAAAATGATTTAAAAACAAACAAACTGATTTTTCATGTAAGCCTTTATCCAATCTACAATGAAAAATTTTAATATCAAATAATGAGGGCATAACTTGTGAACTATTTATGGAAATCAATTATCTAAGAAAATATTATCCATCAGTAAAATTCAATGAATGCTGTTCAAACCCACCTACCTCTAAGCCAGAGAAAGATGAGGCTTTCTGCTTTCATAAAGAGTCACAGTTTGGTAACCTAAGGTCCAGTGCTACACTGTTCTATGAGGTCATGTGAGTATTAATCAGCTCACAAAAAATCAAAGAAAAATAGCCATGCATTCAACAATTTAAATGAATCTTATGAAACAAAATTTTGAATAAATAAAAGCAAATTGCAAAAGACCTCATACTCTAGAATACTATCATAATTAAACAAAAATATTAGCAATATTTTAAAATATTTTATTCATGTGTATATATCTATATGTCACTTATAAAATTCAGGTGGCAGTTACCCTCATGAATGATTAGAAGCCACACACAAGTAACTTTAAGGTGAAGTTAAAATTCAAGTCCTTTGATAATTTTGGCTTATACTTTAAAACTCATTTATTGGGGTCCTTCAAAGTATTTGTGGAAAATTTGATTAAAAGATAATTAAATCTTTTATTCAGAAATAAGAGCATTTCTGAAACACCCCCCCTTTTATGACTCTCTTTTATGTATCAAATATTTCATACTAACACTCAGGACACATTTATTTTTCTAAATCATTTTATGGGGGGCTTATACAACTCTTATCACAATCCATACATACATCAATTGTGTAAAGCACATTTGCACATTCATTACCCTCATCATTCTCAAAACATTTGCTCTCCATATACGGCACTGGCATCAGTTCCTCATTTCCCCCCTCCCTCTCTGCTCCCCCCTCCCTCATGAACCCTTGATAATTTTAAAATTATTATTATTTTGTCTGACGTCTCCCTACACCCACTTTTCTGTTGTCCATGCCCCAGGGAGGGTGTTATTTGTAGATCCTTGTCATCAGTTCCCCCTTTCCACCCCACCTTCCCTCCACCCTCCCAGTATCGCCACTCTCACCACTGGTCCTGAAGGGATCATCCACCCTGGATTCCCTGTGTTTCCAGTTCCTATCTGTACCAATGTACATCCTCTGGTCTAGCCGGATCTGTAAGATAGAATTGGGATCATGATGGTAATTGGGGAGGAAGCATTTAGGAACTAGGGAAAATTTGTATGTTTCATCGTTGCTACCCTGCACCCTGACTGGCTCATCTCCTCCCCGCGACCCTTCAGTAAGGGGTGCAGGATGCATTTTATATACGGGTGTGAAATGATGATGAAGTAGCTATACCCTGGTGTGCATGAGGCAGTTATGATCTGCACCTATGGAGCTGGCCTACTTTAAAATATAAGTTACGTGGACATATGTCAGGGAGCCAGCCCTAACAGATCATCACGGGTCCAGAAGGTGCAATTGTACAGTGATAATAAGTAAAGATTATAGTAAAGTCATAGAAAACAAGTGAGACAGAAGAGAGATTGAAGTAATGGAGTCAGACACATTTCATAGTAGCACGCTCACCTTGGCCCTGCTTGGTGGTCCACGTGAGATGGGAGACATGAGGGCAGGAGTGGGGGGGTGGGGGAAGGAGGACAGAGGAGCGAGAACCAGGGGAGATAGCACCGGGGGAGAGAGAGCTCTTTATTTCTAATCAAGGCTTATATATCTTTGGTGGGGTGTGTAAGCCCCCTAATTACAGGTAAAGACATATGTCATAGGAAGGGGTTGTACTACAGGTAATACAGTAATGAGAGGAGGCCCATCTAGGGGTATACAAGTAATAGGAAGGGGAGGGATTGGGGGTACACATGTGACAAAATGGGCGGATCCTAGATTCAGATGGCCTCCTAACCTTGATTGCCCTTAAGCTGGAGACTCCAAGCTTTCAGGAGAAGTACCATTTCCCAGCAGGGAGTGAGTCCCACCTGTGGTGGGGCCAGACTGTAGTCTGAAAGCTGAATGCCTTCCAGGAGAATATCTCTTAAGCATCTGACCTCTCCCCATGTGCTGGCAAGCAGCCTCTAATGTTTGGCATCTCTTTGGGGGAGACAAAGCTGGGGGAAAGTCTTCATTTCCCAGAGAAATACCCTTGTCAAGTCAAAAAGAAAGCAAGATGCAGAACAGTGTTCATTTTACCCTTTAGTTTATGTAATAGGATCCCTTCAAACACATACGTTTAAATTTGAAGAACAAACAAAGGAATTGCTTATAGCCAGGGACATTCTTCCAAAGAAGAATACGCAGAAAAGATGAGAAATAAAAGAGAACTGGGGGGAAGAACATTGTATAAATGTGTAGCAGCAGGTGCCTCATGGCACACTTTCTCTTACGGTAGACCTTTACAGCCTATGAGAACGTTGTGCCTGATGCATCTATTACTTACTTGAAATAATGTAGGACTTATTTGGGGGGGGGGGGAGCAACACAAATCATTTCAATGCAGTGTGATATATGGTGCAATGGCTCTTGCTGTACTGAAAAACAAAACTAAACAAACCCACTGCCATGGAGTTGGTTCTGACTCAGGGCTGCCTCATGGAGCACAGGGCAGAACTGCTCCACAGGGCTTGCTCGCTGGAATCTGGGCAGAAGAACATAGCCAGCCTGTCTTCCACGGGGCTGCTGGGGGGTTCAAACTGCCAATTTTTGCAAAATGTTTCTGCCAGCCGGGGGCTTTATTGAAGTCTTACTGTTAATGAAGCACAGCTTTAACTGGGGCTTCTAGCCGATCTGAAATGTTTCCGTGATCGCAGATGGAAACAAGGGAGCACACAGATTGCACAGCAACCAAATCTCTCGCACTTTGGATTGTGATCAGAGTTGGAAACCGGCAGCAGTGCCCGGCTCAAAGATATGGCCAACTGCACCACTTTCAGTGTGCCTCACTTTCTATAGCCCGGCCAACAACCCCATCTGCTACATCAGGTCAACCTCTTTCCTGCTCAGGTCAAAACTCAGTGCATGAGAGAAACCCTGGACTGAGAATCCGCAAAATCAGTGGTTCAAACTCACCCAGCCGCTCCACTGAAGATGAAGCTATCTTCCCTTTAAAGATTTATAGCCTGGAAAACCCTGGACGTTGCTGCCATGAGTCAGTTGGTGTGCTACTCTTGCTTCTGTCGGCCAGGACGGAACCATTTTGAAGCAGTACCCTAAACACCGTTGTTGCTAAGTGCCATCCTGTTCATGCTGACCCACAGTGACCCACAGTGACCCACAGTGACCCACAGTGACCCAGGCCACAACAGAACATATTCACTGCATTCACTGCATGTGTATTCAAAACCCAAAGTTACTGCCATTGAGTCAGTTCTGACTTTGTCTGTATAGAAGTCTGTAAGTCTGTATAGAAGTAGACAGTCTCATTTTTCACCCAAGAAGCAGCTGGTGAGTTTGAACCACCAACTTTTGAGTTAGTAGTCCAGTGGTTCCTTGTGCACATATTATATCAATTCTTAATAATTAATTAATATACTAAAATAACAAATAATAAATTAATTAATTCATATACTAATAAATGACAAACTGAAAAAAAGGAATAGAGAAAAAAAGATTCCATACAATCAGTATACCAAAAGGAGAAAAGGTATACATAGTGATATCAGATAGATTTTATTATAATATATATTACATAATCATAAAATGGTCAATATAGCAAAATTATATTAATTATATGAGCATATATGCTTAACAATAAATGCAGAGAAATATATCAAACAAATACTGACTAGTAAAAAGGAGAAACTGGCAACTCCACAGTAGTGATAGGGTACTTCAAAACACCACTTTCAATTATTGGCACAACATCTGAAAAGATCACTGAGGACAATGAGAACATAAATAGAGTCATAAGCCAATCAGACTTAAGGGACATATTCAGAACACACATCCAGTACCAGAACAATACACATTCTTCTCCAACACACTTGGATCATTTCCCAGAATATATTCTATACTAAGAAAACCAGTGTCAACAATTTCAAAAAAGACTGAAATCATACAAAACATCTTCTTTGACCACACCTGCAGGAAGCCAGAAATCAATAACAGAAAAAGTGGGGAGGGAGGAGTAAATAACACACCACCAAGCTTTCCCCGGAGAAGGCAGCATGCTGGGTAAGAGGAGGGGCAGTTGAATGGCCCAGTGGCTGCAACAGTGAGTTCAAACTTCAATGAGAAGGAGAGTGAAGAGGGCGGAGAGCGGACCGGGCACAGTCTCGTTCTGTGGGACACAGGGTTGCTATGAGTCAGAACTGACGTGGTGGCAGAACAAACGTGGGGGGGGCGGGGTTATAGAAGAAATCTAAAAGTTTGTAAAATCAAATAAAAATAAAATCAGAACCTTTGGGACCCAGCTATAACAGTACTCAGAAGGAAGTTTATAGCAATAAATGCCTGCATTAAAGTAAAAAGATCTGGGGGAGAGAGGGAAATAAAAAAGGAGTTGATACTGTGGTAGTTATAAAATCAATTGTCAATTTGAGGATTAAGAATGTAGGGGTGGAGTCTAGCCTGTCAATCAGATCACAGTCAATGAGGCCTCTGTGTGAGCATCACCTTCTCTTGAGAATGCTGGGAAATCTGGTATTTTCTCCTTGGAGGCAGGAGAGACTCACTCACTACTTCACTTCCTGGGAGACCGAACAGCTGACAAGACAGATGGACCCATCCTGATGCAGAGACCCCTTCCAGGGCTGAGGTGTTTCCAATGACACTGGATCCAGAGTGTCTACCCACTGGCTTGTGATCTTCTACATTCAGTGTCATTACATGTTTTGTGAGTCTGAATAGGACTTTATAGACTGGTATCAGACATGTGGGCTAATATCCGACTTATGGACTTGGACTGGATTGGGCTGGGATTTTTTTTCTCTATGTTCAATTGCTCTTGTATATAAATCTCTTTCTGATACACATATGTGTGTCCATGGATTTGTTTCTCTACCCAGACTAACACAGATACCAAGGGCTCAAACAGAAAGAAAATGTTTTGGAAATGATGATGGCAACATACATACAAGTGTGCTTGATACAACTGATGTATGGATTGTTTTTTGTTTTTTTTTTGATGTATGGATTGTTATAAGAGCTGTAAGAGTCCCAGTAAAATGATTTATTAAAATAAATTTAAAACGACTTGAACAAATAGACAAAGAAGGGTAAAGTAAGTCAAAACTCATTAGCAAAAGGAAAAATAAAGAGCGAGGCAGAAATATATAAAATCAAAAAACAATAAAAAAGAAATCAACAAAACCAGAAATTGTTTCTTTAAAAAGATCAATAAAAGAGATAACCCACTGGATGATGAAAAAAATGGAAAAATCTACAAGAGCCAAGTAACCAAATTAAGAAATAAAATTGGTGACATTATAACCAATTTAAATAATATTATAAGCAACTATTACAAAAACATAATACTCCAACAGATTTGAAAATGGCCTGGAGAAGAACAATGAAACCGTCTCCATCCTCACACCAGACACAAAAATGAATTAAAAATGTACCAAAGAGCTAAATGTTACACCTAAAACTGTAACATTGTTGGAGGAAAACATAGGCAGAAAATTATGGCACCTGATCTACGGTAAAAATAGGATAGCAAATCTAATAAAGGCATGAATAGAAGAAAATACAATAGCTACATGTAGCCTCATATGCTTATCAAAACACATTATCAAAACAGTAAATAAGCAACCTACATGGTCCCTCTTTTATAAAAAGACAAGAAAGGATTGATACATACAGATAGACCAATTGCTAAATATAGAAAGACCCGGGAGGGAGAGCCAGGAAGCACGTGTTCCAAACAGACTCGGACGTTTTAGTGTTGGGAAAAGTGGCATCGAATGTGAAGGCTGTGAGCACAGCACACCTGAAGAACAAATGAGTGAGGACACGGAGATGGCGAATGGCAAGTTGGCATAGAGGGAAAAAGTTCACACAGGTCAGAACGAACCGAAATATCTTTAAGTACATTCACACACAACTAACTATGTGGGTGCAGTCACAGATAGTCATTGAAAACACAGATGCAGATATTTCTCAGACATAACATCCTGTCCTCCAAGATAGGCTTCTTGGATTGAAGCCTTATGACCACAACACTATGGGCCAACTCAATTAGCATAAAATACTAAAAGCGGGGGGGGGGGACCGCACTAACCCACCCAACAGGAGGGTACTGTTGATATCTCCACAGGGAAAGAGGGACCAGACTTCAACCCAGTGCTCCAGATGTGAATGCAACATGCCAGCATGAAGCAGGGAACCAGCAGAGAGGTCTGAGGGGCTGACTCCAATCTCAACTATGTGGACAGCCTCCTCTCCCCGCAGAAAAATTTACTTCAGAGGACAGCACCAAAGTTACAGCTCAGGGAGAGAGACATGTCTGACCAGAGCACATGGAAGCAACGAAGGGGGAGGAAGAGAGAGTGGAGCACATCCTGGTCCACCAACACTTGAGGATGATATATCTGCTCAGAGCAGCCAATACACAGAGAAAATCATATGGTTGGTCCCACTAGGACACAAGGTATTCCTAAATGACCCATAGCCCTACAGGGGACAACACTAGAGACACAGTGTGGGAACTGCACCGATGTGACACCACCTCACCAAGATAAAACACTAAGGTGTACAGCAGAACAGCAAGGGGAGCACAGCAAGGATGTTCCCAAGGGAATACCAAAAATAGACTTTGGGGCCATGGCATGGCACCCCATCAGATTCTACCAGAAAACACTCCTAAAGGTCAACAAACAGACCTTGAGCTATTTATAGACTTGACTTAAAGTTTATTGTGCCAACCTGTCCCATAAACACATGTGGGGTTAATTGAAGGGTGGAGGGATAAATGGTTCGGTGAGCCTCACCTTTCCAGTTCTCTGGTCTCTCCTCCGGAGAAGCCTGCTTTCTCATTGTAAGATGGAGACAGAGCGCCTTGCCTTCTCATGTTACAGATTACTCTGAAAAACAGTGGAAGTGGTAGAAGGCGTGGGGGCAGGTCAGCAACCAGAATGTACCATACAGATATGACTTGCAATTATGATTAATTATCTAGTAGAACATTCCAACCAGGAAAGTCATAAAGCAATAAAGATGTCATAACTAAAAACTGTGCCAACCATTTGAAGACCATTTTCTCTTTCAGCACAGTGCCATTTCCTCAGTGCTTGTTTCTTTATATAGTAGATGGTTTACGCATAGCAACAGCCTTGAAACAGATCAGCAAGAACATAATAAACATATTTTAAGCAGGAAATGTTAAATGATCTGTCTGTTGTTATGAGCTAAGCCTCGATTAATTCAGGAGGTCATTTTCTCAGTTAAAAACAAAGCAAGTGACCTCAACATTTACTATACAGAAATACATTCCACATCTGGGGAGAAAGCAGTAACATTAGTTGTATGTGTGGCTGATTTTTGTACGAAAGTGGCCCTGGCAACATTGCGTAAGCATTTATTTAACCTTGCTTTATTATTATTTGCATAACTTAAGAAGCTGCTGCAACATCTTGGGGGTGGGGAACAAAAAAACATATTGTTGTACAAAATACTGTACAACAAAAACCTTACCAGAAATAAAATAGGAAAAAGAATATGTTGATCAGAAAACAAAAAGATACAACACTGCGGGGATCAGACCAGCTATCCCGCATCAAGCTGGGTCCGAAATGAGGCGTGCGAATCAAAGGAAAAGAAAGAGATATATACAAAGTATGGGATCTGGAGGACTCCAATCTGATGGACTGAAGTCCGGAGTATATCTGAAGCTTGGTTTTTATATTTTTCTTACACAAGGGAATTGGTTACAAGACAAACATCAAAGAACTTAAACATTCCTAAACTCTTATCTATGCAAATGTTACTTAACTAGTCACAGTTTCTTAACTTTAGAATAATAAAAGCACTAGGTTCAAGGACAATCACACGGATATGCAAGAGTCAAGAGAGTCTCAAAGAGATCGTAAATAACTGAGTTATCCCTCAATGCTTTTAGCAGCAAAGTCACAAACAACAGTCATTTTGCAATGCTTTTGTCTGCAGAGACACAGAGGAACCAGGAATTAGCCATCCATCAGTAAACACCTTGATCAGCGATGCTTCCTACACAACACCCATGAAAAAATATATAGGGCTCTTGCAGAGCGTTGGGATGCTAACTACAGTCAGCAGTTCGAAACCACCAATAGCTCTGTGGGAGAAAGATGAGGCTTTCTATCCCCATAAAGAGTTACAGTCTCAGAAACCCACAGGAGCAATTCCAATCTGCCCTGTTTGGTTGCTGAGAGTGAGAATCGACTTGATGGCAGTGGTTTGGCTTTTTGTTGTTTTATAGAGGGGTTGCCAATGCTCAAAATCCTCCAAAATGTCAAATTTCTACTAACAGAGCAGTGGAGAACATGAAGGGAAAGGCAAACGATGTCATTTTATTGTCCACACAGCTTTGTAAAATGGCCTGGCAGACACACTTACGGTTTGGTTTATTTTAGCATTCTCTTGGCTCTTTATATAACAGCTGAAACTCAGGGAGATCTTCTAGAGACCTTTTTCTAATTGGTTATAAAAAGAAAAAGAAATCAATTCATACTATCAATAGTTCCAGCCGACCGCTTGGTGTATTTTTGCACGGAAATGTTATTTTTCTCTCCAGTGTCTCCTGTCTCCTCCACAGGCCAGTCACCTCTCGCGGGCTCTGCTGAGAAGCCTCCAAGGAGACAAAGAATGTTTGAAAATGTGGGAGAAGATGTGAACTACAACCCACAGGAAAATCTTTATATAGATAATTTTTCTCCCGAGATTAAAAAATATGTATAATAAAGCCAACCAGCGTACTTAATCCTATTTTCTTACAAGAAGCAAGGGAGCAAAGGAACAAGGTGCCCAATGCTCAGTATACCTGCACCTTGTGAGGAACTCATATCTCCTTATATAGTGGTTTATTATTTTATTGTCCTCCCTTCTTCAGAGCTCACGAGATCAATAGCAAGAGCTTCCTGGGCAACAAATACTGAATGTGTAGTTTGCAGTCCATCTGACCTCAGTTCAGATTCCTTGAATATTTTCAGGCCAGATAATTTCACTGCCCCAGTACAGGTGACCAAAAACAGCGACTTTGTCTAATATGAACAAGACAGGATGTGACCAAACAATAATGGTATAAACCAATATTATATAAAAGAAGAAAAGTAGCAACAATATGATTAAAATGGCCAGAATGTAGGCTTACTGGACGGGAAAGAGGCTATTTGAAGTCACGAAGTCAGCATTTAGTTTTCTAGAACAGCCATGCAGAACCAGTGTGATGGTGACCTCTTTATAAGTTAGGTTGGAGTGACTTCTTACCTGTGTCCCATAGCTCTTCACCGGACTTTCTGGCCATATAGTTTAAGAGTCAGACAGCTTTCCTTTCTTCTGCACAGGACTAGGGAGTAAACAGTTCAGGCTTTGTGGGCACAGTCTCTGCCATACTCCATCGCACAATTTTGCTTTGGTTGGGCAAGAGCACCATGCACAATGAGCAAGTGAATGTGGTTGGGTTCTTTTAAAGCAATATTCACAAACACAGAAACTTGAGTTTTGTATATTTTCCCAAGTTCAGAAAATTTTGAGTGTCTTTTAGCACTGAAACATGTAAAAATTAACCTTAAACCCACTGCTTGTGAGCTGATTTGGCCCTACAGAAAAGAGAACTCAGCCATTGGGTTCCCAAGACGGGAATCTTCTCAGAAGCAGACTGCCACACCTTTCTCCTGCTCAGGGGCGGCAGGTCAGAACCACCAACCTTTTTCAGCTAGCTGAGCACGTAACTACTGTGCCATACAAAAACATACAACCATACAATAACAGGTGCTGGGGCAAATTTAGCCAATAGGCAGGAATTTGCTGGCCTACGATGTATTTTAAATCACTTATGAACTTACATATGTGGGAAAGCACTGTAGAAAATCACTGTGCGATATTTGTAGTCTATTGTAATTCAGATTGATATTCCTCGGTCTCCTCAAACTTGGTGAGATTCTTGCTTTCCACCTTTGCACCATTTCAATGTTGTTCCCAGGATTAAAAAAAAATGTTTTTATGAAGATGTAACAAGCTATTGATCAGAAAGCATTCCAGTGTGTATTTTCCTTCCAGAAGGAACTGGTTGTAGAGTTACTTGGCATTTGAAATCAAATGAATGTTAATCTTTGGAGGGAAGCAGTTGGGATGTAGACACTCCTTGTCCACTTTATGCATTTATTAAACTCTGTCACGCTGCACGGGTAAAGAACCCCACCACCTCCTTAGGGTGGAGGAGGATGAGACTACTCCAAGAAAGAATTACAATCTTGGAAACGCACAGGAGCAGTTATGCCTGGTCCTGTAGGGTTGCTAGGAGCTGGAATTCACTGTGAGCGCCAAACAACACATGCTAGGAGATTTGGTAACATATTTTTGTGTTTATTTATACCTGTTACGGTTAGTAAGAGTCCGTGGGTGGTACAAGGCCATTCTGGTTTGAATTCAACTGCTAACCAAAAGACTGAATGCTTGAGTCCATCCAGGGTGTTGGAAGAAAAGATTCCTAATGTACCTCTGAAACATCAACCACTGAAAACCCCGTGCAGCGCAGTGCTACATTGATACACATGGGGATGCCAGGAGATACCATGGACAGCAACTGGTGGTCAAGAAAAAGTATTTACAGAATTTGCAAACATGCTTACAGAACAAGCAAACCATGTTATATGTGGGAGAATAAGGACCAAGAATAAAAATGGGAGCTGAAATTACCAAAGAAAATAAGGGTAACCAGAGAAGACTCTTGCTGCCATTGAGCTGTCAATTCATCGTGACCCTCTAGGACAGGGCAGAACTGCCTCTGGTTTTCTGAGACGGTAACTCTTTATGGGAGTCAATAGCACTGGCGATCTTCCATGGAGGGGCTGGTGGTTTCCAGCTGCTGACCATGAGGATCAGAGTCCCCCTGGCAACCCCTGTGCCACCAAGACTCCTGATAGCAAGGGATAGTTCTCTCAATTCTTAAAACAGCAATGGATCTGTTTCTTTCCAGCCGTTGGAGCAAACTTCTCGATCTGGCGTCATACACACCATTGATCTGCTGAGACTTATTGCATAATGACTAGCTTCCAAAAGTCAACGGAAAAGGAGCTCACACCTTTCAGGAGATGCTATCAGTTTGGGAATCTCACATCCATTTTTTTCTCTTCCTGAAAGACTCCATCTTGGTCCAGCACAGTAAAGGTGGCAACGATGTCTCTTTGGAGTTTGTCTACTTTTTCTTTCACCACCCAATTCTGCTCAGGTTTCCACACTGCATCAGACCTCATAGGCCTTTAATCCCAGTGGTCGGTTAATGAATTAATATTGAGGTCTGCTAACAAATAACTCCTTTCAGCAGCATCTTCCATCACCCAGAACTAGCTTGAAAAAAATTAAGACTCTCTGTAGTAAAATAAGTTTGAAAAATTTTTAAAAACCTAGTTATGCTTTGAGAATCACAACTGATACTTATAAATGTATAAAGCCTCTGAGCATTCCACCTATTGAAATGCTGTTTTACCTAATATTGCTCATGATTATGGAACATTTTTTCATATAATCCCTATTGGCAGTTTATGGATTAGCATTCTATGAGTCTGTTCATTCAACTAAATATACATTTTTAGCAACAACTTTATGCATTGAGAGTTTCCTAAGTGACAAAGTGTTTCTTGATGTCAGGGAGTCAGTAGGCTAGCAAGAAATGAACTGCTATTGGGAGAGCGTCTTACAATAAGTATTCCTTATAGTGCATACAATTTAACCAAATTGCTTATGATTAGGAAAGAGCTTTCAAGACCCAAATAAATGATTCTTCAGTGTTAAAATAGTTTAAGCCCCATGACAAGCAGCCGGGAAGAGCAGACAGTCCAGTGTCTCTTAGACCATGCTAGGCAGTGTGCTGCCTATTTGTAATGTCTACACATCTAACTTGCAGACTGGTAGAAATGCACTGGACTTGGCTTCAAAGGATTTGAACTTAAGCCTTGGCTCTTTAATGCATTCTTTCTTTTATCCTGGAGAAGAACAATGATATGATTACATATATAGAAAATGCAAGGGAGTACTCTCAAAGCACCTAGAAATCATAAAAGAACCCAGTATAGCCGTGGGTTACAAAATGTATATGTAAAAATCAATAGTTCTCCTATATAAAGACAATCATTGGCTAGAAAATTTAATGGAAGAAGAGCTCTCTTTTATAACAGAATAAGAAGTGTTCGGAACCGAATTAAAGAAAAGGGGGGAAATATCATTCTATGGAGGACGTTTGAAAAAAAAAGCAAAACAAAGCACTCAACTAAGTGGGAATGAAGTACTTTGCTTATAGACAGGAAATAAGCACTAGAAAGATGTCTAGTTCCCTAAATTAAGCTCTACATGTGAAACACTGCCAATGAAATCTCAACAGGATTTCTGAGAACACAACAAAATGATTCTAAAATTGATCTGGATGAATAAACATTTGAAAACAGCAAGGATAATTTGAATAGGAACAAGAAAAGAAGGAGGACAACTCTTGCACTACCAAATGTTATTGTAAAATTTCACTAATTAAGAGAGAACAGAGACGCCCCATGGGCGCTGTGGTGTTTGTTTTATTTCTTCCCTGGCACACAGGACAGTGCTTGGCAGTCAGTCCTCGACTGAATGAATAAATGAACACAGCAATGAAGGAAGGAAGGAGAAAACTTTACTGACTTGCAAATGTGGTTATTTTAAAATGGGACAATATTACACATGGCAGTGGCATAATGGGTCCTGGCTCTGAAACAGAACTCTGGATTTGAATCCTCACCACTTGAGTGACCTTGGTCAATTCCTTAGCCATTCTAGTGCCTCAGTTTCCTCGCCTCTAACACAGAGATGACAGCAGTATGGACCATAGATGCTGATTGAAAATAAATGTTCTAAAGAACTGTAAAGGGTGCTTATCACAGAACAAGCTCTCAGGAAATACTTGCAAAACCAAAAACTAAAGGCACTGCCACGGAGTCAATGCTGACTCACAGTAAACCCCTACCCCACTGCGAGTTTTTAAACCTATAACTGGTTACAGGAGTAGAAAGCTTTCTCCCAAGGAGCTTCTGGTGGTTTCGAGCTTCCAACCATGCAAATCACAGCCCAATTTGTAACCACTATACCACCAGGGCACCTCAGGAAATACTGAACAAGTGAAGGGATGGAAATTTAACAATGTAGTCCAAGGTCAATGATACAGCATCTCATATCTGAACATGGGCTCTCACTCTTTGTGACTTCAGCGACTCTGGGAATAACCAGGCTAGCAAAGTGATCTCAAAATTCATTGACTTCTTCTCATCCCTAATCTGTACACATCAACCACTTCACTAGTCTACTTTCATGGTGTCAACCAAAACCTTATTGTCACTTCAAACTGGTTATTCTCTTCGGAAATTTCCTAATTCTTCATTGCATTTTTAATTGAAATATTTTCATTTAAATTACATGTAAATACATGGCTTTAATTCCAATGTCTGGGTGGCTAGTTGAATGGCTGTTTCTATTGACTGCTGGTTCTTCTTCTTATGGATAGGATTTTTCTGCTCCTTCAGAGGTCTCCAAATTTTAGACTCCACACTAGAAATTCTGATGGATGCCCCAAAGCAGGTATAGAGTGTGTAGTCTTAATTTAAAAGATTAATTTTTTTTCCTGCCAGAAAGCTAATATTGGTACCCCCGATTCTGTGAAGATCGATTTTGTGTTTCAGAGTCTTTTCCTTATTCTAGTCATTGGGCATTATGTCTAAACTGGAGCTTTCTAAATTCTTAACAGTGGGCCTGCAGTGATCAGTGCAGTACCTAGCCTTTATTAGAATCACATTTTCATAACCTCTGATACCTGTTTTCCTCTCAATTCCACACACTTTCTCTGCTGCTTTTCACAGGTGATCTGTGCATGTACTCATCCTAGCTCCAAGCTGGAGGAGAACCCTGGTGTAGCCTTCCTTCCAGAAGAGTTCCTCCCTCTCTGGTATCTTGCCTGTCAAATTCAGGTCACCTCTGAGCCAGCACTCCAGTCTCTGCCTTTTTAGATCAGTGAGTCTTGCTGCTTTGTTTGCATTCCAGCTGCTTGTATGGAAGTTGGGAAAGAGCAAATTGCTGGAGAGTCATGGGTTCTATCCTTCTATGCTCCCCTTCTCTCAAGGGTCACATTTTGACTATGTCTGTTACTCAGTGCCTGCCAGCAGTTGCCTTATATTTCCCCCTTAATTGCTTAAAGCCAGATGATAAATCTTATACCACTGTGGTAGATGTATAATCATTTGTCAACTTGAGGATTAAGAGTGTAGGGGTGGAGTCTAGTTTGTCAATCAGATCATAGCCAATGAGGCCTCTGTGTGGGCATGGCTTTCTCCTGAGAATTCTGGGAAATCTGGTATTTCCTCCAGGTGGGAGGAAGGAGACACGCCTCTCTCTCTGTTCACTCCCTGGGAGACATTGCAGCTGACAAGACACAGGGAATTATGCTAGTGCCCTGAATTGGAGAAGCCACATGGGCCTACTCTGATGCGAGCAGACCTCTGAAGCCAGAGAAGCCACATGGAGGCCCCTGACAGTGCTAAGATGCTTACAATGCCACTGGATCCAAAGACTTTCTACCCACTGGCCTGTGATCCTCCTGCATTTGGTGTCATTGCATGTGTTTCGTGAGTCTGAAGAGGACTTTATAGATTGGCATCAGACATATGGCCTGGTATCGGACTTATTGACTTGGACTGGACTGGGTTGGGATGTTTTCTCAATGTTCAATTCTTCTTGTATATGAATCTCTTTCTTATATACATATGTGTGTCCATGGATTTTTTTCTCTAGTCCACCCAGACTGACACAAGCATTTACTCGATCATTAACAGAAGTAGAAAGCAATGCCTTTTTAAAAATTCAGTGAGGGACTTTAGAAAGTTCCTGGGCAAATAGACTTAAAAGGTAATGCACTTTTTCCCCATAAACGGCTTGACACCCTCCCTGATGTATGTAGAGCACATACACAGAATGTGTCAGTATGTAAAAGCCTGGTGGAATACATACTCTGTACTGGGATGCTCACTGTAAGATTTGCAGTTTGAGCCCACCATTCGCTGCACTGGAGAAAGATGAGGCCATCTGATTCCACAAAGGGTTACAGCCCCAGAAACTGACCAGGGGCAGTCTTTACCCTGCCCTGTAAGGGTAACTCAATGGCAGTGCTTTTTGGTTTGTTTTTAATCTCAAGGATGTGTACACACACACACACACACACACACACACACACACACTTCTGCTTTATGTCACTGTGTGTCAGAATGGGCCATGCAACATAAAAATTGCCTCCAATTAGTCTACAGGTACCATGGAACTTTAACTGCAATATCATTGTGGAAATGAAGAGTACGCTTATCTAAAAATAGAAAATAGAGAGCCTAAACTACGTTTGGAAGACTCACTTAAACTTAGGTATTGTCTTTCAAAGATTAAGTCTCAAGAACACTTTATACTGTATTAAAATGGTTATGTGGCTTCGCTAGACTTTATTTCTCAAGGGTCTAAGTACAGCTAAGATTTTCATTTCAAATGAACCAATCCAAATCAACCTCAATTTTGTATTCTATGTCCTTAAGGATTTCCTGTTTACAAAGATATCAGAACAAGAAAGCATTGCTCATTCTATTAATGATTGGTATAATTAGCAAATATAAATGCCAAATTAAAAATATCCTTCAAGACAGGAAACACACAGGAAAAGAAGCATTCTATTTTCATGAGAGTTGTATTAGAATAAAGGTCAGGATGGAAGTTGATTATTAACAGCAACATAAATCTGTCACCTAATTATGATGAACTTAAGGATAAAATAGAAAGAAAATAAGCAAAAGCAAAGAGCAAAAGGGAAAAATTATATAATTAAAAATGGAAGGCAATAAACGTATTTAATTTTCTTCTTTGGTGTGTGTCACTCGTCGAATGACTGAAAATCACCCTCGGCTCAGGGATTGTATTTTAATGGCTTAACAGAATTGACAACAAACTATCAGGTCTTAGGAACTTAAGCACAATTTTGTTTCTGAACTTTTATCTATTCATTTAATTCCATCATTGAATTTGTGATCCACTTAGCTTTTATACACCTTTACCTAAATGGAACTCGAAGCTACCTTTCAAGGCCGGGTAGAACTGCCCCAGTGGGTTTCGGAGGCTGGAAGTCTTGGGAATAGACTCATCTTCCTCTGCAGAGCGGCTAGGGGATTTGAAATGTTGACCTTACCATCAGCAGTTCAATGTGCAACCCTCTGCCAGACAAGGGTGTAGGTCTCTCTCAGTAAGAAATCACTTGATGGCACTGATTTTTAAAAAAGAAACAAACAAATAGCAGAATTCTAGAATGTAGGATAAAGGCCACTTGATGGTACAGAAACTGAATCATACTTGGTTCACAAACCAGGGAATTCTGTTAATATCCGACACAAAATCTCTGATTCTAGAGGATTTTTGCATCTTCTCACTGTCTATTTCAGCGAAGAACTCAAGAAAGCATTTCATCACCTTGTCTCCATTTGAGGTTAGGAATAAATGGGAGAGACTGAAATTCCAACTCGATTACCGTTGTCAACATTTCTCACACGGTGCTTAAAACTGGAATAGAACTGAAAATCTAAACTAAAAGAAACTCAAACATCTTCCCAGAGGGAAACTGAAACCAGAAAAAAAAAGTAACGAAGTTTTCCTGAATCTGAATAGAAATAGAACAATCACTATTTAGCCCCACTTCACTATTTTTGATTCAACAATAATCTGTAAGTGACAGCAAGTCTGTGTTTGACTGGCATCTGGCGCTCAGGCATGCCTCCGGTTTCCTGCCACGCGGCTGGGCCACGCAGGGGTCACCACTGGAGCAGGGATGCTGCTCAGCTGCAGCTGCAGGGACACACAGGTGGTGGCTGCTGGGACTGGCGGCCATTCCCAGGCCTGTCCGAGCTTGCTCTTCCTGCTCTGTGCTTGAGCTCGCTCACAGAAATGCGAGTTCTGTCGCCTGGGCTTTGGGAGAAACTCATTGACTAAGAACAGCCGTAGAAGTCTGAAAGAGCTGGGGAAACGCTACTGCGTTCTGAACTGGTTTTAAGTGAACAGAAACTTGTCAGACGAGTATAAACATTGTAAATGTTCATTAAATTCAAGAAACGGAAAATAATGCATAATTCTGATGTTTCCATTTTGTTGAATCTCTATTTGAATGTACTATCATATATTGTTTACATTTGATATTTATATCACACATGTGAACTCACATCAGCAGCCAGGGGAAGAAAACAATGTGTCAATTGCCACCCACCAGTACTACACAAGCAACAAGATTTTCAGATTAGTTCAGTCATGGTTGCTGAAATGAAACAAGAACTGTCTTCAAAAAATTTTTAATGAACCAGAATTAGGGGGAAAAAATGACAGTTCAAAGTCCTGATTTAACACCAGTGGCCTTTTTGTGTCTCTAAATATTAGCTCACGTTAGCCTAAGCTAACCTGTTCTTCCTTATGATCTAAAGCTAAAGAATTACAGGGTGGGGTGAGACCACTGAGCAAAATAAAAATAAGTTTCCCCCACGGAGATAGAGTTGAATCTCCTAGCAAGTGTGTTCAAAATGGCAGGCTATGTCCATGCTGGAGGCGCACAAAGAATGAGCTGAGTTGGGGAGCACTTCCTCTCGCCTAGTAACTCTCACCTCTCAGCACAGTGAGGTATCAAAATAGTTTCTTATGCCCACTAGACCTCTGTTTGGACCACCAATGAAACCACAGTTGCCACTGTCAATGCCAACTCATAGAGAACCTGTGCCGTTGAGAGGAGAGCTGTGTTTTACAGGGTTATCAAGGGCTGTGACCTCTTGGAAGTAGATGGAGAGGCTTTTCGTCTGAGGCGCTTCTGGGTGGAATCAAACTACCAACCTTTCAATTAGAGTACTTTAGCCTTTGTGCTACCCAGATTTTACTCACCAAACCCACTGCCATGGAGGTGATTCTAAGGAGTGGCTGGTGGACTTGGACTATAGAGTGTACAGTGAGCAGCCCACCCCTCAGTATTCCATTCATCATTTTTGCTTACTTAGGAACTCAAGGAATAGAAAAGAGGAGTCGGGAGGTAAGACTTCTTTTTCACCGATTATCTGGCAATAGGAGACTATGATGCCTGATTTGAACTAAAATCAAAAGGAAAACCACCGATATTAAGTCCATTTCAACTCAGAGTTACCTTAGAGAGACGGGGTTTCTGAGACTGTAAATCTTTATAGGAACAGACAACCCTATTTCTCTCCCTAGCAGCAGCAGATGAGTTTGAACTAATGACAATGACATTAGTAGCTCAACACTTTACCCATAGTGCCACCAGGGATCCTCTGGCACTACTGGAGTTAAATGATTCAGATCCTTCTTGATATGAATAATTTAAAAGTAACAAGCGTATAGCCCCAGTTTAGTAAAATACTTTTAAGACTACATAACATTCTCCTTATATTAACATATGCATCAGATTATATATTAGCACAGATTGTTCTTAATGAGAAAATAAATGAGACTTAATTATCACCTTCAGCAAGTTTCTGAATTTGTACCCTTTGCTCTCCATTTTAGGACATTCATATGCCTACATAAATACAGGATGGTTTATTAAATATCTTTTATCAGAGAAAGAGTTTAACAAAGTGGACTCAAGTACACGAGGTTACAAGTGATCAATCTCCTGTCTTTCTCAGTGAATAAATTGTCTTTAATTCTTCCAAGAAGCCACCATATATGCACTTTCTAATTTTATGTAATTGCTACAAAGAAAGGAGTCAACTGACTCAAAAAGCAAAATGCTTGTATGTGCATGCACGCATCATGATTTCCTTAGCTAACCTTTCTTCCCCTAATCAAAGCCGGAGACATCTCTCCTTAATACACTCTTGCAACTTGCTCTCAGGTCTTCGCTATCACAAATATAAAACTCAAATGTTCACGATGCACTATGACAGTGGGTTACAGGTTGGGTTGCAAGATCAGCAGATCGAAACCACCAGGGGAAAGCCAATCCACAGGGGAAAGATGAGTATTCATCTCCTTAAAGAGTGACCGTCTCAGAAACCCACAAGGGCAGTTCTACCCTGGCCTATAGGGTGCCCGGGTGTCGGAATCTACTTGAGCTGAATATGCAATGTGGATGTTCTGTGAACACATTAGTAGATATAGGAAAGAGATGTGAAGGACAGTCTAGGACAAGAGACAAGTGGAAAACATTGGCTTCACTGCAGCTGGTCCTGCATAGACATGCCCAGTCTCTGAGAGTTGTGCTGGGCCCCCACTCGCCCACCTCGGTGTGATCATCCTCACTGTCCAGCTGGCCCCCATGTGGCCCACTGTCTCCAGCTTTCTTCCTTTACTTCGTCCCTGCCTGCCTTACCTGCCTTCAGAGGGCTTTAAACTCTTCCCACCTAGACCACTGTCCCTACCCCTATTTCTCTAGCTCTATCCACCATCCTGTTCTTTCTCTGGCCACCACCCAAGAGGAGTCCCAGCTTCATTTCTGCTATTACATGGGGCTCCCAGGCCAAGAGAGTGTCCTCCACAGAGTTTATGGTAATGACTCTTTGGTCTCTGCTTGAGGCCAACATGATAGGACAAGTAACCATTGATAGACACTGGAACCTCCTCCCCCTGCCATCTCTGGGCTGGGGAGGACACGCTGCAAGGGCTAGTGAGAAATAGATTGGCCCTCCATATTTAGCAAAGTACCTCCATTACACTGTCAGGACTTCTGAATTGAGTTATAATCGTATGGGACCATAGGCTGGTGCTATTGCCAAAAGGATGCTACACAATCCAGATCTGTGTTTGTTTAACACTAAACTCTGCTTTTTTTGTTGAGTTGTAGTTATTTTCTTCTGATACCAAGGAGTTCAATTATTTTGTCACACTATTTAAAACTTAAAAAAAAAAAGGACATCTTTAGGGGGTTATTTCGCTGTTTTCTTATAAATAACAGCAATTAGGGTATATCACTTAATCCCGTTAAAATTTTATAATAACCTAAAAGTTTGTTTAGCAAATTTTCAATTCCAGTAATTGGACAAATTACTCTGAAATTTCTTTTCCCAACAATGAAATAAAGTCCTGAACGAGAACAAAAAACATATATTTTCAATGCATCACACAAACAGGAAGAATATTGATAAAACAAGTGAGTCTGTGATCTAAGAGTTTGATATAAACCCAAGATCCCTAAAGCTTACAGCCTCTATGAAAGTTCACACAGGGATAAAGCTAGACTCCCTTGACCTGAACTTATGGAAGAGCAGAAACATGTGAAGACGATTCACTAAACAGAAAATGCAATAGGCCAATCAATTTATGGAAAGGCCAGTAATAAGAAAATAGTAAATTAAGGCAAGGCAGAATACAAGTTCACCTGACCAGAACAGCTAGCCTTGTAAGGTTTGAGAACAATAATTGTTGTGAAATAGATTGAGCAATAACAGAGCTAATCCTACCGGAAGGAGAATACCCAAACCAAGCTCACGCTGACTCATAGTGACCCTGCAGGACAGGGTCGAACTGCCCCAGTGGATTTCCCAGACTGCACCTGTTTACAGGAGTCCAGGTGCATAACATGGTATTCATTATTTAATAAAGCAGGCGATGCTCTCAACCTGAAACCCAAAATTCCATGCACCTCAGAGAAATTCCTGGCCCTAGAGACCTGGACAAAATGTTCATTGCAGTATTGTTCATAGCACCAACAAAAAATAGAACCAATGTAAATTCCCATCAATAAGAGAATGAATGCTGGCACATTTATTCAATGGATACTATAAACAATGAAAAATTAAAACTAAATCTAAAAATTTGGAAACCATGTCATATTAATTTGTGAAATAAGGTTTTTTAAAATAAAAATACAAAAAGACCTGTAAGAATGATAAACACAAAATGTAATATAGTCATGATCTCAACAGATAAAGGCTGTGTGGTTATAGGGACAGAAGGGATTACAACTATAATCTGTAATTTAAAAAAACTTTAATCCTGTAAACATTGGGTAAGAATGAATAATTAGTTATCAAGAAGAGCGTGTCACACACTGATGGTGGAAGCAGGAGTCCTGATGTCTTTGAAGGGAAATTAAAAAACACATACTTATTGCTCAACAATTAATATTTCTAAGGATTTATCCTACACATATTTAATGTACATGAAAAAATTCACACATTATGCAGTTTCTTGCAGCAATGTTTGTAGTGACAAAAATGGGAAACATCAGACTGTCTAAACCATGGCATTCTCATACATTGGAAAACATCAGCCATTACATAGTTGTTAGAGTTAAAATAAGCATTTCTAATACAATTGTTAAGATGGCAAAGTGAGGCACAGAAAACCGGAAGCATATACAGATTTAAGCTGATTGGTGTAAGCAACATATATTCTCAGAAAAATTCATGTAAGCATATTTATTAAAATATCTGCAAGTTTACGTAAACTTACCAAATTATTGTTTCTATAAAGAAGACCTAAGAGACTGAGGTAAAATGAAATTTAATTTTTTTCTTACTTTTATTGGGGGTTCGTACATCTCTTATCACAATCCATACATTCACCCAGTGTGTCAAGCACATTTCCTGCCATCCTCATTTTCAAAGCATTCTCTTCCGGTTTGAACCCCTGATATCAGCTCCGCATTTCTTCCCCCTCCCTCCTCTACCCACCCTCCCTCATGAACCCTTGATAAGTTATTTTCATATCTTACATCGTCCTCCGTTGCCCCACACCCACTTTTCCGTTATTCATCCCCAAAATGGGTGCATAAACAAACGTGGTGAAGAAAGCTGATGGCACCTGGCTATCAAAAGATATATTATCTAGAGTCTTAAAGACTTGAAGGTAATCAAGCAGCCATCTAACTCAGAAGCAACAAAGCCCACATGGAAGAAGCACACCAGCCTGTATGATCACGAGGTGTCGAAGGGATCAGGTATCAGGCATTTAAGACCTAGAACAAAATCATTCCTCATGTGAATGGGGAAGGGTGGATGTGGAGTGGAGACCCAATGCCTACCTGTAGACAATTGGACATCTCCTCACAGAGGGGTCACAGGGAAGAGATGAGCCAGCCAGTCAGGGAGCAGTATATCATGGATAAAACACACAACTTTCCTCTAGTTCTTTGGTGCTTCCTTCCCTCCACTATCATGACCTCAATCCTGCCTTACAAGTCGGATTAGACCAGAGCACGCACACTGCTACAGACAAGAGCCTGCTACCGCAACACGGGGAATCCAGGATAGATAAACTCCAACAATGAGAGTAGAGATACCAGGAGGATTAGGGGAGGGTGTGGGGAAAAAAGAGGGAATCAAAATTTAATTTTTATCGTCTGGTTGGACTGCGATCCGAATGGTCAGCAGTTTGAAACCAGCAGGAGCTCTGTGGGAGAAAGACCAGGTTTTCTACACCTATAAACAGTTAAGTTTCGGATAGCTTTCTCACTTAAAGATCCAATAAAGAGTCCCAGTGAGTCTCACCGTTGCTGGGAAAGAAAGCTCAGAGAGTACCTGCCTGTCACTGTGTCAGCCAGAGGCCAGGTTGACTCAAGAAATGCTCTATACAATTGATGTATGTATATGTATGGATTGTGGTAAGAGTTGTTTGAGTCCCTAATAAAATGTAAAAGAAGAAAAGAGAAAAAAATGATTAGGGCAAAGACTGTACAGATGTGCTTTATACAATTGATGTATGTATATATATGAACTGTGAAAAGAATTGTATCAGCCCCAATAAATTGTTAAAATAAAAAAAAAAGAAAACATAGCAATTCAGTAAGCTGTATATTTATAAACTAAATATATTTAAAATCAATAACTATATTTCAAAGTATGGAGCTGTCCCTACACTAATCTATATATTAAGTGCAATTCTAATCAAAATAAAAAATTATACTATTTTTTCCAAAAAAAAAAAAAAAAAGAAATTCTAAGTTTGTTTCTGTAAGCCAGAAAGGAAATTGCTAGGCTGAAGGAAACAGTGGGGTTTGCTACCTCTAAACTGCTTCAAGGATTCAGTGAAAATCAAGCAAGAATATATCTTAAACTATGTAGTAAAAAGAATAAAATAAAACACCAAGACTTTGCAATAGTCCCATGAGATAACGAACAGGTTTTACAATGATCAGGACCCAAACAATGTGAGTGGGGCTTCGCAGGAAAACAATGTTCATGTCTCCCGGGAATTATCAGACCATACAGTGCTATTTCTATTTCTCCAGGGCTGTGAGACTTCTCACTGAGGTTTCCGTCTCCACTGCCTATCTAAATGGCCTTCCTGGGTCAGGAACTGCAAGGGAGGGAGCGGTTACCTTTTGGATTTTTTAACAGACTAAATTTTAAACTATGTTACATTTCTAGTACTTTAATTATCAGTGAGCTACCTCCATCACTCCCTGTAGCATAATTACCAGCATTTATTTGTTACAGACCCCTAATCTGGAGTACAATTGAGAATTATTCATTTCAGATTTATTTTATAAATAAAAATGAGAAAATACTTTGAAATATACTGAATTCTATTATTATTTCTGTTTCATATTTAGTCCTACTTGAAATACAATTGAGTTCATATTTTCTAGAAAGTTAGAGATACATTTGCAGATATTTAGTATTAACAATGATCAAATGATAATTGGTTTTTTGAATTTTTGTTTCTCAGTTTGGCTGATAAAAAGAAAACCAATATTCTACTGGCATGAACTAGAAGGTCAGTTAATACAGAACTCTGCTCTCGATGCTAATCTGTTCTAGAAGGAGTGTTGAGATACGAAGCAGTCAAGTTCCGAATCAATTTTTCCCATAAGAAATCACTGAAAATGGATTAATCCATTCCCGACCACCAAATTTTACCCTAACCTTGCCTTTATATACAAACATTACACAGAAATTTCAAAGTAAATGAATTCAGAGTTAAATAATAGCGTTTACATAAAAACAACATTTAAAAAGATTTTAACAACTGAAGTATGGCCCTTACCTTGAGACTGATGAGGATCTGGATCTGCAGAAACGGAGGCGGAGAGGAGGGATGGAGAGAGAGTCATTGTTTGGAAGCGGAGTCCCCTTCCCTCCAATCAACTGGGAGCTGCTTTGCAGGAGGTTTTTTTCCCACCTTTTTTGCTTTTTTTCATTAGAACCTGGCTGGCTTAAAAAAAAATCTGTCGAATGTGGTCTGGTGTTGGCGTTTGTTTAACTGTTTTCTAAAAGGGTTTACTAAATTATCATCAACAAATCGACAATACGGTCAACCAGCAACTTATCATGATTATTCCTTTTTTTTAAAAAAACCTTTCTTACAACCCATGTTGTTTATCTAAAACCAGTAAAAAAAAAGCCACAAAAACTAAGAAATTATAGCAAAGCGCTTCGAACATGGGCACAAAAGGTTTAAACAACACGCACTACAAGGCCAACTAAGGCCGACTGACCGGAACACGAACTGCTTTTGTTTACAATAATCTCGTGCGTCGGGTCGGAGTCTGATGTCTTGTTCAAGCTCCGATGCAAAATTTTCTCAATATTTAGCGTCAAAATCCGATCATATCAAGTAGTGATGCGGTTGAGTACCTGGGTTCTACTGTAACATAAATCCCCATGAATTGCTGATGTTGTATACACAGATCAGTAGATTCGCATCCTTGCACTGCCACCACAGGCCCACCCCTTCTACAAAGCAAAGCTGAGCATTCTTGACTCAGCAGGTCTTAAGGTCACATGAATTACTCAGCAGATCTACAGCTGGACGTCACATGGCTTGACTCCTGGTTAACTGTTCGTTTTCTCTACACCCAGGGCCCTGACTGGCAAAGTCAAGCCAAAGTGCTAGGGAGGAAGGAACGAAGAAGGAGAGGAGGAAGATGGGGGTTGGGAGTAGCGGGAAGGGAAAGAAAGCTAACGTTTATTGAAAACCACCATCGTTTCTCCCATCGTGAGCTCCTCCGGTCCTTACAAGCATTCTGTCGCACAGAGCGCCTGGATTTCCTGGTGTCCCAAGTCTTTACGCACTCAGCCAAAGAAAAGTTGATGGCTTCAATCTACCAAGAGGTACCCCAGACCAAAGGCCAGGTGATCGGCTGCTGAAAGATCACAGCATGGAGGTGCCTGTGGAGCTCTCAGTTCTGGTGAGAAGCACATCAGTCAGTGAAGATAAAGTGTCGATTCTTGTCGATCACCCGCTACACTGTTATCGTTAGTTTCTACCACTGGGGGCCTGCTGGTGTAGTGGATTACTCTCGGAGCTGCTCCCAGCCAGGTCCGTGGTAGAAATCCGCCAGTTGCTTCCTGGGAGACGGAGGAGGCGGTGTGTAAAGACTGACAGTCTCACAGGCCCTGCGGAACAGCCCTGCTCTGCCCTCTGAGTAGCTGAGTCAGAATCCACTAGACAGCAGTGAGTGAATCTGTGGAAGCTAAACTTGGTGATGTTGGGAATGGCATTAAATAAATAGCGAAGAGAGAAGTAAATTACTTTATCCTTATACTGACTTTGCATTGAACACTGTTAGAGGGGAACTGATAGAGGGGTGAGTCAGCCTGGTGTTAATCAAAAAAATTGGAAATGTAATATAGTTTGGGATTTGGTCTGTTGAGAGTTGACTTGTTAAAGGGGACCCGCGATGTAACAGCCCCCTTCCTTGCAGTAAAAGTTCCTTTTAAGCGTAATTAGTGAGGCTCTTCTGCCAATGGAGGCAAGCTTTCGGGCACTTAGATCAGTAATATAGCCCTTTCAGGTCTGGGGAGATGTAGATATCAATGAATGGTCTGATAACTACCGGAGGAAATGATTGTTTTCCTGTGAGGCCTACCCCCCTTGTTTGAGGGCCTGGTCATCGAAAAACCTGTTACTTATTTCCTGGGATGATGGCCAAGCCTATTTCTTGGTCATGTCGTTTAAGGTATTTAACTTGCTTGATTTTCGCTGACTCTCTGAAGCAGTTTGGAGGTAGCAAACCCTGTTGGTTCCTTCTGCCAGCGCTTGCAGAAATAAACTCAGGACTTCTTGACGCAACCTGGTCTCTGTCTTTGGCTGAAACAGTGAAAGGCAACCCCGGGCTTCTTTGTCTGGCATCAGAATTGTACACAGATCTGCCCAGGATACTCCAGTATTGCCCATCGGGAGCCCTGAAGACATGTTGGGCTGCTAACGAGGTCAATGCTTCAAAATCACCGGCACCTCCATGGGAGAAAGACAGGTTTTCTCCTATCAAGATTTATAGTCTCATAAAGCAACAGGGACAATTCTACTCTGGGCCATAGGGTCACTGTGAAGCGATGGACAGTGAGGTTTCCTTTGTGGTGGTTTTACTCCGATGATGCACAGTCTACCCACCGCTGTCAAATCTATCCCAGCTGATAGTGACTGACCCGCAGGGCTGAGTAGAGCTGCCTCATTGTTTTCGTAAGCTACACTATTTATAGAAGACGATTCCCACCTTCTCCCACGGGGAAGCTTGGGGGTTCGAACTGCCATCCTTTTTGGGTGGCAGTCAAGTGCTTAACCACTGCGCCACCAGGGTCTCTTCACAAATAACAAGAATTGGGTAAAATCAATGTGCGAAGTTGAACCTTACTACGGTTTGACCTAGAACAAGATCAGTATCATCTGGCTCAAGCTAACGTGCATGATGCAACGCACTGCTTCCACCACTACACTTAGAGTACGTTGCTGTGCAAGCCTGGGAGTCCAGGGCTTGATTCCAAGGAGGCCCACTAGCGTAGATACAAAGCAGGGTGGGGCCAGACTCTTGGAGTTGGCGATCTGGGTTGAATAGGCGAGCACACCAATGAAGCAGTTCTGGGTCACGGAGGCAGCGCTGGTCATAAGATGCTCTTAGGAGATGAGCTGCCAATTGCAGAGCTAAATGATTGCTCACAAGCCCGTTCTGAGTGTGGTTTCGACAGAATGCATCCCTTGGCAGGAGTGTGAGAGGCAGCGAAAGCTTGTGGCTTGTTCTTGCTCTGCCTGCAACATTAACTTGTCTTAACCTTTACTTGGCTGAGTGCCTGAAGCTCGCCTTCGGAGAGATGCAATTATCCCCTTGCCCTTTTCCAGAATTCTCTCTCTGGCACTGTGTAGTCTGGCTGCAGCAGTGTCATACCTGAGGACTGATGGCCCAGGGTGTCGTTACCTGGGGACGATACGGCAATGTAACCCTACACTGTGATCTGCAGTGAACCAGCGTGTGAGTACTTACAACCGCAAAAGCTTTCACTGATTGAACAGGCAGACCAAGTGGCCGGGCAGAAGGGAGAAGAACTCAGTTGTTTACTCCAGGGTTCGCTCGTAGCCGGCCTGGCTCTGATGCCAGGTGAGGGAACGGGTTTGGGTCGCACTTGTTCCTTCTTTGCAGTTGATACCCAAGCTTCCAGATTAAAACAAAAGCCCAGAGTTTTCCCTCTCCAAATATCATGAGACCTTTCTATGAGAAGAAATCCGCACACATAGCATGGAGCCTCGGTGTTTAAACCCCCCCGTTGGGTCTGTGGGAGAACGACCTGCACACCATCTGTTCCCACAAAGATCACAGCCTAGCCAACCCTAGCAGGCAGTTCTCCGTTACCTGGGATCTCTAAGAGTCAGAATCGATTCAAAGGCACCAACCACCACCTGTGCTAGACGCTTTTGAAGGAAGCTTTACCCGGATGGAAGGCTCTCTGGCACTGCTGCTGGGTAAGCATAGGGCTGAGAAGGCCCAATGGATCAGCAAGAGGAGGCGATCTGTTTCTATAAGACTCACAGTCTCCGAAACCCGATGTGGTCACTAGGAATCATTGGGTTTATTTGTATGGGAGGAAACCTAGTGGCAATATCGGTAAGTGTTAAACTGCTAATTGAAAGTTCGCCTGGTCAAGGCCAACTGCCGTTCTATGGGAGAAAGATGAGGCTCTCAGGCTGAATGATCCAAAGATGACCAATAATACAATCTATATATGATGAAGGAAAAGGTATCAGAGCTTAAAAAGTCAGCACCCAATTTGTAGAGGCTATAAAGGGCAGTGGGAACCCAAAATCCACTTGCAGAGTATCTGTTCGGGTCAAGCCTCTGGCAGATCGCCTCTGGTCACATTTGATGGACAAGATCAGCTTTAATATCAAACAGAGATATTGTAAACTTGAGTATGGTGGATGGAACTATGTTGTAATACGACACCCGGTCGATCTCCCTCGACCCATCCTGAATTTGCTCTAGGTTTAAATATTTCTTGCATGTTCCACGACAGACCTCTTCTCTCTGACTCATCTTACTATTGATGGTGGTTTCCTCTTGCCCCTGTTTTTCATTGTTTCTGCTATGTTTGCCAGTTTATGAAGCACGGAAAGAGCAGACACATAGAGACAGTAACTGATGTCATAGCTTATCGGAAATGGGCGAAGGTGGGGGAGGTTGAGGGGAACGGAGGAGCGAATAATGAATATGGACGTGAGGGGGTGCACTAGAACCGATTGTGAGGGTGTGTGTACAACTCCTTGAAAACGCCACTCAACAATGGCAGTATATGATGTGTGAATTTTAAATCAACACTACCGATGGGGTGGGGCGATTTACAGCCTCAGGAACCTGTCTGGGGTGCCTATGAGCTGGACTGAAGTTGGGTGAATTTGGGGATGCTGGATCAATTCTGCACGTGGACTGCTTTGTGTCATGTGTTTGTTATATTTTACCACAGCCCAACTCTCTCTTATCTTTTGCTTCATAAAAATGGTATCATAAACTTCATTTTTGATTGAATTCATTCATCAATGTTTTCATCAAACTATCCATGGTGTTGCTGTGGTCAAGGACTGTTGAGGTGGTTCTGGCAAAGAGCTACCTACCTCAGAGGGTTTTCTTGTCTGTAATCTTTACCGAAATAAAGCAGTCTGTCTTTCTTGTACGGAATTGCTGGGGAGGTTCAAATCCTATTAGGCTTAGCCATATTAGGTTAATTGTGTGACTGTATCAGGCTCTGAGGATCACTGTCCCATAATGGCTAAGAGAATGGTTTGTTGAGTCAGAAACCTGGGCTGGAGTCTGGAATCATTCACTTTTGTGCTTTTACATTGGGCTTTCTAATCTCAGTTTTATCATCACTAAAACAGAGAACCTTGAGGAGTTATTATAATGTTTAAATGAGATAATCAATGTAAAGAGATCATCTGCACACAAGCCAGTATTCAGTAAATGTGAACTCTTAATAAGGATCTCTTAAATTGGCTGGTCTTACCTATTTCAGTGACAACCATGGAAATAACGCCAGAGCTTGGCCAACCCCTGCAAAGAGGACTTTGTCTTCTTACAGGAATAGATACAGCTCTCAGCTGACCTTATTCTTTCCCAGGGAAATCGCCAGGGCCCAGAGTCTGCCAGTCTTTGCTCTCACCAACTCACAAAGTCACAGACAAAATACGGTCGCCGTTTGCCCTCAAGTTGATTCTGACTCGTGTGATCCTTCTGCCTCGGCTTCCAGCTCCCCAAATGATCCTTAGTCCTAAAGCTCTTCCAGGTGGTGCCACCAAATTCTTCTCTATTTCATCCTTCCATGAGGCTTTTCATAACATCAATCAAACCATTCAAAGGTTAGACAAATCGTACACAAAATATATTTCAAAGGCATGACACAATAATTGTTCCCCCAATTAAAAGGATTGGTTTCTGAGCATTTTAATTATTATTTTTCATGCACAGTTTAACATAACAATGTACAGGAAAAGCAAGTGGAAGAGTTATAGGAAAGAGGTTGAAGGGAAAACTGATAACCCCCTTTTAATGCTCTCTGAAAAGTAGAAGGTGTGGAAATGAGTAAATCGTCAGAAACTGCCAATCGTGCACCCAGAGAGAAAGCACGAGAATGCATTAGAAGCCACTCCATTTCGCTCATTTCCACTATACAACCTCAATACGTAGCGACCATTAAGTATTTCCACCAATCCTAATGCTGCTTCCTACTGCTTTCTATATGGATTTGCCAATGCAATTTCCTATTCGCTTCAAGGTGATCATTGGCTTTATCTGTTTGATTTTTTGAAATTCATTGTAGATCACCTTCTTTATCTCCTTCTCTCATTCATTTCGATCACCATTTATCCGTGGGTTCTTCCTACTGGTTCCTACTGTCCTTCCTTCTTTTCCAATCCGTACCATATCTGAGTTTTCTTTCTGAAACGAAAATCTGATTATACCATATCCCCGTTGGAGATATTCCAATGGTTCCTCCACGGCTCGTGGAATAAAGCATGATACAGCCATGTCACCTGTTTGCTGTCTCCTGCCCCACATTTCCACAGTTTACAATGAAAACCCAATGTTTTCATATCCAACCTCTATCCCCATCCGAATTCTTTCCAAGCTCACCTTTCGCTAGTGGGTTTGCAGGACAAAAACAGCTGAGGCAGTGCAAACAACAGCCTGCATCTTTGCTCCTGCCAGCTCCCACCTGCAGCTCTCCCGTCTCCATCAAGCCTTGTCTACTGTTCTGAGGATCATGAAATTCTTGGCATAGGACCTCACCCGGCCCCACCCCTGGGGCTAGTGCTTCCACAAAGGGAGCTTATAGGACTTAGGGCCGCTTTGTATTAAATATGGGGTGTCACTGATCTTCAGAACCCTGTAGCTGTCCTAATTGGACTTTCTCAACAGGCTGACACTTCCTGAGGAAGCCTCAGATCAGTTTCTTGGGCCCCCTTTCCGCCTTTTTCTCCCTTTGTCCTCTTGTTGGCCTTAGACGCCTGTGCCCAGTCCTCGCCTTCCTTACTACTTATGACATGGAATGGTTCAACTTTCCATAGACTCTTGCTGACCTTAAAGTCGGCTGAAGGCTTTTATCCATGTATAGTAAATATTAAATGTATTTTAACTAAGTAAGAAGGTTCTATCCTTTGGCAGAAGCAGTAGATTCCAGTTCTTCGCTTTCATTACCTATTGCAGGCATAATCTTAGTGTGGCTTCCTCTACACCATTTTTCTGTAAATCAAAGTGTGTGTGTGTGCATTTATTTTCATTTGTCCACTTTCTAGAACAATTGCCCAGTGATCATTTTTTTTCCTAGAGAGAAACAAGCCTAAGATTTGTGTGCATTCCGTTCTAAGTTTTATGGGTTTTCCCCTCAACTTGCTCACAGTAGGGAGAAGTCCTTCTTGGAGCCATTTTCTAATCTCTCCTCCGGATTCCTTTTTTTTGGTTTTAATTGGCCAGTACCACAGTGTCCTACAAACCCTGTCTAATGGTACTTTATCACATTATACGGTAGTTCTTTTATGCTCTTTCCCAGGTGAAGTTTTTCATTGTGCACTTAGTCCTTCATTTACTAGATTTTATCTTTAGATGGATATTGCCAGAAATGTTTCCACCGCTTGAGTGACTCATGGGCAGGTTTTATCCATATGTAGGAATATGAGAAAAGCTGCTGTCACTGTTGTGAGGTGCCGTCCAACTGGTTCTGACACGCAGTGACCGTACGTAGAACAGAACACAACCCCACCGTGCACCATGCTCACAATGACCATCCTTTGTTCTACTGTTGCAGCCACTGCGTAAAATCATTTCCCCCAGCCTTCCTCTTTGCAATGACCTCTCCTTTCCCCAGCATCCTGTCCTGTCCCCAGAAGTGTCCCTCCGGACATGTCCCAAGCTCCTAAGGAGCCTTCTCGCTGTTCCCCTTTCAATACACGTTGGCTCATTCTTCTGAGAGATTCCGGTTTATTCATTAGTCTTTGTCAACACTGCCCTTCGGAGGCTCAATTCTTCTTCAGTCTGTGCTATGCACTGCCCAGCTCTTACAGGCATATGAGAGGGCTTGGAAAATATGGTGGAAATATTGTAATTAAAGGGGAATGGAATCATGGGGGGTGGGGAGGACATTGAAAATTCCATGGTTTGGGTCAGGGAAAAGGTCCTCAAGGGGACATGTTTGCTTCTGGACACTTTAGAGAGGTCTGTACCAGCAGATTTGCACAATGATGTAGGTCACTTCATTTCTTGACTGCTTCCAATGAGGGCGGGTTGCGGATTTAAATAAAAAGAAATCATGAATGAGCAACGTCAACCTTTCCTCCATGGAGCAGGATGCTTCTTCTCGATCCAGGGAGGAGGAGTTGTTGCCTATTGGAGGCATTACAAGTGAGCAAGAGCCACAAACTAGGCCCATGGTTATAAAATGGAAAATGTCTCCCTTTTTTAAGCCACCCTGATTTAAATTAACTTAATGAGATGGGGAACAAATAGTTACTATTCTACTAAATTGTTTACTGGCCTGACCTGAATAGTAGTCAAAAACAATAAAACTAACTTCCCACAATGACTATAGATGTGTTGGTAAATTAGAATGTTTTTATTCTTGCTTAGCAGATAGTTCCTTTTTTCCTCTGGTGTATGTTCTGATATAAAACCTAAACTTCAAACAGTCCAAAAGAAGAGGAAGGAAAACTGATGAAGTACAGTTCAGCACAAATAATGCCATCGAGCTATCAAATCAATTATTCATAGTAGCTATTTATATGGTGTAATTCCTATACTTACCTGACAATATGCTGACAAGTTCTTCTTTCTACTCTACTTTCCCCAGTCGGCTTGTTCAAGTCTGAGAAGAAAGGCAAGAGAAAGGGGCCTGTCTTTCCTTAGAAAGTATTTACATTGTTAAGTCTAAATCACGGACAAAAATATGAGATGATCATATTTACAGGAAGCAGTCTCAGCTCTTTGGTTCCTTTAGAGGATGAAAGCATCAATACAATTAGGTGACAAACTAGATCATCCAATCCTGTGTTATTGTTTCATGAGTCACTGAATCATAGTGCTCGTCTAGATTCCTAGACCTGGAAAGCCACTCACCCAGCCTCAGAAAGAAACTGTGCCTGCAGCAGGAGAGAGTCACCCACCAGTTGTCTTTGCATATGTTTGGACTCAGGATGACCTCATGTGTGTCAGAGGAGAAACAGTTCTACTCCATAAGGTTTTGTTGGCTAATTTTCTGAAAGTAGATCACCAGGACTTTCTTCAGCAGCACCTGCGTGGATTGAACTGAACACCTTTTCATTAGCAGGAAGGAACTGAATCATTTACACTGTTCAAGGACCCATTCCCCTATTTTTATGATCCTACTAAGACATTTCTACATCTTGACTTAGTAACTCATTCTGGCATAAATCGAATTCTTCATGATGTTTTCCTCTCGTTTCAGAATTCGTTTTCCACAATGAAAATTTGTTTTACTTCGATTTTTTTTTTATGTTGGAAGTTCTCCAAAATTGTAGTACAGCCGAGAACCCTGGTTTTGTTGTGGGTTAAGCACTGGTCACGTAACCAGTGGCTCAGACCATCAAACTGAATAGCAACCCCTCGGGAGAAAGATGAGGCTGGCTGCTCCTGTGAAGACTTACAGTGTCTGTGGAATTGTGCCCGATCTGACCCCATCATACCAGGGCAAAAAAACCAATGGCATGCCACAGAGCAGCAAGGGAAGCCAAGCAGTGAAGTCCCTAGGGAATGCCAAACGCAGACTTTGGGGTGGGAGCATTGCACCCCATCCTACTCAACTGGAAAACACTCCTAAAGGTCAACAAACACACCTGGAACTATTTATAGACTTTTCTTTTTCTGCCGTTGTTTTTGTTGTTATTGTTTTCTTTTGCTTCTGTCTTGGTTTTGTGCATATTATTCTCTCTGCAGGTCTATCGAGATAAGATAGGTGGAATAAACAATCCGGAGGAGAAAACAACTGGACCACCGGTTCTGGGGGGAGGTGGGAGGCCATTGCAGATGGGGAGGTGGGGGACAGGAAGGGGAGTGCCAACCAACCCAGGGACAAGAGAACAAGTGATCTGAAATGGATGGGAAGGAGAGTATAGGATGCCTGTTGAAGCTTGCTCAAGGGCAATGTAACCGAGAGGAATTACTGAAACCCGAATGAAGGCCAAACAGGATAGTGGGACAAAAAGACTGTAAAAGGAAATAAAGGAAAGAGCTATGAGGCAAAGGACATTTATAGAGGTGTAAATTTAGAGGCATGTCCATATGTAAATATTTTATATATGATAGGGAGCTAGATCTATGTACATATATTTATATGTCAAGAATTAAGGTAGCAGACAGACATTGGCCCTCTACTCAAGTACTCCCTCAACACAAGTTCACTTTGTTCTAATAACCCGACATACTGTGATGCTCACCTTCCCGGTATGATCACTGAAGAGAAATGGGTGCATAAGCCAATGTGATGAAGAAAGCTGATGGTGCCCGGCTATCAAGATGTATAGCATCTGGGGTCTCAAAGGCTTGAAGATAAACAAGTGGTCATCTAGCTGAGAAGCAACTAAGCCCACATAGAAGAAGAGGTGTCGATGGGATTAAGTATCAGGCATCAAAGGCCCAGAACAAAAAATCACATGAATATTAATGTAGGGAGTGTGGAGTGGAGATCCAAAGCCCATCTATACAAAATTGGACATCCCCTTACAGAGGATCACAAAGAACAGACAAACCAGTCAGGATGCAGTATAGCACCGATTGAAACATACAACTTTCCTCTAGTTCTTTAATGCTTCCTTTCCCCCACTATCATGACCCCAATTCCACCTTATAAATCTGGCTAGACCTGAGCAAATAAAAGTTGGAAACACAGGGAATCCAGGACAGATAAACCCCTCAGAACCAATAATGAGAGTAGAAATACCAGGAGGGGAAGGGGAAGAAAGGGTAACTGATCGCAGTGATCTACATATAACCTCCTCCCAGGGGATGGACAACATAAAAGTGGGTTAAGGGAGACATAGGTCAATGTAAGACATGGGAAAAAAACCAATTATAAATTATCAAGTGTTCATGAGGGAGGAAGGCGGGAGGGGGGAAATGAATTGATACCAAGGCCTCAAGTAGAAAGAAAATGTTCTGAAAATGATGATGGCAACATATGTGTACAAATGTGCTTGCCACAACGGATGGATGGATGCATTGTGAGAAGAGCTTGTAAGAACCACCAATAAAATAATTTAAAAAAACACGAGTGTCAAAAACCCTGTACAGAGGTGTTTGTGAGTCAGGAACAACATGACATTAAGTTTGAGGTTGGGTTTCTTTTTTTAAATCAAGGTCATGTATGAGGTAGCACCTTTGTTGACATTACATTTGTTTAAAACAAATTTTTAACTATTCTAATTTGATCAGAAATAGTATACTAGCTTAATGTTTTATTTTGGATTTCATTCATTTCTGGTGAGTATGTTTGTCTATGAACTATTAAAAACTTGTAAATGCTTATTAAACTCTGTTTCAGCCTTTGGCTCTCCAATTCAGTGTTCTTTTATGTTTTCCATTGGACTGTTTTCTAACTTTAATCTACTTCCTGGCTCTCTTCCAATAAGAGCCCCCACCTGCATGCTGAGTTCTTTTCTTTTTTTTTTAAAATCATTTTATTGGGGGCTCATTCAGTTATCACAATCCATACACACATAAATTATGTAAAGCACATTTGTACATCCGTTACCCTCATCATTCTCAAAACATTTGCTCTCCACTTAAGCCCCTGGAATCAGCTCATTTTCCCCCTCCTCCCCTCCCCACCCCTCATGAATCCTTGATAATTTATAAATTATTATTTTGTCATATCTTACACTGTCTGACATCTCCCTTCACCCACTTTTCTGTTGTCCATCTTCCAGGGAGGAAGTTATATGTAGATCCCTGTAATCGGTTCCCCTTTCTACCCCACCCTTCTTCCACCCTCCCAGTATGGGCACTCTCACCACTGGTCCTAAAGGGCTCATCTGTTCTGGATTCCCTGTGTTTCCAGTTCCTATTTGTATCAGTGTACATCCTCTGATCTGTAGCCAGATTTTTAAGGTAGAATTGGGATTATGATAGTGGGGGTGGGGTGGGGAGGAAGCATTTAGGAACTAGAGGAAAGTTGTATGTTTCATCATTGCTACACTGCACCCTGACTAGCCCATCTCCTCCCCGTGACCCTTCCATAAGGAGTTGTCCAGTTGCCTACAGATGGGCTTTGGGTCCCCACTCTGCACTCCCCCTCATTCACAATGATATGTTTTTCTGTTTTTTGATACCTGATACTGAAGCCCCACGACACCTTGTGATCACACAGGCTGATGTGCTTCTTCCATGTGGTCTTTGTTGCTTCCATGGCCGCTTGTTTAGGACAAGAGGCTCCTTTTGTATTCTGGCCTGAATGGTTTGCATTTGACAAAATGGGAGAAATCAACACACTCCTACTTGGGTAAGTCACAAAAACTCAAGTGGTTAACATAAGTTGACATTGATCTAGGTCCTTTGGGTTTAAGAGGGTCTTTGCCCTCTCAGAGTTTAAAGTCTAGGTGAAAAGAAGAGAGTAATGCATGAAACAATTAGTGATCAATACAAGGCAGCCCACAGTGAGTGAATTGCGGAAGAGAGATACTAAGAGGAAAAAGATCAATGATGCCATGAGGAGCCATCAATGAGGTTGGCCTGGGCAAAGGAGAGGACAGGAATTTCAGATGACAAGAACTACGTAAGTGACAGTCTAAGTAGGTAGAGAAATAGTGGATTAAAAAAATAAAAGTCGATAGGTAATCACAGTAATACTCTACTTTCACATGGAGCAAAGGTTCTGACCAGTCAGACTGTCTGAGTCTGAATCCCAACTCTGCCACTTAGAAGCTGTGTAACGGGGGCAAACCAGTCATTTCTATGGCAGCCCTAACGTTACCCACGTGTTATATGAAGATAATCAAAGTTCCTACCTCGCAGGGTTGTCATGAAGATGAGAGAAGTAAAGATGCAGAAGGAACCAGGCGTATTATTCGCACCCAATAAGCTACCATCATTAATTTAAGCATCCATTAAGAAACTTTATGAACTCGTTAACATGATGTACTAATAAACTCACTCCACTCCCTCACCTACTATTTACGCTTACTCCCCCTGTAGTAGTAACTACTACAGGTGTTTTAAAGAACCAGTTGCCAGAGTTACAGTGATGGCAGCATCTTCCAGAGGAAATGCCCAGTAGGATGTGGGACTAAAGCTCATGACTCCAGATATGGATTATGATTCAACAACACAGAAGAGAATGCATTTGTTTATGGAGAGGAGAAAGTTTTGAATTAAGCTTTGAAGGTCATTATGTTCTTGAAAAAGTAGAGCTAATGGAGCAGAACACTGCAGAGATGTGGTAATTAGAATGAAAGGGGTAAATCAATTCAAGTTTCCACTTGGTTGAGAATTAAGGAACCCCAGTGGTGTAGTGGGTTACCCATTCATCTGCAAATGACAAGGTTAGCGGTTTGAAGTCACCAGTTTCTGCGATGGAGAAGACGATGTTGTCTGCACTCCTAAAGAGTTAAAGTTTCAGAAACCCAAGGGGCAGTTCGGCGCTGTTCTAGAGGGTTGCTCTGCATTGGAATTGGCTGGATGGCAGTCGGTGGCAGCGTGGAAACACTACACAGAGAGAAGAACCGGAGATTCTCCCCCACCCCCATCTTAAGCTTCACAGTGGCACGCTTAGGTCTTCATTCAGTGGCACTCCTATCCCCCATTTGGGTTTGCGAGTGTGATTTTTCAGGGAGGATCAAAGTCAGTTCTGGGTTTATTTTAAATCAAATTTAACAGTTAGTAATGCATCCTAAATAGAATACATTTTTCACATTTTCCTATAATAGCTATGGTAAAGTAATAATTAAGTAAAAGCTTCCATTAAGTAGCAATTAAGTTAAGAAATACTAAATTATCAACACTATAAAGATCTCAAACAATCAAAACGCCGAATATGGAGGCTTATAAATAACGTACACACCTTTTTGAGCCTTCCTTCCTTCAAAAGGTAGAGCCTGTTTTCTCTCTCATTGAATGGGGCTGGGGTCTATTTCAATGACCTAGAAGGAGGAGGATTTGATAGCGTCGGCTTTTGAAACTAGAGGTTAAAACATAATTGCAGTTTCTTCTTAAAATGCAAGCTCATTTCCTGAAGACGAGCACAGCAGGCAGTCACGTGATGAGGCTGCTCAAGCCTCATACCGAGGAGTCCATGGGATCAGCTCATATGGAGACCAGGTCTCTAGCCAGCACCCGGCACAAAGGTGCCAGCCATGCAGGTGAGTCATCTAGCAACTGAAGCCCCCAGTCCCCGTCAGGCTTTAAATGGCTGTACCCGAGCCAAGGCCTTGAATGGGACTTTATGAGAGAATTTGATTCAGAACTACACAGCTAAGCTGTTCCCACTTTCCTGACACATACGAATTGTGTGACATAATCTTCGTGTTGTCACTAAGTATTGGAGTAATTTATTTTGCAGCAGTACATAATTCATACAATGAGCATGATACTAATTGAGATCTTGATCATCAACTGTTTTATCTAATTCAGCTGAAAGGGAGGTGGGGCTGGTCCAAAGTCCAGAGTTAATGAGGGGAGCGTTTAGTAAGCAGAAAGGAAGAAAAGAGAAAACCCAAAATTCAATAGGAAATGAACTATTCGCAAGTCACATGTTATAGCAAAGTCTGGGTAGCTAATTACTAAATCCATTTTGTCTTTTCCCTGGGGATACTGCTGGTTACATTTCCCTGCCTCTCTCAGTGAGATGTGGCAACAAGATTGAGTGGTCCTCAACAGAATGTCCAAACCTCCCGTGAAGTCTTCTCGGATGTCTCTCTTTCCATCTGGCAGCTGGGTATTGACAGCCAGGCTGATCTTAGAAGCAGCATGCAGAAGACAGCAGAGTCTCTATCACCTTAGCAACCCAAACCAAACCCAGTGCTATTGAGTGGATTCTGAGTTGCGTCCTGGTGGCACGCCAGTTACGTGCTTGGCAGGAACCAATAAGTCAATGGCTCAAACTCAACAGGTAGCCGTCTGGGGCAAAGAGATGCGGGTGTTGGCCTCCTTAAAGATTACAGATGTGGAAGCCCCGTGGAGCAGTTCTACCCTGTTCTATACGGTCAGAATGAGTATCATCTTCGGTTCTCTTAGTGAAGTGAAAGTACTTAGTTGTGACTCTTCTATCTCTGTATTATACAAATGATTGGGTGGGGACCATGCAAATCAGGTAGAGAAAACAAACTCAGACAGTTCCGTTGCGCCATTTCCCTGACATACTTTTAGAGTTATCTCATAAGCAGAAACAGATTCCATGAATGCCAAGAAAGTAGCAACTGAAGCAGATAAGGGCACTACAATAGCACAGGGGAGATCCCTGCCCCGCATGGAAGAGGCAGTAGAGACCACAGCATGGAGACCACGAGTCCGTGAGCATAGGAGGCAGTGGGGCAGAGCATCAATCTGGCTTCCTGGTTTGTGGAGGCAGAGGGGAAGGCGCCACATGGCCACGGGGCCAAGGGGCAGACAGACATGTCTGCCAGAATGGCTGAGAAGAGGTTCGGCTATGGACAAAAAACTTCTCTTTAATATTTTCTGATTAGGACTTGTGGCATCCTGTTACCTTCCCCAATAAATCTCCATTATCGTATTATCTCTTGGACTCAATGTGGTCATTGCAATGGATTACGGAACCAAGCAGCGGAGTAGAGTGAGCGAGGATTTCATCTTGCGTGGGTCCACCATCAACGTTCGTGGAAGCAACAGTCAAGAAACCAAATAACATTGGTTAACTCTGCTTCACAAGACCTCTTTGAGATCCTCTTCGATGATTAAGGTGTGCCCGCCCCAATCCATGGTATTTTCAGTTGCTTCAAATGTGTGTGAAAGTGTGACATTGAACAAGGAAAACCAAAGAAGAACTCATCTTTCACACTGCGGTGTTGGCGAAGAATACTGAAAGGACCATGGATGCCAAAAGAACATACACAAAGAAGTACAGCCAGAATGGTTCCGGGAAGTGAGAATGGAGAGATTTCCTCCTGTACACTTTGGACACGTTGTCATGAGAGAGCAGTCCCTGCAAAAGGACATCATGCTTGGCAAACTGGAGGGGCAGTCAAAAAGATGAACACTTTTGACAAGATGCACTGACACAGTGGCTACAACAACGGGCTCAAACCTAAAACAACTGGGAAGGTGGCACAGGACCAGGTGGTGCTTATGTCCACTGAACCCCGGGAACCAACCTGGTGGCACCTCACAACAGCAACAAAAATGATAACACAAGACCCATCCAGATAGGGCTTTCATTTCCAAGTCCAAGAAGTCCAGATTGTGCTTGATCTTGTTCATAAGGTCTAGCTCTTCATGTAAGTGCAAACTAAAAAGAGAGAAAGGTTATACTCGAAAATACACCCAGCCAATGTTAAATGGTGGGACATTGATCCCGTGAGGCATGTTAACCACAAGAAATCCTCCCACGACAATCACCAATGCATACAGAAGCTAAAACCCACGAACAGGAGTCACCCCAGCCTTCTGTCCCATCAGTGGAGTACGTTTCTTGACAAGACCCTGGTTCTGCTAGTTGGAAGAAACTTATTTGTCCACTGATGTTCAAGTCCCGGGTTTAAGTCTCTAGGAGTTTCTTTCTTGTCATTTATCCTCCGTGGCTTTACCTAAAACGAATGTCGGGTAGCATGGCTTAGAAAATTAATAGGCTCCTGTGTCAGCTCCCATCCCATTTCATGTGCCAGTCACCATATCCAAGATCCTCTCAGTTCCAGAAGGAATCCTTCCTTTACTTCCTTATCTCTTCATTCTCTTTCTGCTTAATGATGTCTCTTTTGAGAGTTTTCCCTTCTACTTTTGATTTCAGTTTATCTGAAAGGAGTTGTGTTTTGCATATGATCTTTGACGTAGGGATGAGCTGTTGTTTCTCAAAATCTCTGTCAGCCTCATCTCTTATTTTTAGGTTCTAGACATCTCCTCCATCGGCCTTCTATTTTGCTTGCAATCAGCAAATCCTTTCCTGGGCTGATAGCTTTCATAAGGTATAATTTAAGGTGGGCCTTGCTTCTGCCTCTTTCTTCCCTTCTGCCCCTGCTTTCCTTGCGAGGCACATATTCACCATTATGGGCATCACTGCTGTGTCCTTAAACTATCCAGAGAAAATGAGCTAAACTAAGCAATGGTTCTTAACATCAGTTGTAATCCAGATTAGTTGGTTTGGCTAATTTTGTGGGCAAGGTTAAATAAAATTGAAAGATAAAGTAAATGGATGCCCAGCAACTCCATGATCTGGCCAAATGGCAGTGAGCAGAGTCCTGTCAAAGTGATAACCTTATAGGAGCTTTCAACGTACAATGTTGTGAATTAAAACCACGATTTTCAACCAAATAAAAGGACCTGTTAGATTTCCGTATGTTCATGATCGAATCTGTGCTTCTCCACGGCATGGCAGGTCATGGCAGTAAAGGATGTTAGTACGCTGTGCCCCATGATTAGGCGAAAGGCAGTTTTCCACTCTGATTTTATGTTCCCTGAAAGGGAATGTAAAGTTTTCCAGATACATGTGTATGATGGTACAAATAAAAGATCTCAGAATGAATGGCTTCCACCGGGAAGATAAAAATGAAGAAGTAGAACTAGGAAGAGCAGGAGGGAGAGGAGGACAAAGGAGGAGAAGGAGGAGGAAGTGAACACTGTTTTTGATCATGGCCGTGGGTAATCACCAACAGTTATCCCAGTCCTTCCTCTGTCATTCAGCTTTGAAGCAACACGGACACAGGATCCCAACTCTGCTTTTACAGTCTACTAAAGATCATGGTGGATATGATGGTGGAATGCAAAGCTTCATTCTCTCTCAGCCTTCCTCCCGTTTATTCTTTTAACTGTTCTTTGACACATTATTCACATATCATACAATTCAATAGTTCATACGAAAAATGGTGGTATGAATCATAACCACAATATTCTAGAACATTTTCTTCTTTCTTGTACTCATTGCTTTTAGCCCCCCATTTGGCTCCCCACCACCCCAGCCATACGAATTACTGTCTTTATAGATGTATCTATCCTGACTTTCATACACAGAGAAATATACAAAATACGGCCTCGTCAGAGCTGGGCAAGGCAGACCATTTTATAGGTGAAGAATCTTTCTGTGGCTCAGACAACTTGCCAAGGGGAGAGCATGGATGTAAACTTCAAGTCACGTGTTCCCCAGTTTTGAAGCCCTCACTATATGATTTTTGCTTAGGATTTTAAAAAGAACGCTCAATATGAGAGCGTACTCTCTGGCCTACTAGGACCTCAAATAAGACTCATCCTCTGGGGGTCTTTCCCTGAGCCTATACATGTATCCTAAGTACACGATTGTACGTGGTAAAAAACAATTGCATTTTCTTTCCATGTTAGAGGAACCGTGTCAGCATATGCTTCTGTGCCCCTCAGTCGGGACGGCGGTTTTGATGGCTAAGGGCTCTGACGGGTTTAATTTGGTTGTGTATCAAGAGAAACCATTTATCACCTAACTCTATTGTATAAAAGCAAAAACACCAGCATGTTTACCTTCTAAAATGCAATGCTGGTGGCACAGTCGTGAAGCAGCTGACCGGAAACCTAAGGGTCAACCATGTGAACCCACCAGTCACGCTGTGGAAGACAGGGAAGTCCGATTCCAAAAAGACCTTTACAGCTTTGGCTGACTCACAGAGCCCCTAGGCACGTGGAATGAAAGACTGCCCCATCCTGTGTCATCCTCAACAGTTAACTTGGGGCCACTGGTGTGACCACTATGTCAATCCATCTAGTCAAGGGGCTTCCTGCTTTTGCTGTTCCTCTACTTTACCCAGCATGCTGTCCTTCTTCAGCAACTGTGCTCCCAGGCTCCCTTACACAGTTTCTTATTGTTACTTAATTTTATCCAATGATAAATATAGCATAGCTAGTATAAATGTATTTTTCTCTTTGCAGGAGGAGTTCTCTTGCTTCAAATTATTGTTTTTAGCCAATCTGCTGCCAAAGAACTTTTTAGAATGTTCAATAGTAGTGATGTCACTTAGATGACTAAGGTGCCCCTGACCTAAGACACGGTATTTTCAACCCCCTCATACGCATGCCCCAACAGGACAATGACTAAAGAAGACCGATGAATCGATACTTTTGAATTATGATGTTAAGAATACCAGAAAAATGGACAAATCTGCCTTAAAAGAGGAATAGCCAGCTGGTCCAGAGACGTGAAAATGGCGAGACTGCTCGCCCATACTTTAGACAAGCTGCCAGGAAGGACTAGGCTTGGCAGAAGGTCAGCCAAGAGAGGAAAACCTTCAACAGGATAGACTGTTGTCACTGTTGACGGTGACTACAACTTCAGGCTGAAATAGAACAGAGATGGAGAGGATGGCGTAGAACTGGAAAACGTCTGGTCTGTCACACACTGGGTCACTGTGGGTCAGAACTGATTCAACCACATCGAGTAACACGACCACAGGGGGCGCTAAGAGTCTGAGAGTCAAAGTCAACTTGATGGCAACACTAAAGGTAAGTTATGATTATTTCCTTCCAAGTACTTTTCATAAAATGTGATTTTTCGAAGTTTTTTGGCACATGATCCAAGTATCAAAAATAAATGTGATCAGTGATCATGAAAGAACAAGATTTTTTTGTGTTCATTGGCACATAAGCTCTTTAACAAGAGCTGTGGAAATTATGGCATTCGTTAGCAGTCCTGTTTGCCAAGCAGTGCCAGTGTGCCTCATTTTAGAGCACATGATGGAACTGTACTTCCTGGCGTGTGCAGGATTAGGGACTAGTTTTGACTAATGAATTAGGGGGCAAGGAAGGTCATGCCTGTTTGAGACCTTCCAGATTTTTCCCCTCTACCCTGGCAGTCAGCAACATTTGAAAAGGTGACTGCATTAGACCGAGTGCCCGGGGTCACATTGCAAGGGACCCCGGACTTGTTACAGCAGCTTACCTGTATCATTACAAAGGATCAGTGTGACTGATAGAAACCAGAAGCTCTTTTAGCAATATATATAGACACACATATGTATATGTATAGAATCTCCAATGTTTTAATAAGTAAAGAAATATAGGGTGCCTTACTTCAAAACTGACAGACTTATGCATAAGAGCAATCAGTACTACCCCTTAATAGTGTAAATTATGATGCACCTCATAAAAGAAAATGGTGATTAAAAAGTAGACTAAAAAAGGGACATAAGCTAATTCAATATACATTGCTCACCTAAATTTTTTGATGTTTTTAAAAATATCTACTCATTACCCTTTTTCATATTATATATTACAAAGTAACAATGCTGTGCAATTTAGAGAACCCTTAACGAGGTTTGTCACTATTTGATATACAGTAATCATCAGAAGGCACACTTTAGATTGTTCTCCATTATATGAAGAAAGAAGAACTGAATGCTTTAAGTTTTCAGAAGCAGGTAATTTCAAGTTAAATGGAAAAAGGTCAAACCAACACCAAAAAAATAATATTAAATGAAATTAACAAATATACTAGCTTGATCGTTTTATTTAAAATGACACACTTGCTATTAATATATAAGGCATCAAATAACCTAAGTAAAAGCATACAACCTTAACTATTCTTTATAAAGTCAAAAAGCACAAAATCAACAGTTTTGTTTGTTTGGCAAAATAAGATGGAAAAGCTTATGTGCTGATTAGAACCACAGAGTAAAAATTCTAAGGACACAGTAGAGTAATAGCTCATCTTTTCACACTTTGTATGATGTCTGTTCATAACCTAGCTAGGAAACTTTAAGATAGAAAGAAAAGAAGGCTGTCTATTCCCCAAACACAGAGGTGTTGCTAAAACGTAGAACAGAGGGAGGTACTGTCTGCTGCCTATGTATACAGGTGAGTCCCAAAGCATTGCGACAGCAGAGCAGCTCAGCCCCGTCTGGGTTGATTCCAAAGAAACCGTTTAGACATGGCCCTCTGATCAGTGGATGGCTGCAAACAGCACCTCTCTGCAGTATCATCTTAGGGTTGTTAGGGTGTTGTAAAGAAGGCTGAGGGGTGGCATCTGACCCCCTCCAATTTCACAATCAGGAAGGGAATTACACTTAAAATCCATTCAGGCAGATTCCTATGAGGTGGAGGTGATATTTCTCTACCCTCCAAGCCTCTTTACCAATTCCAACTGCCCCTCCCACTGCACCACTTTCCTGCAGTGGCCACGCAGAACTCAGGCAACACTCCCAACTACAGGGTTTATTAAGGAAGTTAACAGGTCACAAGTCAGGGCCAGAAATGCTCAGGAGGCAGCTCTTCGGTCAGGACAGCCTCTTCCCAGTCCTGCCCACCGACAGCGCTCTCTCGGGTCCTTGGCTTCTCAGCCACACAGTCCCTTGCCCTCTGCCCTTCTCAAGCAATGCTACGGAGCTCTTTCGGAGATGCCCGTAAATGTCCAAAGGGTACACTACTCCACTTATAAGCCCTAGCCCAAAGGTGCTCAGCTCTACTTCTGTGGCTCAGCAAACCTCACTACACCAATTAAGTGGCTGTAGGCACTCCACTCTTCAGGCAAGCTCCTGCTTGAAGGCACTCCACTTGTTCTGTGGGCCAGGCAGTCCACGGTTCCGTCCTTGTTCTGATTCTACTTCTGAAACCACTCTTCCGCTGCTTCTGTGGGGGCACAGCTCGGTCTCACAGGTCAGGGAGGGTCAGTGCCTGGGGCTCTTGCTGATGTGCTCTCCTACTAGCTCATTTTGGTGGCTCATTTTATACCCAAGGGAATGGCAAAATTAACCACTCCCCCTGTGAGAGTTCCAGGTCTTACAACTGGATCATACAATCTTATCCACACCCCCCCTCACCTCCTCTTACTGATATCCACCAGGAAGAGGGAAGACAAATCCAATTGGCATGGCCCTCACCCAGTCTTTTGGTCTGAGTTACAAAGGCCATGACTAGAAGAGCCACATGGCGCACACCGCTGCACCACATGGGCCTTCAAAGAAAAACGGTCTAAACTGTCCTCCAAAGAGACGGGCTAGGCCAGCTCCAGTCAGGGCAGAAAGGCCAGCTAACAGTGTTAAGGCAACTGCTTTTAAAATTCCAAAGGAATAATTCTGGCAGATATTTTTGAAGGACATAGGGCAATCGTGAGGTCGTCTTAAGAAGATTTAAGCTGAAAATTGCATTGGTGGAAAAAAGGTGAGGAAAATTGCAGAAATATTTTTCCCATCATAACAATGTACCTGCTTATCTTCCAACAATGGTTGTTTATGAGAATTTTGTTGGGAAACTTTATTTCTTCTATTGTACACACCAGACTTACTTTGTTCTCATAACTCCAAAACCGTTTATGGAGGAACACGACCTGAGCCTCTTGAGGACTCCATGGCAGCTGTTTCGACAGTTTTGTGAATTGAAGTGTGTGGAAATCGTGGAGGAAGAGTTAGCGAGATGGAAGTATTACCGTCAGAAGTGCATATGTAAATGGAGGACATGCTGAGAAACCATAGTTTCACCTTTTGGCACTTTCGCTTAATGAAGTGTTCTATGACTTTAGCATACCTTTTGACTTACCGTTCTGTTTCTCCCTTAAATAATAATACAGGGCAAAAGAACTTTTAAATATGCCATGCTCTTATAAATCTTAAATGGAACAGTTAAAAAATAAATCAATAAACATTTGGGGGATTTCAAACAACCAATATGTTTATATCATCATGGCATCTTATTCTGAGGTTGAGCCCAAATTATTGAACTATGCCCAGTGAAAGAGATCTTTTGTTCTTAGAGTCAACATGCCAATGTTGCTACAAGAGAATTTTGCTAACAATAACTTTAGATATTATACTTTAATAATAATAAAGTATATTATTCTACTTTACACAGGTAGGTGTGCGTGCACATAAACATATACCCTAATAAGCATAAATTACAGGTACACACCTACGTTTAAACCAAGAACTTTAAAAATCAGGTTCATGTGTTTAAAAGCACCCTACTTTTAACAGTGCCAATGTGCTCACCAGGCGAATTATTCCCCAAGGCCTATGCCCGTGAATGCTGTGCAAATAGGGTACCGCGGGATGCGGTGAACCATCAAATGCTAAGCTCTGAAGCAGCTGATGGACAGTGAGATGCTACATCCTCTTTTATGCACCCCATTATGCTGAGAAAAATAACTTTAATTCTTTTCATCATAGTCATTCGTGATGTCTAATTCGGGAAAAGGTTAATTCTCATTACAAGGAACTGTAAGCAGCTGTCCTACTCCATTGCTGCATGAATCTAGGTGGTAGTCATCAATCTTGCTGCAATAGGTGAACCACTGACTAAGGCTGTGAGTCTTTGTTGTCAGACCACATTTCCGCGGGAGCAGTAATTGCTGCGCTGGAGTCTGACCTTCAGAACGAGAAACCCTTCCCCGATAGATGTATAGAAGTGCTTCAACTGGAGACGATTAAGCCGGGTCAGATTCTGCATGCGTCTGTGACTGCCAGGGTAAAAGATGCATGCAGGTTTATTAAAATGCCCCTGCCTAGAAAGGGCGCCCATTACAAAGAGGGAAGTATAAAGTGGAGCCGCTTGGGTGCAAGACCCTTCATGTTTGCTACTGAGTCGGCATGGTGCCCGTTCAGTCATTCAATCTTGTCCTGGGGACGAAGGAACAGCACAGGTGGACTTGGTGGTGGCAGTCTCGCTGCCTGAGGTTTAGCAGAAGAACATGTGTGGGCACAGATCCCACTGAGTCACTCGGATAAATAAGTATGACAACACAAAACTCAAACCAATGCCACTGGATGGATTCCAACTCATGGTGACTCTGGTAGGACAGAGTACAACTGCCCCACAGGGTTTCTGATGCTGTACAAGCTTATGGACGCAATCTACCACAACTTCCTCCAGCAGAGCAGCAGGGGCGGGGGGTGAACCACCCACCTTTCAGGTAGAAGCTAGGTACTTAACCACTCCACCACCAGAGCTCCCTTAATAAGTATTCAAACCAAAGCCCTTGCCATCGATCCTATTACGAATCATTATGAATAGAATTGCTCCACAGGGTTTCTGAGGTTGTCAACCTTCACGAGAGCAGGAAGCCAGCCTCATTTTTGTCTGGAGGAACAGGGTAGGTTCAAACTGCTGACGCTGAAACTAAGAGTCCAATGCTTCACTCACCAGGCCAGGAGGCCTTCCTATAAGCAGAAGAGGGATGAATTCAGTATTTGGAGCAGACAGTGAAGCATGTACTATTGAGGCAAGTATCTAGATCCCCCAGAATCAAGGGGCCCTGGCAGTCACACATAAAATTCATGTGGGTCTAAGAATCCACAGTAACCACGAAACACAAGGTTCCCCAGCAGCCTGCACTTCTCTAAAATGCAAATCCGCTAGGAACCAGGAAGCTGGGAGAAAAGGGCGCTCGCCTTGTAAGAAGCCCAAGATCCCATGTTACAAACAACCCTGGTTCAATGCTCAGCTGCTAATGGAAAGGTTGGGGGTTCAAACCACTAACCAGTTTCATCGGAAAACACCTGGTGGTCTGCTCCCAAGATTACAGCCGGAGAAGCCATTCTCTCACAGAAGGTTGTTATCCATAAAAATCACCTCCAGAGCACCCACAGCCACGTCTGGTACACACTGCCCGGTCAGCTCCAGCATAAATACGCAAAAGCTCACTTCGACCAGAAACTGTTCCAAACCTCTGTCTCTGCGTTTCAACACAGAACTAAGCTCCATGGGGTTTTCAGTGGCTGATTTAGAGGAAGTAGATCCCAAGCCTTTCTTCAAGGGCACCTTTAGGTGGACTTTTGGTTAACAGTCGAAAGCAATAACCGTTTGTACCACCCAAGGATCCCAGAAGTGGTTTAAGGTACCCTAAAAAGAAACGGTTTATTAAAGACATTAAAACTGCCCGGATGATCTAAAGTTATAAACCTTGACAGAAGCAGATTGCCACGTCTTTCTTCTGCAGAGCTATTGGTGAGCTCAAACTGCAGATATTTGGGGCTGTGTGTTGAACTACTGTACCACCAAAACTCAAAAACTCACTGGCATCGAGTCAATTCCAACTCATAGTGCCCCTCTAGGACAGGATGGAATGGTCCCTATGGATTTCAAAGGTATAATTCAGAGAATTAAAGGCCTTGTCTTTCTCCTGGGGAATGGCTGGTGGTTTTGAACTGCTGACCTTGCAGCTAACAGCCCAATGCATAACCACTACACCGCAAGAAACACAACTCCTCTATAAGACCTACCCACTGCCATCAAGTCGAGTCCAACTTTCAATGGCCCTCTATTGGATTTCTGAGACTATACATCTTTGTGAGAAGCATACAACCTCATCTTTCTCCCACAGTGACTGGTGGTTTTGAACCACCAACCATGAAGTTAGCAGCCCAATACCTAACCCATAGCACCATCAGGGATCCTTCTAAAAAGACATTAGGAAGCTTAAATCGTCCCTAGAAAACTATATACATGGCCTTCAAGCCAATTCTGACTCACGGTGACTGATAGGATGGAGCAAAACACCTCGCAGGTTTCCCAGGCTGCAAGATTTACTAGAAGCCAACTAGTTCCTCTTTCTCCCTGGCAGTAGCTAGTGGGCTCAAACCCAAGTCCACAGCGAAGTACTTCACCTACTGAGCCGCTGAGGCTACTGTGCGGACTGTAGGTCCCAGGGAAGGCTCTCTGGTGCCACAGTGGTTAAGGACTGGGTCTGAGCCCGCAGCTGCTCTACAGAAGGAAGGCCCGTAGATCTGCTTCTGTCATCCTGACAGCCTGGGAAACCCTATGGTGCAGTGCTACTCGGCCCTACAGGTCACTGAGTCAAGGCAGAGTTTTTGTTTAGATCCTAGAAGTAATGGAGAAAAGCAACCTCTTTGGTACTCACACCTTTGGGGAGCACTGCTAGAGGGTAAATCGCTTTCATTTTAACGTTTCCAAGCTTTCTACTCCCAGCCTCGGAAATTCACAGCAGTTCTACCCTGTCTTATAAGGTTGCTATGTGTCAGTATTGATTCGATGGTGGTGTTTGTTTGATTGTTTAACATGAGGAGGATGACCCCTGAGTTTAGATTTTGACAGTCTGATAAATAAGCTACTTAAACCACAGACTTCTGGGGGTGGAGGATGGGGGAAGTTATAGTTTTGCTTCTCCAGGTCCAGCAATAAAAACTTCACAGGTAAGAACCAGCATCACACGGAAGAGATCAATGTTAAGGTAATAAATTGCCACGACCCCAGGCCAACACTGGAGCTATTGTCTGTAACTTTTATCATCTGGTCTGGCCACAGGACTTCTAAATAAATATTTACAGCTCCCCCCCACCAAAAAAAAAGGAATGCTGGAATCAACAGGGCAGAGAGCCCATGGTTTTGTTTGTTTTTGTGTGCTTCCTTACCATCATTTTCAATGCAAGAAACCAATCCTGAATTTAGGCCCTGGCAGGAGACAGACTAGGGCTATTCTAACTGAATTCCTGGGGAAAAGTTAATTAAGGTAATTATCTGGGTTGTATCAACACAGTACAGAGGGGAGCAGCCCAAGGATTCTCTGAATGGTGTCCTTTTGGTATGAAGGATTTGCTATCACAGAAAAAGACCTTCCAAAGAAAGAGATTTCAAAATTGCTGAAACAAGCATTTACCAAAGAAATTCCCGTTAGAAATGTGAAGAACACATTTACAGAGGAGGAAATATGTTCTGGATTGTTAGGTCTTTTTTTTTTTCACCCTTAAGATATTTTCTTTTCCAAATAAGGATTTTTTTTCATGGTGCCTGTAGATCACATCTGATCTATATATAATTTGGTAGCAATGCAAGACTCATTAAATGCCTTCAAATGAAAGGCCTTGGCATTTTCTCTCTTATCATCAGTTTCACAGACATGAAAAAAAAATCCCAATCCTTGATTTTCAGTTTGTTCTACCTTCTTAAACTGAAAATGGGGCTCCCGTTATTCATTTAATTAATCCCATTTTGCCAATTAAAAAAGGACTTCAGTTATCTACATTTTGCTTCTATGAACAAGTAATGCTTAAAGCACGCGCGCACACACACACACACACACACACACACACACACACACACACACAGAGCTCCGATTCACTCCCTCAGCCAAGCTGCAGACATTCTTCTCTCCCTCAACCCAGAGTGGGTCCTTGAGCAGGCAAAAGCCTGACAATTCATAAGCCTTCGTAAAACACCTCCTGCTGGTCAGTGGGCTTCAACACAAACCAGACAGGAGCGTAACAGTAAAATATTTGTGCGCAAACCACCTAAACTAACACAGACCCACTGCACCAGCCTGGCGCCTCACCATCAGCAACAGAAAACTAAAATCATGTTGGTGTCACCCCATTTCTTTCTGAATCTTTGAGTCAGATTGTTGTAGGTTCATTATAAGTAGCTTGTACTTCCTCTGGAATTCATGTAATTTCTAATTTTTACATAATCATGCAAATACTTGTCTCCCTTTTTTTTTAAAAAACTCTCCTGTCTTTTCATCCTTGCCCCTCAGCATTACATTCAGTAACATCAGGAGTCCTGGTGGCAGGGTGGTTATGTGTTGGGCTGTTTGGCACAAGGTCAGCAGATTGAACCCCCATGTGCTCTTGGTGGAAAAGTTGAGGGTTTCTACTCCCAGGAAGAGTGAGTCTCGGCAGTGCACAAGAGCATCTCTAGCTTGTCCTATGTGGTCACTTATTATAAGAGTCTATCAACTCAGTTATAGCAACCCTAGGCAGAACAGAATCAAAGCTGCCAGGTCCTGGGCAATCGCCATGAGTCAGAAGTAACTCATTGGCAGTGAGTAACACAGAGCACACTTCATTCATCAACTCCATCTCTCTGGCATCTACAAGAGCTCATTCACATAACTGTCCCTACTTATAAAACACACACACACACAGTTACCCATAGACTCCACAGCCCTCCCTCACATCTACTGCAGGCATTAGAAGGAGGATTTAGAATTCAGAGAAATCACTTCCCCATATTATCACCAAGTCCATTCCCACTCTGCCATTTCAATTCCTAGTTCTAGTCTTGACTGGAAATGACCCCACTGGCCCTGATACTGGCAAGTAAACCAATGAGGGCAAGAGAAGTTGGACATACTTCAAGGGGTAGTTGTAAAATGCAAGATACTTCTGAGGCTGTATTTCCCAAGGGTTGACCTATCACGGCATGTGCTGTGTACAGATGTGACCCCTTTGTCCATCATGCCTCTCATAGAGCAAGAGTTGAACATCATGGGGCAGGAACTTCCAGTGACTGACAGCCCTGCAGTCAGGTGCTCAGATTTTAACTGGACTACTATGGGGGAATTTGGGGTTGACTGAAGAGCGCAGTTCCAGGGAATCAGGGTGTTCGATCTTTCACTCTCTTTCTCGTTCCCATCCTATTTTATTTATTTAACTGTGCTACCATCTCAAGCAACGGCTCACTGCTTGGCCCACAGAGCAAGTGATACAGCGTACTAGGCACAATCCCCAAGTGTCTGGCTGCAACTACATTGGAGAGTTGTTTGGGTTTTTTTCTTTCCCTTCCCTCCCCCCCACCCCCCAAATAATGACAAAATGTCATCTGGGAGCATGCCTGAGCCAATCAAGACTCAGAGATGCCTAGATAGTCAGCTATCTGGAAATATGTTAAAAGCACTTCACGTAATCACCTCTGGTGTCAGGACCAGAGAAGACGCCAGGAATGCTGGTCACCAGAAATGATGGCCAAACCGCAAGGAGAAAAGGAAACGAGATCAGCAATGTACTTTACTTCATTCAGCAGACAGGCATGCAACGTGGGCTAGCCTCTAACACCAGCAATCGGGGTTAAATTCAATTTCATCTGATGATGATTGGTACAATTTTCTCTTCATCATGTTTGTGACTGCTTTTACAAACAGGAATACTTTCAAATGTGATGTTCTTTTGAAAAGTACATATATATGTATGTGTATATATATGTATTATATATATACACATATATGACACCTTTAGCTTTCACATACTCACATAAAACTCCCTACTTTAATACTTAGCCAAATTATAAAAAAAGAGAAAAAAAACCAAGCGAGAAAATGGATAAGCACCTTTGAGAATAAAATGTAAGCCTTATTATGTGATTAAATGCTTATGTTCTTCGACACAAAATAGATTGCCACTTGATCCTACTGTGTGGCGGACTTCCTAGTGTCCAAGAATAATACCCCGTTTTTGTATAAAAGAAAGCATTTGTGTGTCGGGTCATTAGAAATCCTTTGCCATGGAAGCAGAGGCTGAAGGCAACCATAGTTCTTTAGAAGGAAAGGGATAGGTTGGCTGTGGCCTCTTATATGTCTTACATGACTTTTTTTTTCCCTAAGTGAAAGATACATCAGGACCGAAAACACTTGTTGGCTACAGGTTTGGAGGATTGAACTTTTCCTGTCAGGCAAATGAACACAAGGCGCTGTTTAAGAACGGTGTCTGTGTTTTGTGATATGTTTCCTGTTATAAAAGGCCAGGGTGGCCTCAAACTTCACCACCAGAATCAACTCTGTACCCCAGCAAGCCCATCTTCTTCTACCAAGGACAGTTCCAGGGTGTTTTCATTCCCGCCCGCTTTCATCCTGAAGTTGAAGGAACCGTACAGTTTTGCAGATTCTCGGGAAGAGGCACACCGGCTCCGACGGTAGAGCTCGCCCTTCCACATAGACATCATAAGCAAACAGGACAGAACGACGCCCCCGAGGGTGAGCAGACAGAGCCCCGCAATCACGCAGCGGTCTAGGTGAGCCCCCAGCCTCGCGCTCTCCCGCTCCAGGCGTTCCATCTCGCGGGCGGCCACTGCGTTGGGATCCACAGTCACATCGCGGGGGACAATGTAAGAGACGATCACCAACAAGATCCCCGTGACCAGGAACAAGATGGCGCTGATGAAACCATAGTCAACTGACTTTCCTGAAGACGTGGCTTCAGAACTTGTATCGTCTTCATCTTCGGAGATCAAAGACAAGGCAGCCTCCTGGGGCCACTCATTTGGATTTCCCCAGCCCAGAGTTCCCTGGTGATGGCTCCCTTTTGTGGAAGGGGAGCTCTGGTTCCAATGCTCCAAGTTGACGTTCTCATCCACGTAGGTAAAAGACGTTTCCAATTCCTGGCTGCAGCAGTTGCAGACTTTCCGTTCTCCTGGGATTTGGTGGTTCCTGGAGTCCACAGAGCCTGGTGGGAAGGAGTCTGGCTGAATGGCACTGTCCTGCAGAGAGGAGGCAGGGGATGCTGGGGAAAGGCTGGGTTTAGACCCTTCTCTCTCTGTTGCCCTTGGGGTTGATGTGCAGTGTCTCTGGCAGCAAAGGGCAGCTCTGGTGGCTGCTGCCTCAGGGGGGTCCCCAGGAGGCCCTCCTGCACTCCACTCCACAACATCACATTGGTCGGCCTGGCTGTTCTTCGTAGCAAGGGAGTGGAGCTCCATCCGCGCTAGTCAGACATCCCCCAGCAGCTTCCGGAAACTCTGCCAATAGCAACACAGTGAGGTAAGAACTCAAGAGAAGCTAGGGTGGCAAGGCCAGGAGGGCTGCTCCTGAGGCCCCATCTCCCTTTGCGGCCACAGCTGGCAGCCCTGCAGCCCCCCATTCTCCCAAAGGGGGACAAAGAAAAACCGAGGATACCTACTGGCAGGCACAGAGCGGGTGGTTAAGGAGAGATGCGCTAATTTAGTGCCGGGATTAACACGGAGGAACTCGGGTCCAGGTAGGAAAGTGGTGAGGAGGAAGTGGCAGTGTCACTGGAGAGAGCACTGCCGTCACCAAGCCAAATTTATCCAAGGACTCACACATTTCTGTGACAGGATCCCTCAAATGAGAAGGCAGGTTCCCTGTATAGAGACACAGATGAGAAAAGCAGGGACCCTTTTTAGCAAAGCTGCTGATTTTCCGAAGAAACTGGGGAAGCGCAGCCTTCTTAACAATGCAGCTGGATGTGCCGGGATGACACCCTAGGTAGTCCAGAGCAGCCGCTAATGCGGATGCCAGTCAGAAGACCACGCGGGGGAACGGAAGAGCTGCCCCAGCCGGCCCTGCTCCACTGGAACAGCTCAGCATTTGATGGGGTAGCGCTGAAGCTCAGGGAAGTGGGGCAACTTACCCAGCCACCTCTCTAAACTTTACACCTCAGACAGCCAATGACCCCAGGCAGATAGCCTCCCGTTTCCAAAACTGGAGTCTGAAAAGTTGCTCAATATGTTTCCACCCAGCCCCTTCTGGGCGCTGCGCCATGGGGCAGTGTGTTTGGGACGGCTTCTCTAAGCCGGGAAGTAGGCAGGCAACATACTCCAGATGATCCCCGATGATCCCGCCAGACCAGGGCAGCCCACTGGCTCCTGTTCATTCAGTTGCCTGGGCCCTCTAGCTCTCAGCTGCTCCAGCTCAAGGCTGACTTCCAGATCTTCGCCCAGTGAAGCCCACAAGAAACGGACCATCCGCAAGCCCATTCTGGTAGAGTTGAACAGATTAGCAATTAACTTGAACAGATGAGCAATGAACACACACACACACACACACACACACACACACACACAATGGTACAGATCTGTTGAGGCAAATTGATGGGCAACTGTTTCCAAGGTTACCAATCTAAAACTTTGTGGCTGTGACATTCCCTCACCCACTGCAACAAGGGACCGTTCTAGGGCAGAACTTTGGGTTGAGCAGGAAGCCATCTGTCCCTTTTTCTCTGCCTCGGTCATATTTCTCTCGGAAGCAAAATTCACTCTCCACCTACCAAGCACAGCCCTTTCCAGCACGGGCCTCTTTTATTTTATTTTCAAGTCCGAGGAGATTACCGATTGAACCCATTGCTTGAAGCTCATGCTTCACAATCCACAGCTGGTAACCCACACAGCAGCCCAGGCCATGGCTCCCGGCTCCCGGTTCCCCTCCAGTCAGTCTGGCAAGTCACGCACCACGACAGAGACGCATGCTTTCTGCTCCACATCCGAGTCAGGGTTTTAACAACCGACTCTAATGTTCAGAGTTTACCTGCAACTCCAACAGCAAAAGCAAAAGGATCCAATATTGAAGCCAGAACGGAACCAGATCTCTCGTTCAGCAGATGGACAGACTAAACCCCGACTGCAGGATGCCTTAATGAATGGAGACAAGCAGTAATGGGTTTCATCCGCTTCTGAAAAACGAGAAATAGTCTCACAATATCCCCTAGGGCATTCGGCGCTCTGCTTAACCTTTGGCACGATTAACTCGCCTCATCAGACTACTCCGCAGAAAATCCAGAGGGTCCCTGAAGTGATTTCCAATTCTTAACAAAGAGAGAAGGGGGGGGGAATCTTCTCTTAATCCGATTCTCCAGTGTCTCTCTCTTTGAAGAAAAGAGGGGCTCTCGCTTGTTCTGGCGAAGATTCATTAGCTGCACAGTGATTGCCTTTGCAGCTCCGGTAATCCGGGGCTTCCATCCTCAGCGGAGAATGAGTAATCCCGGGGGACCAGTTAAAGGATCCTTTCTTCCGTCCCCTCCCTCTCTCTCTGTCCCCTCGCCTTAAGAGCCCATTTAACAAAATTGCCCCGCAAAGCCAGAACACAGCACTTTCTCCCGTCCGTTTGCTAGCAATGGAAAGCATTGGGATTGGCAATGGAACTAACTGGCCCGGGAGAGGCGACCTCCCGGTGCGTCCTGCGCGTGTCGTGCGGGAAGGGCGCGCCGCAGGCTCCGGGCAGCGGTGCCCACCTCGGGCGCCGCGGGCTCCAGCCAGCCATTCCGGGTGAACTCTGCGACGCCCCGGGCATCCCGAGGCGGGATGCGTCCGCCGACGACCCGGGGACAAGGCAGGCAGTTTGGACGGGGAGTGGGGACGCGCGCCCCTGCTCCGCTCGGCAACCGGGCTCCGGCGCGCGCCTCGGCTCGTCCTCCCGGTCCCCCTCGGCGCCACTCACCTCCAGCCTGGACCGCTCGGAGCTGCTTGAGCACCGCGCGCTTGGCCCAGCGCGGCTCCCCAGCCAAGTCCCCCAATCACCAGCCGCGGCACTTGTAGCCTCGGCGCTCCGCTCGGCGGGCGGGGCGGTGCCCGCGGGGCCGGGCTGGGCGGGACGGGGCGGGGCGCCCCTCTTGCTGAGCATCCCGGGAGATGTAGTCCTCTGGCATTCTCCCCGTGTCCCTCTGCTTCCTCTCACACCTCCTGGGGCTCACCCTTCCTGAAGCCCAGCTCCTGTTGGTACTTTTCTACTTTTCAGAAGAAAGGGCTGGCTCCGAAACTCGGGGGGGGGGGGGCGGGGACTCCAGTCTCAGGTGCCATCACAGGACTGTAGAGAAGGTGCACAATTTGAGTTCCTATTTGATAGAATTGACCTTTAAAGTAGATTCATCTTCTTCTTCTTCTTTTTTTTTTTTTAGCAGAACAGGCTCATAGAGATGAAGTTTTCGCATCCAGGATTCCAACAACACTGACATCGAGTCGTTTCAGACTCAGAGACCTGAGTAAGAATTGACTGGATGGCTGTGAATGTTCGTGCAAGGTCACAAAGAAATAAAGGGGAGCTACTAATATGGCATCCAATTGTCTGCTTCCAAAGTCACTGCCTTTATGCGACCATTGAGGACCACGGATTGTCCTGTCCATCCGTGCACCCTGGTGCCTGGCACCGTGTCATCACAGTTGAATGGATGAAGAAAAATGACTCGCAAGAGCAAGTAGCATGCATCGCACTCGTAATACCTTAGCTCACTAATGGTTACAGTTGAGGTGTAAAGGCCAACAAACCTGCAGTGTTAGAGAAGAGGAAACTGAGTTACAAAGAAGTTGAGTCATTTGTACCACACACAACTGGTACTCAGGCTCTACATATTATGGTGTATTGAAGGAATCAAGCTGCTAGAGAGAGGGAATCCGAAATAAGGAAACGTGCAGTCTGGAGCCACTGAGGTGTGAAACCCAGACAGAGTGAGGTCACTTCTTTGGGTCTCTTTGATGGCTAAGCTGATCTTTTAACTTGACCAGGCTATGATTCTCAGTGTTTTGGTGGACCCTTGATAACCACCTTCCACAGTGTGAGCAGTCAGTTGAAAGCGAAGTTCACTCAAGAGTGTGGCCTGCTTCCAGTAAATAAGTGGGTGGTCTGCCAAAGCTCTCTCTTTGCTCTACCTGCCCTCTCTTACCTCTAACCTCCAGTTCTTAGGATGCAAGAATGCAGAAGTTGCTGGCCTGTGGCATAGCCTGTTGATTTTGGATTTACCAAATCTGGCAACCCTGTGCCTGTACAGCCCTTCAGCTTGCCATCTAATTTACAGATTTTGAGTTTATCACCCTCTGGCAACCATGTGAGCCAGCAGACATCCAAAATCTGTTGGCTGACCTATGCATTTGGGGCTTGCCAGCCTCTACAAATGAATGTGCCATTGTATGATTTACTTTCTTTGGGAATATATACAAATATAATGTATATTTCTCTCCAAAATGGACCATAGCAGCCAACAACAGAAGGCCCAGAGGCTGTATTTGAGGATTATCTTCAGATTTCAGCATCTCCGGCGGAGAAGAAGAGTGATAGTCCTCAAAGTCTTTTGTGACGTGTGGACAGCTCACATAAACGTGGTTGCTTGTTTTTAGGATCAGTTATCATGTAACAACAGTTTTGTTGGGCTTCTTTGTATTGGAGGGAACCCATAGTTCCAAAGTTTTTAAGCAATCCAATACCTTTAAATCCCTCCTCCAACCGTGATTTTCTTGTAGCCACTGAGGCCCATTTGTTGAAAGGAGACGGTTCTTGGATGTGAATACAATATGTATCCGTGGAAAGGATGGAACTGGAAGAGGCTTTTCTTAGGGATGTTGTCGAAGGGATTCATCTGGTTGGAGTCAGTGGTCTCTGTGGTCGGAATGATTCTCAGGTGATTCTAGCTTCATCTCACCTTCAGTCCTTTCCTTCCACCCAAGACTGCGAAGAGGATTTTTCTATCTGATGAATCTCCTTAGATTTGGCAGAGCTGATGTTTTTGATATTTATCATTCCGTGCCTGTGACCTTGCATCGCTGTGTAACTACTGCATGCTATATCACTCCTCACCCTGGTGCTCAATGACAGTTGTAAAGCCCTCAAGGTCAGCATCTGTGTGCTGACTGCTTTATGGTCGCCTGCAGTAATTTCTGCAGCAAGTACATGAACTGAAACTCAAGATGATTAGCTCTGTGTGCTACTCTCTCCATTTCCTATCTCTATACAGAGGACCCTGGACTGTCAACATAGGCTTGACCATTTAAAAAGTATTAACTGTGTGTCAACATACTACAAAATTCCCTTCACAGTTCTGCAGAGAAAGCATCAATGGGGACCGTCTGAACCCTTGGAAAGGAAAGCTCTGGAAAAATGCCATGTGGAGAAAAAGTGTTCCTCTCTCCTGAAACTTCAAGTTCTAAAGCAGAGGTTCTCAACACGCGACCCCTTTGGGGGTCGAACAACCCTTCCACAGGGGTTGCCTGGTTCATACGCATAGCAAAATGACAGTGATGAAGTAGCAACGAAAATAATGTTATGGTTGGGGGCTCACCACGATATGAGAAACAGTATTAAATGGTCACAACATGAGGAAGGTTGAGAACTACTGTTCTAAAGCTTTCCTGAAAACCTGACCCAATCATGTTCTTATCCATCTCCCTCGACTTATTTTTACTGTTCTGACTTTCAAGTGGCATACTATGTGCCTTTACTGTCATATTACATACATAAAATATTTCATGTATATTTTATGTTTCTCATGCGGTCTCTCTTCGTGGCTAAAATTTAAATTCCTTGAAAACCCACGCATTCTCCTTGCTGCCTTGAAGTTACTCACGGGCAAGAAACAGTGCAATACAGGGACAAGAGTGTTTTCTCAATATGTGTTTAGAAAACAATATTCTTTCAAAAACCATCTCAATTCCTAATACTTAAAGTCATTTCAGAGTGCAAGGTACCAGTTGTCTAGGCAAAATGAGGTGTAAACATTCTCTGAGGGAAAAAAAAAAAAACCTCAAACATTGAAATGATGGATGACAAATGTAAAGAATGATTCTGATCTGCATGCATTCGAATCTGCCTCACGTTTTTGGTTTACTTATACTCTGTGAGAAAGGGGGCAGCAATCTCTGTTATGCTGTTAAAAAGCGGATTCGCAGAAGGAAATTTACCACGTGCATAAAAGGCAGTGCAGGGACTTTGAACAACCAGTCCCTTCTAATAAGGTTTCCTAGTGTGCTCTCAGTCAGCAGCAGTCCTCAGGCCTGACTGTAAATACATACTCTTAGCGGACTTCGAGTCCCAGGGAGGTAGGTCAGACTCTCGGACTCAGCTAGATAAGGGCTTAGTAGTCATTAAATGGAAATGATAGAAGGGATATGATTCATTTTGCACCTCAAAATGGTGCTTTTAAGCAATGAGAGAAAAGAATTAAAATGATCAGAATTTGGAATCACGAAAGTCCTGTTTATTAATGGAAATCCTTTCCAGGAACAGAAAGGGTCATATACATTTTAAATGGATTTCTTTTAATAAGAATACTCCCCTTGGCCAGGCAAGCATGCTATTTAAGTAGGTCCCCACAGGGACTGAACGCAGTCATAGTGGTTGGGAGTAGACTGTAGTCAAATTGCGAGCACGTGCTTTATCTACAGGGATCTGTATTCCCTAAAAGCTCCAGGTCAGCGTTGTCTTAAGCAAATTCAGACTGCAATAAAAGTTCAAGATCCGCATTGTTATGTGAAAGCTGAAAAACTTTTAAACACTTTATGGACCAAAGCAAACATGGCTATGGGAAACTTTTGTTGCTAGGAATAGTCGACACAAGGTAACTCAGACCAAGTCATTACTAAGAATAACTTTGAAAGTTGGGCAAAGTATAATTAAAAAAAACAACTTATTTGAAGACATGCAAAGTAAAAAAAGAGGTAAAAACCCAAAGGAGTAGGATTCAGTGAGGGTGAGAGACCAAAGAGTGTGACGCTGCTTTTGATTTGGAGAGATTTCATGAGTCCAGAGGATCCGCTGTGGTCTTCTGAGTTAAATACTGGCCTGCTAACCACAAGGTTGGCGGTTCAATGTCCCCAGACGCTTCTTGGGATGAAAACTGAGTCTGCCTGCCTCTGTAAATACTTAAGACTCCTCAGAGACTCTATTTAGGGTCACGGAGTCTGAATTCGTTCAATGGCAGTGGGTTGGATTTGTTTGTTTGGTGAATTCAGAGGCTGAGGCAATGGCATGCAGACATTGGGGTTCTTGGTCCACCAAGGGAAGAAGCCACAGGGAATAAGCTTCATCCTCTAAACTTTGGGTTGCAGGCCCGGAAGGCTGCATCTTAGTGGTGTGGTCCAGAAGGCAGGCAGGCTCTTAAAAGAGTGCACCTCCAGTTAGAAAAAATATTTTTAATATGCATAGCATATCATCTTCTAGTCCAATAGAGCCAAGCAGAAGTGTACAATTGCTACCACAATTAGTTTTTCTACACGGACTCCTTGACATTGTCTCCCCTTCACGTCCATTTTTAAATGTCTCACTACCCCAAATTTAAGTGAAATGATTCCAGAGTAGCAGCAGACCAGTTGTCTAGTAGAAGGTACTGCAAACGTTCTCTAAAACAAGGCAAAATTACTTCCAATCAATTTGGTAGGCAGTTTTGCAAATATGATGTTTGACTCACCAAAAAAAGAAAAAAAATTTAATCTCTAAAAGTCACTGTCTGTACTGTCTGATTCGTTTATATAATGTTTCCAGAGTGAGAACAGTACAGAGAGGGATGAAGGTAAAGTGTTTAGGGGTAGGCATGATAGAGTGTGGTGGGAGGTGGGGGGGAAGGGGGTGACCATAACGATGTAGTGTGAGGGTGATTGTTGTGGCAAGAGGACGGTTTTGTATCTCATCTGCAGTGGTGTTTCTGTCCCTCTTTACAAGCGCTGGATGGCAGCTTTCCTGCTTTCTTTGCTCCGGGAAGAACTGCACCACACAATGTCCATCGAGTCAGGAATGCCCAAAGCTACATTTCAGTGAGAGCCTTTTAATTCTTCCCTTGCCTTGCCTTTCTTCATGGCAACGTAGAGTGCCCCTGAGGAGCAGAGTCGGCCTGACCCGTGGTTTCTGAAGCTGACAATCTCACTTTCCAGGAGCCTCACTGGCTGGGGAAGTGCTTCACCTGCTGCTCCACCAGGGTCCCTCTCCTTGTTGCTGTATCCTTTTCCACATTGCGTCACCATCCTCAGTACAACTTACCTGCCCCCTGTGCTGCCCATCTTACTGTCCAAATGGGCAAGGTATTATCAGTTCGGTCTCATTTTTTGACAATTCTTAAAAGAACACAATGCTTAAGGAAGACCTTCTTTCTAATTCTGCCCAGGTGACACAAGAAGTTTGTAGTTGACCGCTAACCTAAAGCTTGGCAGTTGGAACCTCCGCAGCAGCTCCAGGAACAAAAGGACCAGCGCCCCGGCCTCTGTGAAGATTTCAGTGGAAACACTCCCCGGGGAAGTTCCACTCTGCACCACAGGAGGCTGCCACGAGTCAGAGACCCATCAACCACCAGGAAGAAAGAGCATGTCACCGTTACTGTTGGCATTAGCATGGGTTTTTGGTTGGCTGGTTCTTGTTCGTAGCCTGGTGTTGCAGTCCAAGCTCCCTTGTCCACTGTCTGGAACTGCTGCAACTGTCTCCTGGCCAGGAAAATCTTCAGTGTCGAACTCATATCGACACACCGTCTATGGATTAGATTTAGAAAAGAAAACTCTGACCATGTAAACCCTTCTCTTAAAATCGGATCCCTATTTTCTATGGACCACATTTGCTTTGTTTTGTGCTTGTGTTGTATTTTTAACACGAAGATGCTTGCGTTGCTCCACCGTCGGGAATTTTCAATTCTCCTGCACTTTCATATGGCCTCCCTTTCCTTCTGGCTAGTTTTACAGCAGGGACTTCTCTTGGATGTTGGAACCACTGAACTGACCATCCCTGTCCTTCCTCCTTTGTTTTTCACACCTCTCCCTCCCCTTCGGCTTCATGCTGAGTGACTGACTACGCACCACCTTTTAGCTTGGGTAAGTGTTTTGTAAGGGTGTGGTGGAATTGACTGCTTGGCATCAAATCCAGGGTCTAACCATGTGTTGGTCATGTGACTTGGGAAATCTTCCTGTCTATAAAATGTTTGGGATAACGTGATTGCTGTTTGTTGCAGATTCCAACTCGTACCCACCCCAGGTGTGCAGGGTAGACCCGTTCACAGCAGTTCAAGGCCCTGCCATCTTGGAAGCATTACTGGGTTTGTCTTCTAAGCTTTTTGTGTTTGAACCACTGACTCTGAACTAGAGGTGGAGTACTTAACCCGGAGGTCTCCGGAGACTTCGTTCACGATAATTGCGCTGCTTATCTGACTGTGCTGAGGAAGAATTTAAATAAAGTGTACACAAGAAAAAGGTGCCTGGCATATAGTAATTGATCCTAACTAGGACGGTAGCTGCATTGTTTTCCATTATTCTCTTGTTTTTCAGCTGTTTCCATTATGCTGCTTAGTCCATTTATAATGTATTTTTAAAATTTCAACAATGATGTGGTTCGCTTCCCAGCTACTTAATTGTTTCTTTTCCATAACCATCTGTACTAATTCTTATTTTATCAAGAGCTGTCCTCTCTTAACCATCCATGGACATCAATTATACATACCTTCACACTCCTACCCCAAATCGAATTTGACTGTTCCGTTAACTATTTCTGTGAGCTCTTCTCTCTTTCATGGATGTCATGACAGGACAAAGTGTTGAAGTTCCTTTGACCTGTGGGCTTCTTGGTAAAATGATGACCAATCAAATTTACTATCGGAGCCAGTTTGATCTGGCTTTCCTGATACATATGGAAACACTCTAAAGGTGATATTTTTTCATTCATCTTTCTAAGGAGCCTGGTGACATAGTTGTTATACATAGGGCTACGAACCTCAACGTCCAGAGCGTGACATCACCAGCCACTCTGAGGGAGAGAAACCGAGCCTTCTAACCGCCCTACAGAGTTACAGTCTTGGAAACTCAGAGGGCAGGTCTACTCTGCCCGCTAGGGTCATTATGAGTTGGTATCAACTTGAAAGCAGTGAGTTTGGTCTCTTTGAAAAGAGTTACAGTCTCGGAAACTCAGAGGGGCAATAGTACACTTCCCTGTAGATTTGCTACGAGTGGACATCGACTGCATGGCGGTGAGTGAGTTCTACCTCTTTGGAATCTTCGAGGCAGGTACCAGCTTTACTCTAGTTGTGACTCCTCACCAGAAATGCGTGCTGTGCCTACCTCACCAGAAATGTGTGCTGAAGGAGACTCCAGAATATGGAGTCATGTCCTTATCTTGTCCTGTATAAATAGTGGAAACAATATCAGAAAGTAAGAAAACATAAAGCTGTGAGCAGAGCCCAATACGTAGTGTCCAGTTGATATTTGTAGAATATTCACTTGGATCAACTGATACATGCAGAATGGAAACCAGAAACCTATCATTCTATAAAGTTCTCTTGTATGCTAAACTCAGAGTTAAAACAAGAAGTGACAAATAAATGCCTTTGATTAAAAAAAAAGTCCTTAACTAGAAGGAAGGAAATGTTCCAGTAAGGACAATATAATCATTTTTTATGGGTAATGGGGTTTCAGAGGAAAAGACATAGAAAAGGCACATAAACAACAAGGGTATTTAAGAACAGTTTCATAGTGAAATATCACGAACGTTGCCATTTCGCAAACAGCAGTCTCGTTTTCGAAAATGTATAAGCAAGCTAAGGCTAATTCCCCGGGTCCTTACTAGCATTTTGATTGAAGTGTTCCTAGGAAAGAGGAATTTGGCTATTTGGCAATGGCCGCTGTGAACATTAGTTACAGCGGATGCTTCCCTCAAGTGAGAACCAGGTATCAATCTGGAGCATTAGAGCCGAAGCTCTTAAATGGCAAGATCTCTCTCTTTGATCTCCATGAGGATTAGGATGCACCATCTGTCTCACCCTGAAAGATAAAAACCCTTCCTTGAAAAGTCAAGACAATGCAACTTTAGGCAGCAACAGACACCAAAGCTAAATATTAGGGAAAAACATGATAACGAACTGTAAAATTTATAACCAAAGAATCTGTCACTGAGAAGATTCAATGTCACTGTCACATCTGCTATGTTATGACAACCATCTATCAAACTTTCTTGGAACTGATTAAGCGGATCGTTACTGTCTCACTCTGCCTCCCCCTCACTGTGGGGGCCAACCAAGTAACTCATTACCAAACGCATTCTCCAACCCAGCAGAGTCCTCTCTTCTATTTTTATACCCCTTAAGATCTTACATGTCAGAGGAGAAAATGTATGCATTTTGAAGACTTCTGATTAGAATGAAAACACAAAACAAAAAAGCAATCCAGAAACTGTCTTCAAACCCTGAAAGCCCAGCTTGACTTGATTGAAGTACAATTTGATTTGTCCAATGCTTTCCCTAGCTGTAGTCAGTGACTTTTTTGTTGAATGGTATTGCAGCCTGCACATTTATTGCTTCACATATTTAGAAAACTGTATCGAGTACTTTGTCTGGGTAGGTATGATGCCAGGTGTTGGGTATATTAAACTGAGAAATGTATGAGTAATATTTCTACCTTCAAGTTTCACCCATTGCAAGCATTTTCCATCTTTCTGAAAGTGCCAGACAAGGGCCAGAGTTTCAGCTTACAAGCTTGCTCCTGTGTATTGAAGTCTTTAAAGCTCATTTAACTGATCAAACCATGCCGTAACATCATTTGAAGTTGCAAGGTACCGTCAAGATGGCTCGAATCCAGAATGACCACATGTACAACAGAATGAAACGCTGCCTGGCCCTGTGCCACCCTCACAGTTGTTTTTATGTTTGAACCCATTGCTGCAGTCAATCCATCTTATCAAGGATATCCCTCCTGTCCATTGATTCGCTAATCAAGCCGGATGCCCTTTTCCAGAGACTGGTCTCTCCTGATAACATGCCCGAAGTATGTGGGACAACGTCTCCCCATCCTTGCTTCTAAGGAACATTCTAGCTGTACCTCTTCCAGAACAGATTAGCACCTATTCACAGCAACCATATAGGACAGAGAAGAGCTGTCCCTGGGAGATTTCAAGACTATCACTCTTTAAAGGACTAGAAAGTCTCATCTTTCTCCCATGGAGAAGCTGGTGGTTTTGAACTGCCCCCCGGGCTCCTTGTCATCATGGAGATAACATCACCTTACATACTTGGGAGTCTACTTGAGTTGAATGAGCTGAAGTCTTTTAAACACTAAACAGTGCCCTATCCTCTGGCTTCTCTCAACAGTGAGAGAACCAAATTCTCTTGAGATCATGATACAGAAAAGTATCTTAAAAACATCTGATTTTCTACACCTCGTGGTCACACAGGCTGGTGTGCTTCTTCCATGTGGGCTTTGTTGCTTCTCAGCTAGATGGCTGCTTGTTTACCTGAAAGTGTTTAAGACCCCAAATGCTAGTTCTTTTGATAGTCGGGCACCATAAGCTTTCTTCTTCACCACATTTGCTTATGCACACATTTGTCTTCAGTGATTGTGTCAGGAAGGTGTGCATCACAGAATGCCTATTTAATAGAACAAAGTGTTCTTGCATTAAGTAAGTACTTGAGTGGAGGTCCAATGTCCATCTGCTGCCTTAAGACTAAATCTATGCACACAGATCTATTTCCCAACCATCCTATATAAATATATTTACTTATGTATATGCCTGTATTTAGACCTCTATAAATACCATTTGTCTCTTAGTTCTTTCCTCTATTTCCTTTTACTTACCTCTTGTCCCACTATCATGCTCAGCCTTCATTTGGGTTTCAGTAATTTCTCTCCATTACATTGCCCTTGCTGAATCCCTACCAGGCCCCTCACACTCTCCTTGTCACTAATAAGGGAACAGGTATCAGACTACAAAGAACAAAAAATCATATCAGTGGGTATCCACCTTCCTGGTATGATCACTGAAGACCAATGTGTGCATAAGCATATATGGTGAAGAAAGTGGATGGTCCCCGGCTATCAAAAGATATAGCATCTGGGGTCTTAAAGGCTTGAAGGTAAACAAGTGCCCATCTAGCCCAGAAGCAACAAAGCCCACATAGAAGAAGCACACCAGCCTGTGTGACCACAAGCTGTCAAAGGGATCAGGCATCAGAGATCAAAGAACAAAAAAATCATCATTGTAAATGAGGGTGAGTGCAGAGTGGAGACCCAAAGCCCACCAGTAGGCAACTGGACATCCCCTTTATGAAGGGTCATGGGGAGGAGATGGCCCAGTCAGGGTACAGTGTAGAAATAATGAAACACAACTTTCCTCTACTACTTAAATGCTTCCTTCCCCCACTATCATGATCCCAATTCTACCTTAAAATCTGGCTAGACCAGAGGATGTACATTGGTACAGATAGGAACTGGATACACAGGTAATCCAGGACAGATGACCCCTTTAGAATCAATGGTGAAAATGGCAATACATGGAGGGTGGAGGGAAGGTGGGGGTAAAGAGGGGGAATCGATTACAAGGATCTACATATAACCTCCTCCCTGGGGATGGACAATAGAAAAGTGGGTGAAGGGAAATATCAGACAGTTTAAGGTATGACAAAATAATAATAATTTATAAATTATCAATGAGAAAGCAAATGTTTTTTTAAAAATTATTTTTAGGGGCTTATACAACTCTTATCACAATCCATACATAAATCAATTGTGTAAAGCACATTAGTACATTCATTGCCCTCATCATTCTCAAAACATTTGCTCTCCACTTAAGCCCCTGGCATCAGCTCCTCGTTTTTGCCCCTCCCTTCCTGCTCCCCACTCCCTCGTCAACCCTTAGTCATTTATAAATCATTATTTTGTCATATCTTGCACTGTCCGATGTCTCCCTTCACCCACTTTTCTGTTGTCTGTCCCCAGGGAGGAGGTTATATGTAGATCCTTGTCACTGGTTTCCCCTTTCCACCCACCCTCCTTCCACCCTCCCGGTATTGCCACTCTCACCACTGGTCCTGAAGGGATCTTCGGCCCTGGATTCCCTGTGTTTTCAGTTCCTATCTGTACCATTAGCATCATGATGGGGGTGTGGAGGGGGGACAGGGACAAGAAGCATTTAGGAAGTAGGGGAAAGTTGTATGTTTCATTGTTATTCCCTGCACCCTGACTGGCTCATCTCCTCCCTGCAACCCTTTCGTAGGGGATGTCCAATTGCCTACAGTTGGTCCTTGGGTCCCCAATATGCACTCCCCCTCAATCACAATGCTATGATTTTTTGTTCTTTGATGCCTGATACCTGATCCCTTCGGCACCTCATGATCATGTAGGCTGGTGTGCTTCTTCCATGTGGACTTTGTTGCTTCTAAGCTAGATGGCCACTGTTTACCTTCAAGCCTTTAAGACACTGAATCTTTGATAGCCGGGTACCATCAGCTTTCTTCAACACATTTGGTTATGCACCCGCTTTGTCTTCAGCAATTGTGTAGGGAAGGTGAGCATCATGGAATGCCAGTTTAATAGAACAAAATATTCTTGCATTGAGGGAGTACATGCGTGGAGGCCCAATGTCCATCTGCTACCTTAATACTAAATGTATACATATATGCACATAGATCTATTTCCCCATCCTCATATATAAATATATTTACATATGTACATGCCTTTATTTAGACCTCTATAAATGCCCTTTGCCTCCTAGCTCTTTCCTCTATTTCCTTTGACTTTCCTCTTGTCCCACGATCATGTTTAGCCTTCATTAGGGTTTCAGTAATTCCTTTTGGTTACATTACCCTTGGTCTCGCCCTACCAGAACTCTTACACCCTCCTCACCACCAATTTGAATCACTTGTTGTTCCCTTGTCCCTGGGTTTGTTAACACCACTTCCTTTCCCCCCACCTTTCCCTCTCACATGTCCCCCCAGAACTGTCGGCCCTGTGTTTTCTCCTTCAGATTGTTCATCCAGCCTATCTTATTTAGACAGACCCGCAGAGATAATAACATGCACAAAAACATTCTTTGTTTTATTTTATTGCTTGGTTTTGGTCTGTCTTGTTTTTGTGCAGAAAGCAAATGTTTTGAGAATGATGATGGCAACAAAGGTACAAATATGCTTGACACAATGGATGGATGTATGGATTGTGAGAAGAATTGTATGAGTTCCCACTAAAATGATTTTTTTTTCAAGTTAAAAAAAATCATCTAATTTTCAAGCAGTCATTTGATTCTCAAGTTAAACCAAAAGGGAAATTGCTGGCAGATTCTGTCCTAGATATGATAATAAAATAAAAGAATCCAAGTAATTCTCCTCCCATCTAGCTGTGAATTAAAAGTGAATGCCACTGTTGTAGGCCTTTTATCCTCATAAATATTTTAAATTTCATGACCAGATGTGCTTGCTATTTCTCTTTTTACTGAGCTGTGAGGATCCATCTTTGGGCAGGGTTAGTACGTCTGTCAATGTCCTGTTATTTCTACTACCTAGAAAGAAGCTGACCGGCAATGCTTTCATGTTTGGGGCTGGGGTGGAGGGAATAAGCTAATGTCCAATTAAAGTATATGCTCAAATGCACATGTCAGTGTCGATACAATTATCTTTAAAATAATCCAGTTTTCAGGAGATAAAATAAGTTATGATCCACAAGTGTGAGGGTGTCACAGTCATCTCTCTTAGATCTTCGTTGTGGTTTTCCCCCCCGCTCTTACACATAAATTGGATATGCTGTTTGGTGCTCCCTTGAATAGCTTAGCGGTGGAGGTGCTCTAGCCTTGCATCGGCACTCCCATAGTCCTCTGCACACATCTCAGCAATGATTTTTACCACATTGAGCATCAGTTGCAGTTCCACCTCCCCATCCAGAATGTGTGTTCCTGTTGAGCGCAGGATATGGTTTATTTGTTTCAATATCCCCAATGAGTATCGGAGTGTGGAAATAAAAAGTCAAAGAAGAGCGGGTAGGAGAGGAAAGAGTGCGGGCAAAGAGGAAAAGAAGAAAGGAGGCGGCGAGGAGTACAGCAATGTGGGTGGTGGAGCCATTACACATTGGACTGTGATCCACAAGGCCAGCAGTTTGAAACCACTGGACACTCCTCAGGAGAAAGACGGGCTTTCTACTCTGATAAAGAGTTACAGTCTTGGAAACCCACAGGGGCAGTTCGACCCTGTCCTATCGGGTCACTGTGAGTAGGCGTCAACTTGATGACAATGAGTTTGCTTTTGTGAAGGCAAAAATCATTGTGTCTGTTAAAAGCATAATATGAATGATTTAACAAAGAGGGGGAAATATATATTTAGGAGAAGAAAAGGACTTCAAATGTGCAACAAGATGGGGCTAATCTTATTAAATTCTTCGAAAACACAGGGCCTTCAAAAGTCTATTGTATTATGTATCCTCTCCAAACACCATTAAAATAACTCTTGTAACATGGGCTATATAACAACCTGACCTCACAACGTATGTGTTATGTGACCCTGTGAAAAATAGTTACAACGTTTTTGACCCATCTCTCATCAGGAGGCAGGATCTTTGGCCCCACCGGCCTTGTAAACCAATACATCTCAGCAGAAGCGATGCTGTCTGACCTTCAACATTAGGTCAAAAAATGACAGTGCAGCTTCCATCCTGTTAGCTGGAACACTGGAATCATGGGCCCTCCTTAGGAGGTGTTTGCCGGCCTCCCAGGACTCTCTCAGCAAGGCCATGGGAAGTGCTCAGGTGAGAGCCCAGCTGAACAGCTAGTTGACTGAATGAGCCGTGAACAGCTAGTTGACTGAATGAGCCATCTGGGACCTTTAGCCCCATGTACATGAGTCTTCATGTAAATGCCATTATTTGACTGCAACTGCATTTGTGACCCCAAGCAGAACTGCCCAGCCAAGCCCTTCCTGAATTTCGGACCAAACATTGTGAACAAAATAAAATAGTTGGTTTCATCTGCTCAGGTTCAGGGTAATTTTTACACAGCAAGAGTAGCCAAAACACTTTCACTACCAAATCAGACTCACTGCCATTGAGTTGATTCTGACTCCTTGCAACTTTATAGGACCAAGTAGAACTGCCCCTTTGGGTTTAAACCTTTACCTGTGTAGTCAGCCTCATCTTTCTCTCTCCAGGTGGCTAGTAGGTGCCAACTGACGTTACGGTTAGCAGCAATTCACGACAGAGCCCACCATGCCGCCAGTGCCCTACTTCCACTACAAAACCTTTCATCAACGGCTACTTAAACAGTGGGAAGGCCAGTTACAAGTGTAGCTAATACCATCTTTCAGATACGAAAAGCACAGTTAAACGGATTTTGCTTTAAAATGTTGGAGGGAAATAATTTCAAAGAGTGTCTATGGGTGAAGGAGACTGGTTGAGTGATGTGGAATATTTGTCACCTACACACTTATTAACGTGTTGGAAGCAGTCGGATAGTTTTTGGCACGGTCTGCTGATTTGGACACAACCTCGTGTAAACGTTGGGGTAGCCTTGCCACTATACATCTTTCATCATGTAAACATCCGTGTGGCTTACAATGACCGTTCTGCGGTAGCCCAAACCCTTTGAGATGGACAACGGGAGGCATAGCCATCTGCTTCTACAAAGGGTAGAGCCAAGAGGAAGCCATGGAGCAATCCCACGCGGGAACCCACCAGGAGTGGAAGCACACGGACGGCAATGATTGACACTCTGCTGTCAAACTGAGGCCGAGCCATCACAGCCCGAGAGAACCCAGCGGAGCTGCTGCATGGAGTTCCCAGGCCGTACAGTGTGAGGGAGGCCTGCTGCCCCATCTTTCTCTTGTGGAGCGAGTCCCTTCATTCTGCAGCCCAACCCTGAGCCCACGTGCCACCATGGTACTTGACGATGGCTTTATTTTTTTTGTTTATCATGCTCCATGATAGCCGTTACACCTGTGACCGGTGTGATGGATAGGAGAAAGCAATAGGAGGGGAAATCCTGGGGAAACTTAGATTTTAAAAGACAGAGAAAAGGAGAACTATTGTAGACAAAATTCAGCTAAGAATGCTAATTATTCCTTCAAGGAGACATTATTTAAGAGACATAAAATAAGGATTCCTAAAGGTGATGATGGAAAGAAATAAAGAAAAAAAATTAAACCTGCAGAAGAAAAATTCCCAGTAAAGTTTTCCATCACCACCTTCCCATCCCCCTCCACAAAGTCTTCAAGTTATTTTGAGAAAATGACTGAGTCTTTTTTTATCATATAGCAGTTTAATGTAGAGCTTATGGTAATCAACAGATATTGAAAATCTTCTCTTGGCAATCTGGGACCTGAAATGTGTCTTGGAGTTTCAAGCCGCTCACAATATGGCGAAGTCTAGAAATGAGAGTACTATAGACCTTTCCTTCTGTGAAGACCATTAATTCTGAGAATGAAAACTCGGGACATTTAGCCTGGTGAATTGGCCCTGAGCTAATGTTCTCTGGGGAAGCTTTAGTCTACAGGCAATAATTATAATTGTCAGAGTTCAGCTTTTATGTGTATCATGTGATCAGAAATGACATTGTAAAGGAAATTTAAAGTGCCTCCAGTTACTGGCGAATTCGGCCTGGTGTAGCCCTTTCTTTGCCCCTTAAAGTATAGCTAGTTTGTTGTTGTTGAGAATGTAGATGGCAAAACAGACGCCACTCCTGGTGGCATTAGTGAGCTTTTTCAAGTTGTGCCAAACATCTGTGCCCTTGTTTTCTGAGTTGTTCCTCCCTCTTTAACATAAATCCCCCACCTCCCTAAGCTTCCTATCTCCTCTGCCACGTTGTTGCCGATTTCAGGCCTCCTATGTAGTTCTTAAGAGGCATAGTGTTCAAGACTGACTGTTCTCTTTTCCTAGTTAAACTAAACTACCGTTCAGCTTTAAGGTTTCAAGGGATGTTTTCAGTTTAAGGTTTAAAGATGATCTCAGGGCAATAGTCTCAGGAGGGTTCTCACCCTCCACGACTCAGCAAATCTAACATCCATCGGACTGTGCAATTGTGTCCTGCACCTTCTCCCTTTAGTTCTCTAAGGGGTTCTCTATGGAGCCCTTGATCCCAGTGGCCAGTGATGACGCCCGAGCATCATCCAGCTCTGCTGCTCTCACGGCAAAGGAAGCCGTCGCTCGTGGAAGCCATCTGTGCTGGGACAGGGATCAGCAAACACTTGACATGGAAGAGTCAACGCTGTCCCTAAAGGCAATCTACAAATTATTCCTGAGCCATAAATATATCTTTTACAAATGAAATCACTATGGTCTGAATAGTATCCTTTAAAATTTTTTCACTTTTACTTCAGAGTTGCTTCATGGTCAGAGTTGCTCAATGTCCCGTGATCATCCTTCATTGGAGCTGATATCAAGGAGGAAGGGTGAAGAAAGGTTTACCCCCCCTCTTATGACTACACTTCTTTTGTCTTCTGGTCCCTAACCTAGTCCCTTTGGTATGTACCCACTTGCAAGGGGATCTGTGAAATGGGTTCTTTGGTTTGAGCTGCCATTTTTTTCAGCTGCATTTTTGATTTAGGGTGTTAGAAAGGAGGGGAATAATGAACTGTTTGGGTGACCTAGTATGGAGATAATAAACAGTTAGAGCAGTCAGAGGCTGTAAAACACAGACATTTATTCCCTTACAGTTTAGGAGGCTAGGAATCTGAATTTAAGGTATCAGCAATGGGGGAAGGCTTTCTCTTTCTCTGGTGGCTCTGGGAGGTGATTCTTGGCTCCGTTGAACCTCTGTGACTGCAGAGTTCCTGGGGGATCTCCATGCATCACGGTATCAATCTTCCCCTGGGCTAGGTGTTCTCAGTACAGAGATCCTGGGTCCAAAGAACACCTGCTGTTCTGGTCTCTTCCTTCTTGGTGATTGCAGACCCCTCTGTCTCTTATCAGATCAGTGGTGATTTCCTGGTATCACCTCTCAGGGAAGTGCCATTAGGGCGGTGACTTGAGTGGAGGTGGTGATTTATGGAAGGGGAAGGCATCCTACTCTAATTCAGCCTCATTTACATAACACACCTAATCCTGCCTCCTTAACTGAAGGCAGAGTTTCCCATTGAGAACACATCGCACTGGAGGATAATCCCACAACACTGGAACTCATGGCCCAACCAGATATTTTGGGGCAGAGGACCTCATCTGATCCAGGATGGACACTGGGAGACAGTGACCGCATCTGCCATCATCTGCCCCGTTGGTTGGAATCAGAAATGTGACATAGGCTGGAGCACCACTTGGCTCACCCCACAGGCACTCTGTACCTAAAACAGTTCATCAGAGTTGGTTCACGATGGGCCCCAGTGGCCATACCTTTTTATACCCCTGCCTCACTCATCTGATGTGGAAGTTATGAGGGGCTCCCAAAACTGTGTGGAAAAAAATAGGATGAAAAAGTAATGGAATTTCCCCCACAGGCTTTTGGAAGCCCTCTCCTTCATGGCCTCATACGGTAGCCGTTCCCTGCTAAAGCAAATTCCCAAGAGGGCAGCTGAGAGCGGCCTCTTCCAGAACCTCTCAGCAGCCAGGATAGAAAGTGCTTCTTTGAAGTCAAATCTGAAGGTCTCGTCTCTATTCTTATCACCCACCACATTGGACTGATCGCCGGAGGATTATTAAAGCCTCCTCACAAATAAAATAAAATAAACACACAAACAAGCAACAAAATCAGTTTGGCAGAAGGGAACAACAACAAATAAATTACTTTAGAAAATAGAGTTGATATCCCACTCATCTCTGGCTCATGTGCTCCGTATACACCTGAGAGGAACTGTGCTTTGAAGGCTGGCCAATGGCTGCTTTTCCAGAAGGAGATTGACAGGCCTGTTCAGAGATGCCTCTGAAGGACTCAAACCTCCTACCTTCCAGGTAGGAGCTGAGTGTGTTGGCCATTTGTACCAACGAGGAATTGCGATCTTCCTGAGGTAGAGTGATTGGATACGAGTTTAAAATAGCCTAATTGTGTGAAGACAAAGTGTCAAGGCTGAGACTAACAGGAGAGTGGGGCTTGTCGAAGAGACAAGGAAGCCTGTGAGCGCAGGACCTCAAGACGACCGCTTTGCCTTTCCAGGACCTTATAAGTTTTCCACTTGGTACTCCTGCTGCATTTTTATTCCATTTCTCTTCCCTCCCCGACAGGTTTCTGCTTTATACAGATTTTGGCTTTCACAGGTTTTATCATACAAAGCACCGTCATAATTCCTACCCTGTGAAGTAAGAATATTTTAGAACACATGGTACAAATCCAGGACCTAGTACCTCTCTTCTGCCTTGGAAACCAAATCCTGGAGCCAGGACACACATATTAAATTCTAATTTTATTGTTGTTTTCAATGTCAAGCTGATTTTCATTCACAGACAGACAGAGCTGTAACTGTCCCGAATTGCACCATAAAGGGAATATTTACGGGACTTGATTGCCAGGCGTTTCCTCGGGTAAGAAACGCCAACATTCCATTGAGCAGCTGTGCTGAGTTGAACAGTAGCACCACCAATGGCTCTGAAATCTAACTTTGACGTTGTGTGCTCTTAAATGGATTCTGATTCATAGCAACACAAGTACAACCACATCAAACACTGCCATTGAGTCCATTGTGACTCACAGCAATCCTATGGGACAGAGTAGAATGGACCCTTGAACTTTCTGAGACTGTAACCCTTCACAGGAGGAGAAAGCCCCATCTTTCTCCCATGGAGTGGCTAGTGGTTTCAAACCGCTAACCTTACAGCTCAACTTATAACCACTTTGCCACAAGAGCTCGTATAGCCATGTAGGACTGCCCATGGAGCGCTTTAGGCTCCAGTAGCAAAGGCTGTGTCTCTTCTCCTGGTAGAATGGCTCACACCTCCGACATGTAGGTGAGCTGCCAAGTGCTTGAAACTTTGCACCTCCAAGGCTCCTTAGAGTTCCAACTTTAGTGCTCCCCAGACAAAAGGCCTGGTTTTCCTCCATAGGTAAATAAATCTGTTCTTTATACACTGCCTACACAGTCCCCCTTGGCCTCTTTCTCCTGCATCTACACCGCCACACACAGGACTCATTACGTGTGTCTGAAGTATCTTTGCCACCGGCACTCATGGCGCCAAGCCACAGACCACAGACCCAGATGGTCTTCACTCTGTCTGCACTCGCTTGTCCCACCTGGTTCAGTTCGCTCAGTCTCTTCTATTAGCTACACATTCTGTATGGAGTTGCAAAAGCCATCATATGATTTTTATTTCTTCTAAAATGTAGAACATTGAAATATGCTAAGTATTTATCATTCCTAAATTCCTCACTTTGTAAGTTAGTTGAATCCTATGGATGATCTCCTTGGTTGGTCATAGTATTGATTGATGAAGATCTAAATAACAAGAGAATAGGTGAGAGGTGAAAAAATATGCTTCTCCTGACCAACTGCATTGTCTACCACATATCCTCATCAAGAAGACACATTCCAATGGGCCTGTTCCATCTTTTCAGTGTCACGCCCACTGACCTGGGGTAATAAAATGGCAAGATGTTTATGGACTTAAAGAAGGATACCCCTTTGTGTAACAGTCTTTGATATGTGACTCTGCACATTAGGAAAACTGTAACTAAATGTGCTCAGGTACTAAGATCCCTTGACTTTCTATGTGGAAGCCCTGCTCTGATGAACTGAGATAATCTCATGATTGTCTGTTGTCTTGAAAGGCAACCAAAGGCCCTGAAATAAGAGTCAGCAGGAGGAATGAGAAAGTCTCCTCTAATGACCTGGCCTCACTGTCTGCACGAAGGTGTTGATGACCAGGACTGGATCCAATTCAGTTTGTGGCTGAGACTGTACATTCTTCCTGAACTAGATTCCCTGGCATGTAGGAGGTGCGTGGTGTAGTGGTTATACACTGGGCTGTGATCCGAATGGTCAGCAGTTCGAAATCACCTTCTCAGGAGATAGATGTAAGTGTACTCCTGTAAACAATCGCAGTCCCAGAAACCCACAGGTAGTTGCTATGCGTTGGCTTCGCCTTGGTACCAGTGAGTGAGTTACATTAGTGATCTAGATCCTGGGCACCACGACAATCTATTCAGAATTGTCACCACCGAAGCACAGAACTCTACATGAACTGGCTCTCTTCAATGACCCTCTTCCAAGTTCCAAAGTTTTTCAATTACTGAAGGATTGAAGGTGGCTTCAAGAAGGAGATTCTGACCTTTCTGTTTCTTTGGTCACATGAGGGTTGAGCCAACTAAATAAGAAATAAAATAAATATGTCCAAATTTTTACCATGAGCTTATAAAAGAGACCATTATAGTCACATCAAATTGATGAAGGACTAAATTCTTGGCTCGAGGTGCCAAGGTTGAGCAGGGATAGGCATATACAATACCACACTCAAACAACGAGGAAGTTATTATAATGCTTACATGAAAGCCAAATACAAAGAAGAATTTTAAAGAAAATTTCTGAGTCATGATGATTTTACTCAGGATCAGCTTAATATTAGGTACAGCTGATTATATCTTACGTGTAAACCATATGAAAATCTTCTCTCTTTCGTCAGGATAGCCAATGTGATTTTAAAACCTACAGCAAGGTAGGTGTTTCCTCGGTGGTGTGAGTTTTGCCAAGTGTTAAAATTACTTTTGAAACTTCATCCAGATCTTTCTGTGATAACATTCACACATAGCTGTTGTTTTGAAGGTCTTTTCTCCTTATTATTATGAGAATGGAAAACTTAAAAACCTGGGATGACTAAATGGCTAAAGCACATTACTTATGACTGTTGTCTTTCTTTAAATGTTTAGTAGCTCAAAAGCTGTTAGTGTTGACATAGCTAAGCCAAGTGAAGGGGAAATGGCCCTTCCAGAATCAATCAATGCAGCGGGTCACTGATGTCTGAGCAGTTTGCTTCCTACTTCTCTCCCACTTACTTCAGCAACCAACTGAAAGAAAGGAAGCATTATGAAAAGATTTACCGAGCTGAGGGCACAGGTGATTTATTATTCATTGCCAGTTAGCCTCGAGAGAAGGCAATTTTGGTTCAAGCCTGAATTCTTGGTCACGTGTAAATTATAAGCATTTGAATGTATCTCTGAAAATGTATCTTCAGGAAAAAGAGTTGATTCATTCACCTGGTTAAATGGTAACCTTTCTCTCTCAGTTCTTGCTCCTTGTAGAAAGGGCATAGACTTAGATCTGGCTTTTGTTCTGGGCTCTGCCATATGGGCACGGCCTTAGGGAAATGTCTTTTTCCTTATCTGTAAAATGTGGCTGGATGATAGGGAGGATTGAGCAAGAACAGTCATAAACCTGGGTCCTCTTGGGCCTGGTACATGCCAGTTGTTTAGTACATCAAACTGCAGATGTTGTGAAGTTTCTGTGGATGCCACTGATGGTGGTCAGTATGTTAAACCATCAAGAGTAGCAAAAGCTGCCTGCTGTTATCTGCAATTTCACTCAACAGGCATCTCAAAAATATTCATAGAGTATCCCGTGTCTGACTGTGGGTTTGGGTTAGTCCAAATAGACTAGAAAAACAAATCCAGTGACACTCATATGTGCGTGACAAAGAACTTTTTATCAGAGTAATTGCAAATTAAGAAAACATTCCAGTCCAGTCCAGATCATCCATAAATCTGACATAAGCCCATATGTCTCATACCAATCTATAACTTCCTCTTCAGATTCATGCAGCCATGCAATGATGCCAAATGCAGGAAGATCACAGGCCAGTGGGTGGGAAGTCTTGTAGATCCAGTGGCAGCTGACGCATCTCAGGGCTGATGTGGGTCTCCACGTGGTTCTTCCAGTTATAGGGTTCTGGCTCTGTCAGCATGTTAGGTAGCTTAGCCTAGGGAATTGGGAAGTCCATTTACGCATGCCCAGGAGAGCCAGCAAAGGACAAAAGCTGGATTTTTCCGCCGGTGGGCCCAGATGGGCGTTACACCTGGAGCAGCCCACCGGGACCAGATGATTGCAATTCAGCCAATGGGATCGACCTGGGGTCGTTCACCACACCTCCCCCGGGAACCCTTGAAAAGGCAGGGACCAGAAGGGAGAGGCTCTCTTGGCTCTTGGGGTCTTGGCTTGCTTGTGCGGTCTGGTCGTCTTCCTGGGAGGAGAGAGATCCTTGCGTGACCCGGAGCAGTCTCTGCCAGGCCGCATGGTCAAAGGAATCCTATGGGTGCCGCGTAAAACCTGATGTTTCTTTGAACTTTCATTAAATTCACTTGAATCACGAGCCCGGCTTTGGCATGAAATCTTTCTTGCGCGGAGCCAAGAACCGAGGCTGAGATTTAGGCCGGAGAGAGAAACCTAACAAGCATAGCTCTGTGTGGCTTGTCAACAAGAATGTCTCACAGGGAAACAAGCAGAGAGTGTATCTGGCCTCCAGTGAGTTATTTTTCTCCCTTGAACCTCCAAATGAGGTCATTAAGCTGTGATCTGATTGACAGGTTAAACTCCACCCCTTCACTCTTAATAGTCTCAAGTTGACGGCACATGATGTAACAGGGTTAGATCCTGAGTGGAAAATACCCAACCAGACAGGTGTGACTTCTGACTGTTGGTGAAGCAGATAATAAAGTGAGAACCATAAACATAAAGATAGACGTACAAATAGGGATACGAGCTCCACAGGAAAATCCATATTGATGTGGGAGAATATAAAAGTGGAGTGAACTTTAGACGGAAGGAAGGTTGAGGAAGGGTGTCTCTGAGGACCTATTGTTGAGACCTGAGGAAAAGAACGAGATGCAAGACTAATAGTTAGGTGGACAGCAATAGTATGTGCACAGGCCTTTCATCAGGGAAGAAATATCCCAACTCCTCATATATTGACTATCTCATTAGCTGATGTTTTCTATTACGACAATAATAAAAATTCATTTTCCAACATTTTGCACATTAACTACTTTTGTCTGGCAGTACTGTACACTAAGAGTTGAGGCTAGAGTAAAATAGACTGTGATGGTTAAGGTCACGTATCCACTTGGCTAGGCCATGATTATGTAATAATGCAATTTGCCGTTAGATAATGATGCTGAAGTCCTCCAGTTTGTGATCTAATATGCTGCTGCTGTTTCTGTTGTTGTTGTTAGGTGCTATTGAGTTGATTCTGCACCCTGACTGGCTCATCTCTTCCTTCTGACCCTTCTGTGAGGGGATGTCCAATTGTCTACAGATGGGCTTTGGGTCTCCATTCTGACCCTTCTCACTTATATAAAAATAGTTGTTTTTGGGTCTTCTGATGCCTGGACCCTGATCCCTTTGACACCCCGTGATCATATTGGTGTGCTTCTTCCCTGTGGACTTTATTGCTTCCCTGCTAGATGGCTGCTTGTTTAACTTCAAGCCTTTAAGACTCAGACAGACATTATATCTTGTAATAGTTGGACACCATCAGCTTTCTTCACCACATTAGATTTGTGTGCCCATTTTGTGGTCAGGAGTAGTGTTGGGAAGGTAAGTATCACAGAATGCCAAGTTATTAGAACAAAGTTTTCTTGCATTAAGAAGTATGTGAGTAGAGGCTCAATGTCCATTTGCTACCTTAATACTTAACCTATAAATATATGCACATAGACCTATATCCCTATCATATTATTAATATGTTTACATATGTACATGCCTATGTTTATACCTCTCTAAATGTCTATTGTCTCCTAGTTCTTTCCTATATTTCTTTTTACTTTCCTCCTGTCCCACTATCATGTTTGACCTTCATTTGGCTCTCTATACTTCCTCTTGGCTACATTCCACTTGATCGAACCCCACCAGGCATTCTATGCCCTCCTTGCCATAGATTTTAGATCTCTTGTTGTTCCCTTGTCCCCGAGTTTGTTGGCTTCCTCCTTCCTTTTCCCCACCTCCTCCTCTCCCATATCTCCCTGGAAATGTCAGTCTTATTATTTTCTCCTCGGAATTGTTTATCCTGTATATCTTATATAGATAGACATGGGAGAAAAAAAGAAAGAAAAAAAACCATTAAACAAAACAAAAAATAGCCTATGAATAGTTCCAGGTCTGTCTGCTAACCCTTATGAATGCTTTCTGATTGGGTCTGATGTAGTCAAGTCCTGAGCCCTGAGTCCAAAGTCTATTTTCAGAATTCCTTGGGGACTTTGATGCTTTGCTCCCCTTGCTGCTCTGTTGCGCCCTCCTTTTGTTTTTCCCTGGTTTGTGTGTGGGGTCAGACTGCGCACAATTCCCATACTGTGTCTCTGGTGCTGCCTCCCACCTCCCTCAAGATCTTCAAGATAACTATAGTAGCTGAAGTTTAGTGATGAGGGAGAAGTGGTACAGCTTGAAATGAGAGAAGAAGACATGAATAAAACAGATGTGTTAAAGCCTGGAGTTTGTTTTACATGCAATGGAAGTTGCGTTTAATTGAAGAGCAGCATGATATAGTTTGCATGTATTGAAAACACTTAGCTTTTTGAGTAATGGAGCAGAAAGAAGCAGGAGGATAGGATGGCCAATTAAAAGGTTATTGTATTATTCTAAGGGGGATATAGTAGCAGTTTATGGGAGCATGATGGTGGGAAGAGGGAGATAAATGAATATTTTATACATACACATATTGTTCTTAAGCACATACATCTATCTTCAGGTACATATTATATTCATAATAATTATGATTACAATACTAAAACAGACTAAGACATTTATGGAGCCATGTCGATGCATGATGTCATTGAATGCTTGAAACCCTCTTTGAGGTTCTGTTGTTAGGGATCATTGAGTCAGCTCTGACTCATGGCACCCCAGTACACAAGGTATCTTGTACAACTGAATGTACACCCCCAATATACAACATACAACTGAGTGAAGTGCCGCCTGGCCTGTGCTGTCTGTACTACCTGTGACGTGCTGAAGCCCACCGCTGCAGCTGTGCTGCATTTGTGTGCCTTCAACTTAGAGGGCCTCACTCCCAGCGCTGCATCAGACACAGGATTTTCAACAGCTGACAGTGTTTTGATGCTCTGCATAAAGCTTTGAGTGGCTAATTCCTCTGAAATCGATGGCACATGCCTTCCTCACATCTGGCTTGGAAGAAGTACAGCCAGCATACTCTTTAGAAGGACGCATAGTGAGATTTTGTCTCAGAGACGTTGGGCATGTGATCAGTAGAGACCAATGCCCAGAAAAGGACATCGTGCTTGGTAGAACACAGAAGCTGTGAAACAGGCAAACCCTCGACAAGATGAATTGGCACAGTGGCTGCTCCCGTGGGCTCTAGCCTAAGATCAATTGTGGGGATGGCACGGATCCGGGAGGTGTACATCGGCATTCTGTGAGCCAGAACCAACAACTGAGAACAACAACAATACAGGGTTTTCATGGGCTAATTTTCAAAAACAGATTATTAGGCCTTTCTGTCTATTCTATTTTAGCCTGGAAACTCTTCGGAAAGCTATCAGCCAATGATATTAACCTTGCTGATACTGGAAACACCAGGGCTATAGCTTCTACCGTCATAGCGACATGGGGGCCATTATAGTATGACAGACAGACAGATGGTGTCATGTGATGGGCACGGCTTTATTTTTTGTTTGGTTTGGTTTTCTCATTGACAAAGCAAAAGCTGGAAGAGTTTAAAGAACTTGCTCAAAGTCACACGGGGAAAAAGTGACCTGCTTTTCACCTGTCTGTGTTCTCACGCCCACGTGCTTAACCACGGCTCTGTGCTGTGCTGGACTGTAGAGTGAAATCCTTCTGTCTTGCTTTGGTACCCAGGATTGTTCCAGATTCCAAAGCTCGGGGTTGGGGCAGCTGTGGCTGTGCCCCGTCGCAGCTGTGCTAGACAGCTGCAGTCAGCCGGCAGTCTGCCCCAGTGTCAGTCACACTGGCAGCCCTAGGTGCTATTCGCCAGGATCGCTTCTCCAGAGTGCTCTAATGTTTCTGCAAAGTGGCTGTGGTAGACAGAAAGAGGAATTAGAGCGACTTTCTGCCGGTGCACTCATTAGGAAAAGTGGCGTTGGCATTACTTTACAGCGTGTGGCGCTGCCCGTCATCGCGCAGAGGCATTGGGAATAAGTGTCCGGACAGGAAGGTGCAAGAACCCAAACAGGAGAGGCAGATAGTGACTCTGACCGGCCTCTGGTGGTGAGCAATCATCAGAGGCTGCGGGGGGGTGGGGGGAGGCAAAGGGATGGATTATACAGCGATCTTGACATGGCTGCAGAAAAGAAACACAGAAAATGTATCCGGTTGGAGAGTGGCAGGGACAGCGATAGCGGATGTTGTTAAGGAAAGAGTTTGCTGCCTTACTTGTTGTGTGCGCTCCAACACACAGCCATCTTCTGTAGAACACAACAGAAACATCGCCCTGTCCTCCACAATTCTCACAATTGTTGGTAAGTTCGCACCGATTTTGGAGCTCCTGCGTCCATCTAGCTCATCCTGAGTGATCCTCGCGTCCACTGACCCTCAACTTTGCCCAACATGTCTTTCCCCAGGGATTGGTCTTTCCAGTGATGGGTAAAGAATAAATGAGATGACGTCTTGCCATTTCTGCTTCAAAAGCACATTCTGGCTTACTAGATGCAGGTAAAGGAGCCCTCCCTGGAGATGTGGGTTATGTGTTGGGCTGCTAACCATAAGGTTAAACATTCAAAACCACCAGCTGCTTCTTGGGAGAAAGATGAGGCTTTCTGCTCTTACAGCCTCAATGACCCATAGGGGCAGTTCCCTAGGACTGCTTTGAATTGGCGTCAGCTCAATAGCGGGATATGAAGGTATATTCATCACCTCATTTAATTCACACTGTTTCATAGGAAAACCTATTTACCAAGACTTAGCAATATTAAAAAAACATCGTCTTATATTACACAGCTAATAAGTAGACAGGTCAGGCTGTTAAGTCTGCCTCTTTCCCAAGTGAACTCAAGTACTATATTCATGTGACATGGAGAGGAGGAGAGCTGCAAGGATTTGGAATGACTCCTGGTTGTGATTTTTGCGTCTAATCCTACAGGGGGGAGTGTTACAGATCAAATGTGTCCCCCAAGTCAGTGTCACCTTGGCTGGGCTGTGATTAGAGTTTGGTGAAGTCGTCCTTCATCTTGTGAAATGTCTGGATGCCAATGAAGCAAACTCAGAGTGGAGTGTGTCTTTAGCAACAAAGTCTTACAAGAGGGTATGCCTCAAGTTACATCCTTCCTCAAGTCACGTTCTTCTCTATCTGGGGATAAGAGGAGAGAGAAACAGGCAGAGAGCAGAGAGACCTCACTGCCAAGAAAGAAGAGTTAGGAACAGAGCTTAATCCTTTGGGCTCTAGATCTCTGGGCCGAGACCCTCCTAGATCCAGGAGACAATTGATACCCAAACACCTAGCAATCTCCAAGGAAGATGAGCATACTGATGTGAAAGGGACACAGGGCTTTCCCTCAGAGCCGAGTCAAAGAGAACACCTTTCCATCGGGCTGGCAGCCTGAAGTCAGACTTCTAGCCCCGTAAATCATGACAGAACAAATCTCTGTTTGTTAAAGTCACATCCACTCTGAGTATTTCTCTTCAAGCAGCACTAGATGACAAAGGCAGGGAGGCAGGCCATGCAGGAGAGTTCAGGGGAGACAGCAATCTGTTACCTGGAAAGGCTTTTGAATGACCTCTCTTTAGAAGACAGTCACTCTAGCTTAAAGATTAAAGCGAAGACTGCAAAGCTTGACAAACAGCCCCGGCAAATCCTCAAAGGTGGGATCTCTAGTGACAGAATGAGGTTGCCTAGGAGTTATTGCAGATACCAGACAAATGGTGGTACATTTTGCATCGTGCATCGGGAATAATAAGAGTGATGAGATTCCGGTTCTTTCCGTCCTCTTCTTTAGTTTGGCATACTGTGGGAGGGGGGAAACACTCACCAAGGAGCTTAAAGATATTAAAATGTGTGAGGTGCCACCAGTGAGAATTTAAATGATTGTGGTTTGGTCAAGGGAGCCTATTTCTAGTGAGAGAATATATTATCAGAGACAGAAGGGACCTCTAGATTAGAGGTTAAGGCTGTTTCTAGATGAAGAAAAAGAATTCCTGGGGATACCTGTGAATTACACGGAACACATAGCTGGTTGGTGGTTACAATGACAGATGCCGTTTATCAAACCATTTGTGTGTCAGGCACTGTCCTTCGTACTTCCCTTGCTTTAATATTAGAGCCTCCTTATCTCATAGAGCCCAATGTACTAAGTATTATCATTGCAATTCCCATGACAGAGAAGAAAACCAAGGCACCGTAGGATTAAGAAACATGGCCAAGGTTTCACCACTGATGATGGGTGCAAGCAAGTCAATTCTGACTCATGTGACAGCAGAGGTAACCGACGGAATTTTCTCAATGGCAATTTTTATATGAGAAGACCATGCTTGTTTTCCCCCATAGAGCTGCTGGGTGGATTCAATCCACTCACCTTTCCCTAAGCAGCCAAGCACATATGTATTGAGCTTACCAGGTCTCCTTAATTGTACTGCTCACCAGCAAAAGCCAAAGGTGGGGTTCAAATGGAGGTCTTAGACTGGGCACACTCTCCGATCCTCATCTCTTGTAAATCCCACATCTGTCCTCTTTTTCTGAATGTCAACTAAGATTGTGGGTCGATACCCTCACTGTTCTGCCATTCTACAATTTATGGAACAAATATGCAGATTTAGTCTTCTTTTTAGATCCTCCTTACTTTGCCTATATTAAGGAGACTGAAAGTCATTTTTAAGAAGCTTTGCAAATTAATTGAATCCCAACTTTCTCTACCATGTAGCACTCTATCAAGGATCTTGTTCTCTTGAATATTTAAACTGGGACCATAGATAGAACTTTAGGGATTGAAATACGTATTACAGAGCTAAATACACAAAAACACACATTAAACTTTGATGAGGATAGGTGGGAATTGTCTCATTTAAATATGCCTAATTCTGTAATGATTTTAGAGTTTTTCTTTCTAAAACTATGAGTTTAACAATCTATCTATGACCAGAGGCTCACCTGGTATCAAATTTGTAAATGAACTCAGTCTTAAAAGAGAGTCTCTTCCCGCAAAGAAGTGGCTAATGAGGACCTTAGAGATGAAGCAGAGCTAAAGATTTTGTGTGTGTGTGTGTGTGTGTGTGTGTGTGTGTGTGTGTGTGTGTGTGAGAGAGAGAGAGAGAGAGAGAGAGAGAGAGAGAGAGAGAGAGAGAGAGAGAGAATCAGGTTCATTGTACTAAACTAAGAAGGAAAACCAATTCAGTCACCAAACTAGAGGTCCAAAACGAACATGGAAAGCCAGGGGCTAGGGTTTTTTTTTCAGGAGAATGAATACATCTCTGTCAAGAGATGTGCAGCCAGAACACTCCTTAGAAATGAGGATAATGACACGTCCTCTCATGTACTTTGGACATGTAACGCAGAAGAAGCAGGCTTTAGAGAAGACGCCACGCTTGGTAAGGTAGAGAGACAGGAAAAATGGAAGAACCCTACGAAGATGGATTGACACAGCGACTGCAAGACTGAGCTCCAACCCAGGACTGTCTGAGGATGACACAGGACTCATTGTGTTTTGTTCTATTGTACAGCGGGTCATGATGCGTTGGAAATAATCTGCAACACCTTTCAATTGTCAGGAAAGTAGCAAGAAGCAGAAGTCAAGAAAGGGGGGGCTCACCGGCCCAGGCACTGATGGCTTTGTTGTGGAGCTGTTTCTGTAAAGAGCAGCCATGGTTGGGGTTGAGTGACTCAGAGTCCATTTTGAAAAGATGAATGCAAATGAGGAGTAGAATGACAGTGTCCCCTCCTAAAGGAAAGCCCTGATACAGTTTATCTTCCAAAAATGGGCTGTCACTCCGCATTGTCTTGATCTCTCTTCTCTCCTCACAGTCACGCTCAGTCAAGTATCTCAGTCAACCCCACCGACTAGACAGCAGTAAAGTTGGTGTTTGTTTCCTCTACCACACCTTGAAGAAAGGAAATTTGTCTTTCTGCTTTCAGAGGCATTTGCATAGCATCCTACAGAGTCAACGTGTGAGACACAAGAGGATTGTCACTGTTTGGGGGAAGAACAGAAATTTTGGTGTCAGGCCATTCTGGGCTGCAATTCCATTCCTCTTCCTCATGAAGTGCCCTACTGCTTTGGCTGTGTGACTTTGGACAAAGCTATTTGATCTGTAAATGGAGATACACAGACCAGCTTCACAAAACTGCAGACATGAATTAAAGAATGCGTGTGAGTCTTTCGTATATTAGGCACCTACACGATGTTGGCTATTATTTTTTATGGTTGCCATGGATTGAATTATGTTCCCTCCGAAATGTGTGTCAACTTGGCCAGACCATGATTCCCTGTATTGTGTGGTTGATCTCTGTTTTGTGACTTGATTATCATTGATTTTGCGGTATGTGAAATCTAGCCTCCAGGTGTGTGTTTTTTCAAACTCTAGTGGCTTGCATGTTTCTCTGATGCTGGAAGCTACACCACTGGTATTCCAAATATCATCAGACTCCCTCAGGGTGGGAAGATGGCAGTGGAAACTTGTATCTAATGTAGACAAGGAAGATGGACATTTATCCGGCCAGACAGGTGTTTTTGCTCCATTTGTTTTTTCACTTCAAAATAAGATATGTGCAGTGTGCACAGGAATTTGTTCATAGTTTTTTTTAACTATAGTCTGGCCCTCCAATGGTCTGAGGGACAATGAACTGGCCCCCTGTAGGAAACAGGTCAAAGGGGCTACATCTGTTGACCTCCAAGAGAAGAAAAGAACCATCCCTTGAGAAGTTGGGGAATCAGCAGAACTGTCCAGAGGTACTTGGAAAGAAGAGTTGACCTCTTACATTTCCAACTATCAGACTTTTACTAACTTACTTCTAGAGTGAGGATTCTGTTCAGGAATGCTAGGGGGCTGGGGTTGGGGTTGCTGCCCAAAGCTGATGGGATAGGACTCTCAAGCCAGAAAAGCAGATGAACAGAGTCTTTGGGGGCCAAAGCAGGTGAAGGCATCATCTGGATGGACTGGGAGAATAGGGCTGTCCAAAGTTAAGGGAGAGATTTGCCATGCAAGTGCACCTACGAGGCATAGCTGAAGCCCAGGGCTGAGTGGTCTCCACCCAAATTTCAGAGTGTGCACAATCCCCAGACACTGGAGGGAAGGGCCATTACCAGATGGTCTGGATCGGGTAGGCTTTAGAGTTTCTTTGTGCCTATTATCCCTTCTTTCTACTTGTGCTGGAAATGTCTGCATTGTTACTCTTCTTCTGTTGTACTGTGGAAGCAAATGACTTGCAGTCTAAGTTTTGCAGATTCACAGGTGAAAAGGGCTTTTGCAGATGAGGCTTTAGGATGAAGTTGATTTGAATCTTTGGTATGATATGATGGAGTGAATGTGCTTTCCATGTGGCAAACACATGACTTGGGAGGCGGGGCAGCTAATGGATAAAAGGTCATGGGTTGAATTGTGTCCAGCAAAAATATGTGCCAACTTTGCTAGACCATGAATTCTAATATTGTGTTGTTATCTTCCATTTGGTGTACAGGTTATGCTCCATTTTGGAATGTACTGTAAATTCTAGTCTCTAGGTTTATGGTTATGGTCCCACTTGGAAGTGAGCTGCCTATTATGTCAATGAGGTAAGATTGAATCATGTTCATGAGGATCAGGCTATGTTTGTTATGGTAAAGAGATAGGAATAGGTTGGGAGGGTCTTGTGCCATCACCCTTTACTAACCTATAAGGAATAAAAGCGGAGGGAAGGAAGCAGAGACCGAAGCCTACTCCCACTAGGAAGGGTTGGAGCTGACCACATTCTTTGGGTTTGAGTCCTTAGCTGAGGAGCTACTATTCTCATGGGAAGATTGATGTCAAGACAGATGGGCCTCTCTAGGGCACAACTGGTTCATAGATATTGATAGGAGATGAGGACTCCTCTAGAGCCAACGCAGAGGGAGGAAGTCTTGCCTTAGAGCCAGCACCCTGGATTAGGACTTCTAGCCTCCTAAACTTTGAGAGAGCTCATTTTTATTGGGTTAAAGTCACCCACTTGTGGAATTTCTCTTATAGCAGCACTAGATGACTAAGATAACTATTATCATCATTACTAAAGATGATACATATTTAAAGGGATCAAATCATAGAGCTGAAAGAGCTCATTTTAAGTGTGCTACTGTGGACACCGAGATCCACTGGCATAGAGGATGTACACTGGTACAGCTAAGAGCTGGAAACACGGGGAATCCAGGACAGATAAACCCTTCAGGACTGATAGTGAGTAGAGATACCAGGAGGGTACGGAGAAGGTGGGGGAATCAATTACAATGATCTACATATAACCACCTCCCTGTGGGATGGACAACAGAAAAGTGGGTGAAGGGGGACATCAGACAGTGTAAGACATGAAAAAAATAATAATTTTATAAATAATCAAGGGATACATCTTTATGATCTTGAATTTGGCAATGGATTCTTAGATATGACACCAAATGTACCTGCTGCTATGACCCAATTCTACCTTATAAATCTGGCCAGACCAGGGAACACACATTGGTACAGATAAGAGCTCTCAACAGATGGAATTCAAGGCAGATAAACCCTCAGGATCAGCAGTTGGAGTAATGATGTTATGAGGATAGAGGTATGGTCGGGGTAGGGGAAGAGGAAGAAAGGGGGAACCCATCACAAGGTTGTATATATAGCACCACCACCCCACCCCGAAGGGGATGGATAACATAAATGTGGGTAAAGGGAGACAAGGGACAGTGTAACATACAAAATAATAACAATATATAACGCACCAAGGATTCACGAAGGTAGGAGGGTGGGGGACAGAGAGGGAAAAAGTGGAGCTGATACCAAGGGCTCAAGTAGAAGATATTTTGGAAATGATGATGGCAACATATGTACAAATATGCTTGATACAATGGATGTATGGAATGTTATAAGAGCTGAAAGAGCCCCCAATAAAAGGATTTTTAGAAAACATTTACACAGATCCCTTTATTCTAGGCCATGCCTTTAGCATAGATTTCAACTAGACCAATGGCCATGAATTGAATCCTGCACCTGTTGCCCCTCCCTCACCCCCAGCCCCAGAGAAAAGTGCTTCAGCTCTTGTCTGGGATATACTGAGAACTCACTAAACAGGAGTGAGTTTACTATGACCAATGTCATTATTATTGCTCGGAAACTCTGCTTTTCATGGAGGCTTAAGGGGAAACTTCCTTTTTATTCTGAAAGGCCACTTTCATCATCGCTGCTCTGAAATTCTCTCGTCCTTCCACTGAACCACATTTCAGGCACAGAGAATAATAAGCTCTACTTTGAAAAAGCACTGATTCTAATTTAAAGCCTTTGGTTCTTATTGGGAAACAGAAACAACATAATGTACAACTCTTGGTTTAGATGCCATAGAACTATGGGGTTTGGGAGCAAGAGACTGGATCCCTACGGTTTCTATTCAGAAGCCCCTTATTGATTTAAATTATGGATTTCGGTTTGACAGAAATAAGAGACTAATCTGTTTCTATGAGCTTAGAGAACTGGGATGATACATTTCAGAATGCAAATGGCTTAAACTATAAGGACAAAACCAGCAAGTTGATTCTGAGGCAGCCTGACTGAGCTGTGGGGTTTCTGAGGATGGGTTTCATCTTTATGGGAACAGAACGTCGAACTTTTCTCTTCCGAGTGACTGATGAGTTTGAACTGCTGACCTTGGATCTAGAAGCCCTTTGGGTAATCATTTATGCCACCAGGGCTCCAAGAACCCCAAACTCACTGCTACCACGTTGATGCCCATTCAGGGTTTCTGAGTCTGTGCATATCCTTCCAGAGAGGCCAGCCTCATCTTTCTCCCTAGGAGAAGCTAGGGGATTTGCAATTCGCAGTCCAGCCCTTATCCAATAGTGCCACCAGGGCTCCTGAGAAAGGCACAGGGATCAAACAAGGAAAGCAAGAACGTATGAAGAATCATTTTGGAGGCATAAAAATGATTATGTTATAAATGTAGAACTGAGGCCTTTTTAAAAATACATTTGAAAAGATTTAAACAGACGAGTCAATCAAATTTCTCATTCATTTACTCATTGATTTATGCATTCAATAGATATTTATTCCATGCTTTTTATGTCCTAGGTGCTTAAAATTTGCAGATTCTTAGTCTCCAACAATAGATCTTAGGATTGAAGTGCATTAACACAAAAATAAAATAAAATTTTCATCTGCAACTGCCTCTTTTTGTTTGTTTGTTTTTTGAAATTTAAATAAAGTTTACTAATTTTGACCAAAAAAAAATTTTTTTTTTCGTCTGGGCTGACAAAACAGTGTGGTGGCCATGCCCGACCTCCTCTGGCTACACAAACGAGAAGGGGAGTCCAATCTCTGTCTGTCCAGGAAGGATCCCTGAGAGGCAGAGGTTAGCCTGGACATCAGCTGTCCCTCCTGCAGCATCGTACTCTGCTGGAGTTGGAAACCCATCCCATTGAGCACGCAGAACTCACAGACAACACTCACAAAGATGAGACTTCTTAGGAAATTAACAGGCTACCAGGGGACAGAATCAGAAAGCATCAAAATTACCATTTGGGGTCAGCAGTCCCTTTTCTTACTTTGGCTCTTTCCTGCTCAGGGAAGTGTTACAAAGCTATTCTGTCACAATTAAGTATCTAAAGGACACCCCGCTCTGCAAGCCAGTTTCCTGCCTGACAATCAGCTTTACTCTTTCCATGGGCCAAAAGCCCACCGCTCTGCCTCGGGGTCTTGGCATTGCTCTTCTGTCCAATCTCATGGTCTTAGGTAGTGGCGCATCGCTCTTGCTGCTCTTGGCATTCCTCTGTTCCTGCCTCTGAATTGGCTGATTTTTATACCCATCAGAATGGCAAAACTGATCATTTTATTTTATTGGCATTTTCAAGTGAAAGTGACTGATTTATGCCTTATAGTATTCTACACCTTATGTATATGCTCCTACTCAGAAGAGGAGACCTGGTGGTACAGGGGTTATGCATTGGCTGCTAAATGCAAGATCCACAGGTTGAAACCACCAGCCGCTCTGTGGATGGAAGCAGAACTTTGTACTCCCTTCAAGACTCACAGTCTAGGACACTCACAGGGGTAGGGCTACCCTCTCCTATTAGGTTGCAATGAGTAGGCATTGACTTGATGGCAGTTTTTATTTGTTTATTTTTTAATGCAATTACAAACTTATGACTAGAAGACTCATTTCAAGTGATTTTGCTTCAGTACCATTAGGAAAATGACACAACCTCTGGTTAGTTTGAGTTTACCCAGAGTCCACTGGAAAGAAAGGCCTGATTAATATTTTTTAAATCAGCTAATAAAAACCCCCTGAATATAGTTCTACTATGACATACGGGAACAGGGTCACCACAAGTCAGGGACACCAGGCACTGGGTTCAGTTCGACAGAACCTGGAACCTGTACTAATCACCTAAAATAATCGTATGTTTTAAAAATTAATAACTTTATCACAGGGTTCAGGAGATCACACTACTTTGTTGTTGTTTTAATTTATGTTCATAGAAACCTATCTAGGGATGTATACAAAGCATTAGCCATCTCTGGCATCTAGGCAACAATTTGCCAGCAAGCGTCTATTGTCCTGAGATTTTAATTAACTCACAAGTAATTTTGTACAGGTGAACCTTGACATGCCCAAACATGTTTCGGCAGGTAGAGCAAGACTTTTTCCGTAAGAGACTGAATTAGACTCTAGTCCTTCCCTCGGGCTTTCTCTTGATTGTACAGAATACTGACAAGAGACCTGAAAGGAAAAATACCACATTTTCCAGTTTAGCAGGAAAATCAAAAGGAACAGACAATCTGCTGATCTTACCCCATATGGGTGACAACAGTGCAATTGGAAAAATAAGCACTAATTAGCTCAGTGGAACACTCAAGCTGTGATCGCTGAAGGGTTTCGTTGTAGGGCAAACTGAAATTCTTTCTTCCTTGGTCCCTGAGAGGTAGAAATCGAAACTCCAAATGTCTCACCTACAAAAGCTGACCAAGAAAACCCGCTCTTGTCTCAAAGGGAACATCAGAGAAGTGCTTCAGAGAAAATGCTGAGGAAGGTTCTAGTTGACAAAGGATTTGAGCATTTACGCATAGCTTACTCTGACAACCAAAAGACAATCTATTCTGAAAAGTTATTTTCTATACTCATTCAGAACTGAATATAAAGGAAATTATTTATTGACAACTCTATCAATATACTACTAGGAAAAGAACAGTGGGAGAGTTATGTCTTCCTGGGCCCAAGGACCATCCTGCAGACCAGATTGCAGCATTTACAATAATTCCCTCTCCGTCAGATTTAGTAACACATCTCAAAGAAAAAGACGTTTCTTCTGAAGGAAGGAATGTTTGATTCCAACAGGATGCAGATTCCTGGATTGCACGGAGTTCGTGGAGCTTCCTTCCCACCACTCCAGTTAAAACCCTGAGATGATTGCTGTACCGTGAGCCTCGAGCTTCGAGCAGGTGTCAGCAAACTTTTGAGATGAAAGAGCCCAAAATTGTCCCTCACAACAATTTCAACATAATGTGAGAGCCACAAATATATGTTTACAAACAAATTAAATCACCATTATCTGAAAATGAAACTATGCCAGTTTTATTTTTATTTCGAATTTTACTTCGGAGTCACGTGGATGTACAGAAAGAGTTAGATCTGGCTGGAGAGCTGCAGCTTGCCAGCCCCTGGCCTAAAGAACACGTGGACTTACAGTCGTCTTTAAGTCCATTAGTAGTCTACACTCAGTAGTAAGGAATGGCTTAAAAGAATTACCTTTTAAAAGACTTTCTTATGCCCAATGGAAAAAAAAATCCAAACTCACTGCCATAGAGTTGTTAGGTTCAAGCTCCTGGCCAGGAAGGGGTGCTACACCTAGGCGGGTGTTACACCTGGATTCGCCCATCTACTCCAGGTGAATTTGATTCGGCCAATGGGGTTGACCAGTCTTGTCGACCATGCCTCCCAATGGGGCCTCCCAGAGAAGGAAGAGGTTTTGCTCTGGGGCTCTCTCTCCAGCGCCCGGACACAAGGCAGCTCACAGTCCCGCAACCAAGCGGCAGAGTCTGCCTGGCTTGTGTTCCATTTGTTGTAAAAACCTGAAACTGCTTCTAACTCTCATAAAACGCACTTGGATCACAAACCAGGCTTCCTCGTAAATTCTATCTCGCACGAAGCCAAGGACCGAGGTCTATCTCTCCCATGAGAGGGAGAGATCTAACAGAGTCTATGCAGACTAATAATGAACATTTAGGGCAAGACAGAACAGTCCTTACGCGTTCCTGAAGCTCTTAACTCTTTGCAGGAGTAGAAAATCTCATCTTTCTCCTGAAGAGTGGCTAGTGGTTTCAAACCACTGAACTTGCAGTTAGCAGCCCAACTCAGAACCACTGCCACAGGGGTCTGTGTGCAATCTTAACAACAGAAACTCCCAAACTCCCAAAAGCAGTGTTTTAGGCTAAAGCAGTAGTGATTTTAATGTTTCTTTAAGAAAGCTTCATGGTCACAGATGGCTTCAGCTGTTCTTCCCCAGCCCTTTCCTCATGGGAATGTATCATGACTAGCCATCATAAGGGGTATAAGAATATTTAGAAGTTCATTCTTGTTTGGAAAATTTTTATTTGCTAGTCAAAATATTATCCTGATGTGCAAATTATGCCTGAATAAGCTTTAATTTTTATGGTCTTATTATGAATTTCGTTTTAACAGCCTCTAGGATCATTGCTTGGTAATCTACTAATTTTTAGTCTATTCCTTTTTTCGCATCAGAAATTAATCTATGATTCCCCAACTGTCTTTTCTTCTATTATGAATTAAATGACATTTATATTGCCCCAGTATGCTGATTCCATTCCCATTCCCAGCTGCTACTCAAGGTGACCAGCAGAGCATAAGCCATGTAATTTGCAGTTTCTCCTGGTACTCTGGGTTGGCATTTCCTAACCACAGGAGACAAGCCGATTTTGAGATTATACGTTCTTGCGAAGCACTCACCTACCTTGGGATTCAATTTCCTTCGCCAACATTACTTCCAGTTTTTTCTCAGGGGAGGCTTTTTCTTTAGGACACTAAAACACAACACAAGACAAAAACAAAATAAGAAGTAACTAAGTGGAGCATTTCTTTTATCCTGGTCATTTGTTTATTCCCTCTTCTCTATCCCCTTACTCCAACCCGACTCTACTGTGAGCGTCAATACCCTCTTTTGAACTCACAAGAGACCTGACCTTTAGGAAATGAGATAGCAGTCTCTTTTCTTATCCAGTTATTCAGCAAAGTAATTTTGATAAGGGACAAAATGAGCCAACCACAATGGAATTTCATGACAGCAGATTATCAATTTTTAAACTACAGTCCTGAATTCATCCACCATTCCTTGATCAGTTTACCACACAGTGGTGGTTGGTGTCTTGCTGTGCTGCTGGAAACTAGGGCGCCAGTAATGTCAGAGCCAGCAGAGTCAGCCATGGTGGATGGGTTTCAGCAGAGCCTCCAGACTAAGACAGTCTAGGAAGAAGTACATGAAAACTTGAACAATGGAAACCCATGAAGAAAGCAGCAGAATGTTACATAATTCCGTGCTGGATGATGGACCCCTCCGGGTGGAAGGCACTTCCAGTCCATTTGGGGAAGGGCTATCTCATATAACTGGAGTCAGCATTAGTGACTGGGATTGAGTAAGTTTTTTGAGATCTTCAGTTAATGATGTGACATGATTCAAAATGAGAAGACACAACTGTAACTATCCATTAATTATCAGGCCATAGAATACATGAAATATGAATCTAGGAAAATTGGAAATAATAAAAATTGAAATAGAATGTGTGGAGATTGCTCTCCCAGGCATCAATGAGCTGAAACGAACTGGTATTGGCCATTTTGAATCAGAAATCATATGGTCTACTGTGCTGGGTACCAAAAACTAAAGAGAAATGGAATCGTAGGCACCATCAAAATGAACATGTCAATATCTTTCCTGAAGTACAGTGCTGTAAAATAATATCTATATGCCTTCAAAAAAGACCAGTTAATATGGTTATTTTTAAATTTATGCGCTAAACACTAATACCAAAGAAGAAATTGAATATCATGAACAAACTTCTACAGTCTGAAATGAATCAAACATGCTATCATTGATAATTACTAGCGATTGGAATTCAAAAGTTGGACCAATTAAAAAAAGAGAAGGACCAACGCAAGATATTTTACAATGGAATACACAGGAATCGATCAAGAGCATTTGTGGACAGAAACACATTAGTCAGAAGAGGACCATGGGCTGACAGAGGACAAAGCATCTGTTGCTCATATGCAAGTTCAAGGTGAAGCCTAGGAAAATTCAAACAAGTCTATGAGGGCCACAGTAGTATCTTGAGAATATCACACTGAAATTTAGAGGCCATGTCAGAATAGATTTGATTCACCAAACACTAATCACTGAAGATGAGATACATTTTAGGCTGACAAGGGTAAAGTAAGTGAAGAAAATAGATGTCAAATGACATCTTGCTCTTGCATGTCAAGCCTCTAAAGTGACTGGAAGAAATGATGAGGTATAAGAACCGAAAAGACTTCACAGAGTGGCTTGAGAAGACAAAGTGAAGAACTGAAATAAAATGTGCAAAGACCTAGACTTAGAAAACCAAATGGAAGAATGTGCACGCGGTTTCTCAAGTTGAAAGGACCAGATGAAAAATTCGAACCTGTATCGCAATGTTGAAAAATTCGATGGACAAAATATTGAACAATGCAAGAAGCACCCAGGGAAGGTAGCAGGAACACAGTCTACAGTTACCGTTGCTGTATCAAACAGGATTTGTCGACCTTGAATCACTCCAAGATGTAGTATATAATCAAGAACTGAACATATGGCGGGAAGAAACTGGCAAAAGAAATGAGCAAAAACAACACTCCTTGAATTTTTGAAATGCCTATTAAGATATTTCGACAAACGAATACAGAACAGGAAGTCTGTATCAAGAAATCTGATGACAACCCACTGGTCAACAGACTGGAAAGGATCCACATTCCTGTCCATTTCAAAGAACAGTGATCCAATAGAATGTACAATGATCATAAAATAGCTTTAATATTATATACCAGCAACATTTTGCTGAAGATAATTAAAATATGATTGCAGCATTACATCAAGAGGAGTTGCTAAAAATTTAAGCCAAATTCTGAAGAACTTATCTAAGGAATGATATCATTGCTGGTGTCACATGGAGCTTGCCTGAAAGCAGAGACCAGCAGAAAAATGTTTAGTTGTGTATCATTGACTAGACAAAGGAATTAATTGTATAGATTGTAGCAAATTATGAATAGTATTATGAAGAATAAGAATTCACACCAGACTGCATGATCCTGAGGTGTCAGTGGGATCAGACATCAGGCATCAAAGACTCAGAACAAAAAATCATATCATTGCGAATGAGGGGGAGTGCGGAGTATAGACCCAAAGCCCATCTGTAGGCAATTGGACATCCCCTTACAGAAAGGTCGTGGGGAGGAGATGAGCCAGACAGGGTGCAGTGTAGCAACGATGAAACATACAACTTTCCTCTAGTTCTTCCCCTCTTTTGCTACCTCTGTGCCAAGCATGTGACTTTTCTCCCATGTCCTTCAGGAAATGGCTTAGAATGGATTGTTCTTGTTATGATTGAACTATTGAATTGCATTCTTGATATGATTGATATTCTTGATATGATATGTATGCTTGATATGATCGAACTATTAACTTGTATATTTTTATTATGTCCCAATAAAATATTTATGTGTTTTAAAAGAGAAATAATTTCCAACTCCAGCTTACCTAAAGTGATTTCTACCAGAAGTCTCCTCTCTTATTTTCAATCGTTAGAATCAAAGCCTCGTATTCTCATGTTGGATTCCCCGGGTGGCGTGAAGGATTGAGCTACTCAGAAAGTGGCCCTTGGAACCCCTCTGAAAATCTTATGGCATTGAGGTCTATTTTGTTTCTCTTTTTGTTTTTCTTTGTACCCATCCTGTTTACTCTAACTTACTCAGATGTTCAATCCTGCTCTAAAAATGTACATAGGTAGACCAGCAGAAGTAAAGCTAATTGATGGACTTGGGGTTAGGCTCCTGGGAAGGGCAGCATATACAAGAACTAGCCATTGAGCTGGGTTTCAGTTTGCTGAAGGAGGGTTTAGTGTCAAATGCCTTTACTTGAGCCTATCGCTGTCCAATTAGGAACCCTGGTGGTGCAATGATTCCACGCTCATTTGCCAATGGAAAAGTCAAAGGTTTGAACCCATCCAGGGCTGCTTTGCCAGAGAAAAGGCCTGCTGACCTCCAATCCTAAAGGTTGCTGTTGTCCTATGAGTCGGAATGGACTTGACGTCACAAATCAACAGCAGAGATTACCACGGTAGAGGAGATGGCCCCATTATTTTTTTTATTTTTTAAGGCTGGGTCTTTTGAGAAGCAGGTCAGCAGGACTGCCTTTGGACTTGCTTCTGGATGGATTCCAGTTGCCAGTAGCACTCAGCTAGTGGTTGAGTGCTTAGCCCTTTGAGACACCGAGGGACTCCAGATTCGTACTACTTACCTTAATACAGTGAGCATCATTCCATTGTAGAGAAGAAGGAAAGAAAGAAACCAAGCCACAATTTGACAGATTCTTCTGAGGGGACAGGGGATTCCACAGAGGTCTCTAACTGAGGTAGAATGCACATGAGAACAAGTAGGTGCAAAGGCGACGAGGTGGAGACACAGTGATCATAAAATCACAGAGGCTCCCCACCCCTTTTAGTGACAGAATGGTTGTTAGCTACGAACGCACTTAACGTTTACCTCCTGTAAAGAATGTAACCGTATCCAGTCATCTGGGTTTAGGAAGGGCTTCGAGCTCCATGATCCCCAAATTCATGAATGCCCTAGCGTTTCGAAGCTCTTCTCAGACTTCATTACGGTTGCTATCCTAAACACTGATGCCAGCATACAGAGGGGTCAGATCTTGGTGGGGACGCTCAAGCGTGGGGTGTCCTCCCCAATTTGAGATTATGTAAGACCACCCTTGACTCAGTTTCACCTTTTTTCCCTGCAGGCACTGCTGCACCCGTGAGCTTTGTACAGGTAGAACTGGGGAAGTTCTCTTCTGTCAGTCACTGGGAGCTAAAATCAACCTAACACCACGAATCTGACAGCAACATATGTCTCTTGTATTTCACTTGGGGATTGTATGTCTTTCATGTTTTATTGTGGAGTGGGTGGAAATTTACAGAGCAAGTTGGTTTTCTGCTCAATATTGCACACCTATTCTGTTTTGTGACACCGATCACAAGCCCCATGATCTCCTAACATTCACCCCACTTCATTCCAGTGTTTACCATTACCTTTTGACCTTATTTCCTGACCCTTCTGCTTTCGAGCATTATCCTTGGGCAAAATCTGCCCCTGGGGGCAGTTAGATAGAGAAGTAATGGAATAGAGGTGGGAATTTGTTAAAACCCCACCAGGTGTGCATCGGTAGGGGGAGAAACCTCAAGGAAACCTTTTCTCCCTCCAGGAACTGTTCTGAGGCGATCTCCCTGGTTCCTCAGGAAGTCTTGGCTTGGCTTCAATTGCCCACTACAAAAATCAGGACGACACGTGATCATTGAATTGGTTCTCTCTCCTTTGTTTCACGCTCCCTCTGCTCTCATACTTGTTATCTCAGATTGCGCCTCCGAAATCACAAGAAAGTCCCGGTCTCAGGTGCTGCTTTCTGGGGAGATCTCAGGCTAACACAAAAGCACAGGGAGGAAAAGTGGGGAAGAAGAAAGGGTGGGAACAAGATGAGAAGGGATACACTTATTTATCTTGAACTATAGCCACAAAAGGATTTGCGGCAATTTATGAAAAATGAAGAAGTATAATAGACCAAGATGCATTCGCACAAAAAAAAAAAAGCAAGCTACATTCTAAAAGAGAATGCATCAATAGTCCAAGTTTGGATAAAATCATGGCGATTAAATGGAACATTTAGAACTGAATTTCCTAAATGTCAGGGCAAAAAATGGAAACTTGATGGCTCCTGTAGCTTTCATTGTCTTGTTGTTGAAAGTAAACCAATAAATCAGCAGAGGCAAATGTTCTTCTGATGCTGAACTTCATGAGAAATTGGATCAGCATGTTTGTTTGCTTTTTATAGATGGGACAGAGAAGAATATATTGAGTGATGTCCTAATAACACTGATCACAAATTGCAGAGACATTTTATGGAAGCTATTAGTTCTTCATCAATACCAAAGATATTTTTTAGACTTTTCTAAAAAAGAAAACCAATAAAGCATAGCTCTTGGTTATTTAAAATGCACAAAATGTACTTAAATGTAAACTATTTGGAATGTGAGAAAAATGACCATAGCTCGGAAAAGAATTTTTAAAAAATCATCACTCTCCCAAACTTCAGTTGACTCAAAATGTTCCCAAAAGCAGTAAATCTTGAGCAAAACTGGATTCTGATTACCTTTGCACAAGCTAAGGTAATTCAATATGGCAATCTCAGATAACTAACTGAATTCATGTGTCGAGCACCATTAGCCATGCAAATACGACAGGTTTATTGACAATATCACCATTCTTTCCTACCCCTATGGTGGACTTCCCAAATTATTATGGTATTCTTCCCTTCTGATATTAGAAGAAGCCTCTGAATTTCACACAGAACATCAGCCATGGAAAAAACTCTAGATGTTGTAGAAGAACCGAATGCTATTTGCTTTTAATTATGCATGTTAAACATTGGAACATGTTTGCTAATTCTTTTCAATTGGACCACTCAAACCAGATGCATCACTTATTCTTCTTCAGGCAATTCCAGGAGCCCCCAAATCCAGAATTTAAATCTCTATAAAATATAACTGCTCATAAAAGTTCACTATATTCAATATATAGAACAAATAAGGAGTGAAAATGGAACGAAATCCCAAAGATAAATAAGACAATTAACATGCACAATGAGACACATTTTATTAAATGTTTTTAAAAATGTTCCCATATGGGAATGAAGAAAAAAAACTATAGGCAAAGGAAAATTCTTGACCCTAATGGACCAGTTTGCCATAAATGTACAACAAACATCAATAAATGTCAATATTCACCAAACATTTTTAATTTGATAATATACAATATCTTCTCGATGAAATGAAAAGTACATTATTGTTGTTTGTGTATAAAGCATGAATTAAGAAAAACATACTCTTCTATAAACTTTAAATGGAATCTTCTTCATCTTCTCTGTGACTAGGTTGAAAAAATGGGTACAATGTGGATATTTCATTGACAACGACAAATAATGTCAGTCTAAAATAGATTTGTAAAATCTTGAATACGTAGTACAACCCAAATACTGATTGATTAAGGTTCTAATGCTACATGTGGTTGTTAGGTAATCGGCGCCATTTCACAGAAATCCTTTGTACACCAAAAGGAAATACTGCCTGGCCTTATGCATCCTCACAACGGTCCTTATGTTTGAGCCCATTGTTTCAGCTACTGTGTCAATCCACCTTGTCCTTGACCTTCCTCTTTCTACTTTACCAAGCAGGTGTCCTTCTCCAGGGACTGGTTGCTCCTGATAACATGTCCAAGATACGTGACACAGTGCCATCATCACAGCTTCTCAGGAACATCCTGATGGTTCTCCCAAGGCGGATTTGTTTGTTCTTTCGGCAGCCCACACTACTTTCGATATTCAGCACCAGCACCATAATTCACGTGCATCAATTCTTCCTAATTCTTCCTTATTCCGTGTCCAACTTCCACATGCAAATAAGGCGGTTGGAAATACCATGGCTTGGATCAAGCGTGCTTTATTCCTCAAAGTAACATCCTGGCTTTCCAACATTTCCAAGAGATCTTGTTCAGCAGATTTCCCCAATGCAATACGTCGATTGATCTCTTGACTGCTGCGTCCAGGAGCACTGATGGTGGACACGAGCAAGATACAATCCTTAACAAGTTCGATCTTTTCTCTGTTTCTCATGATGTGACCTACTAGGTCAGCCGTGACGATGTGGGTCTTCTTTACATTGAGTCACAATCCATAATGAAGGCTCAATTCTTGATCTCCATCAACAAATGTTGCAAGTGCTCCTCACTTTCAGCAAGCAAGCTTGTGTCACCTGCATGCCGCAGGTTGTTAACATGCATTCCTCTAATCCCGGTGCCGCATTCTTCTTCGTGTAATCGTTTCTGTGATGATTCGCTCATCACACAGACTGAACATGTATGGTGAGAGGATACAACTTTGACACACTCCTGCTTTTAAACCATACAGTATTCCCTTGTACTGTTATAAGCAAACCGAATGCTACAGAGCTTCTAATTTGTAGACATTGTCACATATAAATAGAAAACAGTAAGTAAGAGTAAAGACAACTACAGTCTCTGTCAGCAGAAGTTGTATAATGTGAAATAATACTGTAATTAAGTAGTTATACATGGTAAATTAAGACACAGCTTAATGAGATCTCTTTTCCGAAACAGTATGTGAAAACACTAACATTGTCTCAATAATCCTTATCTATTAGCCTAAGAAAGGAACCATGGTGTTGTCGTGGTTACATATTGGCTTATTAATCACAAGATCAGCAGTTCAAACCCCCAACTGCTCCATGGGTCAAAGATGAGGCTTTCTACTCCAGTAAAAAGTTACCGTCTCAGACACCCACAGGGGCAGTTATAGCTTGTCCTATAGGGTGGCTATGAGTTGGAACTGATTCTATGGCAGTGAGTTTGGCTTGGGTTTATTAGCCTGGAAATAGGCATTTCTTACAAGGCATAGAGAGTTTCTAGGGAGATTAATTCTAGGCTATGAGTTTTGTTTATCAGGAAGGAAGTAAATGTTACAAGCATAAGGAGAACTTTGGCTAATAGTTTTCTAAAATTGAAGGTAACCATTTATTTATAATAGTGCAATATAGTATGAATTATTTAGTACTTAGAGCCATATGCTATTAGCACCATAGGGGACTTTAGAGATTTCCTGGTTCAAAGGTTTCTAAACAGGATTATCTGGAATCCTGGGGCGCCTCAGAGGCACCAGGGGGCCTGCCCACTCACCTCTGCTTTGGGTAGGTCAGTTACAGTTTTTGGTTTAATATAGTAGAATAATTGGTTTTAAAGAGAAATATTTTTTTTTTGCTAAAACATAGCACAATAGCACGTATCCTCTCCTTTAACCATGAAAATTCTAGGAACCTGTGATGGAAAAAGGTTTTTTCAAGACCTTTTGCTGCTGTTGTTGCTGAGTCCAGTCGCAATGTCCTTTGGACTAGAGTGTGACTTCCCATCACCACCTTTCAGTAATGTAACCATTATTTTAAAATGTGTAATGCATTTACAAACATAGAAAAAGGTCTAGAGCAAAGCTTACCACAAATGGTTATGTGTCTTCCCCAGTACAGCCCAGGATGAGAAGACAGCTTGGTTCATCACTTGTGGTCCCTGGGTGGTGCCAACAGCTCCCGGTGGACTACTCACCAGCAGTGCTGTTTGTTAGGGGCCATCAAGCTGGTTCTGACTCTGAGTTGCCCCAAGCACAGCAGCGCAACCACTGCCTGATGCCTGTACTGTCCTAACAAGCCTTGCTGTGTTTGAAGCTCGTTGCTCCAGCCAGTGTGACTGTGTCACTTCATCGCAGTGATGATCTCCCTCTTCTGTGCTTCCCCTCTTCTACACGAAGCAGGCATCCTCCTCCAGGGACCCGTCGCTCTTGATAACAGGTCCCATGTATGTGAGATGAAGTCTTGCCATTCCTGTCCCTAAGCAGCTTTCTAGCAGTACTCCTCCCAGACCAATTCATTCATTCTTCTGTTAGTTCATGTTATGTAGTCAACATTTTTTGCCAACACCATAACTCGAAGTTGTCTATTCTTTTCTTTTTTTGGCATCTATTCTTTATCCACCATCCAGTTTTCACATGCAAATGACTGGGAAAATCATGGTTCGTGTGTGTTGGGCACATCTTAGCCTTCAAAGTGAGATTTTTGCTTCTGAAAACTTCAGAGATCGTTGGCTCGCTTGCAGTAGATTTTCTCGATGCAATCCATCATTTGATTTTATCAACTGTTGCTTCCAGGAGGGTTGATTGTGGACCCAGGTAAAGTGAAATCCAGCAGATCCTGGAACAAAAGGTCTGCTTGCCCTGTGGCTGTTCAGAGGACAGCGAAGGGAATCCGATGGGGCAGTTCTACTCGATTCCATCAGGAGCTGCCGTGAGGCAGGATCAGCTGGAAGACAACAGATCACATGTAAGGGGACTTCATGGTTCGTGGGAAAACCCCACTCTCTCTTAATTCCACATTTCCCTGAGTTTTATGAAGCCCCTTTATGATCTGAATTTTTAAAAATCATTTTATTGGGGGCTCTTACATCTCTCATCACAATCCATACATTCCTCCAATGTGTCAAGCATATTTGCACATATGCCGCCATCATCATTTTCAAAACATTCTCTTCCAACTTGAACCCCTGATATATGGTCCCCATTTCTTCCCCCTCCCTCCCCACCCAACCTTCCTCATGAACCCTTTATAAGTTATAAATTATTTCACCATATCTTATATTGTCCTCTGTCACCCCTCACCCACTTTTTTACTTTTCATCACCCCTCAGAGGAGGTTCTAGGTTTATCCTTGTGATCAGTTTCCCCTTTCTCCCCCAACCCTCTCCTAATCCTCCTGTATCTCTACTTCCTTGTTGATTCTGCGGGGTTTATCTACCCTGGATTCCCTGTGTTGTGGGCTCTTAACTGTAGCAGGGTGCATGTTCTGGTGCTATGCTGCATCCTAACTGGATCATTTCTTCCCTGTGACCCCTCTGTAGGGGGGTGTCCAATTGTCTACAGATAGGCATTGAGTCTCCACTTCATGCCTCTCCACCCCCATTCACCTTGAGTATGATTTTGATCTGGGTCTTAGATGCCTGGTACCTGATCCCATTGACACCTCATGATCGCACAGGCTGGTGCATTTCTTCCATGTGAGCTTTGTTGCTTCTGAACTAGATGGTTGCTTATTTATCTTCAAGCTTTTAAGACCCCAGATGCTATATCTTTTGATCGCCAGGCACTATCAGTTTTCTTCATCACAATTGCTTATGTACCCACTTTGTCTTCAGCGATGGTGTCAGGGAGGTGAGCATATGATCTGAATTCTTTGGGAAAAAAAAACTTTCTTTTCATCTGGTTGAATTCCTCTTTTTGAATTTTAACAGTTTTATTGACATAGGATTAACTAATGTACAAGTCGATAGGTTAAATTGATTTAAAAGAGCTGTGTAATCACCACCATCATCAATTTTAGATCATTTACTTCATTCTTGTACTCATTAGCTTCCCATTTCCCCCAACCTCCCCTTCTATAACCTGTAGAAAACATTGATCCTGTTAGTGTCCCTATAGCTCTACCTGTCGTGGATTCCACAAAGAGAAAAGCATATAAAAACAAATAAATAACAACAAAATCAAAATAAAACAGAGGAACACTACAAATGAAAAGAAAGCAGAACATAATAAAAACTAGAACAAATTTTAAATGAGTCAAAATGGAGGACAAATGACAAGGTGTTAAATTTTAACCTAATTGTGTCTATATTAGTCATTTTCCAATGCATTCCGATCAGATTCATTGGAGAAATAACCCAGGAGGGACCTGGCAAGTGCATTTGGGCCTTTCACTGTCATCTATTGTGACTTCTTTTTCCCTCTCCACAAAATTTGTGGAAATAACTCTTAGCTGAATTTTACTTCTGTGGTTTTGTGTATTTTAAAAATATGTTCATTATCAAGGGTTCACAAGGGAGGGGGAACGGGGAGGGAGGGGGAGAAATTAGGAGCTGATATTAAGGGCTCAAGTAGAAAGCAAATGTTTTGAGAGTGATGATGGTAACAAATGTACAAATATGCTTGACACAATGGATGGATGTACGGATTGTGAGAAGAATTGTATGAGTCCCCAACAAAATGATTGAAATAAAGGATTAAAAGAAGAAAAAGAGGTAAAGAAAAGGAAATGAGTAGACTAGGACTAAGTTATGTGAAAATATGGTTGTCTCAGAGAGCAGAAATATTTGGATACTTTGCTGAAAAGGATTAGTCAAGGCATTTTGAAGAGATGAGAGCCGATCTAAGAAAGGAAGAGAGAGATGGAAAAGAGATGACTGATATGTGTTGATTAAAATCAATGCACTTGAACTCAATGACTGCAAAGTTCATTGAACCATTAATCTACTTAAGCTACTTTTGCCTAACATCATCTAGAAAATTAGCTTTTGATAATTGCATTCAACTGGATGTGGTGCAGTTACACGTGAGTTCTATGAATAAAGAGAATTTATTAATAGGCAGTAGGCAGCTCCCATGGAGAAAGATGGGACTTCCTACTACTGTAAAGAGTTAGTGTTTCTGGTGGTGAGAATCACATCACCGTGAATGAGGGGGAGTGCGTGATGGGGACCCAATGCCCATCTGTAGACAGCTGGACATCCCTTCCAGAGGGGTAATGGGGAGGAGATGAGTCACTCAGGGTTCAGTGTAGCAACAATGAAACTCAAAACCTTCCTCTAGTTCCTGAACGCTTCCTCCCCTCCCAATCATCATGACCCCAATTCTACCTTGCGGACCTGGTTATACCAGAGGATGTACAGCGGTGCAGTAGGGATCTGGAAACACAGGGAATCTAGGACGGATGAACCCCTCAACACCAGCGTTTGGAGTGGCGACACCAGGAGGGAAGGGGGTGTAGAAAGGGAGAACCGATCTCGGAGATCTATATGTAACCTCCTCTCTGGGAGATGGGCAACGGGAAGGTGGATGAGGGGAGACACCGGGCAGTGTAAGATAAGATAAAATAATTATTTATAAACTATTAAGAGATCAGGGGGGAGGGGGGAGTAGAGAGGGAGGGGGAGGGGGAAAAAAGGGAAATCGAGCTGATTCCAGGAACCCAAGTGGAAGGTGAATTTTGAGAATGACGAGTGCAACGAATGTATAAGGGTGCTTTGCTCAATCGATGTATGTATGGATTGTGATAAGAGTTGTATGAGCCCCAATAAAAAGATTTATTAATAAAAAAAGAGTTAGTGTTTCAGAAACCCACTGGGAAAGTTTGACCCTTCTTACAGGGATGCTATGAGATGGCAGCAACTCAATAGCAGTACGTTTTTGTTGTTTCGGTTTGTGTACACAGTGACACTACAGAAACTGAACAGTAGGCTGCTCTAAAAGGAAAATCAAAGAATATTCACTCATCGAAAACCTTTCTGGTTAAACACGCTCAACAGATTGAATGTATGCAAAGAAAAACGAACAGTCCGTTCAAACAAAGTCACCTGGGAATACAAAAAAACTATATATTCATATTTATATATATTTATGAATGAACACTTCGAGTCCTTTGAATAGTGCTGAGATGCAAAAGTCACTCTAAAACAAATGATCTACTCTGTGCCTATGAGAACAGCTTACATAACGCATTGACCTGATGTCTTTACTTGTTGACTCGCCCCTAAGGATGCATGCTCCTTAGGGCAAGGCTTTCAACCCTTCCTCATCTATTTTTCATCCCTCAGCATTCTCATAGGCCTGTGGAAGATGTGCTGTTAATATTTATTTTGTGAATGAATGCACGAGTGAATAACTATGAATGACTCTATATAGTGAACCTCTGGGTAACTCACACTTTCCCGTCTCTTTGTCAAAGTCTGCACTATGGCAAACATTTTTGCTTCAATTAACTTTGTGGCAAAAGAAGAATTATATATACAGAGTTCTTACTTGATGCTTTCCGCATCATTTTAGTTCCTTCAAAACAGTATTTAAGACCAAATTCATTTTATTCTAACTCACATCGAATGGCATAAAATCAAAACGGGACATGCTGTCAACAATTTGGTTCCACCACATGACACTATATGGGGTTTCTGATACTACAGATCTTTAGGGGAGCAGACAGCCTTGTCTAATGCTATAGACAGTAGAACTGCAACCTAAACAAGTGTATCCTGTGGATTTCCTTTACGTATTGAAAGACTAGTGTGGAGGCAATGTTTGACTTCCTTTTACTTCACAAAAAGGAAAGAATCAAACTCCATTCCAACTCCAGACTGATTTCCACGTGCAGAAGTTTGACATGCCTCCACCCTCCAACCCATGGGGGCATCAGCTGCCCTTCACACAGGACTCTAGCGATCCCACAGAACTCACAGGCCATACTCAGGATTGTGGGGTTTCATAAGGAAGTCAACACATTAAAATTTAAGGTCAGAAATGCTCTGGATACAATTCTTCCATCATGAGGGCCTTTCCTCAGTCTTGATCGCAGATTCCCTGGTCTTTAGTCTCAGCCCACAAGCCAGGTGGCCTTTGCCCGATTCTGGCAAGTGTTACAAAGCTCCTTTAGTGTTGCCAGTAAATGCCCAAAGGATACTATCCTCCACCATAAACCTTAGCCTGAAGGCACCCAGTTCTAGCTCCTTGGGTCAAGAAATCTAACTCTTGATTAAGTGTCCTGGGGAATCCCATTCTGCATATGACCCTTCTGCCTGAAGGCATTCAGCTTCACTTGCTCCATGGGCCAGGAAGGCCACTCTCTGTCTCATGCTCCGGCTCTTGGTTCTGCTTTGCAACTCATTTATGTCGTAGCTGTGTCTCAGGATCAAGGGCGTTCTGGGCACAGCGATCTCAGGTTTAAGGACTCGTTGTACTGCTAGCTCTTCCTTCTTGATGGCAGTGAGGTCCTTCTGCTTCTATGATGGCAGTGAGGTCCTTGTGCTTCTACGATGGCAGTGAGGTCCTTGTGCTTCTACGATGGCCTAGAGCATACCCCGTGAGACAGCCAAATGGACCAAGGCCTTGCGAGAGTTCCACTCACTGTATTGGGTGGTCTCACCCAGTCGTTGGAGGGTGTTACTAAGGCTGGGTCCGAGAGAGCCACATCAAGCAAATCACCACGCCAGTCACACCTTCACCTCCAATCAAAACCAAAACATTCATCTATAACCACTACACATACATATCCACGAGAATAAGGCCAATACTGCATCTTGTAAATTCTTGGCAGAAAAATAATAATAGATATTACTGAATGAGGCCTGACCATGTGCCAAGGTGCACTGGTGACATAGTTGGTTATGCTTTGGGCTGTAAACTGCAAGCTCAGCAGTTCAAACCTATCAGTCGCTCCTCAGAAGAAAAATGAGATTTTCTGCTTCCCTGGAGAAGTGCGGGCTCCTACCCTGCCCTGGAGTGTCTCTGTGACTTAGAATTGACTTGATGGCAGTGAGAGGTTTTCTTACTTAAGTTTATTTTGTGGCCACGTGCCAAACACAGTGCAAACAACTTACACAGATGACTCCACTTGATCTTTACGGCGTTTTCATGAAATCAGGGCTATCCTTTGTCCCATTGTGCAGTTAGGGCGACGGAGGGTTCCGGATGCTAAGGCCGTCGAGTGACGGAGGCTGCTTGGAAGCGGCTTATCTGAAGACACGCTCCATGGACAGTCTTCCCTGCTGACTTTCTCCCGACCGCTTGACGTCAGTGATGTTGCTCACACGGCGGATGAGGACGTTGGCATTCTTCCCGGAAGCCTGGCCAAGCCAGCAGCCGTCTGTCTACACGCTCGCCCTTTACAGAGCAGCTCTCTTCTTAGTGCAATCTGGATTCGTTGAAAAGAGTCTCGGCTCTCCTGTTAATTTACAAATGTGAAAGACCAGTGACGTGTGAGAGTGAGACGGGTATTAAAAAATACGCGAACATATGCAGAGGACACTGACAAGAGGCAGACTGTGCAGCGCTGCTCAGGATGAGAGCTGCCCTGTCGCATTCCTACTGGGGACATCTGCGCCTGCACCAAGCTGGCTCCGAGGAAGGTTTCGAGCCAAACTGCCAGCAGACCCCTTCCTGCACAGTCGGCGGGGTGCTGTTGTTCACCAGCACCTGCCTGCAAATACATTTGTTTTCTGTTGCCGCATGCATCATCCGAATGGTGCAGTGTCACCATCTAATAACACCTTTGCAGTCTCTCCCCAGCAGGGGCTCTGCTTGGCTCTTTTAATCTTCTCGCCCTCAGTAGGAAATAACTATTATTCCCCTCACAAATTAAATTGTATTACCAGGTAGCACCATCTGGGGCAATGCCGGCTGAGTAAAATTGATGGCGAACACAGACAGAAGAATGGGAATGTCCTTAGCTGTCTTCGAGGAAGAGAGGTTTTATTTCAAAAGCAGTAACCAAATGAGGCATTCGCCCCGGCCTCACGTGGGCAACCTGGTGTCCCTGACTAAATCCAAAGGCATGAACGGCACAGAAGAGACCCCACTGGCTCCGAGCCAACTCATTTAGGTGACCTCCATCAGCAACTCCATCACACGACTCATGGGAATCGGAAGCACCTCTATCTTCCTGTACCTACACTTGAATTAATAACTGCTTTCACAGGAGGTGTTGCATTCACCTATTTAAATATGCCCACGTGCAGCCAGTAGGGTGAGCTTTCAAATGACTAACTCGAAGCTCTTCAGGAAAGTACTCAAATGACATACCAATGAGGCATGTTGTGGAGAACATTAGCAAACGGCAGGGATCCTGATGCCTGTTTCTGCCAGGAAGATGCCATAGAAGGTTAAAAGCCAGCCTTGAGATTCATAAATCATGAATTCAGTCTTCTGCTAAGTCCCGGTGTCCATGCTGTGGTGGAGCCGTCCAGTTGGCAGCAACTAGGACATATTCAGCTGGCTGGTGTCATCACCCCCCTCTCAGCTAACCTTCACCCCCCTCCCCCCAGCGGGGTCCTTGAGACACTGGTGCTGCCTACTGGCACTCCCGGAAACGCCATACTGGGAAAGGAAGGGTCCTGTAGACTTCCAGGCTCTGCACCTCTGTGCCATTTCTCAGAATAATGTGATGAAGCACGCCCATATCATAGCCAATCAGAAGGGATCAGGGCCCCATTGGGTTTGCTGCTTGAGAGAAGAGTGTGAAAGCAAATAGCTGCAAAAAGAATTCAGGTGGGGAAGACTTTGATGGCATCTCGGATCGTTGTCTTCCCAGTGTTTGGGGAATACTGGCAGAAATAAAGAGCTCAGCTTTTACCCTGATCACTGCCCTTTCTCTCCGGATCGAGCCCCTGCGCAGTGGTGTCAATCATCGCAGAAACAAGAGGAGGACTTCCGTGCCACCAAGTCCCAGTGACCATGGAGGACAGAGTGGAACTGTCCCCATGGATTCCTGAGACTGTAACTCTTCACAGGAGTAGAAAGCCTCATCTTTCTCCTGTGGAACGGTTGGTGGTTCGAACTACTAACCTCGAGGGTAGGGGCCCAACACATAACACACTACACCACAAAGGCTCCGAGTTTCCTGCAAATCAGTTTCATCATCTATCTGGCTCATGGCAAAATCAGCCAAGCCTCTGTCGAACCTGTGCGTTCTTGTAGTCCCCGTTCGAGACACACAGTAAATGTTCTGTGGATAAATGCTGGTTGAATAACTGACTGGGGGGATGAAAAAATGGATGGCTCTGCATACGCTTCATTAGAAGTGTGGGTTCTTAGGATAATTCACTGTCTGTTTGTCACAAGGAAGCAGGCATGATTAGAGCAGATGTTACCAAGCCACCGCAGTTAGCTTTCCTCTGTTCCTTGAAGACAGCTGAGGACATCGGAAAAAATTATTTTTTTTTCATTTTTCAATAAAATGAAATCACATGTGCATTTCAAAATGTCAGCCTCTGTTGCTGGCTGTGCTGTTGCCTTGGTAACATAGACGATGACATTCTAAGCGATGGTCTCTGCCATGGCATCCATTTGAGAGTTCCCCTGCGGAGCTCCACAATGAGAGACGGCTCTGGTGCATCCTGAGCCACCCCCTGGTTTGCACCTGAACATGTGTGCAGGTGTGTGTGTGTGTGTGTGTGTGTGAGACAATGAGCTTCATCTCATGTTCATTCTCTCTATTATTTGGGGACAAAGCAATTATTTAGTTGCTGAGTAATTACTTGACCCTCCTCCTTCATTTGCTTCAATTATGCACGCAGTAGACGGCACATTGCTGAGGAAAACACCCTCAAGAGTGCTGAGGACCAGACTCTGAGATTTATCCGACTAGAAGAGCCCTTTAACTATTAGAGGAATCGCACATACTTGTATACTTTTGTTATTGCTAAGCAGACACAAGTTTTATAAAAATGTCCTCTGCTGGTTGTACACTGGTACATATGAGGGCTGGAGGCACAGGGAATCCAGGGTGGAGTATACCTTCAGGACCAAGGGTGTGAGGGACGATGCTGGGAGAGTGGAGGGTGAGTGGGTTGGAAAGGGGGAACTGATTACAAGGATCCACATGTGACCTCTTCCCTGGGAGAGGGACAGCAGAGAAGGGGGGAAGGGAGACTCCGTATAGGGCAAGATATGACAAAATAACGATGTATAAATTACCAAGGGCACATGAGGGAGGGGGGAGAAGGGAGGGAGGGGGAAAAAAGAGGAACTGATGCAAAGGGCTTAAGTGGAGAGCAAATGCTTTGAGAATGATTGGGGCAGAGAATGTATGGATGTGCTTTATACAATTGGTGTATGTATATGTATGGATTGTGATAATAGTTGTATGAGTCCCTAATAAAATGTAAAAAAAGAAAAGAGGAGAAAAAAAGAAAATTATTAGGGCAAAGAATTTACCGATGTGCTTTATACAATTGATGTATGTATATGTATGGTCTGTGATAAGAGTTGTATGAGCCCCTAATAAATTGTTTTAAAAAAAAGTGTCCTCTGCCATAATGTTAAGGATACTTGGTGCTAGATGCTTGCTACTAACTGAAAAGGCAGTGGTTCAAATGCGCAGCAGCTCAGGGAGAGCAAAGACGTGGTGACCCAATGGCATAAAGGTAACTGGATTAATAATTACCTAGGGGCATGGTAAGGTGGGTTGTGGGGAAATGGGTGCTAACAACCACGTGTATGAGAACAAAATGTTCTGAAATTAGTTGTCTGATGATTGCCCAATGCTGCTTAATATGACTGAACTAATTGGCATAGTGGTTACACATTAAGTTGTTGAACACAAGATCAGTAGTTCAAAATCACCAGGTCCTTGGCGAGGGGAAAATGAGGCTTTCTATGCCTGTTATGTGTTATCGTCTCCGGGCAGTTCTATTCTATCCTATAAGATCGCCATGAGTCTGAGTGATGACAGTGAGGGGAGGGGAAGTATTACATTGTATGCCATGTGAATTATATGCCAATAAAACTATTCAAAAAAGAGAAAATTCCTGTTCAAGAGGACAATAGAAGTAAATTCCAAACAACAATCTCATTGCCATCAAGTCATTTCTGACTCATTGTGACCTGATGGGACAGTAGAACTGCCCCTGTGAATTTCCAAGACTTGTACAAGTCTTTACATGAATAGACAACCTCATCTCTCATTTATGGAGGAGCTGGTGGTTTCAAACTGCTGACCTTGAGGGTTGCAGCCTGATGCATAACCACTCTACCACCAGGGCACAAGAAGAAAGGTGATTCTAACTTGACACCAGACCAGGTAGATGTGGTAGTTACATAATCTGGTATCAATTTGGGATTTGAGATGATTGAGAGTGAAGGGGTGGAGTCTAATCTGTCAATCATAGCCAATAAGGCCTCTGTGTGGGCACAACCTTCTCCTGAGAATTCTGGAAATTCCTGCTATTTCTTCCTTGAAGGCGGGAGACATTCTCTCTCTGCTCACTTCCTGTTAGACATTCCTGAGGAGAAGGCACATTGACCTACCCTGATGCAGACCTCTGGAGGCAGAGAAACCATGTAAAGACCCCTACCAGCACTCAGATGCTTACAACGCCACTGGATCCATAGGTAGGGATGCTTTCTTAATGTGTAGCTTCTCTTGAATATAAACCTCTTTCTTATTCACATATGAGTGTCTAAATTTGTTTCTCTAATCTACCTGGACTAACACAATAGATTTCCTCAAGACAGAGTCCAAACGTGCCTCCAAGGGTTCCGCCCACAGCACTCTACTTCTCTGCTAGGTTTGAAAATCCATTGCCACAGTCATATAGGACTCAAGGACAACACTCTTGATTACCGAGGTTTATTAGGGAAGTTAACAGTTAGAATAAATCGAGTTCTGAAAAGCTTCAGGATACAATTCTTTGGTCCACAGCACCCCTTCTTTGGTCCTTTCCCCCTCAGCCATGTGGCCCCTTTGCCTAAGCAATGCTTTAGCCAGTGCTACAAAGCTTCTTCAGCAGGATCCACGCCAAAGGCCACTCCACTCTGCAAGCCTGCCCTTGGCCTCGAGCTACTCCGTTTTACTCATTCCGTGTAAATTCCCAGCCCCTTTCTCTGGCTTCCTGCTGCTACTGCTGCTGTTTCCTCTTCCCCAGACGAGGCTCTTGGTGTCCTCCGCTCTCTTGACCCTTCATTCTTAGTGCTCGTGAGAGTCTCTTTTTCTGCTTCTGAAATGTCTTGCTTTATACTCGGCAGAGTGGCAAAACTGACCACTCCCTGAGATAGAGCCCTCTGTCCTTCATTTCATGTCCCCATTCAATCACTGACCGGGAGTTACGAAGACAGTACAAGAGTCATACCAAATAACTTTACTTCACCCCACATCTCATAGTATGAGTGAACCTAGAGAACATTATACTGAGTGGAATTAGTCAAATTTAAGAGAAAAATATTATATGAGACCAGTACTGTAAACATTTTAGAGAAGCTCTACACAGAAACCAACATTATTTGAAGGTCACCAAGGGTGGATAGTCAAACGGGGGCAAATCACTAATTGGAGTATAGACATATGAGGGGTACCCCCAAGAAACCAGAATTTTTTCTACAAAGCTATGTATTTAATAATATTTTTAAATAAAAACACTTTATCACCTTCAAAGGACTCTCCATTATACTTAATACATTTGTCAAATCTGAGATTCCATTCTTGGAAACATTTTTCAAACTCATCTATTGGATAGCTGACAGCACCTCCCTCATTTTCTCCCCACCTCTTCTATGTCACAAAATCGCTGTCCCTTCATGTCCCTCTTCATTCTCAGAAACAAAAAGAAATCACAGGAGCAAGGTCAGGTGAGTAAGGTGCATGGGACAAGAGAGGCATGCTGGTTTTGCCAAACACTGGCACACTGAGATGGCTGCGTGAGCAGGCACATTACCATGGGGACAAAACCAGTCCTCCATCTGCCACAAATCAGGCCTTTTTGGTTATTCACTGTTACGCAATCTTTTCAGAACTTCTAAATAGAAAGTTTGGTTAACAGTCTGACCTGGTGGAATAAACTCCAGTAGACATTTTGGGTCATTTGGGAAGCTGACAACATCCAGAACTAGGTTTGCAATCAATTGACCTTTCACCTTTCTTGAAATGAGAAAACCACTCATACATTTGAGTTTTTCCCATAGCACTGTCCTTGTAAGCTGTGTTCAACATCACAACAGTTTCTGCAGCTCTTTTCCCAAGCAGGAAACAAAATGTCACAGCTTCACGCTGTTCTCTTAAATTAGCCATCACAAAAAATGAGGCTTGAGCGAAAATGCTTTGATGAAAAACTTTACGGTGACCACAGAGAACCTTCGTAGGTGATGCCATTGGGTGCACTATCTCAGGGTGAGTTGCTTCATGCTTGCCTAGTGGGAAAATCGCTATTAAGAAAGCTCTTCCCAGCAGAACATTTTTCCATTTCAGGGGGCTACGTCTGATACACTCATATTACTATGGGTGAAAGAGAAGGCAATAATGATCAAGGCTGTTCTGATAGACACAGGTGGAGCCTCTAGAACAATGGTCCTCAGACACCCTTCAGGCTTGGAACTAGACTCTCCCCTCTGGTTCAACTTTCAGCCAAATAGTGAACAAGCCTGTAAAGTGAACCATGAATTACACATCCATACAATAGCTCATCACACCTCATCAAAAGGGCAGCGTTTTTTCTCCAAGGATAAAGCTCAGAAGGGAGGAAGGATTAGGAAAGAAGGAGGGATGTTCCAAGTCAACTGTCTCCAGAGAGTCCCAAACAAAGATCAGACTATGATCTCCATCCAGCTGATGGTTCTTCCTGCGTCACAGCCTGGACCAGGGTTTAGTGGAAGACTCAGGGCACCACTGCCACTCCGGACTCTTAACAGCATGTGGCGTTCCACTTCTGTATACATCGGCACTCTGCATCCAACCCCTCCAACACCAACTGCTCTGCCAAAAGCCGCCACCATCTTTCTGTTTGTCAGACGCATTAATGTGTGTCAATCTGGTCATGCTGTGTAAAACATTTTTTCAGCTTTCAATATCTATTTCTCTTTAAACATCTTGTGACACTGCTATTATTTTCTCTTTGGAATTTCCTTCTGAAGTATCTTCTTCCATGCAAATACTTCCTTAAGTTTATTCTTAATTCTTGGACTGCTTCTTCTCAAAACCCTTCAATAAATCTCTCTGCTACCCCCCATCCCGCCCCCTCTTTTCTTTTCATTCCGACCTAGCATCTACCTTTGCTTCTCTCACATCCATGGCTCCATTTCTACATTCCCGGGTTCACTTTCACATCTGCAGATTTGGCCTGTTGCTCCTTGATGACCAGACTCATAATTTGATTGCCGGTTAAAAACTGCACCTAGATAAATGACAAGCGTTGAAATCTCTGCGTATTCAAAATGGAATCAACGATTTCCTGCAGGGCTGCTTGTGTGTCCTTTCTCTCACAGGCCATCTTCTTAATCCACCGAGTTAGCTACGACTCTGGAAGTGATTTTGATTCTCTGCTGGACATTTCCCCAGGGTTCAGTCTTCCACTACGTCCTATGCAGTCTCCTTCCTGAGATCTCTGATAGTTCCCATTCTCACCCCCTTCCTCTCTTCCCTGTAGTGTAGGTGTCCATAAACACAATGCCACATTTCTCAATCTAGGACAATGGGTCCCTTATAAAGGGAATGGTATAGGAATCGGTGATGGGGAAGATGGTCCCTTTCTGTTTTATTTCAAATACACAGTGGTGGGAAATGATCACTTGGCTTTATTCTTGTTTTTTTTTTCTTCCTACTGTCGATACATTTTAAACAAAATGGGAGAATTACAGAAATCTTGACTTAATTAAGTTAAATACCTGAAGACTATTTTATTTCTACTCCCTCATTATTCACTTCCATGCAATTGACAATTTCTATTTATTTGAAATCCTTAATGATGCGATCATTATCAGAATATCTATCTGGCTGCACATAGATGTATAATTACTTGAGGAGAGACACTAAGAGTTTTAATTGCTGGTGGGAATTACAGATTCTAAAGGTAGGCACGATGCAGGCACGATGGTGGGGAGAAGTAATTTTGATGATTTAATATATGTATATTATAATTATCTTCCTATGAAAGGGGATAATTTCACTAATGTACTTCATGGCCACCAATATTCTTTTACTGTTTTTCTATTTGTGTAAGAAAAATTCACATTACTATGTATTTCAATATCTAGAGTATAATTTGAGCAGCAGCCTCATCAAAACCTGGACACATTATTTCCTGTAAAGCAAAGAAAACTAATTTGCATATATAAATAGCCATAGTTAAATATTGTATGTATGTATGTATTTAAATTCATATTACAAAATTAATAGCCTCAGTTATTTAATATATATCGTTAAAGGATTATCCAAACATTTAATATCTCTGTATCATTTTAAACTGTTTGTCCCTCTTCATGGTACAACATTTTTAGTCTAAGGAAGCTATCTATCCAATTATCCGAAAGGGTCAGTCAGTATGCTCAGAGCAGGTAATGCATCTAATGAAAGGCAATTGGTTAAATGTCTCCTGCTTGAAGTAGCTGACTATTTCCAGAAAAGTTATTTTCTAGTGCCTGCCCCCTTAAAAGTCTCCTCTAGACTAATATTTCAGGATCCGTCCCAAAAGCTAGACAAAACAAATCAATGTTTTGCCAAGAAGTGACTGAAAGTAACAAAAGCAGCAGGTGAATAGGGTTGAAAGCATACAATCCACTCGATCCAGAAGGAATTGATTTATCTCCAAAGTGGAATCAGTAACTGCAAGATGGATGTGCCTCTTCGATTACATTCCTGGGGTACCTAAAGCAGTTGCTTCATTTACCCTGACAAATGGAACGAGTTCGCTATTTCAAAGGACAGACCAGTGACTGCAACAGGGATGGCTAATCCTCCACTGGCTGTCTGCTACTGCCTGACCTCCCTGAGAAATAGGCAAAGAGAAAAACCTACATCTGGCTGTGTGTGGACATGGGTGTGTGCGTTACATGACCTTGATTCCAGCCAGATGCCCCCATAGAAAACCTGACTCTGGCATGTCTTGAGTCGACAGTGGCCTTTCGAAGCTAACACCAGACAGTGTTTCCTAAACACTTGGTATCCCTTAGAACACTGTTTAGAGAGAATGGTCTGACTAAAGCTGTCTGTGTGCAAACATAGTGGGAGAGAGTCTTAAAAAAGCTGAAGCCAAACTCTGTGACATTGAGTCGGTTCCCGCTTAGAGGGACCAAACTCACTGCCATCGAGTCAACACTGACTCAGAGGGACCCCCGTGGTTTTCTAAGACTCAGTCCGGTCTTTCTCCTGTGGAGCTGCTGGTGGTTTCAAACTGCTGACCATCGAGATCGCAGCCCAACAGGCAGCAACAGAAGGACCAGTAAAAACACCACTTGCTTTGAAGGGATTCTACCTCACGGCAACCCTACGTGTGACAGGTGAGAGCTGTGCTCCATGGGGTTTGCAATGGCTGACTGTCCACATGCAGATGACCAGCTCCCCATAGGTGCCTGGGAGTGAACTTGAGCCTCTTACCTTGGGGTTGGAGGTTGACCGTGTTAGAGTATGTCCCACCCAAGGACTCCTCATAAAGTAATGGTGTCTTCAAAACTTCCCAAAGGCATTAAGAGGTGACTGTCCATTGTAACTGTTTATCATCGGGGTGTTATATTTATCTCAGACACTTTCCCCGTTAATATCTAAGGCAAACCATCCAAGGCACACAGTGGGGAACTTTTGACTTCGCGTCTACTTACTACAGCTTCTTGGGTCTCTACTCAAGCCTTATTCTCTCTCGTGGCCTTCCAGCCGGTATTTCCCTGTCATCAACAGGCACAGCTGACCCCAACTGAGTTGTCCACCCTACATCTTTCCACGTGGACCAGAGGTGGAGGTCCCAGCCAATTTTACAAGGTGATGCACGCTACAAAGACATCCAGGAACGGACGAGATAGACCAACACCGCAGCTGCAACAAAAAACTCAAGCCTAACAACTGTCAGGGCGGAGCAGGAGCCAGTAGGGTTTTGTTCCATGACACTTAGGGTTGTTATGAGTCGGATCAGACTCAGTGGTGCCGAGCCACCACAGCGAGGGAAATGAGAGATCTTCATCCTCCAAGGGGAAAGTCTAAAACGGTCAAAGGGGATTTCTACAGAAACAAGGACTTTTATATGCGACCTTTCCTACTAAGCAGCCCTGGTGGATAGTGGTTTGTTAGTGGAGTACGTGTTGGGTTGTGAAGCATAAGGTTAGTAGGTCCAACCCTCTAGCTTTCTGCTCTTGTAAAGAGACCCAGAGGATCAGTTCCACCCTGCACGATATCGTCTCAGAGAATCGACATCAACTCCATGGTGGTGGTTCTTCCTACCCCCAAACACAGGTGACTTTGACCTTGACCCCGAGCAGTCCACTTCCTGAACTTCTTCCTAGACATAGGGCCTAGTGCAGTAGGGGATTTGTAGCCCTCTTTGCTGGTCAATGGGCTGTTATTACAAATTTACTCACTCCTAGATGACGTGTGACAGCTGTCTGACTGGTAGTTTTCGAATCATGGCAAAGTGTAAAGGTTACAATTGTCAGAGAACTTTCTGTGATAGTTTATTTAACTAGTATTTTCTTTGAAATGGGGCATAAACCCGAGGCTCAGGAGGAGCTCTATAATGAGACGGTGGTGCTGCTGAAACGGCAAAGGCGCTCCCGTAAGCACCCCAATCATGTAACGCCTCTCTTAGAAGGAGCGCCTGATGGCATGCGGTGGTCAGACTCCCACAGCCTGGCAGACAGACAGAATGATTGGGACGATGCTGGCTCGAGCGTGCATGGAAGCAAGGGTCCTGATCGTGGCACTTCAATTCCAATACAATCTCTTAAAGGGAGAAAAGAGGGCAGTCACTGAACACTGCATTGTCATTTTGATTCACCTTGGTGAGTCACAGAAAATATTTCCTCATGGATTATCTTATCCTAGAAAATGAGGAGGGCTGGGATGCAGGGCCGGCTGGAAGAGTGGGGAGGGCACCTAGTTGGGAATTAAACAGACCAGCGATGGGCTAGCAGCAAGCACTGCCATTTCGTAGCTAATTATCTTCAGTGGGCTCATTAATGTTTCTCAGCCTCCATTTGCTCATCTACTACATGAGGATAACAATGCCTAACCCAGAGGACAATTAATTTGTCATGGTTCTGACTCATAACCGGTAGTTTAGAAGTTAGGTCTCTTTCAGGCAGTGAAACTGAAGTAAATCAGTAAACACCTAAAGCCAGCCAGCACGAACAAGAGCGACGCATCTTCTTACATCTATGGCTGTTGTTACTCCGTGGTAAATAATTTTACCTAATTTGATCATAGTTCATTTCATAACTCCAACTTGACAGGGTATTTTTATGACTTGGAAATAAGCTAGGTCCCCGAAAGACAGACTGGCAATATACAGGGTGAATCACTCCAATTGGTGGAGAGGAAACTAAGTCAGCTAGGTTTAGGAAAATTGCAGAAGATAATACATTCTCCACCTGGGAGGCCACCATTGGATTTATTTGAAGGTTTATTGTAGAGACATCTTGAATACAACGCTTTGTACTATTGATCAAACAAGATAAGAAACTTATGAGCCAACACTGTCAGCTATGAGAGAAGCCAGCATTCGACAACCATCTTTTGAAATCTTCCATGTACAACCCTAAGAAGAAGCAGGCCCTTCACTTGTTCCAGTGGATGTTTAGTGTGGCCCCAACTCACTGACCCGGGGCACCCAACCCTTCATTTCTATGATGCATACTTACAAAGAACTGCCGATTGAAGGCTAAATATAACCACAGCCCTCCCAAGAAGCTGCATCTTCCTGGAGGCATTTTAAGACTATTGGGATATGGGTTAGGGGTATCTGAGATCTAATGACTATTTATTAGACAGCATATGAACCAGGAAGGATCCCTTTAGCTTGAGTCCCAGGTTCCCCTGGTGTAGAAGTCAGAATTTGGGTGAGATTCTAAAGCACTAGCACCAGCTCTGCAACAGACAACTCAGTCTCGGAATAAAATTGGGCACACATGTCCAAGAACTGGGAGAGGAGGCTTTCAGAGGCTGCAGCTGGAGACTGACTGAGTTACAGCCAAGGAGAAGGACAAAGGTGCGTGGCGAAGCTGGCGCTCCTACAGTGCAGAGGAGGGGCTGTTGCTGGCCACTGTGACCCAAAGGAGGGGACCCCTGGAGATATCCATGAAGCCAGCAAGTCTGGGCTTCCATGGTGCTCCAAGAACTGGGCTTCCTCCTCTCTTCTGCCTTCCAAGTCTCACGGTTTCTCTCAGCAGCAGCCTTTGAGACAGAACGTCGAAGGAAAGAGGACTTGGAGAGAAAGCAGCCCCCAGTCTCAGAAGTGGGTGGTGAGCCTGCTGAGTGGGAAACACCCAACCTTCATACCTGGTTGCACTCTGTTCTCAGCCATGTTGCCCCCTTGGAGAGCAGAAAGATATGTATCATGGGTGGTGGAGTGAGTTATGCCTTGGACTGCTAACCACGAGGTCAGCAGTTCGAACCTACCTTCACTCTGCTGAAGGAACATGAGGCTTTCTAATTCCATAAAGATTTTCAACCTTGTGACCCCACGGGTGCAGTTCTACTTTGTCCTCCAGGGCCTGCAGGAGAGGGACTCAACCCCCAGGGCAGTGCAGATTCACTTTTAGCATTCTTCCTTTAAGAACTCAGTGGATAAAAATAGAAGGCAAATGACTTAGTCAAATAACTAATGAAAAAATGGAGGGTGGGGGATAAGACATTTATTAAATAACAGGTGCTGTGTTGAGTGCATTAAGAATATTATTTCATTTATTCTCACAATAGGAGGTGGGGTTTGGTTTTTTAATGAGGTGTTTGGTTTATGTTTTTTTTAAACAGATAAGAAAACTGTGTTTTGTAGGTAAAGTCTCCTGAATCATTTGATTTGTAGATAATGAAAGTAGAGGAAACCCAGTTTGTGTTTAAACACTGTTATTTCTACCACACAACTTCTCATTCGATAAGGGATACCATATTTGACCTTGTTTTTAGTAAATACAAGTGTCCTTTATATAAATACTAGTCTACGTTGTCATTTATTGAACTCTTCACCATGTGCGCTGTGACCTAGCAGTCCAAAAACGATCAAGAGGATTTGCATTTTTAAGCCAGTTCTCTGGGTGAGTTCTGTTTACCTTTCAGTTTGGGATTTCCCAATTTAGATATTTCCTCCACCATCCTGGTAAACACAGAATCAGGTAGTAAAAAGAGTCCATTGGTCCGCAGCTGATATCATATGTTGCATTAAAATAGAGAATTCTACAAAAGATCTGGAAAATCAGAAACAGTTCAAATTCCTACCTCTTGTGCCAATGTTGTTGGCTTATATAACTGCCTTCCTGCAATGGAGGAAAATGTGACTATTTCCAAATGGAAGCAATTGTAGACAAACAAGAACATGTAAGCGTGTACTTCCTTCTAGGAAAACCTTCAGAACAATAACCTGAGGGCATCCATTTTCCAGCACATATTAAAGTTGATTGCTTTCACCCTCAGCTAATTGTCACAGATTTAGAAAGCAATCGTGTACTACCATCCAATGGAAACCATCCTGATTTACACTATGACCTGGTACACCAGCGTTTCAGTGACCAGAACAAGCATGCCAGTACTTCTCAGAACTAGGAGTCATCTTTCAGGTACTGTACGCACATCCTGTCCCTGTGAACCCACAGTGTTCTAGAACACGCTGACATTCATTGGAGAGATGCCCCTGCTGGATGAAGAGTTTCCTGCCAGATTAAAGCTGATGTTTTCAATGCTTGGGCCAGCCCAAGGAAAAGTATTAGATTAAGAGAATATCCATAAAACTTCAAAGTGTTACTTAGAGATGTAAGCAAATTCCTTGACTTAGCTTTGGAGCTAAGTAATTGTGCTTCTGATTTTCTTGATGAGTAACCAATCAATCCAATTTTTAAAAGAAGCCACTTCTGAAATCCAGCAAGCTTTCGTAAAATGACAACACAAAGTACTTACATTTGATAACCTAAGAAGGATGCCAAATAATTTTAGCTAATTAACGGAGTTTTATAATCGCAGAGAATAAGGGAAACCGTGGATTTCAGCGTCTCATTACAAAAGTGTAAATTGGAAGAAATTCTTAGAAAATTTCAAAAGGAAAAAGATGGATCCATCCGAAGCTAATCATCCTGAGCAGTGACTCATCTATTGCCCACTTCCCTCCCACCAGCTGCGTTTTTAATAACCTGGAAACCACAGAAAACCATAACTGGTCTGCAGAACTGCCCGAGGTGAAGCAGGTGGTGGAAAGAGTCCATTTGTCTGCGGCTGATAAAGTCTAGTGGGAATTTGCTTTATGCCCATTGTTACCATGTTCGCTCAATTCCTACTGGGTCTACCTTTCTGATCATTTTCATTTGGATTTCAGACTGTATGTTTGCTTCCTTTGTGTCTTTTGGTTTTGCAATACTCATCTGCATTTAGATATTATTTTTAAAAATATATATCTTTATTGATGTTGAGAATATTCACCGTAGCACATAGACCAATTTAATAATTTCTACATGTACAATTCAATGACATTGATTATGGTTTTTAAGTGGTGCTACCATTCTCAATTTCCTCTTTCTGAGTCTTTCCTCACTAATAACATAAACTTACTGTCCCACTAAGCAGCCTAGCTAATCTTCCTGGTTGCCTGGTCACTTTGATCCCATATAGATAGATTTTAAAAGAACACAATATCAAAAGCAGATATTTTAGTTAAGCTAAACTACTGTTTGGTTTTAAGAGGGCCAGGATTATTCTTTGGTTTAAAGCCTGGGTTTAAAAATCATCTCAGGGCAATAGTTTTGGGCGTTCTTCCAGCTTCTAAGGCTCCATAAAGTCACCTTTCGATCAAGATTCTTCTCCAGAAGCTGATGCGAATGTTCAGTAATGGCAGCCAGGCACCATTGTTTTGTTATCTGGGGCTGGCTGCCATTCTTCAACATGTTCTAGGCTCAGATACCTGCCACCCTTGCCTACTTTGCCTGCCTCTCTGAGGTTGCTCCAATCTACTAAATCGCCTTACGTAGTGCTACCCCAAGATGTTTGAACATAATTCCAATATATGTTGGAGTCACAATTCATTGACTTCAGAAATAACCAATAAGAAATATTAGGTAACTAGTCTCTCCCCAATCTTGTCCTTTCTCACGTTGAATGTGAGAGCCTCCCCTACCCCACACCCCAAGATTCTTTGGTGCTTAGATTTTCTGTCCACTTGACCCTGTGTGACTGTAGGGGTGGAGTCCAACTTGTCAACCAGGTCACAGCCTGATGATGCCTCCTGGGAGGTATTACCTTTTTGTAAGAGACACAGAGAACTTCTCCCTCCTCTTGCCCTTCACCTCCCTCCGTGACGGGACTCCGTCTGCCCCTCTGTGGGCTGCACACCTGGAAAGGTGTCAGCATCCCGCCATGTTTCCGATGACCTTGGAGCCACACAGCTCTGCACCTGACTAGCCTGTCTTCCCCCTGTGTCCCACTTCACCCTTCTGTGTCATTGACCTGCAGCTACCAAAGGCTGAAGAGGGCACCAGCTAGCAGTGGACTCATGGACTTGAATTGGACTGGGCTGGGACACTTTCTTGATATAAAGTGCTTTCTGATACAGATATGAGTATCAATGGTTTTGTTTCTCTAGATAATCCAGACCAACACAGGTATATTTGAGAATAAAATAAGATGGCACATGAAAAGCACCTAATATATTTATACTCAAAAACTCAAGTTAAATGTCCATTTTGTTATTCTTATGCTGCTTTGACACTTATATAAAGATTGATCACTTTTCTGTTTTAACAACATTCCATTTATTCTTCCTAAATAAATACAGCCTTAAGTTAAATATATACACATCTAGCATAAGAATTGTACATGCTTTACCTCACCTAAAGGTCTCATGGCCCCATACCAGGCTGGGCACACAGTAGGCACACACACACACACACACACACACAATAGCTAAAGTGACTGAGTGAATGGAGAGCCAGAAAGGTTTCAATGGCAGTTTCCAGGCTTCCTGGAGCATCCTATTCCCAAGAAGAGTGCCTTCCATGAATTCAGGATTCAAAGTGCCAGGTGGTCAGCCACAGCTTCCCAAAAAAGAAGATGGAGGAGGGGGGATGGAACAAGCGAGGGGAGAGGAGCATTTTAACCTGAAAGCGTCTAATCTCACCACAGAGAATTATGACTCTTCTTTTATTGCTGTAAACTGATGTCACAGCTTTATCCCAACCATGGAGATGATGACTGTGATGGTAGTGGGTCTGGAAAAGGAGGTGACTGTAGCTCATCTCTCTCCCACCCAAGCTCTAAAAATGCTACTTGGATTCATTTAGTAGTAAATCAGGAGCCCTGGTGGTAGAGGTCATGTGTTGGCCTGCTAAGCCAATAGTTAGCAGTTTGAAACCACCAGCAGCTCTTCGGGAGAAAGACTGGGCTTTCTATTCCAGGAGAGTCTCAGAAACTGAGAGGGGGTTGCTATGAGACAGCTCTGACTTGATGGCAGAGAAAGAGGACCTTTATTTTATTGCCTTTCAGTGTCCCAAAGAGCCGGTGACGTAGTGGCTATGTGTAGGTCTGCCATCCACATGGTCGGCATGTCAAAACTACCAGCAGCTCTGCAGGAGAGACCAGGCTCTACTGTGCACAGTTACAGCCTCGGAACCCACAGGGACTCCCTATGAGTCAGCATGGCCTCAATGGCAGTGAGCTATTTTTGTTTTTAGTGACCAGACAGTCATATAAGAGTAACTACGCTGGTTTGACTTAAGAACTTTGGAAAATGCTATTGAATGATAACAAAAGAAAAGATTACCTCCAAGAAATATATATACATATATGTGTATATATATATATATATACATATCTTTAACTAAAGTTTATTTAAGCACACATGCACCCACACAGTTCTGGTGAAATAACTTCTTAATTTTAAACATCCTCTCTCTTCCACATATCATTGCAAATCAATAAAATGGTTATCGGTTTTGATATTTCAATGAAGGAAATAAAACAAGTTGCCTCACAAAGAAAGATGGTGAAAACTCTTCTCAGCAGAGTGGCCGGTCAGCTACCTGCTGAGAGGGTGGGACTGAGCCCCATTCTTTAGTCTTCAGGGAAGAATAAGGAAGAGGCTCACTGATGAATGACGGGTCAAGCAAAGGGAACGAAGGAACACTGGGAGGAGGGAACGAATGAAACAGTGCTTTATAAATATTTGGGGGATGTATCTTCTCCTTCCACCCTCCTGGTCTCTACTACTTTCTAGACCACCCATATCTTGTGCTTGAAGAACTCAAAGATCTCTAAAATGGCACCCCTGCTTCTCAGTGTCCCAGTACATCCACCCTCCATATTGCAAGTTTTACCAGAGGGAAAAGTCACTACTGGGACAGCGACCCAACTGCACCCTATTATTTTCTATTTTTCAATGCGGTCCAAGCAGACATACCAAACCCCCCGCCAACACTCCTTCCATAGTTCCAGCTGCAGGATCTTGATTACGCTTCCTGCTGCGCCACCATTACCGATATCGTTGTTCCAAACAGCCCCTCATCATTAGCACACGCTCACCTCCTCCTATCAAAAACTCCCTCCTCCCCGCACTCCGGGCATCTGTTCACACGCTTGTTTGCCATCAATTTCCTGATTTCGTGGAAGGGAGAACATACGGCATTTGCGCTCCTTCACTCAACGTAATGTTCTCAAGGTTCATCTGGCAAGCATCAGACGTTCATTTTGCTTTCACAACACTCCATTCGCGTGTGTACCATCGTGTTATTTACCTATTCATCTGTCAACGGACATGCTAGCTGGTTCCACCTCTGGCCATTATGAAAAGTGCTGCAAGGAACATTAGACGGCAGGTTTCCGTTTATATTCCTGTCTCCTGGGTATATACTTAGATGGGAATTGCTGGCTTATTCGCTAATTCTATATTTAACTAGTTGAGGAGCAACCACCCGGTTTTCCACAGTGACGGCAGCACTTTGCATTCCGTCCCACAGTGAATGAGGGCTGCGGTTATGCCCAGCCTCGCCCACACTCGGTTTCGGTTTCTGTTCTTTTTGCCACGTGTGTGAGGTGCTGTCTCCTTGTGGTTTGGATCTGCATCCCCCTAAGGATTCTTAAAGGAGCGTTTTGTGGTGAAGGGGTTGCCTGTCGGGCTGTTAATGGGCCGGTTAGCAATTCCGAAACCCCAGCCGCTCCGCCCTGGGGAGAAAGACTAGGCTTTCTACTCCCTTGTAGAGTTTACCGTCTTGGAAACTGCCAGGGGCAGTTCCACCCTGTCATGTAAGGTCTGAGTCAGCATTGACTCGATGGCAGTGAGTTTGGTTTGGGTCTTGAAGACTGATGAAAGGATCTCCGAACATGCAAAGTATAGCCATTCAGCTGCTACCCTAAAGATGTCACTTCAAACAAACTCACTGCCAATTAGCCAACTCCAATTCATAGAGCCCCCTAGGGGACAGACTAGAACTGCCTCTTTTCCAAGACTGGAAATCTTTTTGGAAGTAGAAAGCCTCTTTTACCCGTGGAGTGGTGGCTGGTGGCTGGTGGCTTCGAACTCCAGACCTTGCAGTTAGCAGCCTAATGCATAACTAGCTCCCCATGCCACCAAGGCTGTGGTTTAAATCCACTAGAAGCTCGGCATGAGAAACTACACAGCTCTCTGCTTTCGTAAAGATTACAGTCTCGGATATCCTATGACACAGTTCCACTTTCCCTCCAGTCTCCATGAGTTGGAATCCACTAGTAAGCCAACAACCATAATGGCTGCTATGTTGAGCACTTTTGATGTGTTGGTTGGTCATTTGAAAATCTGAACAAACTTTAAAGAAAGCATCCTTGGGTTGTTTGCCTTTATGCTGTTACCTTGTAGAAGCTATGTGTATAACTTAGTTGGTCTTTATGTGTTGCGTTATCCATCGGCACTAGTTGATTCCCACGCAGAGCAGCCGCGTGGCACAGAGCAGAAGCGCCTGCAGGGTTTCCAAGGCTGTAACCTTAAGGAAGCTGATGCCGCTTCCTTCTGCCATTGGAAAGGCTGCGGAGTCCAAACCACTAACTTCCAGTGAGTAACTGAACACTCCACCACTGTGCCACCAGGACTTCCTAACTCCACCAAAATTTCTCACAGCTACAAATTATTGTTTCACTTTGCTGACAAAGTCTTTTGAAGTGCAAAAGTATTTAATTTTTTATAAAGAGTTTTATTGGGAAATAATCCATACAGTACCAATTCAATAATTCAATCATATCAAGAGCAGTTGAACAATCATTACCACAATCAATTTTACAACACTATCTTCTTTCTTTTTTTAATTAAAAGGTCATTTTATTGGGAGTTCTTACAACTTTTATTACCATCCATACATCTATTATATCAGGTATTTTTACACATATGTTGCCATAGTTCTTTTATAGACATTTACTTTCTATTGAGCCCTTGGAATCAGCTCCTCTGTTTGTCCCCTCCTCCTCACCACCCCACCCTCATGATCCCTTGATAGATTATAAATTATGATTATTTTCATATATCACACCAACCGCTGTCACCCTGTCCCCATGGTTTCTGTTGTTCTTCTCCATGGAGGGGTGAGTGTGGTGATGTGTTGATCATTGCAGTCGTTTTCCCCTTCCTCCCCACCTCTTCCCTGCTTCCCCCTACCCTTCTGTTATTGCTATTCCCATTCCTGTACCTGGATTCCATGTGTCGTGAGCTTTTATCTCTTATCTATACCTGTGCACATGCTCTGGTTTAGTCCAGAGTGAGACATTATTTTTCATATACTCCTTGTTATTAGCTCCTCCTCTCCCCCCAACCTGCCTTGCCAAACCCCCAAGAAATCATGACTCCAGTTACTGTGTCTATAGATTCACCCAAGCTGGATTTCATACACCAAAAATTAAAAAAAAAACAACAACCCAGAGTCAAAACAACTAGCAACAATAACAAAATGTAATAGAGGAAACTCCAGTTGAAAAGCAAACAGAAAATATTTAAAACTAGAAAACTTTAGAATGGGTCAAAAGGGAGATCATATGATATGGTGTTAGATTTTAACCTGACTCAACTCCATCTGCCATAATCCATTTTCCAATGCACTCTGCATGATAGCAAGCCTATTCACATCTCTTTGTCTATGTTCAAGGAGATTCACCAGAGGCTTAACCCACATGTATTTCTATTTCACTTATTTTTAAACTGATATAACTTTTAAATATATCAAAGCAGATCAATCAGTTGTTACATTTTTGCCTTGCTGTGTCTACTGTAATCACCTCCACAATACTCTCTGTCTGAGAAGGAAGGCAATTCACAATCCTTGACTGCAGTCAGAAGGAATTCACCACAGGGTGTGCGGATCCTGCACATGATTTTGGCCTTCATCTTCCATCCATAACCTTCTGCAAACCAGGTGTGCACAATTTAACCTCTGACACCATTCCTGCCTTCAGATTTGGAGTATTACATTATTTACAATCCTTGTGTCATTCAGGTTGGTGTGCTTCTTCCATGTGGACATATTGCTGTCTCACTTAGATGGCTGCTTGTTTAAGACCCTGAACCATATTCTTTCTGATAGCTTGGGTACTACCTAGTTTCTTCACCACATTTTGCTATAACACCGATATCTTCAGGGATCTCTTTATGAGATCAAATATCAAGGAAGGTCATGACATAGGACTAATTGTTCTTAGATTATGATTAGAATTAAGTGGAAGCCCCAAATCCAATCCTGCATCTATAGTCTCCAGTTCATCTTAGCGTTATCATTGTCATTTTATGTTATCAATCATCTCCTTGGGGCAGAAAGTTATTCTATTAATAATGTCATTAATTTTGCCAGTGGTAAAGAATTTAAAATACAGATGGAAAAAGGAAACTATACAAATATATGAGGTCTAATCTAAATATTTTGTCTTTTTGTAACGTGGGATGTTATTGTTGTGTCTATTAATCTATTGCTAAAAACTCAACCCTGAGATTTTATAAGATTTCAATGATATTACTCTAGTATCGGACACTTGTCTAATTCTTTTTCACTAACCACTCTGCATTCTGTAGTTCAGCTGCAGCAGCCTTCTTTAATTTCTCCACACATGTTTTGGGCCACAGGTCTCTCTGCTCACCCTCCAGCTGGAACATGCCTTTCTCCGCTCTGCATATTTTCATCAGAATAAATCTTTCATTTCCTTCACGTGTCACTTAAGGGATCACATTATTGAAGAAAGGCTTTCTTAAAGCCCTGAATCTGAGTAGATGTTAATAAGCATTCTTAAAACACATTCTCCTTACCCATTCATCCATTACCCTATGTTGTCATTGCTTGCTTATTTGTCTGGGTATCTATTCTATAAGTGCTACGAGGCAGGGACTGTCATCACTGTATCTCTCAAACCTGGACACTATCAGGATTTAGAGTGAGTGCTATAAGGATACACTGGGCCAAGGGATATATGGATGAAGGAAAGAATAAAGGAGAAATATATAGGATCGAGTAAAGTATTTAATTCTAGGAAATGTCTTCATGTTCTATATATTTTTAGATAACTTGTATTACTATTATATTCAGGAAAGGATTTTTTTAATGCCCCAGATAATACTGATGTGAAGATGGCCAAATTTCTTAGATTATCCCAGGACTCTAGGCCAAGTTGGGGCTAGGGAGAGGTTCACAGAAGTTCAAGATCTTAGGAGTGAGAGAGGTTAGGTGCAAAGGTGATGCATAGTAACAATGCTGAAATGAGAAAAATGGATAATAGAGCTCCGGAAAGAAGAGGCCTCATCTGGGGAGACAACGTTCCAGGACAGGCACACTGTCTAACCGAGTCATGCCTCACCAAAGGACTGAGCAGAGAAACTGCAACCAGTTGTCAGACAGCTGGACAGCTTCATAGAAAGAAATGCAGTATGAGGAATTAAGTAGGAAGAGCAATGTAGAAAACCTTTCTGAAGCACAGAACTATTGCACCAAGTCCTTTTATAAGGTATTTACATTCTCTGTATGGATAGGGAGGTGCTTAAGTATTATTGTCAGCAAGGGGGTCATTTTATGGTTCAAAGACCACTGGAGTGGGTATCCTGAGAGCTGTATTTAGGCTATTTGCTTGTTGTGTGACCCCAAGAGAGAAATTTATCTTCTGAATCTTGGTTTTCTTCTTAATGAGACCAAAGAATTGGAGTAGTTGATCTCTTAAGACTTGTTTCAATTAAAACATTCTGTGTTCTCAAATTCTGGGCTGAATGCCCAAGGCATTCAGCAAAATTTATTTATTTTGTAGAGCTATAAGAAGGAAGTAATTCACCTGTATTTATTTCTGAAGTACAGAAGGTTTTTTGGTTTTGTTTTCAGCATTCTTTGTAACCTTTCTGATCACACTTTGACACATGCTTGGCCTTTTCTGAATACATTTGCTTCCTATGTGATAGAACATACTGAATTTAAAGGGAATCTAGTTTAATATAAGAACCATGGGAATCTGGCACATTTCCACCATAGGAAATATTAGGAGGCTTTTATTTATTGCTAATTCTTGGTGCTAGAAATACTTGAAAGTCAAACACAAGCCATGTATCTTATGACTCATTTTTAGCAACTTGGAGAAAAATAACTCTGTATCAGCACTATGAGAAGAAGCAAAACAATGTGGAAAGTATTGAAATTCCCTTTGAAGTATTGGAGAAAACCACATCTAAAAGAATATCCTGGACAGACTCTACACTGGCTCTTTATTACAAAATTTCTTTTGTCCCTGAAAGCATTTCATTATGAATTGCCGCTGGCCTTATCTGACACAATGGACCGGTCGAATCTGGAATAAGGGAAAGAGACAAGCTCCCTTTCTGGGATTCGGTCCATCATAAGTGTCCTGTAGAGTTGGTCCCATTCTAAACCATTTGATGGAGCATTTGGCTACATCCTTACTCTGATTTTGTTAGCCCGGAGATAGCAGCTCCAACATCTGACACTTTAAACTCTGCTTAAACCTTGGTTTTTATATATTAAGCATCCTCGTTGTACTTTCTCTCACTGATGGCCACATCCCGAATCAGCTCTTCAGCCCATTTAAGCATAGATTGCTTTCTATGATGACATAGCTTTTGTTAAGAATTCTCCCTATCAGGTAGCCTATGTCGTTGTTCCAAACTTGAAGTTCACTATCATTGATTCATTTCCAACTCATTGAAACCTGACAAGACAGGGTAGAACTGCCCCTGTGACGCTGTAAGACTGAAACTCTTTCAGGAAGAGAACGCCTCATCTTTCTCCCTTGGAGCACTTGGTAGCTTCAAACTGCTGACCTTGTGGCTAGCAGCACAATGTGTAATCACTAGGTCACCAGGGCTCTTCTACACAGCGGAATTGACTCAACAGCAGTGATGCTATTGTTAGGTGCCATCAAGTCAGAACAAAATACTCCCCTGTCCTGTGCCGTTCTCACAATTGTTAGGTTTGAGCCCGTTGTTGGAATCCCCGTGTCAATCCTTCTTCCCTAGGATTTTCCTCCTTTTCTCTGCCCTTCTTCTCTACCAAGCATGACATCCTTTTCCTGGGACTGGTCTCTCCTGATGGCATGTCCAAAGCAGATGAGACAAAGTCTCTAAATACTTGATTCTAAGGAGCATTCTGGCTGTACCTCTTCTAAGACAGACTTGTTTGGTCTTTTGGCAATCCGTGCCAGTTTCAATATTCTATACCAGCACCACAATTCAAGTGCTTCGTTTCTTCTTCAGTCTATCTTTTTCAACGTCCCACTTAGCCACGACATGCGGCGGTTGAAAACACCGTGGCTTGGGTCAACCTCACCTTCGTCCTCAAAGTCCTTGCTCTTTAACACTTTAAAAGAGATCTTGTGCAGCAGATTTATCCAATGTCATACATCAGTTGATATCTTGATTGCTGCTTCCAGGAGCCTTGATTGTGAATCCAAGCAAGACGAAACCTTTAACAACCTTAAATCTTTTCTCCATTTATCATTATGTTGGCTCTGGGCTACTTGTGAGGATTTTTGTTTTCTTTACATTGAGTCATAATTCACATTAAAGGTTGCAATCTCTTATCTTCATCAGCAAATGCTTCAAGTCCTGTTCATTTCAGCAAGCAAGGTTGTGTCATTTGCATATCATAAGTTGTAAATAAACCTTCCTCTAATTTTGATGCTACCAATAGAGCAATGTCATATTGAGGGGTGGGGAGGTGTCATTCAAAACTGAGATATATAGAAACCGCCATTGAGTACTGGAACATTAGCTAAGCATTGGTCAGGCAAATGTTTCTTTTCTTCGTATACTTAAGAATGTGAGACTCAGTCTCACCATCCTCACTTCTAAAGATCATTCTGGTTGTACTTCTTCCAATATATAGAAGTGCTTGTTATTCTAGACATCCGTGATGGACCCAATGTTCTTCACTGACATCCTAATGCAAATGCATCGTTTCTTCTTTGGACCTCTTTATTTATTGTCTTTCTTTCACATGCATGTACGGAAATTGAAAATACCATGACTTGGGTCAGGCACACTGTGGCACTAACATAATCTCCTGTCAACTTGTAAAGGGGTGGAGTCTAGCCTGTCAATCAGGTTGCAACTGGATGACCTTCAGAGATAGATAGCTCACTGGAGGCCCTACCCACACTCTTTGCTAGGTCTTCCTGCTGACAAGACACATGGAGCTACGCTGATGGAACCAGAGCCCTGGAGCTGGAGGAGCCACATGGAGACACCCGCCAGCACTGACATGCTTCCACTGCTACTGAATCCACAAGACTTTCTACCCACTGGCCTATAATCTTCCGGCACTGGGCATCATGGCATGTGCTGCGTGAGTCTGAAGAGGAATCTATAGATTGATATTGGACATATGGGCTAATTTTGGACTTGACCTGGACTGCGCTGGGATGTTTTCTCAATATACAATCACTCTTTTATATAAAGCTCTTTCTTATACACATATGAGTGTCTATGAATGTGTTTCTATAGTCCACCCAAGCTAGCACACACACCTTAGCCCTCAAAGTGAATCTTTGCTTTTTAACACTTTATAGTAGTCTTGTGCCACAGATTTGCCCAATGCAAGCTATCAATTGATTTCTTGACTGCTGCTTCTATGGGCAATGATTGTGGATCCAAGTAAAATGAAATCCTCGGCAGTTTCCCCCCTTCTTTTCTCATGATGTTGATTGTTGCCCCAGTTTTGAGATGTTCTGTTTTCTTTATATTAAATTTCTATCCAAATCAAGGCAGTAGTCTTGGATCTTCTTTAATTCCTCTTTAATTCAAGTTCTCTTCCCTTTCAGCAAGCTCGTGTATCAGTTGTTAATGAATCTTTCTCCAATCTGTAGATTTCATGCTTCTTCATACAGTTCAGCTCAATGGATTATTTGTTCAGCATCAAATGATTAAATGTGGTTCCAGAATACAACCTCCATACCCACACATTTCCTGATCCTGACACATGTGGTTTTCTGGGTGACTAATTGCCTTTGGTCTATGTGCAGGTTCCATAGGAACACAATGAAGTGCTCTGGCATTCTAGTTCTTTGACATGTTATCCTTCATTTTATTATGATCCACATGGTCAAATACCTTTGCAAAATCAATACAATTCAGGTAAACAGCTTCAGTTGAAATCCTATGATGTCAACATTGACTCCATAGCAGTGAGTTTGACTTGTTGTCGTTGTTGAAATTGTGACCATGAATACATTGGGCTCCGTTCCTTGGCTGCAATTCCTATTACTTGCTCTGTGCGGGAGTTCCTGGGTGCCACAGTGAACTGATGGGTGACTAGCTGAGAGGTTGGCCCCTTTACCCTCCCCAGAGGCACTTTAGAAACAGTCCTGGAGAACGGTTTCTGAGAGCTCGCAGCCTTGAAACCCTGTGGAGTAGTTCCACTCTGTACACACAGGGCCACCTTTGTCAGCACCAACCCCACGGCAACGGAAAACCCAACAACATTCGCTGTATCAAATGACCAGAGGGAACCCCAACTGTCCGCCATGCCAAACACAATATTCATTACAAAAACTGAAGAAAAAGATGACCGAGCAAAGAAAAAAACAAAGGTAACAGTTTTACTCTTTCAAGTGAGTTGGTCTGAGTAAATATAAACCACTCAGATTTGCTCTCTGGAAAACTGAAAGTGGCTATTTTTTTTCTCTTAAAAAAATCATGAACTGAGTATTTCCAGTTATTATTTGGATATGAGTGTCAGGGAAGGGGCGGGGGAAATCAGCAATTAAAATAGGACTGACACTTCATCTCGGCTTTAACTGGCCGTACTTGACTTTGAAAGGGTGATATTAAACCTGTCTTCCATTCTGCCTCCATCTGTCAGGCTATATTTTACTTGGATTCAATCAGTAGAATTGTGTCTTTTAATAAAAAAAAAAAGGCCTTCAAACTAAATAAAATTTAATTAGGACAAAAGTGAAGGAGGCCTGTCACACTTGGTGCTAGGAGGCCACTTCCATCCTCCATCAGGTGAGTGTAAAGATTGCTTCTCCAGATGGCAACGTTCTGCTGAAGCTGAGACCCTGTTCCCTGCAGTCTTCGGGTTTTGTGTTTTGGGAAGCATAGTTACTGTCATGTGCATATGTATAATTAACGTTAATGATCTCACTTCTCCAACCATTTCATTTGAAAAGGGAAGGGCATCAGTGGCTTCCTTTGGAAAGTCTTTCATGACACAGTCCTCGTGCTAGCCTTCCTTCTCTTCGGACGGCACCTGATGGAGCCCTCTGGGACCCAGGGCTCCTGCTCAGGACTACATGATACTGCGGGGAATATCTCTCCACCCAACAGTTACTATGCTTTTCCTGTTCATACTCAGAGATGCATGTTTATGCTTAAAAGGCTCAGGTCTTCCAGCAAATATTTATTGACTTACCTTTCCCTTTTATAGTTCTCTAACAAATAGACATTTCTTCCAGGAAAAAGGGATGAAAACAAACATTCAAAAGTCTTTGTTCCTGGAATCCAATATAAGCCAAAGGCATCCATTCAACAAATGGTTTTAAAATTTCAAAATATAACTCAACACAATGCTGTTTCATATAGAACATTTAACATCAATATCATGACTCATAGTTGTAGTGCATTTGAGCTACTCTTGTCATTGATTGGCTTGGTTTCCGAGAACCTATAAGAGGTCACTTATCCAGATAGTTTTATGACATTAATCAATCAAGAAAGTACTCAGAAAAAGTTTGTTATTACAGAAAAGTAAATGTAATAGATTTATGTAATGTTTTTGAAATTTTTCAACAAAAATGAAATCTATCTGACATGTCTATGATGATTTCTGATTTACTTCAAAGACAAATCTTAATATAAAGGCATAGCTTCATTTAAATTATACACAACCCACAAAAAAACCCTTCCTCTTGCTATTGAGAACATGTATATGCAATAAAACATTATCTGTGACTGTAAAAATGGTGCACCTCTAACTTCACACAGGGGATAGATAATCACCATCAGCCCCAAACTGATTCTTTATGAGGCCAGGGTCAGACATGCTCCTGCCTCTAGACTTCTGACATATTTGGACACCATTGTCCCGCCCCTGGTACTCTCTACTTCTCTACTGCGTTCAGTAGTCATGGACACAGAGAACTCACAGACCAGACTCATAAAGTTTATTAGGAATGTACTAGGCTATAGTTCAGGTTCAGGAACAACTAAAGATACAGTTCTCCAATCAGGCAGCCACTTCTCAGCAATTCTCACAAGCATGCTTCTCTCTGGTCCTCAGCCTCTCAACCACGTTGTCCCTTAGCCTCTGCCCTGCTTAGGAAAGCGTTAAAAAGCTTTTTAAAACTCTGCCAGTGATTGCTTTGAGGCGCTCTTCTCTGACAGTAAGCCTCAACTGGAAGGAGCTCAGCTCTAACTGTATGGGTTGACAATTGCCCTGAGACACCCCAGTCCACTAGCAAAGCTTCCAGCTTTCTCCTCCCATGGGCCAAAAGCCTTCTGTGCTTTATCCTGCCAGTCTCCTGCTGCCTCTTGGTTCCACCTCACTGCTACTACATCTACGTTACAGCTCTTTTTTCCACCTCCTGGCTTAAGGACGTTCTCAACATAAATAACCAACAAATAGGCAAACTAATTAATATGCTGATCATGGTTCCATAAAACTTATTTGCACTGCTCCATCCAATCATTAGCTAGTAGTTACAAAGATTCTGGCTACAAAGGTCATCGCTGCACCTCGTGGCATCATTTTAATAGCTAACATATTTATTCATCACCTTTTGTTTCTAATGGTTGTCTAGCTCAAGGTTGGCTAGCCATGTCCAGGTGAGTGAGATCTGATCCTCTGGGATAGAGTGTTTGTGCATGTGGCTCGTATCTGACATAGAAAAGATCAAATTGTTTGAATGTTCAATGTATAACACCAGACTAGTCACACAATCATTTACTGACCCACATTTTTATAAACTTATCTGGAACGTATCTAACTGTCTTCTTTATTTTAGAGAATTGCTACAATAGCCAGTTATAAGCTTTTGAAACCCAGAGCACATGGTTGAGGGTAGGAGAGACATCAGCTTAATACTAAGCTAGGTTTTTGCTGGAATTCCGGCATATCAGATGCGACTTCCAGAAGCCGGCACCATTCCAACATCTGTTAGTCTTCTGTGTGCCAAGCAGCACTCTGGTGTTCTTGAGACACAGTATTACATAAACAAAATGGGCATCCTTCCAATTTGTGCAGGTAGCAAAACTTGTCTTCCATCGACGTGAAGTTCAAGGACAGAGTGTCCTTTGGCACCGAGAAGATCCCGGGGCATTCGTGGCGCTTGTGGAGGCACTAATAATCCCCAGCTGTGGGAGCAGTGAGTGGTTGAGATGGCCATGCTGGTGATCCACAGTGATACCACTTTGCAGAAAGGTAAGTGGTGGGCTTGACTAGAAGAGGCCTTCGTGATAGATGGAAGCTGAAGAAAGCAGAGGAAGTCTAGTCTATCAGATTCTAAATCCAGTTTTTCTAAATCAACAAGCTGTAATGTTGGTTAGTTTGCTCAGAAGGGAAATTACACCCCATTGTGTTCATTGTCAAGAATCTGAAGAGCGATGATGCTTGTTGAAAAGCATGTACTAACACCAGAGACTGTCTAAGGTACAGACATGATGAACTTCATAATTTACCTACTATTATCCCTTGCTATAATCTATCATTTGTAAATGGTTAAGTGAAATGATCAAATAGGGCATCACACAATATCCATTTATAGTCTCATTGGCCATGATCACGCACTTATTAAACAGTCTTCAGATGTCAGGAGAGATTTCTAGATGGTATGGTATTTCTATTTCCAATGTCTTAAGAAAGCACCACAATACTTCTCACAGATCTGATGACCACCAAGACAGAAGAACCAGGAGTGGAGCATGTCCTTTGCATCAGGGATCCCTGTGCAGAGAACCTCCTTAGCCCAGGAGAAGACAAAGAGCTGTGAGGCTGTGTTGCCACAGGAAGAGCCAGCGAGAAACACAAGCAGAGAGGCAGTGGAAGCAGAACTAAGAGACCACCGTTGGGCAGCCCTACCAGCAGTATATACACCCTCATCAGCATGAATTTTCGTTCTTTTGAACTTGGCTATTAATGCTGGGATGAGATGATGGCTCATATTTACTTGCATATCTCTCACTGTTAATGGGAACTCTGGAGGTCTCTATGAATTGGAATCAACTATGTAGCAGTAAATGATAATTACTTACGATTATTGATTAATGATCAGGAACATTTCTCCGTGTTTGCTGGCTGTATGAATATCTTCTTTGGTAAAGCATCTATTTGGTTCCTTTGACCAATTTTTCTTTCTTTTTTTCTTCCTTGCTGAGTTGTTAAAGTTGTCTATAAATTTGAGAGATAAGTCCCTTATCCAACATGGCATTTTCTTAAAATGCTGGAAATAGAAATGCCATATGAAATTTCTGTAATTGGTATATATCCTAGAGAGATGAGTCACAACATGAAGAGGTTTATGTAACCTGTGCCTGGTGGTTATACTTGTTACCCATTGGGCTGTGATCTGCATGGTTGACAGTTCAAAACCACCAGCAGCTCCATGGGAGAAAGACTGAACTATGTACTCCTGTGAACAGTTACCATTTCAGAAACCCACAGGGGGTCACTCTGCATCAGCACTGACTCGACGACAGCGAGGGAGTGATATTCATCTCAACACTGTTTACAACAGCAAAAGAGATGGAAACAACCGACGTGCCTATCAATGCAAGGCTGGATAAACACACTGTGATATACACACCCAATGGAATACTATACAATGTTCAACATAGTATGTGTGAAACATCTCATAATGTGGATGAACGTGGAGCACATGATGTTAAGTGGAAAATGGCTATCACAAAAGGACATATTTGTCTATGAAACCACTACTATAAAAAATCAAGGAAAGGTTTTCACACTAAAACAAATAGATTCTGTGAAGTTTACCAGGGGAGGAAGGGGGATGAACGAAAGCTGTTGCCTAGAGAATAGACTCCTGTTAGCTTGGGTGAAGGGAGAGACCGTATGTACTCAGAGGGAGGAGAGTCAAACTGATGGAGGCAAGAGGAAATGTTGGGAGGAGTAAATGAGTTAAAGGCAAGAAAGAAAGATGGTGATATATGCACAATCCAGCAATAACAGTGATCTGAATTACTGCCTGGAAAGACACATCAGCTGAATGGGTTTCTAAGGGAGAAAAAGAGTAAGCCCAGGGAGCTTTACAGGTTTGACAGAGGATATTCATATATGAGTATTGACCTTTGCTGAAAAGACATCCACGAATGTGGTAGAAGATACCTTAGACACAACCTAACAGCTTGAGGTAATGAGTTGCTGGGTGTGGAGGCTCAGGAACCCCATCTCAGAGGACGCAATGGTCAACTGGCCCACGGCAGTGCTCAAAGACTATGCGTTACATCCTACTTTGGTGAATAGCACCTGGAGTCTTAAAAACTCTTGAGTGACAACTAAGATGCCACTGTTGGGCTCTCCCTGTCCAGGGAAAAGACGCGTGAAGAAACTTGAAGATTCAGGGGCACAACTCGACCAGTGGACTGATGTGCAAGCAGCCTCCAAGGCTCTGAGATCAGATCTAGAAGACGTCTGGCTGTACTACCGATGACTCAGAAAGGGATCGCATGAGAACACCCTGGACAGGGTGGGAGAAAATTGTGGAACAAAACTCAAGATTGCATAAAAACTAAATTCACTGTTCAAATGTAGACTGGTAAAATCAGCCTTCAAGTCTGGAAATGAACTCACCCCTATGGCTCACTTTTCAGCCAAGCAATAGACAGGTTTTTAAGCTGATGAGTAACACGAGGGAGGTATGTACATCTTGGAATAATCAACCATTTGAGATCAAAAGGGAAGCAATTATCCGAGAACCAAGTTCAGAAGGGTTAGGAATGGAAACAGGAAACAGGAAATGGGATCAGTTATGGTATATTATGGGAATGGCAATCAACAACATGAAATCTGTAAACCTTCACCCAATGCACAAGGAAACTTTATTATTATTTTTTCAATGTTAAATACATACAACGGCCACATGGTGTCAGGAGTCACATACTAGTTTCATCTAAAGCAAAATCTGGAAAAGAAGCTCCCGGCACTTTTCAAATTTCCCACAGCGTTGGCGCTTTCACTGCTTGCCATTGTATCTGCCTCGGGTTTTCATTACTAAAGCCCATTCTAGTCTTATCAATGGCAAATGGTGAAGTGACCTCGGATGCCAATTAATTAGAAATGACTACTAATCTGGCTTCATAAATAGGCTCACTTTTATTTTTTTAAATGTGGATTATTTCTGAAGGAGGGAAAAAAGTATTGAAGGTGAGGAAGATATTCCGGGGCTTACTTTTAATTTAGCCCAATTGAGATCATGTCTTCCAAGTACATGGTTCTCCTAAAATGGTACCAAACAGAACTTACCACTACGAGTGTGAACCAGGAGCTTGTGGAGGAAGTAAGCTTCCGTAGTTAGGGGATAATTGTAAGCAGTGGTGTGAACAGGTCCCTTTGACAGAATGAGGGAAGTGGACTCAAAACTGCTGTGTAGGCAGCTGTTTCCAGGAAGGTCTGATTAATGTATGTATGGGTATAGCAGGCTTGGCAGTGACTGGATCTTGTACAATTGGGCTACAAAAAGTTTGTGGAAAAGTTCCTTTATCTTTTCATTCCATTTTGACATGAACTTTTTGAAGCCCCCTTATATAAGGACTCACGTAACAGTTCACTCGAGGCAGATGGAGCCAAGTTCGCCCTTTGATTTCCTACATGAAGAACCGCCTCAAACTTCTGTTTAGCCAGCAGCCAATTAAGAGTGCGTGCGTTCAAGTAAACATCTTAGTACATCTCCTGAGGAGCTAAGATTCAAGGGACAACCTAATTGTTTTCTATTGGTCAAGTAATAGTAATTAGGACCACCCCTCCCCCCCAAAAAAGGAGAAATCAGCCACCAACAAAAGAAATATACCCAATGAGAGTAAGATCAGATCGAGGTACATTTCATAAGATGGCGATTGTTTGACAGAGAAGAGTCGGATCATTCCTGATCTAAACACTTTTCAGGACCAGGCTGAGGCTCCAGTCGAAGAGAGCAGTGGAAACAGGAGATGCGATAGGTTGATAATGAGTGTCTGACTACACGAGCCGAATGTTCCACAGGGCCAGAAGCAAGTCATATCCCCCCAAGATGGTAATCCTTGGAGACGATCTCAGTATGTGTTTGCTTATGACAGGGATGACCAATGAGGCTTTAGTTTCCCTTCCAGTTGACAAGGCATCAATTCAGAAGGAAAATACCTTGAGAGGGTTTGCCAAATCTAGTAAATAAAAATATAGGGTAACCCAGTTAAATTTGAGCTTCAGAAAAACAATGAATGCTTATGTGTATGCATATAATATGTATATGCACAAAAATATATAAATATTATATAGGTCATACTTAGGCTTAAACATATTTTTGGTTGGATGATAAAAATCAAATATAACTGAGCACCCTGTAATTTTATTTAATGATGCTCCCTAAACACATTAGCTTTGCTTTGTTATGTTAGTACATGAATATAGTACATTCTATTCGGCTCTTTGTAGTCACTTTAGAGTAGCTAAGAGAAGTTGTACTTATTCCTAATAAAATAAGGCAAAGAAGATGTTTTCCATCAATAAAGAAAGTCTACGGTAAAGCATGGCATTAAATATTAAAATTTTCTTTCATGAAGGCTCATAAAAAACAGTTGGAAGAGTGTCATGAGACAGAAATGAAAATTTAGAGGACTCCCCCTTTCGTTAATGGCTAATGTGGAAACTACTGAAGAGGGATAGCACTGGGCTACCATTGATGGGACTGACTGTCATCCACCATTGAATGAGGGTTGAGGAGACAGAAGCAATGTTTAGACTGATTCCCAGGTTCCCAGTTTGAATGCTGAAATGTGCCCTGCATAAGAAGAGAAAGGGACTAATTTTTAAGAAAACATTGAGTTATAATGTTGTGATATTGATTTTGAGATGTTCACTAGTGAATGTGCTCACCATGCCTCTAAGTGCATTTGGGGCTTTAAAAAAGACTGTGCCAGCAATATGGTTGGTAGCAGTAGTTGCTGGGTGCTATGGAATTGGTTCAAACTCATAGTGACGCTGCACAACAGAACAAAACACTGCCCAGGCCCGCCCCTTCCTCCCATTGTCCCTGTGCCGGAGCCCAGGGTTGCAGCCACTGTGTCAGTTCATCTCCTTCAGGGCCTTCCTCTGCTTCACTGCCTGTCCCCTTTAAGAATGTCCTCTCCTCCAGGGACTGCGCTCTCCGTGTCCAAACAAGGACTAGGTCCTTGCCTCTAAGAAGCACTCTGGCTTCACTTCTTCCGAGATAGATTTGCTTTCCTTGTTAGCGGTCCACAGCAGTTAACCAGCACCATCATTCAAAGACATAGATTCTTCTTCTGTCTTCCTTATTCGGTGACCAGCTTCACATGCACATTAGGCGACTGAAAATAGGACTTGGGTCAGGCACACAGTAGTCCTGAATGGAACGTCCTTGCTTTTCAGTTCTCTGAAAGGAAGGTTCTTGTGCAGCAGGTTGACCCAATATAATTCTTTGTTTGATCTTGGGGGTTGGCAGTTAGAGTCATGGACATGGGAACAGTCTCATAGATTGTTGTCCTTGGCAGCTGTCAAGTTGGTTCCTACTTGGAGTGCCCTATGCACGATAGAAGGAAACACTGCCTGGACCTGCACCATCCTCATAATTGTTAGTTTGAGTCATTGTTGCCACTCTGTGTTAAATTCTCTTGGGGAGTCGCTCCCCCCCCCCTTAGTAGTTTTATTGGCATAAAATTCACATTTCCTACAATTCAGTACAATCACATAAGAAGAGTTGTACAATTCAAGCTCTTTCTCTTTTCCTGATCTTTCAGTTGACCAAGCATGATGGCCTTTCACTGGGTACTGGTCTCTCCTCACGACCTATCAAAAGGATGTGGGGCAAAGACATGCTACCCTCCTTCTAAGTAGCTTTCTAACAATTTCTCCAAGACAGATTTATTTGTTCTTCTGACAGGCCATGGCGCTTTCAATATTCTTTACTAACAGCATAATACAAATGTATCAATCGTCCTTACTCACAGATGCATATGAGGTGATTGAAAATAGCATGGCTTGGGTCAGCCTCAAAGTGACATCCTTACTCTTCAACACTTTACAGGTTGTGCAGAGAATTTGCTTAATGCAATTTTCTATTTGACTGCTTCTTCCATGACCATCGATTGTGAATTCAAGCGAAATTAAATCTGTTGACAGCTTCAATCTTTTCTCTATCTATCATAATGTTGTAAGTAGACTGCACAATGTAGATAGACTATACAAATAATGAAATGCGAAACTCTGGCGTATGCAAGTACTTAAGAAGGAAAAGAAGTCAAAAAACTCTGAAGACAATGTAGAAAGAGAGCGAGAAAAGATGATGCCACAGGAGGAAAGAGATGAGAGCTTCCAAAGGAAGTTCCAGAGTTCCAAATGCCGAGGAGTGTGAGCAAAATGCAGCAGGGAAAGGGGTATTTGGAAAATGGATGTCATTGCAGATGTAAGCCCAGGGATATTTGTTGAAATGGAGAGTCCAAGACAGACGTGGTGAATTAGCAAGTAACAGAGGCAAGAAAGTGAAAATAGTGACACAGACCAATTTGTCAATGAAGTTGGCTGTGAACTGGAGGGGGCATGAACCTCCAGCTCTGTTTTACATATAAATGTAAATTTTTACATATATAAATATGTACATATATGTGTGAACTATAAATGCTTTTGAGCTGGCAAAGTCAACGTTGCAACTGCATAGGAGAGACTAGATGACAGAAAATGGTTCTGTCCTTGCCAAAGAAGTAGAAGAGGAACAAAGGCACAGGTTCAAGTATTAGCATTGAGGAAGAAGGAACATGTTCCTTAGACTGCCACTCAAAAAGCAGTGGAATCCAGTGCAGATGCACCGGAGGTGAGAGGAGACAACTTAACAGTGACAAAATCAAGTTGCCACTTCAAAACTTGTCTTAAATGAACAATTTTACAATGCAATCAGTAATGCTAGCAAGTCAACTGAAATCTAAAGAAATGACATGTGATTCAGAGGAAAAGCAGGATAGCAAGAGTGAGAAGCTGATGTGGCTGTGCAATGGGAGGGGGTGTCCACTCAAGCTAGCAAGTTCCATCTAAGAGCCTAGTGTTTTTAAACCACGACTCTCAAACTTGCTTGTCTTATCATACCGTTTTCAGAAAAAAATATGCACTCAGCAAGCTCCTGGCATTTTTTAAAAACTATGGCCCAGAATCCAAGATAAAGTGTAGGTATCTGCTTTTTCAGTGCCACCTCCTAGATATTTTCAGTGCCCCCTCCCCCAGAGAGCAGTAACATCTACTTAGAAATACATTGTTAAACATTCAAATAGTTCAATGGCTTTCCCTTATTTTTATTTCTTTCACACTGAGAAATGTTTTCAAAGATTGCTTGCCTGGTGTGCATGTTTATCTGGACTTTAATTAACTTTCTTCCTTCAAATGAGTCGATTAGCCTTCTGCTTTTCGGGCCTCTTATGAATTAAGTAGTTCAACTTCCCTGAGACAAATCAACAACGGCAGGCATGATGAGACCTGAATGTTCACCTTTTAGGAGGTAGCGCAGATTCGTGGGTAAGCCTGAAATCAGACACACTGAATTAGAATGTGAGCTCTTCTTCTTGGAGCTGTGTCACTCCAGACTAGCTAATTAAATCTTGCTACCTTGAAGTTCTCATTCCAGAAACGGATACAATGGTACGATCTACCTGAGAGTGTTTTCTTTTAGAAGAGTAAATTAATTGATACATGCCATGCTCGTAGAACAATTGTGACACAGCAAGTACTTAAAACATTCTACTAGTATTAGAATGCCATCATCTTGTCATGCTCAGACTGTGCTTCCTATGTTCTTCCTTTTTTAACTTAACAAACATGTCTCAGACATCTTTTCATGCTAAGAAAGCCAGGGTATGCGAGCAGCAAAATCCCTTCGCAGAAGGATGGATTTATGATCTAACGAGGAAACAAGGTTTTGCGTAAACAATCCAAACTCTGTCAAATATAGTTTCTATCTCTTAATAGAATAATAAGCAACTCATTCATTTAAAGAATAAAACACCATGCGTGTGTGTGTATGTGTGTATGTATGTGTGTGTACTTCGGCCTGTCCTGCATCCTCCGTGTTCAAATCACCAACTTCCTTTAACTGTGAATATGAGCAATGTGAGTTAGCAACTGGTTTGGATTTCCCTTGGCTAGAGGTATTCGTTATTTCATCTTTACTCATGCTCATCATCCTGATCTTCAATTCTCTGTATGTAGACTGTTACCCTTATATCTATTGCCTCACCCTTACCAGACAGCTGCTCCATCTCAGGCCTCCTGGCTACCGTTCTGAAAGAAACATGGGAAAAGAAAAAGGGGATAGAAGTCCACGTGAACTTTGTCCTTGAGAACCAGAAAAGGATGCCCTCGCTAGAAAAATGCCACCTGTATTTTTTTTTTAGCCAGCATAGACTGTGATTTGGATTTGAATTATTGTTATGATTCATGGCATAGAATATATGTTTGAATGCTTTAGGACTTTTTATATACCATTTATGGGTGGAAACATCTTTTAAAGTTCTATTCTGACAATTTTTTATTTTAGAGGTGAAATCTAGCTTTCATCCCAAAGTGTTCAATAGGAATATAAATCAATAAAGGATGACCAAGGTGGTTGTTGACTAACAGGATCGTCTTCAGTGACTATTATTTAGAAAGCTTATATTTTTAACACAAGAACAGTTACTAGCAGTTATTAGTCATCTTGACTTTAGGCTCTTTTATAGATCTTGAGTAAGACCTTATTTATCCTGTGGGAACATGTGGTTCCGTTGTTTGTTTTGTTTTGGCAGAAAAGAGACTGCCCCTGCAATCAGTCTAACTTCAAATGCTGTCATCTCCTGAGAAAGTAAGTGTCAACCTGTCCTCTGGAGGGCAAATTATAGGACTGTGAAAAACTCAAACAGGAATGGCTGTAGCAACATTAGTCACAATATTCCATACTGAAAATGCCCACCCATGACAAATAGGATAAAAAATTGGAGTATATTGAAAACTTACACTGCATTACAGTGGAAATAAATTATTGCTACATTTAACCACATAGATGACTCTCACATGTATAATGCTAAAGAAAAGAAGGCAAATAAAAAGAATGTGTCTTCGATTATCCCACTTACACTAAGTTCAGAGAGAGATCCTACAAGTCAGAAGAGAAGTTTCTCTTGGAGAATAAGCATCATAGCCGTGGCTTCAAGTATCTAGATGATGATTACAGGCTGATGCCAATTAGTGAAAATTCATGTCGGTACTAGGTCGGTTCTGACCCATAGCGACTCTATGCATCACAGAACCCTGCCCAGCCTGGACCATCCTCACAATTGTTCCTATGCCTGAGGCCTTCCTCTCTCCCACTCCTCCTTCACCTTACCAAGCACGATGCCCTTCTGCAGGGAAACGGTCTCACCTGACAATCTGTTCAAAGTATGTCAGCTGAAGTCTCACCATCCTTGACTCTGAGTAGCACGCTGGCTGGGCTCCTTGCAAGGCAGATTTTCTTATGCTTTGAGCAGTCCATGGCCCTCTCCATAGTCTTCTCCAGCACCCCCCTGGAAATGCATCAATATTCTTCTTTCCCCCTTATCCGATGTCCAACTTTCACAGGCATATAAAGCAACTGAAAATACCCTTGGTTGGGTCAGGCACACCTTAGTCCTCAAAGTAACATCCTTGCTTTTCAATACTCTAAAGAGGTCTTGTGCATCTGATTTTAAAAGATATTGATTGCTGCTTCCATAAGCATTGATTATAGGTCCAAACAAGATAAAATTCTTAAAATTTTCAATATTTTCCCATTTATCATAATGTTACTTGTTGGTTCACTTGTGAGGATTTTGATCTTCTTTACCTTGAGCTTAATCTATACCAAAGGCTGTAATCCTTGATCTTCATCAGCAAGGGCCTCGAGTCCTCCTCACCTTTAGCAAGTGTGGTAGTTACAAAATGTCATGTCAACTTGAAGACATGGAAGGTAGGGGGGAGTCTAGCCTGTCAATCAAGTCACAGCCTGATCGTGCCTCCTTGTGGGTGTGACCTCATGAGGAGAATCCTGGGAACCTCCCCCTCTCTCTGATTTTACCTTCCTGTTGGCGAGCTCTGTTGAGATCTTCCAGGGCCCTGTGATGCTTCCACTACCACTGGATCCACCAGACTTTCACCCACAAGCCTGTGATCTTCCAGAATTTTCCATCATTGCATGTGGCTCTGTGAATCTGATGTTGGACTTATGGACTTGATCTGGACTAGGCTGGGCTGTTTCCTTGATATATAATTGCTTCTTGATATAAAGCTCATTTACACATATATGAGAGTCTCTGGATTTATTTCTCTAGTCAATCTAGCCTAACACAGCAAGCAAGGTTGTACATCTGCATATCCCAGGTTATTTATAAGCCCTCCTCCAATCCTGATCTGGGATTCTTCATACACTGCAGCTACTTTGATTCTTTGCTCGGCATACAGTTTGAATAAGCATGATGAGAGAACGCAACCCTGTTGCAAAACTTTCCTGATCTGAAGTCATGCGGGATTCCCTTGTTCTACTCATGCTGCTGCCTTTTGATCCATGTCTAAGTTCCTCAAGAACTCAAAGAAGTGTTCTGGAAATCCCATTCTTGTCAAAGTTATCCAGGGTTTGTTATGATCTACACAGTTAAATGATTATGCATAGCATTTGTTTGTTTGTGTTTGGTATCTGCAGTAATCCGCTTTCCAATGCATTCTGAAAGATAGCAAGGCTGTTCACACCCCTGGTCTGTCGTCCGAGGAAATTCACCAAAGGTCTAATCCATGTGCATTTTCCCTTCACAGATTGAGAACCGCTGGTTTAAAGGGGATTCACCAGAGGCTTAATCCCTGCGTGGCCCCTGGAAATGCATTCTGGGCTTCTACTCTCATCCTTAGCCTGCAGAACCCTGGGTTGTGCAGTAGTTAACGGATCCCCTGGAAGTAGAAGGACACAGTAGTATTGAAAGTAAAATGGAAGCATAGCATGTGTTGAGTTTTAAGACCCATATTTATGACCATCTTGCGCACACACTGGATTTTTCTGTAGCTGATGTCTCTGGAGTCATATTCCCTTCTGTGCTTTAGATTTCGCAACTTTACATAGCAACATGGCATTTTCAGACTTGATTAAACTAAGGTTTCTTAAACCGGGGGAATTTTCTGGATTATTCGAGTGATCCTAATGAGATCACAATGGTCTGTATGAGAGAGAGGAAGAGGCTCAGAAGCACCGAGGCACTGTGACAACAGAAGTAGGAAATATGTGATGACAGAAGTAAAGTCAGAGTGATTGATGTAGGACTGTGGGTCCAGGAATGCAGGCCCTTTCTGGAAGCTGAAAAGGACAAGGAACTGTAACATTAGGAAACCCAATACATCTTCCAAAATGTGCCTTTCACTCAGGATCCAAGTGTCAGAAGGGTTGAGAACGATGCTTCCATTTTTATCTACCACCTCACCTTATGCAAACACGAGCTACCCTCAAAAGTCTCCATTTAAATGAGATGACAACTTTAAGATATATAAAGTGAAAATGGACCAGAGTGGATTACATCACTTCTGACATCTTATGGTAAGAATTCAGTCGCATGACCTGACCCAACCGTGAGGAAGGGCTACAAACACAGAAAGAGGCCTAGAGGAATCATCTAGCTTCTAAAGAAGTTGGAATTGACTCAAAAGCAGTGAACTTTTTTATTGCTGTTTATATAGTTTTAGCACTTTCAAATCTTCTCTTCGATACTGCCTCCTGAGGATTCTCCAGTTTATCTTCATACTTTGAGAATGATTAAAAAATAAGTTTACTTTAATTACTCTACAAATCTCATGTGAAATCTGCCTGTGGAGTACAATTCAGACTCTCTAGACTGACATGTGCATCCCTTCACAGTCTGCTCACAAGCTCTTCCACGGTCATCTTCTGCCTCTCTCCCCCGTCACGGAGAGTAACGACTCTCCAGATTCTTGGTTAGGATGTTTTCTACCTACAATCATCTCTTTCACTCTCTGATATGTCGACCTCCTGCTTTGTAGAATTACCATATTCTCTGTGTAGTCTTTCTAATTCCTCTTATCAAAATGAAAGGCCCTTTCTTCGGCAACTGCCTCAGATATTTTTGCAGCTGAAATATGGCAGGTGCTCTCACGATCTGTCCCCTTCCGTACAACATTCAAAGAAAAGTGGGGAAACATGTTGTCACCTCCTATCGTAAAAAACAGCAGCTAAGGAGAAATTGCTGCTCAGCAAAACTTGCTAAGTCAAGCATGACAGTAACAAAAAATGTATGGGACAGAGACAACCTAATCAGAATCTGATATTCTTAGAGACAGCTACCAGATACTGGAGGAAGCAGGGAGGCAAATGACAGGAGGAGGCAGTGGTACTACATGGAACGGTGTGGGCTGAGACCGCTCAAAGGGAACAGTGCTAAGCTGAGTACATTATTAGGCAACAAATCACTAGGGCAGCCGGACATGAAGAAAGACTAAAACGTGGTTAGATCTAAAATATGGTTGTAAAATATATCTCAAGAAGTCATCGATCTAGAAACTAAAGAGAGTAACTTACTGAGGTAATTTAAAGTTTTCCCAAATCACATATCACCAATAAAAATGTATGAAGTGCCTATTTGTGATTCATGAAGTGGTAGCTCCTATGAAGGCCCTTAAGAAACAAGATTGGCACTTGATTAGGAACCACAGTATCCATGGAATAAAAAAAAAATCATTTTATTGGGAGCTCATACAACTCATCACAATGCATCCATGCATCAATTGTGTAAAGCACATTTGTACATTCGTCGCCATCATCATTCTCAAACATTTGCTCTCCATGTAAGCCCCTGATATCAGTTCCTCATTTTCTCCTCCCTCCCCACTACCCCTTCCCTTATGAACCCTTGATAATTTATAAATTATTATTTTGTCACATCTAATACTGTCTGACATCTCCCTTCACCTATTTTTCTGTTGTCCATCCCACAGGGAGGAGGTTATATATAGATCTTTGTAATCAGTTCTCCCTTTCCATCCCACCATCTTTCCACTCTCCCAATACTGCCACTTTCACCACTGGTCCTGAAGGGATCATCTGTCCTGGATTCTCTGTGTTTCCAGTTCCTATCTGTACCAATGTACACCCTCTAGTCTAGCCAGATTTGTAAGGTAGAATTGGGATCATTAAGGGGGAGGGAAGGGAGGAAGCATTTAGGAACTAGAGGAATGTTTTATGTTTCATCATTGCTACATTGCACCCTTACTGGCTCATTACCTCCCCTCGATCCTTCCATAAGGGGATGTCCATTTGCCTACAGATGGGCTTTGGGTCCCACTCTACATTCCCCCTCATTCACAATGATATGACTTTTTGTTCTTTGATGCTTGATCCCTGATCCCTTCAGACACTTCATGATCACACAGTCTGGTGTGCTTCATCCATGTGGGCTTTGTTGCTTCTCAGCTAGATGGCCGCTTGTTTATCTTCAAGCCTTTAAGACCCCAGACATTATATCTTTTGATAGCTGGGCACCATCAGCTTGCTTCACCACATTTACTTATGCACCGCTTTGTCTTCAACGATCATGTCGGGAAGGTGAGCATCATAGAATGCCAGTTTACTAGAACAAAGTGCTCTTGCATTGAGGGAGTACTTGAGTGGAGGCCCAATGCCCATCTGCTACCTTAATACTAAACCTATAAATATATGCATATAGATCTATTTCCTCTCATGTATATTATATCCTCATATATAAATATATTTATATATGTATATGCCTTTATTTAGACCTCTATAAATGTCCTTTGCCTCCTTGCTATTTCCTCTATTTCCTTTTAGTTTCCTCTCATCCCACTATCATGCTCAGCCTTCATTTGGGTTGCAGTAATTCCTCTCGGTTATATTATGCTTGATCATACCCTACCAGGCCTCCTACACCCTCCTCATCACCGATTTAGATCACTTGTTGTTCCCTTGTCCCTGGGTTTGTTAACACCACTTCCTTCCCCCCCACCTCCCTCTCTCCCATGCCCCCTGGGAAACATCAGTCTCGTTGTTTTCTCCACCAGATTGTTCATCCAGCCTATTTTATTTAGACAGACCTGTGGTGATAATAACATGCACAAAAACAAGACAGAAGAAAACAAAGCAACAAAAGAAAACAAAATGGCAATAATAAAAAGTCAATAACCAAAAAAACCAAAAAAGGATATGGAAATTTTATATTCAATTAACAACCCTTTTGACATGGGATTGCTCACCTCAAGGTTAGTAGTTCAAACCTACCAGATACTCTGAGGGCAAAAATGAGGTTATCTGTTCTCATAAAGATTTATGGCTCAAAAACCCTATAAAGGATCACCGAGAATCCAAATGAACTGAGTGGCAGTGAAATTAGTCAGAATTGACTCAGTGGCAGTGGGCTCAATGTTTGATTGCTTGGTTTTTTAGTTATACCTCTCTTGAAAGACCTATAATATCATATTCCTAGGATATACAATAAAACGTATTATTTGAAGAGAAAACATAATTTGCGGCTTACAGATGACAATTCAGTTTCTGAAATTAAATTGCCTTAATCCAGTAAAAATAGAAAAATTTAAATGCATTGAGCTGAAATTATTTCTTGGAATATAATGATGTTTTTAGTGACACATGCTTGAAAATAAGTCATAGAATCTAACAGGAATGAGAAGTTTTGGAGGTTTAATTAAAAAGATTCTGTAGTGAAGTGAAGTTCCTTAATCTAGCTCTGTAAATCCCACAAAATGATTACGTGGGGCCATGTAAATAGGGTATATGAAACACTCTTAGAGGGGATTGGTTAGTTTTGGTTGTCATTCCCATTGGTATCAGAAAAGCAGGAACAGAGAGGTTTCCCTGGACTAGCAAGGAAGAAGAGTCCCCAGCAGACCACAGTCAACATTCCTACTTGAAATGGAGGAGGCAGTCTAGGGCACTGTCTAGGGAGGCAGACTAGGGGAGATCAGAGGCCAAGACAAGGAATCATGAGGCAGAACAGAGGAGCTGTGGTGACCTGCGGTCCCGCAGAGGCAGATTGGCTGAGGGGCCAGGTGCCTGCGAGGCTAAGAACAGAGAGCAAGACCTGGCTGCTGGCTGAGGAGAGATGGTGCTGTGGACCAATGAGTATCCTTTTTTATCCTGGCTTGTTGTAACCTGTTAAGTTCCCTAATAAACCACCATCATCGTGAGTACTGCCTGTGAATCCTGAGTGGTCTTTGCAATGAATGATCAATCCCGTAGTGTTGTATGATGAACAGCTAGTATCAGGTGGGAAAAGATGGAGGATGGAGACATGTCTAACTTCTATCTTGTGGTGCGTGGAATGAAGCGGAGATGGATTTTCCTCCCTTATGGAGCCAGAGGTATTCACCTATGCCTTTTAAAAACTATTATTGCAGGTTCCCGCCTCTCAATTTATCTCAAAATGTGTAAGTAAGACAGATAGCCGGTCTTTTTCCTTATGTCCTATTTGTTGCCCTAATTCACTCCTATTGTACGGTCCATTTAATGGAAAGATGATGATATAATATCAAGCTGTTGCACTTTTAGAAGGATAAAAATCCACTCCAAGTCTTGGCTTCTCGCTCCCAATGAGGTAGTAAAGTGTTGAATGAGAAGGAGAAGTCAAACTTGGAAGACTAGAGAATGCCATCCTTCGTACAAAGTGATCTGTCGACTGCTCTGTGGCTTGATGGAATAACAGAATATGTCTGTCTACAGACAGGTAGCATTGGGATCAAATGTCCTGTATGCTGTTGGTAGTGGTGACTGTCACTGAGTCACTTCTGACTGTTGTAATCATGTGTGTAACAGAACAAAATACCTCTTGGCCCTGTGCCATCTTCGCTAGCACTGATATATTTGAGTCCATTGTCATGGCGATTAGCTTTCCCTCGTGTGATGCAGGGAAACAAATACTCGTGTTACTAATGGTCTCTTTGATAGAATTTAAATGCACACAGCTCCCCCAAAGATTTTATTATCTGGATTTTATCAGCTTTAAACTGCTTCATGCCATACTATGTCTATATTGTAAACCATGTGCTTTACATAAATGTAGAAGACATCTGTAGAGAGATCTTTGGGGAGGAAGGTCCATGAAATGGATAACATACAGCATACCTCAGGTACATATGCAAGACAAGCATGCTAGACATTAGTGGTTTGATCAGATGCTTTGGCAAGGTCAAGTCCATGCTCTGTATCAGGGAACAAGATATTTAGCTATCAGGGAACCTAGATATTTCAATTCCTTAGCATAGGTTTTAAAAATGGATAACTATTTTAAAGCCAGTCATAAGAAGAAACTGATCTTCACAGAACTCAAAAATTGCCACAGATTTCTAGTTGAGAAACAATTAGTTCAAATCAACCAGATGGCCAATTAAGTATTGTTTCTATGAAGAATGAAGTCCAAGAACTGTTTTATAAATACCAGTTCTCCTAATCGGCCAGGCTGTCTAATGAACTACTATGCTTTAGCAAATTAGTGGAAATATTATTTATAATCCTTCAGAATATTAGTGTCTTAATTAAAATTCTATCCAGAAACCAAACACCATCACCCTTGCTGCCCCACTTGAGTCCAACCAATCCTCACCTCTTGCACTTGTTTTTTTACCATAGTTTCCGAACTAGGAGCTTGTTGGTTACTCATTGAACTGCCAATAGCTCTGCAGCCTTCAAAAGATGTAAAGGTTTGGAAACCCTAAAGGGGAGGCAGCTCTTCTTGATCAAATAGGGTCACTGTGAGTTAGAAGAAATTCAATAGCAGCAGGGTTTCTTTGTCATATGGGAGGCTGCGCAATAGACAGATCCCCAAATTGGATGTCGCAGAGCCAGATGACAGCTTTAGAAGTGTGGAGAAGAAAAAAGAAAATCAGAAAGGGATGTCTATGGAAGGAGTGAGGGCAATGTAAAGTGTTGAAAACGTAAGGCTTCGTAGCAATTGTTGTAGATATTTTGAAGATCTAAATGTTTCTTCTTCAAATGATGCAGCCAACTTTTCAGAACATATTGTAATATATAGGTCTCAATGGAACATTCATGTTAAATGTTTCAGAGGTGAGGTTGACTCCAAGATTCTTTATAAGAACAAATCTAACCTTTTTGGAAGAGTTTCTGAGCTCAAAAACATGCAAACATGCTGGAATAGCACATGTCCTTGGGGGGAAAGGAAAACAAGGACACGTTTAAGACACCAAACTTCAACAACAAGCTCCTTTCCCTACACCCCTCAATATCGAACTTCTTAGAATTAGCAGAAGTCATGGTCTCTAGTCTCCCCTCCAGCAGAGTTCCCTTTCCCTCTGCTTTCTAACATTGGTTTTGTTGTTTTCGAGATGTTTTAGATCCCTGTGCTCTCTCCTCTCTGTGTAATGTGTTTTGGGCTAGCTGGCTCTTTCCTATCACTGTGCCTTCAGTCAGCCAATCTGGTGACCCAGACTAACTATGACCTGTTGTGGTATTTGAATTCTTGCGCTTCGTGGTTCACGCTCTGATATTTTTCATGCTTTCTTCTGGTATGGCGTTCTGGCTGTTTCACCCTCTGGAATGTAAGCTCCCTGACTTTAAAGATTATTTCTGCTTTGTTCTACAGTCCCCACCAGATGTAGACCAATATCTTCTCTATGCAAGCTCAATAGATATGAGAAGGAGGACAGAACCGCACACACACAAATCTTGATCTGACAGAGGACATTTCTATGTTGCGAGTCAGGAAAACTGGTGGTACCATAGGTCACTCCGTGGGCTGCTAACTGAAAGGTCACTAGGCCCAAACCACCAGCCACTCTGCAGGAGAGAGATGAGGCTTGTCCTCCAGGAAAGAGTGGCGGTCTCAGAAATCCACAGGGACAGTTCTGCTCTGTCTTGTAGGGTCACTAGAAGTCTGAATCGACTCAATGGCACTGAATATTGCAAATTGATCCAGGCATATAGTACAATACATGTGCTCTGTAAATCTGCACCCAAATTCACAATAAAGTCTTTCAAAGAATGAACGTCCATAGACAGCGTTCTTGAGGCTTGATTTCTAGTGCACAGCACTCAATGCAAAAAGCAACACACAAAACCACAAAATGAGAGGTATAACACCCTTCAATTTCTATAAATGAAGAAAAGTCAAAGCGCGACGGCATCGTTCTCTTTGACAGGCATGTATAACAAACAGTCGGATGAGCTGGTGGGCAGCAGGGAAGGAGGCCAGCGTTGGCATAGAGACAAATGTTGACAATAAAAGGAAACTGAGGTCTGACAAGGATGACGCATCAAGAGCTCCCACACAAGTACAAGAACAAAAGACTCCAGAGAGGAGCACATATGAGCTCCAGAAAGAAGAGCAAATCGACAAGCATTGCCCAGAAATGGCAGAAAAAGATCCTGGAAATATTTAGGTGAGCAAGGAAGCAAAGCTAGAAATTAATTCCACAATATCCATTCTTTCTCATTTGTGATTTATTTTTTTCTTATTTGTGCTTTTGAAAGCATTCTTTTGTGCCTGGTAATTTATTGGATGTTTCGAGGATCAGTACAGAGACACAAGCAATTTGTACACAATTCTTAATGCATGTACCAAAATCCTAAAGTGGCATGTAGTTACAATTCTCTTCTAAGTTCCAGTGACTTTCCAGCTTTAAAGCTGGGGACCACTTTTCCTTAAGAGGATATCAAGTCACAGACTAGAAGAAACCGGCAGTGAAGGGAGACAGACCTTGAGCCGAGCCTACAGAAGCCGTTGCAGGTTTGATCACTGACTTTGGCCTCCCCTCGGATAGTGAGGCGGAAGACAGGGGGGCTCCCGGCCCCACACCAGACGCTGCTGGGCAGAGTGGAGGTACTCGGCCCAGCCCCGGTCCTATCCGTTGCAGACATCGACTCAAGGTTTCCAGTAACCAACATACAGCATTGTACCCGGAACAGCGGCGCCTGGTTTCTCCCATTGCAGGATCTGGCACCAAAAGATCAAGAGATGATTTGGGAACCAGCCTAAATATCCGGGGTGGTACCACAGAGGGAGACCTGCTCTTTGCTCAGAAGTATAAAGAACTCCAGGGATTCATCCGCCCTCTCACAGGCATACTGAATGGGCTGAAGATGGGCCGCTTTGAGAGAGGCTTGAGTGGTTTCCAGCAGAGTGTGGCAATGGACAGGATTCAACGTATTGTAGGTGTTTTACAGAAGCCACACATGGGGGAGCGTTATCTAGGAACCCTACTGCAGGTAGAAGGGATGTTAAAGACTCGGTTCCCTCAGATAGCTGCCCAGAGGTCATCTCTATGTGACAGCCAGCACCATCTGACCAGGCATTTGCCAAAACACCACACTAATGTGGCTGTTTCTTCTGTACCTCCCATGGAAAAGAAGAACCAGACACAACTGAGACATCTAGTTCTGAAGCAGAAGCAGCCTTGGCACCTTACATAATGGCCAGCCATGGACCTGACCTGAATCCACACAACTCCAATTTGCAACCCCCCTATCAGCTCCCCAGGTACCATCTCCATGAGCCACGGTCCCTTAGGTGTCATCCTCTTCCTCCAGCATGGAGTGCAGCCCCCTGCTCGCTCTGCCCCCACCAATCTGGTCCCACCTGCTACAGCATCTCCTGCCACCTCGATGAGTCTAAGAAACTGTCTGCAGAAGGACCTCATTGCCACCATTTGCCAGTGATTCTGCCTTTAAACTGGACTTATCCTCGGACCTCTCCTGGTCTACCCACCATGTTCAGAGAAGCGCCCACCGGACACCGGGAGCATATGAGAAGCCATCCTCCACTTGTTCTTCACCTTCTTAACCCAACCCAGGACTCTAACCATGTGATAATTTGTGTAAATACATATTTATATATTTTACTTTAATATATTTGTGTTGAAAGAGGATAAGGCCTTTTTGATTAAAGAAATTTTATACCTAAACAAAAAAGAGGATATCAAGTACCATGACCTTCCAATGTTGATAAGTTGTTCCACTAATTGACAATTTTATGTCACACACACACTCAAATTTTCAACCTGTCCCAGCACATAACAAAAGCATCAAGAGAACCGATCACAGGAATTACGGGATGCACACAGTTCTGAGAAGAGACTTAGGATGAGGAAACGATTTGCAGACATAATTCTACTGGAAACAAACAAACATGGAAACAGGATGTAAACTGTTGAAGTCCTGCAAGTGCATGACAGTGACTCTGAAAAGCCAGGAAGTATGTTTTGTGATAAGAACACAAAACTCTCCCCCGTCCCATGGAATGTTATGTTGACGCCCAAGAGAGTCAAATCTTCCCACAATTTAACATCCCACTATTTTCTGGCTGTACCCAAAACTAAAAAGCCAGTACCATACATACTCGTGTATGAGCCGAGTTTTTCAGTACATTTCTTATATAGTTTGGGGGGTAAAATTAGGTGCCTCGGCTGATATTCAGGTTGGCTTATACTCCAGTATATACGGTAAATGATTTCACATCTTTAACAAAAATGGGTGAAGTAGTATTTCCTCCTTCTTAAAATGTTTCTAGAACTACTAGAAAATTTATATTTATGGAACACTTGCTGCCACTGAGTCAGTGCTGACTCATAGCAACCCGACAGGATGGGGTGGAACTGCCTTTGTGAGTTTCCAGGACTAACTCTTTACTGGCGTAGAAAGCCCCTCTTTTTTCCTGGAAAGTAGCCTGGTGGTTTCAAACTGATGGCCTTGCGGTTAGCAGCCTAACACATAACCACTGTGCCACAAGGGCTCCTTGTATTTACAAAATAAAAGTCCAGGGGGAATATATACACATAGGAATATAGCTGGTAAAATGACTCCTCGGGCTTGTTCAAGGAGGGAGGTAACAGGGCACACTGCTGAGACGCTGGAAGATAAACACCAGTCAGACTCTGTTTCTCCTGCTTCAGCAGAGGCTGCACTCTCCTTGTTTTTCGTTTCTCCATTTTCAGCAGGTAAATGTTCCTTAGTTCTTGATTAGCCCCTTCAGCCCGTCTTCCTTTTGCTCCCTTTGCACCCTTTGCTTGCGCTTTTCTGTCTGAAGAGTTTCCCTTTGCCGCTGCCCTTTGTCAGCCTTGTATCCATCCTGCAGGCAGAGGTCGCTGCCTACCTCCTTGAGCGCCTCTTGGCCCCTCCTTCACCGCCCTTCTTCAGCTGGGCCTACCTTCCTTTTGACCATCATGGCTGCAGGGAGGGTGCTTGCTGGATGTCTGTGGGCCAAGCCTCACAGAGAGTTTTCTGGAAGCTGGGTTGCCTTGCTGCTGCCCTTCTGACTGCTGCCTGAGCTGCCATCTCATTTGAGATTTATAATAGATCATTGATAGATATATGTATTTAATATTCAGGGTTGTTTTCCTAAACTCAAAAAGTCAACCTCAACTTTTTAAAATTTGAATTTTAAAAACTTTTATCAGAGCTCGTGTCAGCCAGCTGGATTCATTTCGGCTCCGTCGCCGCCAAACCTGGAGAACCTCAACATTGACAAGGCTTAACGTGAGGAGCTGATGTCAGGGGCTTAAGTGGAGAGCAAATATTTTGAGAATGATGAGGGCAATGAATGTACAAAGGAACTTGACAAAATTGATGCATTATAATAAGAATTGTATGAGCCCCCAATAAAATGATTTATTAAAAAATGGCTTTAAAATAAAAAAGGAAAATGCTTTTCTGACATGTGGAAGTGATATAAAATACATATTTTGGTGTTTATCATAAAGTTTTATCGGCACACAAAAAATGTTCATATCAACCTTTTCTCCCACCCATAGTTTCCACCATAAAATTTTGGCTATTTTAAACTGAGACATCTTTTGGGGTTGTTTGAGGTAGCTGATTGTCATGGTTTAAGAAATACTTTTCTTGGTCACAGTGAATTATTTTGTTTTATATGCTTTTGCATTCTGTTGGCCAGTATTTTGTTAAGGGCTTTTGCATCAATGTTCATTAGGGATATTGGCTGAAGTTCTCAATTCATGTGGGATCTTTGCCCGCTTTAGGTATCAGAGTTATACTAGCTTCATAGAAAGCGTTTGGGAGTCTTCCATCCTTCTCTATGTTCTGGAAGAGTTTGTGTAGGATTGGGGTCAGTTCTTCCCTGCATGCTTGGTAGAACTCTCCTGTGAAGCCGTCTGGCCAGGGGGAATCTTTGGTTGGTAGTCCCGTGATAAAGGAGGGGAGGGATGTGGTAGCAGAAACAGCAGAGACGGCAGCAGGAGAGGTGGCAGAACTAAGAGCTTGAGGCCAACCAGAGGGCCTCCGAGTGAGAAAACGGAATGTCTTTGGGAGCTGAATGTTAGATGCCTCTCGGGTACTTAATAAACAAAGGAGGCAGCTAAATGTGTTGGCCCATGGGCCTAGAGCTGAGTGCCTTTGGGTAAGGCTTACTCCAGAAGGGGTGCTTAATCAGCAGGGTACATTTGCCCAAACAGAGCAGAGGCCAAGACCCAGAAGAGCTTCATAACGCTTGTCCAAGCAGGTCATGAGGCCAAGGGCCTTGGTGTGCCTGTGAGCATGATCATGACAGAGAGGAAGCGATCCTGAGCATTCGTGATTCTGGATCGTAACTTTAGTTACCTAATAAACCTCCTAATTATAAGTATTGTCTGACTTCTCTGGCCAAAACAATACTCTTGTATTAGTATTACATATATAAAAGTGTTCTACCAATTACCTGTGCCTTGTCTTGTGTTCAGTGCTGGGCTCCTGAATAGCAGTGCCACTATCACACTGAAGTGGACTATTGTCTGTCGGGGTCTGCCCTGGGCATCGCAGGCGGGTAGAAGCAGCCCTGGGCTTTACCGCAAGATGCTAGTGTGTGTGCATACCCACATACACAGTTGTGACCAACAAAAACGTCTCAGACATAGCCAACTATCTCCTGAAAGGAAAACATCCCTCCTACTTGAAAACTGCTGCGGTAGGAAAAACTACGAAGAGCCCATTCCAATGGGGAATGGCAGCTATATTATTCAATTGGAGAGAACTTAACCCAATAGAGATATCTATACTTGCTAATTCTGTTTCTCAGGCTATATATAAGTTTCTATTAAGTACACCTACAGATGTTGCCTATTTAATTGTGTTCTGTATTTGGTTAAGGTGCAGAGTTTTGTAACTTGCTTACTATTCGAATTTCATATAATGACGTCCCATTGTAACCATACTTCCTAAAGCACTTTACAGTGAATTTCAGTTTTTTCATCCTTACAAATAAGAAAGATAATTATATTGCAATTGTTCCATTGTTAAAAGAAATAATTAAATGCAATTTACACATTTTCAATTTGAGTTAAATTATACACTAACCATATTAGCTTCCAAAATGCTTCTCTTTTTTTTCTTCTAACAATTTTTTTTCTTCTAAGAAGACTTACAAACTAGATTGCACAAAGATGCTCTGTCATCTTTAAAAGATTACACATGTTGTGCAAGACCCAATGTTGCCTTTGTGGAATTTGATATTTTTAAAGGAGCAATCATACCACTGATTTGCAAAAGTATTTCATTACCTTTTTTGATTCCCGAATGAATTGCATTCTTCCTTTGATGTCAGGTTCTAATTCATCAACAAGCTTAATGTCTCCTTTTCAAAAATGCTGCTTTTTTACAATTAGAATTATTTGGAAGAAATGCAACACATTCTGTACCAATTTAAAATATAGTTCATGTCGTCAGTAAGAGAGTCTTAAATATTTGAAAATGCAATAATATAAAAGAATAAAATAAGTCATTTCCAAGAGCAGAAAAAATCTATCTTCCTTTGGAAAAAAAAGAACTCAAAAACTCCACTCTAATTCTACTTAGTTTGGCTTACTCAACAGTTACAGCAGATGTCCTTGAGATACTCTATGTACTCACTTCTAACCATGCCAACTTGGAGACAGATGTAAAAAAGGAAAAAGAATAAGAATCAAACATACATGTATTGACACTTTACTTGAACATGCTTAAGCTAACCAAGACTCCTGCATGGATCCCGGATCAGAGAGATCAGCTATTAATCTTTCCCCTGTGCTCTAGGTTCCTGGTGGCAGAGTGGGTTACACTGCAGGCTGCCAACTCCAGGTCAGCAGTTTGAAACCAATAGCTACTCCAAGGGAGAAAGAGAAGGCTTTCTATTCCCATAAAGATTATTGTCTCAGAAACCCCCAGGTCCTTTAAGATGCTATGTACCAGAATTGACTCAATGGCAATGAGGTTGATTTTTTTTTAATTTTGAAGGTTACTGATATGTGACAAATTATCCATCATAGTCCTATTCTTTATTTCTCATCTAGATGCTGAGTGACTAAAGGACATGCATGTGAATGCACGTGCGAGCGGGCATACAAAGTCACACCCATCCTTTCCAATTCTTTCTTTTTGCTGCTTAGAAAAGTTGAATTTGCTGTTCTTCCCTTTCTGACCTTCTCTGCCATGTTCCACATCATCCTCTTCCTCTTTTGTCTCATCGTGTGATCTTCTTCTAGTCCCACCTCCACTTCTCACCAAAGAACTTCCAGTTGCCTGTGCTTTCGTGCAGGGTTCTCTCTTTCCCCATAGCACCTTGCTCATTCACTCATGCATTCCAAATGCTCGGTACTGGGGAAGCACAGAAGGACAAACTTAGAGTTGCCTCACCCATCTCTAGACATACTAACTGTTCTTAGATACTGTGGAGTCCATTTTGGCTCATAGCAACTACATGTTGTAGAGTAGCACTCTGAAATGTAATTCACACATCCTATAATTCCATAGTTTTGAACATATGAAAAAGAGGTGTGTCATCATCACCATAATCAACCAGCAAGGCTATCCACATCACTGGTCCAGGGGTTTCCTTGGAGGCTTCAGCACGTAGGGACCAGCAAATAAGTTTGGGATTTTCACTATCATCCACAGTCTTCTGCAAACTGGTTGGTCGGAACTGAAGCTCTACTACCATTCCCTCCTCTGATCTTGGATTTTTTAAAGTTTATACTATTGTGATCATACGGGCTGGTTCCCTTCTTCCATGTGGATTTAGCTAACACCTCCCTACTTGGTTGTTGGTTTTTTTTCCCCCCTACTTGTTTTAAGACAAGCCTTTAAGATCTCAGATACTGTTCTTTCTGGTAGCCCAGAACCATCTGTTTTCTTCGCCACACTTTGCGATAGCCCCTATGTCTTCCGTGATCTCTTCATGAGGGAAAATATCAAGTCAGAAGAACGAAATGTTCTTAGATTAGCGATCTCAAAATCCATTCCTGTATCTATGGTTTATATATGCGCCTGATCTGCTTCAGAGATGTCACAATCCATTTCTTGGGGAACATTATAATCAACACGATTGGGCACATGGTAATGGCAATTCTATTGAAGTAGCATTAATTCGTCCAATGGCATAGAATTTCCAAGAGCCCTGGTGGCATGGTGGTCATGCATTCAGCTGCTTTTCACAAGGTCAGCAGCCCAACCCGAATGCTCTCTATACACACCGTTTGATTTCCTTCTTCCCAAAACAAAGATGTTCTTTTCCTCATTTTAGAGATAAGGAAACCATTTCACAGAAATTCACCAATTTACTCAATGCTGCACAGCTGGTAAGTGCTAAGAGCTGAATTATCAAACAGATGTCAAAGCACCACATCTTGCTTTGGTATCGATGACTGCCCTGCTGCCACTGTTCCTGATGGCACAGGGTGGCCATTTGTGTCACGGTCCCTTAGCTCTGTGTCCCTGAGACACCCTGGTTGATACGTATGCAAGCTACTGAAACCTGTGCTTTCATATGCTTTTCTAGCTTCCACCAGGGACACAGAGCCAGCACTTTTTTCCATGATCAAAGTTTAGACCCAGATATACTCCCCATTCCTTCTGGATTTTCCTTTTGGGTGAGTTTCACTCACTTGATCACCTTCCAAGGCCACCTGTCAAAAATGAACAAAAGGCAGTTCAGATGATGCTTTTAGTGCCCTAGTGTCGCACTAAGAGAGATTCCATGGGCGACAGCGTAAGGAACAGAAATTTATCTGCTCATCGTTCAGAGAGCCAGAAGCATGAACTCAAGGTGCAGCTCTCGGGAGAGGTCCGTCTTTGTGCATTTTAGCTTCCAGCAGCCTTCATTGCTTGCAGTTCTCGAGCTTACAGACACACTTGGCTTTATCGTCAGATACCATCTTTTCCCTCCTGTGGGCATGTCCCTGAGTCTGTTCTGGCCCTTTCCTAACTCCATCTCAGTCTGGCAGCACCCACCATCATCCCAGCCCCAAAGTTGGGGTCCATGGCCAGCACCAATTTGTACCAAGGACATGCAGCCTGGTGGCAGCAGCCTCCCAACACAAACCTCCTCACTGGCGTCCCATGGACAAGCGATGTCTCCTCTCTCACCACACACCTGCACTGGGAGTCCGTGCTCTGGTGGGGTTCCTCTTCTGCCCACCTGCCCCTGCTGAGTGCCTGTGCCCCTGTGCCACTTGTTCCTACTTCCCAAGTCCAGGCACCTAATCAAAGGCCCATGAGTGGGAGGCATCTTTTACTCTGCCTGGTTGTGGGTGCTGGAAACCTGGTGACTGGTGGAACTGCCACTTTTGCCAAGCCAACTGTGTGTGAGGCCTAAGGACCCACAGTCCATGCCCCTACTCCCAGCTGCCAGTACTGAGAATCCACATATTGATAGTGCCCAGCTACTGGTGCTGGAAGCCTGGGAAGTGGAGGTGCATGCTCTTACACCTACTTATCCATACCAAGTGTCTCTTATTCCCAGGTGCTACTACATTGGGTGCCTGGGGTCTGGGGCACACCCTCTCCACATCACACATTAGCTGGTAGGGGTGCACCATCCTAATGGGTACCTGTAGACTGGTGATATCCCCCGTCCCCTACCCCCATCCTCATCCTCTGCACTGTCTCCAGCATCCCCTGCAGCCAGAGACATCTGCCTTCTCTGACCACCCTTCTTGCCAAGACTTTTGGTGGGATTTTCTATACTGGCCACCCTGTGACTGACAACCCAAATAAATGTGCGCCGCCACCAGGCAACAAGCAGTGCACACAGAACCCAAGCACCAGGGAGAACACGCCCTGCACTCACACCCTCAGGGCAGACACGTCTCCTCCAGTGACACTAGCAACATCCTCAGGCATCCCACAAGACTAGTGAAGACAGACTCACACTCACAAAACCAGCTCTGGCTTTTCTTGTGGGGGACAGGTAGTGGGCACTCCAGGGCAGCCATATTAGCACCCCGAGAAGCACGTACACCCAACTTCTTTAGAGATGTCAAAATATAACAAAAGATCAAGAGGCAATATGGGGGGAGGTCAGATGCTCACAGGCATCCTCCCTGGGGGCGATCAGTTGCCAGATTACAGTAGGCCCCACGCCCTGCTGTTAAAGACAATGGACTGGACACCTGCAGACATCTATTTGGTTCCAGTAGGTAGGTTTTACCCCTACTGATAATGGTTCCTATGGAGATCTAGGGAATAGGTCAAAGTTAAGCTGCCATCCTAAATCTAGGATCTGCCCATCTTGTCACATGTATATCCCCAATCCCTCCTCTTCCTATTGCTTGTATGTCCCTAGACCAACCCGTCTCATTACTGTATTACCTATAAGACAACCCCTTCCTGTGATATATGTCCTCACCTGTAATTAGGGGGCTTGCATTTCCCCAGAGAAGATAAAAAGCCTGGGCTAGCATTAAAATCTCTCCCTCCACATGGACAATCAAGCAGGGCTGAGGTGAGCATGGTACCATGAATCGTGTCTGACTCCATTTATTTCAATATTTCTATCTCTCATGCTCTCTATAACTTTACTATGATCTTTACTTATTATCGCTGTACAATTGCGTCTACCAGACCCGTAATGATGTGTTAGGGGCTGGCTTCCCCTGACAAGGCAACAAAATGGTCTCTCAGATTTGAGGATGAAATTATGACATGTTCAGACTTAAAAACATTAAGAAAACGTGTACAAACCAAATAGGTCTTTCAAGCTCTATTAAAGAGAATACTCTGGACAGAGAGCCGATAACATCAGACACCAGCCTGTGATTAGGAAGCAGGATGTCATCATCTATACACGAGCCTGTTAAAGATTTCTCAAAAGTGAAGCAGAGTTAAAATGCTGAGAAAATGAGCCAGAGACATCAATCAGTGACAACAACGTCAAAACCAAGTGAGGCAAAACGTGATGTAACTACAGAGCTTTCAGACCGCGAAGAACGTAAGGTGATGTCCAGAAACGAGACACTTTTAAATTGAGAAAGATAAAAGCACATTTCAGGGTAGCCACAAAGAACACTAACAAGCATGCTCATCAACATGAAAAAAGAAGAACGTAAAATTTCATTAAACATAAAACCAACAGTGAAAGAAAGGATACAAAAATCCACGAGCAAAAAGAACTCAGCCCATAATACAATGATGCATGTGGGGGCATTATGTTGAGCCAAAAAAGTCACAAAAGGACAAGCATTCTATGAGATCACTTCTCTACAAATTCAAGTAAATGGTTGCACATTAAATAAGTATTTTTTGATAAGAAAACTCACTAACTAGACAGTAGCCAGGTGCTGGGTGAAGGGTAAGGCCATAACAATAAAGCAGAATCAGCAGAGCACGGCCAAGGCCGCCAGTTAAGATGCAACTGCTGGTCTGTCTTCATCCAGAACAAAGAAGAGTGAATAACATCAAATACTCAAGGAACTAATTAACCCGAAGGACTGATGGACAACACGACCTCAGCCTCCCTTAGTCAGAGACCAGAAGGAACAGGTAGTGAGTGCCTGGTTACCACTACTGACCATTCTGCTCGAGACCGCAGTGCCATGTCCGGGACAGAATGGAGAAACACGTAGAACAACATCAAAATGATAAAATAGCAGACTACTGAACCACGTAGACTATGGCCCTTAGCAACCCTTCAGACCCGGAACTGAACCCACCAAGAGGGATCACTTCTCAGCCAATCCACAGTCGGGCCTGTGCAGTAGAACAGTCGCTTTAACACCATGAGAAACATTTTCCTTAGAACCATCAACCGTATGAAATCAGCCTTTGCCCAGAACCAAAGTTCAGAAGGCAAGAAAGGACGGAAAAGAATAAAGAATCCAGGACGGAATTAGGAAGAGTGATATGATATTAAATCATAAACATCAAACTCATTGCCATCCAGTCAATTCTGACTCCTGGTGAGCCTGGCAGGCAGAGTAGAATTGCCCTTTTGGGTTTCCAATACTGTACACATTTACATAGTCCTTACTGAAATCGCTGTGCCTCATCTCCACCCTCTCCCTCTAAGCTGCCGGCAGGTTTAGCCTGCTGGGTCTTCCATTCGCAGTCCAATGCACAACCCACTCTGCCACCTGGGTTACTTCTGTGACATTCAGGGGGTTGCGTTTACTGTCATGAAGCAAAATGTATAGACTGTGGAATGTGACACTAATGTGCTCCATGAACTTTCATCCGAATCACAATAAAATGTAAAAAACAACAAACTTCTAGCTCTTTCTGTTATCTGAGTGAACTCTTCTAGTTCCTAGCAACTACTTTTAGTATGAATTATTTTACTGTAAGATTGTTTAGTTACTTGGAAAGCCTACTTAGGATTCAAGAAAGTTTCATTTGGTTTTAATCAGAAGCAATGATCGTGTTTTCTGACCGCCTGTGATGCACTTTGTTTGAGTCGATTTTGCACTTGTTTCCATGACCCCAAGCAGGATGCAACCTGGCATGCAAGCAAATGTTTGGAATGAAAATAAAAGGCAATTCAGTCAGTCTCATTACATAGCCTGTCTTTAACTTGATACTTGTATTGACAATATTTAAAGGCTAGTGTGAAATAAATAACGAGCTAAAAATATGCAAAGATAAAAAGAGAAATGAACGCCTATGTATCATATCACTAAGACAGTGCATTTCAACTCTTGGCTAAAAGTCCTTTCAGACCTCTGTGTATGTCATTGAAGTAGGAAGAAATGAGCATAAATGATAAAAATCAATGACAACATCTTATTAAGTGGTATATATCTCCTTTAGCAAGTTAAATCTGCATTAGACATTCTTTCCCTAGCATTTATTTAGATTAAGAAAAAAAAACTCTAGTTGAATTGAATGAAATAATGAAAGTAATAAGATCACACCATTTTTGTCAGTATTTGGAAACCAGCAAAGAAGGGTTATTTATCCCACACTGGACCATCCCTGACTCCCATTTCCCACCTTAGATCCAAGGTAATAACTGTCCATCAAATTGATCTCGTATTTAGAAGTTTCAATCGACCAGAAGCCCTATGCAAGAAAGTGTTAGCACTGTTTTTCCCAAAATACAGCCATCAAAATCCCAATGGAGCACCCTCCTCCCCCTCCGACACATGGAGTTTCCGTGAGTGACAGCTGGCTGCGCGCTAACTAGATTCTGGTTGTATGTGTTAAAATCATTTATGCTCTGCAACAACTTCACATACTGCTGGGTTCAGAGCAGAAGACATTTTCCAACTTCAAGTGCCTTTGGATATCAGCTTTTCCAATTGCCCTTGCTTCTAAAATTGCTTACAGTGTGTTATTTTAAAAGAATGGTCAGGAAACATTTGGCAACACAAATATTGTTTTCTTGATTCCTGTTCCATGTGGATTACCCCTCAACATAGAGAAAACAAAAGTCCCTGTAACTGCACCACAAAGCAACATCGTGACACATGAAGGAAGAAAGGGCTGAAGTTGTCAAAGATGTTTACTTGGCTCTACAATCAAGGAGAGTGGAAGCAACCAGTCAACTACCTCCAAGTCAGCTCCTACTGGGATCAACGGGATACAGGGTCACTGAGACTATTAACTCTTTATGGGAGCTGACAGCCTCGTCTTTCTCCCATGAAGCAACTGGTGGGTTTAAACAATACCTGGAGGCCAACACCTCTCCTATAGAGCCCCCAGGGCTCCTTAACCCTGGAAACAGCAGTTAGGAAGAGAAACCACAAACTCGATTATGAAAATCTGCTGCCCAAGACCTCTTTAAAATATGAAAAAGCAAAGCTGTCACTGTGAGGACTCAGGGGCACTTGCCCCAAGCCATGTTCTGGGAAAGCTGGACGAACAACAAGGAAGCCTGGAGCAGAACCAATACTTTGGGATTCTGGTGTCAGCAAAGAATATGGATTATATTACAGACTTCAAGAAGAATGAATAAATTCATCTTGGAAGCTGTACAGCCAGAACACTCCTTAGAAACAAGGTTGGTGAGACTTTAGCTTACATATTTCAGACAAGTTATCAGTAAGGGCCAGTCCGTAGAGAAAGACATGCTCAGTAAAGGATAGGATCGGTGCAAAAGAAGAAAGAGACTCAAGGAAGTGGATTGACACAGTGGCTGCAAAAATGGGCTCAAATATAGCAATGTTTGGGGGGCTGGGTAATGCTTCGTTCTGTTATATGTGGCACTGCTATGAGTCAGAACTGACTCGACAGCAACGAACAATAACTGATATGACCTTAACATGTATTACTGCCTTATGTTTCAATGTTTTATTTGACTCTACAACCGTGGGTGGGGAGGACTGCGGTGCATTGACTTGCTTCTACATGGACTTTTGAGACAAGGTCTGATCACCCCTACCAAATGATTTGTTGGGATGATGAAAATAAGATATATAAAGTTGTGCAGGGATTGGAGAGATTGGACCATTTACTATGCAAATAAAGTGGCGGTGGCTTATCAAGAAGATTGACTATATTTTGTTATCCTGCTGCATGTATAAGGTCAATTCCAACAGAAGTTGAAGGGGCATCATGGCCGTCAAGGAGAAGAGCCTGAAAGAGCCACCTGCGAAGTGGGAGCTGAGCTCCTGCAGGCAGGAGACTTGCAGGCAAAATGAGAAGAACTGCAACCACGGCCCATGGTGGGCAGAGATCCAAGTCTGAGCCTGGGAGGAGACTGCGCAGGGGTCTTCTGCTAGCCAGGTGGAGCGAATACTTCTGGGCAGGAGGCTTGCAAGTAAAGCTAAAAGAGTTGTAACCAATACTCGGCCAGTTAGAGCCCTGAGAGTCCTGGGCAGGAGTTGCACACCTTCTCCCAGGACTTTGTTCCCTGGGAGCACAGCTGTAAACGCCCACACAGGCCTGGGTAGCACTGCGGAGCTGACAACATAGGCTTTGAAGGGCCCACTAGTCGAGACGCAGAAGTTCCTGGGCCATAGTAAGGCCCAGTGTCAGAGCAGAAGCCTAGAGAGCCATGCATGTGTGGTGGCTGCTGGAGGCAGAAGTTACATGAACATTGGGTCTCATCTGAACCACACTGTGGCTGCCCAGCAACATAAAAACGAACATGGGTCATTTGAGTGTGAGTATTTTGCCTCTTGAGACTCTGTTTTGGTTTGTCATTTGTTTTTGTTCTATAAATATTAAAGTCACTTTGCCATCACTATATGTCCCTTATGTCCTGCTTGATCCTAGAAGAGAAGAGCATCTACTGAATGGCAGTTCTCAGTGGGTGGACACGTCTCTTTCCTAGCAAGTCCCCAGCCACCTAGAAGCTTGAGGCTTGCCAGCAAAACTAAGAGCTATTCCAAGTGCTGGGGCAGGAGACTGGTGGAAGAGTCTTGTACAGGATTGCACACCTGCCTGTCTGTGCAGTATAGGTAGACACATGGGTATACAATGGCCTGTTCTTTGTCATTTCCTCGACATCTAATATTCAATCTCTTTTGCACACATAACCTTTCCTTGTTGGGACTATGTGAGAAGAGATTGCTTTGCTCTGCTATGCCACAGTGTAAACTGTTAAATAGCAAATCTGTTTTTGCAGAGTACAGCAAACATGGAGGCAATTTAGCGAGAGCTTTTCTCACCTATTAATCATGTAGGAGTTCGGCCCAGGTCTCTGTCCACTACATTCAGAGTGAGGTAGTGAAAGGCAAAGTCGATCTTGCCTCTCCCCAGCTTAGCACCTGCTCGTGGTATCCATTTCCTCTAAGAAGAAACAAGCAAACAAAATAAACAGCAAATTGTTTCATGTGCCCATAAGGCTCAGCAAGCTCTGATCCCTCCCTACCTCCCCAGCACCATACTGGCCTCTCCCAACCTTCGCCAGGCCTCATCACCCTGACCTCCTTTCCTTCTTTTGAACGACACCAGACTCTGGAGTTCCACCTCTAGTTTTAGGTCCTCAAGTGGCCCCTGGCGAGTGCAGTCAACTTGGACGAGGGACTTAACATTTTTGCGGCTTGGTTTCCTCAACTATAAATGGGTGTCACAACGGTTCCTACTTGAACTTGCTGTCAGGAGGATCAGATAATACAAACCTAAAGTGTTGGTGAGTTTACACACACAGAAAGGGCTACACGGTGTTTACATTGCTTGCTGTGCTTGCCTAAGTGATGTCACGCATGCTTGGCTTCTGTATTGCTGTTCCTTATTCTTCCCTTCAGCTAAAATAAAACCAGCCTTATCGATATTTGCTTATCATCTAGATCAGTGGTTCTTAACCTTCCTCATGCCGCAACCCTTTCATACAGCTCCTCATGTGGTGGGGACCCCCCAAGCATAAAGTTTTTATGTTGCTACTTCATCACTGTCATTTTGCTACTGTATGAAGATGGAGACCCCCGTGAAAGGGTCATTCAACCCCCAAGGGGTTGCGACCCACAGGTTGAGAACTGCTGATCTAGCTTCTTTAGATACCAATTTACTTGCTCTCTGCCTGAAAATAGACCCTTCCTCTCAGAATAAGTTAGGCCTCCCTGTTACATACTCCCCTCGCTCCTTGGGTCTCCTCAGGAGCACACACCACCCCAAACCCCACTGCCACTGAGCTGCTACTGCCAGCTCATCATGGCACCAAGGAAGGTTTTCCAGACTGTGCATCTTGATGGGACCAGGCAGCCTCCTCTTCCTCCGGTGGAGGAACTGGTGGGTTTGATCAGCCGACCTGGTCATTAGCAACCCAGGTCCACCCAGGATCCCTGAGTTCCTCCACAATCATTAAGTAATTGTCAATGATTTCCTGCACGTCTGTCTCTGCTGAGCCTCGAGGGCAGGGACCACATCTGGCCTGCTCGCCTCTGCATCTTCGTGTAACTCTCTCTTCCAGAAACAACTTGCTATTACTTCCTGGACTAATTTTGCTATTGCTTCATGGGCTATTGCTTCATGGCCCCTTTTCCGGTCCTACCTCTCTCTGGACTGACAGTAGCGGGGAGTGACAGCGTCATGGGGGGGCGGGGGGGGGGGGCGGAGCGGGCTCGGTGGCCACAGTGCACACTAAGGTGTCTTCAGCCAGCAAACATACTGAAGCAGCATCGAGAGGTGGAAAGCTGTGAACTGGAGAGCAAACTGGAGTTCAGAAAAGGTTTGCACAACAAATTTCTTGTAAAGGAATCCATAATTATTTCAACGTTGTCCCTGGAACTGGGGTTGGGGCAGGTGGGTTATAAAGGGCAGAAGGTGCAGATGGGACCCTCCTCTCATGCCCAGACACAGCTGTCTCCCAACCCGAGCTAAACAGTAGCCAGCTTGCCAAAGTCCCCAAGATCTCTTTCCAACGTTCTTCACAGTCACTTATGCAAACCCCAAAGTGTTAGACTTTCAATGAGCACATTTCCATCGAGCTGCCTCCTGGTTCTTCTGGAATGGGCTTTTCCTTATGTTTTATTTTTCCCTGTCTTCTCCTTCACTTTCTTCTTTTTTTTTTAACGTTTTATTAGGGGCTCATACAACTCTTATCACAATCCATACATATACATACATCAATTGTATAAAGCACATCTGTACATTCTTTGCCCTAATCATTTTCTTTTCTTTCTTTCTTTTCCCTTTTCTTTTTTTACATTTTATTAGGGACTCATACAACTCTTATCACAATCCATACATATACATACATCAATTGTATAAAGCACATCTATACATTTCCCGCCCCAATCATTCTCAAAGCATTTGCTCTCCACTTAAGCTCTTTGCATCAGGTCCTCTTTTTTTCCCCCTCCCTCCCCACTCCCCCCTCCCTCATGTGCCCTTTGTGATTTATACATCGTTGTTTTGTCATGTCTTGCTCTATCCGGAGTCTCCCTCGCCCCCCCCCCCTCTCTGCCGTCCCTCTTCCAGGGAGGAGGTCACATGTGGATCCCTGTAATCAGTTCCCCCTTTCCAACCCACTAACCCTACACTCTCCCAGCATTGCCCCTCACACCCTTGGTCCTGAAGGTATCATCCACCCTGGATTCCCTGTGCCTCCAGCCCTCATATGTACCAGTGTACAACCTCTGCCCTATCCAGCCCTGCAAGGTAGAATTCGGATCATGGTAGTTGGGGGGAGGAAGCATCCAGGATCTGGGGGAAAGCTGTGCTCTTCGTCGGTACTACCTTGCACCCTGACTGACCCATCTCCTCTCCTAAACCCCTCTATGAGGGGATCTCCAGTGGCCGACACTTGGGCCTTGGGTCTCCACTCTGTACTTCTCCCTTTCTTCTTAAAGGCAAATTCTGGTGAACTCCACATATTTCTTACTCTCTTTCTTTAAAACAATCCCCTTGTCTATCTCTGTTGTTTCCACACAGCTTCCTGCCTTCCTTTTTCTCTTTTGCTGTCCGTTTTTGAACCATCGGGTCCACTACGCTTCCTTCATTTCTCTCCGGTGCTTCTCCCCTTCTGCAATTTTCACAGTCAGCCAGGAGATGGCAGGCGTACAACTCTAACCAATTCTCTGTCATTCCTGATTATAAACAAGCCAACCTCAACAATACAACAAGCACAGAGACCCTCGAAATCTGCTGAAACGCAGAACGAGAGCAGCAGGATTCCATGCACTAAGATAATCATTGTAAAGCTTAAATACATTCTATTTCGGGTTTATAGAAATATTAATCACAGACTCTGAAACCAAACCCATTGTCATCAATGAATTCCAGCTCACAGCAACCCTACAAGACAGAGGAGAACTGGTCCAGGGCACTTCAAAGGCTGCTGTGTTTACCTAAACGACTGCCTCATCTTTCTCCCACAGATCAGCTTCTCCGTTCAATTAGCAGTTTCATTTTCTTACCTTGTGCCCCAAGTTCTCCAGTACTGTCATAAGCCTTCCCCTATGTCAGTGGTTCTCAACCTGTGGGTCGTGACCCCTTTGCGGGTCAAACGACCCTTTCACAGGGGTCACCCGATTCATAAGAGTAGCAAAATGACAGTGATGAAGGAGCAACAAAAATAATCTTATGGTTGGGGGGAGTCACCACAGCATGAGGAACTGTATGAAAGGGTCATGACATTAGGAAGATTGAGAATCACTGCCCTAAGTACTTGAAACCATATGAGTACTGAGTCAAAGGAAAAGAAAAGAATCATGGAATTGCAGAGTTGGGAGAGAATTTAAGGCTCCCTTAAATACATATTAAGAGAACCCTCTCAACAGGAATTTCTTTTATAAGGGAATCAAATATGAATTTTGCAATATTGACTCATTTTCATTATTCATGCATTCACTTATCCATCAAATTTTATTGAACATACTATGTGCTTGGTAGTAAGACTGTTATGGAGACACTATAACAGACCAACAATTCCTGCCCTTAGAAGGATCAGAGAAACACACAGCAAAATACAGCATATCACAACTCTTCCTTCATAGCATAGCACGATGCATATTGTTACGGTGAATTTTAAGGTGTGATGGGAGATGATTAAAGAAATATCAGTGAGAAGAGACCAGAGAAAGGGTTTTCAGAGATAATGATTCTCACCCCCCCAAAATATATATATATGTCTGAGTCCATTTTTACGCATCATAGAACCGATTCTGCAAATGGGCAACAGCACCAACTCCTCTCCCTCACCTACAATGCTTCTTGCCCAGTCATGGCCTCGGCCAACCATCACACTGTTATTAGATATAAATCTCAGCCCAAATGCTCTGCGACTCTGATTGCACCAGACTTTATTTGTAACCAATCTCATTCTCCTGTAGAGATCCATCAAGTGGAAAAGAAACCTATTTTTATCTTCAGTGACAGAAACAACAAATTTATGACACTGAAGAGTTCTGAAACTTCATCTTCATGCTTTCCTACCCAGGCTCCTGGCTTCTGCCTCCAACCCTGCCCCTCAGGGTCAGGACAGGCTTCCTGCTCTTCTTTATGGTTTTAGTCTGTCTGCTTTGACTGGCGACTGCCGACTGCGCTCCGCTTGCTACTTTTATTATTTAAAAATTAATTTTAGTGGGGGCTCGTACAACACTTATCACAATTCATACATCCATCCTCTGTGTCAAGCACATTTGTACATTTGTTGCCATCATCATTCTCAAAACATTTGCTTTCTACTTGAGCCCTTGATATCAGTTCGTTCCTCATTTTTTTCCCTTCCTGTCCCCCCATGAACCTTTGATAATTTATAAATTATTATTTTGTCACGTCTTACACTGTCCAACATCTCCCTTCATCCACTTTCTGTTGTCCATCTCCCAGGAAGGGGGTTCTATGTAGACCCTTGTAATTGGTTCCCCCTTTCCTGCCCACCCTCCTTCCACCCTCCCAGTATTGCCACTTTCACCACTGGTCCTGAGGGGTTCATCTGTCCTGGATTCCCTGTGTTTCCAGTTCCTATCTGTACCAGTGTACATCCTCTGGTCTACCCGAATTTTTAAGGTAGAATTGGGATCATGATAGTAGGGAAGAGGGGGAAGCATTAAAGAACTAGAGGGGAGTTGTATGTTTTATCGTTGCTACACTGCACCGACTGGCTCATCTCCTCCCCTGCGACCTTTCTAAAGGGGATGTCCAGTTCACTTGCTCATTTCAAATGCTTTTTCTAGACCCTCTCTTTAGACCGACAGCGCCTGTTCACTACCCATTCCACCTTGCTCCAATGTCTGATCTTGTCTCCAAGCCATTGAGTCCTTCACTCAGGGGTTCCTCATAACCGCCATCCCTCCTGTGGTCCTTGTCAAACTCACCAGGAGGCAGAGCTGAGAAGGGACCGGTGTGGAGTTTCCCAGCGTCAATCTCAGAGGCCCTCTGGACCATTTCTTTGGCTGTGGTTGAAGGAGGGAGGGCATCCACTAGTTCCCCCTTGGAGTAAATCACTTGATTTTTGGAATCATTAATTCCAGTGATTACTATCCCACTGGTAAATTCTTGGCCCAGACATATTTGGGGCTGGGAACATACTGTAAAATATACAAAATGATCTTTTGCAGAGCCTTCTGTAACACTTACTCACCCTCAGAGAAATGGAGAATCCCAAGACCAGCCATGTTGGACATGGCATTCATACCATCCACCCTGAACTGTACACTCACTGCTTCTCTCTCCCCCGGGCCCCAATAGAAGAGTCTGCAGAAGAGGCCTTGAGATAGCCGACTTAGAACACGGGCAACCTGAAACGACCCACTCCAAGTCGTATAGTGCATCTGTTTGAAACACAATTATTATTTTGAAGCAATCAAGAAGATCACTTATGATCTCCGACCAAGAGGAAAGGAATAAATGATGCATTTAAAACTAACTTTTTAGAAAGAACATGACATAATTTGATCACACAAACAGTGCACACTGTAACTGTCCTTGAAAAAGAAACACAAGAAAATACAGGTAACTCCATTACCTTAAAAAATCTAATATTTCCCATTTTTCTTTATTGTTCTGGATGCACTTTATTTCCCTATGATGCACTTACCAGAGTCTCTTATTACGTTGTCCTTGGACATATCATTCTATCTCCTTGGAATACTTTTCTAGCATGTTTTCTTGCTAGGAAGCACATTAAATCATTTGGTATATATTTATTAGAAGCCACATAATACATACTGGATATAGGGTCATGGAAACCCCAGTTTGGGTTCTTGCAAGGCCTTCTCCTTAAGATGAATTTGAGGGGAATCCCTTTATGGTGCCTTCTTGATCCCTTGGCTCTTTATTATGATATGATTATTAGCATTTATTATTTTTGTGTGTGGAGTTGTGAAAACATGGCTGCCTTTACTTAATCCATTTCCCAGCCTCCTTTGTACTTCAGTGTCGTCATGTGATTAAGTTCCGCCCAGTGATATGTAGGCAAAAACTTAATGTGGGACTTCTGGGCCCACTTCTTAAGGATGAGAAATGTTAGACCTTCTTCTCAGACCACGGCGAAGAAGCCCCACCATGTGTATGAAGCCGCAGAAGAGTGGACGGGGCCCGAGTTCCAGGTGACTTCCAGCAGCTCTAGAATTCCTCATTTGGGACCGAATTTCTATGTTGTTTAAAGGTCATTTTTATCCCCAGCAATCCAAACTTAGTCTCACTATTGCAAAGATTTACTTTCACATAACAGAAACCGGGTTTCAATGTCCAAGTTTGATATGAAATGTGTCTCCCCTCGCCACTTGCTTTACCTGTTAGATTAATGTTTGGCCACCATGGATTGGGTCTTGTAGGTGCCCATCCTTGGAATTAATGGAGTTTGTCTACCCTTGAAGATCACAAATTACCTTACATTGTAAACGTTGTTTATTGTATCTTCCCTTTAGTTAGACTCTGGGTATAAGGCTGTTCTATCCCAGGACCTAAATATATCGCCAGTCTGTCAATGAGAGTAGGAACTAGATAGGAAGAGAAAAGAAAGGAGATAGATGATAAGTGGAAATGGATGAGCTCAATCCATGCAGGTAGGGCTTGGCTAAAGGACAGAGAACCACAGCTGTAAACTATGGGAAAGCAGTGCTACTGGGATTGTAAGCGTTGACAGGTAAGCTCTTGAATCTATTGCTTGGTGCTTACTGATCTGTTCAGCCACCTCTAGAATCCTACACTTGTAAACTATTTATTCTATGACTCATCTTTAGCCACAGCAATAAAAGTAGTGGAGTATCACTGTGGGAATTTAATTGATCACCTCTTATGATTCGAAAGAGAGGTGTTTTGAAGATAGCATTTGTCTCTTAGAATAATAAACTGTAATGTGCTCTCCTTGTTCCCAAGCCAAATCCACCATTAGGGAGTAGATTCTGACTCACAGTGGAATAGAACTGCTTCATAAAGAAGCTCCTGGAGAAAGGCTGTAATTTTACCGAAGCATATGATTTCCTGCCGTGAAGGAGCAGGGTTCAAACCACTCACTTTAATTTATCCGTCGATTGTTTTTACCACTATGCCGCCACGGCTTTTCCTTAGTCTGATTAGTTTGCAGCAAATTGATACTTCCGTTAGTTTAAGAGTTAGTTACAAATCTGAGTTTTAGTAACTCTCTAGCATGAACAAAATTCACATGCACCATCAGTCCATCTCTCCCTCCTCCTGTGTGTACACACCCACACAACCACATGCCCCTTACACACACACACACACACACATCTTACAGAAATTGCTAAAATTTGCTATTCTAATCAGTGATTCCAAAAATTTTATAATAAAATTTCAAAATCTTTTCCATGTAAATTATTGTTTATTTAAATAATATATTTTTTAGCATGGTTTAGGTGAGCAAATCAGTATCCCCTTCAGCAGTGGATACACTTCATTTCCTGAGACTGGCTGCATTCCTCTCAAGGAAAAAGCACACGTAGGCCTTTTGTCCTGGGTTCCCCACTTCCATTCATCCTTCTTTCCTGGCCCTTCCGGTTTCCTGAACTTTGTGTTTAGGCAAACACAGACCTTATGGGTCTCAGACGGTTCCACTGGTCTGTGGAGTGCCTTCTTCATAGATGCTGCTGCTCAGTGGATTGGCTTATCGATCGACTGAAAGGTGATCCTCAGAAAGAAGGTCAATTCCAGGATCTAAGAGTGGCCTGTGGCCACTCAGGAGTTCCAGCAGTCTCTATCCGATCACTAAATCTGGTCTTTTTCATGATCTTGAATTTTGCTCTACATTTTTGTCCCCTCTGTCCAGGACCATCAATTGTGCTCCTCGTCAGAGTAGTGAGTGGTGGTCGCTGGGCACCGTCTATTTCTTCTGGTCATAGAGGCTTGGGTTCATGTGGTCCACTCCCTTGTTGGACTAATTGTTTCTTTGTGTGTTTGTTTTGAATCTTTATTGCTATTTTAGTGAAAAGTTTTCCATTCAGCAATTCATATAGTTTGTTTTGTGACAATGCTTGCACCCCCACAATGTTACAGGACATGGCTTCCTTCCTCCCTGTGTTTACCTGTGGCATTCATCTTTTTTAAAAAAAAATAATTTTCTGCCTTCTGAGTTCTATTCCTTGGCAAATGCTGCCATTTTGACCTGTGTGGTTGACAGTTCTAAGGTATTAGTTCCCCCTCTGTCTCTGGCGTTAGTGCTCCCCTCTGTCTCTGGCGTTAGTGCTCCCCTCTGTCTCTGGCGTTAGTGCTCCCCTCTATCACTGGTGTTAGTGCTCCCCCTCTAAGCCTGTCGATTGTTTGATTGGAAGTTGAGCCAGTTCTAGGTCTGAAGGGTGACTAAGGGCCATAATCTCAGATTCTAACGGTCTCCATCAGGGCTGTATGACCAGTCCTTTGTATCCGCTTGAGTTTTATTGCACATGTTCCTCCCACCTATCCAGGACCTTCCTTGTGATCCCTTTCAGAGTGGCCAGCCCTGGTAGCCTGACAATGTCTAGTTAGCCTGACCTTCACAGTCCTTTGGGCTAATTGGTTCCTTGACCCTTGGGCTTTCTTCACTCTTCTTTGCTCCAGAGCGGGTGAGGCCAACAGTTACATCTTCAGTGGCCACTTGAAAGTTTTTGTCACCCTAGCCACTACTCACTAAAACGAACATGGTCTTTATGGGCTATGCTCTGCCAGCTGATTTTCGTGTCGTTTGTCTTCCTCCTGTGGAGTGGCTGCTGATTTCAAACTGCCGACCTTGGGGATAACAGCCCAGCTCATAATCACCAGGACACCAGGGCTCCTTTGTCAAACCTATCTGTGGGTGTAGTCCCGAATGGTGTCCTTGAGCCTTTGCTTTGCTCCACTCGTTTTTGCTCTGATTAAAGAGAGACCAATGCTTGTATTTTAGTTGGCCACTCATAAGCTTGTAAAACCCTAGTAGCTGGTCATCGTAATAAGATGTTGAATCATGTCTTTGTGGACTTTTGTTATAGCAAGTGACATAGAGATTTCCAAAATGATCATCCTAACCCCCCAAAATCCAGTGACTTCGTTTCTCAAGGTGTTTGATTCTAGCTAAGAAGTTTTCATTCCTTTGTCCCCTGTGTGCTATACAATATTTATGGATAGATTCGTAGCCCATACAAGTCCAGATGTAAAAACATTCTTTGTCAAGCCTATATGTATCCACTGGGGCATCCATGTATTTTATTTATTTATTTGTTTGTTTGTTTGTTTATTTATTACTGGCTCACAGAATTACTTTAGTAGAAGCTTTATTTTTTGGTTGAAAACAACCCTACTTGGCTTTTACCTATAAGACTATATGAGAACTTGGATTAGAGTATCTTGTGGAGATACAAACATGAATAAGTGGTGGTCACGTGGTCTGGAGGTGAAAGCTTAAAACTGGAGTGAACTGACTCTTGCAGAAGAAAGTATGTACAGAACCATGTAGGAGAGGGAGAACAGGGGTTATTGCTTTTGCCTGTTGGGGTCAGAGGGGTCAGTGATGGAGTACACCTGTTAACTTCAAAGAATTCATTAAGTTCATCAATTGTCTACTTTAAGGGAGTTAGAAAAACCCAACTTCGCTGGATTTTTGTTATTGGTTCAATGGCAAAGATGAAATGCAGTCCCTCATTACCAAGAAATATTTCATAGATGAAAAGAAAAGCAAGACACACGTAACTGATAAGTAAATAAATCAGTGCAGAAAAGATGCCTATGAGAACTGATGAAAGCATACACTTTTAGGCCCAGTGTCTACAATGATAGCTACAGGGATAGACTCAGGGCCAAAAAACCCATCTAACTTCCCGTAAGACCATTCTTATAAATACTCATCTGTATCTCCAAGGGGCCAAGGCTGCAATCTTACTGGAAACATGCCCTTGGTCTGCTATAGCTATTCCATCAGAGAGTTACACCATACACCTACTGACTGCCAGGATACTGTACCGAAAATACAAGGACTAGAGCAAGTTTCTCATCCATCACTCTGAATTTCGCCATGCAATACAGCTTTAGACAACTGTGCTTCTTAATTCATATCATTAAACTAGAGTAAGGATCAGTTATCCAAATATCTTGGGAGTCATGCTAAAATGTCCTTAGACACTCTTGAGGACTGGTCTGTTGTTGTTGATGTTGCTGTTGTTAGGGGCCATCAAGTCAGTTCCAACACGTGTGCAGCAGAACAAAGTACTGCCCACCCCTGCACCATCCTCACAATGTTTTCTTCTGTGTGAGCCCATTGTTGCAGCCACTGTGTCAATGCCCTCATCGAGGGCCTTCCTCTTCTTCACTACGCCTCCACTTTACCAAGCACGAAGTCCTTCTCCACTACAATTCGAAGTGTATCCATTAGGCCAGTAAGATGCAAACAACAGAAACATTGTAGAACTAGCTGAAGCCAAAAGTGGAAGGTTATGGCCTGGACCAAGAAGAGTCTATTAGAATGCAAGAGAAGAAATGTTGCTCGGTTTCACAAATGAACAGAAAATTAAGAGGGATCCCCATCATTTCTTCTGACTGTGGCTCTCTTCTAACCTTTTTTATTCTCTAATCTTAGTGTAGAACTCATTTCTCTCCTTCCTAATCAATTTCTCAAATTCAGAACTTATGAATTTATATCTTCTGTCTACAAGTGATTTCCTGGATTAAAAATGTAATCTCTCACTCTCAATTGCAAAATTCCTGAGGAAGAGATGAATGAGGTCCAGTTATAGTTGCATGTTCAAATGTCTCATTGGAATTATTTTTAATTTTACCCATTCAAATAGTTGGTAGTGTTATTCTGTTTTAATGTGTGTCTCCCTCATCACCTCGACTACTGCTCACCTGTCAGTTTGTCATACTGTGTTTGTGGCTCCTGTAATACTGGAAGCTCTGCTCACCCATGGGTGCATGTCATATGAAGGAAGAGTGTCAGCAGCATTGCGGAAGATCCTCAAGGAGTTGGATGGACCCAGTGGTTGCCGCTATGGGCTCAAGTATTGTGTCTGGTAGGAGGAGGATGCGGAGCTGGTAATGTTTTCTTCTACTGCACAGAAGGTCACCATTAATTAAAGTGACTCAGTGGCACCAAGCAACAACAAAGATACTGGGCGTTTCTTGATGGACGCATTGGCCAACTGTACATTTGCAAATACTTACTGCAAACAATTTTCAATCTGTGACTCAGCTTCATCTTCACAACAGTGTCTTAGAAGATTAGACATGTTGAAAGTTTCACCTAAGCCAGTTTGACATTATTTATTGTTTATGGATTTTGTATCCTAGTTAAGAGACATTTGCCTATCTTTGACACAATGATTTCCTCCTGATTTTCACTGTTTTACTTTTTATACATGGGATTCTTCAGCTGGTTATAAAAACAACAAAAAACCCAACTTACTGCCATCAAGTTAATTCTGAGTCCTGGCTATCCTACAGGACAATGTAGAACTGTCCTCTCTGAGTTTCCCAAACTTCCAGAGGAGAAAACCCATCTTCTTCCCACAGAGCAGCTGGTGGTTTCAAACTACTGACCTCAACTGGCTGTAGTTTGCCAAAACTATCGACAACGTGACCTGGGGTAGCTGCTCATCTTTCCTCATACAATTTACATCCAATGATGTTCTTCGATGAATAATACTATGTGACACGGCATGGTGCCAGGAACAAAGTACTAGGTGACAGGAGGGCCTGACAGCTAGCTGCATATTTTGTCATATGGTACTTGCATCCTCTTGAGAACGTTGCTTATGTTTTTTAGGCTTTTGTTTCTACATCCTGAGATCTCAAGATCTTATGTTCAATCCCCCTGCCCCTTGCATCACCAAGAAAAAGTGTATTTTCAGTTCTAGAAGTAAGAAGAAAGCTTCAGTGACATAAAAACTGTGACTATTATTTTTTCATTGAAATAAGCCATTCGTTGATGCTTTATTTATGCCTGGATTTGAATGCGTACTGTTCGTACTGTAGCTTACTCATCACAGTAGTCTGGCTGGTGGCGATGACTCCAACGAGACGTTCAGCAAATGGTGGCAAAATGGGTTGCATTTCCAGGTATCATGAGGTCGCATAATATAGGTTTTTCATTTCAGTACTAAATTTAATAGCCTTGAAGATGGATGATTCAAGAGCATGACTTCTATTTTGCCCTTCATCCTTGTATGACAAACAAATTTAGTCTTTACTAGTAGAAGGATTTTCAGAGACTATAAAATGTAAGGTCTTATTTTATGTTTAATACCCTATGACCCACCACTGAATAACAGGATGCTCAATCAAAAGTCAGCCTTCCATGCTGTTTACCCATACTGATACTATTGAGAGGTGTTAAGTTGTTGTTTTACCTAGTTCTTGGTCTGGAATACAGAAATAATTCACTCTTGTCAAAATGGATGAACCATATAAACTCTATAAACATTCAGTTCTTTAGCTAATATGATAGAATTGGAAAAAGCCGAAGCCCACCATTTGTTCAGCCATTCCATCTTGTAATTTGTTCCTTCCCAAAGGTTTAAGGGAATGGCATCTTGGAATTTCAATGGCCATGACTGATAATTTAGAAACACGTCAACCTAGAATTTTTAGACTAGTCACTTATTGATCTGTCTCCAAGTTAGATGATTCATAAAGTGAGCCTTATGACAAGTTGATTACTTGATACACCAAGAGGGAGGAAGAATGCCTCTTCCCTGCAAATGAACGATGGATAATTCATTTCCCATCTCTGTGGCCAAAGGTTGTGTTTCTATTTTCCTCCAATAAACAGTGGTGGTGATTTATTGACAAGCCTTTGTGTCATAATGCAGTCCATCACATGAAGAATGAAACACAGGAAGCCTAAGAGGAATGCAGATGACTCAGCATATCCCACTTCAAGGGACTGGCTGTTTATTCTCACAAACTGCCAGTTCTGCTCATCTGCTTTCTCTCCTCACACATTTGCTTACTTCATTCAACCAACCTATTAGGTGCCAAGCACCAGGGACTCACTGCAGACATATCTCTACACCGAAAAGGGCCCGTCCACCCAACTCCACTTCCTTTAGATTGAGTTAATCATTACAAGCCTTCCTGTGTAATTCCCCACTCTATACTCCTAAATTGAAACCATCCTGTCTCATAATATGCTTGCCTTAGTCATGAAGGAATACAACAGTTATTAAAAAAATTTATAGCCTGAGAATCTTAATATTTAAAAAATATAACGTCACATAAAACAATCTGTGTATATTTGTCACTTTAAGTATCTATAGCTTTTTTACATTTTAAGTCATATAATACAATATCTGATTTTATAGAATCTTCTAAACAATTATTTCTATTTAGTGTATGACTAAATATCACATTCAGAAAGTTATTATGTTTGGTAATTAAAAAAATAGCACTTACCAAGAGATAGTTCTTCTAGCATATATATTCTGAGATGGCATCCTGGCTGTACTACTTAAGGAAAGTGTTCAACACATATTCCATAAAATATGTTTTCCAGGAACATAGTGTAGTAGTTATATAATTTCATGTCAACTTGAAGATATATAATAGCGTAGTGTATTTAACCAGTTAATTAGATCACAACATGATGGTGACTCCTTGTGGGCATGGCCTTCTCATGAGGATCATCCTGGGAGCCTCCTCCCCTCTCTCTACCTTCTCCTTTCTGCTGGCAAGCCACACTGAGCCCTACCAGAGCCACTGCCATTGGATCCATGGGACTGTACGTGCACTGGCAGGTGTTCTTTCTGCATTGCATGTACTGTGTGCATGTGAAGAGGGACTTGTGGACTAGTATCAGATTTAGGAACTAGTATTGGACTTCTCGATTTGACTTGGACTGGGCTAATATATAATTTCTCCTTGATATATAATTATTTGATTTGATATGTAATTTACCTAATATATACTTACTCCTTGACATATACATGAGTGTCACTGGATTTATTTGTCGAGTCAACCTGCCTAACACAGATATTTTTCTTTCTTTTTCACTTCATAGTTTTCCAGACTCAGAAGAAACATTGTTGCTCAAATGAGTGACCAGTTATGTACTCCAGATTTGTAAATCTTCTATCTCTTCTATTCTACTCATAGTGACCCAACAGGTAAGAGTAGAACTGTTCCTCTGAGTTTCTGAGACTGTAAATCTTTAAAGCCTCATCTTGCTCCATAGAAGCAGCTAGTGGTTTTGAACTGTTGACCTTGGGGTTAATGGCCCATCAAATAACCCACTACACCACCAGAGTTGCTAAGTTGGAAATAACTATATGGCAATGATTTTGGTTTGATTTTTCTCTATTCTAAGGACATGTATCTTAATTTTACTTAAGCAATAAATTTATAATTATACCCTAAACAATTTTATTCCTTGAGAGTTTTTAACACCTGGAAACATGAATTTTACCTTTGGGGCTACAATCTTCTTCCATATTTTCTGACTCTGAAATCTATACTCATTATTCTTCCTTTTTATCCTGCTTTGAATATCGGAGGGAAGGAAAAAACCTTGTGACTAGGGTTCCATTTCATTCATACACAAGCTTCGGAGGTTTTTTTTGTTTGTTTTTAGTGTTTAAACATGTTGACTTTCAAGAAGTTCTCTCAGTAATAGTCTCGTTAAGGTGACGTTAAAAAAAACACATTCAAACAGTAACCTCTGGCAGGCTGTACTGATCCAGTTAAATTCAAAGCAGAGGGTCAGCTCAGAAGGTCGTGCTGCTGTTCTTGCTGAAGTCAGGTGCACTTGAGTCTATAATGACTCAGAGTATAGTCACCCAATGCAGGACAAAGCGCTGCCCCATCCTGCACGATCCTCACCACTGTTGTGTTGTTTGAGCCTATTATCACTGCCATTTTACCCATCCATTTTGCTTAGAAATTTCCTTTTTTAAATGTTTTATCTGCCCCTTCACTTAACCAAGTACCACATCTATCCTTTTCCAGGGACTGGTCTTTCTTGATGACATGACCAAAGTACTTGAATCAAAGTCTCACCATCCTTGATGCTAAGGAGCATTCTGGCTATGCTTCTTCCATGACGGGTTTGTTTTTATTTTGTTCGGGGGTACTTCCAATATTCTTTGCCAGAGCCATGATTCAAATGCCTCATTTCTTCTTCTGTCTTCTTTATTCAATGTCCAGCTGTCACGTGTGTGTGTTACAGCTATTAAGTGCCATCTAGTCAATCCGCTGATAGGCAGAGGATCACTGTGCATCAGCACCAACTCCGCATCACCTGCCAACAGCAGTGCACTTACCATTTTGGAAAAGGATACATTTAATCGTGTCTTATGTGTCAAATGAGTTCTGGACATATCAAAGGCTTAAATGCTAAACACCAACCTTTAACAGTTTTAAAGAGCCTATTAGAAAATATAAATGAAGGTAAACCAAAAAGTATTGCTACAAACTCATAACAACTTCTATTAAACAAAAATAGCACTGTGGGAAGCGCCTACTCTTTCTCAACCGATCCTGCATTGAGATCTGTGCAGCCTGAAGGTGTTGCTTCCATCTCTCTCACCCTTCCCTGAAAAAGTCTGAGCTGCTTGATTTACATTGCTGTTAAAAACAACAGCTTGGGCATCCTCTAGGGACCCAAATCGTGTTCCTTTAAAATGTTCCTTGAGTCTTGGGAACAAAAAGCAGTGTGAAGGAGCACTATCAGGGCTGTTGAGTGTCTGTTTGATTTTCCAATGAAATTCTCCCCCGACAGTCCTCGCTGCACTCAAAGGATGAGCAGGCGTTTAATCGGTGGAGGAAAAAAAAATCATTCCTGGGCTTTTTCTGACCAATGCATTTTTCAATTTTCTTAAAATTTCTTTCTAATAAACACCTGGGATCCTTCTCTGTCCTTCAAGAAAACCCATCAAGACTACCCCAAGAAACACAGTTGTCATAATCCTCTGAGCTGTCCTCTCTGCTTTGAATTTAACCGGCCCAGCAGATCCCTCAGAAACAACTGTTTTGATGGTACCTGTTTTTGAAGGCATCCTTATAAAGACTACAGATGGATGTATTGCTGGGAGAATTTCCTTGTGGCCATTCATTGATTGCAGAGTCGTGTTTAAACGGGCCTGTGCACGGATAAACAGAACTCTAGGAACAAGACTTTCAAACTTACCCTCACCTATGAAGTCACATATACATATCTGACTCCTGGTATAAAATAATTACTAAATTAAACACAAAAATGATAAAATGTTGGTAGATTTCACATGACAATTGGTACTTTATGTTTCACAGGTATAATAAACAAACATGAAGGAGAAACTGAGGAAAGATCTTTTCAACTTAATGCAATGAGAAATAGATGGATAAAAGATGTGCTCAACTCAATTAACAGTAGAGAACACTAATGCAAATTATGAAGAGACGCCTAACTTGACCAGAAACAAAAAAATGAGAATTTAAAAAATAATAGGTCACCATTTCTCCCACTGTTCATATGTACCCTGACCACCAGATTGGCAACTAATTAAAATCAACATAATTATTATAGTACTTGGGATTGTGAGGGCACACTTCTTTTGGAAAATGACTTGATAATAGTAAATTTAAAGACATGTATCACTTACAACCTAGAAATCCCAATCCTAAGTAAAAGCCCTAGAGAAATCCCTACATTCACACATAAGGATATCTATACAAATTTATTGATTGCAGCACTATTTGTATTACTAAAAATTTAGACAACTTAGATGTTCATTGGGAGGATGAATAAACACATTGTCTATGTTTATACAATTGCATGTCAGGGAATCTAGGACGGATGAACCCCTCAGGACCAGCGGTGGGAGTGGCGACACAGGGAGGGAAGGTGGTGTAGAAAGGGAGAACCGATCTTGGGGATCTATGTGTAACCTCCTCTCTGGGAGATGGGCAATGAGAAGGTGGGTGAGGGGAGACGCCAGGCAGTGTAATATAAGATAAAATAATTATTTATAAACTATTAGGGGTGCAGGGGGAAGGGGAGAGCGGGGAGGGAGGGGGAGGGAAAAAAAGGAAACTGAGCTGATTCCAGGAACCCAAGTGGAAGGTGAATTTTGAGAATGACGAGGGCAACGAATGTATAAGGGAGCTTTACTCAATTGATGTATGTATGGATTGTGATAAGAGTTGTATAAGCCCCAATAAAAAGATTTATTTAAAAAATGGCATGTCATAGAGAAATTAAAATGCATGATCCATAACTCTATGTAAATTCAGAGAAAAAAGTGCTAAAAGGGAAAAGCGAGTTCTAGAATGATACATACATTTTCACAACACAGAAAACAATGTGAAAGTAATATCACATGGTTTTATAGATGTATACTTACATAACAATGTTATCAAAGCATATATAAGTTGTTAAACACCAGTTTCAGAATATGGACTACCTCTGGGGAGAAGAGAATAAAAATTAATTGAGGAGGCTTTGTTGTATCTATAATGTATGTGAAAAGTTATTGGAAGTATATATGACAATATAAAAACATTAAATCTGACAAGATTGGATGATAATGCATTTTCCTTTCTATTACCAATGTTTGAATAACACAAGCTTAAAAATGAGCACTATTATTCCGTGTCACTTAATGTCATTAGTTAAGTACTAGAGGATCATTCTTGTAGATTCTCACTTTTAAGTTCTTCATGGTATCTAAGCAGTTTCTTTTTGAGAGTAAAGAACATTTCATTACTGTGGGGCGAAGGGGTGAAAAAACATCTGCCATTGCTCAAATTCATGAATTCCCTAGCTAAGTCAAAACTAAATTCTCTATACTCGTAGGCCAATGCTATTTCTAATGGATAACCTCATTAGTTAAAATATTTATTAGTTAAATATTAACTGAGAAATTTTGGAAAGAGAAAAAAATGAAATTATAATAATAGCACCTTGAGGTTATGGTAGACATCGCGGGTTAAAACAGCTTACCATACTTTTAAAAAATTTTATTGAGCTGGGCTTCCGGGAAGATGGCGACTGAGTAACACATAACCAGAGGGACTCCGCAGAAATCATCCCAAGAGAGTTACTAAGAGGGACATTCAACATTGCTGGATCACAGGAGAAGCACCATTAAGATAAGTATGCACCAATTCACAAGGTTTTGAGGGGATGGGGGCTTTTGACACACTACAGTGGAGTCCGGCTAGGGCTTGACCTTAGCCCACCACTGTCTCAGTCAGATCAGAGATGATTTGGAGCCTGTTCTGGGTCTTAATCGTAACACAGCCACATCTTGCCACAGGCTGCCTCGGGGCAGGGACTAAACCCTTGCAGCCCCATGGGCTGGGATCGGGGCTCAGCTACATTGCTACTTTTGTTTCCCTCTCTTCACTGTATCCCCTATAGTCTCAGTGGTTTACTTTTTAATTTTTTTCCTCCTCTTTGTCTCTTTCCTGATCTCTCACACTTCACTGCCAACCTGCAGACCACTCCCCTTGCCTAGAGCATTTACGCCTGCCCCACACCCAGCTAGATGAGCTCCACCCTGTGCAGTGGGAGGGCTTGCTTTACCTGACCTTAGCACATACTATACAGCCATAGTGCTCAAAACCGCATAGTACTGGTACAATGACAGATACTCAGACCAATAGTAAAGAATTGAAACCCAGAAATAAAATCATCAGTATGCAGACAACTGATCTTTGATAAGGGCCCCAAAACTATCCAATGGGAAGCAGATGCCCTCTTTAACAAATGGTGCTGGAAAAAAATGGATATTTACCTGCAGAAAATGAAGCAAGACCCTTATCTCACTCCATGCATAAGAATAAACTTAAGGCGGATCACAGACCTTGAAAACATATGAGAAAATGTTCCCGAACTTTAGCCATAAGAGAAATGCAAATTAAAGCAACAATGAGGTACCACCTAACACCCTCAAAGGTAGCTCAGAAAACAAGTGTTGGAGGGGCTCTGGGGAGACAGGTACTCTCATCCACTGCTGGTGGACCTGTAAGTATGTACAAATACTATAGAACTCAATCTGGTGATATCTAAAACAGATGGAAATTGAGTTATCTTACAACCCAGCAATTCCCCTACTGGGCATATACCCAGAAGAGGCAAGAAAGAATCCGAGGCCAGACATCTGTGCTCCAAAACCCATTGAGGCACAGTTCACAATTGCCAGGAGTTTGAAACAACCCAAATTTCCATCAACTGATGAGTGGATTAAAAAGCTGTGGTATATACACAACAATGGAGTACTATGCATCACTAAAAAATAGTGATGACCATATGAAGCACATTGCTGCATGGGAAGAACTGGAGGAAATCATGCTAAGCAAAGTAAGCCAAGCACAAAAGGACAAGTACAACATGAGTCCGCTGAGGTAAGCTTTAAAAAATGCAAAAGGGGCATAGGGAAAAAGCTACTATATATAAACGTTCCTGGGGTGAGGACCAGGTAGTACGGCAGGGGCCAGACCAAATCTAGGGATACATATGGTAGCCAACTAAAAAGGAGATGGGGAAAGGTAAAAATAAGTAAAAAAGAAATGGGTAGCGAGGGTACAGGGTACTAACTCACCCAAGGGGAGGGTATTGTTTATATCTCCACAGGGAAAGAGGGACCAGACTTCAACCCAGTGCTCCAAGATTTGAATGCAACATGCCAGTGTGGAGTAGTAAACCAGTGAAGAGGTCTGAGGGGCCAGCTGCAATCCCAACTACGTGGACACCTACCCCTCCCCCCAGAAGAGTTTATTTCAGAGGACAGCACTGAAGCTATAGCTCAGGGAGAGGGAAATGTCTGATCAGAGCACATGGGAGCACATAAAGGGGGAGGAAGAGAGAGTGGAGCACATCCTGGCCCACCAAGCCTTGAGGACTACAGTTCTGCTCAGAGCAGCCAATCCACAGAGAAGACCACATGGCCGGCCCCCACTATGAGATATGATGATATGACATCCCTCACTGACCCATAGCCCTACAGAGGACAATACTAGACACACATTGTGGGAATTCTGCCCAATCTGATCCCATCACACCAAGGCAAAACCCTAAGGGCGTGGAACAGAATAGCAAGGGGAACAGAGTAACAAAGTCCCCAGGGAATATCAAAAATAGACTTTGGGGCCAGGGCTTGGCGCCCCAACAGACTAAACTGGAAAACACTCATAAAGGCCAACAAACAGTCCTTGAACTAACTACAAGCTCTTCTTTCTTCTTGTTGTGTTTGTTTTGTTTTTTTGTCATTGGCTTGTTGGTATTGTTTTCTTTTATTTCATTGCTTAATTTTGCTCTGTCTTGTTTTTGTGCATGTTATTAATTCCGCAGGTCCATCTAAATAAGATAGGCTGGATGAACAATCTGGAGGAGAAAACAACGGGACCGACAGTCCCGGGCGGACATGGAAAAAGGGGAAGTGGGGGGAAACTCAGTAGTGTTAACAGACCCAGGGACAAGGGAAGAACAAGGGATCCAAATTGGTGGTGAGGAGGGTGGAGGAGTCCTGGTAGGGTGTGATCAAGGGTAATGTAACCAAGATGAATTACTGAAAACCCAAATGAAGACTGAGTATGATAGTGGGACAAAAGGAAAGTCAAAGGAAATAGAGGAAAGAGCTAGGAGGCAAAGGGCATTTATAGAGATCTAAATACTGGCATGGGCATATGTGAATATATTTATATATGAGGATGGGGAAATAGATCTATGTGCATATATTTAAAGGTTTAGTATTAAGGTAGCAGATGTACATTGGGCCTCCACTCAAGAACTCCCTCAATGCAAGAATACTTTGTTCTATTATACTGGAATTCTATTATGCTCACCTTCCCGACACAATCACTGAAGACAAAGCAGGTGAATAAGTAAATGTGGTGAAGAAAGCTGATGGTGCCCGGCTATCAAAAGATATAGCGTCTGAGGTCTTAAAGGCTTGAAAGTAAACAAGCATCCATCTAGCTCAGAAGCAACAAAGTCCACATGGAAGAAGCACACCAGTCTGTGTGATCATGAGGTGTCAAAAATCATATCATTGTGAATGAGGGTGAGTACAGAGCGGAGACTCAAAGTCTCATTTGTAGGCCACTGGACATTCCCTTAAAGAAGGGTCTCGGGAGGAGATGAGCCAGTCAGGGTGCGATGTAGCAATGATGAAACCTGCAACGTTCCTCTAGTTCCTAAATGCTTCCTACCCCCTACTATCATGATCCCAATTCTACCCTACAAATCTGGATAGACCAGAGGATGTACAGATAAGAACTGGAAACACAGGGAATTCAGGGCGGATGGTCCTTTCAGGACCAGTAGTGAGAGTGGTGATACTGGGAGGGTAGAGGGAGGGTGGTTGGAAAGAGGAAACTGATTACAAGGATCTACATATAACCTCCTCCCTGGGGGATGGACAACAGAAAAGTGGGTGATGGGAGACGTTGGAGAGTGCAAGATATGACAAAATAATAATTTATGAATTATCAAGGGTTCATGAGGGAGGGAACCCTAGGGAGGGAGGGGGCAAATGAGGAGCTGATGCCAGGGGCTTAGTGGAGAGCAAATGTTTTGAGAATGATGAGGGCAATGAATGTACAAATGTGCTTTCCACAGTTGATGTATGCATGTATTGCGATGAGTTGTATGAGCCCTTAATGAAATTATTTTTAAAATGTATTGAGGTATAATTATCATAGGAGCCCTGGTGGCTTGTGGGTTGGCACTGGGCTGCTAACTGCATGTCAGCAGTTCAAAACCACCAACCTGTCCATGAGAGACAGCTCTCGAACCTATCCAGGCGGAGTTCGCCGCTGTCCTCTAGGGGTGCAGTGAGCCAGAAGGGACAGAATGGCGATGAGGTCATTAACATATTATACAATTCAAACATTCAATCATATCAATAAGGGTTGTGCAATCGCTTTTCAATCTAGGGTTTGTTTTTTTTTTAAAAAAAAGCTCTGCCACATCATCTTATCTCACGTAATTACAAAGTGACACTAAACGGGGAAAGTGTAGGTAATTTGGGTCCATTTTTCTTTTCATTTTCTTTCCTGCTGCTTCTCTTTTCACTGATTACGGAATAATGGGGAAGAAGAAATAAAATCCAAATGGATGAGCCCGGCGGGTTGTGAGCACGCGTGCCTTGACAAAGGAAGAGCAGGCCTACAAATGCACATGCTCCTGACATGCGCCCGTCTTCTCTCTCGTCAGGAAGGCTTATGCGGTTTCCAGTGGCGACCCCAAATATGAGAGACTAGAAGTGGAGATGGAACAATGACAGGTTCATTAACGCCTATTGTCACTTTAAATAAAAGAAAAAATACACTTCGCCAGGCTGCCTGAATGTCCTGATTCAGTTACAGAAGAAAAACCTCCAGGGAGTTTGGCCCTAGCGTAAAGAAAAGCCTACCTGCTTTCTTTTTCTGCTCTTAGATGGAATGGAAAGCTTTCTCACCCTGTACTAGGAGGGATGTAAGCACCCTCTCCATAGGAAGTGACTTGGGGGCAATTAAGATGGGTGGTTTGATCATAAAGAACTCTCAAAGTTATTTTCATGGAAGAGCTTTCTTTTGTTTTACTTTGGTCAAAACCCCTACACAAAGGTCTTCCCATCTTCACTGTCTCCACACTACAGCCAGACTCGGGGCACTAATGATATTCTAGACAACTTGGTGGTGTAGAGGTCATGCCTTGGACTAGAAAAGACTGAGCTTTCTACTCCCCTTATGGGTTACAGTGTCAGAAACCAGAGTCAGTTCTACCTTGTCTTACAGGGTCGCTGTCTGTCGGCATCAACTCTGCGGCAGTGTTGCAGTCTCAATGCGTGCTGCAAATCATGATACCTACCTGCAGTGTCCTCGCGAGCAGGTCCACAGTCGCAGGAGTCTATGGATGACGGTGCGAAGTTTGGGAAAATGCAAAATTGGAATAAAATATAGTAAGAATCGGATTGGATATAGACATAGGAAGGAGTGAAGCTGTTGTGTCCCTTGGTAATTCTTGGTTTAACACTTTGAGGAAATGCCAAAATATTTATCACAGTGGCTGTACTGTTTTACATCTATATCCAGCAATGGTTTCCAGTTGTCTGTGTAATTACCAACACTCATTATTTCCCTTTAAAAATGCATATATGTAAAAGAATTGAACGCAGATATTCAAATAAATGCTTACTTATGACTGTTCCTAGCAGTACTATTTACAATAACCAAAGGTGGACACAACTCGCATGCCCATCAAAATATGGTATACCCATTCAGCAAATATTATTTTTAAGAATTTTAAGTATATGTACATGTTGCACACTTAATCAACAAAACACTGAAAAGTCCCATCAATCCTACCCTGGCCCAGTTCCCACCGGTCCTTCCAGGTGCATCTGTGAATTTACTTCCCGTGAATTCCTCCTGTATCTTCCCAGCCCCAGAAGGAGCTGGGTCTTGTGTGTTTGTTAATGTTTTCTAAGGGAGCTCTTGTGCAAACATCTGTTTTGTTCTCATCATACTGCATCTTAGTGGTCTGCTTGCTTCCCTGCCCTTCTCGTTTCATTTGAATTTCCTGATCAGCCCGATCAGTTCTCCCGTTACCAAATGCCCAGCGCAGGGCGTACACAGTAGTAGAAACTTCCCTTGATTTTCTTGTTCTTAAGTGATGGTGAATCATGAAGATAGATTGGGGAGGAGGGGATGGATTGAGGTGAGAGGCAGCAAGAGCAGACTAGAGCCTTTGACAGCCAGCTCTAGGAGTCTCACCTTCGTAGTCTTACAAGTGCCCAGGAGGTATGTTCCGGGATGCTGATTCCAACAGAATTTATAATAGTGCAAAACTTGAAACAGGCGACATTCCTATCAGTAAGGGAAAGGTTAAATCATATCTTCTACAATTTTATAATAGAAGCGAAAGCAGCCTTTAAAAACATCGCATGCGTTCGTATTTATTGTGATGGATATGTCTTCAGGTCATTTATTATTTCTTACTGTCAGGTTGATTCTAACAACTCTATAGGGCGGGTACAACTGCTCCGAGAGTTTCCAAGTGTGTAAGTCTTGATGCAAACAGACCGCCACATCTCTCTGCTGAGGAGTACTATGTGGTCAAGGAAAGCCACTAGAAAAAGAAGTGTTCAAGGTAGGCCAAACAAAAGGTTCTATGCTAATTCTTGTGGGGTTTTTAAAAGCCATTTTATTGGGGCTCTTATAGCTCTTGTAGAAACCCATACATCCATTGTGTCAAACACATTTGTTTGTAAGTTGCCATCATCATTTTCAAAATATTTTCTTCTTACTTGAGCCCTTGGTATCAGCATCTCATTTTTTCCTCCCTCCCTCATGAACCCTTGATAATGTATAAATTATTATTTTCTTATCTTACACTCACTTCTGTCTCCCTTCACCCACGTTTCTGCTGTTCATCCCCCTTGCAGGGGGATTTATGCAGATAATTGTGATCGGTTCCTCCTTCTCACCCCACCTTCCCCCTATGCTCATGGCATAGATACTCCCATTACTGGTCCTGATGGTTTATCTGTCCTGGATTCCATGTGTACAGAGCTCTTATCTGTACCAATGTACATGCTCTGGTCTAACTGGATTTGTAACATAGAATTGGGGTCATGATCGTGGAGGGGAGGAGGCATTAAAGACATAGAGGAATGTTGCATGTTTTGTCAGTGCTATAGTGCACCCTGTATGCCAATTCTTTAATATCAGATATATCTTTGAGATGGGAGAAGAATGGGGTGGGTTAAGGGGGGATGGTAAGGGTCAATTTTACTCGAAAAAACCATATTCTCTCTGGACATTGTGTTTTCTGTCCTTATTACCTTTAACACTTCTTTTTCTAGTTGATGATAATCTGCCTTTCAAGGCTTTGCTAAGGTGTCAGGAATCCTTTCCGAGCCTTTTATTCCTCTGCATTGGGAAGCAGTCTTCTCTATAACTGGAAGAAACTCCATGGGAAGCCATAGCTGACCTCTGGCTTCTTTGTTGCCAAGAGGCAAGGAACAAACATGCCTCCACCCTCCATTCATGTTTGCCTATTCAGACATCAACCATTCCCCCCCACAGCACTCTCCTTCCATGCTGGGTCCAAGCCAATGCAATGACCACACAGAACTCAGATGATTACTGAAAATTGTGGAGGTGTATTAGAGAAGTTAACAAGTTACATTGAATCAGAATCAGAAAACAATAAGGAGACAGTCATTGGCCCACAGCCACACTTCTCCTCTGCCTGCTCCCCAGACTCTCAGCTGCGTGGTTCCTCCACGGATTAGGAAGCCCACCTGTTGTTTGGCCTTACCTGTCCACAGTGTCAACGCTGTTTCCCTCGTGTCCTGCGCCACAGTCTCTGGTGCCCTTGTTCTCCGCCTCTGCCACTTCAGACAGAGATCTAAAATGTGCATCTCCAGAGGTTCTGAGTTGTTGTTGTGTCCCAGTTGGCTCTTATACAGAGGAATGGCTTTGATGGAGGTGTGGGTTCATCTTCTAGGCAACCATATTCACAAGAAAATGAAGGATGGTGTCTTAAGTCACACCCTCTAGTAAAGTAGCTGAAAGATACCCCCAATGAAACAAAGACTCCACACCCTCTACTAGAGTTAGGGCTTAACCCCTCCATAACACTCTCTCTACGGACTCTGTGGCATAGTGGTTGTGTGCTGGCTACTGATGGTAAGGTCAGCAGTTAGAGACCACCAGCCACTCTGAAGGAGAAAGACAGGATATTCTACTGTAGTAAAGAGTTCTGAGTCTCAGGAAACCCAGTGACAGGGTCTGCGATATCCTAAGGAGTCGCTATGAATTGGCATTGTCTCGATAGCAGAGAGTTTTTGAGTTTTAATCCTGTACATCAGTAGAGCGCAGAACTCCTTCCCAAATGGGCTTGTAGCCATAGCACATTGTTAGCTGCTGCCAAGCCAGTTCCGACTCATAGTGACCCTACGTACAACAGAACGAAACACTGGCCAGAGCGCAGAATTATATTACATCACAGAAGAACATGTGATAAGAAGGACCATACTAATTGACGCCGTCTCAACCAGCACAAGGGACACCGCATTAATAAGCTGAGTTGCTGTTCACTGTGAACCCCTGAAGGCAGGGGCTGTGTCCCCAGAGCCTGATGCACAGCTGATGTGTCTGCTGGTTGGACTACCTCCTGTGCAGATTTTCTTCCCTGACTTGTGCGTCCAATCCTGCAATCCTACCTGGACATAGTGTCTTACTTATCTAATGCAGCTCCAATAGAAATATCACAAGTGGCCGGCTTGAATAGAAATTCTGTTCGCATCCTTTGGGAGGCCAAAGCCCAAATGCAGAACCACAGCTCTAGGGGAGGGTGTATCCCTCTCTATCTGCTCGGGGAAGGACCTTGTGTCTTTCGAGCTTCTATCCTCAGTTTCTTGGTGAGCCGTATATGGGCATGCCACCCATCCTTTGCCCCACCGGCTTCTGGATTCAGGATGAAAGGAAAAACAATCTGTTTGCCTTTTCTATGACTGCCCAGCTCTTCTTCTAGAATCTAGAACATCAAAAAAATGACTTAAATACACCTACACTAATGTTCCTCATCAACATAACAAATAAACCCCTTCTCAGGTGGGACAATCCCAGAGGAGGGTGTCTCAGCCAGGCAGGGTTTCCTCCTCTTACACAGTGAGACAAGGTGAGTCAGCACCAACTCAAGGGCATCTAACAACAACGTCTTTTGGAAGACAAAATTCAATCCATAGCAATAGCTAAGAAGCTCCTTGAACTTTCCCATCTCAAGACAGGCTACAGCAGTAGTTCCCACTCCAGGTCTGTCTCAGCACCTGTGAGACTTCAAGATTCCTATAGACGGCCGAGGACTGGATCTCTTTTGAATATGCAGCTATTCGGAACAGTTCACAAGCCTTAGCTTTTGTGTTACTTTTTTTTTTTTGGTTGCATTTTTGTATTTTCAGGAAAAGCAAAGAAAACAACAAAGAATGCTTTGAAAAGAACACAATAGGCCTTATAAAAAGACAGCTATTATTCCAATTATTATCCAGGAGTACCAAACTAAATGCCAAACTAAGCAACAGACCATTACAGCCTACAAGAATATTTTTTCTCTTTCCACTCCTCACAATAAAAAGCAAAGTGATTATAAAAATTGCCCAGGAAAACACATGCTTAAGACTTTGTTAAGGTGGGAGCCAGCTTCTTGAAAAACTGTCCACAGTTGGATTGCATTTGGAGCTGTGACTCTTAGTACAGAAGGAAAGAGACAGAGAGAGGCCTCAAATCATGGTTGTTTTTCCCTTCCAAGTAACAGTAGGGATGACAATATTTCATATGACAGTGCATTGTAATTCCATAAATATTTTTGAAAAAAACGTTACATTTGAACAGTTCTGCTCCATAGAAAAACACAAAGTTAAGCAAAGCATGACAAGAACCTTAGAGCCAATGAAAGATACCTACAAATAAAGAAGATTCTGATTTGATCATTCGTCACACCATTTTGTCGTGAATTCACTGTAAAGTGAGGTTTCTTTATAAGGTCATTCTGAGATTTCTGAAGTGTATGAGTGAGCATTTACAGGGTCAGACTAAGTTGTTATTAAGACAAAGTCCTATGGCTACTTGATGGCTACTTTATGTCAAATATTTATCACATTGTATTTCTTTTTCAGGCTAAGGAAATGTAGTACATTGTATGACCCAAATCACATACAAACTGACAACCGTGTATAGGTAAATCATTGAGAAAACATGGCAACGTATTTACAAAGTTATTTCTTGCTATCAGTACTATAAAAGCTTATTTTTAAGAGTAGGTTTAAGGGTAGGTTTTTGGAGTAGGAGTAAGTTATGTAAAGGTTAAGAGTAGATCAGTTTTCCATTCAACAACTCATACCCATTTTGTTTTAGCATTGGTTGCAATTTGCTCCTTTCTCTGTTTCCTGTTTTTCATCCTCTCTCTTTCCTAACCCTTCTGAACTTTGACCTTGGGTAAATGCTGCCCTTTCCAGGAGATCAGGTGGTTGATTATTCTGAGGTGTGTGTACTGTGTGTACCTCACTAGTGTTATTGTTCCCCTTATAGATCTGTCTACTGTTGGGCTGAAAATCGAACCAGGAGGTTGTTCATTTCCCATTTCGTGGGCTCCCCCAAACACATCTATCCTAAAAAAATGTAGCAAAATAATTAAGAGGCAACCAAAGTGAGTTGCAGATTTTGAACCTTTAAATTAGTAACTGTGTAATCTTTGGGAATTAACTTTACCTTTCTAATTTCATTTTTCTTGTATGCTAAACGAAGAAAGTAACATCTATCATTTTTGGAGAAAATGAGATTATTTGTGTGACAAAATTGTAGATTGAATGAAAGTTATTACAAGTCTCTGATTCTTTGCTATGGAAAGAGGTGGACTAAAGTGACGAGTCTAGTTATTCTGATTATGTCACCAAGATGCAAACTATCTGGATTCCAAAAGAGGAATGAATGGGTGTTGTTAGGTGTCACCACCTGTGTTCCAGCTCATAGAGGCCCTGTGTGTAACAGAATGAAGCCCACACCCTCACCCTGTCGCCAACCAGCTCCTCCAGAGTCTTCTTTTGCACTGTCCTTCTGCAAGGCCTACTCCCCCCCAATGACATGTCTAGCGTACAGGGGACTAATTCTTCTTCTCTTTATTTCTGAGAGACATGCTAGCTGTATATTTTACAGCATAGTATTCATTGTTCCGGCAGTTTATTGTATATCCCGCATTCTTCACCGGTACTATGATTCAAATGCGCCGATTCTTCTTCAGTGTTTTCTACTCATTGTCCAACTTTCACCTGCATGGCAGGCGATTGAAAATGCCACGACTTGCATCAGATCTTTTGTCCTAAGGGTGGTATCTTTGCTCTTTGGACCTCTCAGGATATCTTTTCCGTAAGACGAGTCCAGTGCAATGTCCTGTGGGATGTCTTCCCACCTCCAGGGCATTGGTTTGGGCTTTAAGCCAAACGAAATGCCCGATGTCAGACTTTTCCCCTTTTGTCGTGATGTACCAGCAGTTTATGGGTCATTGTGAGGAAATGGGGGGTTTGAGTTATATAATTAAAAAATATATTAATTAGAAATGTGTTTATTATACTAATGAACCTATAAAATAGTTCCTTGACAACTACTTTCAAAAGCAGAATTCTTTCAAAACTAACACCTAAATGTAAAATAAAGCAAATTAATACAACTTTTATAGTTACTATCTGAACAAGAGAATATAAGGATTGTTGAATATTATAATTTCATCTACTTTAATAAATTTCATAGCTGTAGCCATTTTTAATGCCAGTACTGGTATTTTTCAGGAGATTATATTTTGCCATTTACTGTAATGGATTTTGAATTACTTTTAATATTTAGAAGTTTTACATTTAATGAACTAAATATACTTGGTGTGTTCATTAAATCTTCTATAGAACATACATTTTAATTGCAAAAAGATCTACTACTATTCTTTTGCCTAATAAATTCAGCAAAAACTCTGGTAAATGGAACTTCTCCATTGTATTTTTCTAATTGGTAATAAGTAATATTTTCATAGTTACTATGTTCTCTCCATTTCATTTTCTTGAACCAATATACTTAATGACTAAAGGCTGCCAATTCAACTGTCACTATTTATAATTCTCTTGAATGTTTTACTAAAATTAGATGAAGCAAAACCATGGGTCTTTTCAATTGTATTCCATTCTTGTATACATATAGCCAATTAAAAATAGAAACTCCATTAAAAGATTCTTTCCACATGTTAAGATATTCAACAGTACAATATTTGAATTACAAATTTATATTTTACATTGAGCGCTAAAAATTTATATTCAGATAGCATCTTGTTTTTGCAGAGATAAATTTTAATGTCTCATGCTTACAAGCTTTGTTCTTTATAACTAAGACACTACAAGCTTCAAAGACTGAAATGTTAGCAAACTATTTTGTGAATATTTTGATTAAAATATTCTAATTTTAACAATATGTAGTCAAATTTAGTGTAGTCATCTAAAACTAAATTTAATAGTAGAAACTTAACATTCTGAGTAGTTATTCAACGATAAATGTGATTGACATGTAGTAGCAAAAGAGAACAATATAAGCCAGGCTATTATACCTTTCCCCTAACTTAAACTACACTGCCATGCATTCATAGGAGCGCTGGTGGCACAGTGGTTAAATCCCTTGTTTGCTAGTGGGAAGGTCAATGGTTTGAACCTACCAGCTCCTTTTTAAGGGAAAAGACGGGTAGTCTACTGCCTTAAAGATTACAGCCTTGGAAACCCAATAGGGGAAGTGCTACACTTGCTCAGAGCCAGAATTGACTCAATGGAAGAAGTTTCTGTTGTCTTACAGGACTATTAGGAATTGGAATATTTTGATGGCAATGGAGTTGTTTGAAAATAAATTTGAAGGATAATTCTGTGTCTAAGGTTTAATCTGGTGATAACAGTGATTTTTATGACAATGATATGCTTCATCAAAATTTTTATTCCTATTTCTCTCACAAAACAAACAACTCAATGGTGAACTCAAATGCATTCACAATAGATTTGCATTCTTCACCTTTAACAGGAAGAACATCCAAGAGTTGTACTTTGATCTCATGAAATAGTTGGAGGTGGGGGAAATGAATAAATAAAAAGAAATGGAGGTGGGAGTCCACCAGCCATTGTATGCATTATCTCCATTTAACCCAGGAGATAAGTATCAGATATGGGACTCTCCAGAAAGTAGACTTGGATAATTTCAGTGGGCTAGATGTTTCTAAGAGTGTGCCCATATGATTAGCCCCTGTTGAAGAGATAGCAAGGTATCAGTATTGGGCAGAAGAAAAAATCCAGAAGGCCCAAAGACAGCCACTACTAACACCATCACATTGACTGAGTTTTGGGCCCAGATGGTTATACCTTTAAAGGCCTTGCTCAGCCAGCCCTGGGAGGGTGTAGCCATGCGGAAAGGCAATCCTAGGAAGGCTGCTGACAGACGGTTTACACGTGTATCAACCATCCCTCTGGGTCTTTCTTTTTCACTGACCCTTTTCTTTACCAAGTGCAGGGCATGCACTTAAGGTGGTTCTTTAAACCAATCTCTCTAAGTCCCACCAAACAACCTTTTCCTGATGTGGTTGTTGCATCATCTGGTGTCAGTTTGGGACTTGGGTGGATTAAGTGTGAGGGGGTGGAGTCTAATCTGTCAATCGGGTCATAGCCAATGAGGCCTCTGTGTGGGCATGGCCTTCTTCTGAGAATTCTGGGAAATCTGGTACTTCCTCCTTGCAGGTAGGAGACACATTCTCTCTCTCCTCACTCCCTCGGAGATGCCCTACTGACAAGACAATAGGCTGACTTCCTGGGAGACATCCCTGAGGAGAAGCCACATGGACCTACCCTGAATTAGGCAGAAGCATAAACCTGGAGAAACCACTTAGAGTTCCCTGCCAGTGCTGACATGCTCCCCCCACTGGACCCAAAGACTTTCTAACCACTGGCCTGTGATTATCCTGCACTCAGCATGATTGCATGTGTTTCGTGACTCTGAAGAGGACTTAATAGATTGGTATCAGATATATGGGTTAATATCAAATTTATGGGCTTGAATTGGACTGGGTTGGGATGCTTTCTTAATGTAATGATTACCCTTCATATGAAACTCTCTTTGATACACATAAGAGTGTCCATGAATTTTTTTCTGTAGTCTAGTCTAACACACCTCATGAACTTGGATAAGAAGGAGGGGGAAGATACTGAGAGGATTCAGTTGTGAATGCTTATTAACTGGATTCATTGTGATTGCCAACATGCTGCATATAAAATAAGCCATCTCAGAAATGGGAGGAAGAATCTTACTAGTAGTAAGCACCAGGAGTGGAACACATTCTCTGCATGCTGAGATCCCCACACAGTGCATCTTCTCTGGCCCAAGAAGACGGTTTTGACATCAGAGAACTGACAGAGGAGCTGCCACAGCAGAACAGATTCCAGGGCACGGGGCAGCGCTGTGGATCTGCAAGCCAGAGCATGTCAAGCCGCCTGTGTTCAGAAGCCCACTTGTGGAATAGGGTGCCTCTGGGTACTTCATTCAGAGAGCTGTGTTTGATGACACATGGAACTGGAGTTGAAAGACTGAAACTTCAGGACTGCTGTCTTCAGTAAAGTAATATGCCATCTGGACATTTATTAGTAGCTCTAAGGAGCTTTGTAGCATGAGACTGAGTTCTCACCTGAATTGTACCCATTGACTTCCATAAGAGACACCATGTTCTTGAGCACTGGCTGTGAGTTCTGTGTGACTATCGTGAGGAATTTTAGATCCTACATGAGAACTAGAGAGTGTTGTATAAGGAAGACCTGTCCAAACATGATCTTATTTTCCAAGGACTGGGCCTTCCTGATCATATGTGGACTGGTCTTTCCTGATGTCCAGAGCATGCGAGACAAAATCTTACTAGCCTCACTTCTAAGGAGCTTTCTGACTGCACTTTTTCAAGGTAGACTTGTTTCTTCTTCTTGGAGTCCATGGCGCTTTCAATAGTATCTGCCAGAACTACAGTGAAAAAAGTGTCTATTCTTCTTTGGTCATCCTTAATCATTGCCCAGCCCTAACATGCATGCAAGGAAGTTGAAAACACCATAGCCCGGGTCAGGAGACATCTTTGTTTTCAGAGCAACATCTTTGCTCTTGGACCCTCTACAAAGGTCTTGTGCTGCAGGCTTGCCCAATGCAATGTCATTTGATTTCTTGGCTGCTGCTTCCATGTCCATAGAGAGAGAGATAGGTTCTCAGTAAATATTTATTAGTTTATTAATAAGTTCATTTACTCAAAAATATTTGGTCACATTGCTAATTCACTTAAATTTAAGTCGATATAAAGTTCTGAGAGGTGCTTTTTAAGCCTCTTCATAAATTCTAAGTCAATTTCCTCAAGTGGAGGGAAAATGATTGATTTCATGCCCCGAATTTTAATTATTTCTCTGTTGGTTTTCTTCTGAGAAGAAAGTGAATTTTTAATCCTGTTTACTTAAATTCTTGTTCAAAAGACATGATTCTCTCTGTGTCTTTGAATGCTTCACTTTAATTTAATAAGTTTTTTTTAAGGCTTTGATTATGAAAGACATGAGTGAATGGTTAACGTGCCAGCAGCAAAATGCCTCCACTTAGAAACTTGAAATTAATTGAAATTGCCTTTTGCCTGAAGATGACAAGACCATTTAGGAACATATCACAGAGGACGTATGTATGTAACAATGGTTGCTAGTCCAGGTATGGTATTGTTATGGAGCCCTGAAAATGCATGGCCTGGTAGGATTCAGTTGGCCAGACTAATCTTAGTGTGATGCAGACCAGTACCCGCTGAAACTGAAGAAGGAATTATCTAGCAAATTCACCTCTCAATAGCATGCCCTAGTGTTATGTGTAAATCAATAGACTAAAAACTGGAAGAGGATAGAAATATTATCTCTCTTATTCACAGTTGTATTCTAGTGCTTAGGACAACGATGACATATAGCCGGCACTCAATATATATTTATTGAAGGAATGAATGAGTAAAAATGAGCACCCCTTTGCCTACATCTTCACTCAAGGAAAGGCTGGAGGTTTTAATCTTGCAGAGAACTTAAATGACTGAGACCCTTTGCTTACAATGAGTGAGCCACCAACTAGCCACAGTCTATGCCAGCCCTGTACATAGAGGCTTATTATCCATGACTACTCTCCACCAGGAAGTTATGCAAGTTTTAAATCTTACAAAACAAACCAAAACCCTTCACTCGCATCTAGGCTATTTCAGCTCATAATGCCTCCATAGGAAAGAGTAGAACTTTCTGTGGGCCTCGTCTGCGTTCTGCACAGTAGCTGGTGGTTTCAAACTGCCAATTGAGCCATTAGCAACCCAAAGAGTAATTAGCCCACTATGCCACCAGACCTCCTGGTTCTACTTAGGTTCTGATAAAAGTAGTCAAAAAATTAGAATTGGAGAGCTAATGATCTGGTAAAAGGAAGAAGAAAGTGAATATTCTTTAAAAGCATCGACCAGAGTTTCTCTCCAGCCTCTCGTGAAGGAATTTCTTTTGCACGTGTAATGAAGTCTCAAATTTTCACATCATTTTTGAGGCCTCTCAGAAAGTGGTCCTGACCTCAGTCTGACCTTGCAAACCAGTTCTGCCTCACAGTCACATGCCTTGCTTCTGATCTCCAGACACACCAAGAACAGTTATGAATTAGAGCTGAATGTTGAGTTGTCTGTGTGCGCCCTTTCCTTGCAGATCCCCCGACACTGACTGTGCGGCTTCATTCCGGGCCTGCCCCATGATACCTCCTCCAACCGCACTTCACTGCACACGGCACGGGTAGTATTTGTGATTCGTGGGTAATTTATGTATTAAGAGTATTGTGGAATGATTTGCCTGCTTATATCTGAATTCCCCATGAGAGTGTATGTATCTCAAGAGCACAACTGTGTCCTTACATTGTACTGATTTCTTGGTGTGCTCCAGACGATGTTTGTCAGTCCTTAGGAAAAGAACAGAGCACACCGGCACTCAAAAAGTGCTTGTGGGAAAAATATACATATAAATCAGCAGTTCTGACCCCCTTTGGGGGTTGAATGACTTTCACAGGGGTCACTCGATTCATAATAGTAGCAAAATGACAGTGATGAAGTAGCAACAAATTTTATGGTTGGGGGGTCACCACAACATGAGGAACTATATGAAAGGGTTGTGGTATGGCATGAGGAAGGTTGAGAACCACTGATATAAGTGAAAATGGGTGGATGGATTGATGAATTCAAGGAGTGATAGGCAGGCTGCACAGTAGATTAAAGAAATTCTCTTGGTGTCAGATAAACAGTATCATTCTGAACCATAACAGAAAAGGTGAGATTGATGAAGGGACAAGAATTGGAAACATTGCTCTGTAATTTCCCTTGTTCAGATCCAACTGACCTCACCTTGTGCTGATACACAGTTCTTTGGAAAGCCTCCAACAGTGCAGGCCCCTGAGGCTAATCCTTCAGTGCTTACACTCCTTGCAGAGCTGAATATTCATATAAAATATGCCAATAAAAATTATATACATGCAATATGCTTAGTACTAATAGAAAATTACACACTCTGTCTCAATATGTCTCAAGATGGCGGCCAATGTGGGATCGATGTTTCAATATTGGAAGCGCTTTGATTTACAGCAGCTGCAGAAGTTCTCAAGTTACCAAGCCCTCTGAACCAAGTGTGCCACCTCTAGGACCACCATCTCCTGGACCACCTCAACCTTATCCATCCTAGACCTGAATGGACAACCCCTCCCAGCAGAGTAGAAAGGAAATCCAGAAAGATGATGATCATTTGCTTGAGCACTTGCAATGTGAAAGATGCATTGACAGAATGGAATGGTGCTACAAATGTAATACATATTCTCAGCATAAAAATAATTTTCCTCCAAAGGAAACTTATGAGATGTTTGGATTACATGAAAAAAATGTAAAATCAGATTTAATCATTCTGGAATTAAATCAGAACAGAAGCAACAAAATACAGAAGATGAGAAAACTTTTCTCCACAGTGAACAAGAGCAATTTAATACTGAAATGAAATTCCCTGAGTGTGAACCACCAGGTTCATGAAGTCACAGTGCATTCAGCATCAGGAGTCTGATGAAATTGAGAAACCACACACAGGCGATAAATGTGGAACAACCTTCATTGAAGACTGTGTTCTATGAACACCAGATTATTGGTATACTAGATAAGACCTACGAATGCAGTCAGTGTGGGCAAATATTCAAGAAAATGTCCAAACTCAATGAACATTATCAAAAAAGTCATGAAGGACAAAAGCTAGGAAAATGCTTGCAATGTGGGAAAAATTTTCACAGTGTATCATACCTCAAGGGACATCAGGAACCTCATGTGGCAGGAATGTCCTATGTATGCAGTGAATGTGGGAAAGGCTTCACTAGGAAGAGTGATCTCACTGCTCATCAGCAAACTCATACTGGAGAGAAACCCCACATATGTGGTGAATATGGAAAAGCCTTTATCAGGAAGACTCTTCTCACTGTTCATCAGCGAACTCATACTGGAGAGAAACCCCATGTATGTGGTGAATATGGCAAAGGCTTTAGCCAGAAGAGTAAATTTACTGTTTATCAGCGAACTCATACTGGTGAGAAATCCTATGTATGTGGTCAATGTGGAAAAACCTTTCTCACGAAGAATGTTCTCACCGTTCATCAGTGAACCCATACTGGAGAGAAACCCCATGTATGTGGTGAATGTGGAAAAGCCTTTATTCGGAAGCATGCTCTCACTGTTCATCAGCGAACTCATACTGGAGAGAAACCCCATGTGTGTAGTCAATGTGGAAAAGCTTTTATCAGAAAGAGTAAACTTACTGTTCATCAGCGAACTCATACTGGAGAAAACCCCCATGTATGTGGTGAATGTGGAAAAGGCTTTATCCAGAAGACTGCTCTCACTATTAATCAGCAAACTCATAGTGGAGAGAAACCACATAAATGTAGTGAATGTGGCAAAAGCTTCATTCGTAAAGGAAATCTCAAAACTCATATAAAAATTCACAGGAGTAAAACCCTATATATGTGGCAAAGGCTTTATCCAGAAGATTTCTCTCACTGTTCATCAGCTAATTCACACTCGAGAGAAACCCCATGTATGTCATGAATGTGGAAAAGCCTTTATCTGGATGGCTTCTCATACTGTTCATCAGTGAACTCATACTGGAGAGAAACCCCATATATGTGATGAATGTGGAAAAGCTTTCAGCCAGACACAATGCCTTACAGCACATCAGAGATTTGACAAAAGGAAAAAAAGCCCTTTGCATGAATTAAATGTGGAACATCTTCTATGTGGACATCAGATCTCGTTAATCATGAGAAATTTTCAACAAGAAAAACTTTCATTGGAGTTAGTGTAACAAAGCTTTCAAAACAAAGGAAGAGGTGCTGGAGTTTGGCCTGGGCCAAGTGTGTGAACGGACAGTTGTGACTTACCATATGGGTACCCGTGTTCTGTGTTGCTGTCCCTCTACTGACATGGCCCACCATCTTGGCGACAGATGACCTTCCAGACTTCCACAGAGTGCATGTTCTTCCTCAGATGCATGAAGGTTCCCTAGACTATACACGGTAGTCCCTGGAGAAGTGCTGACAAGGTGGGGAAACCACAGCTTCTGAGAGGAAAGCCTCACTGCCTTCATTCCCTTGTCTCTGCTGAAACTGAGTTTGTGTCTGGGCTCACACTGAGTTCCCATCACTGTGTAACTTGCACAGTAATACATGGCCGTGACGTCAGGATTCACAGAGCTCAGTTTTAAATTAACCTGGTTCTGGGATGTATCCCTGGTGATGCTGACTCAGCACTGGAGAGCTAGATTATAGTTTGTGCCCCCCATTCTCCCATATTATCCCAATCCACTCCAGATCCTTTCCTGGAGCCCGGTGGACCCAGGTCACATGATAGCTGGTTAAAGACAATCTAGAGACAGCACAAGTGAGAGATAGGGTCTGTGAGGGCCTCACTAGTCCAGGGCCTGACTCTTGTACCTGCACCTGGGCCTATACAGCTGGGGATAGAGAGAAACCCCACTGAGTTTTCATCTGTAAAAGGAGGCCAAATAGAGTCCACACATAGGCTTGTTAAGTGGAATAATTGAATTATTATACACAAAAAGCTTAGAACGGTGCTTGGCATCTTGCAAATACTATTAGGTGGTTTAGCATAGGGACTGGGTCATCCATTACATATGCTCAGGTTCAAACTTCCGGCCAGGAAGGGGTGGTACACCTAGGTGGGCATTACACCTGGATTGACCCATCTGGGCCAGGTGAATTCAATCCAGCCATTGGGGTTGACCATGACCGTCAACCATGCCTCCCTATGGAGGAATTGAAAAGGCAGGATCTTGACCGCTCCGATGTCTCCCTTCACCCACTTTTCTGTTGTCCGTCCCCCAGAGAGGAGGTCACATGTAGATACTTGTAATCAGTTCCCTCTTTCCAATCCACCCTCCCACAACCCTCTCAGTATCACCACTCACAAATTATCAAGGTTTCTTGAGGGATGGGGGAGCGGGGAGGGAGGGGAGAAATGAGGACTTGATGCCAGGGGCTTAAGTGGAGAGCAAATCTTTTGAGAATAATGAGGGCAATGAATGTACAAATGTGCTTTACACAATTGATGTATATATGGATTGTGATAAGAGTTGTATGAGCCCCTAATAAAACGATTTTTTTTAAAAGAAAAAAAAAAAATTACCCCATGGAGAGACTAAACAATTGCAAAAATTCTGTAAAGCATGCGTTATTCTGGTTAAAAGATGGCAAGGCTGGTACAGAATAATGATTCTAAAGAAGAGCCAGCTTAAGGGAAGACCATGAGGCCTTTCTTGATGGCTTAGGTTTGAAAAATTATTGAGAACACAGCTATTCATTTACTGCTGTTCAGTGCTTTTACTAGAAGAAATTTGTTTTCACTAAAAAATGATGTGGGAGAGAAATACATTTTCATTGGGCTTTATCAAAATCACTCAAAAAAAATAGTTAATAAATTTAAGATTTTTTTCATCTCAAAGAAAATGACCAAAAAGTCTTATATTTATTAATCCCTTTGAGATATAACAAATACTTCTTTGCTCTGTTAAATATATAGATACTAATCTATTACTTTAATCTTCTTCCTTCATACAAGACAATTTCTAAAATTAATATAAATAATGAAATTAAATATCAACAAATATTTACTCTGAAGATTTTAAAGGTAATGATTATAGAGTCTTATTCTGTGCTAAGCATTATTCTAAACTATTTTTACACATTAATTCATTTAATCTTCACCTATGAAATAAGAACTTTTATTACTCTCATTTTCTAGTTGAGGCAAAGTGAAGCACAAAGGAATTAAGTAATGTGATCAAAATGAAAATGTCGCTACTTTGAGATGGTGGAGGCTCTCTGACCTACAAGAGACTTTGAAAATTTGAGAAATAAACTTTTATTATAGTGAGCCATTGAGACTGTTAGCATAGCACAATATCATCCACCATGACTAATGGAATATTAATATCTACAGCCTCCAAAGAGCACTTATACCTTGAAATGTTGGGAATGAATAACCCAAAAGAAAAAAATGGGCATGAAAATGAAGTAAGATCCGATTAGCATAAGAAAAAATACTCTAAATAAGACATGGTGTTTATTGAATAATTAATTTAACCATCATTTAAAAATAGATGACGTAAGGGTCTCTTATCATCTTCCATTGATACCTGAGGTATAGCAAGATTAACAAATTACTCATAACCACACTACGAGTAAGTGATGGGACCAAAATTGAAATCTAGAGAGTCCATCATCCAAGCCAATGTTCCTAATCACCACGTCATGCTGCTCCTATACATTCATGTAGAGCCCTTGAGTCAGTTCTGACTCAGCTAGTCCCTAGAGGACAGGGCGGAACTGCTCCTTTGGATTTCCCAGACTGGAACTCTTTATAGGAGCAGAAAGCCTCATCTTCTTCCTCAGAACAACTGGGGACTATGACCTGCTGACCTTGAGGCTAGCAGCCCAGCACACAAACCACTGTGCCACACGGGCTTTGTCTCAAATATACTACTAGGGAAATGCAAATTATAGAAATAGTCACTTACCAGTTTGGCAAACTTTAAGAGTAAACACATTGATGTACAGCAGCAATAGAGGATACCGTTAGCAAAAATTCCAATTCATGTGAGACAAGCTTTGTGGTAAGCAATCCTGAAATATTTATCAGCATTTAGTATACATGCATCCCTTGTTCCAGCATTCCTACTCCGGGAAGGTAGCCAATTAAAGTAGAGGGATGATAATTTCCACATGGTTCATTGTAGCATTGTAGGTGCCAAAAATTCTTCCATAAAAGAGGGATAGTTTAATAAATTATTAATCATCTATTCCACAGAAATACAGTGCAGGTATTAGAAATAATAAATTAGAGGTATTCCAATGGACTTAGATTTCCAGGAAGTGTTGGTGTATGAAAACAGCAAGCTTATGATATCACCCTATTTTCATGGAACAAAAATGATGATATCCTATAGGCTTATCTATCCTATATATTTGGCACACCATAGTGACCAGACAGACAGAGGACAAATGTTCGAGGTTTGGAGCCATGAGGAAAGAGGCTGGTCAGTGAGCGAAGCAAGAAGAGAAGCAAGAGAGCAGTTACCAGGAAGTCAGAGGAAGGAAAAGGATCCCAGATGAGATATGGCAAGTGGGCGAGCTGCATGGAGCAAGGTGAGACTCCTCGCTCAATGACCTGGAGGTCATTTTGCAATGATGGTCTTTTCGTTTGTGGGTGTGGGTGTTGGGGTAAAAGTCAGATTGCAGAAAATAATAGACAGAATGGGAAAGCGAGGAAAATAGGAGGTAATGACTAGAATAAAGTCTTGCAAACAAAGTTTCATTAAAAAGGGGGAAAGAGAAATATGACAGTAGCTGGAGATAAGCTTTATTTTGATTTTCCAGACGGTAGTTATTGTGGAATGGTTGCATGAGAGGGCTTTAGTTTGTGGGAAATTCTCATTTTTTTTCATTCTCTTTTTCCATGAACTTCTGAATTGCACTCATATGCTAACAATGGCAATATAGTAAAAGAAAATTGATGATGAAGGGAAAAGGCTAAAAGCATCGGAGTGTTGTCCTGAGATAGTTCAATGGAAATGGATCCTAGTACACAACTGGAGGCATCGCTCTCAGAAGGCAAAGTTTGTGTATCACAGATGGGAAGGAAGGCTGAGGACGCAACAGAGATGCAGCCATGGTAGCAGATACAGTTACATGAGAATGTAGAGGACGTCTGGTAATTTCTTCTGTTTTCACAACATAATACAAGCAATTTCTTCAGCTGGGACTGATGATTGCAGGGAGTCTGGAGGGACCGTGAATGGTTCCAGGAAGGCAATCGGATTTCTTCCTCAAGGTTCTCATTTACAGGGAGCATAATCAGCAGAGGCTTTTCTCTGGCCGCATACAGCTGCCTGCGAGCTGAAGGGAGTGGGCTGACAGTCTGATGCAAGGTTAGAGCAAAGGTTGGAGGAACAGGGGATTTAAAGGTGTATGAAGCGGAGGAACACAAGAAAGGCACTACAGGGAAGAGTGTGGACATCAAATCGTGGCAGGATAATGAAAAGGGGATGTGGTCACTGCATTAGATCCCAGCGAGATGAAAGTTGTGTTGGGGCTGGACCAGTCAAGGGAATGAACTGGAAAGCTAGCCGGCAATAATGAAAGTGTGTGAGGCTTCAAATGGGCGATGGTGGAAAGAGCTTTTTTTTTAAAAAAACATTTTATTAGGGGTTCATACAACTCTTATCACAATCCATACATATACGTACATCAATTGTATAAAGCACATCTGTACATTCTTTGCCCTCATCATTTTCTTTTCTTTTTTTGTACATTTTATTAGGGGCTCATACAACTCTTATCACAATCCCCAGGAAAGAGCTGCTTTTCTCTCTGTTGACAAGAACTAGGATATGGTCTTGCCACAGAGTAGCTGAGATAGAGTGATGTTCAGGATCACCAGAGGAAACGAGGTTCCAGAACTAAGAACCACGAGTTAAAATAAGAATGGTGCTAGAAAGAGTGAAAGCAAGCCTTGTGTGAACTACTCAGGAATAGCTGGGTAGATGCTCTGTAGATGATGGCGAAGGAAAGAAAGGGGATGGCACGGCACTACAGCCTGAGACTTAAGGTCACCCTGTCTTTGGTGGACAAGCGAGATCCTCATGTTGAATTACCAGGAAAGCATCGCCTTGACTCCCAGGGCATTTTGAGAGTGCTGCCAAAAAAAGCTGAAACCTCAGGGAAGAGTCCGGTTTGAGACAAAGCAAGCAGGGGAAGCAAATATTCGAAGGACAGATGAGGAACAGGGATGGACCTTCGGGAGTGATAAGCCTTGAGTTCCAGACAGCACAGAAGAAGGGTGGGAAAAAGAGACAAAAGATCATTTGGAGCTGGGAGGTTTGATAATCAGCCTGACAGCCTTGGGCTTCTTGTGGTTCCCCATGAACTTGAGATATAAGAAATGATGGTAATTGACTATGCACTTGGAGGTCAGTTGCTTAGAGGTCATCTCCCTAGGGTATCAGCCATCTAGAGGCATCAGACCCTATTGTCTGTCCCTCCCTCCCTCCCTAGGTGGGGCCCACTCCCTACTGATAAGAATAGTGGATTGCTCCCCTAAAGGAGAGCCCAAAGGCAAGGTCAAGCCAACTCAGGCAGGATCAAGGTTAGGCTGCCATCTTGAATCATGGGTTAACCCATCTTGTCACATGTATGCTCGAATGCGTCCCCTTCCTATTGCGTGTACACCCCTAGTTCCCCCCTTCCTGTCACACATATATCTGTGGTACAACCCCTTTCTGCGATGTATGTGGTTACCTGTAATCAGAGGGGCTTGCATGTCCCGAAATGCATATAAGCTGTGATTGGAAATATATTCTTTCTCCCTGTGTGGACCTGCCTACTGAGACCATGGCTGTCCAGAAGGGGAACAATTTTATGCTTTATCTTGTCTTATGTCTTTTTAATTTTACCCCTCAATTACACAACCTCCCTTGGATCTGTTTGATTGTGGGGGCTGGTACCTTACACTTAATGACCTATGAAGGAGACTTCGAAGGTGGGAGCAGAAGGGATGAAAGGGTGCGTCATATCAGAGCACAGAGTTTGGGGATCTCTTCTATATTGCTGTAAATTAAGTTGTGAAGGATGTAGAAAAATGAATGGTAGTGAGAACACAAGTAATATGACATATATTATATATGCACACATTCATTTCATAGATGTGTAATTATTAGTAAATATGTCATAACATGCACGTGGGTACATATTTACATATAATTTTATATGTATACATATTCACATGGGTACATGAGTATATGTGTGCATACTTGTATTATATTTGAAACACGAACTAAAATGATCAAATAAGATTTTGGTTGAGATAGAAAAAACAATGGGAGTGGGAAGGGAAAAATAATTCTTGCACTGAGTAAAGAAAAGAAAGACAGCCCCCAACAAGTAAGAACATATGCAATGAGATAGTGGTCATGGTTGGCTACTAATCGCCAGATCAGCAGTTCGAAACCAGCAGACACTCTTCAGGAGAAATATGAGGTTTTCTACTTGCCTAGAGAATTACAGTCTTACCATCTAGCTGAGAAGCAACAAAGCCCACATGGAAGAAGCACACCAGCCTGTGTGACCATAAACTGTTGAAGGGATCAGGTATCAGGCATCAAAGAACAAAAAAAAATCAAATCATTGTGAATGAGAGGGAGTGCAGAGTGGAGACCCAAAGCCCATCTGTAGGCAACTGGATATCCCTTACGGAAGGGTCGCAGGGAGGAGATGAGCCAGTCAGGGTGCAGTATAGCAACGATGAAACATACAACTTTCCTCTAGTCTCTAAATGCTCCCCCCCCACCCCACCCCACCCCTACTATCATGAATACAATTCTACCTTAGAAATCTGTCTAGACAAGAGGATGTACACTGGTACAGATAGGAATTGGAAACACAGGGAATCCAGGACGGATGATCCCTTCAGGACCAGTGGTGAGAGTGGGGATACCTAGAGGGTGGAGTGAGGGTGGGGTAGAAAGGGGAACCAATTACAGGGATCTCCATATAGCCTCTTCCCTGGGGGATGGACAACAGAAAAGTGAGTGAAGGGAGACGATGGACAGTGTAAGACATGACTAAATAATAATTTATAAATTATCAAGGTTTCATGAGGGAGGAGGGAAGGGGGAGGGCGGGGGAAAATGAGGAGCTGATGCCAGGAGTTATGTGGAGGGCAAATGTTTTGAGAATGACTAGGGTAACGAATGTACAAATTTGCTTTACACAATTGATGTATGTATGAATTGTGATAAGAGTTGTATAAGTCCCCAATAAAATGATTTAAAAAACCCCAAAATGAGTTACAGTCTCAGAAACCCCCAGCGTAAGGTCTACCTTGTCCTATAGGGCTTGTGTTGAGTCAGAATTGACTCAATGGCAATGAGTTTTGTGTTTGTGCAAAATTTTCCAGGGCCAAATAATTCAATGATAAATAAAGAATTGTGTAGCAATGGATGTGCCAAAAGACACTGTAATAAGTTATCACCGAGCACACCATGGTACCAGCCATCCCACCTTCGTGTCCTCACTTCGGCTCTTGGTTTGCAGTTAATTTCAAGGGCCTAACGGATAAGATGTAGACAAAACGCTTCCAGCGATGAGAGCTCCAGTTCTCCCTCTCCAAATTGCCTCTGGATTCCTCCCCGGTGTCTCTAAGAGAAAAGGCAGCCAGCATGCTGTGTGGTCTGTGTGCTTTTGGAGTTCGCCTCCTGCACCCTTAAAGCAGGTCCACTTAGGAAATGTGGTACATTGTTTCCAACACAAAAACATGGCTGAAATGTGAGGAGATGGGCGCCTAACTTCCCAAATCATAGCTTAACCAAGCATTTTTTTTCTCTTATTAATACAGCGTGCCCCCCAAACAGGCTTATAATAGCCAATATATGGTCTTTACATTAATGCATACACTTACTTATTACCCAAGTTGGAAATCTAAAGGCATTTCATTGTGAGGATATCTCACCACAAATGTTCACATCACTGTCTAATGCAAGTCTTGAGGTTTAGCATTCTTCCCAGGATCCCATGCATCCAGAGAGCAGGCCAGGAAGATAGGACATGTGGGAGATGGCTGGAAGCACTCTGTAGGTGATCACACCTTTCCCATCTGCTACATACCAGCTGGATATCCTGGGTCAAATCCTCGCTGTGTGTAACTGGCTGTGAGTCTTTGGGCAAGTTACATAACTTTACATGTGCTAACGCTGACCTCACAGGATTGTCAGAGTAACACAATTATCCCACGCAGTGCACGTAGTTCTTGACTCATAGTAAACAAAACTAAACCAAACTCGCTGCCATTCCTTAGATTCTGACTCATCGCTACAAAGTAGAATGGCTTCTGTCTATTTCCAAGACTATGAATCTTTTGGGGGAGAAGAAAGCCTCATCGTTCTCTCATGGAGTGGCTAGTGGGTTTGAACTGCCTACTTTGTGGCTAGCCATCCAATGCGTAAGCCACGACACCACCAGAGTTCCTGGCTGTGAGTGATGATCGGTGTTGTTCTTGTTAGGAGAATTGGCAGGTCTTAGGGGATATTTCATCCCACAAAGCCTGTAATAGGAGTGGAGGAGGCGGAGCTGATAACGACGAGAACCAGAATGAAGAAAACATTCCCAAACTGATCGTAGAGAGACGATTGTACAGCTCCTCTTGATATGAAGAACCGCTGGATTGTGTGTCATGTGAACTATGTGCCAATCAAACTGTTGAAAATGATCTTCCATTAACCGGATTGTCAGTTTTACTCCCAAAGTGGAAATGTCTCACCAAAAAAGAGGATTTAAAATTTTGTTTCCTAAAACTCAGCAGAATGATATTTTATGTGGAAAATTAAAGTGGTTTTCATTTTAAATTCCGGGAGGGAAAAGAATAAGAGAAAGAAAAGCCTTTGACCTTGATTTGGAGTTGAAAAACTGGAAGGGCTTCAAATGAAGTGGGGTACCCAGGAAAAACAATAAGGGAATAAGAAAAGGGCAGAACACAGAAAATCTGGTGCAGTAGCAAAGTTGGGGGGAAGAAATTAAATGGTGCTCACCTTTCAGATAAAACAGCATCTGGGGTCTTAAAGGCTTCTTTCCCAACAAACAGTCATCTAAGAGATGTAAATGAAGTCCACATGGAAGAAGCACACCAGCATCAGTCACTGAAGCATTGTAATTCATACAATCCAAAATTGGAAGGAATTGTATCAGAGCCTAAACTGTCAGGATTCAGTTTGCAGAAAGCTGTGGGTGATAGTGTGAGCTCAAGATACATTGTGGGATCTACATAGGAAACAAGCCTCCCGTGATTTCCCTCTATGCCTAATAGAGGGGTGGGAGGAAAGTGGTTACTCAGCAGAGTGCGCTGGAGAGATGACTATAGAAGGTCAAAATGATACACTTGACTTGAACTGTTAAAACCTTGTCCGTTGATCCCCCTTCTGATGCATGTTAGGCCTGAGCTGGTTTTCAACATTTTCTGTATTTTTTTTTCTTTGTTCAAATTGAGGTTTGTCTCAGATGTGTTTTGTCACTTATGGTCACCCTCTTGAAATTTTTGTTGTGTTTTTTTTCTGGTTTTCAGTGTGTGAAACACAGGACTGATGAGCTTATCGGGCTTGGGTGGGGGCGGGCAGGGCACAGTGGGGTGCTCAAAGGGGAGCGGATGTCAAGGAGTTCAGGAAGAAAAAGAATGTTTGGAAACGGGAGATGATAGCAACTGTGCACGACGGCTTGATGTGATTGAACTATGGAATGATACGATATCTGTATCAACTCCCAATAAAAGGATTTTAGATACAAGAAAAGACCAGGGCATGGTAACTTGAAGAGCATGCGTATACATCATCAATACAGTACAGCACAGACTGAGGTCAAGAGACTTCAACAGGCACTGACCATGTGGGGCAAAGGGGTGGGGTTCCAGGTAAAAAGAAGTAGTTGTACACCTCTTTCCAATCCTTTTTGTAAGAAATCAGGCTAAAATGGATCTGTAAGCCAAGTTTACAGCAGCCTTGTAGACGCCATGGGTTACCGTTTTGCGGCTAACCACAAGGTCAGCAGTTTGAACCTACCAGCTACTCTTTGGAAGAAAGATAAGCCTTTCTTCCCATTAACATTTGTAACCTCTGAAACCTAAGTGGGCAGCTCCACCCTGTCCTATGGGGTCACCTGGAATCAGAATTAACTCGATGACTGTGAGTTTGGTGTTTTTGCTTGAAGACAAGGTTAAATAGCTGGAAACAAAAAACCCACAAAAATATACTTAAATTGTACATAATAGGTATAAGTTCAAGCAATAAAGTGAGTCCATTTTCCCATACATTTTCAACAACTTACTAGGCCAGCAAAGCTTCCATGGAACTAGCCAAATGCACACTTTCCTTTTTTACACATTCACCCAAAAGCTTAGCTACAAGAACATTGGCTGTCAACCTGACCTTGGTCAGGGACAGCTTTCTCATTCTGAAAGGATATGTTTCAGTTCCAATTTATAAATGCCTCTGCTTGCATTGACGATTTTATTTCAGAGCACACCAATGGATTCTGAACATGCGGTGGGTTACTAATGAGACAAATTGGCTCATGATATTTTTATCAATCTTTAAATTAGCTGAGTCCATTTAATTTGCAGGGGAACACAGCACATCTTATTCAAAGGCATAAAGAAGCCTAGTGGCATAGTAGGTTAAGCCTTGGGCTATTAACTGCAAGCTCATCAGTGCAAGCCCACCAGTCACTCTGTGGGAGAAAGATGAGGCTGAGAGCTGCCAGCACAGATTGAAAATCCAGGAAACCTTAAGGAGCGGTTCTAAGCTGTCTCCTATAGGGCTGCGATGGGTCGGAGTTGGCTTGACAGCAGTGGGTTTGATGGCACAGTGGTGATGAGTTCAGCTGCTAATGGAAAAGGCAGCAGTTCCAATCCACCAGTGGGCTCGCAGGAGAATGACCCGGTGATTGTGCCCATAAGGATGGCCAGCTTGGAAACCCTGTGGGACAGTTCCACTCCTGCCTTATTGGGTTGTTGTGGAGAACACTGCATATACCAACCGTGTTTGTGAACACCTCGTACAAGCATGGAGATAGAGTCGATCTATTCAGATTTCAGATCTCCACCCCCTGCTTGCTCTAAAATAAATTGGAATCTAACCTGAGGTAAGACCATCTATTTTATGTAAAATACCATCTATTTTATATAAAAGGAATTTTTTCCTTCTGTTTACTTTTGTTCTGGGCATCTGATAAGCTTTCAAAGAGCTGTTTTAATTGCCTGAGGCAGAGACCTTTAGAAGTTGGGTTGTGTGTGTGTGTGTGTGTGTGTGTGTGTGACTGAAAGTTAAAAAAAACCAAACTCACTGACATCATGCCATGGTTGACTCCCAGCATCCCCCCTGTGAGTTTCTGACACTGTAGTTGTTTACAGAAGTACAAAGTGCAGTGTTTCTCTCTCAGAGTTGCTGGTGATTTTGAACTGCCAACCATACAGATCCTAGCCTAATGCATAACCACTACACCACCAGACTCCTGAATGAACGTAAAGAAGTCCCAAGATAGAATAACAAGTATCGGCAGCAGTAAATGCTGCCATGTGTTTAATTTGCATGTGAAGTAAGCAAGAACAAGGTCCACCAAATATAACCATGCCATGTCCAACAAAATTATAGAAACTTAGAAAGAAATTGTATAATAATTCATGGTACACTTGAAGGGGATGGAGTAATGCAATGCGGGCAAAAGTTAGGTCGATAGGATGAGTATTGCTACTTTCCACAACTATATTCTCTGCTGAGTATCCCCCCCCCCAACTTTGTCCATACGTGCAACTGACTCCTACAGCCATTGTTTGATAGGGACATATTGTTTTTGTGGCCCAGGGGCTTCTATGCGGCAGCTTCAGGGAGCACAGTGGCCAATAAGAAGGCAGCGGTGGAAACTGCAGCAAGTAAAATTGAGAGGTGGTTTGTTAAAAGTCCCACTGGTCAGTCTCACAACCATTTCTGCATTCCATCCATTTATTCAGGAATAAGTTACCTTCTACTCCATAAGGGCATCTAGTCCCTACCCATTGACTTTCTCTGTAATCTCATTAATTGGTGTTCATGGCAGCCATTTTTATGGGATAGAAGTGGATCCCATACGACCAGTCTAAGAAATTTCAATCATTTCACTAGGGCCAAGCAGGAGCAATCAAAAGGTATGAAAATAATCCTAAACTACTACCATTCTGGGCTTCTGCACACAATGCTTTAGGCTGGGTCTCATTAAATCTGCCTCCCATTTCCCACCTCAAATCACTCAGACTCCAGCAATTACCCAGTAAGTGCTTCCCAAACAGCAAATGCAGAATTCATTTCCTCTTTAGCTTCCCTGTCTGTTTCTTTGTTTTAAACTAGCTTGCCTTTAAAAGTATGCCACGATGGAAAACAAGGTGTGCTCTGTGGTCATTCTCTCGCCTCCGCCCAAACCCAGAGCCCGAAGCCCTCTCGCTTGGCAACCCCAAGAAACCCAGTGCTGCGCTGCTGTGAACGCATTCATGGGTACCAGCCCTCTTACTGCCTAATTGCCCAGCACAAACCCCAGTAGGCCACAGCCACAGACATGCTATGCTCTTCAGCATGATTTCAGTTACCAGATGAAATAGCCTGTGCTAAAGCATACGTACGTAGGCTCTTGGTATACCTAACATATTACCAGTATTTTTCTAAATAGCAATTACTCGGATTATAGGTGAAATCTCAATGTGCCTCATGACACCCTGCAGCAGCCTCAGTTCTTTGCCATCCCAAGTATCTGTACAGGCGAGTCCCTCTCTTTCGTGGGGTAAGGAAACAAATGAGCAGACTATGGGGACATGTCTGTAATGAGTCTTCCATTTAATGAACCGTGAAGGCAAAAGTTTTAAGGCTGTGATCCTGGCCTCCTCATTTGGTGTGAGATAAAATACAGGTTAAAAATCAGACACATTGCAGCCAGATCCATTCGGGATCCATTCTATAGTACAAAAATCCTCATTGGAATCATTGGCTCCCTGTTGGATACATGCATTCATACTTTGCTTTGAATGGCACAAGCTGGTTTTCTGCCTTGTGAGTAAATGCAATTACCATATATACTTGAGTATCAGTTGACCCAAATATCAATGAAGACACCTAATTTTACCACAAAAACTGCATTAAAAAATGTGCTGAAAACTCAGCTTATACACGAGTATAGACGGTATGATGTTCCAGTGCCTGTTGTAAGAAAAGGAGAAAAAGCAAAGATGAAAAAGAGAAATAAATAGCGTTGCTCAGCAGCCCTCCACCAAGTGGTATCACCAGGCTGCAAAGGCAGTGCCCTGGAGACAGAGGTGCCGCGTCACCCAACTCCAGCCCACCCCACCCCAAAGGAAGGCCCAGACAGGAAGACTGACGGAGCTTTGGCCTTCTTCCAGCATTATCCACACACTCTCTGTGACTCATTCTTCTTCTTTCTCTTTATCTCACATCTTTCATATTAATAGATGTCGGAAAGACAGAACTGAAAGACAGAAACATGTACAGCATTCTCTCACTAACACAATCAGATCAGGGCATTTTCTAACTTTACCAATTGTCATTTCCTCAAATCCATGTGGTAATTTGGCTCTAGCACACCCTTGTGAATCTCAGGGTCCCACCTGTATGACAAGAATGTTCATTCCATATCCATTCAACAAGCATTCATTGGACGTCACCGGTGTGCTAGGTGTTGGGAGTGCAGACAGGAGTGAGAGCATGGAGAGCAGGCTGTCCTGGAGCGCAAAGTCTACCAAATAAAATAAGTCATTGAAATGACCACTGGGAGCACCTAACTCAGTCTGCCAGAATGGAGTTAAAGATGGGACTAAGCCAGGGACCATTTACCAGCAGTGACATTTCATTCAGAATAAACAGAGCGCCCAGATGAAGGGGCATGGGGAAAGGACCCAGGAAAAAGAGCAGACTGCAAAAGACTCGACTCTAGAAGTTAAAAGTAGCTCCAGTAGCTCACTGGGGCTAGAGGAAGGCCCTCTGGCGGGGGGTGGGGGGGTGGGCAGCGGCCATCCAGTTGGTTGCTGACAGAAAGTTGACCATTAAGCCTGCTCCATAGCTTCAGTCGCCTGAAGACCACAGTGTGGACCATCCTATGTAGCAGTTCTGCTCCGTCTCATGGGCCATTATGAGTTGAAACTGACTGGAGGCTACTGAGCAACAGTATGGCAAGAGGAGATGCAACAGAGAGAAGAGGCACCATCAAAAAGGATAGTTCTTAGCCAGTCTTGTAAACCTCTTTAAAAATGAATTCTCCGTCTCGGCAACTAGCAGGAAACAGTGTGATAGAGTTGCTCAGCAGGACACGTTGTAATCTCCAAAATGCTTGGGTCCTGACCCTGATGGACCAACTCATGACAGTCCCTCACATGACCTTCAGCACGCTCTTCCTTGCAGTTACCCCGCCAAGAATTTCGTCTAGAGGAGTGAAGACTGGAATATGACAATATATTTGTAAGCTAAAGACAGAAAGTAGCTGGATAAACAGCAATGCAGAATTGCTAGCACCATCTAGTTCAGCTTTCCAGTACAGGGCTGGCCTTTTCACAAACCTTAAACAAACCAAATTAGTCTGCCTACCAATGGCCCACTGACCAATCTTGCCACATCTTTGTACACCCTGTAAGTATGCAGCTGCTGGAAGCTGAAACTACCTGGATCCCAGGCCTCCCCCCACCCCCAACCCCGTATCTGCAACCTGACGCAGCAACTCTGCAGCAAGAATAGATCCAATGTGTCTTTCTGTTTTTGGAGTCTCAGTTACACGTTCCAATTAGGTGTTAACTAGGGGGCATGCCTGCCTTCTACAGAGACACCAGAGTGGCAGCTGATGAAACCATGGAGACTTCACTTTACTACAAATTAATTGATCACAAATTCGCAGGGAGAGCCCATGGAGAGTTCAAATGAGAAACGAAGGAAAGGTCAGTCCCTGAGCGCATGGGAGCTTTAGAGGGAGAAATGGAGAAAGGAGGCAAATGAGGAGGATTGTGTAGTGTTTTATTAAAGGCTGTATGAGACCCAGGAAAAGAAAGATCAAGTCTTTGTTGATGAGAACTGAATGGAGAATGTGAGCAGAAACCTTGACAATGTAAAACATTTCCCTTGGCTGATTCTGGGCCCCCCCTGCTCCCCACCTGGGTCATAATCTTCTCTCCAGAATGCAGACTGCAGACTAAAGCGATGGATCTTACCACACAGGGACCTGTGTGTTTCATTGATTTTTTTTCTCTCTCTCTCCCTTCCGGCTGACTGAAGGCCTCACCATGGCTAATATTCTTTCCATGGGCAAATGAATTGGGAACTCCAAACCAAATGACAAAGCTGTGTCTCAAAGCTATCTTAACTAGACGTCAAACAATACTATTTTTTGTGCCTTTGGTATACGTTACTGCTACATTTAAATAGATTAAGGAATAACAGGAAAGCAGAAACAAGATGCAAAAAGTTATCTGGGAGTAGACCCTATGGAAGGTACGTTACGTGGGAACCAAATTCACTCAGGTTTGCAGATTTGAGTGGGGACTGATTACTGCAGGGACTCAGGCCCAAAGAGCTGATCACTTTAATGCTATCAGACTCGACTCAAATTTTATCTTTGAATATTTTACAACCACCACTTATGCCCTTGGTTTCTAGTGAAATTTCAATTGGTCCAATTTCAATAAGTACTATACCATGGATTAAACACCACCATGACATCGTTCATTCCCTGTACATGGTGACCCCGTATGTGGAGAGTAGAATCGCTCCATAGAGTCTTGAAAACTAGACCCTTTTGGAAGTCGATCAACAAGCCTATCTCGCAAAGCAACCCCGGATGGCTTCTAGCTGCCAACCCTTCAGCCAGTAATAGAGTGCAGAACCATTCATGCCCGCAAGGACTCAACTGTAGGTGCACCGACTCATTTAATAGTCACAACGGCCCTTTATTGTAAATATAGTTTTCATTAGTCTAGCACGTATCAATCACGTCTAACAACAACAACAACAACACAGCTGCAGTAAATAAAATCAGACCAGCGAAGAGAGTCAGGGAGATAGATAAAATCAACAAAGGGTTCCTTTTAAAATAGTTTTGTAAACCTGTTCAAGGATGGATTCTCCATCCATACTACATAGCAACTTGCAAAAGCCATACTATGTCATCTAGGTGCTTACCAGGACATACAGTGGCTTTTCCAAAACTGCCGAAGTCTCAGGACCAATAGATGAACCCAGGATAGACCTTTGTCACACTTTAGTACAAATGTAAAAACGCATACAGTTTGCAGACAAAAATCTCCAAGGTCACAAAGTCCCAGATGACTTATCAACTAGAAGAAGGATTTAAAGTCTGCTTTGGGACGTCCTATAATCCTTGCTATTTCTCTTAACCCTTTCCTGACATATAAGACATTTAGTACCCACCTACATTTTCTGCTTCTAAGGTTTAGTAGGGAAACAAACACGTTACCACTTTTAGTGAACACTGCCATCTGTTGAGGTCTCTGTAACTCCGTGAGGCTGAAGAAATGGAACTCATGTCACCAACACCAGCACTAAAGAGCACTTAGGACATGCGAGGGGTACCCCCAAAACTGGAATTTTTTTCAAAGCTATTTATTTAAATGTTTTTACAAAACAACTTTATCACCTTCAAAGTACTCTCCATTACACTTAATACATTTGTCAAATCTGCAATTCCATTCTTAGAAACATTTTAAAACTCATCTCTTTGGATGGCTGACAGCACCTCCCTCGGGATTTTTTGCTCACCTCCTCTATGTTGTCAAATCGATGTACTTTCATGTCCCTCTTAATTCACTTAAACAAAAAGAATTCACATAGAGTGAGTTGAGGTATAGAAGGTGTGTGGGGCAAGAGAGACATGCTGTTTGGTTTTTGCCAAAAATTGGCACACTGAGATGGCTGCATGAGCAGGTGCATTGTCGTGGTAGCAAAACCAGTCCTCTGTCTGCCACAAATCAGGGGTTTTTTTTTGCACACTGTTACACAATTTTTTCAGAACCTTAAACAGAAAGCTTGATTAACAGTCTGACCTGGTGGATGGAACTCCAAATGCACTAGGCCCTTCATATCAAGAAAGCAAATGAGCATTGTCTTGATCTTTGATTTCACTCGACGAACTTTTGGGGTCAAGGTGATGATGGCGTCTTCCACCGACTTGATTGGGGTCATAAGAACAGCACCATGTCTCGTCACCAGCAATGACCTTGGGAAAAAGTCTGGGTCACTTTTGAGCTGTTCTGTCAAAGCACAGCATGTTTGGGGAAAAGTCTGGGTCACTTTTGAGCTGTTCTTTCAAAGCACAGCATGTTTCCAGTCGATGATCTTTTTGCCAGTCAGTCAGAACCCAATGCACAAATTTCTCCATGGCAAATCTTGGGTTAAAATGGGCCGAACCAGGTTCCAAGACAGTCCAGATAACTTCCCCATCTCTTCAATGGTCCATCGTCGTCAGTCTTGGAGCACAACAAATGGAAGGATTTTGTTGACGTTTTCATCCATTCGGGAAGTTGATGGGTATCCAGACGGGACCTTCTTTGAAATGAGCAAACCACTTGTACACTTGGGTTTTCCCCATAGCGCTGTCCTTGTAAGCTGTGTTCAACATCACGACAGCTTTTGAGGCATTTTTCCCAAACAGGAAACAAAATTTCACTGCCTCACACTGTTCTCTTAAATCAGCCACCACAAAAATTGAGGTTAGTTTTTTTTTCCAGCATAACTGATTCTATGAATAAATTCACTGTGACCAGAGAGAACCTTCCCAAGTGACACCACTGGGTACACTAACTCAGAGCCAGTTGCTTACTGCTCACCTAGAGGGAAAATTGCATACTATGAAAGTTCCACCCAGCGGACCTTTCTTCCAGGTTATTTATTTTGGGGGGGGGGTGTGTGTGTATCCCCTCACACGTGTTCCACTAATTGTCTCAAAAGCTACTTTACTTCATTTTTTCCCATTTTATACAAAATTACTTCTATTGCTGAAAATATATGTTTTCCACAAAATATCTAAAACTAAAAATAATTCAGTCTTAGAAGAGTTAGATTTTAATTTAGAATATATTGTTTGTTCTTTTAATATACTTTCTTTTTTTCAAAAGTGGTGGTGGTGGTGGTGGTGGTGGTGGTGGTGGTGGTGAATATACTTTATTTTTAAGAGCCATTTTTGACTTGCAGAAAATGTGTGCTGAGACTGCAGAGTTCCCACATGCCCCTTCCCTTGCACAATGTATCTCCTGTTACTAACATATGCCTTCCTCTGGGGCTTTTGTTACGATTGATGTCATGACACATCCTTATTAACTGAAGTTCATAGTTTACATTAGGGCTCACCATTGGGGCTGTTCACAAAAGCATAATGTTATGTGCCCACCGTTACAGTGTCATTTAGATAGTGACACTGCCTTAATAACTCCCAGGACACCACTCATTCATGCCCTCTTCCTTTCCTCTAAGACAATGGCAAACATTGATCTTTTCACCATCTCCAAGTTCTGACGTTTCCAAAAAGCCACAGAATTAAAATCATACAGTGTGAAAAAGAAAAAAAAATCATACAGTGTGTGGCTTTTTCAGAGTGATTTTTTTTTCATGTAGCAGTAGACATTGAAAATTCATCTCATCTTGGTAGCTCATTTACAGTTATTGGTGAATGACATTGTAGAATCCCACCATTTGTTTCACCATCCATCATTGGAGTATATCATTTTGGGAATGTATGAATAAAATGGGATAAAAGGAAGTCTTTGTGCAGGTTTCTATGTTGCTATATGTTTTCACCTCATTTGGATAAACACCTAAGAATATTTACTCAAATATGAATTGAAGAGTAAACCATTGTAAGCTTTCTAAGAAACTGCCAGGCGGTTAGACTACGTGAACTTCTCACGTTGCCTTCTCACGAGCAGTGAATGAGTTTCTGTTGCTCTGAGTCCTCACCAGTATTTCACGTTGATAGTGTTTGGTGGTAGTCATCCCAAGGAGTGGGGAACAATCGATGTGGCTTCTCTGTGTCATTGCAGAATGAAGACGGGCTACAACAATAAGACCTTGCACATGGGTGGTGGTGTTTGGTATTAGCAACCGGATGCCCAACAGAAGAAACACCACCTGCTCTTGCACCATTCTCACAACGGTTCATCTGTTTGACCCCAGTGTTGCAGCCGCCATGTCAACCCCTCTCCCTGAGAGCCTTCCTCTTTCCCACTGCCCCTTTTCTTTACCAAGCATGATGTCCTTCTCTGGGGAATGGTCTCTCCCAACAACATGTCCAAAGTATGTAAGAATGGGTGCTAGTCTGATAGAAAAGATCCAAAAATGATTCTGAGCACCATGGAAGGCCTCGGTTCTCCCCCCACCCCCATATTATGTAATTTGAAACTTTGGGCTAAAGACTCTCTGTGCTGTGTTAGTCCAGGCCAACTCGAGAAACGAATCCTGTGACACTCGTGTGTGGAAGAAAGAGCTTTGTATCAAGGAGCTTGATATGTCAGGAAAGCATCCCAGCCCAGCCCCACTCAAATCCATACGTCTGACCCTAGTTCCTAAGTCCCTTTTCAGACTCACACAATCATTAGCAATGATGCAGAAGGCAGGAAAGCCACTGACCAATGGGTGCAAAGTCCCATAGAACCAACAGTTGTGGCTCTGGCAGGTCTCTGAGTGGTTCGCCAACAGAGAGGGGAAGGCAGAGAGAGGGAAGGAGCTTCCCCGGGACCTTCTTATGAGAAAGCCATGCCCACAAGGAGGGACCCATCAGGCTGTGACCGGATTGACAGGCTAGACTCCACCCTTTATATCTTCAAGTTGACATGAAATTACGTAACTACCACACATGCAAAGTGTAATAATTTCTCTATTGAATTAAAAGAATATAAACAATCACTTTGAAAGTTGAGTGCAAAAATTTCTTTTTAAAAAATCATTATATTGGGGGCTCATACAGCTCTTATCACAATCAATACATCCGTCCATTGTGTCAAGCACATTTGTATATATGTTACCATCATCATTTTCAAAACATTTTCTTTCTACTTGAGCCCTTGGTAGCAGCTCATTTTTCCCTCCCCCTCCCTTCTTCATGAGCCCTTGATAATTTATAAATTATTATTATTTTTTCATGTCTTACACTGACCAATATCTCCCTTTGCCCACTTTTCTGTTGTACGTCCCCCTGGCAAGGGGTTATAAGTAGATCATTGTGATCGGTTCCCCCTTTCTCCCTTACCTTCTCCTTCCCCTCCTGGTATTGCTACTCTCATTATTGGTGCTGGGGGGGTTTATCTGTCCTGGATTACCTGTTTCCAGCTCTTATCTGTACCCATGTCCATGCTCTAGTCTAGCTGGATTTGTAAGGTAGAATTGGGGTAATGATAGTGGGGAGAAGAAAGCATTAAAAACTAGAGGAAAGTTGAATGTTTCATTGGTGCTATGCTGCACCCTGAGTGGCTCATCTCTTCCTTGTGACCCTTCTGTAAGGGATGTCCAATTGTCTACAGATGAATTTTGGGTCTCCACTTCACTCTCTGCCTCATTCACATAGATATGACTTTTTGTTCTGGGTCTTTGATGCCTTATACGTGATCCCATCAAAACCTCATGATCACACAGGCTGGTGTGCTTCTACCATGTGGACTTTGTTGCTTTTCAGCTAGATGGCTGCTGGTTTATCTTCAAGCCCTTAAGACCCCAGATGCTATAGCTTTTGATACCCCGGCACCATCAGCTTTCTTCATCACATTTGTTTATGCACCCATTTTGTCTTCATTGATTGTGTCAGGAAGCTGAGCATCATGGAATGCCAGGTTATTAGAACAAAGTGTTCTTGCATTGAGGAATGCTTGAGTAGAGGCTCAATGTCCTTATGCTACTTTAATACTTAACATATAAACTCAGAACACGCTGCATTAAGGCTTCAAATTATGAGCTCAAGGTTGTTTTCTCTCACAGTCTTTCTTCTGTGTGTAATTTACTTTTTCCCCCCAAAAAAACTTTTGGTCTACCAATGGGAAGACAGTGTCTCTTTCTTCAGTGACTGAAGTCAAATTCCTCTGACTTACACTTATTTGCTTGACTTTGGGCATGTGTCAGTCCCAGACAAAAATGACACTGGCTGAAGGAAATTTGATATTTGGATAGTGGTTTGGTTACAGGTACAGAGGATATTGTTGACCATGGACTGAGTGAAGAGATGGTGGTTGCCTCAAAGACATGCAGTAGAGGTGAAAATGAAAAATAAATCTAACACAAGTATTAATGCAAAATAATGGATGCAGTGATTTACTGAAAATTCCTTTCAATATCAATTAAATATAAAAGATTAAAATGTATTAGGAAATATTAAAGAAACATTACATATAAAATAACTGTTGATTGATATACAATTAATGTGTCTTTGATACTATGGAAAGAACTATGGGTAGACCAATAAACAAAGAACACCTTAATCTTTGAAGTACATTTGGTAAGTGTCAGATTGTGTAGACTACAAAACCATTGATTAAGGAACTGATCACAATGATCAAAACATAACCTAATCCCCACCACACCTCCCACAGGGGGATGGACAACAGAAACTATGTGGGAAAGGAGAAAGCAGTCAGTGTAAGATATGAAAATAATAATTTATAATTTATCAAGGGGTCACAAGGATGGGGTGGGAAGATGAACTGATACCAAGGGCTCAATAGAAAATAAATGTTTAGAAAATAGTGATAGCAACATATGTACAAATGTCCTTGATACAATTGGTATATGGAATGTTATAAGAGCTATAAGAGGCCCCAATAAAATGATCTTTTAATAATTTTTTTAAAAGACTGAAAAGAAAAAAAATTTATATTCAGGGAGAAGGGGGAACTGATCGCAATGATCCCTGTACAATGTCCCCCAGCCCCAGTGGGACAAAAAACAGAAACTTGGGGGAAGGGAGACAGCAGACCATGTAAAATATGAAAATAAAAAAATAATTGATAAATTATCAAGGTTTCATGAGGGTGGGAGGGTGTAGAAGGGAGGAGAAAAAAGAGGAGCTGCTACCAATGGCTCAAGTAGAAAGAAAATCTTTTGGAAATGATGTACAAATGTGCTTGATACAATTTAGGTATGGATTGTTTTAAGAGTCATAAGAGCCCCCCCATAAAATGATTTTTTTAAGAAAAGAAACCACTGGTCAACACTGTAGGGACAGCACAGCCTTAATCTGGAAGGATGTAGCTGAGCAATATTCCCCAGGATTGCATGAACTCTGAAGCACGTATCCACAGAGAAGCTTAAAACAGGAAAAAGTTAGTTCAACATATGAAAATACGTTAAATAATAAGCACAGTCTGAATCATTTCCAAGTTCCAGAGTATGCCTCCTATTCATTTCTACCTAGACAAGTCTCCTTTTGTTCAGATATAATCTGTGCTAATCGCACATTTTAAGAAAGAAAGAGACTTGAGGATGGCCTAGCCTAGCTGAAATGCTAAAATTGACTTTCAGCTGTAGGGCAGAGAGCGAAAAGGGCGCTAAGGTTTTATTCTGGAAAATCACAGACTTTCGGTGAACACAGGCATCCTAATGGTGTCAGGTTATGTGTTGGGCTGCTAACTGTGTCAGCAGTTTGACACCACTGCCATTCACAGGAGACAGACTGGGCTTTCTACTCATGTAAAGAGTTTAAACACAATCTCACTGCCATCGAGTCAATGCTGACTCACAGCAACCCCTGTGAGTTTCCAACACTGTAACTATTTACAGGCGTATAAAGTCCAGTCTTTCTCTCAAGGAGATGATGTTGGTTTTGAACTGCCCACCATATGGATTGCAGCCCAACTGGTAATCACTACAGCCGCAGCACACCCTCCTGTAAAGAGTTCCAGTCTGGAAAATCCACAGGGTCAATTCTACCCTGCTCTAGAGGGTCACCATGAGTTGGTATTGACATGATGACAATGAATTTGAGTTTGAGAAGATGAACATTGTGAAGAAATGAGTATAAGAGGAAAGAAGAGGGCAGCAGCCACATTGGAAGCAAGGACTCCTGAAGCAAGAACGGATTTGAGAGGGATGGGCAGATTCAGGTGAAAGGTCCCTTGAGACAGCTAAGCCCAGGGAAGAGAAGCCTTGTCATTGAAACCCTGTTGCCCAAGGAGAAAGGGATCTTTGAAGAGCATTGAGTTTTTCCTGCCCACGAAGCCGTCCCAGACTTTGACCACATGGAGAAACTGTACTCCTAGGTTGCACTCCCATCCACGCTATTTGCAATGCAGACAAAAGGGACCCAAGGGAAATGAGAGCAGGGAAGCCATAAGGCAGGGTAATAAATGCTAAGAAATAAAAAGCACAAAACAGACAATGGTCCCTCAGACCATTGGCTAACAGACAACTGGCCAGAATAGTGGCTTGCAGTGGGCATTTGACATATGCATATTGAAAGAATGAATGACATTATGATCTTGCATTTATGGAGCCCATGCATAATCTAGAATGGGTGTTGTTCTTTGATAGAATTGCTCTTATCTCAGCTTTTGATGTACAGTCATGCCTCCAGGCCAGAAAGTTCATGGGGGAAATTCCAGTATTCTTTGATGCCATTTTTACACAAGCTCTTTCAATCCCCTATGAATGTCCCTCAAGAAAATTCAAGTGTCCTACAGAGATACTTTTTTTTTTTACATTTTATTAGGGGCTCATACAACTCTTATCACAATCCATACATATGCATACATCAATTGTATAAAGCACATCCACACATTCTTTGCCCTAATCATTTTCAAAGCCTTTGCTCTCCACTTAAGCCCTTTGCATCAGGTCCTCTTTTTTTCCCCTCCCTCCCCGCTCCCCCCTCCCTCATGAGCCCTTGATAATTTATAGATTGTTATTTTGTCATATCTTGCCCTATCCGGAGTCTCCCTTCACCCCTTCTCTGTTGTCCATCCCCCAGGGAGGAGGTCACATGTGGATCCTTGTAATCAGTTCCCCCTTTCCAACCCACTCACCCTCCACTCTTCCAGCATCGCCCCTCACACCCCGGGTCCAGAGAAACTTTTTGTTATTTTCAAAGCCCTGTCTTCTTCTGGGGCATTACCCACAAATCCAGATGTTACTGCCCAAATTAGAGGACTACAAATAATCCATCCCCTTAACAATAAAGCCACAAAGCCAAAGTTCATACTAAATTATTCCTCTTTTCAGATAAGTACTGGGTCAGGAATAAAATGAGATTAAGGGAGAAGCCACACAGGCTCATGGTTTTAAATGAAAAAAAAAGAAATAATTGTTTATTTTACTAAGTGCACAAAGTCCTACTAGTAACATCAAAAACTAATTACTACGACACTCAAGATAAACTCAAGCTTCCACTAGAACACATACCAGAGATGCTGACCAGCTTTAAGGTCAGCATCTCCACTGGTGCAGACAGGAGCTGGAAGCACGGGGAAGCCAGGGTGGATGATCCCCTCAGGACCAGCGGTGTGAGTGGAGATACTGGGAGGCTAGAGGGAGAGTGGGTTGGAAACGGAACAGATTACAAGGATCTACATGTGACCTCTCCCTGGGGGATGGACAACAGAAAAGTGGATGAAGGGAGACGTCGGACAGGTCAAGATATGACAAAACAATAATTTATAAATTATCAAGGGCTCATGAGGGAGGAGTGAGCAGGGAGGGAGGGGGAAAATGAGGACCTGATGCCAAGGGCTTAAGTGGAGAGCAAATGTTTTGGGAATGATGAGGGCAATGAATGTACAGATGTGCTTTACACAATTGATGTATGTATGGATTGTAATAAGAGTTGTGTGAGCCCCTAGTAAAACGATTAAAACAAAAAAGGGGGGGGGAGAAGATCAGCATCTCACAGTCTCACATAGTCTACATGAGCAAGCATGATAAAGTAAGTCCAATAGGATTCTAAGATACCATGAGACAGAACTTCACTCTCGAAATTGGTGGGCCATCTAATTCCCCAAGGAGAAAGTTATTTTTGAATGTCTCTGTAATTGAATTTATGTTTAACTTAACCATAAAGCTAAATTTAATGAGCATCTTACTCATCTTGTTATTCTTTAGTTCTTCTTGAATGAATTCCTTCTTCCTTAAAATTTCCATGTTAAGAGGGGGGAAAAGTTCCAAATTAAGAATTATACACACTCTGAGTCAGAGAAATACCTGCTTCATGATACATCTGCTTGTGGAAGGGCCTTATCCTTTCCTTAGGCCTCATTACGTCAGTCCCCAAATACAGATCGACTATCACTGCCATTTGGTTCCTTCTTACTTTTACCCACTACACGAACAACAGAAAATTAGCACTAAAGAATTCCTATGAGAGGAACAATAATAATAGCAATGTTCTACTCTGTCTTATAGCTTACTGTGATTTCTATTTGGCTCAGTGGCAGTGGGTTTTGTTTGGTTTGGGGACATTGATATAAAACTATACCAAAACTGTTTTCTACTTAGTTGAAAACCCATGCTAAGAAATCATTAGTAATTTCGTAATAACTCTAATATCTGTAGACATTATAATGTTTATAAAACTCCCTCCAAATAGGACTTGTCTCAGTTGCCAAAGGCAAATGGTTTGAGTGTGGAGGAGAGGAGAGGCAGATCGGAAGAAGATGAAAGATACAGAAAGGATCCCTGTCTTAGATGCAAATTCTTTTGTGATTCAGTGGTGTAACCTTCGCCTCATCCCTTTGTCAATTAGGACTCTGAAGACCCAATGGCTTAGCTAGTGTGGACAGAGGGTAGGCTGGAAAATGTTGCGATGCCCTGCTTTATGGCGAAAAGCATTTAAAAATGCAAACATCTTAGCTCAGAATCCCACTGCTGCGTCCAAGGGAGCTTTGAAAATTCAGCCACACTAAATTTCTTTATTTGTAAAAAAGAAGTATTGTCTTCCTCAGAGTTGGGTCTTTAGAAACAACCAACAAATCTCCCATTCCACCCTCCACACAGAATATGTAATGCAAACACAACTAGGTCTAAAACATGGTTTCCTCTTGAAAAATGTTTTTGCTATGCTATTAAAAAATAAGGTTACACTGAGTCCTATATTATATGAAAACACCACAATATAAGCAAGTTTCAACATCTCAATTTATAAAAGTAAAACATTGGGACCGTAAATATTTAAATCTGGCACTTAATTTGCAGCTCGACATGACAGAGCCTTCCATAATCTCTTTGTGCTACCTTAGCTTTGTGTTAATTTTGGTTGTAGAAGCAAACTGTAATGAACAGATTGAAGCTTATTTATTGGTTTATGATCATAGCATTTCACATTACTATTCCGTACTGAATGAGAAGTGAACGATGATATTCCCAAGGCAAGTTACATCCAATGGTTAGTAGAAATGAAGTCCCGAGGCTATAAGAAAGACATAATATCTTTAAATGCAGTTTGATGTTTTCTTTCTATAATAACTTTGATCTTAGCTACTAAAATGTAAAAGGCTAAAATGTATACAAGTACTTTATAAAGGGTTTGTGAAATATGAACTTTCACATTTCTATAGAAGTTGGTATTTTACCCTCATATATTTTCTAAGGAAAAATAATATCACTTTTCAAAAATAAAAGTTCATTACATCTACCCATACTATGCATCACATGTTGGTCAGTTATCGTACTGGTGGGGCTTGCCTGCTGCTGTGATGTTGAAAACTGTGCCTTTGGTATTTCCAATACCAGCAGGGTCACCACTGTGAATAGGTTTCAGTGGACCAAGCTGACTAAGAGAGATTAGCAATCTACTTCTAAAAACTGAATGTCTGTGAAGCCTTCCCTGATGTAGTGTCAAGTGCATCGTGTTAGAAGATGAGTCTTAGAGGTTGGGAGGCACTTCAGCTGTGACTGCGGATGAGTTGCCTTCTCAAAGCAGAAAAGACCTTCCTGGCAGGGAGGGAGCCCATCTTTCAGGGTCCTCCTTTGCTGATATGGCAAGGCTCAAAATGAGGAGAAACCGTTGAAATAATTCATTAATGACTGGAATGGGAAATGTACAAAGTAGGAAGTTAGGGATAGGAAGGTGTCAAACATGAAATAGAGCACACAAAAATGTGAATATCCTGGAAATTATTGAGCTGAACTGGACTGATATTACTCACTTTGAATTGGATAATTATGTGATTTGCAATGCCAGAAAGGACAAGGTGAAGAGAAATGACATTCTAGTCATTGTAAAGGAAAACATTTCAAGATCTATCCTGCAGTATAGCACCACCAATTTTGGACAATATTCATATGCCTACAAGGAAGACCAGTTAATACAACTGTTAGTCAAATTTCCACACCAATCATGAGCACCAAAGATAAAGAACTGGATGATGTTGTCCCAACTTCCTCAGTCTGAAATTGATTAAACATAAAATCAAAATGCATTCATAATTACTGATGATTAGAATGTGAAAGTTGGGAATAAAGAAAAAGATCAGTAGTGAAAAATGTAGCACTGATGTGAGAAAAAAATGTTGAAGAGGAAATCATAGAATTTTGAAAGTCCTAGGACTTATTTACTGCAAAAGCCTTTTAACATCAGTGATGACTATACACATAAACCTCATTAGATGGAATATACAAGAATCAAATTGACTAAACCTATGGAAAGGGATGATGGAAGACCTCAATTCCATTAGTTAATGAAAGCCAGAAGCCAACTACCAAACATACTATCAATTGCTCTTGTGTAATCTCAAGTTGAAAAAAATTAAAACTAGTACACAAGAGCAAAAATACAACCACAATATAGCCCACCTGAAATTAGAGGTCACCTAAAGAATAAAGTTGATGACTTAACAGTAATGTCTGAACACCAGGCAAGTTTTGGAAAGACACCAAGGGCAGGATGCATGTAGCACGCCAAAGGTCATGGAGAAGGGGGGGGGCGGGCAGGATGTAGAAAGATAGTCCCAAATTACCTAAAAAGCATGAAAGAAATTATGAACTGAAAGAGCTGAGAAAAAGATTTCAAAGGGTGACTTGAGAAGACAAGATTGTGCAAATACATGGAATTAGAAAACTCTGAGGGAGGAACATACTCCACATTTCTCAAGCTGAAAAAACTGGAAAAAAATTCAAGCATCAACATGGAATATTGAAGGATTCTATGGGCAAGATGAGAAATGAAAGAAGCTCTAAAAAAAAAGTAGGAATACACATCATTTTACCAAAAAAAAAAAAAGGCCAACATTCAACCATATCAGGAGATAACATATGAATTTGATTATGAACCAATGGCATTTATTGATAGGAGAAATCCAAACTGCACTGCAGGCCTTGGGTAAAAAACATAAGGCCAGGGGAATTGATAGAACACCAATCAGGGTGAATCAACAAATAGGCCCAGTGATGGAAGTGCTCACTCAGCAACAAGGTTGAAGATGGCCACTTGGCCAGCTGATTGGAAGACATCCGTAGTTGTACCCATTCCAAAAGAAACAATTCGACAGAATGCAAAAATTATGAAACAACATCATTAGTATCACATATAAGTGAAATTTTGCTCAAGATGTTTTTAAGATGGGTTTAACAATACATTCACAAGTAGTTACCAGAAATTCGGGCCAATTTAGTAGACAGCATAGAATGAAGGATATCATTGTTGACTGTATGGATCACAAGACATTCAGTTGTATGGATCATAACAAATTATGGGTAATATTGGGTAGGGGGAAATGAGATTTCAAAACTGAATTGTACTCATAGGAATTCTAATACGGAACAAGAAGCAGCCTGTTTCCAGTGAGCAAGAAGATACTGCCTGTTTAAAATCAGGAAAGGTGTGTGCAGGGATTATGTTTTCACCATATTTAATATGTATGCTGAGTTAATAACCCAGAACCAGGACCACATGAAGAAGAAGAGCACATCAGCAAGGCTGGAGGAAAACTCATTCATCACTGTGATATGCAGATGTTGCTTGCTAAAATGAGAAGAGTCTTGAAGCTGATTACAAAAACGAAAAACTACAGCCTTCACTATAAATTACACCTCAGCACAAGACACCAAAAGTCCTGACCACCTGACCAACAACCATCATCAGGCTAAACAGAGAAAACATTTCATTTTAATTGGATCCACAATCAATGGTCTTTGAAGCCACAATGAGAAAATCAGAAGACACTGCATTTGGGCTAATCTGTTGCATAAGACATCTTTAAAGTGTTTTCTTAAAAAATATTTCTAGTCATAATCATTTCAATTGTTTCATATGCATAAAATGGGACAATAAATAAGGAAGAATGAAGATTAGATACCTTTGAATTATGGTACTGGCAAAGAATATTAAACATGCCATAGACTACCAGTTGAATGAATAAATGTGTTTTAGAAGTAGTACAATCAGAATGCTCCTCAGAAGTGAGGATGTTGAGACTGTCTCACATACTTTGGACATGTTATCAAGAAGGCAAGTCCATGAAGAAGGATTATGTGCTTGGTAGATGCTGAGGGACAGCAAAAAGGAGGGAGACCCACAGCAAAGTGGATGGACACAGTGGCTACAACGAGGTCAAGCAAAGCCACCAGTATGAGGATGGTGCTGGACCAGTCAGTGTTTAGGAAATGAGGTTGTTATGAATCCGAACGACTTGGATGGCATCTAGCAACATCAACCAAAACCTACAGTCAGATGAAAAGGAGGCAGTAGTTTCAATTCGGCAACATTTGTATTTCAAAGTACTGAAAGCAAAACATAAAACTTAAGGTTGTGATGCTTCTTTTCTCAAAACATCACTTTTGTATGCAATTACTCTTTTTGAAAAATTATGCCCAGCTTATAAATATGGTAGAATTTTAATTTTTAAATAAAAGAATTTTTTCAAGTCAACATATTTCAAATTTGTGGCTGATACAAGTGGGCTTCTCTAGTAAAGAGTAGTTTGGGATTGAACAATAAGTAGTTGTTCTTTTAGAAATCTTACTTGTAATTTCTAAAAAGAGGAAGAAATATAAAAATTCTTGTTAATATTTAATTTGCTATATTTTTACTAAAGTCATGCTGGGAAAACTTTGAAAAATAAATGAAAGCAGTGATATAAGTGGACATAGATTAAATCATATGACAATCTTGATTCTCTTAAGGGCTTCTCAAATAAATGGAATCAGCTACAAATAATGGGGTTTTGTATGGTCTACCATCTTTATTGAAAGGGAAATGGTCAAATAGCTATTGACTGACACTTTCACTTCACACACTGTATCATTTGCAACCTCTTTTGTTGTTGCATTGTTGAGACTTCGAAACATTGCGCTCCATTCTATGCCCCAGCGCTAGCTTTCCACAGAGTCAACACGGATTTATTACTGGTGGGAGACATCTCAACTTCTCCAGATCATTGAAGTCAAGAAAAGTAACTTGTAAAACAATTTGTCTACCTATATATAATATGTTCAGAAGCATCGTAATGAGAGTCCAGGTCACATCTAGCACATTTTTAGTATTCATTGAGGGTTTTGTTTTTTTGTTTGCATATTTGTTTTTTAAGGCTTGAGCTTTAGTCAACAAGTTAACTGATATTCAGACCCAACTATTATGATTTACAGTTCAAGTTCTAGGATGTTCTTACAAATCAAATTGTCACCTGTATGAAATTAGAAAATAATGAAGCTTTGGATCAGTTCTGAACATGCCTGTCAAGAAAGGACTTCAGCTCTGGATGGCCGTGGAAACCCGAAATACATTTGCAGGATCTCCACAGGGAAGAAACGTCCAGTGATTTCCCTCGGACCGTAAGTAAGGGTGGGAATAACCTGGTTATCAGACAGAGTATTGCAGAAACGACTATAGTAGATTAACATGATAAACCGGAATTGAACAGTTAAGATCTTGTCACTTGATTTCCCCTCCGATACACTTTAGGCTTGATTTGGTTTTTAATATTTTCTGTGGCACTTTTTGTTTATTTGTTTTTCATACTGGGTTTATCTCTGTTGTATTTTGTCAGGGTGGGTAGCCTTCTTGAATCTTTGTTATGTGTTTCTCTGTTTTGTGGTATATGAAACCCAGGATAGGTGAACCTATAGAGACAGCGACTAGAGTAAGGGCTCCTAGGGGGTAAGGTAGGGGAAGAGAGAGAGATAGAGAGATAGAGAGAGAGAGAGAGAGAGAGAGAGAGAGAGAGAGAGAGAGAGAGAGAGAGAGAGAGAGAGAGAGAGAGACAGAGAGAGAGAGAGAGAGAGAGAGAGAGAGAGAGAGAGAGAGAGAGAGAGAGTCTGTTTGACTGTCTTGGTGGGGGAGGGGGGGAAGTAAAGGGGATCTGATGAGAAGTTTAAGAAGGAAGAAAGTATTTTGAAGCAGATTTTGGTAGAAGTGGTACAATTGTACTTGACATGATTGAACTATGGAATGGTATGATGTCTGGATTAGCTACCACACTGGTGTGGGGCCGGGGGGAGGAGGAGCTTCATACAGTACTTTTTTCTCTTAGAGCAAATCCCACATGCACAGTACTCAACATAGTGGCAAATCAATGCCTGTGTCTTCCTTTTGCCGCATAATTAATCAATTCTATATTGGTACTTTTATGTCAGTCTGCAATCTAGGAGCAGACTAAACACTGAGCGTGGCAGCATGCCCCAGCATGCACACAGGCCTGGTTCTATTGCCCATGATCTCGTCGTCGTCATGGACAATGGCTACCAAAGCTGCCACTCACACTCGCACATGGAATGGGAACCCAAATCCTGAGGCGCTTGCCAGAACGGAGGATAACGTAGGTTGTATGGGTAATGAGGATTGTGTCTCTATTCTTAGGACAACCTTATCATTGAAGCAAGAGGAGGAGGAAGAGTGAAAAGCAGGAAGTGGCCAGCATACAAAGCAGAAAGTAAGTGCCAGCCCACTGTGCCGTCCTTACCGGAACCACTGAACAAGAGCGAAGCAACTTTCATACCACTCTGAGCTTCAGGTGACCCATGATTCCATTTCCCCCAAACACTTGATAATCAACATAGTCAGATATAATTTTGTGACCAAAACAGATATCCTCAGATATTTTGATAACTCCAATTCTTCTTGTTCATTTTGTAAATGTCTGCATCAGAAGTATATCCACTGTACAAAGGATCTTTATTATAAACGATGCAATAATAAAGTCCTTTACAGATGATTGCTGTAAAATATTAGATTTTTAGGGATTTTAAGATGAAGTATGAAGCCCGGGACTTCGTGTTTTCTAGCAGTGTGCTCTCTTTTGCTATGCACACTTCTAAAAAAACTGATTACATATTTTCAATTTATTTCAAATAGAGCTCTTAATTAAACTTTTCCCAATGCTTCCTTATTTTAAAGAGCATGCACATAACACACATATTCTAAAGCCCTCAGTTAAATTTGCTTGTTCTAAAGACTCTTTGAACCTAAAATGCCTTAATTACTGAATGATTTTAATAGTAAGGAATAGAGTCTGAGCTTATCACAATATGAAGAGTTGGGGAAGGTACAACTCAAATTCTATTAAATTATTGAAGAAAAAAATGAAATTAATATTTATCTCATTTAAAGTTTTCTCTTTTTTCCCCTTTCTTTCCTTTTTGGTCCCATGGATCCTCTTGGGTAAATCCCTGACCCTATTTCTCAAATTAATATTTTAAGTGTATACAATGAAATACAGAGGTTTATAAATATATTGATAAAAATTTTCAGAATATGTGAAAGCTTTATGATATTGTAATATGTATATTCCTCTATTAGCACATTAAATAGCAAGTTCTAACACTGCATCTAGGAGGTGGAATAGTTTCAAAAAAATAAGGAATGATATTTTAATGACATTGAGCACAGTATAGTTTCTGCAACAAAATTTCAGATATTGCTAATCCCAGTGTGTTAAAAGGTTAATTATTATATGCATTCACAATTAATGGACATATATATATTTTGGCTAGCTGTAAGAGGAAGCAAAGGCATATGATTTTTCTTACATAAAGATATAGACTTACTCGATTCTGTCCATGTAACTCCATGGACAGAGGCTAAAATCTTCTAATTGGAGCACTGTAGAGTCTACAGTTTTGTGACAAGAGGCTGCATGCACATTCCTTTCATAGTCAGATAAACCCCAACGTAGTCAAGAGTCAAAGCTTACTTTAGCGCCGAAAAACCAACCAGCGGCCGCCAAGAGGGTGCCTGCTCATAGTGACACTTCCGGACAGAGTAGAACTGCTCCCAGGGCTTCCAGCGTTGTCCATCTGTCCAGAAGCAGAGGCTCCCTTTTGATCCTTTATTTGATGGGTTTAAACCACCAGCCTTTCAGTTAGCAGCCTAACACGTAACTCGGTGTGCTACCAGGGTTCCTTAAGAAAAAGCAAGAAGGGACAAAGCACCTCTCAGCGGCCCTTAGTAGCCAGTAGCCACGTCAACCAAAGTCTGGGTTTGTAGACCCAAGAAGCCTATTTGTCTGTGTCATGGTTCTCAATCTTCCTGATGCCGCGACCCTTTAATACAGTTTCTCATGTTGGGTGACCTCCCAACCATAAAATTATTTTCATTGCTACTTCATCACTGTAATTTTGCTACTGTTCTAAATCAGGTGACCCCTATGGAAGGATTGCTCGACTCACAAAGGGGTCGCGACCCACAGGTTAAGAACCACTGTTCTATATGGATTACAATTCAATATAAACAAGATCAAAATCCTTGCAACTAGACCAGTTGGTGTAATCATGATAAATGGTGAAAGGTTGAAATTGTCAAGGTTTTTGTCTTACCTGAGTCCACAATCAATGCTCATGGAAGCAGCTATCAAGAAATCAAAAGTATTGCACTAGGTAAATCTGCTGCACATGACCTGTTTAGGGTATTAAAGAACAAGGATGTTTCTCTGAGGACTAAGAAGCTCCTAACCCAAGTCATGGTATTCCCCAGTGTATCGGATTCATGTGCAAGTTGGACATTGACAATGGATGGATGAATGGATTGTGATGAGTTGTATGAGCCCCCAATAAAATGATTTTTAAAAATAAAGGAAGTTGGACATTGATGTAACCAATGGCACAAAACAATCTGCATTAGGAAATCATTGAGGAGGAATAAATAAATAAATCATCACCAGAAATAGGTACAAGAAGGAAGAAGGTATTCCAAAGTTGATTGTGGTAATGATTTCAAAACCCTTCTTAATATGATTGAACTATTAAATTGCATGATATGTTAATAATATCTGGATAAAACTATTTTTCAATATAGTAAAAGGAAGTTGGACATTGAATAAGGAAGGCCGTAGAAGGATAGATGCATGTGAACTGCAGTGCTGGAGAGGAACACTGACGGTGCCACGGACTGCTCAATAGACAAATTGATCTGCACTGGAAGAAGTAAGGCAGAGGGCCCCTTAGAGGCAAAGGGAGCAAGACTTCATCTTACAGACTTTGGACATATTGTCAAGAGAGACCAGTCCATGAAGAAGGACATCTTGATTGGTAAAGTGGAGGGGTGGCAAAAACGAGGAAGACTGGAGATGATGGAGATGGAGATAACTGCACCAATGGGTTCAGGCATGGGAACAATTGTGAGACTGGCGCAGGACTGTGCAGTGTTTTCTTCTGTTGTGCCCGGGGTCGCTATGGGTCAGAGCCAGCCTGATGGCACCACCAACAACAGTAATTTCAGAATGTCATCTGGAGCTGTATGTGAGGGGGTTTTCATTCTATCTCAAGATAAAGACAATTGTGCATTCTTTTCTGATCCACAGCACAATTCCTGAGATTTATTGTCCACTTTCTGCTTTTGAAGTCATTTGGAAACTAACCCTGCCAAGTGATACAGCATCCAATGTGAGATCATGTACTCTCAGGGGACTTATTTTCTAGAAAAAGTCCCATTTTGAGAACACAAACTTCCCAATGGCATGAAATCAATCAAAAACACTGGGAAAAGGCACGGTTGCAGCCAATCCTTCAAGGCTGAAAAGCTCACTCCCATTTGTCTGGTTGTCAAGGAAATCTTTATTTCTCTCATGAAACTGGAGAAATGGTGAAATTTAAGTTCAGCTTTGCAGCGTTATGCAAATTCAAACTAGTAAAACAATTTTCCTATGAAAAGATTAATTTAAGGTATGGATAAAACACCATAGAGCAAACACTACAAATTCTGTGAAAAATAACAATCGATGTGGGCTTCTGCACATAAGATGACTTGGGATGAAGTTAGCCAACCTGGGCTTGAAGCTCTGAAAGTTTATTTTTGTGCCAAGCACAGGATCTGATACATTATAGGTGCTCAATATGTTTTGGTAAATGAATTTACCCATACTCACCATTGAAACCAGTCCTTGATAGAGTATCCCATAGTCTGGTTTCAAGTTCCCATCTGTAAATTATTGATCCTGGACTAAAATATTCTTTCCAGTTTTACTAATCTGTCATTTCAACGAATCTCTGATCATCACCACAACTGACTCAGTTCCTCAAACCAGAAACCTGAGGTCCCCAGCAGGTAGCTCTCACATGACTGTAGACTGGTAGAATCCACTTTCTCGCTGTCACTAGAATCCATTCACTTTTCTCCAGTGCCATGCTAATCTAACCTTCCAAACTCTCTCTGCAAACTAATCACATGTGGATTTCTTCCCTGGAATCCATTTTGTAGGCATCCAGAATGATCTTTTAAAATAAACATCAAGTCATGCATCATGCCTATTCAAGCACCTTTCTTGTCCTTAACATCGCCTAACATGCCCATCATGGCCAGGGCCTTCCTCTCGATTCTCATCTCTTTAAATTCTCAGGAAACTGGCCACGTTGGCTTTTCTCCATGCATTTTCAGTGTACCATATTTTCTTCTTCCATATTCCTTCATACTCAGCTGTTTTCTCAACCAAATGTCGTGTCTTCCCCAAGGTCTTACAAACACTTACACATCTTTAGGTCTTGTCTTCTGTGTTATTTAAATAAGTCTTTTCTGACAACTCAAACTGTGTTAGCACTTCATGCTTCCTTCTCCTGGAGGGAACTTACTAGACTTCTGCTTACTTATTCAGTGAACATCTGCCTCACAGAGTTTTAACTCAGAAACCGTGACTGTCTTGTCTTGTTAAGCACTGTATTCTAAGATTTAGTAATTACTAAATTAATTTTTGTTAATTGGGCATACTCTCTGCCTTTTCAATCATTAATGTTTCTGCTATAGACACTGATGAAGGTGACCAATACGGTCATCAATTAGGTTAAATAAAAAGAGAGAGAGAACAATTTAGCATTACTTGCTAGCTTCCTATCTAATGCCATTTCCTTTCTTCTTTCCTGCTCAAACTCAAGTGGTAGAAGGCACAAGAATCCATCGATACATACACACATCTCTCCTATACAAGAATCCATTGATACACGCACATACCTCTCGTACACAAGAATCCATTGATGCATACAAATAACTTTCCTATACGAGGATCCATTGATACTTATACATTCCTCTCATACACAAAAATCCATCAACTCCTCGCCTTGGTTCTATCAAGGCCTCACCATTAAATTCTGGCTATTAAAATGTAGAAAAATATCTTTCAAGGTGTTTCCTCTTCCTAAATTAACTCTCCTAAAAGTAAGCCTTTTCTTCGTTTGTCCTTGCATTTCTCCTTCACCTGGCTGAGGGAGGGCGCGAGGCTGGAAAGCAAAGCTGCTCTCCTACCTGCAGGCTACGCGGGAAAGAGAAAAGACTCTACGGATTGGATGAGCTTATTTCAGTGACCACGCCCTCAAAGTTACTGCACCAGACCTGGACCAGTATCTTCTAGAGTACCATTTCCATAGCACAAACGTCTTAGCTTTTTAACAATGTATGCTATTTGAATCTGAACACGTTCCTAATGCATCGATGCAATCCCTTAGAAGAGATTATTGAGTTTATAAAAGGCAACAACTATTTTATAACTTTTAATTATTGGAATCCTGTGATGCTGCTTTCCAATGATACAGCCTCATATTGCAGGCCACTGGTAATTAAAGAGAGAACCACTGTAAAGTATATAGAACTTCCCCAATAAAATGATCAAGTTTACTGTGTATAGATAAAACATGCACACAAACTTTATAGTCAAAAATAGCTGCTTCTATTTGGCAGCTTTATAAATATCTTACTTTTGGAGGCACAGTATCCTAATCTATGTCATTGGGTTAATAACATTTACCTAGGAGATGCCTATGAAAATTAGAGATAAAATGCTTAAAACAATTAAGGAACGCAGTAACCATTCAGTAAAAATAGAAATTATAGTACCATACTTAATTTAGACAGAACATAGCAACCAGATTAGGATAGTTGCATCTACACAAGTTTTAAATTTTGATAGTCTAGTTTGCTATTTTTTTCTATAGCACTATCATTTGAGAGATAAAGAGGGGTCATAGGTCCATTTGAAAAATTTGAAAACTCTATAGACCTTATCTCCAAAAAAAAATGCACATCCACAGAAGTATTTGTGGTCAATTTCAGGACACCACTGCTACTCTCAAGCTCCAGTGGGCCCAGAAGACATTCTCTGCTAAAGAGTTTCTAGAGTTCCAAACACTCATCCTTATATGCTAATTCCATATAGAAAGTCTTCCTGTAGTAGTGACCCTAGAGTGTCTGGTTTGTATGCCTTTAATGAACCGCCTCATTCCTACCTCCATTATGTAGTCATCACATGATTTGAGAAGAAGGTCTATACTTTATTTCAGGCATTGATAAGCAATTTGGAGAGTACCTAATTTGCTTCCGGTGCTGGGCTTCAGCCTAATCCTGCCTTCAAACAGTTTTATTATGTGATGGATGAATGGGACTCATAAATGCCTTGAAATGTAAAAAAATAAAAATTACTCACTTGCTTCAGGTTTCACTTCATAGGGGGATAAGAAACTACTTAGTCACATGTGAACTATTTGAGGAAAATCTGTTCACCTTTTGTCACTTTCATCCTCAAACGGAGAGACTTGTTAGAGGTCTCGTTCTCCCAAAGACCTTTACATCTATTTGAAGTGTTAAATAACGATTTGTTGAGTCCCTACTTTGTCCCTGGTGCTGTGCCTGTCCCTAAGCCTGCCTAACAGAGCTTACATTCATTTTAAAGAAGTGAGACTTTTACACACAAAACTGTTAAATCATGAAGGGAAGAAGTCTAAGGCAGAATCGTGGTGAAATAACAGTTTATTTCGGATGCCACATATATTATTTTAATTTTCTCTCCTCACTAACAATGACAAAATCTAGTGCCCATGATTCTTTTGTTTATCATCTTACTCCTTCTTAATCAAACTGATCTGTAAAAAAAAAAAAACCTCAGGTAATTCAGACTTAACTAGATTTCAAGTAAGGGTGAATAGTTTACTTCTTTAGTTGGATGGTTGCTTTTTCTCTAATTAGAAAGAAGCAAAGATATTTGAGAGCAGTAGAAAGGTTTATTTGCATAAACCAAGACCAAACTCACTGCTATCCAGTTGATGCTGGCTCATAGTGGCCCTATAGGTCAGGGTCGAACTGCCCCCTCTGGGTTTCTGGGACTGTAACTCGTTATGGGAGTAGAAAGCCTTGTCTTTCTTCCAAGGAGCGGCTGGTGGTTTTAAACACTTTCCTCGCAGTTAGCAGTCCAACACCTAACCACTACGCACGACCAGGACTCGAGATCAATCTATAACTAAGTACTAAGATAAGGAAATAGTGAGAGAGCATGCTATATGCAGTATATAAAGAATCGAAGGTAAGACAAGAGCTCCGACCAAGGGCCTGGCAGTCGGGATGTCTAGGATCACTGCAGTAAAATGGAAAGAAGTATTTCACCACAAGCATAGGGAACAGAGTAGGACCACATAGAACAGAGTAGAATTGCCCCAGGGTATTTGAAAGCTGTGACTCTTTCTAACAGCTCCCTGCCACGTTTTTCTCCCAAAATTGAGCTGGTGGAGGAGAGCACCCAAAACTTGAACCACAGAACCAGCAACCCTCCTACGGGAAACAGCTGTGAGTATTCGATGAGCGGTGGATGTGAGGGAGCCTTTCTCTGGAACAAGAGGACTTCAATAACAAAGGGACACGAGGATTCAGCTGTAAGAGTGAAAAAGAGGATTTGAGAAGTAGCTAAGAAGCTGATACAACTTTTAGACCTGTACAGATTTAGGCAAGAAAGGCATAGGTCCAGTGTATTTATACAATCAGAGATTTTAATTGCTTAAACAACTCAAGTAAATCCAAGAAAATTTAAAGATTTAATTAGATAAGTAATTATGTATGATGAAGCCTTCCTGACCATCGGCTCCAAAGAATGGATATGATTCAGCCTATGATCATTACAAGGTATTGAAGTGGATTTTTGAATACAGCTCTGGAAAGCCTGGGCATGGTGAGATAGTCAATTTGGGACTTATTTTAAATACTCATCTATGTGAATGTCCTTTTGTAGTTTGTATCACTAAGCACAACAAATTTTATTAAAAACAAACAAACAACCACAGCAGCATCCCCTGTCCTTCATACAGCCGAGGTCAGCCAGGAGTCTGCATTGACTCAGCAACAGAGTTTTCTTTTCTGCTACCGGCTCTTCTATGAAAGCATTATGGCTTTCATACTCTTCCAGTAAAAGGCTCTATTGTTCCTTTCCCTCTATTGTGAATGGCCTTGCCGACTATATTAGGTCCTCAAAGCTGAGACAGTGTTTGCTTGGTTTTTCTGAGATGTTCACTCTGACACACGACTACTAACTAAGTTTCGATGAAGTCTGAGCAGGGGCGGGACATGCTCACTGGAAGACCGGCTCCTAGTCGTCACATCAGTGCCACAGCAGCTCCTAGCTGAGGGCCAGCTCCAGTTTCCCAGACACACGGAGCAGCCATCGTTGCGCTGGGTCTTAGCGGAAGCCCCCCGACTGACACTGTAGGAAGTAACGGCAAGATTTCGCCACCAATCCTGATGGAATCATTACTCTGGCTTTGAGCCACTAACATTTATGGGGTGGTGGTGGGGAGGGTAGGCTGCAATGGGTAATGGAGTCATTGTCATCATGGTAAATGGTCTGAAAATGAAACATTAAATCCTTAATTTCTAAGAAGCAGAAAAAAATACAGATTTTGAATCATGGAGTGCTATTAAAAGCAAATTTTAAAACTAATCTTAAAACATTCTAGAAAGTAATTATGATAGAAAACTTGATCTTATCTAGCATTTAATGAATAAGAACCTTCTCTTAATTATTAAGAGGAATTTATTTCTTCTGAAAATCACTCAAATTACTATCATTTGAGGTTGCTCTGAAAATTAGTTCTGGAAACTCAATCCTGATTTACATAAAAGACAGTACATACTGCATATACATTTTCATGCTGAAAATCAGAGCGCTTCATATAAAACTTAGTTTTCATCAAAGTTGCATTCAGAAGTAAAGTCTTGAATGCTTACTTTTTTTTTTGAAAAAATGGGGAAAACATTGACTAAAGTGAATAATAACTAATTTTCTCTCTTACTTTTACTTTGAAATTGATATTTGTGAACCCTTAAAAATAACAGGTTTCACAATCACAAAATCTCGAACCACCTGTCAAGAACTTCCAATGTCGCTATTTATTTCTACTAATGAGTATATGGATTAGCCTATGAAGTAGGAAATCAGGGCCATCTAGGAAAACCACAACCAAACCATGTTCCCTTACTGCAAACATACGAGGGAACTTCAAGAGTGCACTGAAAATAGAATGAGAAGATCATGGATTTTTCCGTGAGCCTTGAGAAGTGCCCTTATATGAGATCCTTGCTTTAAAAACAACAACAACAAAAAAGGTGTGGGTGGGTGGGTGGGTGGAGAAGCTTTAGTGAGCTTGCTGGGGAGTCCAGGAATATTTTCCCCCTACCTACTGCAAGAGACAGTTATACAAACAGAATCAGGAATACTGCATGGCTGAAAGTCAGGAGATGTGTGCCCCCAGGTGGTTCACTATATTTATTCAATATATTTATTTATTCAATCTGCATGTTGAGCAAATAATCAGAGTAGCTGCATTGTATGAAGAAGTACACAGCATTGGGATTGGAGGAAGGCTTGTCAACAGCCTGCAACATACAAATGACACAACCTTGCTTGCTGAAAGTGAGGAGAACTTGAAGCACTAGCTGTTGAGCATCAAGGGTGGCAGCCATCACTGTGGGTCACAATTCTGTGCAAAGAGGAGAGAAATCTCACACTGATAATAATTTATAATCTATCAAGGGGTAATGAGGTGGGAGGGGCAGGAGTGGGGTAAAAAGAGGGACTGATACCAAGGGCTCAATAGCAAGTCACTGTCTAGAAAAGACTGATGGCAACATATGTAGAAATATACCTGAGACAATTGATGTATGGATGGTACTAAGCATTGTAAGAGCTCTTGATAAAATGATATTTTTAATTATCAAAATAAAAAGTTAATACAAATAAAAGAAAAATCACTGGGAGAAAAAGAGAGAGAAGAAAAATCCTCACAACTGGATTAATAGGTGACAACATGACGCATGGAGGAAAGAATGAAGTGGTCAAGGATTTTGTCCTGCTTCAGTCTGCACTCAATGCTCATAGAAGCAGCAGTCAAGAGACCAAACAGTACATTGTACTGGGGAGACCTGCTGCACAAGACCTCCTTACAGTGTTGAAATGCAAGGATGTTACTTTGAGCAAGAAGGTGAGCCTGACCCAAGCGCTGGTCTTTTCAAACTCTTCATATGCTTGGGAGAAATACAGGCTTTCTATCCCATTAACAGTTGGTCTCAGAAGCAGTTCTGAGCAGTTCTCTCCTGTCCTGTATACAGGGAACTATGAGTCAGCATCAACTCAATGGCAGGGAGTTTATTTTGTTTTGCCTTTTATTATATGCAGGTTGGACATTGCATAAGGAAGACTGAAGAAAAATTGATGTATTTGACCTATGATGTTATCAAACAAAATGTAAAGCACCAATTGAAGCACTGCTTAAAGAACAAGTAGCTCTGTCTTAGAAGTACAGTCAGAATGTCTCTTAGAAGCAAGAATGGCAAAACACTGCCTCACATAATGCGGGCATGTCGTCAGGAGAGACCAGTCCCTGGAGAAGGGCCCCTGGTTTGGTAAAGTAGAAAGGTATTGAAAAAGAGGAAGAACACTGGCAAGATGACTGCAACAATGGGTCAAATATCACAATGGTGAGGATGAGGCGGGCTGGGCTGGGCTCTGCTGCGCGTCAGGTCACAATGACTTGGAACCAACTCAGCAGTACCTAACACTCACAGCAGGCAAAGCCTGTCATCAGAAAGCACCAAATGTAAAATAGAAGTGGTCATCATAGACAAAATGCAATAATTAAAAATGAGCCCTTCCCCAAGAGACCAGTCCATTAAAGATTCCATAGACCATGTCTTTAATGACCAGTCATAAAAATTGTATGTAATGTAGCCAAAGCACTATTCAGTGTAAAGTCTACAGCTCTGAAGACATAGATTAATAAAGGAAAGAAAAAGAAAAAAAACTAATCAAATAAACTTAGTCATTTACATCTCTTCCCGTTTAAACATGTTCTACTTAGAATAAACCCATGAATGTATGACCCCTAGTAGAAATATTCTTTGACTAATGCTCATATTTCAAAAAATTTCAAACAATTCTCTTTGAATAAAGAGATATTACCGAATAAGGAACTACAGCAATGACTTTACACTCTCCTCACCCCCAGAATGCATGTGCCTCTCTGTGTATTTAAAAATTTAGTGTAATTAAACAAAAATCAATGCAGCTTATATAATTGTACTTGAAAAACAATGCACTTGTGTGAACAAGTGATTTAAAGTCAAGTGACATATAGAGAAAAAAGGTCATTTAAACATTTTTGGTATAAGGTGTTATAATACACTTCAAAGATATAATTATTCAATTGTAGTACTGCATTTAAAAAATATTTTGGTACAAAGCCAAAAACCATATTATTAAATAACCTATTAAAGTAGAGTCGACATAGTCAGACAATAAATTTTGAAAGAGATATAATAAAATTTTATATTAAAGACAAGGAAATAAAACTCAAAGAACAATGCTTTCAAGTTTGATTGAGTATGAAAAAAATCAAATTAGAACTTTTCTATATATAAAAATGAAGGCTAAGTAGATTAAAGAGTTAAATGTAGAAAATAAAGTCATGATGAGGAAGGGGCAGGAGGAGGAAACCATGTTTGATCTTTAGGAGTAAAGATCCTTTCTCAGCACAGGAAAGATAAACTGGGCTTTAAAGAACTTTGATAGCCATGTGTACAAAAAATAAGCACACAGATTAGCACAAAAGTAACATAACCAAATATAAAAGAAAAATGATAAATTGAGGGAAAATGTTTGCAACAATAGACAAATAATCAATTACCAGAGCATAGATTTAGGGCTCCAATATACAAATAGATGTTAAATACAACATATGAACATAATTCAAAGAAGAAATTAAAGTATTAAACTTGAAACCATGTTCTACTTTACTACTAATCCAAAGTGCTAAAATTTTAAATAAAATTTTAAAAAGATAATCCGTCTTCATGAGGGTGAGCAGAGTGAACACTTTGGTGTGCTTTCTGTGAGCGTGGAAAGTCATTTGTTAACACAGCAAGCAGAAACATAATCGTCATGCTTATTGAAGTTTTACTGATGATCCTTGAAGTTTCTATTGTTTATATGACTGTTTAACAACAGAGAAGAAATTAAATACATTAAATATTCACCCATGAAAATGCATTCTGAACTGAGATTTGACAACATATTCTCACTCTCCTGCTAGTGAAAAATACAGGTTATAAATGTGTCTGCACAGTCCTTTCTCAATTTTGTAGTAATAACAAGATAAACAATAGAAGTTTGGTGACACATACAATCAGGAAAAAATACTGAAAATATATATACTAAATGTTTTGTCTCAATGTTGCATTAGTGCTCACAAACGCTATCAGGTCGTGTGGGGTTTCCAAGCCAGTCTTCTCTCTCCCTGTACAAATCCGATTTAGGTCAGTTTAAGGTGCTGAGTGTAAATCTCTTCTATATGCTGGAAAATGTAAAAAAAAGTTTCCAAACACAGATTTTTCCCCTGAGTCCCTCATGTATGTCATATATCTCCCTCCTCCCGGATGCTAATTCCCATCTCAAATTCTATGCATAAAACAAGAGCTCTTGCTCTTTCTTGTAAATTTTGCCCCTCCAAAATTTCTTCATTATCTGTAAACGACATGGCCATCCATCAAGTCCAGATGTTATCCTTTGTGTCTTCCTTTTTGCAACTCAACTTAAAATGTATTAGTAAACCTAGCAATTGTAACTCAGGCCTATTCTTGGCTCTATTTACATGTCCACCATGACGTATCCACTACCATCATCATCTGGTCTATGTTACCATCATCTATAAGAATTTCTATTTGAATTCTTTTAATCCACTTTATTTCTCTACATTGTAGTCTCTATAGAACATTCAAGAAGGCTCTATCTTTCTTTTTCCTTCTCTCCTCCCCACCCCCTCTCTAGTTTATTTTCATTTTAAAACACTTTGGAAATACAGGAAAAGTACAAAGAATTCCCATATCTCCAGATTTCCTACCCAGGAGCATTTTACCACATTCTATTATCCTTATCCTCTTACACAATTGCATATAGGCATATGACATCTAAATGTAAATAAAGATAGATAACATTTTCAATAGTTCTATTTTCCTAAGTATCACCTGAGAGGCAGTTGCAGGAATATACATATTTATCCCTAAAATATCATTATGTATTTATAGGACACATATACATGATCTCAGTTAACTACAATCAAGAAATGAACACTAATACAGTATCATTATTTAATCTACAGACCTTATTCAAATTTGGTCAATTGTTCCAGAAATCCTTTTCATAGAAACCATTTTGTTCCGCACCAGGAACTAGACTAGAGTCACACTTGACCTTATGTGATCATAGTGCTCTGGCATGCTTTGTTCTGCTGGAAAGGAAGGAAGCTTCTTAAAAACTGAAGAGGACAGTCGGAACCTACTAGTGCCAGCCTACAGACCTGCAACAGCTCAGATCCTGGAGATTTTGAGCACCAATTCCACTAAAATTCAATATGAGACCATACGAAGAAACCTTTAAAACAAATATAAAACTACAGGAAAGAAAAGAGAACCCTATCTCTGTCAGTCACTAAATATGAAAGAAACTAAACTTTAAAATAATTTGTTTCCATAAAAGAGTCTTCTAAGTATGATAAAACTAGTGTGGGAGAGTATGATTAGAGAGAAGATACTAAAAAAGACAGATACAAAACACAGTAGCAGAGCTAATGTCTCTCATAGAAGAGACAGATACAGATCTGCCACAGAAGGAAATGTTCAGAAGTCTGCTCACAGTAATACAGGAGCTAAGGGAAGCAACCCAGAATAAGGATGCAACGATAGAAGAGATGAAGTCCACAATAGAGGGGATGAAGTTCACAACAGAGGGGATGAAATCCACCCACCAAAGTGAACTGCAGGAGCTAAGAGAAGACGTAGCAGAAGCCACACACAAGGTCACAGAAGTTATGATTAGGCTTGAGGAGGCAGAGAACCATATCAGTGATCTTGAGGACACTCAAACAGACCTAAGCAAGCGAGAAAGACAGTCGGATAGGAAAATTAAAGAAATAGAAAACAGCCTGAGATTAATGACAGATACTATGAAGAGGAATAATATTCGAATAATCGGTCTACCTGAGCACAACACAACACACAAGTGGACAGCCAAGATAGCAAAGGAATTTATAGAAGAAAATTTTCCCATCCTAACAAGGGAGAACCAGACATTCATACAGGAAGCAGAAAGGGCTCCAGCTAAACTAAATCCCAAGAAAAACACACCAAGATCTATAATAGTAAAAATATCCACCTTAGAGGAAAAAGAAAATTTTACGAGCAACAAGAGAAAGGAAGACAGTCACATACAAAGGAGTCCAGGTAAGAATATCCTCAAACCTATCAGCAGATAGCATGAAGAGGAGGAGATAATGGAGCAACATCTTCCAAAAGCTGAAAGAAAAAATGACTTCCCCAGAATCCTGTACCCTGCCAAGTTATCCATTAAGATAGATGGTGAGATAAGGGTCTTCCAGGACAAGGAAAGACTCAAAGTATATGCTGCAAGTTACCCGACCCTCTGGAAGATACTGGCTGACTCACTATGGCCAGAGGATCAACCTCCACCAAGAACAAACAGGAGACCACCATGTAGCCCATCTCCATCTAGAAGCCAACATGCCAGCAACAATTACCAGGACAACAGGGTCTCAGAAGGAAAAGAAGACAAGATAGAAACTCTCCACTCAAACACAGCACACTAATATGAAGGGAGATAGGTAAAGACCCCAAACACAAAACAGGGTATGGCAACTATGAATCCGCAGATAGTGATAAACTGGATTCCAATGGACTCAACTCATACTTTAAAAGAAAGAGGCTTGAGGACTGGCTCAGAAAACATAAAAGTTGACACCAATCCTCCACAAAGTATTACATGACATAGAAGAGATGAAAAACTCCCAAACTCATTTTACGAAGCCAGCATTACTTTGATACCCAAACTAGGCAAAGACCCCACGGGTATAGAGAATTATAGACCAATATCTCGAATAAACACAGATTCAAAAATCCTTAACAAAATATTGGCCAATAGAATACAAAAGTATATAAAACATATCATCCCCCACGACCAGGTAGGTTTCATCCCAGGAATGCAGGAATGGTTTAACATGCGAAAATCCATCAATATTATACATCACATCGAGAAGAAAAAGGATAAAAACCATATGATAATATCCATAGATGTAGAAAAAGCATTTGACAACATCTAGCACCCATTCCTCATCAAGACACTCATGAAGATAGGATTGGCAGGTAAACTCCTCAAGCTTATACAAGCTATCTATGAAAGACCGACGGCCAACATCATAGTCAATAGAGAAAAGACAAGAACAATCCCACTGAAAAAAGGGTATAAGACAAGGATGCGCCCTGTTCCCGCTTCTATTCAATATAATTTTGGAGGTTCTGGCTAACAACATAAGACAGCGGAAGGACATCTAAGGGAGAGGAGGAGGTGAAACTATCGCTATTTGCAGACGACATAATCCTGTACATTGAAAACCCCAAAAGCTCCACAGCTGAAGTACTTACAGCAATAGAGGAATATGGAAGAGTAGCAGGATACAAGATAAATAAACAGAAGTCAGTAGGTTTTCTATACACATTGTATGGGGCCATGGAAGAGGGGATTAAGAAGGAAGTACCCCTCACAGTAGCTAAGAACAAACTGAAATACCTAGGAATATATTTAACAAAAAATACTAAAGATTTTTTTAATATTTAAATATATTTAACAAAAAAATACAAAAGCGACCTCCACAAATGGAAGAACAGCCCCTGCTCATGGATTGGAGGGCTCAACATAGTAAAGATGACAGTCCAGCCTAAAGCACTTTACAAGTTTAATGCTATACCAATTCAAATATCATCAACCTTCTTCAAAGAATTGGAAAAACTGACCCCTAATTTCATATGGAGAGGGAAGAAACCCAGAACTAGCAGAGAATTCGTCATGAGGAAGGACACAGTTAGAGGACTTGCCTTACCTGATTTTAATGCCTATTACACAGCAACAGTGGTCAAAACAGCATAGTACTGGCACAACGACAGACACTCAGACCAGTGGAAAAGAATAGAAAGCCCAAGAGTAAAATCATCAGCATATAGACAACTGATCTACGACAAGGGTCCCAAAACCATCAAGTGGGAAGTGGATGCCCTTTTTAGCAACTGGTGCTGGAAACAATGGATATCCAAATGTAGAAATATGAAACAAGATGTTTACCTCACCCCATGCACAAGAATAAACTCTAGGTAGATCACAGACCTAGAAGTTAAACCCCAAATCATCAGGACCATCAAGGAGGGAATTGGCACTAACCTCAGAGCACTGGCCCAGGGAGCTCATAGGTTCACTACAATAGGAAGGGTACACACGGGTGAACTGGAAATTGACAAATGGGATTTAATAAGAATAAAACACCTGTACATCTCGAAAGACTTCACCAAGAGGGTGACAAGACAACCCACAGACTGGGAAAGGATTTTTAATAATGACACATCAGACAAAGGGCTCATTACTAAAATCCTGACCTGCAAAATGAGGAAACCAGTTAACCCCCTAAGGAAGTGGGCAAAAGAACTGAAAAGAACTTTCACTAGGGAGGAGAATATGGCCAATAAGCATATGAGAAAGTGTTCCAGGTCCTCAGCCATAAGAGAAATGCAAATCAAAACAACCATGAGATACCACCTAACACCCCTGAGGCTAGCCCAAATCGGCAAATCGGAGAGCAACAAGTGTTGGAGGGGCTGTAGTGAAGCAGGAACCCCCCTCCGCTGCTGACGGTCATGTAGATTTGTACAACCACTGTGGAAAGCAATCTGGAGATACTTAAAGAAAATAGAAATTGATCTACCTTATGACCCAGCCATCCCTCTACTGGGCATTTACCCGGTGGAAGCAGCAAATAAAACACAACCAGTCATATGCGCTCCAATATTTATTGCAGCACAATTCACAATCGCAAAGACTTGGAAACAGCCTAAGTTTCCATCGATAGATGAGTGGATTAGTAAACTTTGGCTCATACGCACAATGGAGTACTATGCAGCACTGTAAAGCATGGACGAGCACATGAAACATGTTATTTCGTGGGAAGAGCTGGAAGGAATTATGTTAAGCGAGGTAAGTCAGACTCAAAAAGACAGGTATAACATGAGTCCCCTGAGGTAAGTACAATCAGCATGCCAGGAATAGAAGAATAAATATCTATCTCGCAATAAACGGGTGGAAGCATAGATAGTTGGAGGGAGGACAGGCCGCATTAAGGGAGGTTCATGAGAGCCCAGCATAAAGAAGGGGAAGTGGGGCAGGTGGATATCTTCCCTCCTGTTCTTAGAGGAGAATCTGAACCCCTTCCCACGCTGACACAGCTGTGTCACACAGTGACCGCCTTCCTCTTCGTCCTTGCTGCCGAAGGCGCTTGCTCACTTCCCAACGGGTTCCAGCTGCCTTGAGCTGCTTTCTGCCTTTAGTCACAGCTAGCTCTTTCTTTTTAAAACCATCTTCAGTGGCCGCTTCATTTCCAGCTGCTTTCCTCTGCTCTACCTGGGGTCTAGGATTCATTTGGCAAGCTTGTTACTCCTTTGTGTGACAACCTTGTTCTTACCCTGGTCACACATCTTCAGAAAGGCCTTCCCTAACCACCTATCTAAAAGCAACCATTCATGTAGTTGCTACATCAACATTTTGTATGTATTCATAAAGTTAGATTGGGGAAGGGAACGCGAGCTCACCTTGGGCGCACGGAAGAATTACGACCAGTTGAGATGCAAACACTACAACAGGAGTTTTATTTGCTAGCTGGAGCTAGGGCCTTTTTCCCTACACTGCCCTGCACAGCGGGATCTTGCATCCAGAAGGGAATCAGCCCAGTGTTGCTGTTCTTTAAACTTATTGGAAAAAACTTCTGGCATCAGCGTTGTCCAGTGGTGGTTGGCGAGTAGTTCCACGCATATTCTCTTGACTGGTCAATTGGGGATGGTGGTCACTGCTCCCTACTGGTCAGTCTGGGACAGATGATGCCTTCTCTGACAGAATTACCTCAGTGTCCAGGAACCTGAAATTAGAGCTTAAGTCTGCCCCAGACTTTGGTTTTATAAGGCCTGTCATGGTGCTGGTGCCGGCAGTTGTAAACCAGGACCCCACAATAGCACATACCAGGATTGATAACAATTACACTTGGTAACAATTACCTGATACGGGTCTGTTTTAAGCTCCATGAAGATGTAGACGTGACCATTGTCGTGTGTCATCAAGTCAATCCTGACTCCGAGTGGCTCAGTAGGAGCCTGGGCTCTATAATTTGTCTCAGGGGTCCTCAAACTTTTCAAACAAGGGGCCAGTTCACTGTCCCTCAGACTGTTGCAGGGCTGGACTATAGTTTTTGTTGTTTTTTTTTAAACTATGAACAAGTTCCTATGCACACTGCACATTTATTTTAAAGGTGGAGACAGACCCAGTCATGGACACGGCAGCCTGCTGGGGCTCCTTGCTTTATTAGTTTCCAGCCGATCAGTCCAGAAAGTTGGAGAGGGTGAGGTGGGAGAGGGTGAGGCCGCCACCAGGAGCTCTGGACATACTCTCCTGGGGCAGGCTTGGCAGGCACAGACTGTGGGACAAGATCTGCTAGGACCTACCGCGGACTGGTAGGAAGACCATGGATCAGTGGCTGCTCTCCCACACAGATGGAGACCTGGGACTCAGGGGTTTTGCCATGGGCTTGCATGCCCCAGCAGGTCACAGACCATCAGTGCCCTGGTGAGCCTGGAAGGATTTGACGAGAGCGACTCATGCAGTGACCGGGCTGGAGCCGCCAACTGGGACATGGCCTTGTAGTGGTTGCATCTGCTCACACAACTTAAGGGGTCAGCACCAGCCCTGGTGAGGCCTGGAGCCTCTTTGGGAATTGGGGCTCAGAGGGGTGAGACCAGACAGGCAGGGAGGGGCCCCCAGTCTGAGGAGAGAAGCCAAGGGTGTTATGTCTTTCATGACACAGACACTCTAAGATCAGAGTCCCAGCCTCGAGTCTTGGAGGCCAAGATGCAACAGCCCTCGGCCCCATCCTGGCACAGGGGGTAGGGTTGTCAGGAAACACCACCACACCACACCACATCACCCTATCCGGCTCTCTGTGGGGAGAGGTCAAACGCTTACAGACATCCTCCCCAGGGTAGTTAGTCACCAGACTACAGGGTAGGCCTCTAGAGCGATTAGTCAACCAGACTATATGGCAGGCCTCACTCCCTGCTACTGGGGACAATAAATTATTCCTCCTTGAGGCCTGTGACCAAATGTTCTCACCCTACCAATAATGATCTCTATCAACTGAGTCAGGGAACAGGCCAAACTGACTCTGTGACCTGTATTGCATGTATGTCCCTAGACCACCCCCTCTCATTACTGTATTACCTATGGCACAACCCCTCCCTGTGATGTATGTACTCACCTGAAATTAGGGGGCTTGCATGTCCCTGGAAAATATAAGAAGCTTGGGCTAGCATTTAAAGGAGACTCTCTCCCTCCACGCGGACCATCGAGCGGGGCAGAGGTGAGCATGCTACCATGAAGCGTGTCCGACTCCATTTATTTCAATACTTCACTTCTATCTCTCATGCTCTCTGTAACTTTACTATGATCTTTACTTATTATCGCTGTACAATTGCGCCTACCAGACCAGTAATGATGTGTTAAGGGGCTGGCTTCCCCTGACAGCCCTCCCTGCCTGAAGGTCAGTAGGCAGTAGTTCTCAAGGGGGGTGACCAACGCCTGCGGCTGCTTGGGGTCGGGCTGCCCGCTTACTTCCCCTGAGAGGCAGATTTATTGCCTTTAGGGATGAACTTCAGGGAGCTGCTGAATATTCAGAAGCGGGACTGCCCTCGCTTGGGGCCATCATCGAGGAAGTGGTGGCCAAGCCCCTGGCACATTTACCGCAGGCCGCCTTAAAGGCATAGGGCTGATTGCGCTCGGGCCGCTTGGCCACGCTGTCATCGTGGACGGTCTCCGTGGAGGCTGGCCGCGGCGACCAGTGCTTGTACTTGGAGCGGCTGGAGAACAGCTCGTCGCCGCACTTGGCACACACGGAGACAGCGGGTTCAAAGTGATTCTGGAAAACCTCGCCCCCGGAGAAGCTGCAGGAAGACATAGTGCTACCAGGTTCCCATCCCGCTCTCACACTCCGGCAGCTCGAGTGCACCGACCCCACTGCATGTATCTTATTTTGAAGTAAAAAAAATAAAATGGGCAAAAACACCTGGCGAGCGGAATAAATGTCCTCGGTGAGCCACAAGTGACCCGTGGACCATAGTTTGAGGACCTCTGATCTGTATGATAGAGAGTCACCAGGTCTCTGCTCTCGTGGAGTAGTTGGTGGCCTTGAACCCCCAACCATTTGGGTAACAGCTGAGGGGCTAGCCATTGCAACACAAGGGACCCTTCATTGAAGGCTTATTTACCAGAAAACAAGCCTGGTTTGTGCTAGTATCTCTGATATCACTATGGGATCAACCTGGAACCACCAGTTGCCCCATGGGAGAAAGCCCTCTCTGAGTTGGAATAAACTCAATGATAAGGATTGTATGTTTGTGTGGGGGTGGGGTGGGGGGGGTGGGGGGGTGCTATTTACCCAGGGATCTTGGTGGTGCCGTGGTTTAAGCTTGGGCCGGCTAACCGCACATTTGGTGATCCCAGTCCACCAGGTTCTTTACAAGAAAAAGAAGAGCGGTCAGTTTCCGTAGAAAAGCCTCCGAAGCCCTATGGAGCACTTCTGCTCTGACCTCTGGGTTTGCTGTGAATCAGAATAAACGCATTCAACTACTAACTAGACGGCTGGTGGTTTGTGTCCGCCCAGAAGGGTCTGGAAGGCCTGATAAGCCACTTCCTAAAAGGCAGCCCTTGAAAATGCAATGCTTCCCATTTCTACTTTCACACACGTAGGGGCTCCATGAGCCCTACCAGTTCATAGTGGCGGTGGTAGCTTGGGAAACTGCTAATGTGGGAGGTTTGAGAATATCAAATTTGAGATCTCTATAAGAAATCTCAGTGCAAATTCTTAAAAGGCATTTGGAAACAGTGCTGAGACACAAGCAAAAGACTGGAATTAGAAAAAACGAGAGGATTTAATGACATTCTAGACCGTTTGTGAGCCAGAGTATGCTTTGATCTGAACATGTAACATAATCCCAACTGCCCTACATTGATTGTCCTTGAAACACAGGGATGTCAAAGCTACTTGCATTGCTTTTGAAATCTTTCTAACCCAACAAGAAAAATGGTCCTAAAAGCACTCATTCCTGACCAAGAAACTACCTGAGCGAAATGTTTGGTGATCTCTAATCAGCCCATGAAATATACCTATCTCTTGATTGGCATTGATGTTCATATGTGAGGATAACTGAAAAGATACTGTTACTAGGGCTCCAATTCATACATGCACAGGCTTACTCCAAAGGAAACATGTCTAAACGTGTCTGGCAATCAATAAGTGGCTGCAGATAAGTTCTCTCAATAACATACTTGTCCAGGACTTCTTAGATTGCCTATGAAAGCAAAAAAAAAAAAGCCAATCAAAACAGTAGCTTTGGGAGAGATTTGCTAGGCCAATTAAATTCAAGGCAGAGATATCAACTGAAAAGATGACTGTTTGAGAGATTCCTAAAGGGTGATGCTGATAGATTTTCTCTAAGGACAAGAGCATCATGGGGCCTAATCACGAAGAAGTTTTAAGAAAATTGAAGACTGCATGGTGAGAAAAAGGGCAGGGAAGTTTTCCAAGCATCCGGGGCAATGCGCCTGCTCATTCGTTGTGGGTCTCAGGGCTGCCCTATGAGAATTTCACTGGGAAACCTTACCCCATCGACCCTCCAGCCTCCTATTGCTACTTCAGACTTCTTTTTTGTTCCCTAAATTCAAAAAATGTTTAAAAGGATTTGAGTCTCTCAGGAATGGCAAAACAGTCATTTTGATGTGGTGTAAATCAAAGAGCACAGAAATCTTCGGGGAAAAGTTATAGAGATGGAGATACCACATTTAGAATTACATAGACCCAGGTAGAAGCTATGTCAAGAAACAATTGCTTCACATTTTACTATGTTTGTTTAATGAATGTTTCTCCAATTTTATTGCAATACTTTTTTATTTACCTTCATATGCGTTTGGCTTTCCGAGCTCACCTGTTGCCATTATCAGCTAACATAAAATCTTACCTCCTACGGGAAATTGAAGTCTGCTTTTATTTTTTATAATCTAAAAAATAATCCCCAATAGTTGTTTGGTCAACCCTTATACTTGGTAGGCTTTTTTCCACGGTAGCCAGGTAGCCCATAGAAACTGCACTCATGTTGGTAGTTAGTCGCAGCTGACAGCCTTCCTGTGTACTTGCTAGTCAGGGCAGAAAGAAAGCGCTATTGGTTGTGATTATTTATCTCACTGCCAAAAGTCCACGGAGTTGTGGCCGAGAGCAGGTGCCCTACTGGGTTTCTGATGAGTTTTATCAAAAAGAGGATGCTTCTTCTATGTGCCAGGCCCAATTAGAAACAGACCTTCTTCCTTCTCTCCTTTCTGTGTTGAAGTGGAACTTGAAAAGCAGGGACTCGGGTAGTGCTTGTCTCCGCCTTTCATTTCCACGGTTTATTGTTAAACCAATTTTTTAAAATACAAAGTTCTAGAATGTTGGGGGATTTTCAAATTTCCATTGTTCTTACAGAAACGGAGTTCATAACTGACCTCATAATCTACCATTCTGGTGGTTGTTGAATGGATTCTGACCCATATTGACCCCATGGATGTTGTGGTCAAACTTTGCTCTACTGGGCTTTTAAAAGTTAATTTTTGGAAGTAGATCATAAGGTCTTTTTTTCTTCTTCTGAACCAGCACTGGGTGATCTGACCCTCCAAAGGTCTGATTAGTAGCTGGCTGTATTAATGGCTTCCTCCACCTAGGGACAGTTTACACCTTACACTACCCCAAAGCTAAACCCATTGTTATCCAGTCAATTCTGAACACAGTAGAACTTAAGTGTTCCAAGTCTATAAATTTGTATTGAAGAAGACATCCATAGGGGGTTAAAATGCTGCCCTTCTGGTTAGCAGCCAAGGACTTAACCCTGTGCCACGAGGGTTCCTTGATTTTATAATAAAGGAGTTACAATTTGGGACCCACAGAGTTTGCAGTCTTCTTCTGATTGGGAACCAATGCTTACATTGTTACTGTTTTGAGGTTGGATTTGATCTCTTCAATGTGGGCACAATACTGATTATTCCCTACTGTTCCACATGGTTTTCAAGGAGTCCTTGTAGTGCAATGGTTAACATGCTTGGCTGCTAACTCAAAGGTCAGTGGTTCAAGCCCACCAGCTACTCCCTGAGATAAAGAGGAGGCAGAGTCTCTCAAAGCACTTACAGTCTTGGAGACCCTACTCGGTCTAATCGGGTTGCTAGGAGTTAAAATGGACTTGACTTGGGTTTCGTTTGGGTCAGCTTATGTAAGGTTGTCAAGTGTTCCTAAGCCATAATAACAGCAAGGAGTTCTGGTGTTATACTGGATTGTGTGTTGGGCTGCTAATCGTATGGTCAGCGGTTTGAAACTACCACTACTCCCCACTACTCCCCAGGAAGCAGATGTTAATCTCCCATAAAGATGAACAGTCTCAGAAACCAACAGGGCAGCCCCGCTGCTCCAGTAGTCTCTGATAGAGTCGCTATAAGTCAGAAGTGAGTTTGGTGTTTTGTTTAGTCACTAGCAACAGCCTCCCAACCCTCCTCTTCAGATCTTAGATATCTGTGTTCTTTAACAGAAATGCCACAAATAATTGGCTTTAGGAAACAGAAAATTATTTTCACACAGGGGTGAAAATAGGAGGTGTGTTGTGAGGTGCCATTGAGTCCCTACCAAACCATAGCCACCCTCAGTGCAACAGAACGTAACGGTGCCTGGTCCTGTGCCAGCCTCACAGTTGTTCCCATGCCTGAATGAGCCCGTTGTTGACGCCACTGTGTCCAATCCATGTCATTGAGAGATTTCCTCTTTTTTGCTGTTCCTCTACTTTACCAAGCTTGATGTCCTTCTCCGCCTTGTAGAAGGCTAGAAGTCCAAATTCAGGACTAAATCCAGCACTGAAAGAACCTTTTCTCTCCTGTGGGCTGTGTGGGAAGATCCTCGACTCTTTTGATCTTATGTTTCTGAGTGATCTTAAGATGTCTTGGCAGAGGTCTCTCTTCCTCCATCTCTTCTATCTTCGCTTTCTTGCTTAATTGCTTTCATATCTGATAGAAGAGACTGATTTAAGACAAAACCTATACTAATCCAGTCCCATTAATAGAACAAAAGCAACCCGTTCACAAATGGGAATATAGTCACAGGTATAGAGGTTAAGATTTATAACATATATTTTGAAGGAGTCACAGTTGAATCCACAACATCCCACCCTTTGCTCCCCCCTGACTCAAATCCATACCCTCCCCCCACCAAAAAAAATCCCCTTCATCACAATCTAAAATGTCTTAAATTAACTACAAAGGTTCATCTTCTGAATCACTTCAGTCAAATATAGGTGAGACTTTAGGCGTATTCCACAGTGGGACAACAGCCCTCCTATTCTGTGCGCCCTTCAAATCTAGACGGTAAGTTATGTTTCTGGAGCACAATCATGGAACAGACTTTGTAACAGACACTCGCACAACTAATTGGAGAAGCTGTAGGGAAAGAAAGGATCATGGGCACCAAACAAGTCGGAAACCCAGTGGACCAATTTCCATTAGTTCTTGAGGTTTAAAAATAGTCCTCTGTTCTCTGAGACCATCTGTGCCCTGCCTGCTAGTCTCTGGGTATAGGTCACACTCTCTGGATTCATTCCGGAGCTTCCGCTCCACCTTCTAGGCCCACTGGGATGGCAACTCTACCCACTCCGTTTGGGGCAGCTGCATCCTGCTATTCCACCTACGTGGTGACCCACCCCATCTGCCCTGGCAGGTCCCAATCTTCTGCCCCTTGACCATGGCAACTCTGCCACCCCCCACTTTGGGTAGCAGGCCTACTTCTTGGCATGAATTGCATCCTCCCCCGTTGAAACCGTACTGTTAAAGATCTGGGCCTTTGAGTTTGTGGCCCCATCCTTTGAAGCCTAGCTCACTGCTTCCCGTACTTCTTCCAACGCTCCTGCTAATCTCTGAATGGTTCCAGGGATGCTTTTTTCCTCTTCTTGGAGGACAACAAATCTCACTCCTTTGCCCGATTCCTACCTCTGGAATTCCAAGAGGCAGATGGCAGCCACTCTGTTTGCTCTTTCTCTCTCCCCTTCAGTCCAAGCTGATTGATGACTTTTGTGCTGTGACAATCGGTGCGATGCGCCAGTCACTAACGGAATCTCTAGTTGCAGGTTGTGCAGCCACATCCTTGGTGAACATTCCAGAGTTCTGGGACACGTTTTCTTATCAGTGTTTTTACAATGGAATTTTCCAAATCCGTGAGTTCTGCTTTCATGTTACACTGTTCCCGTTAAATCCACTTCTTTCCTCGCATGTAAGTGGCAAAGAGAAACTGCCTTGCCTTTTCAATTTTGCTAGAGATCTCTTCAACCAAATATTCAAGTTCATGACTTACAAGTTTTGCCTTCTAGCAAACATTTGAATATAATTCAGGGAAACTCCTTGCCACTGTATAAAAAGCAGAGCCCTTTCACCATCATCCAATCACAGATTCCTAATTTCCTATTAAAATCTCACCAAAATCACATTGAACATCAAAATGTCTAGCAAAACTCTGTTCCTAATGTATGTAAGCACTAAGATGATAGAGACTGCTTTCATAGACCTCCTTATTTCTGATGCCTCACCAGAATTACCTTTGCCATCCACAAATCGTCGCTCACTTTATACCTTTACTACTAGGCAGCGTAAAACTCCTTCAGCCGCTCCTCACCACCCAACTCCAAAGCCACTTGCACGTTTTAATACCAATTTTTGTCTTAATTTTTAGTGCTACCATAACAGAAAATACCTAAAATAGGCAGCTTTAACCAAAATTCATTTTCTTCCTGTTCAGAAAGCTAGATGTTACATTCACGGGGCCAACGCTCGGGGAAGCTTTTCTAGCTCTGCCAGCGGTAGAGGAAGGTATTTCCTCTTTTGAATTTCGAAGCCTCGGTTAACTTCACGTGATCTTCGCCTGTCTCTGCTTCTTTTGCTTTCTTTTTAAGTCTCTTTTATATCGCACACCCAAAGATTGATTTGAGAAACATCCTGCAAGGGCATTGAATTATTCAATGAAGATCTTCCAGCCAAAGTCCCAAACTCCCCTAAGACGACCTTTCCCTGGATGGGTCTGGTGAGAAGGGAGGGGAAGATACTGATGGGATCCACCCATCAGTCATTGTCAACAGGATTCCCTCCAGCCCCAGCCCCTTGTAAAGGAAGGGAAGGGATCTCATTACCAGCAAGAGCCAGCAGTGCAGCAGTCCTGCTCAGTGACCCCTGGATATTATACTGTGAGGTGAGCAGCAGCAGAGCCAGAGCACAGAAAACAGTGAAGGACTCCCCAAACCACGGAGCAAGTAAGGCTGAGGGCTTCCGTGCAGGACGTTGGCTTGCAGAGTGGCCAATTAATTGGAGACGTTGGACTTGCTGACTCATGGAGGTGGAGCTGAGTGCCTTTGACTAGGTTTTTAGGAGTGGAGTACCCTGGGCACTTAATTCCGGGAGCTGGGTGTGCTGACCCACAGAGCTTAAGCTGAATGAATGCCCTTGGGTTGATGCTTACAGCAGAGTGGTATGCCCTAGGGGCATTTGTGAACAGACTTGACAGACCTTTCTTACCTGTCCTAGTAAACAATCAATCCTGAGCATCTTTCACAGACATTACAACTTGTTAGCTTCCTTAAGAAATCCGTAATCATGAATTTTGTCTGAGTGTTCTGTGTCGCCATTGCAATGAGTAGTAAACCCAGAGACGTCAAATAGAGAACACTAACACCATACACATCCTGCAGGAATTCCCTCTCATTAGCACAGCAAAGAAAACTCACAACAGGGATTATAGCTTTGCAAATATTACACATATTTTGTGGGGGATGGGGACACAATTCAACTGATAACACTTGGAGCCCTGGTACATTGCTAAGCCGGATAAGCATTGACCAGCAAACCGTCAGCCACTCTTCGAGAGAAAGAAGAGGCTATCTGAGCTGTTAAAGATAGACACTATGAGAAACTCCTGCTGTGCAAGGATGCTATACATCGGACCTGACCTGATGGTCGTGGCTTTGGTTTTATTAATGAGAGGACACAGCGCTACATGATGGCATTGCATATCCAAGAGAGATTTGAAAAGATAATGGGATTTTTACAAGAACTTTGAAAAAGTCCCCCTCATATAGCAAACTACACTCTTGCCCACATACAAAATTAAATGCAGAGAGTGGGCAGCCAATAGATCATTTTTTAATAAATAAACACATTTAACTCTAAATCGCTTTGGGGTCTGGATGAACGTCTTTGGTGCAGTCAAGTCTAACTAAGAAGATATCAGACCCTGAGTCTCTGAAAGGGAAAATTATTCAATGTGCATAATACTGAAGTAACCAACTGTGAAGTAGTGGAAATAACATAGAAGGTGGTCAAGTAAAAAGTGCTATTTTATATGCTGTTGAATTCTAACCAAAACATTAATGTGTACTAATGTCCTCACATTGTTACACATGAAATTGAAGTTTCGATCTATTTAGTGATTTTTCTCAGCTTACACAATCACTGAGTAATAAAATCGGACTTCAAAAGTCCTTTGTGCCCTCCCAAGGCCTATTGTGCCCCATCTCATACGATTCAGTAGGGGAGTTATGCTCAAACCTGAAGATAACACACCCTAACGGTTCCAGGCCCCTTAGACTAGACTTAGGAGAGGACAGATATATCCATCCATTCACCCAAGTAACCCACCATCCAGGCAATCCTTGGCTTTTAATTGTTACAAAGACGAAGTGGATGAGAGTCTCCTCTTTCATGGTTTACAGCCCAGCACCTAGCCCACAGCACCTAAACACTCCCTCAAGTTTCAGAGGCCACTCCCCTAAACCACGGAGCAAAAGTATTGAACGGCCTGTGTTAGACCCTGTTGAAGCACGTATTCCTTTACTCGCCTTACATGTAAAGAAAGTAGCTCAGGTGGGTCTAGTAACTGCCTGAGATGTATCAAGGATGTCAAACAAAAACCCACTTTTAGATATTCCTGATCTAAAACAAAAACCTAGTGTTTGGCAAAAACTTGGTTATAAGCAGATGCTGTGAGGCTCTCATTGTTGTAAATCAAATTGCAAAAAGTATGCTCTCAGATTCATGAAGACTACTCTGACATATTAGCTGAGAGAAATGAGATGAATAAAGACAGAGTAAGGGAGAGTGACTAACTTTGGCTCAGGTCCCAGCAGTATAACGTGCCAGATACTATAAATTAGAGCCAACCCTTGGGCTTGTCACTGGTGTTGACAAATACCCAGTGCGAAGCTCCCCCGCCACAGAGGGCTGGACTGCACTTACTGGAATGACTGTGTCGCTGTAGCTGGCACCTGCTGAGACCCCGAGACTCATTTTCTAGCCATGATGGGCAGGTCTCACAGTCACTCACTGTCACTCCTAAGGTAAAAAAGACTTTTTCACTGGAAAAAGCAGGAATTTGTGTTCTTCTGATTTTCCAGAAGGGCGAATGCACTCCACTTCCGAACTTGATTGGATCGAATTCTACTGGGTATTTTGTATTAACAGCAAATTTCATGGGATACATGAGCCTTCTCAATATTAGTATATGGCATTTATCTATGATTCCATGGTAATTGCTCACCAAAGAGTAACACTTTCTGCTCCAGCTGTGTTTATTTGAAGACATGGGAGGGTGTATTATAAAACAGTAAGAATCCAATGATAAATTCACAAGTTGTTTCTATAGCTATCTAACATTTGTGATCCTGGCTATAAATCTTGCAGCAATCAATCTGCTTACCCACAATCTTTCTAAGTGATGACATTTGTAAGTCAAGAGTAGATTGGTTTACAAATATTATTTCAACAACTCTTTATTGGGCACACACCATAAGCCAAGCCCTAGGTTCTGAGAGTACACAGGAGAGCAAAATCGACACAAATCCTTAGCCTGGCAAGAACTTTTGCAACTACAAAATGGAATCCAACAGGATATTCACCCACTGTGAATTTTTTTCTGGTGGTAATAACAGTAGGAAAAATTGAAAATTACATGTGAGCCACAAAAGAAACACAGCAGCACTGGCTTATTGGCCCTGAAACAATCTCTCCAAACACACTGCCATCGAGTGACTTCTGCTTCCTTTCTTCACATTGACCTCTCGGACAGGTTGGGCCTGCCTCTGCGGGTCTCTGAGACTGTACCTCTTTACTGGAGTAGAAAGCCTCCTCTTTCTCATGGAGCAGCTGGTGGTGTCAATGTGCTGCTCTGTGGTTTCCAGCCCCATGTGTAATCCACTACGCCACGCCACCAGGTGACTCTTCTGACCCAATCTAGAAAGTCAATATCATGAGCTCATACAGATGTAGATATGTGATTGAATTAATCCATGGGAGAGAATAGTAACTTTCCCCTACAAACGAATTCCAAGTCATGTATGCAGGGAAAGAAGCATAACTCCCTTCTAAAGCATGGGGTTTCGATGGCGGCTTCCTTGTGTGGGGTAAGGGTAAAAAGAATGACATTATAGTGGAAAGATGTGACAAACGTTATCTCAGTTGTGATCAAGATTAATATCAACAGTGGCATGTAGATAACAATCACTACTGATAGGATGTGATTAAAATGGCAGCTTATGTATGCGGTGTTTCTCCCCAAAGCCCATCAGGAGGAAAAACGTCAGACAAATCCCAATTGAGGAATATTCTGCAAAATGCATGGTGAGTGTGTCTCAGAACTACCAAGGTGATCAAAATCAACGGGAGTCTGAGGAAGTGTCACAGTCCAGAGGGCACTAAGGAGGCATGGCCACTACAGACAATGCAGTATGTGGGGCGGGGTGGGGAATCTTAGAACAGAAGCAGTACAGTAAGTGTAAACTAAGTAAATCTTAGTGAAGTGTGGGCTTAGATTCATATTAATCTATCAGCATTTTTCATTAATCAAAACAAAAGTACCGTTCTAACGTAGATGTCAGCAACAAGGTTGCTCTTTAGACCTACAATGGTTCCAAAATTAAAAGTTTATTTTTTTAAGTTAATAAAATTGCATTTAATTGTCCTTTCCGTTTCTAAGTTACTTTCAGATTCATTAACGCTTTGTAAGTTTCCTTAATTCAAAGAATGACTTGCTCCAGTTTGCCAGCTACTCATCGGGACATACACAGCTACAGTCCTAAACGCAAAGGATCAATGATCTAGTATTTAATAGATAGGAGAACTGACTTGGAAGGTATCACAATGACCGTTTTATAGAGGGCGTAATTACAACTCCAAGAGTGGGGTTTAGTAGTCAAGGCAACTAAAATCTTAGGGACAAAAAGCTTAATACTAGGCTCTAAAATGACAAATTCAATTCTTCTTTTTAAGATGTATTTGTAACTAGGAGTTGTGCTATTTTGCCAAAGAGATTTCATCATAACCTAGATTCCCTAAGACATGTTAGTATAGCTATGTGTTGGGAAATCATAAAAATAAGAAAATGTGCTTTGTTAAATGTCACTGAGATAACATAACAAGATAGAAATGGTGCTGGTCTTGAGATCAGGAGATTCAAATCCTAACTCTCACATTGTCTAGTGTCTGGATCTGAGTTAAAATTCTCTGAAGCAGAAGGCTTAGAAAACACGGTAACCCAGAACGTTTGTCCATATATCTATGAAAGCAAAGAAAAAAATCACTTCCTACTTATACCTGTCTTCTGGACAAATTATGTAGCTCAACGTTAATTTAGAAGATGATCCATTTTAATAAAAGCTCTTGTTCTTGTGCCAGTTCACTACTCTCACCATGTTCAAAAGCAGCTCCAGAAGGTTGAGCAGGATCATTCATTAAATTAAATTTAATTGAATAGATTTTCTATATTACAAATAATGCCTCTTGATTTTTTTTACCATGGTCCATAAAATTAAGAATAAAATCCCCTATAGCTGGTCTTGCAGGGAAGGCCTGTTTCATATCAGCTCAGCAGCCTCCAATCCCTCTTATCATTCTGTTCAGAAGGGAGAGGACAAGCAATGGACTTTTACTTGATCGTCATCCGTCTCCTCAAAAGGGGATGGAACAGAACATGCCTGAAGGTATTTTCCTTACCTCTCGGTCCCTAATCATCATCATTTTCCCCTTTAAGAATTTCTTGTGACCCTCAGCATATGCAGCAGCCTGTCTGGATGTTGACAGTCCAGCACTCATTTTCTGCTTGACTCAAAGTTGCATTACTTAATTTAAAAGTTGAATTTGTTTGATGTCTATGAGTCTAGAGCTCTCGGCTATGAGAATGTTCAAAATAGATCAGTTCAATTCTGAGTGTGCATAATTCCCATACTGTGGGACTCGGGGCTGCCAAACTAAGACCCGGATCAACCTCTGGAACTGTTCTGAAGGACTAATATAGACACTAGCATTGCTGGTGCTGATCCGAGCCATATGAGGCCAGTATTTCAAGGACCCTGACAGTAGTTTCATTGGCAGGACAAAGCTTACAAAGGATGCCAAAGCTAACATGTCAAGTGACCGGGCCTCCACACAGCTGTGTTCTTATTTCCTGGCATTCTCCATTTCTCTTCCACCGTCAACTGCTGTGCACGTACCAAGTCAAATGGTGCTCACTTGGATGTACATGAATCCTATGGTAGTCATTGGTCATGTGTTGCTGAATTTCAGAGTTGAATATGGGCCACAGTTAAAAATGATTGTAAACCATAGAGGGGGAAAGAAAGAGGGGGGGGAATAAAGGACAAAGGTAGCAGGGGGGGAACAGGGCACTAATTCGCCCAAGGGCAAGGTCTTGTGTGTATCTCCACAGGAGAGGGAGAGAGATAATAGGCTTCAAGCCAATGTGCCAAGATGTAAATACAACATGACGGCATGCACCAAGGAACCAATAGAGAGGTCTGGGGGGCCATCCCCAATCCCAAATCTGTGGATACCGCCCCCCCCCACAAGAATGCACTTCAGAGGACAACACTGGGGCTACAGCTTGGGGAGGGGGCATGTCAGATTAGAGCACACAGGAGAAACCCAAAATGATGGAGAGGGAGGAGACAACATCCTGGCCCACCAAGTCCTGAGGAAGATGGTCCTGCTCCATGCAGACAACGCACAGGAAGGACCGTAGGGCCGGCCCTACCAGGGACATGGCACCCATGACTAAACCATGGCTTTATGGGGGACAGCACTAGAGACACAGTGCAGGAACAGTGCACGGTCTGGCCCCGTCACGCTGGGGCGATGCACTGGGGCATGCAGCAGAGCAGCAGGGGGCGCAGAGTGATGAAATCCCCGGGGAATACCAAAACTAGACTTTGGAGACGGAGTGTGGCATCCTATCTAACTAAACTGCAAAACACTCGTAAAGACCAACAAACAGACCTTGAACTACTTATAGGCTTTTCTGTTTTTTGTCAGTGGCTTTCTTTTTGTTATTGTTATTTTGTTTTTGTTGTTATTGTTTTGTAGATTTTGACTTCTTACGTTGTTTTATTTTGTTTTGCCTGTTTTTTTACTTATTAATGCATCTTCATGTCTATCAAGATAAGATATGTGGGATAAATAATTTGGAGATGAAAAGAAGGGGACCAATGGTTCTGGGAGGGGTTACAGGAGAAGGGGAGGTGAGAGAAAGGAAGGGGTGGAGGGAACCAACTCAGGGACAAGAGAATAACAAGTGAACTAAAATCAATAGAAAAAAGATCGTAGGCTGCCTAGTGGGTCTTAATCAAGTACAATGTAGCAGCAAAGAATTACTAAACTTGAATGAAGGCCAAACATTGTGATGGGACAAGAGGAAAGTAAAGGGAAATAGAGGAAAGTACTGGGAGGCAAAGGGCATTTATAGAGGCCTAAATATAGGCATGTACATATGTAAATATATTTATAACAAGAGGGGAATAAAACTATGTACTCATATCTATATGTCAAGAATTAAGGTTGCAGATGGACATTGTGACATGACTCAAGTACTCCCCTAACACAAGAACACTTTGTTCTAATAATCCGGCATTCTGTGATGCTCACCTTCCCAAAATGATCACTGAAGACAAAATAGGTGCATAAGCAAATGTGGTGAAGAAAGCTGATGGTGCCCGACAAACAAAAGATATAGTGTCTGGAGCCTTAAAGGCTTGAAGATACACAAGCGGCCAGCTAGCTGAGAAACAACAAAGCCAACATGGAAGAAGCACTCCAGCCTGTGTGATCATGAGGTGTCAATGGGAACAGGTATCAGGCATCTAAGACCCAGAACAAAATCATACCCAATGTGAATGAGGAGAGAGGCATGGAGTGGAGACCCAATGGCCATCTGTAGACAATTGGACTTCCCCTCATAGAGGGGTCACAGGGAAGAGATGAGCCAGTAAGGGTACAAGATAGCACCAATGAAACACACAACTTTCCTCTAACTCTGATTCTTCCTTCACCCCACTATCATGACCTCAATTCTACCTTACAAACTGGTTTAGAACAGAGCATGAATACTGATACAGATAAGAGCCCACAACACAGAGAATCCAGCATAGATAAACCTCTCAGAGACAATAATGAGAGTAGAGATACCACGGGTATTAGGGGAGGTTGGGGGGAGAAAGGAGGAATGGATCACAAGGACCAATCTAGAACTCCCTCCCAGGGGGACGAATAATGGAAAAGTGGGTGAGGGGCAATGGAGGATGATGTAAGATATGGAAAAAATAATCTATGACTTATCACGGGTTCATGTGGAAGGCCAGGTGGGGGAAGAAGGGGGAATAAATGGGGAACTAATATCAGGGGCTCAAGTGGGAAGAGAATGCTTTGAAAATTGTGATGTCAGCATATATGCAAATGTGCTTTTCACTGGATGAATGTATGGACTGTGAGATCCCAGTAAAATACAAACAAAAACAAAATAAAAATGATTATAAACACAGGGCTTATAATCCACAACTGAATTATTAGTTTAACAGTGGTGGAAATGAACGTTGTTCTACAATTTGCATTTCATCAGCTAGTTTGATTTCTGTCAAGTCCTGGATTGATGATAGCCAAGTATGCCCCAGTTAAATGTTTGCATCAGAATTCATCTTCTCCTTATCAGAAGAGAAAATGGAGACTCACCTATGTAAGTAACCCACTAGTGACCACACTGAACACATGACAAAATTGGAATACAACTGAAGTGTTTTCTTCCAAAGCACCTGCACTGTACATCATGTTTCCCATCCCATTTGCTCCATTCTGCACCTTCTTTCCAAAGGAAAACTAAGAACTCTTCCTGGGCCCAACAATGAGAGTTAGTTCTGCCCCTTGACCATCTCTTCTCACAATTAGTGCCCCAAGTGACCAAATCCCCTGTGCAAATCCAATTACATCTTTTAATAGGATATGAACTAAGTCTTCAGCTGGAGACTTAGCCTTTTAAAATCCTTTTCCCCAACCCAAAGATTAGACAATTAACCTTTAAAACATTTTAATTTAGCAAAGTGATAGAGAAAGGTTGGTAGAAAATTAGTCAGTGTCTACACAGAAACATTCAAATGTGATGACTAATGATATAGGTACATGTTAGGTTTGCTTCCGTTGATAATTAAGAAACAGACATGTCATAGGAATTAAAAAAACCCTAAGGTTTCCATGACTGTACTATATTTGTTATCTATAGAACGACTTTAAAAATAATAGGCATGGTTTCTAGTATGAATAACTTGTCTCCAGGGTAACATTCGACCCAAAGGGCATAACATTTCTCTTGAAAAATCAAATGTTCCCTTAATCATGAAAAGCTAGTCATCCATAATAAGCCAGACTTATTGTTTTCCAAGTTCCGTACAAGACTCTGCTATGCTCCTGTTTTCTCTGGGGAATGAAGAAATGTGGATATTTGATAAAGGACTGGATACGGTATGAGGATCTATAATTATATTCAAGACCCTAGTCCAAACACAGAACTGGGGTGGGGGGAATCTACAGTAACAAATTCCCTGAAAGCAGAACACAAACTCACTCAGGTCAGGAGTGAAGGTCACAGAGGCTATGCTGAGTGACTCTCACAATACACCCCCCTCTCAGCTTCAGTTCAAAGTGTTTCGATTTGTCAGAAGAGTGTCCGAATTAGCTCAATGGCTGTAGGTGTTCTGTGTTTAGTTTTTCCACACCAGCAGTGCTCTAAGTGAGATCCACTGAATGCCCTAATACCAAACCCAAACCCATTGGCATTGAGTCAGTTCTGATCATAGCAACCTATGTAAGGAGCTGACAGCTCGTCTTTCTCCCAAACACCTGTGGGTTTGAACTGCTGTCCTTTGCTTAATGCAGCCTAATGCTTAATCCACAGCACTACCAGGCTTCCTTAATCCCCTCATAGACTCCCTGGTGGGAAAAACTGTCATTAAGTTGGGTCATGCTGCCTATTCCATCCCAGTGCTTAAGATACACCCCATATTACAAATCCCTCACTACTTTCTACCTTGGAAAAGGTACAGTATTTCCAAAACTTGTTTGATCATGGAATTTTTTAGAAAAAAAATTATTATTATCTTATACCCTTCCTGACTCTCATCTACCAGGTATTTTTCCACTTCCAGATCAGAAGACTCCTTTTAAGGTACAAATCAGATCATGTTACTCTCATCAAAAATTTCCAGGCTTCCACATGAAAACTACCGTCCTAGCCAAGGTCCACGAAGTCCCATGTGATCTGACCTCACATTTCTAATCAGTGTCTGCCTCCCCTAGGGTGCCTTGGAAGTGCTGACCACTGTCCTGGTTCTGGAACATGCTAAATATGATTTTGTCTCGGGGACTTTTCCCTCTATGATTATTACCCTAGATTACACATCTCCAGATATTTCGATGCCTTTCTCACTCACCCCATCCTGGTCTTTTCTTTGCTAAAATATCCCTTTCTTAGATTTTACCTGCCCTTCTTATCTAAGAAGAAAGGAAAAGGTCCATTCTTTACCTTGTCTTATTTTCCTTCAGCATAGTAGTCATCCCATGATACTGTACAATGACCTGTTTACTTGCTTAGTTTACATCTCTACTGGAACATAAATTCTATGGGCACAGATCTTTTCTATTTCACTTGCCTCTATCCCCAAGATCTCTTTCTTAACACGTGCACATATATACTCACTGCCACTGAGTCCATGCCAACACCTAGCGGCCCTAAAGGACAGGGTAGAGCTGCACGCGTGGGTTTTCCAGACTCTAACTCTTCACGGAAGTAGGAAACCTCATCTTTCTCCCACAGAGTGGATGGCAGTTTTGAACTGCAGACCTTGTGATTAGCAGACCTACTCATAAGCAGGGCTCTTCTTCATAACATGTAGCAGGCGTCTAATAAAGAAATACTGAGGGAGGCACACACATGCACTAGCATCTTAATACATCAAAGAACTATTGTGCTTAGTCACATCAAAACGATTGCTTAAAAAAACAAAACAAAACAGCTTTGATTCATTTAAACAATCAGTTCAATACAAGCAAGTAGGAAAGCAAAAATCTACAAAACCAGGCATTTGTTTGATAAAACACGTTTTAAAAGTTTATATACATTTGTGTGATTAAGTGTGTGTGTGTGTGTGTGTGTGATGTTCTAATTCTTTTAAAGGACTGTTTCTTCTATTTTCTGAAAAAAATTTTGCTCACACAGGTGACCTAAAGTTCTGTAAATTACAACCTGGCTTGTTCCCCACTGGAGAATATTAAATGATTCCATGACCTTGACGGAGGGAAAAGGCAAAGTGCTTCACTGGCAATCAAACTCCACTAAGTCGGTAAAATGTTGAATTTTGTTACTTTGAAATTTGAGAGGTATTGTATCCAAAAATATTAGTAGTGCAATTTCAGTCATTAAAATCATGATTCTAGCTATCTACGGACTCAGTGTTCAACCATTATAACCTTTGAGAAATCAGAGAAAAGTAATTACATACGGATACATCTTAGAATATGTCATGAATTAAAAACAGAGTTTTGTTCATAACCATCACCAACATCATAAGAAATTGTTGCCTTAATTTCAAGAGTCACTCACTATCAAGTCGCTCACTATCACTGGAGAATTATTTCATTAAAAGAAAAATTTAAAAGTCAGCATTGAAAATCATAGTTAAATTTCTCCTCTAGAAAGTTGTCATTTCTAACTGCCACTAAAATAGAAAAATCGCTACCGTGCCATCTTCCCTGTTTCCTTGACAGTCTGAAGGTGTTTTTCAGAGATAAGTTTAGGAAGCCTTGACGAAGACTCTAATTTTTCATAATTCCGTAAAGTGTAGGAATGCAGAGGAAGGAGGAAATGTTATTAGCAGAAGCTGGGGTGAGGTGGAATGGTCCCTCATGGGGACTGAATCCTGTCTGTTGAGGAGCAGGAAACAGGAGAAGAAATAGGACAAAGTAGCAGGGATGCTCACTTGGGAATTTGAATGGAGAGAAAACGACCACAAAATAACAATTGTCCAGACTCTGATTTAAGAGATTTGTATTCATTAATCTACACAATAAATCTCTGAAGTAGGAACTTCTTCAATTCCCATTCTATGGAGGTAGAAACTGAGGCAGAAAGGTCAAGTCTCCTGTCCAAGATGACCCAGCTATCAAGTCATGACCCTGGGGTTCCAATCTAAGCCCAGGCTGTCTGGTTTAGAATGGAGGCCAAACGCATTGCATGGCTAACCTATACAAAGGAAACTAAGCAACAACCTAATATACAAAAAATAATATCTTAAACTGAGATAAAAATAAAAAGCAAATGAATGAAACTGCCTGTTAACCTCACTTCCAATTACTGTTTGTTGTGGTGGTGGTTGTTTTCAAGATCACTGTATTGGGGGTTCTTACAGCTCTTATAACAATCCATACATCTATTGTATCAAGCATATTTTTACATATGTTGTCATCATTATTTTCTAAATATTTACTTTCTCTTTGAGCCCTTGGTATCAGCTTCTCTTTTTTTCCCCTCCCTGCCCCTCCCATCCTCAGGACCCCTTGATAAATTATAAATTATTATTATTTTTATATCTTACACCTACCACTGTCTCCCTTCCCCCATGTTTTCTTTTGTTTGTCCTGGGGGCGGTGGGGGCTATGTGTCGTTCATTGCAATTGGTTACCCCTTTCTCCTCTCCTCTCCCCACCTTCCCCCTACCCTCCTCGTATCACTACTCCCATTCCTGTTCCCGAGTCCACGTGTTGTGAGCTCTTATCTCTTATCTGTACCTGTGTACATGCTCTGGTCTAGCCCACAGCAAAAGGCAGGGCTGGGGTCATGACAGTGGAGAGTGGTGAGGAAGCTTCAAGGAACAAGAGGAATTTGTTGTGTTTCCTCAGGGCTATATTGCACCCTGACTCATCCCTTCCTTGTGACCCTTCTGTGAGGGAATGTCCAATTTTCTACAGATAAGTTTTGGCTTTCTGCTCCAAACCACCACATTCTCAACAATCTGGTTTTGTTTGTTTATTTTGGGTCTTCTGATGCCTGTTACCTGTTCCTGTTGACACTTCATGATCACACAGGCTGATGTGCTTCTTCCATATGGGTTTGTTGCTTCTCAGCTAGATGGCTGCTTTTTTAACTTCACACCTTTAAGACCCCAGACACTATATCTTTTGATAGCCAGGCACCATACACTTTCTATACCACATTTGCTATGCACCCATTTTGTCTTTAGCAATCATGCCGGGATGGTTAGCATCACAGAATGCCAGGTTATTCGAACACAGTGTTCTTGCATTGAGGCAGGGCTTAAGCAGAGGCCCAGGGTCCATCTACTACCTCTGTATATTGCCTCATAAATATATGTACCTAGGCCAATACTTCTAATTTTATGAATTTATATATGAAAATATATATACCTATGTTTATACTTCTATCCACAGCTTTGCTTCCTAGATCTTTCCTCTCTTTCCTTTTGCCGTCCTCCTGCCCCACAATCATGCTCACCCTTCTGCATCTTAGTAATTGCTCTCAGCTAGCTGGCTGTTGCTCCAACACCCCTAGGATCTCTATGTCCTCCTCATTGTTGATTGTAATTCCCTAGTTGGTCCACTGTCTAAGGAGTTGTTTGCTCACTGCTCCCTTATCCCGCTCCCTAATCCACAAGTCCCTCCAGAACTGTCAGTCCCATTGCTTTCTCCTCAAGCTTGCTTCCTATATAGGTAGGAAAAAACAACAATAACTAAGTAATGTTTTATTTGAAGATTAAGCCAAGAGATGCAGGCAACAATAAAAATCAACGTCTTAAGCATAAATAAATAAATAGATAGAGAATAGATAAAGTTATTATTTGTAAATTATAAGACATAAGACCCAAAGTCATTTATAGCCAATTCACTGGAAATATTGAAAGAAGTTAACAAGGTGGCTGCTTGTCAATAAGAGATAGGAAAATTAACTTAAAAGGAACATCTTGTTAAAAGAACAACAAAACAAAACATCAAGAACATACAACTAAATCCAACATAAAGATATGAAAAATATCTCGGGAAATGTATGGACTTCATTTGATGACATTAGAGATTTACCAAGTAAATACGAAGAAAAACACTAGCTAAATAAGAGGTATCCATATTCAAGATAAGGATAGTAGATTCTAAAATGAATAAGGAAAAGTAAAGGGCAAAAAAAGTGTTCAGTTCTATTAAATATCAAGATTCAAATTGAAGCTATTGTAATGATGTGCCGGAGCAGAGGGGGAAAATGACCAATGGAAAGTGTCTGTAAAGCTCAAATACAGATATGAGATTTTTATGTGTGAAAAGGTGGCATAGCTCGGGAAGGGAGAGAGAACTTCCAATGAATGCCATTAGAGAAACACACTCAGCCATAGAAACAGATGAAATTAAATTCCTTCTTACTACATGCCCCCAAATCAATTCTATGTTCCTCAAGACTTACATAGCAAAGTAAACGTAACATCTTGTTGTGTCATGGACAATGGTTTGGGTTTTGGGTATTTGTGTGTGAGTGTGCACGTGCGTGTGTGTGCATGTGTGTGTAAAACAGACGTGTATCTTTTGGACTCAGATAAGGAGAGCATTTCTTAAGCAATACAAACATGTAGTAGGTATAATAGCAACTTCCTTTTATCAAAAGATACATACCTTAAATAAAAGTAATAGTTTGCCTGTCTAGTTGAGAATATATATTTGTAACACAGATAATTAGAGAACTAGTAGAAAAATGTATAATGAAGACTTAGAAATCAGTATGAAATGAGCAAATAAACCAATGTGCAGAAATCATGAAGATTTACTATTCAGAAGAAAACATACATACATCCAATACACATAAGGAGAGTTATATTGAAAACAACATCTTGGAGGTTCCAAAGAGCAAAGTGTCACTTTGGCGACTAAGGTGCAATTTCCTAACGCCATAGCATTGTTTATCACCTCATATGCACGTGAAAGTTGAACAATGAATAAGGAAGGCAGAAGACCTGACACATTTGAATTATGATGTTGAGGAAGATATATAACGTGCATATAACGTGGACTTCCAGAAAAAAAATCTTCCTTGGTAAAAGTACAACCCACACACTCCTTAGTTAGAAAGACTTCATGTCATATGCCTTGGGCAAGTTGTCAGAGGCCAGTCCCTAGAGAAGAACATTATGCTTGGTAAAGTAGAGGCAGACTGAGCCTCCACAAGAGAGATTGACACCATAGCTGAAACAATGGACTCAAACTTCACAGGACCGGGCAGTGGTTTGTTCTGTTGTCCACAGGACCATTGTAAGTTGGAAGCAACTCTCAAAGGTACCCACCACTAACAACAATGATGTTTGGTATTAGACAGGGATGACTGGCAATTTAGAGAGATGGTTACAGGATAGCCTTGCAAAATGGGTCATGGACCAAGGATCTAGTCCTATGTATCTGAGGCTCAATTAAAAGTAAAAATTCTCTGAGAATGGTACCATTTATTTTGTTATATGATGGGCCACTGAGGCCCAAAGAAGTCTAATAACTTGAGAGCAAGAGTGTAGCCAAGACATTCTTAGCCCTGACCGTAACCACAGTGCTCCTAAAAGGGGGCAATTGGTCCCCATTCAGAGCATTACTAACACCATAACGATTGTGCTTTATAAAATCAAAGAAATAAAATTAAAGGGACATGAACAGCAACAGCTAAAGCAGCTGGTATCTTGCAATTAACTTAGAAAATTCTTGGACCATAATGACTCACTTTCTGGTAAACAGAGTGAGCAGCAAAGAACCGAGTTCTAACAAGAGAGAGACCTAGATTTGAACCATAGAGGAAAGGAAAGGAAAAAAGTGATACAGAAAAAACATAAGAAATAAGGGACGGGACTGAGATGGAGACAACCCCTCCTTGGAAACAAAGATATTAGCAATCCTTAGAAATGAAGACATAGTGGTTAAAATATAAGCCGCAACTACATAATATAAATGATCTTTTCTAGGTTATACACACAACCCAAGTGTTGGCTAGAATTACCAAGTACTCGGATATTTAATTAAATTCTGTATAAGACACTGGAAATTGCCGCCTTCCCCCACTTGATATGCACATGCCAAATCCAAAGAGATTCTTTAGTACTCATATTTCCCATAGTGCCTGCATTCTGAATTCTCAAACTCATTCACATCTTATTGCCCAAGCCTGGTCTCTTCTCTCCTGTCTATAGCAGCTCACACACAGAACATAACTTTTATACTGGTCTACCCAACGACTCTCGTAAGACACTATGTGCTACTTTAGGACCCCACCAATTTAAACTTTAATGTTAAACATCCCTCTCTAAAAGTCCTTTGGCTACAACGCCACCAGCCATGCCTTGTTGTTGTTGTCATTGTTGTTAGGTGGCATACAGAGGATTCCGACTCATAGTGACCCTACGCACAACAGAAGAAACACTGCCCAGTCCTGTCCCATCTTCACGATTGTTATGTTCAAGCCCTTTGTTGCAGCCAGTGTGTCAACTCTACCTTGCTGATTGGGCCTTCAAATTATTTCCTGCCTCTCGACTTTACCGGGCAGATGTCTTCTCCAGGGACTGGTCTCTCTGGATATGTCTGCAGTAGGTGAGCTGAAATCTCGCTATCCATAACCTTGCTCCACAGGTTCTAACTAGGGAACACTTTCATCCCCATTCTTGGATCATTCATCATCTTTAGCCCTCTGATTTCTTCCTTAGTATAAGCCCAATTCATGTTAACTTCTTTCACAGAATATTTGAGCTATATATTTCTAAATTGTCTTCGTTTCTTAGTACTGCTATTAATATAAACACTACAAGGGTGACTTAAAACATGAATCATTCTTTTCTCCCAGGTCAGGATACTTGAAGTCCAAATGCAGGGAGAAGCTCTCTCTACCCACTCTCTTCATCTCTTTACAGCTCTCTTAGTTCCTTGGTAATCTTCAGGTGCCATTAACCTTTTCCCCTGTGCTTCCTTGCTTCTGTACCTCGTCTGCTTTTTTAATATCTACAAAGTGGTTGCTTTATGACACACTCTACACTGGCCACCAACATGGCATCATTAATGTAACAGAGAAAACCCTATTCCCCGTTGGTATGGCATTGCATCCACAATATAAGGATTTAGACTTACATCACATATTTCTAGGGGACATAATTTAACACACCACAAATACTTTCTTAACTAAAGTCTTTGTGTGTCATTTTAGCTACTGAATACATCTATAATTCTACATATACTTGAGTATAAGCTGACCCAAATATCAGCCAAGACATTGAATTTTACCAAAAAAACTGCATTAGAAATGTGCTGAAAAACTTGGCTTATACACAACTATATATGGTATATCCTGTAATGTATTATATATGTATCCTGGCTTATACATGAGTATATCCTGTAATATAACATATATTATATATATATATATATCCTAACTTATACATGAGTATACATGGTATATCCTGTAATATATAATATATATTATATACATCCTAGCTTATGAGTATATATGTTAAATCCTATAATATAATATAGTACAATGTAATAAAATAGTAATAGATCCCTGTAACCAAGAGTCTCAAATGTTGCTTGCCACTTCCCTGGCTCCTCCATTGATATCTCAATCCTCCTCTCCACAAACCCACAAAGAAATAATAACATGTGGTACAGCAGAGTTTCTACAGGATCTTTCTCTAGTTTTACCTACACTTAACATTTTATCAATATTACCCAAACTTTGTCCATATGTAAAAAAAGACAATGATAAATATGTAGATCGATAATGTATAAAACAAATCAATTAGAGGAACAGTTAAATTAGAAGGATTAGGTAGCTGGATTGTGTTAGGCCAGCTTGACTAGAGAAGCAAATCCAGAGTTACTCACGTATATATAAGAGAGAGTTTTTGTGGAATTACATAATCTGTCAACTTGTGAAGGGGTGAAGGCTAGCTTGTCAATTAGGTCACAGCTATTGAGGCCTCTATGTGGGCATGGCTTTCTCCTGAGGATTCTGGCAACTCTGGTTCTCCTCTCTGGAGTTGGGACACACACTCTCCTTGCAAGACATTCCTGTTGACAAGTCACATGGAGCTACGCTTTTGGAGCCAGAGCCCTGGAGCTGGAGGAGCCACATGAAAACCCTTGCCAGTGCTGATATGTTTCCACATCCACTGGATGCACAAAACTTCCTACCCACTGGTCTGTGATCTTCCTGCATTTGGCATCATTGCATGTTTTGTGTGAGTTTGAAGAGAAGTTTACAGACTGGTATCAAACATATGGGCTAATATCAGATTTATGGACTTGATCTGAACTGGGTTGGAATGTTTTCTTAATATATAAATAATCTTTATATAAAGCTCTTTCTTATTCACATGAGTGTCTCTGGATTTGTTTTTCAAGTCAACCCAGGCTAACACAGATTAATATCAAGAAATCTATATATATATTTAATTCCAGCCCAGTCCAGTTCAAGTCCATAAATCTGATACTAGCGATGATACTTGTCCATATGTATGATATTGTCCATACTGTCCATAAGTACCTCTTCAGACTCACGCAGCCAAATGCCATGATGCAGAATGTAGGAAGATCACAGGCTGGTGGGTGCAAAGTTTGTGGATCCAAAGGTGGTGGCCACATCATAGGGTTCATGCAGGTCTCAGCATAACTCATCAGTAGGAAGGTGAAGTCAGAGAGAGGGCAGGTTCCCAGGACCCTCCTTATGAGAAGTCATGCCCACAAGGAGGCACCACCAGACTGTGATCTGTTTGGCAGGCTAGACCCCACCCCTGCACTTCTATACCTTCAATTTGGCATGAAATTATGTAGCTACCACATGGATTAAATAGATGGGATAGATAGATAGATAGATGATAGATGATAGATAGATAGATAGATAGATAGATAGATAGATAGATAGATAGATAGATAGATAGAGAATTGATAAGCAGATAGAAGACAGACTGGACAATTTTGCCCTTACAATTCTTGTCTTTTCCTTTGACTGAAGACCTCAATGTTTTTTAGTGATATATCCTCCTCAATTACTTGCAGTCCTCATAAATGTTTTCCTCAGGAGCATAGGCAGACGTATCACTGAAATTAACTGTCATAATTTGACTCCTAGAGTTAGTATAATAAAATATTGGTTAGGACATATTTGTATGAAAAATTATTTGTTGCTTATCTAAAATTCAAATGCAATTGGGAATTCTACACGTTCATTTTCACAAGCTGTCAACTCTACAGTAATTCAAGCCCAGACTACTTAACACATGGACAAAATCTGTTTGTATCCTGCTACTCATTTGTTTGTCCCTAAAGCAATTTCCATCAATTTTGCTTCATATTTCTTGTTTAGGTTTAAACGTGCCTCTGATTTTTAGCTGCTTAACTATTTCTCCAATTTTTGTATATTCTTCTCTCCATTAACCTTTATATTTATTATTTCATTGCATTTTTCCTATTGTTTATAATGAAGAACCTTGACTGAAATCTTTTGTCAGTGACTCTAGTAGTTACTGCTTATAAAATAGGAGTATTTACATAAAATGCTCTGCATTCTGACTTCTCCAAAAACTGGAAACATGGGGCTGCATTTCAATGTGATATAATTGGCTAAGTTAGATTAATTGTCCCCTCTTTAGACAGAGCATTCACTTATTTCTTTATATAATCTACCAAGCCCAAAATGCATTTGAGTATGTGATCTGATCCTGCAAGCTCTCTAGTGTTTCACTGCTTTCCTGATCCAACTCAGTTTAACGCAATCTTTTTTTCAGCACCTAGAGTAGTTAGCAAAGGAGGGCATGGTAAGGTAGGGTGCACGCCATCAAAGAATATGTTTATTAAGAAGAGGACTTCAGGCGTACTATGGCAAACAAAAGTTGCTCTGGTGATTCAGTGGTTAAGCATTTGGCTGTTAGTCTAAAGGTCAGTTTTGAACTCGTCACCCATCGCTAAGAAAAAGATGTGATTCTTTCATAAAAATAACAACCCTGGCAACTGTAATGGCTAGTCCTACTCCGTGATGGTTAGAGACTAGAAACTGCTGGCTAAGGATAGAGGTGGAGCCCAACCTGCCCTGATGACACCTCTTTGGGGTGTGGCCTTTGGGTTTGGTTTGGTAAGGTGAATGAAATGGTGGTAGCTCAAGGCTGAGAACAACTGGTAAGAAGCAAGTCCCTCCACCTCAGGTTGCAAGAAAGATTTTTGAGAAAGCTGCTGTCACCCATATCTTTGGATGATAAAAGAGGAAATAGTTAATGGTAAGGCTGAAAAAAGGCATCAATTAGTGCACGTTATATGTGTAAGTCTAAGTTGTACTTCCCTAAAGCATAGTGATTTCTGTTGCCACATCTCTATTTTAATGTGCTCAATGGGTAACTGAAAGTTTGAAGCTTGGAGTTCACCCCAAGATCCCTCAGATAAGCGTCTGCCAATCTACTTCAGAAAAGCTAACCACTGGAAACTGTGGGGCAGAGATCTCCTCTGACACATAAGGGCATTCTAATGCTACAAGCGTCGAAATGACCTAACCTCAACTGTTTGGTTCTGGTTAATCTCTGACTACTGTTGCCTGGATGTTACTAGGGTCTCTGGCTTGAATCTCTGGGGAGGCAGATGGTACTTTTTGGTAAAGAGTTACAGTCTCAGAAACTCACAGGGGCAGTTCTACCGTGTCCTGTAGAGTTGCTACGTGTGGGTCTGGATGCCATGGCAGGGAGTTCGGGTTTGGGTAGTTATTCATTAGGCCTTGGCACACTCCCAGAGGGATATGTTTGTTTTACCAATGTCAGTTTCTTATTCTCCCTCTGCAGCCACCCTCTACAGGAATGGACGTATCCAGCATGACATGATCCGCGTGTCCAAAGCCATCAGGTTTACATGCTCCTCCACTGGATAATGTCTCTTCAAAATCAGATGAGATCAGGTTTTTCTCCTGATGGGCAACAAATCTCTTTCATAACACTACACATCTGTAACAGTAAATTTCGTAGAGCAGGATCAATATAATAATGGAACTCTAAATCAGTTTCATTCATTCCTAAACTCAGACTTCCTCTACTAATAGTCGGGTCCCTGGGTGGTCTCACAGCAGGGCCATAAAGTCATCATAGAATCAATGGCAACAGGTTTTGTTTTTCGGTTTTTTAATCTTAACACAAATCACAAGGAAAGAGTTTTGTCTTGTTCAGTGATGTATAATCATGTTGAGAATAGTATTAGACACATAGGCAGCCTCAAGAAGTGCCCGTTGGATGTATAAACAGTTTGTGTACTTAGTACATGTTTTACAGTATTATTTGCATAAACCTCAAAAATGCAAGTAATTTTGATCTTTATCAACCAGAGAAAATCAGCATGACTTAACGGTTGAAATATAGACAACTAGTCTTACTTTGGTTATTTAGAATAGAATTTGGTGTTTGTTTCATATTTTCTGTAGAAAACAATAAGTCAACTTCAGCCACATTGTCCCTGAATATTTTTATACAGTGCAGGATGCAAGTAGCTGCTACAGTGAAGGACCTCTGTTTAAATGATAGGATTTATCAAATGGTAATTTTGCATTCCTTACTTGTCTCTACTTTATAAACTATATCAAAGAGAGGACCACAAGGCATCTTAATAAGTTACGGGGAATTACCTACTCATGTTGCTGCATATTTATTTGTATTCAGTCCGTGTTCAGAATAAAAGGAGGTGGGAACAGTGGGGGTACTTGCTGCCCCCACAAGTCCAAGGGAAGACTAGTTGATGAGTGAAATGACATTCCAAGTATCCAAGGTGCTTGGCTGATGTAGGTGGACAACGCGAGGGAGGATTGCAGCTAACAATGTCTATTCATCTTGAAGTGGGGTAAGGGGGCCACTTACAAATCACATCTGGACACTCATTGTCCTAGCTATTCCCCTGATCTTGTTTCAAAACAGAGCCTGGTGGTACAGTGGTTAAGCACTTGGCTGCTATCCAAAAGTTCTGGGTTTGAACCCACCAATGACTCCACAGGAGAAATATATGGTTGTCTGCTTTGATACAGATGAACACCCACTGCTACTAAATTAATTCCTACTCATGGTGCCCTATAGACATATAAAATTGCTCCATATGTTCTTTAACTTTCTAGAGGAATGGACTGTCACATATTTCTCCCTTGGAGTCAATGGTGGGTTTAACACAACCTTGTGGTGACCAGCCCAAGGTTGCACCCATTGCACAAGTAGGGTCTTTTTTGTAAGAACTACACCTTTGGGGATGCTCTGGGTCATTCTGCTGTCCTACAGGGTTGCTATTGGTCAGAATTCACTCTATAGCAATAGATTTGGTTTGGTTTGACGTGTCCCCAAAATAATCTAACATTGCTTGCAAAATAGCATGAAATATATTTAGATCTCATGAATAAAAACATAAGCAAAAGGAAAATCAAAGGATATAAAATGGAACTAGGAATGATACTAAAATGCTTATCATAGAGACCCAGAAAATTGCTTTAATGCAGTCAAAAACCAGGCTGGAAGCGTTCCAACAAGCTCACTGAAAAAATGCAACATGCAGTGTCCATAATACAGAGATAGCATCTTATCAGGACAAGAACAATGATTACCATGCTAAAATGAGACAGAATGTGTACAGTAATGTTTCCTCATATTTTACCCCTGTATAATCTGATGATCACAGAAGAGAACAACTTAATAAAGGTAAGTCTACAAAGACAAAAAGAACCTCCTGATGATTTGCTTTTTATTACTAACCTATTTACCACAATCTGCATGAATAGTGGAGAATTACAATGTACACAGCATGCAGTTACTGGAACTATACCTTGGTAGAGTATTTCTACTTATTTTTTGTTGCCAATTTTAAAATATTTTTCATCCAATGCACTTCTAAGTAGCTAGTACAGAAATAATAGTAATAGTAGAAAAATACCCAGATCTTTAAGAGTGCTTATTCAAGGAAAAAACATCAATATTTTTTACTTATTTTACAGGTTTTTTTGTTTGCTGCTGCACAAAGAAAATTATGATCCAAACTCAGAAATATTTCACTTCCCCCTTTCTATCTGCAGAAAGTCCGCGTAGTTCCGCACTGCATTTCAAAACTCTTCTTGCCATCTCATTATTTATGACAAAGGTACAGAAAGGTTACAGTGCTTAACAAAGCCACGATGACTAAGCAAATAGCAAGGGTTTTTTTTTTAATGGAAAATGTGAGTTTTCCATTTCTGTCATCTGACATTTAACTTTTTATCTTATTTAAATAGATGTCATTTTGCCGGACTGTGGTGATTTATGGGTGGCTTTGTGCTGGAAGCCATGCTGCTGGGATTTCAAATACCAGCAGGGTCACTCCTGTTGGACAAGTTCCACCGGAGCTTCCAGACCAAAATCAATGAGAAAGAAGGCCCTGGTGATCAGCTTCTTTAAAAATTCACCAAGAAAGAGGTAGAACCAGCAGGGGACGGTTGTCTGATACAGAGCCCTAGGAGGAGCTCAGCACCAGAATACAATGGGAGGAGAGCTGCCTCCTCGGGCCAGCGGAGAGCTGACTCTAGAGACATGGGTGGAGCAAAGATGTGGGGACCTTCATTGCTGAGGTAGCGTGATTCACAATGAGACAGCTGCTGGGATTCATTCATAATTGGAACATGGAGTGTACCAAGCATGGCGTTAGGAAATGGGAAGTTTTTGAAAGTGAAATGGAGAGCTTTGGCCATTTTGAATTAGGAAATCATATTTTTAAATCATTTTATTGGGTGCTCTTACTGCTCTTGTACAATCTATACATCCATCCATTGTGTCAAGCACATTTGTACATATCTGGGCAATCATGTTTTCTGCTATTTTAGAATGATAAGAACAGCCTGACATTATCAAAAATATATTTGAAGAACTAACCTGAAGTACATTCAGATTTATACAGTACACACTAAGACAAAAGAGGAAGAATTTGAAGATTTTTACCTACTTTTGCAGTCTGAAATTGATAAAAATTGTAATCTAAATGCATTGATAATTATTAGGGATTGGAATATAAAAGTTAAAAATCAAGAAGGATCAGGAATTGGAAAATATGGTCTTGATGATAGAAGACAGAGATCACATGTTAAATTTTGTCAGACAAATTATCTATTTATTGGAAATCCCTTTTTTCAGTTATATAAATAGCAACCATATACATGGACCTCACCACATGGCATACACAAGAACCAAATCAACAAGTGTGAGAAGAGACAACAGAGAACATCTATATCAGCAGTCAGGACAAGGCAAGGGACCAACTGTGGAAGAGACTGTCAATTATTCATATACAAATTCAAATGGAGGCTGAGGAAAATTAGCACAACTCCACAAGATCCAACATACAACTTTAAGTATATCCCAATTGAATTTAGAACCCTTCACAAACACTGATTCCACACTATATCCATGAATGGAGTGGAGCATGCTGGAGGCAAAGTTATAAGTACTTTTTAGACATAACTATACTCCTTGAAAGAATGAGTTACTGGGCTTGGAGGCTCAGAGCCATAGTCTTAGGGCGCACCAAGGTCTACTGGTATAATAACACAGTTCACAAAAAATAACGTTCTATATCCTACTTGTGAGAGTAGCAATTGAGGTCATAAAAGCTTGTCAGCAGCAAGTAAGTAACAACCATTGGCATTTCCACAAAGAAAGGAAAGGTGAGTGATGAACATAGAAAGACATGCAAAGGATTAGTCCAGTGGACTAACGAACTACAAAGTATTCGTCTCCACAACCCTGAAACCAGACGTAGATGACATCATCTACAACTACCAACTTCTCTGAGAAGGAGCACATTCGAAAGTCCTGGACAGAGTAGAAGAAAAATATGGAACAAAACTCAAAACCATAAAAGAAACCAGATTTACTGGTTACAAAGAGACAAGTGGGGCCTCCTAGGTCACGGCCTATAGTTATGATTCGGATCTAGAAGTAAACTCATCCCTAATAATCAACCATTTAAGATCACAGGGGAGCATTTCCCCAACAATAAAGTTCAGAGGCTTGGGAAAGAAGGACAAACGCAGGAAACCCCGGGGGAAAGCAGAATAACTGATGGAACGTTGTTGGGGATTTCAGTGGATCAACTGAAACAAAATATGTATGGATTGTTGAATGCAAAGCTGATGTTCTACCTTCACCCAATTCACGATAAGAAGTTAAAAATCAAGCAATGCAGGAAAAGAAATAGATTTAACACATCAAACACTAGCGACCAAAGACAAGACAAGTGGTAGATGACATCAAGGATATTATATATGAAAAAAGCAAAAAGTAATTAAAACGACTGGAAAGAAGATAAACATTAAAGTCGATGTCAGAAGTCTTTGACCCTTGCTCTTCCACATGGAGTAGCTAGAGGAAGTAGAGAGACTGATGCGATAAAAGAGCTGAACAGCAGATTTCAAGGAGCAGCTCCAAAAGGTAAAGAAAGAAAGTCTGATGATGAATGTGCAGATGTGTGACAGAGTTAGAGAGCCAAAAGGGAAGGAGATGCTCAGCATTTTTCAAACTGAAAACAACCGCAGGAAAAAATCAAGCATTATTTGAAATATTGAAAGAGTCTCTGGACAAACTATAGAATGCTATAAGACGTATTGAAAGAATAGAAGAGTCACTGTAGCAGAAGAGTTGGTCAGCTATTAACGATTCCTGGAGATAGAATATAATCAAGAACAGATGAACTGAAGGAAGAAGTACAGGCGGCACCAAAGGCATTAGCAAAAGCAAAGTTTCAGGAATTGACTGAAATATTTCAATAAACGAATGCAGTGCCAGAAGCACTCGTCTATGCTAAGATGTGTGGCAAACAGCAGCCTAGACAACCCCCTGGAAGAGATGCGTATTTGTGCCCATCCCAAAGAAATGTGGTCCAAGAGATGTGGAAATTGTGCCCATCCCAAATGTGGAAATTATTGAACAATAGCATTAATATCACACGAAGGTAAAATTTACAGCATTTCGAAAGCAGTTGCAGAAGTACATCAAACTGCCAGAAATTCAAATTGGATTCAAAAGAGGACTTGGTTCAAAGGATACCATTGGGAAGGACAGATGGATCTGACAGAGCAGATAAGGCTAGGAAAATGTTTACTGGTGCTTAATTGACTACTCAAAATCATTTGATTGCATTGACCATACAAGACTATGGATAGCATTTCAAGAAATGGAAATTCTAGAACATTTCATCGTGCTAAGGTAGAACCTGCATGTGAAACATGCAAACAAACAAAGAAAAAAAAAAGAAGGGGGGAGTCTTGTATGAATTAAAATCAGGAAAGGTATGCATCAGGGTTCAACCTTTCACAATACTTATTTAATCTATTTGCTGTACCAGAGCTTAAATTTTGAGCACCCCATTTGCAGAAGGCTTTGGATGACAGTGAAAACCCAAAATCAGTTTGGAGAGTCTGCAGATAGATTAAACCTCCACTGAATTCCTTCTGATCAATAATCAAAGATGTAGATCATTGTGCCCTCAGGATTGCCTTCGTCTCCCTCCAGCCAACTCAGGGAAAGGTACTCTTTTCTAGGGGGTTGCTTGATTTGTCTCTGATGGCGAGCTCCAAACTGAGACAGTCAGGGGGATCACATTGTCATGAGTCACACCCTATCAGTCCTGTCCTGGCTGTCTTGTTTGGAAGACCATGAGGCCATCTTGTATGTTCTTCTATCCCAATCATGGTCCTATTTCCAATCCTGTAGTCCCACCTGTAACAGGGATGTGCTGATCTGCACCAATCATGAGTTTACGGCAGTTTCCTTTGTTCCATATTTAACTAATGAGTGAAGCCTCAAACACTAGTATGACATCATGTAATCATGCAAATAGCTTTCCTCACCGGGTGATGTATCTGTGTCTTTGTGTTATCTTGGTCTCTTTCAAAACTTAAAAATGTTCTCCTTAAATTATATTTTATATTATAGTCGCTTTGTACCCTAGACAAATGCTAATTAAATCATCTTAGAAACTGGGCTATATGATGAAGAATATAACATCTCAAAATTTGAAGAAGTTTTACTAACAGCCTATAAAATGCAGAAGACATAACTTTGCTTGTTGAAAGCAAACAAGACTTGAAGTACTTGATGAACAGCAAAAACTTCAGCCTTCATTATGGACTGCAACCCAGTGTAAAGAAAGCCCAAATCCTCTTAAGTGGACGAATAAGCAACCTCATGCTACATGAAATAAAAAATGAATTTGACAAGGATTTCATGTTGCTTGGATTCCTGGTCAGTGCTCTTTGAGATCAATGGATGAATTGCCTGGGTCAAATCTGCTTGAACAAGACCTCTTTCAAGTGGTGAAGAGCAAGGATGTCACTTTGAGGAGGAATGTGCACCTGACCCAAGTCACAGCACCTTCAGTAATCTCATGTGCACAGGAAAGCTGCACAATGAACAAGAAAAACAAGAGAAGAACTGATACACTTTAATTAGGATATGGGGGAAGAATATCAAAATGACCATGACCTGCCAGAAAAGTAAGCACATTTATCTCGGAAGAAGTACAATCAGAATGCTCCTTACAAGCCAAGCTGCTGAGATTGTCTCATGTACTTTGCATCTGTTGCCGGGAGAGACCTATCCCCGGAGCAGTGCATCTTGCTTGGTACAAAAGAGGAGAAATAGGAAGGGCCGCAAGAGTGGGTTCAAACATAACAGCCATGGAAAGGATGATGAAGGCCGTGCGATGTTCAGTCTTGTGGCACACAGGGTCATGATGAGTCAGACCCAACTCAACAGCACCTAACAACACAGCCATTGAGAAAATGGGCAAAGAGACATAATTACAGGACCACTTAGTGAGTGGGAAATGTCATAGGAATACACAGGAGGAGCTCTGACTCAGAGACCAGGGAAGTATGTGCCTAGGTTTTGTCTTTATTTCTCTACCTACTCAAAGAAGGTCCCCAATCCACAGAGCTGCTGTCAGCAAGGCAAGAATATCCTTGTCCTGAGGGCCTTCCTGGAGAAATGATGGCAGACTGCGGAATTGTTGGCTCCTTGTGGCTCTTGTAGATAACTTGATCTCTAAGGCAAACAAATATTTGTCGTGTGAATGTTGATTGTTTTTCTACATTCAATTTCAAAATTGTTATTCAAAGGCACTGTCCTCGTGACTAGAGGCAAAACTGAGAAGGAACCGAGAAGAGAAAGAGAAAAGGGAAACCTTTTAGCACCAGAGCTGTAAGTGCCCTGCTGAGTGGATTCTTGAGAGCTTTGCTCATGGCTATCTTCCTCTTGAGCATTCTCGCTGTGCAAACACACTACGGCTGAACCGGTAGTTGGCATCAGATAAATAGATGTTTGCATGAGGGGGTGCATGAAAGTAGCAGTCTGAAAGTATGGACCGTCCAGTAAATGGGGAGATTTTTCCAAGAAGAGAATGGGGAAAAAAATCCAAAGGCAAGGGATAGTAAGCTACATTCCAAGAATTGAAAATAGACCAAGAATTACAAATAAGGGGCTTAATGCGATATGAGATCAAGCTACACAACGGGCTAGCATCATGAACATGTGGAATAGAGTAGGTCTCTTTCCACGGGCTGGGTTGGCATTCTCTATCAAGTCATAATCTCTATCATTTTGAGCATGAGTGAGTATAATGATTTAAAACACAGAGCGTGCTTAAAGTTTTCCTGCCAATCTTCGTAACTTTCTGATTGTTGTTCTGGTTGGGAATGATTCATAAAATATTCCAAAATTTTAAAATACTATTAATCAGTCTGAAAATTAACATTTTTTGTTCTTGAGCTTGCAGCAATAGCTTCTCTAAGCTTCCTTTCAATTAGAAATGCTCAAGTACAGTAACTGTCTCTAATGAAGAAGTAAAAGGACAGGAACGAAAGCAGAAAGAATGAGGACACCAAATAGAGACATCCATTATTCAGTTTCTTGTAATTGCCCTCAGAATTCACCATTTCCCTTAAAAGAAGGAAATCTCCATTAGACATAATTTATAAGTAACAACTACGTTTCAGGAGTTTTTCACGGTGATTCAGAGAAATGGGAAAAGAAGTGTATAGGAAGTCATGCATTTTCGTCCCTTAAATACAAAGACAGCATTAATTCTAGAGTATACAAAATAAATGGATTACTCCTTTCCGATGTTCTTAGGCCTCTATTGTGTTGTTTAGGTGAACTTGAGCAAGATCCCCAAAAGAGGAATTTTTCAAATGATAACATATTCATGCTAAGTTCTGAGTTTATTAGCTAACTATCAAAGTTCTAGAATTAATTCTTAATTGCTGGGACATCACCTTTGCCAGCTCTGGATTTATGTGATACACATATAAAAATATTTCCTGACCATTTTTTAAGAAGCAGCTGAAACTTCAGGATTTTGATTAGACTTACAAGAACGCAGAGCATCAGAATCAAAGTCTGTTTGAATGCAACCTACACGCACAACACTTTCCTTCAACAAATTAGCAGCTGACCTAGGAAGACGAGCATGGCCACACTTGGGGTCTGTGTAAGCAGATACATTCAATCCAAGAACGGAGGAAATTTTAACAAATTTGCCTCTTCTGATAACAAGTGGGGTTTTAGTGTCTTTCTTTTTTGTTCTTTTTTTTAAACATAAAAAAGGCACCTAAAATTTTAAAGAAACTCTACAAGAAGTCTACAAGAGGGGGGCTTCAAAAATTTCAGGGAAAAATTCCCTTATAACTTAATTCCATTTTCTCATGAAACTTTTTAAAGCCTCCCCCCTACCCCTTATATTTGGTGATTGGCTATCACACAATAGTTTTATGTTATTTTTGAAATTGAACTACCTACATTTTTATGAAATGCATTGATTTAATTATCTTCTTTTTCACAGTTAAAAACTTAGAATCAGAAACTTAACCAATGGCATGGTAAGTAATGCTAGTTAGGACTTGAATTCAAAGCTATCTAACCCTAGCCCATGTGTCCTTTCCTATGAACACATAGTCAATCAACACAGCGCTATTCAGGCATTTAATTAGTGGCTTGCGAACTGTTACAATTTATTCCTGGTACTACTTTAAAGTGTTAAAGAGGAAAAAATGTCACTGTGAGCCTTAAGGTGCACCTGGCACCAGTTAAGGTCTTAAGGTATTGCTAGTGGACATCAGAGGAGGCCTGGGGTGTGGTGGTCACGTGTTGGGTGGCCAATTGCAAGGTCAACAATTGGGAACCACCACCTGCCCTTCAGGAGAAAGATAAGGGTCTCTGCTCCATCACTGCCCTCTCAGAAACCCACAGGGGCCGTTCTTCTCCTATACGGTCTATCCTGTAGGGTCACTAAGAGTTAGCATCTATTCCATGGCAGTGAGGTGTGTGTGTGTGTGTGTGTGTGTGTGTGTGTGTGTGTGTGTGTGTTGAGGTAGACAGAGTAGGGGCAAGGGAAAGAGATGGAAAATAGAATGAACTTCTAATACCAAGGGCACATTTTCTTAGTCACGCTGGTTTCCCAGGAAAAGGAGAGTGGAAAACAGGTAAGACACCTGGTCTTATCAGGTGAAAAGGAGATAGCGAAAGGGGATGGGGTGGAGAAAGGCAGGATGTTGACATTATCCCCACAATGGTTGACCTGACCCTTGGTTTCTGGGGGCCTTGGCACCTCAAGCCTCCACCCATTAACAAATACCTCAACTTTATAGGCGAGAAAAACTGTAGAAAACCATCCAATAGCAGAAGACAGCAGGCAATGGGAGAAGATTCCCCATTGCTGTTGTTAGGTGCCATCAAAGAGGGCGTGGGTCTTTGCAATGTGCCCTTCTGTGTTACATAGGGTCACTTGAGTCAGAACCCTCTCATCTAACAACTGACAACAACAACAACCCAGGCACCAGGATCACTCTTTCCTTTGAAATACTGTAAGCAATACTTCACTGTCCTGATAAGAGTCCATACTAGTCCCTCCCTGTTAAAAGATCCATGTAAAAGGAAAGAGAAAATATATGTGTGCTCTGACGTCTATGACTCTAGAATCTTAACAACTGTTCACTATGGTTCAATTTAAATATCTTTCCGTAGAAAAAGAAAAAAGAATGATCCCAATTCTACCTTACAAATCCCGCTAGACCAGAGGATGTACGCTGGTACAGATAGGAACCGGAAATACAGGGAATCCAGGACAGATGATCCCTTCGGGACCAGTGGTGAGAGTGACGATACCAGGAGGGTGGAGGGAAGGTGAGGTAGAAAGGGGGAACCGATTACAAGGATCTACATTTAACTCCCTTCCTGGGGGACGGACAACAGAAAAGTGGGTTAAGGGAGATGTTGGACAGTGTAAGACATGGCAAAATAAGAATAATTTATAAATTCTCAAAGGTTCATGAGGAGGGTAGCAGGGAGGGAGGGGATAAAATGAGGAGCTGATACCAAGGGTACAAGTAGAAAGAAAATATTTTGAGAATGATGAGGGTAACAAATGTACAAATGTGCTTGACACAATGGATGGATGGTTGGATTGTAATAAGAGTTGTATGAGCTCCAATAAAATTATTTTTTTAAAAAGAAAGAACCTAATCCACGTTTCTAATATAATCATAAATACAGAGAACATTCTCTCATTTCCAACTTGAATATAAAGCATTCAAACATTTGGAATAATACTATAAAATAACCATAATCCTCTTTCCTATATTCAAATTATACAAAATCTAACTCACCAAGATTCAATTTAAAGAAGAGATCAGACACAAAATGAACTATAGATTGAGTCCTTCAGGAAAACCTTCTTATAATCTCATTTTTTAAAAAATCTCATTTTGTTATTTTAAAGGGGGCTTAGAGACTGCTACTGAGCTGATGACTGCCTGCAGTGAAAGAAGAAGAAAGGATACCTGAAAGATTCCCATTTAATAACAAGCCAGTCAACATTTCATTAATGCTAATACATTAATCTATTACATTAGTATGTTAATTCATAAAAATAGAGGTATCGGCCCATGTATCTATATTTATATAGCAACACACTGAGGTTGTGAATGGACTTCAGGCCTCTGCTCATGCCCTCCCTCAAAGCAAGAACACTTTGCTCAACAAGCTGGCGTTCTGTGATGCTCGCCCTCCCGGCACAATTGCTGAAGACAAAATGGATGTATAAGCAAATGTGGTGAAGAAAGCTGATGGTGTCTGGCTATCAAAAGATATCATGTCTGGGGCAGGAGTCCTCAAACATTTTAAACACTGTCTCTCAGACCTGTTGGAGGGCTGGACTATAGTTGTTTTTTTTAAACTACGAACAAATTCCTATACACACTGCACATATCTTATTTTAAAGTAAAACAGACAGCAAAAACACCCAGCAGCCAGATAAATGTCCTAGACCGACAGCACGTGGCCCACAGACCATAGTTTGAGGACGCCTGGTCTGGGGTCTTAGAGGCTTGAAGTTAAACAGTAGTTATCTTGCAGACAATCAACAAGTCCACATGGAAGAAGTACACCAGATGGTGTGATCGTGAGGTGTCATTGAGACTGGGTACAGCCATCAGAAGACCCTAAACAAAGAAAAATATATATTGTTGAGATTGAGGAATGTTGGAGCAGAGACCCAAAGCCCATCTGAAGACAAAAGGACATCCCCTCACAGATGAATCACAGGGAAGGGTGAGTTAGTCACGGTGCAGTACACAATATTCCTCTGGTTAGTTGAGACTTCCTAACCACTCACTGTCAAGACTCTAGTACTGCCTTTCACTGCAGGCTAGATCGGAGTGTGTGCACAGGTACAGATAAGACATAAGGGCTCACAGCACACAGAATCCAGGACCAGGAATGGGAGTAGCGATATCAGGAGGGCACAGGGAAGTTGAGGAAGGGGGAACCAATCATGATGATGGTCACATAACCACACACACACACACACACACACACACACACTGAACAACAGAAACCACAAGGGGAGATAGTGATCGATGTAAAATATTAAGATAACAATAATTTCTAATTTATCAAGAGGCAGGGAGAGGAGCTGACACCTAGGGCTCAATAGAAAATTAATGTCTAGAAAATAATGATAGCAACATATGTACAAATGTGCTTTATATAATTGATTTATGGATTGTTATGAGAACTATAAGAGCCCTCAATAAAATGTTTAAAAAATAAAAGTGAAAACAAACAAAAAATCTCATTTGGTTATTTTAACAATGCATGCACTAAGGGGGCTTAGAGACTGCTACTGAGCTGAAGACTCTGCTTACAGTGAAAGAAGAGGCACTTATACCCAAGAGATTCCCATTTTACTAACGCGCCAGTCAGCATTTCATCCCAAACATGCCCTAATCTTCGAATGAACTCTTGCATCTAATGTGCTTCAAGTTACTTACTTGTCACACATTTAGAAATCATTCTAAATTGAGAACTATAAGTAAAAGAACCCCCTTTCTGACACATCCTAAACCAATCACAACTCAGAGATGAAGGTCTGGAACCATTTGGCTTGGGCTTTTGTTCAAATTTAACCATTGACTGAGTGGCCTTAGGCATGTTGTATATACCTCACTTGCCAAATATGTAAAATGGATATCATTAAGAGTCTCTAACAGAATTATGATACAAATTAAATGTGAAACAGGTATTAGAGATTAATTTCTGAGCACTCCACTTGCAGAAGGCTATGAATGGCAGTGAAAACTCTAAATCCATTAGCAGAGCCCCCCGTGTAGATTAATCTCCATTAAATGCCTCTGACCATTAACTAGGGCTTCGAACAATTTGCCCTCGGGCCAAGTGCACCGGACCTCGCATTACCTTCATCCCTCTCCCGCCAGAACTGGGAGGAGCAGCTTCCTTAGGGCAGAGGTGGGGAATGTCCAGTCTACTGACCTTGCCCTTGTTATGCTGTGGAGTCAGTCCCCACCCATGGAGACCCTCTGCACAACAGAATGAACCACGGCCTGCTTACCACTGTGCCTATCCTGAACCCTTTGTTGCCGTCACTGTGCCCATCCATGTCTTTGAGGACCTTCCTCTTCTTCATTGCCCTGCGATTTTTACCAAGCATAATGTCCTTCTCCAAAGACTGTTTTCTCCTTGCGTTTCCAAACTAAGTAAGACAAAGTCTCATGATCCTTGCCTCTAAGGAGCACTCTGGCTTACCTGGCTGTGTTCTTGATGGACTGGTGGTCAGGGAATCTGAGTCATGCCCTGGCTGCCTTGGTCGGAAGGCCCTGGAGTAATCTCGTAAATTCTTCCACATAGCATCACATACATGCTCCAAGAATGGTCCTGGTCTGCCTCTGTAAGTCCTGCTTGCAACTTTGATACAGTGATACGTAAACAAGCATAATTGTGTGGGTTTCTTTGTTCCATGCCTTATTTAACTGGCTCCCTGACTATAAAGCCTCAGGTGCCAGGTTTTGCCTCCTGCTAACAGCCCGTCTCTTCCAGAAGCTGTCTTTGGGCCATTTAAAGAACTAAATAAATACTCTTGTTTAACGATATTTGAGATTGGGGTCTCCTTTATACCCTGAAAGGGATCCCAATCTCAAAAATTCCAGACACTGTTATAAACATTTGCCTATAGGTTTTGGAATACTATAGATTTTCAATTAATGTAAGCTATTTTGATGTTTGAAAAACGTTATGATTCATTCTCCAATCCCCTATTGGTACAATTATAAAAATCCCATTCATGTTTGCAATTTAGTTGTGAAAAGCAGTTTTTTTCTGTTTCAAACTTCATCAGATTCTCATTAAATACTCCAGGGAACTATCCCATCTGTCTCCAAACAATATTTCAAGCCTCAGTCGTCACTAAATTCCCTTCTACTCAAAAATGTCCCTGTTCTCAGACTTACGATTACGTGTTTTTAATGAGTTGGAAGACAAACATTTGCTGTCCGTATGTGCTCCGCTGTTTAATGTGACTAGTAAACATCCTCACTGATGAATTCATTCTTGGTCACTGCCCCCTTAAAGGCATGCTAATCGTTTTATGGCTGGTGTCCAAATCCTGCCAGGGAAGCCAGCAGTATCTCTGTTTTGTTTCATTTTGTTTACCGAAACCACCGGACTTGTAGAGGATGACCAACTTGTCCCAGGACTTTTTAGGTTTAAGCGTTGAAAGTCCAAAACCCATTGTCATTGAGTCTCTTCCAATTTATAGGGCAGTCGAACTGCCCCTTGTGGGTCTCGAAGGCTGTGATCCCAACCCAACCACACAGCATCTCTCTCTCTCTCTCTCTCTCTCTCTCTCTCTCTCTCTCTCTATATATATATATATATATATATATATATATATATATCTCAGAGCAACCACAACTGGGCACAATCAGTATGAAGTGAATCCTTAGTTTATGAATTATTAACAACTAATTTAGATGAGGAAATTGAGGAGGAATATTTTCTTTTTAAATAAAGTTATTCATAAAACTCACATTCATCAAGTCAGGTCTGACTCATAGAGATCCTCAGAATTGTCCCTGTGGGTTTCTGAGACTGTAAAGCTTTAAGGGGATGGAAGACTTATCTTACTCCCAGGGAGCAGCTGGTAGGTTTGAACCGCTGACCTTTCAGTTAACACCTCATTGCACAATCCACTATGCTACCAGTGTTCCCTAAAGAGCTTCATAGTATTATTGAATTCCTATTAATCCATTACCCAAGCCATGTCAATTAGCATTTGATTGGCTGTTCAATTAAATTAAATTCTCTATTGGCTAAAATTAAGTCTATCTGCCAATAACATTAAACCAAAAAAGAAAAAGAATGAGAGAGAGAGGAAGGATGGAAGGACCAGAGAAAGAAAGGGAGGGAGGACCTTAACTAAATACAAATGTATTAATTTTTTTCTCATATTAAAAAATGCGTGGAAGTAGGCAACCCAGAGATGACATAATTTGTCCATGAACATGAAAAATAGACTTCCCCTATCTTTTAAAATATTTTTAATATTTTCAAATTTACTTCCTGGTGTATGGTGACTGCTAGATCTCTAACCATCACAACTGCTTTCCAGGAAGAAATGAAATACAAAAAAATTACCCTTTTCAACTGTTAACTTCCTTTAAGACTTTTTGGAAATCCCAAAGAGCACCTTCCACTTATATCGAAGGATGAAGAAGAGGAAAAACTTCACTGACATCAAGCCAGTGCCAATTCAGAGCGACCCCTGTGGGTTTCCAAGTCTGTAACTGTTTGCAGGAGTAGAAAGCCCAGTCTTTCTCCCGGGGAGCTCCTGGTGGTTTCAAACTGCCCAACATGTAGCTTTCCGCCTTCCACGTAACCACTTTACTACCAGGGCTCCTTCAGCATAAAGAGAGAGGCTGGAAATCCAGCCGGTAGTTCTGCAGCATGTTCGGAAGAGAGTACCTATTGAAAAGCAACCAACAATGTCTGCCCCGATTTCTGTGAAGAAACCACCCCTCCCCAAATTACATTCACCAGTGTAAACTTTTGCATTCTGCCTCAGGCATGACAATAGGATCAATTAAAACGATGGCTGCAAAACCATAGATTTTGAGAACGACGGGCGCCTCATTTGATGAGGTTCTGCACTTAGGATGTGAGCATTCCCCCACAAAAAAAAATTCACACTTGAACTGAAGCAGGGAAGAAATGACACAAATCCCAATTTCGTAGTCAAAGGCGTGAAATGCTAACTCACATAAAAGTGGAACAGAATATTTTGAGGGCTCAGAGGGGCCATGGACGCCAGTCAGCTGGAAGCGATAATTACAGGGACTGCTGACTGACTCAGACAGCAGCGGGGAGAGCAGGCTCCACAGAGCCCGGGATTGGCCGTTTCTCCGGCTGAGAGAAGAAAACTCCCTGAAGAAGAACAATTTGATGAGAAAGTACCATCTTTTGATGTTTCCTTAGGACGTGGAAGAAGCTATGGAGAATTTCATTGCACTCCACCTATACTTGTAGAATTGATGCTGATGAATGGTGCTCACATGTGCATTAAAGTTGAATTACGGTCCACAGGGTTTTCAATGAGGAGTAATTTTTGGAAATATAGTGCCAGGTCTTTTTTCAAGGCACCTCCGGGTCGACTCAAACCTCCAACCTTTTTCTTTCTTTCTTTCTTTCTTTCTTTCTTTCTTTCTTTCTTTCTTTCTTTCTTTCTTTCTTTCTTTCTTTCTTTTAATCAACTGGGCATGTTAACCATTTGCAGCACCCAGGGCCTCCAGGGGCAGGCTTAGCATCTGTCGATATTACACAATGTGAGTCTGAAATAATCACAACTCTCCTTCAAACAGGATCCACTAGCACACAGCCTATTCGGCTTCAGAATGTACAGGACGTCCAACACTGTAAACCTTTACCAGAGCAGACAGTCTCCTGCTCCTTCCTCAGGGCCACGAGTGGGTTAAACAGTAGTCCAGGGTTTGCCTGACAGCTCTAAGAGTTCAACCACCTGATTAGTCGATCATCAAAACAATCCCACGTCTTCATTAATTGTGTTAGAGAAACAAATCCACAGAAACTCATATGTATAAGAGAGAGTTTTATTAAAAGGTAAGTGCACATCAAGAAAACATCCCAACCCAGTGCTGCCCAAGGCCACAAGAACAACATTAGCCCATTTGTCTGACACCAATCCAAGAAGTCCTCCTCCATCTCACAAAACAGACCCAATGAAGCCGACTGCAGGAGGAAAGCCGAGTCAGTGAATATGTAAGCATCACAGCACTGGCAGGGGTCTCCACATGTCTGCTCCAGCACCCAGGGCTGCATCAGGATAGGTCCATGTGGCTCCTCCTTCGGGATGTCCTGCAGGAAGTGAGCCTTGCCAGCTGAAGCAGGGAACTGGCTAAGGCAGCTGCACCCTGGTCTGATCATCAGAAAGCAAGAAACCCAAGAACTCGAAGGTGACGCTCATGGAGCCATTTATCCCTCTGCCCTTCAATTAACCCCACATGTGTTTATCAGCCAGGATGGTACAATGAACTAACTCACTAATAAAAGGTTATGTGGCCTAAAACATAAGCTTAAATCAACATAACACTTTGTTTTCATTAACTTCAACTCTAGTATTAGAAAGGAGGAAAAAGGAAGGAAGAAGAGGCTAGAGAGAGGAGAACAGAGCATTGGTGAGCATATGAGTGTACCTTGCCCCACATGACAGAGTCAGGTTTCCTGCGCTGTAATCTTCAGAGAGAGAAACCCCGTTGACATCGTGGTTACATCCTGGGCTGCTAACCACCAGGTCAGCTGTTTGAAACCACCAGCTACTCCTCAGGAGAGACTCGACTTTCTAGTCCCTCTAAAAGGCGGCATCCCAGAAATCCACTGGGGCAGTTCTACCTGTCCTAGAGAGGTGCTGTCCTCCAGCCGCAACTCGAGGGTGGTCAGGAGTTTTATTTATTTGTTAATCATCACAGCAGCATATCTCCACGCCTTCTCCGTGGAGCAATTGGGTGGATTCAAACCCACATCCTTTTGGTTGGCACCTGAATATTGAACCACACCCCACCCGGGACCCTTACGAAAAATATGAACATGAAACTGCTCACTCGTTTGGATTTGGTGTTTTTAAATCTCATAAATTTTTTTAGTCGTTATGTTAAACCCAAACAAGGAACTATCTCTTAATAAGAGAAGAAAAGTGTAGCACCCTAATCATCAGTGTCTTAAATCTTACTTTTTTAAATCACAAATTTTCATTGCAAAGAATGAGCAGAAGCAAGATGTTGCTAAACTAACACTCCTCTTCTGAAGCAAATTTAGAAGGCAGTGCAGAATGGAAGGGCTGTCCCAGCTCTTCACTTAGCTTCTCTCCACGACCTTGCCTTCTTGGTTCTGTGCTCCAGAATAGTTCTATTGTCTCCTTCCAGTGACTCAAAGTACAAGAAGCTGTGTCAGTCAGGTATGTCAAATGCAGTTGTAAGAATAACAACAAAAAAGAAAAATAGAAAAACAGAATAAGTAATTTAATGGTTTTATAGATCCTTCAACCAGTTAGCCAGATCCTTGATTGGATTTATTAAATTTCTCTTTATTCCCCATTAAGAATGGAGTGGTTTCCCCAAAACCCCTGTAGAAACAGCTTCCAGCGGTTCTAGCTACACACTCACACACATCCGATTCCCTGGGCTCAGTAACTCACTGGGCACCCGTGACTGCAGACCAGTTCAGCATGCTTCCCAGCCCTGGGTGGGTTTCTCCACAGTACTGTGAATGTTCTCCATAATTGTTGTTTCTTGGCATTTGGGATGTGGTACGAGTATGTCAATTCAGACTGGTGAGTGCCTGGGAAGCAGTACTTTTGACAAACAGCTTGTTGCTTGGTATCTATGTAGATCCATGGTTGAAGAAATCACATGGACCCTCAACTGACTGTTTGGTGCTTTCCACCCCTGGCCTGCGATTGAATGATCTGACATCTGTCTATTCTTGGTCTTTGTTGTCTCTTTCATTCTTCTTCAAGAGGGCATGTCTGCTTTCATGTAGCATACCCTTGCACATGCAACATGGTTAGCCCCGTCCTGGTTTCTGAGCAGTATACAAACAGTACCTGGAAGTAATTCATACCATGAGCTGGAATCAAACAGAGGGGATACCTTTATTATGCACAAAAGAGAATTCTTTCAAATCAGAGATGAAAAACTTTTTGTCGGAGCTCATATTTGCACTGGATCTCAACCATCATTTTCCTTTTTTATATATTATTTTCTCTTTTTTTTCTATTTCAAAGTGTTAATCCAATGCTTTGAGAAAGTTTCTTGTAAAAAGAATTCAGCCACTTATTATGAACTCACTGTAGACAGTTCAAAGGAAAACTCTAGGGCTCTTGTAAGTTCCAGGAGATGGGAAGAACATTTTTGTGTTGGCATAATATTATATTTTTACCTTAAGAAAACTAGGAGAGACGTTAGTAAGACGTGACAGAGCAGACCTGCCTGAGTGGCACAGTGGTGTTTAAAAATAAAAACACAGCTTACCAAAATGAATTCTAGGTCATAGACGAACCAACAAACCACAGATGAGAAAAACAAGAGTGAATCCCGTGGCCAAAGGCCTTGGATCAATAACGTGCCGTGCCCTCCTTGCAACGCACAGTGCACTTTATTTTCTGTGATGGTTAATGTGGTGAGTCCACGCAGCGAGGTTATGACTCTCAGTTACTGCCGTGCTGTGATTTGATAGCACTTGATTTCTCTCTCTCTCCCTCTCGTTGCCCTTCCTTGATTCATCCTCGAGGGCCCCTCTGTCCCACCTCTAGCAGTCTTCCTATCTCACCTGTAGTTCTCAAAAAGCCAACAGAAGCTGCAGACGTTCGCTTTCTTGACCCCTGAAACCACGGTGTCCAGCTGCCGCCGGACAGATTTGGGACTACGGGCCCCGAAAGGAGCAGGAGCCACTTCCTTAAAGCAGACACACACTTAGCCGGTTTCCTTCTCTAGAGGACACAGATGGAAGAGTACGGAAAAATCTGCAGGAAAGACATCGGCTTCACACAGAGTTTCAAGAGGCATTGGAAATCCAGTCCCTTCCCCTTCCGGATTGCAGGGCTTGGGCTTTCCGTGTCCCGGGGAGGTAGAACAGTCATCAACTCTGCTCGCCCGGATGTTGGGGTCTGGCTCCATCCAGGGGCTCCTCGGAGGACAAGCTTGCTGATCACTAACCTGAGAGATAAAGGATTAAAAACTCTGCCGTGTGTGCTGCTCTGAGACACAGGGAGCCACTGTAGAACTAATTCAGCGATTATTGGACCCATCGAGAAGAGATTCTGGCCAATATTTTCTCCAAAATTATGAGTTTTAAAGACAATGTGATCCGGGACAATGTTGAAACAGGCCAAGGTGACAGTACGAAAGGATTCTCCGGAGGAGGGCTAAGGACTAAGAGCAGGAAGGAAAAGCCACCACCGGAGGAGGAGGATGCTGCTACCACCGGGAGAGGGAGGCCAGAGTCCGCGCAGCCGTCGAGTCGCTGCCGACTCACAGTGACCCTGTAAGACAGGGCAGAACTGCCCCGCTGTCAGTTACTGAGACTGTTACTCTTTACGGGAGTCAAAAGCCTTCTCTCCCACAGAGAGGCTGGTGGGTTTGAACTGCCGACCTTATGGTTAGCAACCTCTACGCCACCATCAAGCAGATCTTCAAGGTTATTTAAACCCCTAAGCCCATTGCTGTGCAGTGAATCCTGCCCCATAGAATTTTCGATGGCTGGTGTTTGGGATGGAAGCCATTCTCCTGAGGTCCTTGTGGGGCGCTGTTTTGATCGCTCCTGTTTTGTTTTGAAAAGGAGCCCCGGAGGTATAATGATTAAGGGCTCAGTGGCCAACTGAAAGCTTGGGTGCTTGGAATCCAGCAGCCACTCTGTGGGACAATGGTGGGATACCTGGCTTCTGTCAAGGTGCAGTTCTAATCTGTCCTGTAGGGTTGCGACGGGAACAGTTTGACTTGACAGCAAGGGGGTGTTTTACTGACGGAGCCCTCCGGGAGCGATGGTGAAGTGCTAGACTGCTATCAGAAAGGCCAGTGACTGTAATGGAGAAAAGACCAGGTGACCTGCTCCCCAAACATTGAAGTCCAGAAAACCCTATCCTGTCACACAGGGTTGCTTGAGCTGGAACGACTCTGTGTCCTCCCACAACAATTTTTACTGAAGAGTCTCGGGAATTTGTGCAAACCATTCATATGCTTAGCAGATAACTGAACCATTGGAGGTTCCATGGCTTCCACTGGTAAGTACTTTCAACTGGCCCTGGCCACTCCATCCATTTGAGATGGTATTAGGACACAGCATTCTTTTCTAGGCATTTCTCCCTTTCTTTAAAGGAAAATCTTGTTTTGATCTCTCTTGAGAAAACTAATTTGGAAGATATACCATCAATCATATGCAAACAAACAAACAAAAAGGAAAGCGCTAGTCCTTCCACCCCCCTGTCAATGCTTGATATTGTCTGTCTTTAAAAAAAAAAAAGGAAAGCAAATCATCAGCAGAAAAACCTCCGGATATATTTTTAATCATTTTAAGGGTTCATACAACTCTTATCACAATACATACATACATCAATTGTAGAAAGCACATTTGTACATTCATTGCCCTCATCATTCTGCAAATGTTTACTTCCACCTAAGCCCCTAGCATCAGCTCCTCATTTTCTCTCTCCCTCCCCACTCCCCCCTCCCTTATGAACCCTTGATAATTTATAAATTATTATTTCGTCATATCTTGCACCATCCGACGTCTCCCCTCACCCACTTTTCTGTTGTCCGTCCCCCAAGGAGGAGGTTATATGTAGATCCTTGTAACTGGTTCCCCTTTTCCACCCCACCCTCCCTCCACCCTCCTGGTATCGCCTCTCCCACCACTTGTCCTGAAGGGATAGTCTGCCCTGGAGTCCCTGTTTCCAGTTCCTATCTGTACCAGTGTATACCTCTGGAGATTTTAAAAACTCTTCTCAAATAGCACATACCTACCCTATATCCTCCACACTCTACCCCCCCCCCAACAGTCCTCTCCCCCAAGTTCCCCCAATAGACCAGTGACCAGATCGAATGAGAAGAGGAAACAATCAACATTAAAAAAAAGTGAACCTTTATTTTCATCCCGAACTCTGGGAGGGTCATTCTCTGATGTCCAACAGCTGCGTAATGTTCAGCAAAATTTTGCCTCTCTGGATTTATGAGGTATAAAATATTGCCATCATAAGATGTGAAAATGATGAGACCCGTCCTGAAATCACCGTGTCAACACTTAGAAACTGCAGTGGACGGCAAATAAAAGTGATTAAATTGTGTGTGACAGAAGGTGCCAGCACAGAAAACCAGCAAACCCTTCCAAGGGAAACATTTGTCACAAGTGGACCACAGATGGGGGCCAGGAGCAGGGATCAGGGAGGGTGGGCAAAGGTAGCCTGGGGTGCTCTGGGGACTGTACAGGGTAGGGGCCATCCTCAGTCCAGCTTGCAAGCCTCTTTACAGCGGTAGCAGCATTGGCTACTTCCACCCAGTTTCACGATGAAGGGACATCTCTGTGGATTGTAATTACTTCTACTGGTTAGTCTAGGCTTTGCTAGGTTGGGAAAAATTATAAAATTGTGCTGCTAACTGCAAGGTCAGCAGTTCCAACCCTCTAGTTGTCCCTTGGGAGAAAGATGAGACTTTCTGTTCCAGGAAAGATTTACTGACTTCGAAACCAAAGGGAGTTTTACTCCACCCGGGAGGATGGCTTTGGATTGTAACCGACTTGCTGGCAGAAGGTTTGGTTTGGGTCATCTATCTTTTTATTTATCCTAACAAAATCTCTAAGGAATGTCTAATGACCAATTTTCGTATATGCGGCTTAGTATATCTCAGTGTATAAAGAAATTAAGACAAAAGAAAGTTAATTGCCCCAAATAAAACAGTTAGGGTGGAACAGTCCACAATTCAAAGCCAGTCTGATCCTAGATGTCACTTTCTTGAAAACTCGATACATAAATATTAAAAACTCTCTAGCAGAAGTCAGCACACAATGCCTGCAGGCCAAATCTGCCCACTGCTTGTTCTGGTTGGCTCTGTCTTAGTTTTTTTCCCAGACTATTAACTAAGAATGGTGTTGTTTGCATTTTTTAATTACTGGAAAGAATTAAAATAACAATAATGTTTCATGACACATAAAATCACATGAAGTGCAATTTTCATTGTGTTAACCAAGTTGTATTGGAACACAGACATGTTTTCCCCTTTACATGTCACCAGTGGGCACTTGGGTGTTACAGGTGATTAGTTGCAGCAGGTCTGATGTCCTGGAAGGCCAGAGTATATATTTCTTTTTCATTGTAGAAACGTTTGACCAACATTTGGTCTAGGCCTGTGGTTCGCAACCTTCCTAATGCCACGACCCTTTCACACAGTTTCTCATGTTGTGGTGACCACCCCTCCCCAACCCTAAAATTATTTTCGTTGCTACTTCATCACTGTTATTTTGCTACTGTTATGAATCGGGCAACCCCTGTGAAAGGGTCGTTCAACCCCCAAAGGGGTTGAGACCCACAGGTTGAGAACCACTGGTCTAGGTAATATTGGGTCAAGGAGCAAAAGATGCCTCTCGTTGGGCACCACCAAGTGATCCTCTACTTCCACTGTTGTCCCAGCAAATTTTCTGGTCCACCTACTCCCACCCATCTCACCCTATGTTTGATTTTGTGTAAAAATATGACACAATGTCAAATTTGAACCCTACACCAAAAAGGAATCTCATTTATCTTGAAATGTATGGCTAGAAATATAAGCATAATATACAATGCCATTCTTTGGTGGAGCAAACAGGTATCGCCCTCAGAGGCAGAAAGCTTAAGTCTGTCACAAGAAGACATGGAAGAAAGTCCTGGCAATCTACTGAAGAAAAATCAGTCTTTGCAAGATCTATAAAGACAATCCAACTCAGACACACATGGGGCACCAAGAGTCAGAATGGATTCCACAAAAACTGTTTGGGGATTTTGTAGTTTTTTTGGTTTAATTTGTTTTATTTTTAATACAAGCAGAACTGGACTATAAACAAAGCCATATCCCCAAAGTATAATTATTATGTCTTTATATGAGTGTAGGGAAACAGATCTATGTTCATATATTTATAGGTTTAGTACTAAGGCAGCAGATGGACATTGGGCCTCCACTCAAGCAGTTACTCAATGCAAGAACACGTTGTTTGATTAAATTGGCATTCCAGGATGCACACCTTCCCGACATGATTGCTGAAGAAAAATGTGTGCATAAGCAAATGCGGTGAAGAAAGCTAATGGTGCCCGGCTATCAAAAGATATAGCATCTGGGGTGTTAAAGGCTTGAAGATAAACAAGCAACTATCTAGCTGAGAAGCATCAAAGACCACATGGAAGAAGCACACCAGCCTGTCTGACCACAAGGTTCAGAAGGGACCAGTTATCAGACATCAAAGAACTAAAAATCATATCAATGGGTGCCCACCTCCCTGATACAATCAATGAAGACAAACGTGTGTATAAGCAAATGTGGTGAAGAAAGCTGATAGCACCCAGCTATGAAAATTTAATAGCATCTGGGGTCTTAAAGGCTCAAAGATAAACAACTGGCCATCTAGTTCAGAAGCAACAAAGCCCATGTGGAAGAAACACACCAGCCTGTGTATGACCACGAGCTGTCGAAGGGATCAGGTATCAAGCATCAAGGAACAAAAAAAATCATATCATTAAAAATGTGGGTGAGTGCAGAGTGGAGACTCAAAGCCCATTGGTAGCCAACTGGACACCCTTTACTGAAGGGTTGCGGGGAGGAGATGAGCCAGTCAGGGTGGTGCAGGGTAGCAACGATGAAACATATAACTTTCTTCTACTTCTTAAATGCTTCCTCCCCACCCCCACCCCACTATCATGATCCCAATTCTGCCTTACAAATCTGGCTAGACCAGAGGATGTACATAGGTACAGATAGCAACTGGAAACACAGGGAATCTAGGACAGATGACTCCTTCAGGACTAGTGGTGAGAGTGGCGATGCCTGGAGGGGAGAGAGAATGTGGGTAGAAAGGGGGACCCGAGTACAAAAATCTACGTATAGCCTCCTCCCTGGGGGATGGAGAGCAGGGAAGAAGGTGGGGGGAGACATCAGACAGTGTAACATATGACAAAATAATAATAATTTATGAATTATGAAGGGTTCGTGAGGAAGGGGGGTTTGGGGAGGGAGGGGGGAAATGAGCAGCCGATATTAAGAGCTCAAGTAGAAGGCAAATGTTTTGAGAATGATGATGGCAACAAATGCACATATGTGCTTGATACAATGGATGTATGTATGGATTGAGATAAGAATTGTACGAGCCCCCAATAAAATGATTTTTCAAATATTCATTTCAGTGTGTTTAAAGGAAAGAAAGATAGAAACATTGAAAATATTATTTAGATCTCTATAGGCAAAGAATTCTCATTGTCAGCTAGTCAATTCTGACTCACATTAACCCTGTAGGGCAGAGCAGAATTGCCCCTGTGGGTTTCTGACACTGTAACTCTTTATAGGAGTAAAAAGCCCGTCTTTATCCCGAGGAGAAGCTGGTGGTTTTGAACTGCTGACCTTGTAATTAGCAGCCCAATACTTAAGCAGAGTTCCTTTCCATCAAAAATAGGAGGTTAAACTATTGTACAGAAGAGGTTGGCTCTTCAGCATATCCTTTGCAATCTACTTGCCCTGCTCTCACCTTTGAACAGGAATAAGCACACAGGTTCCCCTTGATGAAGGTATCTCTGGCCATAAGGCAGCACTTCTCAACTTTTGGGTCACAACCCCTTTGGGGATTGAATGATCCTTTCACAGGGGTCGCCCAATTCATAAAAGTAGCAAAATGACAGTGATGAAGTAGCAACAAAAATAATTTTATGGCTGGGGGGGGGTCACCACAACATGAAGAACTGTATGGAAGGGTCGTAGCATTAGGAAGGTTGAGATCCACTGAGCTAGAACATAAGACAGAAAAAGGTGCTGGAGAAGTCGTCTTCAACATCCCTGACCACCAGATGCATCATTTCAATAAATAAATGAAAATCCATGTTGAATTTAAACATCAGCTTGGTAAAAATTTCACCTGAATACTTCATGTCTGGTTGATAGCTCCCAGACGAATCACTATAGCAACAGCACAAGATCAGGATTTGGCATGACTTTAACCCAGCTAAGTGGATAACCAATAAAAGATGTGCACTTACAATGAAAGACCTATAAAATATACATCATTGGGCCAGAAGAGCTTTGTTTTCCATTTGTTAATATACATGCCAGAAGAACAGGAAGCACGTGGGTAAATGCAATAATGACCTCCCAAGGGAAGATATGACCCTGAACTCTGCAGGGGACTCGCCTGCATGTGTACAGCAGGTTGATAGGTCCACGGGGGCTTCTTCTTTTTTTAATATCGTGTGGATTTCTCTGCTCTGTTCCCCTTATGCAGCTCTTCGCCTCTACGAGCCCTCTAATAGCTAGTGGGATTAAGCCTGTGATTCATAAGAGTTTAGACACTATTCCACTCTACAGGAAAAGCATTAATATCAGTTGCCGGGGAACTGACTGACTCATGTCAACCCCATGTGTGTCTGATTAGAACAGTGTTCCCTAGTGTGTTCAGTGACGGAGTTTCCTAACAAGGTACCTCTGGGTAGACTCGAACTCCGACCTCTTAGCTATCAACTGAGCACATTAACTGTTTGTACCACCCAATGACAGGAAAAGTCAAAGAGCAGGCGTGTAGGCTGCCAGTAAACATGCAGTTTGCCTAAAAGCAAGCAAACAACCTTACCGACATCGAGTTGATTCTATTAGCGACTCCACAGGACAGGGTGGAACTGCCCCACTGAGTCTCCAAAAAAGCAACTCTTCGAGAGTAGAGAGCATTGTCTTTCTCCCAGCAGAGCTGGTAGTACAGAACTGCTGATCCTGCAGGTAGAGCATAACTCGTAACGAGTAGCTGCCTGGGCTCCAGATGTGATCGACTCCCAGGGGCCCAGGCAGAGGGCTCATTTTCACAGGGAAGGTACAAGGCACAGCTTTGTCCAACTCAAAAGAGGAAGCCAATTTCCATTTGGGTTTTTCAGAAAGGGTTTCTAGGAGAGATGCCTTATCAGGACTTTGAACTACCTGAATCTTAAGCATCTTTTCTCTGTTTCCCAGGAACAGCCTCAAATACTCTAAAAAAAAAAGTCAATCAAAACATGTTAATTATTCCAACTGACCCATTTTATAGAAGAGGAAACAGAATCTCAGAAGAAAAAGATTGATTACTCAGCTAATCCATCTGATTTATGACTTATGGGATACTCGGGTCTTTGTTTGCCTTCCTCTTTCACACGTGGAATCAAGGTATAATCATATATATGTATATGTGTGTGTATATTATATATGTAATATATACACACACACACTATATATATAATATATATATACACACACACCAGATCACAGAAGGTCAGTTTACCCTAAAACAAGGTAAATTTAGGATTGTTTGTGTTTACTTCCAAACCTGTAGTGAATGTACGAGGTACTTGGCCCCCGTCAGGAACTACAAATTTGAAAGGAGGCTTTGATTCTTGGGAAGGTGCTGTGCAAAGAGACAGATGCTAATCACACCTAGAATCAGAATCTTCTATGTGATTTTTAAAAGTGTGAAAATGTTCACCACAGATTAGTAAACAAAAGTCAGCCCATGCTTACTTTGCTTATTAGGTCATCCCACAATGGGGCTGCTACACACAACACTGAACTCTGAGCGCTGAAGGCAATATTGCTTGTTGAAACATGTCATGAAAAGCGTGAGCAGCAGTGATTCTTGTGGCTTATTCTGCCCTGAAGAGGTGGTGCATTTTTGACATAATCTAATGGAGACAAGCGAGGAAAGATTAAAGTTGCTGCCTACAGCATCTCCCTCGAAAGACAGTGAATCAATCAATAGAAAATGTTTCGATCTTTGAAGTATACTAACCCCTTAGGTAAGCTGATTCTGCCAGAATTTATTTAGGACAGTTACCATAGAAATTTTCTTTTTCCAAAAGTTGTAATGCATTCAATTACACACAGCCAATAGGGTCTAAGAGAAAGTGACTCTCTTGGCAAGTCTCAGTGTTTCTTTTGCTTCTAGAATTGTAGAGGGGTGCACAATGCTTATTCCGAAGACATTTTCATTACTAGGAAACATGGTCATGAATGCATTGTATCAGCCCATAGTCTCATAAACAGACTCTCAGCCCCAAAGCCCCTCCTTCTTCTGCTCTCGAGATTTAGTTGAAGGATTACCTCCTCTAAGAAATTTCTGGACTTTCTAGGTCACCTTGGTGACCACATCTATCCTTGAACTTACAGAGTTACATTGTAACTCATGTTTTGTGCTTGCTTCTTTCTCCCACTGGACCATAAACAACTTGAGAAAATGTGTCCAGAAAATGTTTCAGTAGGTGCACAGAAAATGCTTGTTGGCTGTAACAATAGGTGCACAGAAAATGTCTGTTGGCTGTAACAATGTTTTGAAAATGAGGGTGATTTGAAGCACTTGCTGAGGAAGATCAAGGATTACAGTCTTTAGTATGGATTGCAACTCAATGTAAAGAAAACCAAAATCCTCACATGTGGACCAATCAGTAATAGCAAGATAAATTGGTCAAAGGTTGAAGTTGTCAAGAGAAAAAGTAATCCAGCCTGTGGGCTTTGTTGCTTTCCTGTTAGATGGCCACTTGTTTAGCTTCAAGCCTTCAAGACCCCAGATGCTATATCATTTGATAGCTGGGCACCATCAGTTTAATGCACCACATTTGCTCACGCCCATATTTTGATTTCAGGGATTGTGTAGGGAAAGTGAGAATCACAGAATGCCAGGTTATTAGGATAAAGTGTTCTTTCATGGAGGGAGTACTTGAGTAGAAACCCAATTCCCATCTGCTACCTTAATCCTTGACATTTAAATATATGTGCATAGAACCTATATCCCTATCGTTATACATTAATTTATTTATATATGTGCCTGCATATATGCATACCCCTATAAATGTCTTTTGCCTCCTAGTTCTTTCTACTTTCCTCCTGTGCCACTATCATGTTTGACCTTCATTCGACTCTCAGTACTCTCTTGGCTACATTGTACTTAATCAAACCCCATAAGGTGTTCTACACCCTCATTGCCATCGATTTTAGATTTCTTACTGTTCCCTTTTCCCTGAGTTTGTTGGCTCCCTCCCCACTTCCACCTCCTCCTCCCATGTTGGTTATCCTACGTATCCTATATGGATAGACATGAGAAAAAGAAAAAGGAAAAAAGAGAAAGAAAGAACACACACAAACAAAACCCCAACACTATAAATAGATCCAGGCCTGTCTGCTGACCCTTCTGATTGTTTTCCAATCTGGTCTGGTGAAGTGCTCCGCCCTGCCCACCGAGTCTGAGGTCTATTTATGGGATTCCTTGGGTAGTTCATTGATTTGCTCCCCTTGCTGTTGTGCTGCACTCTCTTCGAATATACACTTTCTGTGTGACATTGTTCTAATCCTTTTAATTCAGATTATTTTATTTAATCATAGTAAACCCTGTGATGCTACTATTATTATGTTCCTTTTACAAATGAAAAATTGAAATACCAGGGGGTTATGAAACAGTATGTGAGTTGCAACTCAAAACCAAGCAGTCTGCATCAAGAACCAAGATCTTAGCAAATGCCTTCGCCACGGGACTCTGGCATCCTCAGAGACCAGACACCTAGTGCTACCCACTGAGACGATTCTTTGTATGGTGCCTTATAATTGTTTTACTCATCTGTTCCCCTGGGCCTGTGTTATTTCCCCGACTTCCTGGTCTTGTAAACTTAGGCCACAGCATCTCAGGTGGAATTTGTCTCTCCCAACCCTATACGCACTTAAAAATGTGCCTCTACGTCATTATAGCTGAGCACATGCCATATTAGAATCGGACGTTTATCCAAGTTCCCCCTGCCAGGCTCTAGCCTTCTCTGTACTTTTCAGATCTGCATTTCTACCCACAGCCTCTGGCACAGTGCCCGTCAGAGAACTGACTCCCAGCAGGGAGGCCCTTAACGAGTGTGCATGCATGCACTGGTGGACAGACAGACGAGCCTCTAAGGATGAGATACCACTCTGCCCTGCACCCTCGTTCCTCACTCATCAGGGTTTGCCTTTGCCTCTCTTTTCGTTACCCCCCTGCCCTTGTTTCAGAGAGCCTTCCCTTTACCCCGCTGCCCTTGTTTCAGAGAGGCTTCCCGGCAGCCTGCGGTGGGAGAGAAAATACAATGAGATGGTTTGTGGATGCCTTGGTTGAGAGAAAATATGAGGAAGCTTTCATCAACTGAGATTTTGTTCTCCATTGAAGTTTGTATTTAATTTTGTAAATATTTCAATATTGACGTGAGTATTGATCCTCTCTGATGTTTACTTTTAATTTGAGCAGGCGTCCCTTCCTTCCTTCAAATCAACCACAATTTCCCACCATTATCACTCCAATCAATCCTCCATCCCAACCACCTTTTCCAAGGGTGTTGGCTCCTGGGGGGCCTTGAGTCATGTATATGTGGCTTTCCACACACCAATGTCAGGATGATCTCACCCCTCACACGAATTATGCAGCTGCTCCCCACAGCCTACAAAAGAAGGGACTGAATTTACTCATGAAAACTGGGTCCTTGGCTTCGAACTTGCATGTCTGTGTGTATGTGTGTCTGTATCCAGCTTCAATAGTCGATACTCTCCTTTCCAGTTTTAAGCGACTACTCAGATGAAGTGCAGACAACTCAAACAAATCATTTTCTCAAGTTTTCCAGTTGCATTTGGTTTTGCAACCACTACAATTTTAAAATGTCAATTAGAATTTTAATTCTACAAACTCACACACCCATTATGGGTGTAATTATAGTAAATGAACAACTATTTCTCTTTTTGGTTAATTAAAAAATTACTGAGGCACAGAAGCATTTCACATAATATTTCACATCAACTCAATCGGGAGAATTACGAGTTTCACCAGGGATCTGGCATTAGGATATTTTAGGCAAACCATCAACTAACCTCGGTTGTACATTGGAAGATTTGTATTATAATTTAGATATCATGGGTGATTGGAAATGAAATTATAGAACTTTAAGAATGTTATTTTAAGGATTTAAGAATATCCACTTGCTTTCTATGGACCCTTGATGGCAGAGTGGCTACACACTGGCTGCAATTTGAAAGTACCAGCCACACGGGAGAAAGACGCGGCATTCTCCTTCTGTGAAGGGCTACAATCTTGGTCACTCACAGGGACAATTCTACCCTGTCCTATAGGTCGTTATGTGTTGGAGTCGTCTCGATGGCAGTGGGGTAGTTTCTACCATCTCACTGGGAAAAAATAAGCTTGAATTAAATATGTTGTTGATGATATTAGCTGTCATTGAGCCAACCCCCACGTTGGCAATCAGTCCAACAGAATGACATGGCACCTGGTTCTGCAGCATCTCCACAAACACCAGCATAGTGAATTCATATTGGAGGCACTGTGCCAATCAACACCTCTCACCAAGGGTCTCCCCTTCATCAAACATCACACCCTACTCCAGCAACTGATCCCACCGCATGGCATGTCCAAGGCAGCAAGTCAAACAATGCGTGCAGTGATCCACCAGGTTTTCATTGTTTCATATTTTCAAGCAGATTAGCAGGCGTTTCTTCCTAGTGTGTCTGAATCTGGAAATACTTCTGATACCATTCCACCATGGTGGTACCGCTAATACTTTAAATGCCAATGATGTAGCATCAAGCATCACAGCAACACACAAGACATCACAGTTCAAGAAAGAGAGGTGAGTGGTAGAAACAAAATGTACGAAGTTCTTCCTGTGTGCCAGTCTCCAGGCCAGTGGTTCTCAACTTTCCTCATGCCATGCATGACCCTGTAAAATAGTTCCTCATGTTGTGGTCACCCCCAACCATAAAATTATTCCCGTTGCTACTTCATCACTGTCATTTTGCTACTGTTATGAATCAGGCGACCCCTGTGAAAGGGTCGCTCTACCCCCAAAGGGGTCATGACTCAGAGGTTGAGAACCGTTGCTCTAGGTGGAGGGCCAGCCACATTTTATGTCATTGACTCATCACAAGGATCCTTTGATCTATTTTTTAAGTCAGCCATCACTTAGGAAAATTGATTAACTCATTTGAACAAAAATTTGTGTTGTAAGCAAACTGCCTTCCTTGTATACTCTGTGAGTTAAAGTTTATTGTGCCAACCTGGTTGATAAATGCACGTGGGCTTACTTGAAGGGCGGAGAGATAAATGGCTTGGTAAGCCTAGCCTTTCAAGTTCTCAGGTATCTTGCTTTCTGATGGTCAGACCAGGGTGCAGCTGTCTTAGCCAGTTCCCTGCTTCAGCTGGCAAGGCTCACTCTCTGTAAGACATCCCCGAGGAGTAGCCACATGGACCTAACCTGATGTTGCCCTGGGTGCTGGAGCAGATGTGTGGAGACCCCTGCCAGTGCTGAGATGCTTACACATTCACTGATTCAGCTTTCCTCCTGAAGTTGGCATCGAGTGTGTTTTGTGAGATGGAGGAGGACTTTGTGGATTGGCATCAGACTTATGGGCTAATGTTGGACTGTGTGCTTGGACTGCAAGATGTTTTCTTGATGTGCACTTACCCTTTATATAGAAATCTCTCTCATACATATGAGGTTCTATGGATTTGTTTCTCTAATGTACCCAAACTAACACACTCGGTGCTGAAAAGAATACACAAATTCATAACACAGAGGTCATCCTAAGTATGCAAGGCTACATCCTGCTTTTCATTTCTTTATAAGTAACCATCATGTAGATTTGTATAAAAACAATCGTGATGGTATTGAGCTCTATAGGATCTATGAGTTGGAATGGACTTGCCAGGGTGGCACAGGGGGTCTTTTAAAGTGACATAGGTAGCACGCTAGGTGTGCAGAACCTTCTGAAGCGTGGAAGTGAGGAGTGGCCCTGAAGATTGCGAAACAAACTAAGCATACAGGTTTTCCAAGTTTTGCTCAGCTACTGACTAATTATAGAGTTTTGGAGAAGTCACTTAAGTTTGATGTCTTAGTTTCCTCATCTGTGAAACAGAGACAAATAATAATGCCTATCTCATAGTGCTATTGTGACATTTAAATGAATCGTGGCATGTAAACTATTTACACAATGCTCCGTTCATAAGTGCTTACTAATCAACAGCTGTTCCTCTCAACATCACTTATTATGAATAATGTTAATCTAAATATAGAACCGGAGCTTTGATGCCATAAGAGTTAAGCTCTTGGCTGCTCAACAAAGGGTTCGTGGTTCGAACCCACCTCCAGGGTCCGCGGGAGAAGGCCCTGGTGATCTCCTCCTATGGACACCAAGCAAAGAGTTGGTCTTGGGTTGAGAAATCCTGTGGGCAGTTCTGCTCTGTCACCTGAAGCTTCTGTGAGAGTCAGAACGGACAGCATCCAGCAAAAGGAACAAAGAAAGACACAAACCATCGTGACCTTCAGGGTGTGTATTTCAAAAAATTAGGTCAAGATAGAGAAACTGTCAGCAAGATAGAGAAACTGTTAGCCTTGTCAGGAATCTTATTTCTAAAATGTAAGTACAGTGGTAAAAGATAAGTTGAGGTTTGCATCTTGAATAATACAGTAAAATGTTTGTACATATTAGATGAATTGAGGAATAGACTTTAAATATAAATAATGAATCAAAAGGAATAGAATGGGAAGATTTCACTAATAGATTTTTTATTCCATCGTGTAAAAAATTGTAAATCTGTATAGTTAAATATTAAAATGGGTACCAAAAGCAAACTGATCTGATAAGATAAAAAGTCAAGCTTTTAAATAACGGTTTCAAACTAAGAGCTAGGAAAACTACTTTTTGGAAATGTGAAGATTAGGAAGACACGTACACACAAATAATTTACACTAAAAAGGAAATGGTTATATATAAACTGAATATAACTAGTTTTAATATTACTTGGTCTGCTGAAATAGCTATAAATATATAATTATTGTGAGAAGGGAAATACATATAAAATATACAGAGAGGTTTATATCCAATCATATAAGCAATAATATTAAAGATAAATTATCTATTTTGGTCAATTAAAAGTCAACTATTACAAGATTAGGGGGAAAAACAAGTCTAACTGTATTTAGCTGTGTACAAGAAATATATTTTACATAAAAGACATAGAAAGTTTAAAGTAAATGAATGAAAAGAGGACCCATTTAGTAACTACTCATAAGTAAATTAGAGTAAAAAGATGTCCCTGGTGGCATGATGGGTTAGGGCGTGGGCTGAAAACTGCACGGTCAGCAGTTCAAACCAACCAGTTGCATCACAGGAGAAAGATGAAACTATTTTCTCCTGTAAAGATTTGCCATCTACATAGTCACTAGTTGAAATGAATTTTATGGCCATGGTAAATATTTACCAAATAAAATAGAATTCAATAACATTTAAGATAAAGACAGGTTACTCATATGGTTAGAGGATGTCAAAATAGCAAAGGATGCATAAAATAACAGCTTCAAAGTACACGACTCAAAAACCGACTAAAGCAAAAAATAGGAAATCCAAATTTCTATATACATAACCTCAATAATAAAACATGTGGGAAGATCAAGTAGAAAGCAAACGTTTTGAAAATGATGATGGCAACAAATGTACAAATGTCTTGACACAATGGATGGATGGATGGAGTGTGATAAATATGAGCCCCCAGTAACATGATCAAAAAAACCAAACACGTGGGCAGAAACAAATATCATTAGAGATGTAAGAAAGCTTGTATGAACAAACATCCTACACCAATTCATTTTGCAGAGCATGCCACCCCATCACTGCTGACCACATGGAACATTCACCAAGATAGATTATACTAGTTCATACAACAAGCCGCATTGAACTGAAAAGAGTTGAAATCAGATAGAAAATGTTTTCTGTTCATAATAGAATCAAACTTGATATCAACAACAAAAGTTTATCTGTCAATTCTACAAATGTATGAAAATTAAGAAGCCTAATTCAGAAGACAAGATACCACAAGGAAAAATTGAAAACAAACTAAAAATTCACTGTCGTGTAGGACAAAGCAGAACGGCCCTGTTGATTTTTGAGACTTTAACATGTGAAGACTTTAAGGCATTCTCCTGCACGGAGGCTGGTGGCTTTGAGTCACAGAAATTACCTCTAGCAGCCCAATACGCAACCATTACACCACCAGAAGTCCTCAATTGAAATTGAAGGAGCTAAAAATATGATATATCATGACCTCAATTCTACCTTATAAAATGGATTAGACCAGAGCATGCACACTGCTACAGATAAGAGCCCGCAACACAGGGAACCCAGGATAGATTAACTCTCCTCAGGGCCAACAATCAGAGTAGAGATACCAGGAGGATTAGGGGAGGGTGGGGGACAAAGGGGGAATGGATCACAATGATCAATCTCAACAAATAATGGAAAAGTTGGGTGCGGGGTGACTGAGGATGTTGTAAGATATGGGCGGGCTGGGGAGGGAGGGGGAAGAAATGGGGAGCTGATATCAAGGGCTCAAGTGGAAAGAGAATGCTTTGAAAAGGATGACGGCGGCATAGGTGCAAATGTGCATGACACATTGGAGGAATGTATGGATTGTGATAAGAGCTGTAAGAGCCCCCAGTAAAAGTATTAAAGAACAAAAAAAAATACTATATATCAAAATGCATGGAATGCATCTAAATCAATGTTTCAAGGGAACATGAATAACTTCAAATTCTTATCTAAAACATAAAGTTCTGGAATAAGTACTCTACATTTATATTACAAGAAACTAGAAAAATAAGAATGAATTGGGCACAACATAGAGGAAAAGATGGAAAATAAAAACAAGAAATACAAAATGTAAAGAATTAGAGAAAATAATGAAATACAAGTGAATATTCTGAATACTTCAATAAAAAATGTGAGTAAAAAAAGCATTAACTACAAAATCACAAAAACCTCTATTAATCAAAAATCTCAAAATGTGAAGCTAAGGTCCTTAACCCATCTATCCCTCTATACCATGGAGGCTCCTACAGTCCTGAAGCAATTGTTCTCACCATTCCCTGAAGCAATCGGGGCTCTAGGAGTTACAGTGCTTTCACACTATGTCCAAACACTGGTTTGGGCATCCTCAAGGGATTCAAATCATGTTCCTTGTAAACGTGTCTTTGAGTTTGGGAAATAAGAAATCTGACAGGATAAAATCGGGAGTTTATGGCAGATGGGGTAAGGCTTCTCAAAGAACTCCTCCTTGCTAACCTCAAATAATGACCAGGTGCATTGGCTTGATGGGAAAAATTCCTTGGTGCAACTTTCCAAGCATTTTCATTACCAATGATATTTTCAATTGATTGAAAACTTCAATTATTTAAACTTCTTCATGCTAAGTCCCAGTGATTGTCCCCTGTCCTTCCAGAAAATTGACCAAGATTGTTCCTTGGAGATCCCCAAAAAGTCACCAAAACCTTCTGAGCTGGCCTCTTGGCCTGGAATTTCACTTGCTCAACAGATTTCCTTGGAAGGAATAATTTTGATTGGACTTAAAAAAAAAAAGACATCCTAAAGTCACTAAGAAAAGGGTATTCCCAAGAGAACTTGTCTGCAGCCATCCACTGTGGCAGAGACATGTTTGCAAAAACAAAAATACTCACTGCCATCGAGTTAATTCTAACTCACAGAACCCTATAGGACAGAGTAGAACCACAAATGAATAGAAGGCCTCTTCTTCCTCCCAAGGAGCAGCTGGTGGATTCGAACTGCTCACCTTGTGGTTAGCAACCCAATGCACAATGTCACCAGCACTCCTTTAGAAATATGTTCAAACACACTGTAATTGGGATAAACCATGCACACATCAACTAAAAGCCCATTAGCAATAAGTTTTTATTCTCATAGATAAATCTCTATCTAAACACACCAAGAATTAAAAAGAAATGGTGCGACCAATATGAAAATTAAAGTCATGCATATCACTGTAAATTCGACATTAAATTCACAATAGCAAAGCATTATAAAAACTTAATGCAAATAAATGAGACAACCTTGGATGAGCAAATTGATTGAAATGGAAAATAATTTTAATGGCTTAAAAAGAAATAGAAATAGAAAACATGAATAACCCCCTATCAACTGAAGCAATTATATTTGTAAGTAAACATCTCTTGTCAAAACAAAAGCTCCTGTTCTGATGGTCAAGTAAGATGCATTTCAATTGTTGAGTTCATAAAAATGTGGTACTTTCAATGGATGGAGTGTAATTTGTTAATAAAAAAGAAATGGTCTATTAAACCATGAAATACAAACAGAAGACTTAAATTTATACTACAAAAGGGGGTGGTGGGGGTGGGGAGGGATGGAAGTCCAATAAAGCATTGTACGAAACCAACCATGTTACTTTCTAGAAAAGGCAAAAGTGTAACCAAAAGCCAACTCATTGCCATCATGCCATTTCTGACTTAGAGTTACTCTAAAGGACAGCTGGGTCACCGTAGAACAGTTCCTGGGTTTCTGAGACTGTAAACCTTTAAGACAATAGAAAGCCCCCTCTTTCTTCTGCAGAGTGGCTGGTGGTTTTGAACAGCTGGCGAGTAGTTAGCAGTCTGACTAACACACTACACTACCAGGGCACTTGTGAATGGATTGGTGGTTGCCAGGGAGTCCTGAGAAGAGAAAGTAAGTGCCATTTCAGGACAGTGAAACTATTCCAAGCAATACTGTTATTGTGAACACATAGCATTATACATTTGTCAAAATCCATAGGGTTGTACAGCACAGAGTGAATTCTGAGGTAATCAATGATATCTGCACGGGTTCATCAATTGTAGCAAACATAACATAAGAGACAAGTTGTGAAAAGGAAAAAGCATGGGGCAGATGGGAAAGCATTGTACTTTCAGAACAATGTTTCTGTAAACTACTCTAAAAATAGAGCAAAGTAGAGACATGCCATCACATATAAGAAAAGTTGACAAAAAAATTGTATCCACTCATAGACCAGATGCTTGACCTCTCCCAGAGTTTGGGAATTGGCTTGCCCTGTGACAGTGGCTACACACAGATTTATGATATAATGAGGGAAAAATGAATGAACAGACAATGAAGCTCAAATATTAATGGTGAGAGAAAGGGAATTTTCTTAGAAAATTCTTACTCAGCTAACCATGTAAAGATATAAATGTGCCCTGTACTTGAGATTCCTAGTAGAATAAACTCTCCAGTTACAAAATCTTACAATCAAGGGTCACTGCTGTCACTTTCAAAAATGATTTGTTTTTAAAAATAAGGTTCAATGGTGTTCCAGAAAAAAAAATTAATGAATCCAAGAAAGCCTGTGATGAAAAGTTACATAGCTTGTTTATTTAAAATTTCCATTCCTCACCTTTTATCTTGGTTGTACTCCCCAAGTGATACCACTGGGGAGATTTTGTCCACACATTTCATTCTTTCTGAATATATTGCACCTGACCAAATATTGCCCTGGAAAGGCTGCCGAGAAGAAGGAGCTTTATCTGTTTGTACCTTTTAAGATTTTCAGGTTGGGTTCTGTGCTGCTTTGCTTTAAATCCTTGATTCTATTTCTCCCCAAATGTGGACATCAGGAAATACAAAATTATACTAGGTAGAGAAATATAAAGGAAGGGCAGCTTATCAAATAAGCAATATCATCACCCAGTCCATGCCTTTCAGAGTACACACATCACATGCCTTTTCCAGTCAGGATAAACACCACATTGTAATCCCATTATACAAAGTATTTTCATTTGTAGGTCAAGGGCCATCAATTTTCTCTGGCTAATATTTCAATTTCAGCAAAAATGGATTTTGACTTTATTTTCTCCCTAATGCTTGTCAAATGCCTTCCTCTAGTCCAGGGGCCGTAATAAAACCACACCTGAGCAGAGGGGATGGCAAGATCCTTACTTAGCACCTACATGATGTAGCACTAAATCGAGTCTACCTCCAGAACTCCAAATTCACATCCTGATTCCAGAGATGAAGTCTTTGTCTTGGTTTCTGTACCTGAATCTTCACTTGATAAAGTGACACTAAATCCCATACTTCTAAGCCTAGAAACCTACACTGTTCACACTATTTCTCCAGGACACTAGAACCCTGTGTCGCCAAGACGTTTAATGCTGTCACTGACCTGAATCTTAGCAGCATACCTGCACCCAGTTTATGTCACTTCCCTGGCCCTCACCCAGACTGAACTATCACTTAGCACCGATTTCTCTGAGGTATGTCTCAGAGACATACCTCAGAAGTCCTTGACCATGAACTATGGCTGCATGTATGAACCTTGGGCTTCACCTACTTACCTATTAGGACAATCTGGGAGAGAATTTCAAATGTATTTTTTAAAACTCTCCATGTGATTCTGAAATCCAGCCAGGGATAAAAAGCTAGACACACAGAGTGAGGGACACGAATCCCAAAATTGAAGGGATTCCTTAAATTAACTCAGTAAAAAAGATAATTAATATTTAAATGCAACATTTTAAAAGTCAATACTAATGTAAATTATCTCAGAATAAATTAATCACGAAGGTTTTAGAACTAGAAACAGGACCAGAATAGTGGCCTGACAAATGTGGGAGTCTGCCACAACAAGAAAAAATTAGTAATACTGATTCTGTCCTTACTTGAAAATCTAATACTTCACTTACTACAGATCTTTTGCATTCATTTGGATTTTTTAAACAATTGCAGTGAAATGTGAGTAATTTGACTATGGGGGTTTTAGGCAGCCCCTTACTCTCTGTGCTCCCTTCACCCTAGTTCACACCCTACAAACAAAGTGACCAGCAGGATGCTCTACAAGGGTAGAGACATTTTTATCTGCCAAGAGTCATTTGAATATTTGTAGCATCATTTGTGGGTTATACAAAATGATCAACTTAAAAAAAGCAGCCTGCCATATTTGGAACATGTAAGGAACTCATCACAGGATGGCTGGAATTGCTTCTCTTTGTGAGGCCTGTATGTTAGCTGGTATTCGTGATTTTATGGGCACCGTGTGGCCCTTGGGCTGGACATTCCCATCACTGCTCTAGAGCTTCAGTGATTTGCCTAACCTAAATTCCACTTGACTGTACTGAGCCCGGACATGCTCTAGGTTCTGAGCTTTCCCAAGGGGACATACAGAACCCACACAGCCCAGGCCCCAGCATGATGAGCTGTCATTAGGACAGAATAAAGAAGGGAGTGAGTGTTATTTGCATAGGGGAGGAACCAGTCAATTGCTTTTGTCCAGAGTCCCAGTCAAAGCCTAGGAAACACCAACATCCAAATGACTGGAACTCTGATAGCTCAGCAGTTATGCCCTTGGCTGCTAATTGCAATGTTGGTGGGTTGGCCCTATCCAGTGACTCAAAGGAGAATGAGCTGGTCACCTACTCTCATAAAGAACCCATTAAAAATGAAATCAAACCACTGTCATTAAGAACATTCCAACTCATAGCAGAGATCTTATAGGAAAAAATGGAACTACTCCGCATAGCCCTCTACATACCAGAAAGAATTGGCATCTAACTGTCTCTAGAGATAGCAGATGAGCAAGAGCCAAGGGTACTGAAGGAAGAAATACAAACTGCACTGAAGGCATCAACCATAAGACAAGGTTCCAGGATTTGACAGAACACCAACTGGGATATTTCAGCGAGCTGATAAAGCAGGGGAAGCACTCAGGAGCCTGTGCCAAGACATTTGCAAGACGGGCACCTGGTGAACAAATTGGAAGAGGGCCTATTTGCACCCATACAAAGAAAGGCATCCCAACAGAATGTGGAAATTATAGAACAATATCACTAATACCATATGCATGTAAAATTTTGCTGAAGATCATTTTTAAATGATTGCACCAGGGCATTGACAAGGAATTGTCAGAAAGTCATGCTAGATTCAAAAGAGGATTTGGAACAAGGGTTACTACTGCTGCTATCACATAGGCATTGGTTTAAAGCAGAGAATACCCCAAAAAGAGTTTCACTTGTGTTTTATTGACTATGAGAAGGCATTCTACTGTGTGGATCATAAAAGCTATGGGCAACATCGCAAAGAATAGCAATTCTAGAGTACGCTGTTGTGCTCATGCACATGGACCAAGAAGCAGTCATTCAAATAAAATGATGAAATGTTCCATGATTTAAAATCAAGAAAGGCATGCATCGGGGTTGCACCTTTTCACGACACTTATTCAATCCACATGCTGAGCAAATAATCCTAGAAGCCAGGCTATATAGAGAAGAACGCAGCATCCGGATTGAAGGAAGGCTCATTAACAAGCTCCTGTGTGCACGTGAAGGAGACGTGATAGCGTGGTGTATTACACCCTGGGCAGCTAAACGTAGGTAAACAGTTCAAAACCACCAGCCACTCTGCAGGAGGAAAATGAGGCTCTCTGTTCCCATAAAGATTTACTGCCTCAGAAACCCACAGGAATAGTTCTACTCTCTTAAAAATCACTGCGTCATATTTGACTCAATGGCAGTGACTGTGCAAGTGACACAACGTGGCTTGCTGTGGCAAAGAGGACTTGAAGCACCCGCTGAAAACAATCAAAGTATGTCACCTTGAGTATTGGTTGCAATTCAATGCAGAGAACAGAAACCCTCACAACTGGACCAATAGATAACATCTTGGTAAACAGAGGAAAGATGGACGTTGCCTAGGATTCATTTTTATTGGGTCCATGGCCAATGTTCGTGGAGCAGTGGTTAATAAATCATCAACTTACTACATTTGGGAAATGTGCTGCATAACATCTCTTTAAAATGCTAAAAATCGGGGATATTACTTTGAGCACGAAGGTGCTACCCTGGTATTTTCAATCCTTTAGTTCACATGTTGGGGAAGAAAATGGAACATTTGTGGACTGCCAGACGAACACACAAGTCTGCCTTGGAAGCAGTACAATCGGAATGCGTCTTGGAAATGAGGGTGGTGAGATTTTTGTCTCACGTACTTTGGACATATGATCAGGGGAGACCAATTCCTGGAAAGGGACATCAAAATTGATAAAGTAGAGGGTCCCCCAAAAGAAGACAACTCACAGAGGCTGCAGCAATGGGTTCAAACCAACAGCAACCATGAGGATGGCTCAGAAGCAGTGTTTCATTCTGTTGTGTCCAGGGCAGCTGTGAGTCAGGCCCACATTGATGGCGCCTAGCAGGAACATCACAACAGGGTTCCCAAGACGGTAAATGTTTACAAAATGTTGACAAAACCCAACTCCCATAGAAGGGTGCGTGGGTTCTAACCATCAACCTTTTGATTAGCAACTGTTAGGCAGCTTAGCCTAGGGAATTGGGATGTCCATTGATGCATGCCCAGGAGAGCCAGCAAAGGACAAAGCTGGATTTTCCCGCCAGTGGGTTCAAATGGGCATTACACCTGGAGCAGCCCACCTGGGCCAGGTGATTGCAATTCAGCCAATGGAAGCGACCTGGGGTCATTCACCACGCCTCCCCCGGGAATCTTTGAAAAGGCAGGGACCAGAAGGGAGAGGGCCTCGCTGGTCTGGGCGTCTTCGTGGGAGGAGAGATCCTTGCGTGGCCCCGAGCAGTCTCTGCCAGGCCGCATGGTCAAGGAAATCCTATGGGTGCGTGTAAAACCTGAAGCTTCTTTGAACTCTCATTAAATTCACTTGGATCACAAGTCCAGCTTCGGCATGAAATCTTTCTCGCGCGGAGCCAAGGACGGAGGCTGAAATCTAGTCCCCGAGAGAGAGACCTTACATAACCAGGCGCTTTAACATCTAAGAAACCGTCTGGGCGATTCCACTCTGCCACAGGGGGCTGTTATGAGTCAAAATCAACTCAGTTACCCCCAAAGAACCAAAAGTGAGGTGTTTTGTGTTTGGGGTTTGCCATCTACCCTGTGTAGCCATGACCCACCCACCCCCCCCCACCTCCACCACCTTTGATTCAATAGCGACCACAGGACTATTTTCAAAAGCAGACTCTCTCCCTAGACTGAAGTACTCAAAGGCTATAAAGGCCATAGTTGATTCAAATTTAAGATATGATGGTAAGAAAAAAACCAATCCTCAACCCAATGAGAAGTTCATTCTAATTTTACACTTATACCTATAACCCAGTTCAGGTTCATATGCAGTACTAGAAACAAATTTTACCTTGTGAGAACAAGAACCTTGACAACTTAAGAATGTGCAGTCCGTTGACGGACGAGGAGACATAATGGATGGGCAAAGCTGAGTGCGGGGCAGGGGGGAGAGTTAGAAGTCTGGGCTCTGTCGCATTAGGGAGACCAGGTGGAGTTGGCGGGGAAGGAGAAGTCAAGGGTAGTGTGAACCAGAGCAGGAAGGAAAACTGACGGTATTAGAAACCGGCCCAGCACTCAGCAGATGGTTGGCTCATCACCCCCTCCCCCTCCTTGTAACCAATGAAATTGCCGACGCTGCTGCCTCCGAACACGGCTACCGCGGTGAGCTCAGGTCCTTTCACAGAAGTACCACACCTGGGAAGCCGTCACAACAACACTTTTCTCAAACGTTAGAAAGCTAGAAGTTGAAATCCAGGGTACTTACTGCCTCTAGAACAAGTTTCTCTGTCCCTCTTGGCTCTGGAGGGAAGTCTGTGTTTCCCCTGTTCCTTGGTCATCTTCCCGAGGCTTCCTATCTCTCTTGTTTCTTCTCCTTGCTGTCTCAAAAGAGGCACAGGTGACAGTCATAGCTGCTCATCCACATAACAAAGAAAACCTGCTCTCAAGTGGAATTATAGCCACTGCAAGGGTTAGGATTCCCAGCACGTCTTGGGGGTGGGGGAGCGGGGAGCACTGCTCAGTCCTAGCACTGACCACTGTTCACAGCTCGGTGTTCCCACCAGCTCTCCTCAGCATGTTGCCAGCCTCCCGCACGCACACCCTGGCTACTTCATTCATTCTCACAGGTCCGCCTCTCGTGCTGTTCCGTTGATTCTCACACAAACTACTCTGTCGTTGTGAGATGCCCACTCTTGGGGGCACCGCGTGCGCAGAGTAGAACTTCTCCAGGGGGATTTCCAGGCTGAACTGTTCAGAAACAGATTGCCAGACCCATCTCCATAGACACCTCTGGGTGGGTTTAGAACCCCACCCTTTGGGTGAGAAGTCAAGCAGCTGCCCATTCGCAGTCCCTGGGGAAGGCTCAGGCAATTTTAGAGGGAGAGCTATAGTAGTGACCAGTGGCTATCGAGTCAAGGCCAATGTATGGAGACCCTGTCTGTGTCAGAGTGGAACTAAGCTTCACACAGGGGTTTCCATGGCTCATTCGTGAAGAGATCATCCAAATCTTTCTTTCAAGGTATCTCCGGGTTGACGCCAACCTCCAGTCTTCTGCTCAGCAGCTCAGTGTGTTAAGCAGGGATTCCAGGGGACAAATAATAGCATTGGATGTCTTCTGTGTGTTTGAGACATGTATCTGAGTTTCCAGGAAGAAGTGTCAAGAGTTACTAACTGACAGTTTAACAGAAATAAAAATCAACTGAAATGTACGAATTCACCACCACCACCAAAGCAAAAAAGATGACCCTCCCTAGCGTCAGAGGTATGGGGCACTGGATTAGATGAGCTGGGGAACCTGTCCACCCAGAAGTAAATTGAGACAAAAGGTGGTTGACTGATACACGTGGCTGGTGGGTCAGAGGGTGGGTATAAAAAAAGAAAGAAACATCCGCAGAGCTGTTAGGAGATTCTGGTAAGTGAGTCAGAGCCAACGCTGCAAAACAAACTTAACGGATCACAGACAGGTGGAAATCAATAGTCTCATCTCAAATAGTTTAAAAATAATAATTTTATAAGCCTCAGAACATTATGACTGAAATGGTTTTAAATCAATTTTAACTCATTTTCCATTCATATAGTAAGAGAACAGGGATCCAGTTTTACGGGTTCCCTGGGGAAGTGGTCTAAGGGTTTCCTTCGTAGAGACAGAAGTTGATTTCGGCTCAGACAGATATTTCAGGCTTCAAGGGCTGTGTCTGGGCAGGGAAGAATTTGTTGCCCTCAAAGTCCTATCAAACAGGTAGCGTCCATCTAGTTCCGTGCAGCTCAGGTATAGGAGTTCCAGTGGAAATGCTTGGATTATAAGCAACTACAAAATCAGCAGCTTCCAGACCCCCTGGTGACGCTTCTAGCCCTCCCACGGAACACAGTATCATCAGCCCACGAGAAAGTCAACCTTTCCAGGGGAAGGCAGAGCTGGAATCCATGAAGACTGACTGGCATCTGTGAGTGTGTGTGTGTGTGTTCTCATTAGGGGACGATCTATGATTTGCCAGCCTAGCTGCTGCTGCTGCTGCTGCTGCTGCTGCTGCTGCTCCTGCGGCGGCTGCATGGGCTGTCATCAGCTGAAAAGGGCTGAGAGGAACTGCAGTTCTGAAGACTGAGCACTGCTAAGTGGGCTGCCTGTCAAACAAAGTGGAGGAGATTTCCTGCCGGATTGGAAACTTGGAACTATCCCCACTTCCCACACCCAGAAAAACAAGCAGCTACAGAGGAAAAGGTAAGAGAAGGATTGTTCTCTTTGGGGGAGCATGCAGGGCAGGGGGTGCTAGGGAACTGTGGACTCAAGGCTTACTGTTTTATGATGAAGACATCTTGCCCTCTGAGAGCAGGAGAGGTAGCGTTAAATTCCCATTCGCAATGATCATTGAATCGCTGGGTGTTTCTTCCTGGTACCTATTGCCTCTCTATTATACCTTCCCCAAGTGTGTAAGAGGTCTCTGGGTCTCTCTGTTTCCGTCAGCAGATATTGCTGAGTTTTTCCCCTTTGGGATCCCTTTCAGAGCAGAGAGCTTTTCTTGTTTTCTTTCCTTAAGCACTTTTCTCCATTGAAGAGGGAAAGGCTTTGTTACTGTGAGCTAGTCAGAGCAGTTGCTCCACACTACTCTAGCTCAGCAAAAGATAAACGGGGTGTGGGGGGGCAGTTTTCAGGAGTGCGTGTCAGCCTGGAACACTGTAGAAAACGGGGCGGGGGGGTAAAGGAGAGGCATGGAGAGTTAGCTGTGAGGGACTGTGACTTGCTCTGAAACGGTGGTGCTGTGAGTGACTATGGATTACAACTCTTCACAGGGGGAATTAGACCACTAGAATAAAGGCCAGGCACTGAATGGAAGATGTTTTGAGAATCAAGTGTCTCAGAGAAACTTCAAGCCACTAAAGATGGAAAACGAAACAGTAAGTGAAATGAACCAAACACAGCTTCAGCCGCGAGCCGTGGTGACCTTAGAATACCAGGTGGTCACCATCTTACTTGTGCTCGTTATTTGTGGTCTCGGCATCGTGGGCAATATCATGGTGGTCCTGGTGGTCATGAGAACCAAGCATATGAGGACCCCCACGAACTGCTACCTGGTGAGTCTGGCAGTAGCTGATCTCATGGTCCTGGTGGCTGCAGGCCTCCCCAACATAACAGACAGTATCTACGGCTCCTGGGTCTATGGCTATGTCGGCTGCCTCTGCATTACTTATCTCCAGTATTTGGGCATCAACGCATCTTCTTGTTCAATAACCGCCTTTACGATCGAAAGGTACATTGCGATCTGTCACCCGATCAAAGCCCAGTTTATCTGCACATTTTCGAGAGCCAAAAAGATCATCATGTTCGTATGGGCTTTCACATCCGTTTACTGTATGCTCTGGTTCTTCTTGCTGGACCTCAATATCAACACCTACAAAGATGCTGTTGTGGTGTCCTGTGGCTACAAGGTGTCCAGGAATTACTACTCACCCATTTACCTCATGGACTTCGGTGTCTTTTATGTTGTGCCAATGATCCTGGCCACAGTCCTCTATGGACTCATAGCGAGAATCCTGTTCTTAGACCCCATCCCTCCGGTTCCTAAAGAAAACTCTAAGACGTGGAAGAATGACTCAACTTATCAAAACAAGAGCGTGAATGCCAAGACCTCCAATAGATGTTTCAACAGCACAGTGTCTTCAAGGAAGCAGGTAAGCCGGTCTATACCTCCAAGCCCACAGAGGAAATGTGGGACGGAGTCAGCCTCTGAGATGGGTTCCCTTTGCCCTACTTAAGCTGATGGAGAAACCAAAATTCAATCATGCAAATTGTTTCACAGCGTAAGCTTCTGCTTTACATAAGAAATTCAACTCTAGAGCACCTGAAAATCTAAAAATAGATGGGGGGACTTTGATATCACATCAGCAAGCATCCCGTTCAGGGGCTATTAAGATATGGGGAAATACAAAGATTTATAAATGAGGAAATTCAAAAATGCCATCTTTAGTATGTTTATGCCTTTCTGGTCAATGCTATCCAAATACTTAGACAATGCTGGGCTTCTGTAGGGAACACTGGATATTTTAAAGAATAACAGGGAAAAAAAGCCAAGGTAATGTGAGAAGAGATCAGTCAGGACCAGGATGAAACTTTCCTCGTCACTCTGTAGTTGCTCACAGATGCCACCCATGCCTGAGCGAGGCTCCCTGACGGGTTTGGGTGAGACTCAGTAAGGACAGATGCCAGCACTCTCCTCTCCCTCTTATCCCCGGAGTCTCCCTAAATATGAGCCTGGCAGGTAGAAGCTGAAGATGCACTTTACTCAGGCAACCTTCTAGTAAACATTTCAATACTGAGCTCAAATTGATGTAAAGAATAACTGGAATTGTCAAAGATCTAGGGGTTTTTTTCCTGCTAGAAAATCCCTTTCTGCTTTCCAATGCAGTTCACATCCACAGGGTTATCCTTGAATCGTGATTTTACTAGTGAATGAAGTGCAATTTTTTTTACTATAAATAAGGTGTACAAAACAATACAGGAATGAGATGTTTTTATATCTTGTACACAACTGTCTGTAGTAACACAGTTGTCCTAAGTTAACATCTTATTTAGGTTTCAGGTCTATTTCTCTTTCCTTTGTTGAACAGGATCTACGCAGGGCAAACATTTATAATACTAGCTTAAAAAATAAGAATTTAAACTGAACAATACTGCTTCTTTCAAATGGGTTGAATTTTCTCATCTTTTGTCCCATAAGGAATACAAGTCTACCTGTGTGCAGAGATAGAAGCAGGGTGTACTGAATATATATATATATATATATATATATATATATATATATATATATATATATATATATATATATATATATATATTCATTGTTATCATTTCCTGAACTCCAGGTTACATGATATATAGAAAATTATAATTGGACATATGGGTAAGCAGTGAAATAAGGCACCACTAGAGTAGGTGTTTTAGGTAGGTATTAAATGAATAATGAACTCTAACAAAAATAAATAGGAGTTTAACTGTTACTGTGATAGTGGGTGTGTATGATGTGTTATTGAAAATGCTTATATGATAGAAACAGACAACCTGATGAACTGTTGCCAGCTCTTCTATGTCTATTGCTGTATGTCCAGCTGTGGTTGCTACTGAGAGAAGGCCTCTTTGGCTACCTGTTACTCAAAACTTCATTCATGGAAATTCAGAGAGAGCTGTTGATCATTTGCCAAGACAAATATTAGCAAACACAATGAGAGAGTCAAGAATACATACACCTCAATTAGTGACCAAATATCTGCAACAAGGAAGGTCAAGGAGTAAATTCATTCATTAGACTACAATTCATATTCTTGTTATGAATTCTAAAAATCCATCCACCTGATGTAACGTCCTTTTTTTCAATGAACATCCTTTCGTACTTATCAGTATGAACCATGTGTTTTAAATTGTTAATTATGTTACATGTCCATACTCTTATTTCAAAGCTGTTAGAGACTGGCTACCTTATAAAGTCCAAGTAACGGAAGAAAATCAAACTCTGGCTCCAAACACTCAGCAGGGTAAAGCCTGGGGCTCCAATCAAGCTACGTGACCTTGGATACGCAGAGTTCTCTGACCCTTAGTTTCCCATCTATAAAAGGAAGATAACTAGCAACAACCAGCGTTGTTAACAAGGTTAAATACAATGTCTTATGAACATCACCTAAAATAAATGAAGTGGTGATTAACATCTGAATGTTAATCAGCATATATACATGCAGATACATATAGAGAGAATATGTTGGCACTTATAAGGGAAGAATTGAAATTTTTGGTTCTGAAAATATATTTTATTATTGAAACCACTATCATTTGTTGGATCGATGGGTATATGTTGTTGTAAGTTTTCTAAAGAACTTCTTAACATTTAGCACATTTGAAAGAGCATTCAAAGCATTCGGCTTGGTTGCAATATCATCCTTGTCAACATTCAGAAGCCACGATGCTAAATGTCCTGCGATTTCAAGACACTGATGCACAACACGGGTTTCCAGTGACACGCTCATTTAGAATACAGAATGCCATCTAAATGGCTAGGAGTGGGTCGAAGGAATATGTTGCCTATAAATCAAATGGGAGCTGAGAAAAAGAAGGCAAGTTCAGGGGCTGTGATCGAGAGAGGAAACTACAGAAGAGGCAGCTTTTGAAGAAGCTTTAGAACGAGAGGGATAACCGGGAAAGAAAAGGTGAAGAGGGAGATTAGGCCACACGAAAAGGACCAGGCATCCTGGTAGAAAGGAGCCCAGCGGCGGAGGGGCAAGAAGCGCGCTTCCAGTGGGATTGCTAGGAGATGGGGTGACTCGGTAGACTGAGGAGTGATACATTGGAGGGGAGAGCGAAGGTGAGACGGAAGTGCATAGACGTGCGTCTGACAGCGAGGGGTGGGAGGAAACAGAAGGAGGCAAAGAGACAGACGACCCTCGTTATCAGGCAGAGGAAGAAGTTGGACTTAATTTAGAAACAGTGAGGATTACGAGCAGTGAGCTGAGATCAGCAATGACAACGCGATGCAGGAGTGTTTGGTGATGAGTAGAAGGGTACCGTGCACATTTGAAGGGCCGGATACTGTGGGCAAAGAGAGCACTCTGTAGGTTGCTGGTGGTGAATCAGACAGGCAGGGGTAGCATCCTCTAGCTGGGCGATCTAAATTAAGTTGTAAATCAGAGATGTGTTTCAAAGGAGAGAGAGAGGCGAACATTTTGGACAGAGAGAAAGCAGAGAGGAACAATTAAACAGGACCCGGGCCTCTGAGGCTCAGCCAGGTTCTCAGACAGGAGACCCTGGGGCTCTGATGAATGGCCCTGAGACCTGCAGGGGGAGCCAGCGCAGCCCGGAATCCATGACGTTTGCCTCGCTTTTCCCTTTTCTAGAATGGGTCAGTGCTCCACTTTCCCAAAGGTTCAGCCCTCCACCTCCTGTATCCCAGGGGCGTTTATTTTAATATTTCCCCTGCCTCTTTTAATTTTTTTCTTTCAGGCAAGCTTCATTTGCATTTTAATAAATACCCTGTCTGAGCCAGATCTTTCTTACCCAGTTATCAACACCAGATGGAGACAGCAGAAAAAGCTATGTTTTAGAAAAGGAATAAAAGTTAATTTTATGTAAAGCGTAAATGAGGGTTGTAGTTTGCCTGTTTGTGTGTTTGTTCATTTAATGTACATCCTTTATGCAGAAAACCAGCCAGAATTCCCCTCCCCCCGTTACTCAGCACTTCAATTACATTTTAGGAAACTATCTAAAGATTAGACAAATCTAATGAAATAATTACTCAAACTAGTGACTTTGAATGGCATAGACCAAAAAAAAAAAAAGATATGATCAACTAACTTTTTTTCCCCAAATCATTTTACTTGGGGACTCTTGCAGTTCTTATCACAATCCATCCATCCATCCACTGTGTTGAGCACATTTGTACATATGTTGCCATCATCATTTTCTGAACATTGTCTTTCTACTTGAGCCCTTGGGTATCAGCTCATTCCCCCCTCCCCACACCCTCCCTCATGAACCCTTGATATTTTATTTAAAGATTTTTTTACAGAAGTAGACTACCACATATTTTTCCCTCCCAGAAGCTGGTGGGTTTGAACTGCTGACCTATTGGTTAACAGTCAAGCGCTTAATCACTATGTCACCAGGACTTATGGCTTATGGATATAACTGAACCCCCTGCCATCAAGATTGACAAATTCGTTTGCTTTACAACTCATTTTGATATTGGGAACAGCATTACACTTCAGCTCTCTTTTCACAATACCCAGAGTGCCCGCATTCAATCAATTCAGATGTTCAGCATCCTGTACATGAAAGATCTCTACTCTTGATTGTCTATTTCTCAGGGAGAGATTAGGTCATCTCGTATTTGGGAGACACGGGAAAACCTGAAAACCATGGGAAAGGTCTACAATGTGGATGAAAGCATCCAATTCAAAGATTTACTTGAGAAAAGATGCTGCTCTCTGTGGGCTGCAGGGCTTTAGAATGTGCTCGACAATGAGGCTAGCGCTTTCCTTCCAGTTGAGTCATGGATGTGTAGTCTCTTCTTACAGTTTAGCTGGCGGGAGAACTGGGTGATAGGAGTGAAACAGGAGCTGGGAGAGTTTACTGCCAAGTTTTAGTCATGGGCTTTCCTCGACTCATCAGGGCTTCAAAGCCAAGTCAGTCTTTGTTTCCATAAAATGTTTAAAGGCAGCTACCTTCCTGGAAGCAATGTAGCCAAAGAAACAAAAGTAGTTTTCCTTTTCAAAGTCATGTTTGCCTGTTGTTATTGCTGCTGTTGTTATGAAAATGACAGTGTGCCTTACAGAGAATGGAAATTCCCAGAAGAAAAGGTGCCCCTTACCTACCCCTCCAAGGAGTCCTGATGGTGTCCTAATTCCTTGTTGGATCACTAGCCTCGAGGGCAGCAGTTCAAAACCACCACCAGCTGCTTCACAGGAGACAGGCTTTCTACTCCCATCCCGAGCCAGAGTCTCAGAAACCCAGCAATAGTTCCACCCATCCTCCCAGCTCACTGGGAATTGGCATCGCCTTGTTAGCAGTGAGTTTGGAGCCAACGTTCAAAGACCCCCAATTAATAACATTTTGTTATATTCTCTTTTCTTTGTTTCCACTTGATTATTTTCAGTGGAATTTTAGTCTCTTTCTCTATAGACTTTGCACACCCACACACAAATAAATGATTCCGTATGCTACTTTTCATTTGCACTAAACGTTGAACCGAATTCTCAAAGAGAAAGCAGAGAGCACAAGTCGACAAGGATTTTAAGTTAGTTTCTCTGAACCTCAGTTTTCTCTTCAGTAAAATGAAAAGGACAAGACCTTTCTAGAAGGACTTGTAAGAATCAAATGAGAGGCATCTGATAAGATTAATCTGTGTTCTCTTCCAACATGTCCACTCAGCTACTGTCTGTCGCTCTTGTCCTCAATCAATGACTCTCTGGTGCCCACCCCTTCCCCTGGCCCCCCTTCCCTCAATCTCTCTCTCCCAGTAACACAATGCCTTTGGGGGTCATGAAGAAGCCCCAAACAGAGAAGTGGTAAGCAGTTGGTAACCACTGGGCAAACCAAAAAGTAGATGGTTTGGATCTACCTGCATTTCTGCAAGAGGAAACCCCAGTCCTTGGCTCCCTTCAAGACTACAGCCTAGGACACCCTCCAGGGCGGTTCGACTCTGCCCTGCAGGGTATCTGGTCACCTTCCAACCACAAGGGCATTGAGAGCGCTCAGAGTAAGAAATAGCATAAACACAGTGTCTCCTCTCTGCTGTCGTCTTCCACCATCTGTTTCCTATACTATTTAATTTAAAAAAAAACAAAAAAACGTCTTAACGAAGGCTCCACATAGCAAACTTCTCTGACCCTGTGAGTTTCCAAGGCTGATTGTTTTAGGACAGTAGAAAACCCCCTGGCCTTTCTCCAGTGGGGCTCTCTGGCCGAGAAGGTTTCGAACTGCTGACCCTGCAGATCACAGCCCAAGAGTAACCGCTATGCCACCAGGCTTCTCGCGGATCTCTGTGGGTGGGAATGGACTCCATGGCCAGGAGTTTGGGCTTTGAAACACGGATACCTTTGAGGGCACACATGAATGAAGGCCTGATGGTGGACTGTCAGGAAGCACGGTTGGCATTCCGAAACAGAAAGCATCTTGGATTGTATCACTTGGTAACTGCCAGTGCCAGCAGCAGCTGAGAGAGCACTTGCCCAACAGCATACTGACTCACGACAGCCGAGTCTACAATTGACCTTACAAAACAAGCGAATGAAGCTAAGGTCTTCACCAGGAGGCCTAAGTCCGAGGTTTCTCCACTTTCCTGAACTGGTTTTCACAGTGCTTTTTCAGGTCCAGCTCCCATTGTTAAGGGGTGATTGTTTGGGGTGTTCTGATTATCTGGCTTGAACTAGATTCTTAGTAGTTTAAAAGAGTTCTAGACTGGATTTAAAATGTGTCACTTACCACACAGGTAGTGACGTATTTCTGTCATGTTATTTTTATATTAAAATACGGCTTTTTAGTTTTTTATTTGTATCCTGTAAAAGGAAATTTTTAAGCATGTCCCATGAGTTGATGGAGTGAAAATCCCCTGCCACTCCCTGCTTGGCATCTCTTAGCTTAAATAAAAATGCATTGTTTATTCCCAATTTCACAGCTGCAGCTTTGAACCATAACTTCACCAGTTATGAGTAATGATATGTCCAGTATTTGATTATTGCTACAGGTTTCTCAGTCTGGCCACACACACATATGATACTTAAAAATTAGCTACACTGGAAAAACTCCTTGATTCTATTGATTGGGCTGATGATTATAGAACTCTTCTTAAGATAATGGAATGATTAATATGCATGACACATGGAATACATGCCAATAAAACTATTTTTTCTAAAGCACAAAGATGAGAATGTAACGAGGCAAGGAAAATTAATGGACACAAAGCAACAGAACAGAAATAAAAAATTTCACAAATTAGTGGGGAGGGGAATAAAAAGAAATACTACTTGATACTTTTTTATATACCTTATGCTGCCTCTCACGAATTCTTCAAACTGAAAACAGATATCCCAAGTAACAGATACATGAACACGGGGCCATAACTTCATTTCTTTCTGTTTATGAATTGAGGGAAGGGTAAAAACTATAAAGTTACACTGGATTATCGATGACAAAAATTTTTCTAATATCTTCCACAATTAAAGCGCTTAGCATTGCTCAGATGTGGAGACTACAGGAGTATATCAGGAAAATATCTTCACCTTCAAGAAACTCAGTGGTGGACATGTTCACAGATAACCCTGAGCAGCACGTTATGTTTTACGCTCGAGGCTGCAGCGGCATGGAAGAAAGAGAGGCTGAAGCCATATGAGGGAGGATGGAGGAAGACCCTATAGGATCCATGAGGTTTGAGTTGGGCTTTAGACATGGGCAGAACGTCTAAAAACAGCAAAAGGGAGACAGAGAAAAGGAAAATGTAGGGTATTTTAGAGGAACAGTGAAGTAGGGCAGAGGTAACTGGACCTGTACTGGTCTAGGATTGTTGGAGTGGAAGTAAGAACATTGTCCAGTGAGTGGTCTCTCAACCAAATTGTGGTTTTACTACTCCTGACTTCATAGTCCTGTCATCTGCCCCCCCACCTCCTACTCTTATTCATAACTCATTCATTCATAGTAACCCGCTAGGACAGGGTAGAACTGCCCCTTGTGAGTTTCTGAGACGAACTCTTATGGGAGTAGAAAGCCCCATCTTTCTAACATGGAGTGACTGCTGGTTTCAAACCACTGACCTTATGGTTAGCAGCCCAATGCGTAACCACCACACCACCAGGGCTCCTCTACTCTCATCCATACATCTGGTTCAAACAACCACCTATAGCCCTTTGCATCTCCAGTATGCGGCTCCAGCAAAGATCTCTCTTGACTCACACATGCCTTTTGGACCTCATGTAAACCTTACCTGTCCAAAGGTGAGAGCATTCTCTCCCCTCCGAACTCTCTCCCTCCTCATTGATTTCCTTTCTTAGAATTCCAGGCCAGATAACCAGCAATCCTTCTAAATATCTTTCTTGCATAAGTCCTCAAGTCTAAGCACTCGTCAAGTCCCAGTGATCTGAGTTCCTCCCTTGCATATCCTACCTAGTTCTCCTCTCATGCTTCCACGGTCCTGGGGTCACCTCTTCCCACTTGCTTAATTTCAGCAGGCATTCCACTTCCATCCAATTCATTCTGAACGTCGCTCAGGGACCTCTGTGATTAAAATGATGTGATAGCTCACCAAGGCCCAGGGTTTAAACTCCTTAGCATCACAAATGAGCTCATATCTGCTTCCCATCTTTTCAGTTTCATCTCTTGTGGCTTTTTGAACTCGCGCATCATGCTCAGATACTGACATATCTGTTGTTCTCGAAGCATGCTATGTTCTTTCATGTGGATCACCCTTCAGACAAACTCCCAATTATCTTTCAAGTCTCAGATCTAATGTGCCTCCACCCAGTGCCATGCCCTGCATTTTCAGGCCGACTTCTATAGTGGCCTGCCTAGCGACTGACTGAACATGCTAGATGCTCTGCCCATGTCTCCGCAGTGCTTTGTATTTACTTGTGGCTTAGTCATCCTTCTGGAGCTTATTTGCGAGCTTGCTTTCTCACTCACACTAACGTGCTTGACAGGGAGGCTGGGTACATATACCCCGTGCCCTTAGAAGTGCGATGTGGTAGGCGCCACAAAATGCGTACACGAGTATATAGTGGTATGTGGCCGCCATGTACAGACTTGGTTGTTAGCATTTCTAACTTAGTGTTCAGTGACATGGCATGGGCTACTTAAAATTGACCATGGGTGAAATCCTTACACCACAGCAATTTATAAATACTGCAATCCAGAACTCCTTCCTCATTTCAGAGTCAATTGCATGCATGTCCAATACTGGTTTGCTCCTCTTACTCTAAGAAATGATCACTTCTTTCTGCCACACCCTTCTCTTTTGTCTTTTATTGGATTCCTCTTCAGTTCTACAGTGGCCAAGCATAATGGTTAAGATATAACTTTATAGGAAAGCGTCTCCCTTCCAAACAATGAATCTTGGAAATTCCTCCACAAGGAGCACTGTGTTAGAAAGAATGCACAAGGAGGCAGAGAGATTCCAATAGAGGAAAGAAGAAGAATATTTCAGGCTGATAGGGATGAGAAGGAGAGCCTCTAAGCACCCTTCTGTGGCCAATTTGCCTCAAGCAACTTGCGCCTCATCTTATTGTAAAAGAAACACATTCAGTCTCCTGAGCTGGGCTTTCAAAGACCTCTAAAGTCTGACCCTTTATTACTTTTCTGGCTGTTTTTCTCCACTCTTAGTTCAATAAACATTTATTGAGCACCAATTACATGCCAGGTGGTGTCCTGACAGCCAACAATAGTAACTACCTTGTTGGAACTTCCCCCACAATAGGAAAGATAGACACTGAACAGAGATCAGAAAATACATGATTAAACTCTATAGTTCACAGAAGCAGCAACAAGAAATTAATGATTACTGTTTCTAAACTGGTATTGCAAACAGAGTAGGCATTCTGGAGGTCAATATGAAAACCAAGAAGACTGTCAAACCAACAGAAGCCACCATTTGTAACCAAGCTGAGCCCAGACAAAACCATGGAAGGCCCATTGTACCATTGTATCTGACGGTGGCTGAAATGAATTCGAAGGCACTCAGAAGCCACTGTAGGCTTTTGACCGGCATAGTGACAAATAGAATTTGCCTCTTGGGAACTATAAAAGTGTATTAAGGAGCGAATACAAAACTGGGGAGAGAAAATGCAACTTTTACAGCAATCTAGGCACAAAGGAAGGCAAGCTTGAATTTGGGCTGGTTGTGAAAGGGCATTGAATAAAGAAGGTTATGCACATGAGTTACGGTGCTAGGGAATACCATGGAAAGGACCATAAAGTGCCACAAGAACATACAGATCTGTCATGGAAGAAGTACAACTAGAAAGCTCCTTAGACTTGAAGATGGCAAGATTTTATCTCATGTACTTTAGACATATTATCGTGTTATCAGGAGAGACTGGTCACTGGAAAAGTACACCATGCTTGGTAAAATAGAAGGGCATGATAAAGAAGGGACCCTTGGTGAAATGGATTGACACAGTGGCCCAAGCATGCTAGGGGTTGAAAGGATGGCATAGGACCAGGCAGTGTTTTGTTCCATTGTATGTAGAGTCACACTATGAGTCAGAACCAAACTGAATAGCACCCAGAACAGAAGGAGTCTTTGTGGCATAGTTGGTTACAAGTTGGACTGCGAACAGCCAAGTCAGTAGTTCAAACCAGCTCAATGGGAGAAGGATGGAGCTTTCTATTCCTGGAAAGATTCAGACTTAGAAAATCTCGGGGGGTGGGGGGGTTCTACTCTATTCCTGTAAGTCACTATGAGTCAGAATTGACTGGATGACAGTGAGTTTGGGTTTTTTTTCTTCTTGTTTTTAGTTTCACAAAACAACAACAAAAAGAATGCAGGTGAGAAAGACTTAGCACCTGATTTGGCAGATAAGAAGACAGTTTTCAAAAGGGATCCGCAGATTCATAGGTAGGATAAGTGTTCAGGTGATGGTGGTATTGAAAATGAGAAGGAATTCAAAGAAAGGAGGGTCTTGCCTACATGTATTGTTTTTCTCTGCAGTTAGACCTGTGGAGCTCATTCACTCCTTCAGGCTTTGCTCATGCAGTCCCTTCCCACTTGCAATCCTTGCCCTCCCTCCTCTTGGCACTTCCTCTTCTTGGCACTTCCAGATCTTTCCACCATAATCGGCCATGTAGCTTGGGCTCTGGCGAGATCAAGAAGACCATCTACTGAATTTATACTGGAAGGCAGGAGCACTGGCATCATAAAGCTATAAATTCAAATCCAGTTTATATCTTTTTTATCTTGGTAACTTTAGATATATGATTTTTACGCTACTTTTCATCTTTGTAACTTTGGCTATATTAATGTTTTAGTTCTTGGTACGTCATCTGTGTATATATAAAATGAAATTCTAATAGTATCCAATCCTAGGGTTTCTGTGAGGAAATGCTTGGTAATGGATAATTTTTACTCATAGCCTCATTTCTGCCTTCACATTTTGTATTGTAGGATAGGCTAATATCCTTGTTTCACTGAACTGTTTAAAAGGCTTTTAAATAAAGCCTTAATTCTTCATTACCCTCTTCCTATTTATCCCCTGGAATACTACCAAGTAATCTTCTCCAAAATGAACATTAGATCATCTCCTTGGTCTACCCCAGAAGCTTCCATCTCCCCTTCTTACAGGTTTCAGTCTGTCGGGTGTAACTGGCCACACGCTATCATCATCCTTCCTGCCCTTTGTGTATCCTGCCCTCGGCCTAAGCGCGCTTCTTACCTGGACTTCCAATTTCCCAGCCACCCTCCCATAGCTCACCCCTCAGAGCAAGCTTGCCTGACCTCCACTGTCTGGGGTTCATGTTTCTTCCTCCCTCTATATCATTTTCTTTTTCATCTATCCAACATCCCATTGCTGTAATATTTCTTTCCAATGTCTGATAGCCCTGCTAGATTATATATTACACAATGGCAGGGACATTGTTCTAGTCATTCTTTTGTCCCTGTTCTTATGTGATGCTAGGGACATATTAATGAATTTTAAACGAATACATGCTCAGTATAAAAGATAAAATGGAAAAGTCAAATATGATTTTTTAGGAGCCTCAAAATGGTAGAGTTGTTGAAAGATATGCTGATAGGGAGATGTTTTAGATATGGTTCAGTTTAAAACCAAGCTGTTTAATTGGTACAGACTTTCCATTTGGGGTGATGAAAAACATTCTGGAATGAGATAAAGACAGCAGTCACACAACACGGGGCAGGGATGAAATGGCCCTGAATTATTCTGGAAAAGGATCGCACTAGTAAGTTTTATGTACTGTGTGTATTACCACAGAAATGAAAAACAAGAAGCTGTATTTAGGAATTGGAAATGTATCCCATTAAAAGTGAATAGTATAATATTAGAAGACATGGCATGCCTACCACTGACCTTCAGAGGCTTTCACGGGATGGGATTATTATAAACCTTAACAAAAAATAAATTACAAGGCCCATTTCTTGGAAGTATGAACCAAGGATCCATTTTAGGAAAACAAAGAAGAAAAATTGAGCTGAAGAGAGAATAATGAGTTACAATTAAAAATTCATAATCAGTGGATTTATTTAAAGCTAAGAAGTCATGATCTCAGCACGAGAGTCACCCACAGCTCTGATGCTGCTTAGGAAGCAGATGAGAACCGGGATAAATGCAAAATTACAAATGAAATTAACTGTGGACATTAAATAGGGCCAAGTATGAGTACCTATGCATACAAACTGGGATCAATAGTGTCCAATACCCAATAGACATACTTAGCTGAAATAAAAATACTGCAGCTTTTCTAAACACTGGCGACTTTGCGCTAACCCCTCCGCTAGATTGGCCTGGAGGTAATTGTTGTATAGTAGCTGCAAACAAGTAAAATGCCCTGTGGCTCTCCACTCTGGCTCTGTTGCTTGCGCTTGGAGGGATTTACAGCTATGGGAGAGGTCAGTATATTTTCTGCAGGCAGTAGCTCTTCCTGTAGCAAATCAGGAAGTGACTCCGGGAGAGGAGGCACCACTGGAGAGAGAGAGAGGGCAAAGGCAGGCACCCAATGGATTTCCAAGATGATTTGTAAAGTCACGGGCTCCAGCCTCTGCCAATGTGCAGGATACCACCTTGCCATGTTCTCTCTGGAAGAATCCTCGTTTTGTGACTGATGCTTCTTGTCGAATATCTGAAGGCTTGTTCTTCCAGAAGAATTGGATGGTGGCTAAAATTGAGTGGGGGTGGTGGCGAACAGCAGCAAGCATTTACATATCTTCGCCACCAGTAAAGACAGGATAGGTTCAGATTTGGGGTGAATTTATGGGAGAAATGTTTCACTGGGGGAACATAAAATGCTAGGGTGGCCCTCTAGAAATTTCTCTTTTAAATCAATCAGACATCTTTTTGAAAGAGTTCAGAGTAATCAGTCAATCGTTTTTGTAAATCAGCTGTAGCGTACAGTGAAGCCCTATCCTGGACTTAAAGATAGCCTAGATAAAGAGCTATAATTCCTTCCACTGAATTAGTAAAGTGAGAAAATAGTGAGATTGAGGAAAAGATTATATAAGAGGGATTCCAAAAGTTTATGGAAATGTTTCATTATTATGTGTGATTTTATTATTATTTTAAAATGATTTATCAATTTTGAATTATCAGTCCTTTTTGATCATGACCTTTTTGAAGCCTCCTGGTATATACAGGGTTCTACGAGTTGGCATCAACTGAATGGTAGTGAATTGGTTTTTTTGGTTTGGAGTACATGTTTAAGATAGATTTATATCAACTCACCCACACTTATTTAAAACCTGTACAACATTCGTGTGTTAGACACTAGAAAACAAAACGAACAAGACAGTGTCCCTAGTCAAAGAAGTTTAGTCTTTCAGGGAAAACTGATAAGCCACTGGTAATTAAGGTTATAAAGGAATGTGCTGTCAGAGCAAAAAACCACAGATTCACATGCTTTTTTATCTCTGACCCAGGTGACCTGGGGAGAAATGAGTAACAGAAAGACTTTCTGGAAAAGATGTTTCCTAAATTAAACCTTGAATTGTATAGGGTAAAAGGGAAGTTGAATTGGTTCAGGCAGTGAAGGTCAGAGTTTCAGAATAACAAGATCCGTCCAGGGAAATGTGAGTAGATGATGATTAAAATGAACTCAAACTAACTACCGTCAAGCAGAAAGCCTCGTCTTTCTCCCATGGAGCAGCTGGCTGACTTGAACCACTGGTCTTGTAGTTTGCAATCCCTCATTTAAGCCACTGAACCACTAGTACTCCCATGATGATTATTATAGCAGGCAACAAAATGATGAACTGTGAGAGGTAGGATGTAACCAAAAGATAGTCTTCATCTAGCTTGTAGAGGGACTAGGACATTCCCCCACCCCCACACAAAAAAGATTTATTGGCCTGAAATTCACATATCATACAGATCAGTGGTTCAGACACAGCAAGAATAGTTGAGCAATGACCGCAATCAGTTTTTGAACATTTTCTTCATTCTTGTACTCATCGTTGTTAGTTCCCCATCCCCCACCATCCCCACCTCCTCCAAAAAATGGTTCCTGCCATACCCACAAGGAACCATTAATCCAGACACCATCGCTAAAGAGATACCTATCTTGGAGTTCATATACAGAAAAGCATTAAAACAAAAATATTAACAACCGTAACAAAGTAAAACAGAAAGAAACCTCAATGGAAAGAAAGCAGAAAATATTAAAAACCAGAACAAGTTTAATCACATCTAAATGTGATCTAATTACATCTGCAATGATCCATTTCCAATGCAGGCTGCACGATAGCAAAGTTATTCTCATCCTTGGGGAGAGTGGATTTACAAAGGACTCAATCCATGTGCATTTCTCCTTTTTAAATGAAACAACTGTAAGCCCAAAAGGAAGATTAAATGATATGATATTACACTTAACGACATCGGCCATAATTGACTTTACAATGCTCTCTGAAAGATCACAGGGCAATTCACATCCCTCAGCTATGACCAGAGAAGATTCACCAGAAGCTTAATCCAGTTGGACACTGTTGTAAAGCGTACTGGTTTGATAAGTCGCTGGACGATTATAAGGAGAGAAGTAATCCAATGTATGTTTGAGGACGATTACTCAGTCTACAATTGTGTAGGCCAAGAGTTGGACCAAGACCAGCACTAAAGATGCTACAGCCAGATGGGCAAAATAATCTGCAAGGTCTGTAAAGAATTCGTGCTAAAATACAGCAGTGGGGATTGCATAAGAAATTAGTAAATGTCGTGTAGAAGCCATCCTTCAAGTGACTAGATGGACAGAAAGCAAAGAGAGGATCCAAATGACTCACTTGAACCATTATTGAGAATGTGGTTTGACAGTTGAAAGCCTGCATTCTGAAATATGACATCACACAATGAGATTCAGCTGGTTACGATATGACCTAGCAAGTTAATTTATAATTTCGAGTCTCCGTTTATGTATCGGTAAAAGGAATGATACTAATAGTACCTATTTCACAAAGTAGTTATTAGTATTTGATGCAAAAAAATTCACATAAAATACTTCCCATCGTGCCTAAAAACAGGAAATAACATATGTTAGCTGTTATGATTAATGTTGATATTAATGTCGCACCCTAGTGGCACAACAATTAAGACCTCATCTTCTAACTAAAAGGTTGGTGGTTCAAACCCACTGAATGACTGCAGGAAAACTACCTGATATTCTGCTCCCATAAAGATTTTAGCCTAGAAAACTATGAGACAGTTCTACACTACCCCCATGGGATTGCTGGGAGTCAAAATGAGCTCAATGGCCCCTAGCAACAGCGGCACTGTTAGTTTTACTCCGGTAGCATTGATCACCTATGTGAGGACTCAGAGTGCAAGACCTGATCCCAGCGGCTGAGGATCTTAAAAGGGCTTTGAGATAAGGTGCTGGACTACAGACTGAAGGGTGGTAGCTGAAACCTACCAACAGAAGGTGAGACTCTCTGCTCCATAAAGAGTTACAATCTCTGGCTGGGGTTTTGTTTTGTTTCTTGAGGCTGGTTAGTTCTGTTCTGCTCATGTTGTTTGGGAATGTCTATAAAATATAAGCACATGGTCAGATATAAAGACGGATGGATGGTTGAAAACACTAGAGAGGAGGGGATCTCTGGAAAGAAATTTTTTAGAATTCTGAAAGAAGCCTAGAGTAGCTAGTCATTGTAGAAGATAAAGATGCAGGAAAGGAGAGGCTCAGATTTAAATCAGCAGCTTACTGCCCTCGAGTGGATTGTATATAACTCCTCGTGATCGCATGTGACAGAGGGGAAGTGTCCCTGTGCATTCCTGGCTGTTGAAAGCCTCGGTTGGCAGTTAGCAGCCCCATACACAACCCCCTACACCATCAAAGAGTAGAGCTCTAGGTACCCAAAGAGAAGAGTCTTCGAAGAGGTCAGTAGAGATAAAAACACCCACAAAGGAGTGCATTAGTAACTTGTGAGAATGTTGATTCCATAACACTTTGTGAAAATAAACGAGATTTCCTGGGATAATGAATGACTGGATGGGAAAACGAGAAAACTAAATGAGACAATAAAAGCAGAAAAATGTTCTTAGCAAGCTTGATTATGAGATAGAACAGTAGCAAGAAAGCAGGGTGGGCTTGTCTTATTGTGCTTATTGATATCGAATAAATCTGAGAGTGTTTACAAAGTGACGGGAAAGAGTTAAAATAGTGGGAGGAATGATTGGTGGATTCAATCAAGCCTCATTGACAGATTGAGGTCCCTGAGGCAGCCAAAGGGATACAATAGGAAATGTCCACAAAGTAATTAGCACCTTTTTCTGTCCCTGTCAGCATCCAATTCATTGACTCCTCCACCACCTCTAACATGGCCTCTGTCACATAAAAGTGTTCGATAAATGTTTGTCAAATAAATGAACTAATGAGTGAATAAAAGAAGGAGTGAAAGAGATAAAAGAGGAAGGCTAAAATGGCCTGGTTGTAGATACTTTTTAGGCTATGCGGTAGGAGATGCCGGGTTCTTATAAGCTGACCTCTATTTTCTGAATGAAGTAGTCGAAAAATGACTGATACTGATGAGGGATCTCGCAGCAGCAGGGGGCATAGACAGCAGGGGCGGGGGCATGGCAGTTTCTCATGAGCATAGGAGAGGGAGATGACAGGTAGAGTTAATAGCATCCTGTCCCACTCATCATAAGAATAAACTGTATGATGGCAAGTCATAGATCATATTAATTTCACAGTGGGATCTTTACACTTTGGAGAGAGTCTGTCCCTAGATGAATTCCAAATAAAATATCTTACTCAAGCTATTGAAGAGAATCTACTCCTGAAGCTCTTTTTGGGTGGCGTCATTTTCAAATGAGATGTGTTCATTGACCCAAACTAGCAGGCACTTATTGCCCTTGAAGTTGAAAGTGAAGACAATCTTCAACCAGTGCAATGTCACATTTAGCACTTAGTTTCCCTTTCCCAGGCAAAGAACTAAGATAAAGGGCTAAACCAAAACTCAAGAAACTAAACTACTGCCATCAAGGTCTATACTGACTCGTATCAACCCTATAGAACAGGGTAGAACTGCTTCTGTGGGTTTCCCAGACTATAACTCTTTTCAGGTGTAGAAAACTACATCTTTCTCCCAAGGAGTGGCTGGTAGATTTTGAACCGCTAACCTTGAGGATACCAGCCCAACCTATAACCACTACGCCACCAGGGCTCCTTACAAGGCCAAAGATCTGTGATAAAGATTGAATTTGATAACTTGCCATGGGGCAGGGATTCTTCAAACTCACTGCCACAGAGTCAATTATGGCTCAAAACAACCCAAATTCTGACCCATTGAGACCCTGTTTGACAGGGTGTGGATGTTTCTAAGACTATAACTCTATCAGGGAGCGGCTGGCTGTTTCAAACCGCCTACCTTGGGGCTAGTAGCCTAACTAATGTGTAACTCCTACACCACCAGAGCTCTATTTGCCTGCATTGGAAGCCAAGTGTTTCAGTCACTCCCACCCCCCTTATTCAGAAAGACTGAGAGGGTCCCCTCCTGGGCAGTCACTCCTGCGTCACAACCCTGAGGCAGGTTCCTTTGTTCACATCTCCAGCAATGTGTCCTGAAGTCTCAGTCCATTCTTGTTCCCCTCAAATGACTTGGCTCCCTGTGCTTTCTCTCTGAAGGTTGCTTTTAAAGGAAAGAAATGCAGGAGCCATCAGTCCTGTGACAAAGTGACCCTTCACTTTGCACTGTTCCTCACGTTGCTACGGACTTTCCCTCCAGGGAAGAGTCCATCATGAGGCACAAACACTCAGTGAAATCAACACAGGTAAGGGTGCTCGGCCCTGCTCACTCATCAGCAAGGATATTGGGTTCTGTGCCTCATAAATACTAATGGCAAAAGGCAGGGAGGCTGCACATAATAACAGTAATAACAGTCTATCAGCACACCGCTCTTAACACCATACAATGCAGGATGTTTGTTTATTCCCGAGGGGTGCTCTCTCGACTCAAGGAGTCTGTGCCAGCCACTCAAGATCCAATGCAGACCCAGAATTCAGACAGGTGGAAAACCAGTATTGACCATGACTCTTAAGCTAATTACTAGCAACCTCTGCTGCAGTGCCTCCCTGCCTCCTCCTACTGCCTCAGGATAATTAATCAAGCGAGGCTTCCTATCATCATCTTAAGCATGCTTCCAAATAGGCAGACATCAGGGCACAGAAAGAGAAAACTCTCTGGAATTTTGGTTTTTGAATCGTGCAGGCTGAGGTGCCAGAAGAAATCATATGCCTTCTCTGTGGTCTGTGAGCTGAGGATCCCTGATGGGTTACATTTGGGGCCACAACCTCACCATCCTCAGTTCAAAACCACCAGCCAATCCATGGGGAAAAAGTGAGGCTTCAGCCTTGGAACGCAGAGGGACGATTCTACTCTGCCCTCGGGGAGGGACCGCTCTGAGTCAGAATTGACAAGATGGCAGTGAGTTTGCTTGTTCAGTTAGCCTGTGTAACACAGCTTATGCACTCAGCAGCTACCTATTCAAACCCACGGGAGAAAAGACCTGGCGAACTGTTTCCCTAAATATCCCAGCCTCTGGGGGAATTGCCTTTCCTGCGGGATGACTCTGAATAGGAATGGACTCAGTGGCACATGAAATGCAAAACCATGCCACTGAGTCATTACTGATCCGCAGAGAGCCCACGTGGCGTGCTGAGGCTGTAATCTTTATAGGAGCAGATGGCAGGTGGTTAGGGATCATTGAGTGGGTTCCAACCCACAGCAACCTTATGTCCAACAGAACAAAACACTCCTGCCCTGCCCGTCCTCACAGTTGTACTGATGCTTGAGCTCATTGTTGTAGCCACCTTCTAGAAAGCCTTGCTCTCATCCACCGCCCCTCCTGTTTACCAAGCATGATGTCCTTCTCCAGAGACTGGTCACTCCTGACAACATGTCCCAAGTACATGAGAAAAGTCTCCCCACCCTTGCCTCTCAGGAGCACTCTGGCCTTACTGCTTCCAAGACAGATTTATTTAGCCATCTATGGTGCTTTCAATATTCTTTGCCACCACCACAATGCAAATGCATCCATTATTCTTTGGTCTTCCTTATTCAGTGTCCAACTTTCACATACATATGAGGTAATTACAAATATGAAGATTTGGGGCAGATGCTCCTTAGTCGTTAAAATAACCTCCATGCTTTTCAATCCTGCATCTAACTTCATCTTTTTTTCTGGTGACTTTGAACGCCAGATGTCTGTCTCTGGGGTTGAACTTAGCAGTCAGACGTTTAACCTACGGTGCCGTAAGGACATTTAGCAGCAGTCAAAAGACAAAATCTTCTGGGTGTGACAGAATAAATGATTCTTTCAATTGGTCATTAAACCACTGGTTAATGGTCATTAAGATACTCTTAGGAGCATGTAAGGAAGCTATTCTATTTATTTCCCAAATCGACAACTTATTGTAAGCACACTGTCAAATAACACTTCTGTCTTCTGAAATGTCACAGAGGAAAGTGATGAGGCTCAGAATTCTCTTTATTCAGTAAGCTCACCTTGCTTTGTCTGCCACACTGAAGCCACACAACTCCAAGAAGTAAGGAAAGAGGTGACGTGCTTAGTAACACCTAAAAATATAAAGAATGTGTTGAAAAACACAGATAACATCAAAAAGGCAACTTAAAACCTAGTGGTTAGCAGGAATAAAACTCACAAAAGCATTTTTCCCTAAAGGGAAATATAAATGCTGCATTTAGAAATAAGGCTTCTTGATCAATTGGGATACAGTCATGTTGAGAGAAATACTATTACCTTTGTAATGAGTAGCCACTTTCTCCTCTTCTCGCTAGCCAATATGTGCATGTAGATCTTAGACAGACTGCTGCCAGATGCCCTGCAGGCAGTTCCAACTCAGAGCCACCCACGTACCACAAGGAAGCACTCTCCCATCCTGCACCATCCTCACAATGTGGCGATGTTCGAGCCTATTGTTGTAACCACGTCATCTGTGTCATCCAGGATCTTCCTCCTTTTTGCCGTCCTTCTACTTTACCCTTCCCTCTCTAGGGACTGGTCTCTCCTGACACCATGTCCAAAGTTTGTGAGAGAAAGTCTCCCTGTGCACATGTACAAAGAACATTCTGGTTGTACTTCTTCAAGACAGACCTCTTTGTTCTTTCAGCGGTCCATGGTCTGTATAGATATATAAATACAGACATCAGCTATGTCTACAGTCATCTTAAGGAGTTGGACATACTGTCTCTTCGCAATGTGTTCCATCAACTTTAGTTCATCCCTAAAGCCCTGAGGAACAGGACCGCTCTTTTCAGTAGCAGAGACATATCCCACTGCCATCTCACTGCAGACTAGAAGCAGTGGGGTTCTCCTACACATACAAATACTGTCATGTACATCTCCCAGACTCGTGGCTGCGGAGTCAAAAACAAACCCAAATCCATTGCCAATGAGTCAATTCCAACTCAGCGTCCTAACATGGGTTTCTGAGACATTGACTCCTTACGGAAGTAGATAGCCTCATCTTTCTCCCAGAAAGCAATTGGTTGGCCCAATGAACTGACCTTTGGGTTAGTAGACCAAAGCTTACCTGGCAGCACCACCCTAGATCGGAGAGTTTCTAAAATTTTACCAAGTGATTATTACAACCCTCCGTAGACCCCTTTCCTCCCAGCTCAGGAATCACCGTTTGAATATTCCACTTTGGATTCCTTGGTTAATATCATGCAGAAAGAATTTATAAGAATATTTCATGATATCACTTGTAATCAAAATCTTTGTGTTTGAAGACTCACATTAGAAAACAGTTCAGTTCAAAGTACATAACATTTGAAGACCATGAGAAAGAAGACAAGTCCCTGGGGGTGGTAAGAGAACACTGCTATTTCCCTGAGGGGTGGCTTTGGTACTCATTATTTGGGTCCGCCCGGTGTCTTTGGTACTCATTATTTGGGTCTGCCCGGTGTCTTTGGCACTCATTATTTGGGTCTGCCCGGTGTCTTTGGTACACATTATTTGGGTCTGCCCGGCATTCCGTTCCATTATGCATGTACATAAGGTCTCTGTGTGTCAGCTCAACTCAATGGCAACTGCCACCAGCGACAGGGTGCCTCTCTTCTGGAAGAGTAGCTGCCAGGACTTTTTAAAGTGAAGTTAACTCATGACTTTCTAAGGTATTGGTAGGGTAATAAGGCTAACCATGATGCTGTTTAGACGAGAGATCTCATTTTAAATCAAAACACACATTTCCCATAGGTTCTGTTTCTTTTTCATAATTCAATGAAGAATTTGGGGTGGGGTGTGTATGTATAAATCACAGTAGTTTGGAATGTCTTTTATGCCATTGTGTATCTTTTTAATGCTCAATTGTTCCAGGAATAGCAAACTACAGCTATGGGCCACGTTTAGCCTCTGCTGATTTTATTTTTAATAAAATTTTGTTGGAAGGCAGCCATGCCCATCCATTTATATTCTGTGGCCGACTTCACACTCCAGGGCAGAGCTGGATAGCTGTGACAGAGACTGCACAGCCTACAAGGGACTACACCTTACTTAGCCCTATGCAGCGAGGTTTGCTGACCACTACATTATTCCTATTACAGGTTTATTTGTGAACATTCCAGGAGGCTTCAAGAAGTTCGTGTGAAAATGAAATGACATGATAACAGATTTTTCTACCAATGCTTTGAAGCCTCTTTGTATTATATATTTGACACAGTGCTGAAGCATAACACGCACTCAAGAGATAAATGATAAATAACGAGTTACTGGATAGGCCTGGACTCCACAACATGACCAACAGGGAAGTTCAGATGTATCCCACTCCTTGCTCACATTAGCATCACTTGCCTTCGTTTGGGTTCTGTCTTCCCAGTAAATGTGCTTTGCTCACTCTCTCGGGCTTCAGCAGACTCTAACATCACAAATTTGTATTCTCTAGATCGAGGGTGGCATACAGTTCAATCGTGTTCTTGGGCTTCCTGAGTGACAGAGAAGCCACAACGACTGAATGTAAAGAGTAGACAGAACAGAGAGAACAGAAGCGGGATGTCTCTTTTGGAATCAAATTCCATCTTCCTTTGGTCGATTTTAACATAGTGTCAGTCAAAATCCAGTAAAGGGAACTGAAATCGGCATAAATCACATTGCAGAAGCATTTACAGAGCCTTACATTTCTTAAGTTCTTTGTAGCAGCTTATCAATTGTTCTTTATTCCTGCACAATAATGAGCCGCCCTCTGGGAATTTTTCTTCTTCATGATTTCAGTCTGATCCACCATGTACATTCTCCTTTTTTCTTTTCTTTCTTTTTTTTTTTTTTTTGCTTTTGAACATTTTTTCCCCAACAGTTTTATTGGCCAGTAACTTACATAACTTCTAGATCAATTATTCAATCATATCAAGAAGAATTGTACAATCACCCCCACACATCAATTTTTTAGAGCATCCCCCCTCCCATGGTTAAATCGCCTCCAAGATGAATTATGTAACAACAATCCATTCTAGTGTTTGCCCCCATCTTCACTTTACTCCCAAGATCCCCTTACCCTCCCCTCCTCACCCCTGTAGTGTTTCCTATATCCCCTTGTATCAGTTATTCACATTATGTATCCACTCCTGTGCTTCATAGTCAGGAGACCCAACAGAAAACGACAAAAACCAAAATCACACTAAGGTGGTAAGGCTAAAAACATACATAATAGAAAATATATACAAATATGTGTAAGAAGAAACAGACACTCCCCACCCCACCCCCCCAAAAAAATAAACATTTAAAAAACCAAAGAAGATTTTCTGCCATGGAACTAATAAGAGATATTTTCACCCAGAACTTATACAAGTCCTGTCTATAGGTTGTTCAGCTGGCCAGGTATCAAGGTCGATCCAGCATAATCAAGATTACAATGGTCTTTGCCTGTTAGGTAGTTTGAGACTCTGGCATGTGGCTAGAGTGTATCTGCCAATGGCCTGGTCTGACTAAGATACTCTGTAGATAGGTTTGGAGTACAACCGTCCCCCAGTTCCTTCAATAAATTGGGAGTTCACAATTTTTGCTATCATGCCTTCCTCCTCACCATATTTGAATTTTGTAATTGTCATCTCTGGATCCCACAAGTTGCTGTGCTTCTCCGTGTGGACTGAGTTGACTCCTTGCTTAAATGCCTGTGTGTTTTAATACCAGCCTTAAGACCCCAGACACTATTCTGATTAATAGCCAGGCACCATCTACTTTCTTCACCACTCTTTGTTGTAGCACCCTTATCTTCAGTGAGCATTTCGTGAAGATGAGTACTGAGCAGGGCCATGGTGTAAGAATTAATTGTTTTTAAGTTAAAATTAGGATTTAGTGTGAGCTCAAAACTCATTCCTGGATCTATGCCTTTTTTTTAATTTGCTGTAATCTGGGACCTAATACATTTGTCGTATCATTCCATAATTCAATCATGTCAAACATAATTGTATAATTTATTCCATAATCATACATGTTTTCCAAAACATACTTTTCCTTCTTGGACTTCTTGACATCAGCTCCCTCTTATCTTCCCCATCCCTCTAAGTCCCCCTCCCCCCACGTGCCTGTTATAGTTTCTTTCCCTGTAGGGTAGGATCAACATCCCTGGCTTTCATTTCCCAAAAAATAAAGAAACAAATAGCACGGGCTTTAAGAGGGTGGGCCCCAATGGCGATGCACCCATGAGAAACACCTAATACAAATGAGCATAAACCGAATGGCCATCACAGGATTGCTGAAATAATACGTGTCTCAATACAGCATACAGGGTGTTGATATACCAAGACCTTGTGGGTTAACCAACCAACAGTACACCGCCCTTGGTACAGCTGTCTTCTACCTCAGGAGCCATGTGTTTTCTGGCTTCAGACCTCCAGTTACAGGTGTGTCTGGGGTAGAGTCAAGTTCACTCAATGGAATTCCTAGTTGGAGTCTCATCAGTGCAGCCACTGGAGCATGACATGCACGGCGAAAATCCAGGACTCAGTGTTCCAGTGTTCTGTAGCATCTGGCCTGGGTTCTCAGGACACCCCCAGAGTCCCTAGGTCAGTTCTGTCCTCTTGCTGCATGCCACTAAAGACGCTCCCTACCTAGTGATCCCAAGAACATCCTCAGACTCTCCAACCCCTAGGTGGCAGTCAGCCCTCCCTCCCGTCCCCCCAACAGACATGCACCTATGTTCACCCTGACTTGACCATTCCCTCTCCCCCCTATTGCACTGCCCCTCTCATCAGTAAACCTCATCCCTCTGATAGGGCCATTTCCCTCTCCAGGGGACTTCACCCCAGATCCACAGGGCTATCACTCAGCAGACCGCATCCCACACACCTACCCCACCCCACCGCTGCCCCTCTACCCGAACCATCTGATCCCGGCTGTCCAGAGGTGCCCTCCGGCCCAGTGGCCAACACTATGCTTACTTTAGAGGACACTGTGTAGTTCGTTGGCACAGGTTGGGCTCTTTACCAGGCTGTCTGGTCTCCCACCAGAAGACTGGATGCCCTGCTAGCTGGAGCTTATGCTGATTTTGCTGCTTGTTCCTCCCGCAGTGGATACATATGGTATTTGTCTTTTTGTGTTTGTGTAACTCTCTTAGCATGTCTTCCAGATCCCTTCATGCATTGAGGTGGTTCGTGATTTCATTGCTGTTTTTAGGGATGTGTAGTATTCCATTGTGTGTCTGTACCAGAGGGAACCACTGTGTGTCTGCTATTGATGGGAATTTAGGCTGTTTCCAGGTTCTTGAGAAGGAATTTTGGCTTTTTTTTTTTTAGTTTTTAATTTCAAGCATTATTTTATGCCAAGCACTGTTTTAGACCTGGAGAGGAAATTTGAAGTGCACATTCCTGGTACCAACTTCTCACATAAAAGAGAAGAAACCAGATGCAAAATACTAAGCGCATTTCTGCCGAGGGCTGCAAGTGGCTACGGGCCACAGGGAATGCCAAGGAGAGATCAGACATCAAATATCACCAGTGAATGATTCATTCATGCATGGCAGGCCCTCTCTAGAAGGATGTCCCTGGCAGGGTAGGATGTTGACTTCAAGTGCCACCAAGCAGGCTTTGACTCAGCAGCCCCTGGGTGCAACATTGCCCAGGCCTGTGCCATCCTCACAATCAGCACTCTGCTTGAGCCCATGTTGAAGCCACTGCGTCAGTCCATGTTGTATGAGGGTCTTCCTATTTGACCTTCCACTGTCCTTGCATGCTGTCCTTTTTCCAGGGACTGGTCTTTCCTGAGAACATGTCCAAAGTATGTGAGGATCTAAGAATCATTCTGGCTCTACATCCTCCAGGACAGATTTGTTTGTTCTCCTGGAAGCCTGTGGTCCTTTCGATATTCTTCCTCGACACTAGAATTCCAATTTAAATCCATCACTTCTTTGGTCTTCTGTTTTCACTGTCCAGCTCTCGAGTGCGTGTGAGAAAATGGAGAAGACCGTGGGCTGGGTCAGGTGCACCTCAGTCTGACAAGTAGCATCTTGACGTGGGTCAGGGCTTTTGTCTAGATATGCTGGCTTTTCTGGATCTGTCTGTCGTTCCTTCGTCGGTAAGACATAGAAGCTATCTAACTCAAAGTGTTATGAAGATTAAATAACGCAGCAAAGCGCCTGGTGCCATTTGAACAATAGTAAGTGTTCAATAAAGTATTGGTATTCTTAGTGTACTACTATGAAAGCCTGTAAGTGCAAAGAAATTCCATTCAATCTGTTAGGTTAATAACATGATGACAAAGCCAATGGTCCCTTCCAACACCGCAGATTTGAAGATGGGGTAAAGGTTCGTCGCAGAGTCTCATATTAGGAAAGTACAGCGCATTCTATGAAGTGTTCTGAAGTTCTCCTTGCAATTGATTCTGGTACTTTTTGGTCCATGTAGTCAAAGCAAGCATGAGAAAGCTTTGAGTGATGAAGCTTTGAGTGGAAGCCAGGTCGTTTAGCACACCAGCGAGTGGAAAGCAGGGGGAAAGGTCTGTGTTATGAGCTGCCCAAGGAAAGAGACGCACCTCCCCCACTTTGGTTGTCTCTCTCAGTTCTTCTAGGCCAGCCAGACAAGGAGCCCTGTAACTCAGATGGGCCCGAGCATGGAACACGCTGTCTCTCTGGGAGGAGGCACGGGTGGAGGAGGAACTGGCTGCCTCCCAGGCACTCAGAGCCCCACGAGGAGGGACTTTGTCTAAGACCTTTTGGGAGGCAAGGAAATGAAACACTCACAATGAACTTGGCAGCTCGAAGAAGGTCACTTCTATTTAGAGATCACCTTCCTGTGCCTCCATCATTCATTCGCATTTACAGTTTTTCAAGTCCTTGACAGCTGAGCAGAGGAAGGAGCAGGTGGTGATCTGTTGGTCTGCACAGCAGACTCTTGTCCTTACTGTCACTGTTATCGGCCATTGAGGTGACTCAGGGTGACCCTGTGAACAAAGGGATCCGACCACTGTGATCCACAAAGTTTTCCTCGGCTGATTATTCAGCAGTAGATCCCCACTTTTCTTCCTCGTCTAGAATTTCCTCAGAAGCCAGCTCAGCGGCAGAGCAACACCCCCACCTCTGAAGACAGATAAAGGATGGTTGCACTTACAGTGCATTGTGGGAGAATCAAACACAAGTCTCTGCATAAGAAGCAAGGACTGAATCACTGAATTGTATCCCTGAGTCACCACTTAGCGGAGAATCGCAGGGACCAGACACGGTTGGGAAGTATCTCCCTCAGAGAGAATGGAGCGCTTCAGAGAAGCATTACCACGAACAGCTGCTCACTCCCAATCCGAAGTCCCATTCAGAATGTTCAGGTCCCAGATCCAGGAGAAGTAGCCGGACCCCAGAGAACAGAGGTGAGGACTGTAAAGCCAATGGTTAGGAGGGCAGCCTTTTCAGGGTGCTTAGTCATTTGCCAGTCGTTCACCTGGAAGACAGAAAATGTCGGAAAAGGCTAAAGAGCAAGCTTAGCCCGCAGCAGATGAGCGGTAGCATTATTCCAGCGTGGCTCCTGAAAGAATGCAGGACATTTTATTTTCTAAACGGCTGTGTTATTGAAACTGGAATCCCAGTGCTGCCAGCTGAGTTTTTCCCTTCCCAGCGTGTTTCCAAATATCTGCCTCCTGTGAACGAGAAAACATCCAAGCAACACGAGGGGAGGCAGCCTTCCTCCATGACAATGATCCAGCTCTGGAATCAATACGGAAACCTCCGAGTCACAAGACTTACTAGGATTCGGGAAAGTTTTGCATCTAACCCTCCAGTGTAGTTGGAAATCTTACCTAGCACGCAGCTGTTCTTCACCCTTAGCAGAAGGGTCCTACCGTGAACATGGAAACCTACATCCCGTCGACTCTCCGTGAAACCGTGTGAACGGAAACCTCCTCCTTAGCTGCTCCCTGCACAAACCCCAGGGCAGAGTCCGTGCCCGGCTCCCTGCTCCCCCAAAACTAAACACTCAAAGCCCACTGACAGTGAGTGGATTCTGACTCCGTGACAGAGCACATCTTCTCAGGGTCTCTGAGACTGTACATCTGGGCCGGAGCAGACAGGCTTGTCTTTCCCCGGTGGAGCAACTGGTAGGTTTACATGGCAAGTCATTCAGTGAGCAGGCAAATACTGAACCCACTGAAAAAAAACTATTTCCAACCATTAAGCCCAGGTTTTCTTTTTCAGTTTTTCAAAATCCAGGAATAGGGATTTCCTTTCATCAACTACAAGGTTCTATAATAAAGCAAAAAAAAAGACGTTCAAGTTGAACGCACCCGTCCTTCAAGTGTGGCTGTCTTAGGGGGAAAATTAGGCTTCTAATCACAGAGCCTCTCTTCTCCTGAGCAATTGACATGTAACTTAGCCGAGCCCTTGGCACTGCTCAAAGTTCCTTCACTCCAAGTTCCAACTATTCACATGTTTACTACTCTAATTTGCACTTGAACACGCAAAGCTTCCTGGAGTCAGCCACACTAGCCTTGCATGCATAGCTCTGTGCAGAGTCCTCTGAAGCTTAGTGACTCCCTTATGAACTCAGCTGTAGGGGACAGACCAGACCGGTGTTTGAAGCCCCCAGTGACTCCACAGGGGAAAAGATTACAGACATCAAAAGGCACTGGGGCATTTCTGCTCCGTCCCATGGAGTTGCTGCGAGTCAGAATCAACTTGATGGTAGACCAGCAGCTGCAACTCTTACTGCTGGTCCCTGCGTGGTGCCCATGGTTTGAGTTTGACCACTACCCCGAAGATGGGTGGGTTATACCCACCAGGGGAGGTCCTGGAAAAAAGACCCAGTCATCTATTTCCATAAAAATTCCTCTGGGGAATCATTCTACTTTGTAACAATGGAGTCACTGTGAGTTGGAATCAGCTCGAAGGCAATGGTTTTGGGGTTTTTGGTTTTAGTACTTTTAGGAAAGAACTCGGCGGTGGAGTGGTTACCTGTGGTGCTGCTACCTGCAAGATCGGCAGCTGAAAACAAGCAACTGCTCCTGGGGGAGAGAGGAGGCTTTCCCAGTAGAGTTACCGTCTCAGAAATCACAGAGGCAGTTCTACCCTGGCCTACAGAGTCGCCATGTGTCCATGGACTTGACCGCAGTGAGCTGGAGTAAACTCTCCGGGGAAGGATCCCATTGTAGGCCACACAGTCATATGCTGGCCTGTCACTCCAACTGCTACCTTCCCAAAGCAGTGTGAGCGCAGACTCTGCCAGCCATGCAGTACCCCACTGCGAGTTAGACCGGTAGTCCAATGCTCTGTCTCCCAAGTGTCTTCCTCAGGAAACAGCTCTGCTTTCCTTAGCAACCCCAGACATTTTTTTTAAAAGAAAATCATTTTATTGTATAAACCACACTTAGAAATGTATACTCAAAAATATCCTACCTCGCCATTATTTCCCCTATGTCTTTTTTCTTTTCCAACCATTACTAAATACAACCAGTGTTTCTCTGGTGTGGATCTCCACTAATATTTTTAAGGACATTTTAATCAGGTAGAGGCCCCCCCCAAAAAAAACACCCCTGAACGTCTTGCCAGAATGGCTATTCTGAATGGGACATTTAGATTCAGCACTTGACAGATGGAGTCAAGAACTTGTGTGCTAGACTCCCCAGGTAAAATCTGTAGATAATTGATAATGCATAATACAGCACTGTATAATTTCACCACTGTGAATCATCACTCCAATTTTACTCAATTCTATTACCCTTTAACTGACATCAAGTTGATTCCAAGAGCTTTCCAGGCCCCATCATTTAATTTTTAAACCCTACGGGTGATCTCCCTCCATGACACAAGCCACCTCACATTGATTATAACTGTCCTTTTAAAACTGTGTGTCCCATCACTGACCAAGTCAAAACATAGCAGAGCAATCTGCAAGAGGAAATTCCCAGAGCTCCTAATCAGTGCAAAGGCTTGACCCCATTCAGATTTATTTAATTATCAAGTTTATCCTTCAATTGGCTCAGTTACTGTAACAAGATGTAAGGGTCATTGGTCACTTTGCCAAGACCAGCCTGAGAGCAAACTATTCTGAGTTACAGAACACTCTGAGAATATGCAGCCAGGCCAAAGGACATGGACAGAGTCCAAACTCAGAACATATTGCTACCATTTAAGAAAGGCATTAGAATATTAAAGCCTAATGGTTTTTTATTCATTAACAAAGACAAGGTTTCCAGAAGGAAGTATACATTTGAAAATGAAAAAAGTACAGCCAGGAGAAGAATAAGAAGTAGAGATTTTGGCTGATTTACAGAGCCCTAAATTCAAGCACAACTCCATTGTCGTATTTTAACATTGTGAAAAAACAAGTCTTATTTAATAATAACTCAGCTGTGCATAGAACATTTATTATATGGCAGGTACACAGGTAAAGATTCCTCCCAACATTACTTGCAATAAAAGTGTGATAAAATTATTTGTTGCAGATTTATTCTGTCCTTAAAACCACAAAACAGAGCTTTCACATTTTATAATATGAGACCCAGAATTGATAAAGAGTCCATTCAAAGTTTTTCCTAAAAATGTTTACTGTGATGCCCTTGAAATTCCTCATTGGAAAAGCATGAAATTTTCCTCAAGTGCAAGTGATGTGACCATCCCCTCCTGTTGTGAGGCTTTGTCTTTTTAGGGCTCAAGCAGTGCCCAGAAATATACACATTCTGCCACTGAAGGGCAGTTACATGTCTGAACAGACTGTGAACCTTTTATTAAAGAAGGTGTGGTTTTTTTCCTTGAGAATTCCTTTTAAAAAAAACTCTTCAGATTGTTTTTAAGAATATTTCTTTTTTTTTCTTTTTTTTAATTTTATTTTAACAATTTATTGGGGCTGATACAATTCTTTTCACAGTTCATACATATACATACATCAATTGTATAAAGCACATCTGTACAGTCTTTGCCCTAATCATTTTTTTCTCTTTTCTTCTTTTACATTTTATTAGGGACTCAAACAACTCTTACCACAATCCATACATATACATACATCAATTGTATAAAGCACATCCATACATTCCCTGCCCCAATCATTCTCAAGGCATTTGCTCTCCACTTTATTTCTTTTAAAGGTGTAATTAGCTGTGTCCTCAAATCAATGTCCTTCTCTATAACATCATTTCTTCAATACTTTTGTTTTCATGAACTTAAAAAAAAAATAACAGTTACTCAAGAAGCCAGGATTCCAGGTCCAGAGATGTACCATGATCTCCATTACTTACAGGAAATTAGAATGATCTCAGCAACATCTTCAGCACCCCAGGAAAGCGTATCATCAATGTAAATGTGGCAATTAAGATGATGACTGATAATCACTGTGATTAGGAACAAAATCGTATGTTTAATCAGCACCTTGAAGGACATGTATTTCCACATTCCATGGTTTCACCATCGCTGACCCCATAACCCTCAACTATCAAATGCCAACTAAGTGGACATGGTCACCACCACACCTGACTGTTCTGTTATCATTGTTGCTGCCCTTGGCGGGAAATGCCCTCTATTTGGTTCCAGCATGCAACACACAGAGCACGTCACGGGCAACTCCCACACGCCCTCACAAGTAGCATACTGCTTGTGTGCACGGAGGCAGCCCCTGCGTCATCCGGCTCCTTCTGGGTCTCCTGCTTGACTCCGACCTTCTGCTCTACCAAGCACGTCTTTCTCCAGGATTGAGTCCTACGGATTACATAGTCAGTCAGACAGTATTTTGCTTCTAAGGAGTTCTCTGGCTGTATCTCTTCCAAGATCGCAGAGCTCCTTCTTCTGGAGCACATGGTACGCTCAGTTTTCTTCACCAACGCCAACATTTAAAGGCATCAGCGATGCTTCTCTGGTCTTCCTGACTCGTTGTCCAGCTTTCGCGGGTCAACCAGGCTATTGAAAACACCAGGCTGTGTCAGGCATATCCTCAGCCTCCATGTGACATCCTTCCTTTTCTAACTCACGCAAAAAAAAAAAAAAAAAAAGGTCTTTTTCAGATTTTCCCAGATTTATTTCCATTAATAGCAAGTAAATTTTGTTTTCTTAAAATGTTAGAGTTCAAAATACCTTTACGGGTTGTTCAAATTTTACATTTCTTATTCCGAGTGAACGTAGTTTAGACAGGAGTCATGAGATCCGCCCAAGTTCCTTAGAACCATAATATGCTTGCTTTCTCTTTCCTCTATGCCTGCCATACTTTGTGATTAAGTCACAAAAGAATTTAGCAAGCTGATAGCACAGACTTATTTCCAAAGGAAGAGTATCCATATGATAGTAACCCCCGCCCTCACACATCTCTCTCTCTTTTTTTTTTTTTTTTTCGGAATTGTACAGAAGCTACTCTTGGGAAAGCTTCTGGTGGCTTTTCATACCGACACTATTTGATATCTCTTTTATGGCAAAAATTTTAACCCATCATCAGTACAAGAATTCTAACTAAATTCAAAATATAAGAGTTCCTTAGGGAGTGGAGGTATCAATCAAATCTCTATGTCTTCCTGGGCTGACAAATAAACTAGTTCTGATCATTAATCAAACTATTCCCAGCTCTATATACATAGAAGCTAGTAAATTGTCACGCTATTAATTGACCTGAAGATTGCCAAACAGATGCTTTTATTGTTTTCTTCATTTGGGGATGTTTTCATTTAATGTTTTATTCCATTTGTTCCCCAGAATAGAGATTGGCCTGAAGGATTCCCACCTGACCTGTTATGACAACCTTTCCCCCTAAGTAGTACTTTCTAGAAGTAACGCACTCCAAGTGGAGTGTGGAAAACCACAAATGGACCTAAAGCTCTCAGGAATTGCTAGCAACAGCATCATCCCTCCCAAATATTTCACACACATTATTGACAGCAGGGAGAGTCTTCAGCTCACTATAGACTGTTGTTTTTGCAATTATCTAGAAAGATAACTAAACCAAGAGTCAGGAGATCTTGACTCAAATGTATAAAAGCTTTTGTTTGTTTTTTTCAATTTGAGAGTTGTATCACTTCATTTGGGAACAAGAATAATTACAAAAATTAAATTTCAACAATCACCTTCAGAATGTTCTCTTGTGTTGTTAAAATCGAGCTATGGCAACACAGAAAATTTATGAATATTTTAAGAATTTGTTAAAAACACTCAGATATATTGGAAATTAACCAGAAATAATTAAGAGAAAAATCAAATAATAGTCTCTATCCTCCTATTGGAGGCCTAGTTTCCTCTTGATCAATCTTAGAAACATTATTATATTTGTTTCATTTACACATCCTTAAATTTTTTTAATGTTTCAAGCAAAAAAGTAAAAAATTCATCAAAAGATTCATTTTACTAGTTAACCTAATCTCCATTTGTAAAGTTTTAACATATTTCAATTGTTTTAATTAAGTAAAATGCTTACAAAGATTCTCTTACAATACAAACTTGGAACTTCAAATCGTTTGTGAGAAAAATTCCACTATCTTTCTATTCCATTTTCCAAGATTTTGAAGCCCCCTCTTAGGAGTATTAGGGCCCACAAAAATGTTGATTATACTTTTTGAAGTGGTTCTTAACATGTTTGAATCTATCCAACCTTTACTTAGGGCTACCTTGTGTCACAATTGGTGCTGAATTCCTGGAGATGGGAATAAGGAAGTGTAGGCCTGTCTGGAGAAGCTCACAGACTAGCTCCCTGCAATAAGCTGGTTAGAGGGGTGATGTCAAAGTAAGTAGAGAGACTGTGGGAGCACAAGGGACAAGCTGCTCTTCTTTAAAGGACAATGAAATGTTGCTCCCCTCACTGATGTAAAATGTAAAGTGGTATGTGGCTACTGAAGGTAAATTAAATGTGTCATCTGATTATGGTAGAGTAAAATGTGAAGTGGATAAATTTCAATCTTTCTGAAATTTAGAAGCAGTTCATGTATTGGGTTTAGAATTATAAAGCATAAAATTATTTGATGACCATATGGGGTTAATACAGTAGGGATCTCATCACTGAAAATATTAAAGATTTTTGTAGAGAGGTTAAAATATAAAGGAAAAAAATAGATGAGCTTTGGCTTACATAAACTTAGATTTAAATCGTGACTCTGTTACTTATTATTCATGTGTGTTTAGGTGAATTATCTCAACCACAATCTCTTCCTATGTAAAATAGAAATAAGATCTTATTTATAGGGTTATTATAAGCATTGTTAGACAATGTTTCCATAGCACCTGTTGAATTACTAGGCCAATCATAAAGTGCTCAAAAGTCATAGTGACAGCGATCTGTTCCCACATCAAGCCCAGGATTCAAATGTAGAGTGCTCTGTTCCTGGCAGAGAGGAGGAGGCTGGTGTCAAGTGTGAAGGAGAGAGTTGTGTAAAAAAAAATCAAGAGTAGCAGGCAGAGAGCAAAGGCAGTGGTAATGGCGATGATGATGATGATGGAAATGAAGATGCTGATGATCCTAGTGCTTCCCAGAACTCAGACTGTTTTTCAATGAATTGAGTCTTTGGCTTCCTAGGAACAAAGAACATGCATCCTCCTAAGCTGACAGTCTGCTTAGGAACAATGAAGCTTCAGTTAACCTCTTGCCCGACTAGACCAGTCCTGTATCTAGAAGAAGTCTGAATCTCTGGAGTGTCTTCCCTGGTATTTTATGAACTGATATGAAAACTGTGTTTCCCACCGAACCACTTCTGTAACTCCAGCTAGCAAAACACGTGTTACTATCGTACACACACTGAGCAGGAAGAGAAGTACATCGTGAATGAGGTAGACAAGGGTAGGTTGTGATCTGGGTCACATTCTTGGAAGAGGGAGCTGCAAAGCATTGAGCACACAAACACAAACGCAAAGTCCTGGAAACAGAGGGAGCCCAGTAGCTTGAGAGTAGGGGGATGATTCATAGGTGGCATATGGGTGGTCCAAAGACAGACAGATAAGGGCTGTGTGTACCTGGTGATAAAGCTTAGAGAAGTTGACATTTGGAGAACCAGACAATGAGGCAAATAATTCCTTTTAAATCATAAGGAATCGCAGCAAGAAGGGAGCAGTATTTCTTACACAGACGTTAGAGGATCCATGGGAAGTTCTTAGCTGAAGGAGAAGAGGTATGGTCAAGGGCAGAAGACTCAGAGTGCTGGGGAGGAAAGCACACTCTCTCACACAGGGGACCAAGATGAATCTCATTAACAGGACTAAGTACAAGGTTAGGACTTGTAGATGCTAATGATATAGCAGGAGTCTAAATGCAGCCTGTTTATTTTTACACAAAGCCCTAAGGTCGGGATAATGCCTTTGGAGGCTTGAATGAAACAGCTAGGAGATTAGGATGGAGGAAGAGCCCGTTCATTCTATTATTCTGAGTACTTTTCAAGGTAAGAATACTTTAAAAGTCTAAACTAAGGGAACTGAACTCTCTCCAATACTATGGAAGACTGGAGAGAAAGGAAAAATGTTTCAAATTGTATAAAGTCTTGCTCTCAGAGAAAAACAATCAGTTGTTATTGCTCCACCTAAAGCAAGCCCAGCTTTAGGGGAACACAGCTTTCAGATTGTTGAAATATCATAATCTCTTTATATTGTCACTGGTTTAAAAAAAGTCATATTTCCATAGTATTTTAAAATCTCAAAGTCCCATCACATTCATTGTTTGATGCAATTTTCTCAATTGCCTCATGAATTAATGAGATAATACGATCAGGCAGGCTTTCTGATGTAAAAATGGAGGTACAGGTGAAATAGTATGGCTTCATTCAGGTAATAAAGCCAATTATGGCCTCAAACTCAGATGATCCAACTTGCGAATTCAGGCCAGCCACCAGAATCTCAGTAAGCAGTCAGGGGAGTGACAGAAGCTACTAAATTATGCCCGTGCATAGTCTTGTCCCCAGGCAATCTTATACATGCGCTTCATGCAGCCTGTCCCACCACATTGTGTACATTGCTGAAATATGCATAAATTTTGGAATTTGTTTTCTCTCTCCTCTCCCTCCCTTTGCTCCACAACAAAGTTGTTCAGTGGTAAAAGCAAACACTTGGGATTTGGGCCACGTTCGATTCCAATCCCAGCTAGAATATGCTGCAGCTTCTAACAAAGTACTTACCTGTGAGAAGTATTTTTCCACTGAATTATCCACTGTGTGGATTAGAGGTTATAATACTGTGTTGGGCCAGGAAGTCTGGAGAAACTAATCCAGTGACACTAATATATGTATAAGAAAGAGCTTCATATCAGGAAATTATATATCTAGAAAGCATCCTAGTCCAGTCTAATTAAATCTATGAATTGGCTGCTAGTCCATAAATTCTTCTTCTGACTCATGCAGCTGTAACGCCCGAAAAGTGAAGTAGGAATCAGGAAGATCACAGGCCAGTGGGTACAGAGTCAAGTAGATCCAAGGTTGGTAGAAGCATGGCAGGGCACCGGACAGCTCCCTGGATCAGGCTGCCCCTGGAGGCAGGCAGGAAGGTGGAGGGGCAGAGAGAGAGAGAGGCTCCCAGTTTCTTCTGGGAGGACTCACCTACAAGGAGGCATCATCAGTCTCGGACCTGATTGGCAGGTTGGACTCCATCTTTACACTCTCATAAAAATTCAAATTGACATAAAATCATCCAACTAACACAAATACCTATTTTGTAGAGCTTTTAAGTTATGTAAACATGACCTATGTGTAACACATAGCAGGTGTGAAGTTACACCTTGTGGGTCTGTTGTTTGAGATAATTTGAAGGGGCAGTATTGGACCACGTTTAAAGTTGACATTTGGGGATGGTTAGTTACAGTTTCTCAGGGCCACATGCAAATTAACTAAAAAATTAATGAGGTTTTCTAAAGCTTTGGGTTCCTTGGGTCATACCTTCTTAGTAACTTTCTTATTTTAGCCACTACAGGAATGGCTAGTTATTGGCTAGAGACGGTATCCAGCACAGGTGTCTACTGTCTCAGGAACTTTACAGCGGAAGCATCCCGGGAGATTGGTTGTGTAAGTACCATCGACAAATGGATGATGGCATCCAGTGAATAAGTACCTCAGCCCCGCTTCCTGAAGACAGACACTTTAGAATTTCATTCCTTGAGCTCCAGTTGCTCATGGTGGTCCCCCTCTCAACAGCACCCCTCATTGTAGATGTCCATCTTGTCTCACGGTGCCGTAGCCACGTGAACCTTTCAGGTAGCGGTGTGCATTAAGCCGTTGTCTCAGACGACACCCAGGGCACTGAAGCTTTGGGGGCCCGTGTTGTGTTCTCATTGTGGTCCTCTCTCTCTTTCGCCACAGGTCACGAAGATGCTTGCAGTGGTCGTGATTCTCTTTGCCCTGCTATGGATGCCCTACAGGACCCTCGTGGTTGTCAACTCCTTTCTCTCCAGTCCTTTCCAGGAAAATTGGTTCTTGCTCTTTTGCAGAATTTGCATTTACCTCAACAGTGCCATCAACCCTGTGATTTACAACCTCATGTCGCAGAAGTTTCGTGCGGCCTTCGGAAAGCTCTGCAACTGCAAACAGAAGCCCACCGAGAAGCCCCCGAATTACAGCGTGGCCCTGAATTACAGCGCCATCAAGGAGTCCGACCATTTCAGCACAGAGCTGGACGACCTCACCGTCACCGACTCTTACCTGTCTGCCACAAAGGTGTCTTTCGAGGACACCTGCTTGGCTTCTGAGGTAACCTTTAGTCAAAGTTGACTTGCGAATTAGGAGAAAATGGACGCCGGAGTAAATAGGAATGTGTGTCGTTATCAACAAGGAGAGGAAGTGGCCAATAATTGGATGTGAAGACAGAGCAGGAAATGTCTTTGTCACGGTCCTAGCAAGTCTTGGCCTTAAGTCCTTCAACGCATGGGAATATCTCCGCTATTCCTTCTTACAGAGAAAGGGAATCCGCTCTAGACAGCAGCCTCAACAAATCAAAGTAAAGCCCTTTCCATTTAAATTGAAAAGTTCACTGTGTTTTCTGAGGCTGTTCAATTTATATCAAAGCTAAGCATGATTTTACATAATTTACACCTTTTTCAAATAACTGGCTTCTCCCCTCAAAGCATATGTAAATATTTGATAGTTGGGGCAGCATGCAGATTTTCAAATGTTTGTATTTAGTGTTTCTTTTAAGACAGTACAGACTATTTTATGACTATCTGAGATGATGGGGAAATACAGAGAACAGTTCTTTTGCTGAGAATGCATTTTTAGTTTACTGTATTAAAACACAGAGCCAACTGTCACTTTTCTTTATAAAATTATGAGGTGGTTTTTGTACCATACATGGTGGAAGCTCATCATTCAACTTTAATACAAAATGAATTTCAAAGCTATCAAAAATTAGATGTGACTTTTAGATAAATCCAGCTTCTATCAACTCTTTGAGCCTCGTCACTAATAAGTAGGATGGTAGAAGTAATGTTTAGTAACTGAAAACACAAAAATATCAGGTGATATTGGAAAGCAACTGCTAAGACATGATGAAATATTTAAAAGCAGGTTTTGCTCTCTTTCTGAAACATATAAGGAAGAAAATCCTTCTTGAACCTTCTTGCACTTGAACTGCTGAACCTGGTAAAGTGAATCCTCCCTGCTTTACACTCTGAAACATTCACTAAAGCTTAGTGGTACTCGAGGAAGGCCCACACCTGGCGGATAGACCTCCGGGTGCTGCCCTGCCAGAGAGCACGGCAGCCTATGGATTTTAAGTTGTCTGCAATTGTCTTTCTGTCCTGCCATGCTTGTCATTTTCAGTTCTTCCCACCCATGCCCAAAGTTAGTGATATTTTGTTTTCAGATTTGAAGTCACTGCAAAATCTCTGCTGGCTTCCACCCGCCACCCCCCCCCCCCCCCAAATAGCGTTAAACCAAGTTCCTGATAGCATCAGGATTTCTTCTGTTGAGTCCTGGCCCAGAGGAGCTCGGCAGTGTTTATCAGAGAGGTGTGAAATTGAATCTGCCCAGGACATTGTTTCAATTCTTAACCTTTATTTCTTTTAAATCACTCACCTGCTGAGATTGGTCATTGAGCCTCTCTCAGTATATAAATTGTCCTAGTAGATGATTTGAAATACTTCATCTTTAATCTCTGGATCAAAAAGTGCTAGACACCTTTAAGTGTCCTGTTAGCTATCATTTCCTCTACCCAGTTTCATCTCTATATTTCAAGTATTTTTTTCTGAAGGTTAATTACTATTAATATTTACTCTTCCCATCTTCTCAATATATAATCCAGACAAACTTCACTTTATTGTACAGCTCTTTATTGTCCATTGTAGATATTGCATTTTTGAAGAAAAAAAATTGATGTTTTTATGGTAAATCTGCATCAAATAAGTCTGTTGGCCCCATTTTTCCAACATCAGGCACTCACTTCCTGTTTGTGTGTTGCATTTTGATAGTCCTCCTACAATCTCACTTTTCCAAGATGCTTCTGAAAAGTACCAGGGCCTGCAGAAAAGACAAACCAATCTGTATTGGAGGAAGGAAGGCCAGAGAGCTCCCTAGAGCCAAGGATGGCATGCCTTCATCTGACATACGTTGGACATATTGTCAAGAGAGACCAATCCCTGGAGAAGGACATCATGTGTGGTTAAGTGGAGGGGTGGTGAAAAAGAGGAAGGCCCTCAAGGAGGTGGATTGACACCATGGCTGCATCAATGAGGTCGGGCGTAGGAACAATGGTGAGGATGGACAGGACCGTGCACTGTTCCATTCTGTTGTGCATAGAGTCACTGTGGGCCGGAGAAGACTTGATGATCCCTAACTCCAACAGCGTACATAATAGACTACGTAATAGTAAAACTGTCACTTTTATATGCTCTGGGGGAACCTAAAAATCTGTGTGGCTCACGTTATCACGAGGTTTGCTTTAGTGCAGTGGTCAGGAACTGAACCTTCAATATCCTGAGGCCTGCCTGCGCATCACACTGTGGTAGAGACTTCTGTTCAAGAGACTGCTTCACGGAAACTGCCATCAGAAGTGCACTCCAGAGGATGATTTTGTGAAAAGTGGCCTCATCGACTCCAGGTTGACGGTGTTGTCCCATCGCTGCATCCGTAAACACAGGCAAATATATTTATAGGACGCGCCCTACAGGGCTATGCACGTGACACTAAGCCATCTACTGTAACTGACTTTTCCTCCTGGGTTTAACACTCCTTGGGACCCTTTCAGAGAGCATCAGATCGCACCCCCCCGCCCCCCCGCCCAGAGCAAGCAAGCACATCGGAAAGCACATCCAAACACCACCAAAGCAATTGCCGGCAAATGCACTCCGACCCATGACAACCTGTGAATGTCAGAGCAGAACCGTGACCCACAAGATTTCGGTGGCTTATTTTTTTGGAAGTTGAACCTTAATGTTTTCTCTAGAGCGACTTCTGGGTAGACCAGGGCCCAGAAGTCAGTTAACCATTGATGACATTAACCATTTGCAACACCCCGAGACTCTAAACGCAACACACATGTGCCAAGTTGCTTAACAAAAGTGGTTGGGGTATTCAGAATTGTCATTAGAAAAAGGAATTCATATCATTGAGAATCTATTATGTCCCAGACCAAATAGACAAAAACTGAGTCAGGCCTAATCAATATTGTATTCACTACAATATCACTATAGCCATGATTTCTATTTTAATAAGATCAGAGATCCAAGATCAAAGCTGCTTCCCTAAATTGTGTAAGCTCCTCAGGAATGGAGAAAAGACTCCCCCCTCCCCCCAGTTTACTCTTGTTTTAAGCCTACATCCTGATTACAATTCCTTCGACCTAGTGGCCCAGTTAATAGAAACCATATATTGCAGAGGCTGAAAAATATTGCATTTATTGTTACATAATATACACAGAAGAAAATACACTCTTCCTGCTTTTTCAAAGTCAACATGTGGGCCCAGATTTTTCATTTTAATTTTTAAAACGTTACCTGCTAATAATCTTTTAGTTTTGAACCACCTGGGAAATTTGAAAGAAAACAGTTCATACTGTTTCAACCCTAAGCAAATGCCATTATAAAATTAAATACTCCCCTGAAATCTCCAATAGGCATTTGGGTTTACACAGAAAGGATATAACTTTTTAAAATATTGTTGATCACACTATACTAAATCATAAACTAGTCCCACAAATAATCAAAATTTAATATATTTTCAAATGAAAAATAAGGAGGTAGATTAAAACTTTTCTTGTGGAGCAAATTACTGTAGTAAGGGTGTCTCTTAATAAAATTCCTTCAGTTATTTTCTTACTTCTAGTTTTATTAATTGCTGAGTGTCTTTGGTTAGGTCTTGCCCTGAGGTAATGAGGCAGAAGGCACAGATTATGAATAAAACCAGCAAACTTAATGTTTCCCTTAGGAATGGTTTAGTATCCTGAGTATATTTCTTGAGAATAAATTCTGAGACAAATATTCCAAATGCTGAAGAGAATTGGGGGTGGGGGGGTGCAAAACTCTACCATTGTTCTTTGAAAGAATCAGTGCCAGAACTACGCACATTAACAACAGGCCAAATCAAATGACTCCTTTGAGCAACAACTGATAAAGTCACACTGTAGTGTAAACAAGTTTTATATGAACGTTTGAATTTTTTCAGAAAAATATGTTGCAATAATAAGGGCATTATGTTTTAGCCAAGTTTGGGTCTATTCTCAAATGATCAAAGAGCTGTAGTATTCTAAACTATGCTAGATCAGTAGGCATTACCAAGAAAAGGAATTTAGGTGGGGGGAGGAGTTCTTAAAGAGCTGAAAGGAACTTTTAATCGTCTATGCCAGGATCTGTGAATCTGTGAGCTCTGCCTGTATTACACCCACCTGTACTCTGCCTCTCAACTACACCTGCAGGAGGGTTAAAATGTTTGCATTTACATTACAGAAACTCGAAGTGAGAGCAACTAAATTAGTTGAAGAAAAAACCTCTCCAAATATTTAGAACCAGACCTTATCCTAAAGGGAGACCACAAAAATATCTAACAATTTGTTCTTTATTTATCTTTACATTTCTAGAACAATTAGTAATTAAAAACAAGACTGGCTAAGGGCATATAAATTTAAGAGTAATAGGCATAGAAATCTAACAGAATTCTGTAGAAAATACGTGTTTATTTTCTCCTTCCTTTCTTCTCCCATGAACTTTCATATTTCTACAAGCATTGCTTTTCTCAGAACAGAAAAATTCAATTAACTTCACATGACTAGAAATGAACATGAACATCTTTAAATTAAAATATAGGTTTTCTTTCCAGTATATGTACGCACAAGGACATATGTCGTTCTGGAAACCTTGGTTGTCATGAAATCATTTTCAAATTATGTAAAAATGATTCTACTAAGATTGCTATCTCGCTTCCCTCCCCAGCCACCTGCTAAGAAGCATGCTTGGGTTTGGACAGCTCAGTGTGCCTTTTCTCACACAAAACCAGGTTATCAGTTGGGCATTACAAAGGTTTCGTGTGGAAGCCAATAGCAGAATACCTAATGTGCGCAAAATTGCTGCACAAAATGTGTTTCAGGAAATGAAAGGACTTCCTATTCTTAAGGCATTCACAATCAAGGACCAAAAATAAAGACGGTGATGTAGCAGTTTCGTTTGCAATATTTGTATAACCATTTGTTTGTTCTAAATCAGCAGTTCGCACCTGTGGGTCGTGATCTCTTTGGGGGTCGAACAACCCTTTCAGAGGGGTCACCCGATTCATAACAGTAGCAAAAATTACAGTTACGAAGTAGCAACAAAAATAATTTGATGGTTGGGGGGTCACCACCACATGAGGAACTGTATTAAAGGGTCACGGCATTAGGAAGGTTGAGAACCACTGCTCTAGATAATATCAAGTCATTCAGCACCAAATCCCATAGGGCGTGGTTTATTACTGAGTTGGCTAGCACCAAATGGACTACACTGATGTGAACTACTCCTATACAGTCTTGACTTTAATCCTTAAACAATGTCTTTTGCCACGAGTGATTATAAATGTTTATACACAAAGTCGGCATGCCTGTTTATATTGTCCTACAGCAAGCAAATTTATGGTTAGGTCCAGTAGAAAATAATGGATTGGAATTTTGGAAATGATATGTAGTGCATATTGTCATAACCATCAAATCTAGGTCCAAGAAGAAAATCTATTGCTAACAAACAGTAACTTTGTATAATTAATTCATGGATGACCTCAGCAAGGAGAGTCTGGATCAAGTTCACACCACGGGGCCTCACCTGGAATCATGGAAATGCAAGCACTTTGAAAATTGTAAGGTAAAAGAATGAGGGAGGTTAATGCAGTTACCGAGAGATCCTTAAATCTATGGGAGACATGAAGCGGCAGCTGCTTCCGAAATAATGAACTCAGTTCTTGCACTTGTGGGTGACTTTGACTTGCCATAAGAGAGTCGTGTTGAACTTTGCCAAGAATCTTAAAAGTTTGAGAAAGGGGAAGAGAGAACCTTTTCAGAAGAGAAAAACAAATACAACATGGCAGAATAAACCTTCACAAATAGGAAATCTGAATTCAAACGTCAGTATGAATGCTCTCGGTATCCCTGAAATGGCACAAATGCCCCAATAAAGATGCTGATTCTTGGCTACCTAGCCAGGAAGAATGAACCATGTTCACGTTGGTATACCTAAGAATTACCAGGAAGTTTATCATCTATTTGGCATTAATGAACCTATAGGCTTCTAACTGTACCTTGAAAACCATGAGCCCGAATGCTCCACATAGTCTTTGAGGCTCTTATTTATCATACAATTCTTAATAAACAATCAAAAGGAATACTCTTTGAAAGTAAGTCTCAGAGATACGTATTTATACTTTACAGACCACCCAAATGTGAATAGTGTTCCTAAGTATCTGTTCAATGAATGAATAGATCAATAAATGCCAAACTAAAGGATTACATTCTCAGGTCATCTAGAATTTTCCTACAGATGTAGTCTCACAGAAAGATGACTAATCTTACATTCCTTTCATTGTTTTAAGCAGTTATCCCAGTTCACTAAACAGCATTGCTTTCAGCATGCAGGGTGGTGGTCAAAATTACCTCTTACCTATGTATCATACTTAAAAGCTTCAGTAGCATTTTCACTTCTATCAGCTAATTAATAATGAAAAATAAGACTGAAACATTGGCTCCACCAACTTAGTGACCCAAAAACCCATAAGAAAACCAGAGTATGTGGTTGGAAGCCAAATTATCTGGCTTCAGACTTCAGTGTGCTCTCCGATCTAAAGGCAGCATCGGTGAGGTCGGGAGTGGTTAAGGCGGGCTTTGTAGAGCAGGTAAGGGCTCCTTGAAGGATGTGTTTGATTTAGTGTGAGAGTTTAGAAATAGAAAAATCACTGGGGGAAAATAAGATGAGTAAACAAACCATAGGTCAAGAGGATATGTTTCCAAAAGTAATCCAGTTTATCAGAGATTGATTCAGCAAGGCAACTCCTTCTTTAAATTTTGCTGCCATGAAGAACACTCCAAATAAAGGAAGTTAGGACCTACATGTACTTATGTCAGATAAGGAAATAATCACTCCTACACAAGAATAGGAAGCAAAAATATATGTGGAACCTGTGCTTATTTTCTAAACTATGTGAATTTTATTTATCTATAGAAAATAGTATATTATCTGTCTAAGAAGGGTTATAATTCTAAAAGTGTTCTTATTTTAATTTTCTCAGCGATTATATATATATAGAGAGAGAGAGAGAGAGAGAGAGAGAGAGAGAGATTTACCTACTGCCAACCTGTTGATTCAGACTCAATGCAACCCTGTACAGGATTTTTGAAACTGTAAATCTTTATGGGAGAAGATAACCTCTTCTTTCTTCCCCATAGCAGCTGGTGAGTTTGAACTGCTGACCTTGAAGTTAGCAAACCAACATAAAATCTAAAGTGGCACCAGGGCTCCTCTGTGTGTGTGTGTGTGTGTGTGTATTTCAACGTTATATTGTCACTATGTGCGAAACATTATTTTTCCACTGTATATATTTCAAGAATCTTTAACAAATGTAGATTTATCCAATTATGTTAAATAGAAAGGTCAGAGACCAAGGCGCTTCATAAGCATTAATATTAAATGTGAAATTGACAATAATGTAGTGATCAGCTTCAGACTACCTATGACAACCTTGTCAACTTGCATGTGGCTTATAGTGTCCTTCTGAGAGCTTGGCTTCTTCTATCGCATTTGGACAGTTGCACACTAACTCACTTCATCATTTAGGAAATAACCATTTTGTCCTTGCAGGACAAAGATTCTTGAAGAAAGTGCAGTATTGTGTCTCTGCAGCAGGAAGCTGTGGTCTGTTACAATATGTGCATTGTGAACAATAAAGCATCAAACTGAGACATCTGGCTTTTTAGTTCTCTTTTTCTCCCGAGTTTTTTCATTTCCAGTGTTTGACCCTACATCACTTGATCTATGATAATACACAGATCGATGTCTTCCATTTTAATAATAAATTCATCTGTATTGGAATAAATACGACTAGGTTTTCAAATCCATTACTTCACTGCTATATTAAGGAGTCCAGTTAGTGTTGATGTTATAAAAGGCAAAAATTATGAGGATTAAACAGATCAATTGAGTATTGGGCAACAGGGTTTGAAGTTGTATCAAATGCCTCTCTTTTCAATAATAGCAGAATAAATGTAAATATTTACATGTCATTGTATAGCAAATTGCTCTGTTATTGTTGAGGCTCCAAATAAATTTGATTTAGATTGAGAGCTTACAAACAAAGTTTATTGGGGGAAAATAAAATAATTAAGGGTAGATAAACACAAATGGACCTTAGACAAGACTGTAGACAACACTATATGCTTCCCAAACCAGCCCAGTTTATCAATGATTGATTAAAGAAGGCAACTAGTTCTTTAAAATTTGCTACCGCCAATAAAATAAGAATATCAGGAGTAACTGCTCCACTCCCAGTGAGTTGTTCCCGACAACCAGCAACACGATAGGGTAGAGTCGAACTTCTCCACGGGGCTTCTCAGGCTGTGAATCTCTGCAGAAGCATACAGTCTCATCGTTCTCTCAAATGGAACAACGGTACAGCTCTGTGTGAACTCCTGTTGGCAAGTACCCCAGGCTGCTGATCTAGTGGGCAGACTAGGCTCCGTAGAGTTCATGTTGACATGTGAAAGGAAATACTTGCTTACATACACATCAAACTTTGCTTTAATGGCCTCCTTCTTGGACACTTGAAGAATACAAGAAATAAAATTAAATGGTTTGACGCATTCAGTGTTCGGCAGATAAGAGAGGGTTCTTTTATATACCTCAAGGTCAAAGTAGTCTTGTTACCCCTGGCACTATCTGCCTCCATAAGCCTTCAAATTGGGCACGGAGACAGGTTTGTTTGGGTTTTTTTAATTAGCTAAATGTGAAAATTAGGCCAAGTCCCATTTTCCAAATGATTCGTGGCTGTAGAACCATAAGTCGTACAACAGATTTTTCTCCAAGCAGCTTCTTGAATGATGCACACTTCACTTGGTTGGCTTCCTATTTTATTAGGAGCAGTATAATTAAAAAGCTGAACCTTATCCAAAGCATACACACACACCAACCAGACCCTAGATACACACACTTTCACACGTAGAGAAATTATAAAAGTATCAAATAATGTGACATCCCATGCCTCAAAAAAATCAGCAATATTGAACCACAGCACGCTCTGATATTTAGGTAAAATTTTTGAAACCAGCATAAGCAAAAATATTTTTGCAAAGCTGTGAATATGATGCTAGTAATTGAAAAATATCAATATGGTTTCAACAACCAAAGATTTTTTATTTTATACTTTATGCACACATTTATTCATCATTGAAAATATATTATGTATCTACGACATGACTTTGATATTTTTTTTGACTTTGACATTTTTAAGGTCCAAAGACTAGAACATGAATTGTCTTTGATTTGAAATTTCAGCATTGATAATTACAATGTTTCAGCAAGGACTCCACCCTACAAACCTAAGTACCCTATGTTTTAAGCCAGGTTGACTAGAGAAACAAATCCAGAGACACTCACTGTATTAGGCAGAAACAAAAGCAGGATATTTATGATTTTATATAGATATGAAAATAGGTTTATAAAGCAAGAAAGAATATAATGACTAATTAGTCCACACAGCAGTACAGAGGGTTCAGTTCAACTCACTTACATGAAACAGTTAATACACTGGAAGTTCTTCAACTTAAGTGGACCTCTGGTCCAAGGTCAAGGAAGCAGACAGCAGAGTCCTCCCTTGAGCAAGGCAAGCAGTCTGCCTACAGGCAGCAAGCATCAGGGTGGGTCACCAACAGCCAGTAACTCAGGATCTTAGCGAAGCAGGCCCAGATGAGATACAGAATGCAAGCATTCAAGGCCACAGGATCCACCAGCCTCAAGCTCAAGTGATGTTAGCACCAGCAACGTGGTGAAGCAGGTCTTGAAGGCGCCTCAAGCTCTAGTACAGCGGTTCTCAACCTGTGGGTCGCAACCCCTTTGGGGTTAAAACGACCCTTTCACAGGGGTCACCTGATTCATAACAGTAGCAAAATGACAGTTATGAAGTAGCAATGAAAATAGTTTTATGTTGGGGTCACCACAGCATGAGAAACTGTATTAGAGGGTCACGGCATTAGGAAGATTGAGAACCACTGCCCTAGTGACACAATCTATGGGATGGCCTGGCCCACAGGTAGTGTAGCTGACTGTTGAGGCAGAGAACTAGCTAAAGCAGCAGCATGCTCCAGAATGCTTTGATCACCAGAGAGCAAGAGGGGGGGGGGAGGGCCTTACAGAGCCATTTATCTCTTTGCCCTCCAATGAAACTGTGACCTGATTAATTCCACATGTTCCTATTGTCTAGGTTGGCACAATAAACCTACCTATCACACTCATATATGTATAAGAAGATTTTTATATCAAGCAGTATAATTGTATATCAATAAGACATCCCAGCCAAGTCCAGATCAAGTCATAAGTCCAACATTAGTCCATAAGTCAGATACAAGTCCATAAATCCCTCTTCAGACTCACACAGCAACATGCACTGATGCAGAATGCAGGAAGATTCCAGGCCAGTGGGTGCAGAGTTGTGTGGATTCAATGGGGGTGGCAGCACCACAGACTGGCAGAGTTTCTGCAAGGCTCGACACAAGAAGGTGAGGGTAGACAGAGAGGGAAGGCTCCCAGGACCCTTCTTATGAGGAGGTCATGCCCACAAGGAGGCACCATTGGGCTGTGACCTAATTGACAGGCTAGACTCCACCCCTACATTTCATGTTCACACAAAATTATGTAACTACCACACGATATGGTTCACATCTTCAACTATTGTGGTAGAAGTGAAAATGGCATTGGAGCTTAATTTGACTTCTGACTTCATGAGTGGGAAGAAAAATTAAGATCAATCTTCCCCTAAAACTGATTCCTGGAAGATGGAGGTTAGATATGCCTCCTGTATCCAACCTTTACCAATTTTGACATCAAGAGTCCCTCTCCGGGCATTCTTCACTTCTTTCTGCTGGGATCAATAATCCAGTCCAACAGCCACACAGTGCAATGGCCACTCACAGACAATACTCATTATTATGGTGTTTATTAGTAAAGTTCAAAACTCAAAAATCAATACCGATGCATAGCAACCCTATAGGACCATGTAGAATGGTCTCTGTGGATCTCCCAAGTTACAACTCTTTGTGGGAGTAGAAAGACTCATCTTTCTCCCACAAAATAGATGGGTTTGAAATTATCATCTTGAAGTTTTCACACAATGTGTAACCAATATGCCACTGGGGAGTGATTAGTGAAGTTAACAGGTTAGAGTCAGGTGCAGCAATGATCAGGATACAGGTCTACAGTCAAGACCACTCTTACCATCTGTGGAAATTACATAATCTGTTAAATTGAGGAAGGCATGGAGCCTAGCCTGCCAGTCAGGTCACAGCTTGATGACATTGTTTGGAGGTGTGACAGAGATAAATAGCTCACTGGAAGCCAGACACATTCTCTCCCTGCAAGACACTCCTGTTGGCAAGCCACATGGAGCTACACTGGTGAAGCCAGGCAGAGTTGGAGGAGCCATGTGGAGACCTACACCAGCACAGAGATACTTCCACGACCATGGGATCCACAATATTTTCCACCCACTGGCCCGTGATCTCCGTACATCCGGCATTATTGCCTAGCTGCATGAGTCTGAAGAGGAATTTATATACATATCCGATATATGGGCTAATATCAGACTTAGGGACTTGATCTGGACTGGGCTGGGATGTTTTCTCAATATACAATCACTCTCTTTTACATAAAGGTCTCTCTTACACACATATGCATGTCTACAAATTTGTTTCTCTAATCAACCCAGACTAACACATCACCCTTACCTGTAAGTATGCCTGTCACTGGCCCTCTACTTGGTTCCTTGACCTTGTTGTAGAAATGTTACAAAATTATTTTATCAATGGTGATGTATGCCCCAAAGGCATTCAACTCCACCAGTATGTACTGGAGTATAAACTGACGTGAATATCAGCCGAGGCACCTAATTTTACCCCAAAAACTGCATTAAAAATGTGCTGGAAAACTCAGCTTATACACAAGTGTATATGGTACTTAATGCAATGCAATGCATCATTTGATCTTTTAACTGCTGCTTCCATGAGCACTGATGGTGGATCCAAGCAAGACAAAATCCTTAACAACTTCAAGCTTTTCTCCATTTACTATGATGTTACCTATTGATCCCATCGTGGTGATTTTGGTGTTTGTTACATTGCGTTTTAATCCATCTGAAGGCTGTAATCCTTTATCTTCATCAGCAGGTGCGTCACGTCCTTCTCACTTTCAACAAGCAAGGTTGTGTCCTCTGCATATTGACAGCTGTTAAAAAGCCTTCTTCCAATATCAATGCCACATTCTTCTTCATATGATCCAGAATCTCTGATTATTCACAAAGCATGAAGACTGAGTAAGTATGGTGAGAGGATACAACCATGATGCATATCTTTCTTGATTTTAAACCATGCAGCATTACCTTACTCTGTTCAAACAGCTGTCTCTTGATCCATGCACAAGCTTCACATAAGCCCAATGAAGAGTTCCAGAGTGCACATTCTTCACCAGGTTATTCAGAGTTGATTAGGATCCACCCAATCTAATGCCTTGCCATTGTCAATGGAGCAGAAAGAAACATCTTTCTACTACTCTCTGATTTGAGCTAAGATCCATCTGACATCAGCAAGGATACCCCTTGTTCTACATCCTCTCCTGGATCCAGACTGAACCTCTGGCAACTCCCTGTCAATCTACTGCTGCAGCCAATGTTGAATGATCTACAGGAAAAGTGGACTTGCATGTAATAGCAATGCTATTGTTCAATTATCTGAACATTCTGTTGTGGCACCTGTCTTTGAAATGGGTATAACTATGAATCTCTTCCAATCAGTTGGCCGAGTAGCTGTCTGCAAATGTCCTGGCATATACAAGTAAGTGCTTCCAGTGTTTCATCAGCTTGTGGAAACGTTTCAATGGGTCTTCCATCAATTCCTGAAGCCTTGATTTTGGCTAAAGCCTTCAGTGCAGCTGAACTTCTTCCATCAGTACAATTGGTTCTTGTTCATATGCTGCCTCCTGAAATGGCGGAATGTCGACTATTTCTTTATGGTACAGTGACTCTCTGGATTCTTTCCATCTTCCTTTGATATGTCCTGTATTAGAAAATATTTTGCCCATAGAAATTTTCAAGATTGCAACTCAAGGCTTAAACTTCTTTCTGAGTTCTTTCGGTTTAAGATATGATGAGCTTGTTCATACTCTTTGGTTTTCTAGCTCTAGGTCTATGCACATTTCATTTAATATTGACTTTGTCTTCTCAAGCTACCCATTAAAATTTCTGTTTAGCTCTTTGACTTCATCATTTCTTCCATTGGCCTTAGCCACTCTTTTATTAAGAGCAAGCTTCAGAGTCTCTTCTAAAATCCACTGTGATCTTTTATTTCTTGTCTTTTTAATGACCTTTTCTTTTTAAAAAATATTACTAATCTTTACATATATAATTACAATCTGTTTCATTAGATCAAGCAGAGTTGTACAATTGCTGCCATCATAATTTTCAAAAACATTTACTTTCTTCTTGAATTCCTTGATATCAGCTCACCTTTATGCATTCCCTCATCCATTTTAGGGTCTTCCTTTGCCTATGCACCTTCATGTAAATTTGATTGCTTGTTTTTCCCTGGGGGACAATGCAGTTCAGCTAGATTACTCCACAAGCCCATTATAAAAAGGAAAAAAAATTTTTAATGCTTTCAATTCCAGACTTTGTTCCTTTCTGTAACTTTGAATGTAAGCTGCCAGAACTCTGTCCATTAGTACAACATTAACATAACAAGACAGCCATAACCCAAATGTACAGAGCGCAACCTGGGATTTTAACAAAACAACGCAGGAGAAGATAACAGAATCTGATAGCCAAGCCAAAAAATTGGTATTTGGGCTCCACAGAGTCTTTAAAAGGCTGCAAATTGTGGTCAGACAGTCCAGACCAAACGTGTACAGGTGTAGCAGGCCCGCCCGAACCCAGCCCAGTGGCATACCTACAGTCACCTGCCTCAGCTCCCCCACACCCTGCCTATGAGACCACCAACTGCTACTAGTCACTTAGTCACCGCAGCACCTTGCCTACATAGCAGGCTGACTGACCCATCAACATATTAGGCCACAAGGAGTCATCAAAAAGACTCATATTAGTCACACAGAGAAAGAATTCAGGGACCCTCGGTCTCCCAGGACCATGGCTCCAAGTTCTTACAAAATCACATGCAGACATGAACATATGTAAATATAGGTATGTATGAGGATGAGGAAATAGATGTATGTGCACATATTTATAGGTTTAGTATTAAGGTAGCAGGACATTTGGCCTCCACTCAAGTACTCCCTCAATTCAAGAATACTTTCTTCTATTAAATTCTATGATGTTCACCTTCCCAAAACAATCGCTGAAGACAAAGTAGGTAAATAAGCAAATGTAGTGGCGAAAGCTGACGGTACCTGGCTATCAAAAGATATAGCATCTGGGGTCTTAAAGGCTTGAAGGTAAATAAGCGGCTATCTAGTTGAGAAGCAGCAAAGCCCACATGGATGAAGCACACCAGCCTGGGTGATCATAAGGTATCAAAGGGATCAGGTATCAGGCATCATCAGAACAAAATATCATATAATTGTGAATGAGGGGGGAGTGAGTAGTGGAGAGCCAAAGCCCATTTGTAGGCCACTGGACATCCCCTTACAGAAGGTTCTCGGGGGGGGGGGGGCTCGAAAACGTAGGGTGCAATGTGCAGCCACAAGGAAACTTACAACTTTCCTCGAGTTCCTAAATGCTTCCTCACCACCACCACCACCACCAGCATGATCCCAATTCTACCTTACAGATCTGGCTAGAGCAGAGGATGTACACTGGTACAGATAGGAACTGGAAACACGGAATTCAGGGCAGATGATCCCTTTAAGACCAGTGGTGTGAGTGGCAATACTGGGAGGGTGGAGGGAGGGTGGGTTGGAAAGGGGGAACCAATTCCAAGGATCTACATATAACCACCTCCCCGGGATGGAAAACAGAAAAATGGATGAAGGGAGATGTCGGGGAGGGCAAGATATGACAAAATAATCATTTATAAATTATCAAGGGTTCATGAGGGAGGGGGAGCAGGAAGGGAGGGGAAAATGAGGAGCTGATGCCAGGGGCTTAGGTGGAGAGAAAATGTTTTGAGAATGATGAAGGTAATGAATGTACAAATATGCTTTATACAATTGATGTATGTATGGATTGTGATAAAAGTTGTATCAGCCCCTAATAAAATGATAAAAAATGACATGCATACAGCAACCCCCTCAACAAGAAAAACAAAACACAAAAGTGATTGGAGGAATACAGGATATGAGGGAAGCAACGCAGAATAATGACACACAGAAGAGATGAAATCCATCATAGAGAAGATGAAGCCCATGATAGAAGGAATGAAGTCCACATGCACCAAACTGAAATACAAGAACTAATGGATGAGGTGACAGAAGCAAAACACAATATCATGGCCATCACAAACAGACTAGAAGAGGCAGAGAATCGGACCAATGATCTCGAGGACAATCAGGTAAACTTCCACAAACAGGAAAGCCAGTCAAGCAAGATAATCAAAGATGTGGTAGAAAGCATGAGAACAATAACAGATGCTATGAATAGGAACAATATGTGAATAATTGGTCTACCAGAACAACACTCGACAAAGAAGTCAACAGCTAAATTAATGAAGAAATTCCTGGAGGTAAATTTCCCCACCTTAATGAATGAGAACCAGACATTTATACAGGAAGAAGAGAGGACACCAATTAGACAAAACCACAGGAAGAACTCACCAAGGCACCTAATAGTTAAATTATCCAACTTCAAGGAAAAAGAAAAAATTAAGAGCAGCAAGAGTTAAAAAGGCATATAAGAATATGCTCACATTTATCAGCAGATACCATGAAGTGAAGGAAAGAGTGGAGTAACATCTTCTGAAAGCTTAAAGAACAAAATGCCAACCCAAAAATCCTCTACCCTGCCAAAATATTTATTTATTAAGATGGCCGGTGAGGTAAGAGTCTTCCGGGACAAGGAAAACTCAAATACACCTTAAGACACCCAACCCTGCAGAAAATACTTACCGATTCACTGGGTGAGAAGACCAACTTCCACAAAGCACAAGCAGGACAACACCATGTAGCGCAACTCCATCCAGAAGTCAACTTTCTGATAACAACTACCAAGATAACATTGCCTCAAAGTGAAAAGAAGGCAAGAATGAAGTTGCCCACATAAAAACAGCATATCTATATGAAGACAGGTAGGAAAACATCCAACACAAAACACCCTACCCTCTAGAATAATGCCAGAGATGGTGGTAATAACCCTGAATATAAATGACTTGAACTCACCCATTAAAATACAAGGTTAGCAAACTGGCTCAGAAAACATAACCCATCAATCTGTTGGCTGAAAGAGAAACATCTTAAGCTCACAAACAAATAGACTAAGAATAAAAGGCTGGAAGAAAATATACCATGCAAATAACAACTTTAAAAAAGCAGGGGTTGCAATTCTAATCTCTGACAAAATTGACTTTAAGGTGCAAACCATAACAAGAGACAAGGATGGGTAATATAAAATACTCAAAGGACCAATAGACCAGGAACCAGTATGCACAATAAATATATATGTGCCAAATGAGAGACCTGTGAAATTTGTTAAAACACTATTCAAAAGAAGAAAAAATAAATCACAGACTCAATAATCATAGTAGATGACTAATATACCACTAGCAGAGAAAGAGAGATGACTGGGAAAGAAGCTCAGCAAGGAGGCTACAGAATTAAACACTACAATTGGGCGACTGGATGTGATAAACATTTATAGAGCTCTCAATTGAAATACAAAAAAATTCAGATTCTTTTCAAGTGCACATGTCTCATTTTCAAAAATAGACCATATGCTGGGACACAGGTCGATCCTGAGTAAATTCAAACACATAGGGATCACTCAGATGTTCCTTTCTGATCACCATGCCATATAGCTAAAAATCAACAAAAGGAAGACCAGAAAAACAAGGGCATACAACTGAAAGATGAATAACAATCTTCTGTGACACAAATGGGTACTGGCCCAGATTAGAGAAGAAATTAGGAATTTTCTGGAAACGAATGAGAATGTGAGTACAATGTACCAAAACCTATGGAATACAACAAAAACAATTATTAGAGGATGTTTAATTGTGATCAATGCATATATTAATAATAAGAGAGACTTATGACTGATATACTATCACAAAACCTTCATCAACTAGAACAGAGCCAAGAGAACAACCTTTCCAATAACAAAAGAAAAGAATTAATACAAATCAGGACAAAGTTAAATGACTGGGAAGATAAGCAAGCAATGAAAAAATCCAATGAAGCAAAAAAGCTGGTTCTTTGAAAGGATCAACAGAATGGACAGACCGCTGGCACACCTAACCAAGGAAAGGAAGGAGAAAACATCAATAACCAGGTTGAGGAATGAAACTGTGGAAATTACATCAGCTCCCAACTATGAAAGTCTATATTCTAATGAATTCAACAACATGGAAGACATAGACAAATACTTGGAAAAACAATCCCTCCTTAGATTATCCCAGATAGAAGTCAAGAACCTCAAGAAGAAATAGATATTATTATCAAGAAACTACCAATGAAAAAAGCTCCCAGACCAGACAGCTTTACAGGAGAATTCTACCAAGCACTTAGGGAAGAACTGACACCTATCCTTCAAGAATTATTCCAGAGCACAGAAAAAGATATCAAACTCCCAAACTCATTCTACAAAGCCAGTATAACTTTGTTACCCAAACAGGTAAAGAATCCCACAGTAATAGGGAACTACAAACCAATATCTCTAATAAACATAGGTGCAAGATTCCTTAACAAAATATTGGCCATTAGAATAAAACAGTATATAAAACATATCATCCATCATGATCATATGGGATTCATTCCAGGGATGTAGGGATGGTTCAACATCTGAAATTCCATCAACATTATTTACCAAATTGTTAAGCAAATGGTCACATGATAATATCAAAAGATGCATAAAAAGCATTTAACAACATCTAACAACCATTCCTAATTAAGATACTCATAATGTAGGAATGGAAGGAATATTCCTCAAGTTAATAGAAGCTATCTACAAAAAGACAATAGCCAACATTATAGCAATGGGGAAAAGACTTAAACAATACCACCTAACAAGGGCACCAGACAAGGATGCCCCTGTCCCCAATTCTATTCAATATCGTACTGGAGGTCCTTGATAACAACATAAGGTAGTAGAAAGACATTAAAAGTGTCTGGCTGGGAGAGGAGGAAGTGAAACTAACACTATTTGCAGACAACATGATTCTATACATTGAAAATCCCAAAATTTCCACAACAGGAGTATTGATAGCAATAGAGGTATAGGGAAGAATGGCAGAATACAAGATCAACAAACAGAAGTCTATTGGTTTGCTATATACATCTGACAAGATCATGGAAGAGATCAAGAAGGCAGTACCCTTCCCAATAGCCAATGACCAATGGAAATATATAGGGATATATTTAACCAAAAGAGTTATACAAGGAAAACTATAAGACCCTACTACAGGAAACCAAAAGCAACCTCTACAATGGGAAGACTATCCCATGCTCATGGATCAGAAGAATCAAAATAGTAAAGATGTCAATCTTAGCATTTGATGCTATCCTTATTCAAATACCAACAACCTTCTTCAAAGAATTGGAAAAACTGACCACCAATTTCATACGGAAAGCGAAGAAGCCCAGAAGCTGAAGAAGATGGACAAAGTCGGAGGGCTCGCTTACCTGACTTTAACAGCCACGACATAACCACAGTGGTCAAAACAGCGTGGGACTGCAATAATGACAGATACTCAGACCAATGGAAAAGAACAGAAAGCCCAGAAATAAAAGCATCAGCATATAGACAACTGATCTTCAACAAGAACCCCAAAAGCATGAAGCAAGAGGTGGATGCCCTTTTAAACAAGTGGTGCTGGAAGTAATGGAAATCTACCTGTAGAAAAATGAAACAAGAACTTTAACCCACTCCATACACAAGAACAAACTCAACAAACAAGATCACAGACCTAGAAGTAAAACCCCAAACTACCAGGACCATCAGCAAAGGAATCCAGGCAACCTAAGAATCTTGGCACAGGGAATACATAGGCTAATTGCAATAGGGAAGGGTACACACACACAGGAAAGGTGAAATTGACAAGTGGGATTTACTAAGTATAAAACATCTTTGTGTGTATAAAGACGTCACCAAGAGAGTAACAAGAGAACCCAGCGACTGGGAGAGGATTTTTAGCAATGACACAACAAAGGGCTCAAGAAGAAGAAAACAGTTAACCCCCTGGGGAAGTAGTCAAAAGACCTGAAAAGAAGTTTGACTAGGGAGGAGACCCAAATGGCCAATAAACATATGAAAAAAGTGCTCCTGATCATTGGCCACTAGAGAAATGTACATTAAAATGGCCATGAGATACCACCGAACACCCTTGAGGATAGCCCAAATCAGAAAATCAGAGAGCAACAAATGTTGGAGGTGATGCTGTGAGATAGGAATTCTCCTCCACTGCTGGTGGTCATGTAGATTTATAGAGCCTCTGTGGAAAGCAATCTGGAGATATTTACAGCAAATGGAAATTGAGCTACCTTATGACCCAGCAATCCCTCTTCTGGGCATATACCCAGAAGAGGTCAGAAATCAACCATGACCAGTCATCTGTGCTCCAATGTTAATTGTGGTGCAATTCACAATAGCAAAGAATTGAAAACAACCTAAATTACCATCAATAGACGGGTGGATTAGAAAACAGTGGCACATGCACACAATGGAGGACTACGCACCACTAAAAGGCACTGATGATCACATAAAGCACATCGTCTCATGGGAGAGTTGGAGGAAGTTATGCTAAGCGAGGTTAACCAACCACAAAAGGACAAGAACAATATGAGTCCACTGAGGTAAATGTAATTAGCACAGAATAAAGCCATTTATCTCACACTTTATGGGTTGAGGTACAGGTAGTCAGGCAGGACACAGGCCAAACCCAAGGATGTACAGTAGAACCCCAGACCTCAATGCTAATCCATTCTAGAAGGAATGTTGAGATGCGATGCAGTCAAGTTCCAAACCAAATTTTTTCCCCATAAGATATCATTGAAAACACATAGATCCATTTCCCCAACACCATATATAAATATATTTACATATGTATATGCCTGCATCCAGACCTCCACAAATGCCCTTTGCCTCCTAGTTCCCTCTTCCACCTCCTTCCACTGTCCCACCATCATGCTCAGCCTTCATTTGGGTTTCAATAATTCCTCTCGATTACATTGCCCTTGATCAAGCCCTACTAGGCCTCTTACACCCTCCTCACCATCGATTTTGGATCACTTGTTGTTCCCTTGTCCCTGAGTTTGTTAACACCACTTCCTTTCCCCCACCTCCCCCTCTCCCATGTCCTCCCGGAATCACCAGCCCTTTTGTTTTCCCCTCCAGATTGTTTATCCTGCCTATCTTATCTATATAGACCTGCAGAGAGAATAATATGCACAAAAACAAGACAAAGCAAAACAAAGCAACAAAAGAAAATGAGATAGCAGAGGGACATTGACAGCACTCAAGTACTCCCTCAATGCAACAACACTTCATTCTATTAAACTGGCATTCCATGATGCTCACATTCACAACATGATCGCTGAAGACAAAGTGGGTGCATAAGCAAATGTGGTGAAGAAAGCTGATGGTGCCCAGCTACCAAAAGATATAGAGAGTCTGAGGTCTTAAAGGCTTGAGTATAAACAAGTGGCCATCTAGCTTGGAAACAACAAAGCCCACAGGGAAGAAGCACACCAGCATGTGTGATCATAAGGTGTCGATGGGATCAGGTATCAGGCATCAAAGAACAAAAAATCATATCATTGTGAATGAGGGGACTGTGGAGTATGGACCCAAAGCCCATCTGTAGGCAACTGGACATCCCCTTATGGAGGGGTCACCAGGAGGAGAAGGGCCAGTCAGGGTGCAGTGTAGCAGTGATGAGGCATACAACTTTCCTCTAGTTCTTAAATGTTCCCTCCCTCCTACTATCATGATCCCAATTCTACCTTACAAATCTGGCTAGACCAGAGGATGTATACTAGTACAGATAGGAACTGGAAGCACAGGGAATCTAGGCCAGATGAACCCCTCAGGACCAGTGGTGAGAGTGGAGGGTAGGTAGAAAAAGGTGGGGTAGAACGGGAGGGTTGGTGCGGACCAATCACGAGGATCTACATATAACCACCCACTTGGGGTACATACAACAGAAAAGTGGGTTAAGGGGGACATCAGACAGTGTAAAACATGACATAATAATAATAATTTCTAAATTATCAACGGTTTGTGAGGGAGGGGAAAAATGAGGAGCTGATACCAAGGGCTCAAATCGAACGTTTTGAGGATGATGATGGCAACAAATGTACAAATGTGCTTGACACAATGGATGGATGTATGGATTGTAATGGGAGTTGTACAAGCCCCCAATAAAGTGATTTTTTAAAAGAAAGAAAGAACTGAAAACAGATTAAGTCATTCTCGACCACCAAGTTTGTATCCTAACCTTGCCTTTTTATATAAAACATTACACAGAAATTTCTAAGTAAATAAGTTCAGAGTTACATAATATCATTTCAATAAGAAACACAACATTAAAAATATTTTTAACAACTACAGGATGGCCATACCGTGAGATGGCTGAGGATCCAGATCTGTGGACAGGATGTGGAGAGCAGGGATGGAGAGAAAGCCATTGTTTGGAAGGGGAGTTTCCCTTCCATAACACCAACTGGGAGCTGAATTTCAGGAGTTTTTCCCCTTCTTTGCCTTTTTTCACTAGGACCTGGCTGGCTTTCTCTAAAAAAAAAAAAAAAAAGTCTCTAATGTGGCTTGCTGTTGGTGTTTCCTTAACTGTTTTCTAAATTATCATCAACAATATCGATAACACATTTAACCAGTTCCTTATCATAATGATTCTTTTTTAAAAAAACCCAACAACCTCTTTCTTAGGACCCATGTCTTTTTATCCAGAAACAGTACAAAAGGCCACAAAAACTAAGAAATAGAGCAAAGCGCTTGGAACACAGCTGCAAAAGGTTTAAACAACGCTTACTAACAACGCCCACTGATGACCAGTGACCCAAACACGAACTGCTTTTGTTTACAAAAATCACCTGCATTGGGTTGGATTCTGATGTTTTGTTCAAGCTCCAATGGAAAATTTTCTCAACATATCATGTCAAAATCCAATTATGTCGAGCAGACGAGTACCGGGTTTTACTGTACATGTAATTCCGACGTAAAGAAGGGGTGAGGGTCGGGGGAGAAAAGAGGGAACTTTTTTGTAAGGGATACGATGGCACTAGGGGGATAGGGCACTAAGCCACCCGCGAGGAGGGTATTGTTTATGTTTCCACAGAAATGGGAGTGTACACGCAGACCCCACCACAGTGTGCCAAATCTTGAGGGCAATGTAACCACTTGGAACAACTCATGGACAGAGTAGGCTACAGGGCTCGTCCCAATCAAAGCCACACTGACCCCTTCCCTGCCTAGAAGCTTGTGCTACAGAGGACAACACTAAACCTACAGGCTGGGGAGAGGGGCCGGCCTGCCACACCCACAGAAGCAAGCTAAGAAAGAAGAAGAGGGAAGGTCTAGATCCCATATTGGCACACTAAGCCCTAAGGATGACGTCTAAGCCTCTAAGGCACAGAGGATTTCAGGGCAGGCAACAACTTGAGACAAGATGACCCCTTGCTGTGGCATCTTGGACAATACTGGGGACAAATGGTTGGGAGTTGTCCAGTCTGAACCACTCCCCCCACCCCCCACCCCCACCACCACACACACAGTGAGGCAAACCAAGAAGGAACATAACAGATCAGCAATGGGAGCAGAACAAAGCCACAAAGCCCCTAAAGAGCCTCCAAAATAGCCTTCAGATTCCAGAGCAGTTCCTGGAATCCCCCAGGACAGGTGGGGAGAAAGCCATAAAGGTCAGCGGACAGACCTGGAATTGCGTATGCGTTTTCAATGGTTTTTTGCTTGTTATTTTTTTCTCTCCCTTTATTCAGTCTTTGGTTTTCTTTCTGTTTTATCTCCGTTATTGCTTGCCTACCTGTATAAGATAGGCATGGGAAGCAAGCCTGTGGAGAAAGACACAGGACTGATAGTTCCAGAGGGACTTGGGAGGAGGAAGCAAGGAAAGGCAGCAGTGAGCAAATAATGCCACACACAAGGAACAACTAGGGGTTTAAAATCAACTAGGAGGATGTACAGATCCTGGGGGGAGGGGGGGAGTTGGAGCAACAGTAATCTAGCTGAGAGGAATTACTACGAAGCAGAAGGGTTAGCGTGATGGTGGGACAGGAGGAAGATAAAAGGAACAGAGGAAAGATTTAGGAAGCAAAGCTAAGGAAAGAGGTATAAATATAAGTGTGTGTATATGTAAATATATTAATTCATAAAAATAGAGGTATTGGCATAGGTACATATATTTATATGGCAATACACTGAAGTAGTGGATGAACTTTGGGCTTCTGCTCAAGCCCTGCCTCAACTCAAGAACACTTTGTTCTAACAGCCTGGCATTCTGTGATGCCCACCCTCCCATCACAATCACTGAAGACAAAGTGGGTGCATAAGCAAATGTGGTAGAGAAAGGTGATGGTGCCTGGCTATCAAAACATATAGCCTCTGGGGTCTTAAAAGCCTGAAGTTAAACAAGTGTCCATCTAGCAGAGAAGTAACAGCACACATGGAAAAAGCACACTAGCCTGTGTGATCATGGAGTGTGATGAGATCAGGTAATAGACATCAGAAGACTCAAAGCAAATAAACAAAGAAGCAAACAAACATGTTGCTGAGAGCAAGGAGGGACAGAGCAGAAACCAAATTCCATCTGTAGATAATGGGGCAACCCCTCACAGAAGGGTCACAAGAAAGGGATGAGTCAACCAGGGCACAGTATAGTGCCAGTGAAACACACAATATTCCTCTGGTTCTTTGAGGCTTCCTCACCCCCCACTCTCATAACCCAGTCCTGGCTTTTACTTCGGGGTAGACCAGAGCATGTGTACTGGTACAGATAAGAGCTCACAACACACAGAATCCAGGACAGATATACCTCTCAGGAGCAGAAATGGGAGTAATGACACCAAGACAGTGAGGAGAAGGTGGGGAGAGGAGGAAGGGGAAACTGATTGCAATGATCAACATATAAACACCCCCCCCCAGGGGACGAACAAGAGAAACCATGGGGAAGGTAAACAGAAGTTGATGTAAGATATGAAACTACTACTAATTTACCATTTATCAAAGGGCCCCTAAGTTGGAAGGTGGGGAGGGAGGGAAATAAAAGGAGCTGGTACCACGAGTTCAAATAGAAAGAAAATGATTAGAAAACAATGATGTCAACATATGTACAAATATCCTTGATACAATTGGTGTATGTATTGTTATAAGAGCTGTAAGAGCCCCCAATAAAGTGAACTTTAAAAAAATTAAATGGGTCATATAGAAGATCTAAATGGAAAGGTGTTCTGTCCTAGCTGAACGACAATGGATACAATCCACTTTACAACGCTCTTTGGGTGATTCTAAGGCTGTTGACATTTGTAGACTGTGGCGAATAGTGATTCACTGGAGACTCAAGCAGATGAATTTTGGACTTCCACTCTCATCAATAAGGTACTGCAAACCGAGTGTTTAGAGTTTAGGTTTTGGTACCCTCCCTCATTGGATCACACAGTTTGCTGTGCTTCTTGCATTTGGGCTTAGCTGATTCTTCATTTGGATGGCTGCTTGTTTTGAGACAAGCTTTTAAGGTCGCAGATGCAATTTTTTTAATAGCCAGGCATCATCTGATTTCTTCACCATATTTTGCTATAGTGCCCATATTGTCAGTAATCTCGTGAAGGCATGTACCGAGCAGTGGCGCATCTCAAGAACTAGTGGTTTGTATATTAGGCCTATGATCAAGTGAGAACTCAAAATCCAGTCCTAAATCTATGGTTTATATAAGTCCCTGGTTCACTTGAGAGAAATCATTATCACTTTTTTGGAGTACATCATAAATCGTTCCCATAGGACATAAGGTAATTCTACTGATACTATCATTATTTCAGTCAATAGTAGTCAAATTCAATGGTATAGAATTTAAAACACTGTTGAGAAAAGGGATGTATATATGTGTAAGACATCTTTTTAAAAACTATTATTACAACACATACATTGTAACTTCCACAGCTTCAAAACTTATGTGACTGGAACCGAGTTCCATAAACTATGAAGGCTGGAGATATGGCGACAGTTTCTGTAATGCTCACGTAAAAGACTGAATCCTGCCTGGTAGACTACTGCATGTCACAAAACAGCAGAGAACATGTTGGGCGCCCTCAACATTAGATCCAAACCCACTGCTTTGTGTAGTTAGAGATTAGTGCCTTTTTTCCTGTAGTCATTTGGTGTGAGTTACAAAGACAATAAGTAGACAAGCTATATCAAGTCATTCACTGCACTCCAGAGGCATGGTTGTGGCAGTCTCTAAGTTCCCAGAGAGATTGCCTCTTGAGCTGGCAAAGATGAAAGAAAGAAAGAAAGAAAGAAAGAAAGAAAGAAAGAAAGAAAGAAAGAAAGAAAGAAAGAAAGAAAGAAAGGAGGGAGGAAGGGAGAAGCGTAGGTGACAAGAGCAATAATCAGAATGTGTGCTTACTTGGTTGTTTGGCGTCTAGATTTTATTAGCTACACCTAAACAAAGGTGTGTGGCAATACTTTGGACATTATCCTCAAAGCTGGATAAGGGAAGAAAACCAAGAACAAAAGAACAAGGATCGAGGAAAAGTCTTCCAAATATTATATTCTTTGCTGGAAGTATAGGGGAAAGAACTTTTTCAAAGTTTAACATTGAATATTTCACGAGTACTGTTACTTATTTGCAATCAGTTTTCTCTGAGAGGTGTGCAACTGGCATGCCTCGGAATAGAGACAGCAAAAAGAATTAGTGTGTTTGCCTGGAACATTGAACACATTCTTCATAATGCCAAAACGTGAAGGATGTGGAAAACTGATTTCCATGGACTCCATCTGGTAAGCTAGATACAGCTTCTTTCAAACCGAACAGCTGCTGAATGTACCCACATCACCTACTGGTAGTCTTGCCTGTACCTATACATTCTTTCTGCTTACTGATCACAAATGACAGATGTCATTAGTATGAGTTGGCATCATTTAGTTTATTAATGTGTTTTGGGTCTGTGCTGCTATGGCTTATGGCTAACACAAGTATAGAAACCTCCAGAAGTGTTAGGATCTATTTATGATTCTAAAGAATCCCCTAAGACTAAAGAGATCCTTTGCTGACAATGATTGCGGACACACTGTAATGTTTTGAAATGAGTAAGCATTTTCTCCCTTGGTTTATGGACATTCCTTTTATTTCTTTGTGTAGGGTTAATGGACTTTAGATGGAAGCAGTAGCCAGTCACTTTCTTTGTCTCTTCAGTACTGAGTTTCACTCTTGTCTTTCACACCATCCCAATCTCATGTCTAATACACAACTAAGACTTTGAAATGCAAAGACGATGGTGAGGATGCCTGCTTCACACGTGCTTGGTAACAGAAATCACTGATCAGTGAATGATTATTTCCTCTTGAAATTCAGTCAAAATATACCTTGCTCCAAAGCCAATGGGGAAAAAATACTATAGCAATATATCCCAGGATCTACGAGATTCTTTAATATTACTGCCTCCTGAGATAAAGGAGGAAGGTCACATCCTCTCACCCTGCAATGGCCCCTCTTCTCCTCCCACCCGAGAACCTCTGGGGTCTCCCAAAGCAGCACTTGCCCCGATGGACTGAATCCAACCATTCAGTCTGGCTCTGGTCTACACAAGAAGCAGTGTGACTCGGCTTGAGGAGGCACAAGGGCACTGCAAGAAAGGGGACATAGGCAGCAGAGCACCCCAGCACTCAGACCTGAGGTTCCTATTCGTTCAACATAGCATAGGAGAACCCGGTCATGGGTGTGCATGATGGAGGTGGGCTCGAAAAAAGTAATAAACGCAAAATAAAATGTCTACCTCAAGGCTGCATAAACTTGGCTTCTAACATTCTTCCTCCCGACTGTCTTCTCCTCTTTCTTCTCTACCATCTCTTTCTTCTCATTTTCTTTTTCTTCCTGGTCCGTCACAGAACAAGCAGTATGAAGACCTTCGTAGTGGAACATCAAAGTACAGAAATAAGATGAATTGATAAGTGTTTTTTTTTCACTCTCCAAGACCTAATTTTTCCAGACATATCCTACATCGTGACTCCAAAAAAACTCCAAAAAGTAATATAAGTCAGGAATTAATATCACAAGTCTTGAGCATATGCAGTGCACTCTCAAACTATATAAAGCTAAAATTTTTTGTTTCTAGTACTATCAAATGAAGAAAAGATTCTTCGTGTAGTGAACATTAATGCCATATCTTTCAGGAAGATGGATAAGTGTATTTGTAGACAAGCAGGCCCAGTCAGACATAGAGACAGCTATTGATTATCTAAGGTAATAAACCAAACCCAAAATACCAAACTCACTACCATCGAGTCCAAGCTGACTCATGGCCACCCTGTAAAGGATACTATATGTGCCTTCTTGAAATGCTTCCACAAATACCTTTGTGGTAGTTCTTCCTTCTACTGCTCTCACTTCAAGTTCCTACACGTCTCCTCCAAACTCCCATGCACTGCTGATCCCACATTGCTCATTCTCCATCCTCACCCCTTTGCTAAGAAAGGCAACGAAATCATTCCTCGTGTAATCTTCTGCCAAGAGGCACTTCTTGAAATTTGTTATCACCCCTGGGTGGATACCACTGCCTACAAGCCTCTGTTTCTGATACAAACAAAACTAATATAAAGTCTTTCTCGTCAGATATTTAGAACAGACATCAAGTGCAACTATACAAAGGCAATGGATAGGCAGCAAAAAAAAAGGTGCTCTTCTCTGTTAGTAGTAATTTAACATTAACTCAAAGTGCCTCAAGGCAAGAGGGCAAGGCCTCTGATTTTAAGTGGATGAAATTCAGAGACCTAAATATGAGTGCTCTCTGAAATCGAAAAGAAACATATAGTCTGGCTTCTTGTTTGCTTCCCAAGCATTTAGGCACAAAGAGTCATATTAAGTTTCCTACTAGTACTAGCTGGTCAACCCAATCACCTAACAAGAAAGCCTCTCCTTCACTTCCTGCATTGCATCTGCTCAAGACCTGTCTGACCTCATTCTCTTCACAGATGCCAAATCTCCTGAGGAGAGCGCTCAGAGCTGCCACGGCTGTAGATCCTCACTGTGATAACGCAACTTGGCCAAAGGGGCCAACACCTGCTCTTGAAAAAGAGTTGAGTTGCCAAACAGTATTGTCTTTCTTTCTTCTACCCCACATAGCATCCCTTTCTGCCCTCTTTTGTGCCACCTTTTGTAGGGACCTCTGTTTTAGACAGCACTGACTGCTGACGTATACTGTATGTAGGGAGCCTTGGGGGCATAAGGGGTAAGTACTCCACCATCAACTGAAAGCTTGTTGATCGTCTCCCATCAAGATTACAGCCCCCAAACCCTATGGGGCAGCCCTGCTCTGTTACATTGGATGTGTTAGTCTGGGTAGACTAGAGAAACAAATTCATAAGCCCACATATGTGTATAAGGAAGAGGTTTATATACAAGAACAATTGAACACAGAGAAAACATCCCAACCGAGTCCAGGCCAAGGCCATAAGTCTGATATTAGCCCATATGTCCAATACCAATCTAGAAAGTTCTCTTCAGACTCAGGAAGCACATGCAATGAAGGCAAATGCAGGACAATCACAAGCCAGTGGGTAGAAAGTCTTTGGGTTCACTGGCATCGTAAGCATCTCAATGCTGCCAGGGGTCTCTCTGTGGCTTCTCCTACTTCCAAAATCTGGTTGTGTCCATATGGCTTGTCTTCTGCAGTGTCTCTCAGGGATTGGCAGAGAGAGGTGTCTTCTGCCTCCAAGGAGGAAGTATCAGATTTCCCAGAATTCTCAGGAGAAAGTCAAGCCCACAGAAGTCTCTCAATGGCTATCTCCAGATTGACAGCCTAGACTCCACCCCTACACTCTTAATCCTTAATTGACACCAGATGAGGTGACTACGAATTAGAATAACCCAGCAGCACTGTATACACGGCATATGGTCCCTATGTAAATAGCTTCTCAATCCCACCCGCAAGTGAACCCTTGATAGAAAGTCGGATTTCACCTGTACACAAAACCCTGAAAGAGACACCATCCTCTGCCCCTTCTCCCTACCCATCCTCTCTCATTTAATCGCAAATCCTCAACCTCTACAGTTTTCTTCCTCTTCATTATAAATTAATTCATAAATGTAAATAATGGAAGGGACTGGCCAACAGGACAGTGGGTTGAATCCCAGTGTAGGCTCAGTGAAGAACGCAGTTGTATTGAAGATGGATTCAACTCGAGGGACAAAGTAGACCTGTTAGTACTTAATTTTCTTCTTTCTCCAACACGAAGAAGTAATACCAGATGTAAAAGAAAGCTCAAGGTATCCCTTACTTACTACAAATCTGAGTTCAAACCTACTCAAAACAAAAGTATGTTGTAAAGCAACCTCAGGGAATCACCTTACAATAACAGCAAGCAAGATTTATAGAGAGATAAAGGTGGTCCAGGCTGGGAAGACATCCAAATTCATGGAGTGAAAATGGTTACTCTGCTGGACAGTGGGGTGAGGGTGGGGCAGAGGTGGTGGAAAGTTTCATACAGCTAGAGAAGAAAGTATGAATTACAACATCGTAATTGACAAAGATGACCAGGAAATTTAAAGGAGAACTATCTAAGACATCAGACTTAACAGGGTTTGGTGGACAACATATTATGAAATTACATGATGAGTCAGGGAACTGAGTTGCAAGCATACATGTAGTTCAATTTATTACAGATGGCCATAGGCACTTCCAGTAACCAGTTCTAGTAACCTGCTATAAAACTTGCATTCTCAGGCCTGTCTGTGTCTAGGGCCTCAGTGTGAAGTGTGCTTGATGATGCTGAGCACGAAGACCCTTTGGGTAGAAGCTATTACATCTTGCATCTGCTTGCCATGGAGGAAAGACCTTCTGGGAATAGATTTTAATATGCTCCATCTGTCAGATCTCAGAGAAAAAAGAATGTCTAGTTTTAGGGCATATGGTTAGATTAGCATGAAGTCTGAAGTAACTGCTGTTAGCAAACAAAACCAAATCCACCACCATCAAGTCTATCACAATGCAGCGATGTTGTGTAGGTCTGTCAAGGCTGCGGATTTTTACAGGAGCAGATAGGTCCATCCTTCTCCCGTGTAGCAGCTAATGGGTTTGAATCACTGACTTTGCAGCTAGCAGTTTAGTGTTAGAACCTAACCTAGCCATAAACTGTCCATCAAGTCAATTCCAACTCATAGCAACCTTATAGGCCAGACGGGTTTCCTACGCTGTAAATCTTTATAGAGATAGAAAGTCTCCTCATTCTCCATGGATTGGCTAGTGGATTCGAATCACTGACCTGTGGTTACCAGTCCAATGCATAATCTACTAGGTCATCAGAACAGGCAGGTTTAGAAACTCAACAAGGATTCGAGACTCAAGTCAAGACTTCAAAATAGAGCGAAGACCCTGGTTTCCGACCGCTGTATTTACAGAACGCAGGATCGTGTGCCTGTAGAGTCCCATACAAGCATGAATACCAACTTCAGACATGATCGTGTCTGGCTTCAGACTTCCTCTCTGTCAGCAATGGCCTCGAGCATTCAGATGGCACATTCGACAGGGCAGAGCCAGAATAAATGCATTTGGCAGTCATTAGTCCATAGACAATCTGCTTGGTTTGATCAAGTGACAACTGAATGCTGAGATTTATATGAAGATATGTACAGCAAATATATTCATTGGTGTTATTTATTAAATCTGATTGGAAGCCTTTTGAAATCCTATAGTTGTTGCATCTTTCTCTCTTTCTTTCTTTCTTCACCTTCGTCTTTTTCAACTGAATTTGGAGGTAATCCACACTCTACACAGTATCTGTTATTGCCGATTCCCAAAATTCAATTATAGGGTAAGAAGCTACAGTATCTCTTGCTGCTTCTTTAAGAGAAATTCAAATTTTCAATCCTTCTATTTACTGATCTCAAGAGAAAGCCACGTCTAAATCTTCACCTGCAGGTAAATGAAAATCAGAACCTGCATTAGTAAGTGACAGACATAACCAGAAGCTTAATCGGGTTTTGGACATTCCGATCACAAAGCTGCAGCACAACCAGGCCTCCTAGACGCAATCAGACCAGAGTTAGATAAATCTCCTTTAAATGGAATCCTCGAAGCTGCCCTCCCTCTTTGCTTGTTATCTTTCTTTGAGAACATTCCACCCCCAATTAAATATTCTAAATCCATGCAGAGTGCATTACACAGATGAATCTGCACACAGAAATTGGGAGACATCACAACATCAAGTACCATAATTAAGAAAATTGTCTTTCTGCTTTTTGATGAATGTGAATGACTGCAAAACACAGGCCCCCATTACCAAAAAAGCCCAATACAAAGGAGGTGTGTGGGTCCACAGGAGATCCCAGGGAGGTTAGTAAGAACACCCCAAGTGATTGAAGGCCTACGCAAGGGTTCTGCAAAGTAACTGAAGATTCCTGAGAAGAGATCGTGGCTATGCTCCGGTTCCGAAACTAAAACTCTATTGGACTCAAAAGCAACTGCACTGAATGTTCTGGAACTCTCCCCTGTACCCTGAGAGCATTACTTGGTATGCTGTATCTAAGCACATCATTTTACTTGGCTGCTTGTTTGCTTAAAAATACATGCTGCTCATATTATGATCAAATAGACACCACAAAACATTCGCTATTTCAACCATGGACAATTCAGTTGACTTTAGTTGTATCCTTCAACCATCATCACTGATGCCAATTTTTCCATTACCTTTAATAAAAACTGAGTGCCCTCTAACCAATGACTCATACCCACCCCCATTCTTAATATTACTAATAAACTGGTGTCTATATAGTTTCCTGTTCTAGATATTTCATACAAGTGGGATCACATAATGTTGATACTTTTGTTGGTGGATTATTTCACATTTCATAATATTTTGAAATTCATACATGCCATATCATCTATCAGAAATTTATTTCTCTTTATGGATAAATATTATTCCATCATAGGGATAGATCACACTTTGTTCACAGATTCACCTATTGATGGACACTTGGATTGTCTATATCTTTTGACTATTGTGCATAATACTGCAACGAGCAGTCAAAAAAATATACCCTGCTCAGAAAAACCAAGTTCAAATAAATTCTAAAGAGATGTTTGTTCAAAGTACACTTTAAAAGTGTCCAAAAAGGATCTCATGGTTGTTTCAGAACCAGATTTGTTTTTTACTTTATTTTTCCTTCTTTTATTCTTTCCCAACAGTTTCATTGGCATATACCTCATATAGCATACAAGCCAAGAGTTGGAGCACATCCTAAAGAGTTGTACAGCCATCACCACAATCCATTTTAGAAAAATGTCTTCAAGTTTGCAGTCATCATTATTAGCTCCCCGTTTCCCCTCAACCTCCCCTACCAGAGCCCTAAGGGATAATTAATCCAATTACTTTCTCCATGGAATTACCTATGCTGGATTTCACATACAGAAAACATTAAATGCCAAACAACAACAACATTAACAAGAATGACAAAATGAAACTGATAAAAACCTCAATGAGAACAGAAAGCAGAAAATATTAAAATCTAGGACAAATTGAAACGGATCATAAGGAAGATCAAATGGTAGGGCACTAAATTTTAAGCATCTGCCACAATCCACTTTCTCAGGGCAGTGGTTCTCAACCTTCCTAATGCCGTGACCCTGTAATACAGTTCCTCATGTTGAGGGGACCCCCAACCGTGAAATTATTTTCATTGCTACTTCATCACTGTAATTTTGCTACTGTTATGAATTGGGCGACCCCTGTGAGAGGGTCATTCACGCCCCAAAGGAGTCGCAACCCACAGGTTGAGAACCGCTGTTTTAATATATTCTGTAATTAGCAAAGCAATTCACATCCAGAGTTCATGGTCGGAGAGCATTCCGCAGGGGTTTAAACCATCCTTCATTAAAAAAAAATGAAATAGCTTTAAAGTGGGTCTAAAGGGAGATGAAATTATAGGTCCAAGTTACAGGGAAGGCATTACCAAAACAAGGCTCCAGGAATTGATGGAATACCAGTAGCAATTCTTCGACCACTTGATGAAGCACAGGAAGTACTCCTTTGTCTGTACCAAGAAATGTGCATGACAACCACCTGGTCACCTGACAGGAAGAGATCTATCCGTGTATCCATTCCAAAAAAAGATGACCCCAAAGAATGTGCAAGTTAAAGAACCATATCATCAATGTGACACGCATGAAAATGGAGAAATGATTAATGTTATCAAGGATTTTGTCTTGCTGGGATCCACAGTTCAATGCTCATGGAAGCAGCAGTGAAGAGATTAGTGGATGCCTTCCTTTGGGTAAATCTGCCCCGCAAGACCTCTTTTAAGCATTGGAAAGCAAAGATGCTGCTTGAAGGACTAAGGTGCTCCTGATCCAAGCCATGGTATTTTCATCCACCTCATATGCATGTGAAAATTGGCCATTAAATAAGGAAGAACAAAGAAGAATAGATGCATTTGAATTATGGTGCTGGCAAAGAATATTGAAAGTGACAGGGACTGCCAAAATAACAAATAACTATGTTTTGGAAGAAGTACAACCAGAATGCTCCTTAGAAGCAAGGGTGGTGAGATTTCATCTCCCATACTTTGGACATGGAATCAAGAGAGATCAGTGCCTGGGAAGGACACCATGCTTGGTAAAGTAAAGGGGCGGTGAACAAGAGGAAGAAACTCAATGGGATGGCTGCCTCAATGGGCTCAAATATAAGAGCAATTCTGAAGATGGCACAGGACAGGTGGTGTTTCGATCTGCTGACATAGTGGTCGCTATGAATCACAACCAAACCACTGGCACCTAAGAACATCCCTACTTGTACTCACGTTTTCAACTGTGAAAACCTAACTATCTCCTTAACAGTACCCATTCTTACTATGTGAATTGGTGCTCATTTGATTTTATCTGCAAACAGCCTCTTGGAGGAGGCTTGAGTCTTCCATTTTCATGTTCAACTCTGAAATAAATGAGAGGACCTAGAGAGCAAGTTGACTTGAGTTGCTTAAAGAAGGTGATAGCACTCACACACGTCCACACAGGTGTGGTTTACAGGCAGGTTGGGGACGTGAAAAATGCCATTGTGGTAGAATCGGGATTGAACCATTGGCTCTACCTCTTGCTTTCAGTAAAAACAATGCTTCATCTCTATTTTCTCATCTACAAAATAGGGATGATTAAAAAATAGCAACCAAGTCTAGTTGTTTTAAAGTTTTAAAGACATTATTATATAAAAATATCCTGGATCATAAAAGGCAGCCAATCGAATAAGCTGGCATATTAGTATATGCTTATTTAGTTAGCAATGAGCAATAAACAATCAAATATCAAATAAAAGGTTAATTGACTCCCCCCCAAAAAAATCCTTAATATTAAGTATACTAATTACATACTGAAACGCCACTCATCAAACCACAATCTTGACAGTGAACAACCATAGTATTAACTTTCTGATGATCTAATAGACCATCACTAGATCAATTTCCATCAATAACCCCTTATGTTCCTTTTTTGCCTTTCAGGATATTTTTCAGGTGATTGCATTAAAGTTCCAGGAAGCCTGCTGGTGTAGGGCTTGTGCAGTGGTCCACAGTTTGAAACCACCAGCCGCTCCTCAGAAGAAAGACAGGGTTGTCTGACCACGAGATGCAGAAGGGACCAGTTCTCATCAAAGAACTAAAAATCATATCAGTGAGTGCCCACCTTCCTGATATGATCAATGAAGACAAATTTGTTCATAAGCAAATGTGGTGAAGAAAGCTGGTGGTGCCTGGCTGTCAAAAGATATAGCGTCTGGTGTCTTAAAGGCTCGAAGATAAACAAGTGGCCATCTTGCTCAGAAGCAACAAAGCCCACTTGGAAGAAACACACCAGCCTGTGTGACCACAATCTGTCGAAGGGATCAGGTATCAAGCATCAAAGAACAAAAAATCATATCATTGTAAATGTGGGTGAGTGCAGAGTGGAGACTCAAAGCCCATCAGTAGGCAACTGGACACCCCCTTGCTGAAAGGTTGTGGGGAGGAGATGAGCCAGTCAGGGTTCAGGGTAGCAACAATGAAACATATCATTTTCCTCTAGTTCTTAAATGCTTCTTCCCCTACCCCACTATCATGTTCCCAATTCTACCTTACAAATCTGGCTAGACCAAAGGATGTACATTGATACAAATAACAACTGGAAACACAGGTAATCCATGACAGATGACTCCTTTAGGACCAGTGGTAAGAGTGGCGATGCCTGGAGGGTGGAGGGAATGTGGGGTAGAAAGGGGGAACCGATTACAAGAATCTATGTATAGTCTCCTTCCTGGGGGATGGACAGCATAGAAGAGGGTGGGGGGAGACATCAGACAGTGTCACATATGACAAAATAATAATAATTTATGAATTATGAAGGGTTCATGATGTAGGGGCAAGTGGGGAGGGAGGGGGTAAATGAGCAGCCGATATTAAGGGCTCAAGTAGAAGGGAAATATTTTGAGAATGATGATGGCAGCAAATATACATATGTGCTTGACACAATGGATGGATGGATGAATTGTGATAAGAATTATACAAGCCCCCAATAAAATGATTTTTAAAATGATTAGACAGAGTTTTCTACTCCATAAACCGTTGCAGTCTCAGAAACTCACAGGGCAATTATACCCTGTCCTATAGGGTCACAGTGAGTCAGCATCAACTTAAAATGGCAATGAGTTTGATTCTTGGCATTCAAGCGGGCTCCACCTTCCAAGATCGTTTTCAGGGGACTTCTTATGGTTCTATGTGACCATAGAAGGGAAAACACTGACAGGTACACCGCATCCCCGTTTATTCTTCACAACAATGTTCTGAGGTAGATATTATAATCTTCATATTAAAGATGAAGTAACTCCACACTATTGAAAGGCAGCCACTTACCACCCCCACCCCAGTTTCTCAGTAGCAGAGACAGGGTTGTGTAGCAGAAGTCAGCCTGATCGCAAAGGCTATTATTTCACATCTCATCTCAGTGCCACTGAGAGTCAGTCCCGAGAGATGATCTTCTAATCTTTAATATAACTAAAGGTCAGAAAAGAAATATATGTGCACGCTGTTAAAACCCAACAAAGCAAAACCCCTCTGAGTTTGAGGTGTCGTGTAATCAAGTGGGAGCAGCATCCAACTGTCCGTTCTGTAGTGGTTTGGGGACAATATTAAAGGTCATGCCTCGCCACAGAACAAAACAACGCAATAGCCATGAAACAGCAAAACACTGGGTTGAGAGCTGAATCTAATTCTCTTTTTTGTTTCAGCCTTAGGATTTATTTGTGAAACTTCCTATGACATAGGTTCAAATTCTCTATTTTCTAGGGAAGTTTTTTGCTCCCAATAATTCATTTCTAGATGCAACCAATGTTTCTTCTGAATGAATCGCTATTCAAAATGTAGACAGCCAATGGCGGGGGTGGGTGGGGTGGGGGGAGTCAGCTTCATTGTTAGCTCTTGTTGAGCTGTAGAAATCGACGTTTTATAAGGAGTCTTTTCCCCAGTTGTTCATTTTTTTTCAATAGGCTGACATGTCTGTTATCTTTCGTACATCATACATTTAGTGAATATTCTTAAACATTCATCTCCTGAGGTAGTGTTGGTAAAATATCCACCAGATCCACCCTCTTACCCCTAAAAAAAAGTCTTGATTTAGGGCTTAGAGTAAAACTATAAAGTTCCAGGACTATAAAATTCCCAATATTAAAAAAAAACACTAAAGACAATTTCCAGTACAGACATTCCCAAAGGGTTTCCCTAATTATCTTTCCAGAATGCATAATCTTTGTTATTTTTGTACCAGAAATTCAATAGACTAAAAATATTATGAGCCAGTTATTCACACTTCGCCTTCTTAACATCCTCAACATGTTTCAGGGTAACGAATTAAGTAAAAGATGGATCAGGAGGTGTTGAAACAAATGATAAACTATTATTCAACTAAAATTCCACAATATGCAAAGTATTTGAACCATCTTTTATTAATTTTAATAATGATAATTACAATATAAAACACAATTTCATAAGTGCTTAAAATGTACCAAGCACTAAATATATTATCTATCTCACTGAATACATTCTTTTAAAAAAGTAAGTATTAATGTCATTTTACAATTTAATAAACTGAGACTTGGAAGAGTAGGTAATTTACCGGAGTTCTCACAGTGGGTGATAGAAACAAACTCTCTAAGACCTTAGGCTCAGGTTCTTAACTGTTATAGCATATTACCCTCCTAAGACGCTAGAAGTCTGTGTGTATGTGTTTGTTATTTTGTGAGCATGGCATTTACATACTATGTCCATTAAAATAACTCAAAAACATGTAAAAGGAAATATTGGTAAACCGGAGATGATTTGATGATTAAAGGTATTAAAATCATTTCTACTATAATCTGTTGTTCGCATTAAATCAACCAATCTAATTTTGCTTCTCTTCCTTTGGGGCTTATTGTTGCTGACGTGCTGACATTTTACCAGAGCGGATCTAGAATGTATTTTTAATGCTGCTTCAAGAATATATAGATGGCATTCATTTTACAAGCATTTTCAGGGCATTTGCAATGTAATAGGCATTGTAATGGATTAGGTCCTGGGGAAATAGACATAAGCACTACATAATCTATGTAAAGAAACTCATAGTTCTGAAAATGCAGGGCTTGTTCTACATACCAGATGTTTAAGCTTAAACAACACAATATGCTCTTTGTCGCCACATGCCCTAATCATTATGTCTAGAAAGATTCCATCAACAAATATGTGCTAAATACCTACTGTGTACACAAGGACTGTTTTAATTCCTCCTGGCGCAGTGATTACAAGTTGGGCTGCTAACTGCATGTTCAGCAGTTCAAAATCACCAGCAGCTCCATGTGAGAAAGACGGGGTTTTCTACTCTCACAAAGAGTTACAATCTTAGAAACTCACTGGGGCAGCTCTGCCCTGTCCTATAGGGTCGCCATGAGTCAGAATTGGCTATATGGCAGTGAGAGCAACACAATTGTGAGCAAGGCAACGTCCTTACCTTCCAAGGGTTGAAAACTAGTGCTGTGTTTGAGGGCTACTTCAAGGAGGCGCCCAACCCAATCTTGAAAAAAGATGCAGACACCGTAAGAGTTAGATGGATAAAAGTGAAGGGACTTTCCCGGTGGCAGCAAGCCTCCCTACTTCCCCCATTGTGCCCCAACATGCAAAGGCCCAGAGCTAAGAGAGAGCCTAATTTCAGTATGGGTGGAGTAAGGAGTTTCATAAGAGAGAGGAAAGGAGGAGGGCTGAATCATGCAACCCATGAGTGTCATATGAAGAAGTTGGTACTTGATCCTGAGCACAGTGGGAAGTCAATAGCAGGTTTGTACAAAAAAGAACATGACCAGATCTGCGTTAAAAAACAAAATCCTACCAGCACACTAAACAATGAATTAAAAGGAAGTTAGACTGAGGGTAGAGCTATTCACAAAGGAGACTTACAGCAATACAGGTGAGAAGCTGCTCCAAGCTTAAGCTAGAGTAATGGTGACAAGATTAGATACCAGAACCAAACTAAACTCGCTTCCATCAAGTCCCTGCCAACTCATAGCGAGCTGTCAGACAGAGGACACCGGGAGAAGAGAGATTGTAGCTCTTTGTGGGAGTAGTAGAAAATGCCGTCTTTCTCCTGAGAAGGGGCTGGTAGTTTCCATCTGCCCAACTTGTTACCAGTTCAATAGGATGCAACCCACCAGGATTCAGCTATGATTGACTCTTTGGATTGAGGAAAAGGGAAAAGTCCAGGTGGTCTCCCTGGTTTCTGACTGGGCACAGCGCCCATGCTCTTCCTTTGGGCTCTGAGACCGGATTGTTTTAACAACTAGGTCTTGAGCACAGACATAGTTCCAAGCACTGTCTGAGATGCTGCGGAGAAACTGGTAGGCGAACCGATAGAGGTGGTCTCTGTGTTGCTGTGGGTTCCCAGCTAGTCCCATGGCGAACCGTCCCAGTGGGACTGTCAGACCGTTCGTGGTCTTTGGTTTGAGAGAACGTTCTCAGCTAAGCAGTGTCATTTGACAGATCACCTCACGTGTGGCCTGAAACTATTCAAAACCAATTTGTGTTTAATAATCAGGGGCAGGCGGTCCTAAACAAGATTAAGCCTCTGCTCTAAGGCAAACTGTATTCTAATGAGGGAAGACAGACAAAAACCCAACACGCTATGATGTGTCTAGTTGAATAGCAACATTAAGAAGATAAAGCGAGGTCGGGAGGGAGGGGACTCTAGAAGTGGTGTTTTGCGTACGGAGGGTCACGCAACCCGGGGAGCAAAACCTTGCCCACCTGGAGAATGGTATGTCCCAGGAAGGCCAAGGACACCGGCGCGGAAGAAGCCTGGAGAGAAGCTGTGGCGTTAATACGGCATCTCCATCCACGACTCCATCCAAGTTGAGAAAGCCTAATGGTGAGCGCAGTGAGAAGAAAAGAAGCCGCGTGTTCTTATGCCCTGAATTTGCTGTGGAACACGGACGCGGGAGTCATAGGGCCTAAGAGCTGGGAGCCTCAAAGTGGCTTTCAGCAGACCAAGTTCTGCTGGCAAAGCGTTTACACAGCCCCAATGGTTGGGGTTATGTGTGTGTGCACTAGACTAAAGGTCAACACTGTTTATTGATCTGTATTGAACAGGGCTCTTTTCTGCATACATACGTCATCCAGTAAAGCCGACGACCAGTCCTCCTTCTTCCACCAGGGGCTCCATATAGCCCCCCACCCCCAGGCTAGAATCACCCCGTGGATCTTCCCCAGCTCCAAAGGTGTAAATGTGATTGTTCAGGGAGAGGGCTGGTGGTGTAATATGATTTTATTTCATTTTTCCCAAGTGATCCCGAACCAATTCCCGTTTAATCCCTGCCTCTCCACACACACCAAGTAAACCCATCAGCCAGGTGTCGGGTAAATAAGTAATTTCTCGCTTCTGGTTTTCTGGCCGAATTCTAATTAAATTAGTGTTTACACAGTTGTTTGTAATTCTGCACGATACGGTATTCACAATCACTCCCACCCCAACAGCGGTATTTGCCACATGCCAGTAATCCTTTCAATAGAGGAAAATTGGAAATTAAACGTTCAAACTGCAATATTAAGGCTGTACAGTTGGGGTTTTTTCTGCCTTTAAACAGCACGTATATGCCTTCTTGTCCTCATCTCTCGGGCCTGTCTGTCTGCACCGTAGCGGTGTTTGAGGCTCTAAATACAGTGAATTACGTGAACCAACCCGTCATGTTTATACCTAAAACGAAGGCCTCTGGAGCAAGCAGGAAAATAATGATGAAGGAATGACGTTAGTTCATCAATGGATGCCGGAGTGGCCGTGCTTGTTGCAGTGATGACTGAGAGAAAGGAAGGACAGAGGGCACGCTGCGATGTAAACAGAGCACGGAGACATTGTCTCTCTGCCAATTGGCCAGCCTCTTCCTCGAGGAGGAGGGGGTCTGGGAACCGGTTCAAGTGCGGTTACAAAAGCCCTGCATCGATTTGTGCATCAACTTCTCTCTGTGCCGGGATGGACTTGGCTCAAGCCACTGTACTTGCTCCTCTGACCGAATCTTCTCTGTATTTCCAGATTCTGGAGAATGGCTAAATATATGAGAGGCGGTACCCTTATTACCTTGAAAATACTCTCTTAAAGTATTACCCTTAATACATTTCTCAATTCTGCAACTCCACTCTTGGAAACATTTTCAAACTCATCTGTTTGTATGACTGACAGCACCTCCCTCATTTTTTCTTCTTCACCTCTTCTACATCTTCAAACCAGTCTTTTCACATTCCTCTCCATTCACGGAAACAAAAATAAATTGTCTGGAGGGAGGTCAGGTGAGTAAGGTATGTGGGGCTAGAGAGGCATGCTGGATTCTGCAAAAGCAAGAACCCTGAGATGGCTGCACAAGCAGGTGCATTGTCGTTGTGGCAAAATCGACCACAAATTAGGCCTTTATTGTCTCACACTGTTATGCAATCTTTTCAGAACTTATAAATAGAAAGCTTGATTAATAGTCGGACCTGTTGAAACAAACTCCAAATGTGCTATGAGTCAGCATTTTCATCACTTTGAAAAGTCAATGGGAGTCCAGAACGGGGTTTTTCATCAACTGATATTTCACCTTTTTTTGAAAGGAGAAAACCACATGCATTCTTGAGTTTTTCCATGGCGCTTTCCCTGTAAACTGTGTTCAACATCACAACAGTTTTGATGCCATTTTTCCCAAACAGGAAACCAAATTTCACTGCCGAATGAAGTTCTCTTAAATCAGCTATCACACACACACACACACACACACACACACACACACACACACACACTATGAGGTATGAGCAAAACTGCTTTTACAAAAAATTCACTGTGACCGGAGAGGACCTTCCCAAGCGACACCATTGTTTGCACTAACTCAGAGTGAGTTGCTTAATGCTCTCCGAGCGAGAAAAAATGCATACTCTGATAACTTCACCCAGCGGAGTATTTTTCTGTTTTTTTTTAATATAGCCCCTCATATGTTGAAACAAGTACCATGATGTTCCTATAGTAGGAGTCTTTTTGATAACTAAAGGATCCTATCCGTCATCAAACTAAAAAACAACATATAGGGATCATTAATAATAGGCTACATTTATTGAACATTTATTATGAGTCAGACTATTCGGTAAGCATCTACTATTGGTTATCTCAGTTAATGCTCACAATACCCTTGTGATACTGATGGTATGTTAAGTCCCATTTTATAGAAAGAGGAGAGGAGTAATAGGTTTCCTAAGACCCAACTAAGGCCCATCATTCAGTAGTTCTGATAAGCAATGTACGCTGCCTAGCATTAGACATGCTTCAAAGTTGGAGAATATTTATGAATTATCTTGGATTGAGGAACTTGTAGCTATAAAATATTCCCTCCATCACTATTATTGAGGCCTCTTAGGTGAAAAGTCCTGTCAGAAAACCAAACCATGGTTCTCTGAACTTTCTTACATGTACATGTATACTCGCCTTCAGAGTTTTATAAAAGACAACAACTTTCATTATTGGCTATACCTCAATGTAAAAGGAAAAAAATGTCCTACAACTGGATCAATAAACAAAATCAAAATAAATACAGAACGGATGAAAATTGTCAAGGATTTCATTTTATTTGGATTCATCATCAACAGCGATGGAAGCAGCAGTGAAGAGCCAAGGACATATTGAGAAAATCTGATGAAAAGAGTTCTTTAAAGCGTGAAGAATAAAGATGGTGTTTTGAGGTGTAAAGTATGCCTAATCCCCCGGGGTGTTTTCAATCTCCTCATATGCTTGTGGAAGCTAGATGATGAATATGGAAGACTAGAGAATTGTTACTTTTAAATTCTGGCGTCAACGAAGAACACAGTGTATCACGGATGAGCACAAATACAACTGAATCGGTCTTGGAAGAAGAAGAGGCAGAATATTCCTTTGATGCGACGATGGCAGAACTTCACTCCTTGGTCATGAGATGTGCCATCCTCAGAAAACAGTCCTGGAGAAGGGCATCGCTCTCACTCTTGGGAGCATTCTCTTTCTTGGTCAACAACAAAGAGGGAAACCTTCAACCCAGATGGACTGGTGCTGCAGCGGCCTCCACGGGCTCCCACACAGTAACAATTGTGAGGATACACAGGATCGGGCAGTGTTCCCAAAGGTCACAGTGAATCACAACACCTACGGACGGACGCGGTTACAGATGAGCTGATAACACTCCACGGAAGAACAAGGAGATTCTTTTCACGAAGATGGCCCCAAAGGCTAAGCAGGAAGCTCCTGCCCCTCCCAAATGGAAGCCAAAGCAGAGGCTTTAAAAGCCAAGAAGGCCGTGCTGAAAGGCGTCCACAGCCACACAAAAAAGAAGATCCGCATGTCACCCACCTTCTGACTGCCCAAGACTCTGAGATTAAGAAAGCAGCCCAAATACCCTTGGAAGAGCACCCCCAGGAGAAATAAGCTGGACCATTATGCCATCATCAAGTTCCCCTTGACTACAGAGTCTGCCATGAAGAAGATCGAAGATAACAACACACTTGTGTTCACTGTGGATGTCAAAGCCAACAAGCACCAGAGCAAACAGGCTGTGAAGAAGCTCTATGACATTGACGTAGCCAAGGTCAACACCTTGATCAGGCCTGAGGATGATAAGAAGGCATAGGTTCAACTGACACCTGACTGTGATGCTGTAGATGTTGCCAAGAAAATTGGAATCATCTAAAGTGAGCCCATCTGGTTAATGCTAAATATAAACTTTTTCCATCTAAAAACAAAAAGAATAAGGAGGTTTTCTACTCCTGCGAAGAACTGCAGTTTCAGCAAGCGAGGGGGAGCGATTCTACCCTGTCCTATAGGGTCACTATGAGTCAGAATTGACTTGATGCCAAGTGAGAGCCAGTGAATGACAGTCTTGAAAAGTAACGATGCCTACCCCAGCCACACATCCGGATTCCAAGGTGGGGCTCAATTATAGCATTTTAAAATGTTTCCCAGCCAGCCCTAGTTACGTCATTTGCAGGACCCAGAGCAAAATGAAAATTTGAGCTCTGGTTGGAACATTATTACAAAATTCAAGATGGCATACAGCATGATTTAAAAATCAGGAAAGGTGTGAGTTAGGTGGCATCTTTTCGCCACATTTACTCAATCTATTTGCTAAACAAATAATCCCAGACCTGGGCCATATGCAGAAGAATGTGGCATCAGGATTGGAAGAGGGCTATTAACCACCTTCAAGACGCAGATGATGCCACCTGGGCCACGGAAAGGCAAGAGACTTTAAATCACTTGCTGATGAAGATCAAAAACTTCTAGAGGATCATCCTTCCCTATTGCTTGCAACTCGATGTAAACGAAAAAGAAAGCAATCTTCACAACTAGACCAGTAGGTAACAACATTAAGATAAATGGAGACAAGATTCAAGTTGTCAAGGATTTCATCTTTCTTAGATCCACAATCAATGCTCATGAAAGCAGCTATCAAGAAGGCAAAGGATGTAGTCCAATAAGCAAACCTGCTGCCTAAGGCTTCTTTATAGTATCGAAGAACAAGGCAATTGCTTTAAGGACGAAGGTGCCCCCCGACTCAAGGCATGGTATTTTCAATTGATTCATACGCATGTGGTGCCACTGTTGGGATAAGTCTTGGAATGCTAATTTCAAGAGAAGGCCTGGTTCAAATTCAACAACTGCTCAGAGGGAAAAAGGATGAGGTTCCCTGCACCTATAAAGATGTACAGTCTTGGGAATCTTATATAGATAGGGCTGTCATGAGTTGGAAAAGATTGATGGCAGTGGGTTTGAATTTTTGGTTTTTGTATGCGTGTGAAAGTTGGACAAGGTATAAGGAAGACTGAAGAATTACTATATTGGAACTATAGTTTTTGCACACACACAAATTGAAAGCACCACACACTGCCAGAAGAACAAACAAATCTGTCTTGAAGGAAGTACAGCCAGAATGCTCCTGACAAGCTAGAGATGTGTGACTTCATCTCAAGAGAGACAATTCCCTGGAGAGGGACATCATTGAAGGATCAGTTAAAAAGAGATGGATTGACGTAGTAGCTACAACCATGTGCTCAAACAAAACAATTGTCAGGAAGACATCGAACCTAACCCCTGTGGGGGTTCTATTGCTTTGTTCTGTTGCACTCCGGGTTGCTATGAAGTGGAATCAACTTGACAACAATTAAAAACAACAATACACATAGGCAGGAATATAGCTACTTTATCTTGTGTATAAAGCTCAGAAAGAAATTCCGAAACCCCCAAACCTGTATGTTTTCGGGCTGCCCCATTTTCAAAGTTGACGCTGATTGGACAGAGTGAGACAAAGGAAGAAGGCAGTCTTACCCTTGACTCGGGAATTGTAAATGTCGGTTCACAGATGCGCTGCGATTTCCCATGTGCATACCACTCAAAATGATATAACAATCCAGGGACGAAGCAGATGCTCGTGGTGGGGATCAATACACTTGATTTAATTCCCTGAGAGGCTCTGTGGGCGGCTCGATTTCACCACTCTTCAGTGCACATGTAAAGGTATTTCTGAACGAGTCTGGTATGTGCCAGCCTCTCAAATAAGAAGATAATACGCTCTCCTGACCGTCCTTCACTCCAGGCTGTGTGGAGACACTGCTGGTTTTACTACTACCCGTATCTCAGGGTCCTACCATCATTTGTTAACTGAAGACCAAACCTCAGCCCAGGAACTCAGCAAGCGAAGGGAATGGGCCTTATTCACTCTCGATTCTCTAACATTTAACACAGTGTCTGCCACATTCTTGGCACTCCCGTTTTATAAAAGGGACGCACGAACAAAATGAACCCTTCTCTGAGAAAGAGATAATGGTGAACTTCATACATTTAGCTGCAATTTGAAAATGTTTCAAAGACTTTAATGACTTTCTCCCCTTTTAATGACTTGCTTCTGCAGCTACTTCATAGAGTGTTTGACAGTATTTCACTTGTTTTCATTTTTGCACCCGCCTGGCTCCTAAATAACCCCTCGTTTTTGCAGCCCTCATTTGTATTTTATGGAAAATTTTCAAAAGGTCTGCCTCTACAGCTTCAGAGTGTTGCCTTGGGAACTACTATTTATCTTAGCTTTTAGAAGGATTTTGAATCCTAGCAAAAGGCTACAGTGCTGAAAAGTACAAATTCATTACTTTCCAAGCTCTTCACAGTAACTGGGCATTAGAATTATTAGGGTAGTCTTATCTCATATATCATCCTCTCCTGTTTATAGGGTCATAATTTCTATCTTTTATATTTTCCAATATAATTTCAAAAGTACTGGCTTTTGTAAAGGCAGAAATTTGAATATATATGCACCATCAATCAGAGAACATTTTCATGTTTGGTTGGTTATCCATCCTCAAGGAGTTCCATTTATAAAGTGGTTATGCATTGTACTGCTACTCACAAAGTCAGCAGTTCAAAACCATGAGTCACACTCCCTAGTTCCATAAAGAGTTAGTCTTGGAAACTTAACAGAGGCAGTTCTGCCTTGTTCTATAAGGTCACCTTGGTTTGGCATCAATTCCATGGCAGTGAATTTTTTTTCACCTCTAACCTAATCTTTTTAAATTTTCTTTTTTGCAAAGAGATTTGCCATTAAGGTATTCTTTTAAATCAGTCTCTGTTCACTCTGCATCATACAGTCTATGAGTACTGTTTAATATTAAAATATTGCTGTTCTTGTCTGGGGTCTTAAAAGCTTGACGATAAACAAGCATCTAGCTGAGAAACAACAAAGCCCACAGGGAAGAAGCACAGCAGCCTGTGTGATCACAAGGTTTCAAAGGGATCAGGTATCAGGCATCAAAGAACAAAAAAATCATATCATTGTAAAAGGGGGTAGCACAGAGTGGGGACTGAAAGCCCATCTGTAGGCAACTGAACATCGCCTTACAGAAGGGTCACAGGGAGGAGACAAGCCAGTCAGGGTGCAGTGTAGCAATGATGAAACATACAACTTTCCTCTAGTTCTTAAATGCTTCCTCCCCCCCCCCCCCCACTATCATGATCCCATTTCTACCTTACAAATCCGGCAAGACCAAAGGATGTATACTGGTACAGATAGGAACTGGAAACACAGGGAATCCAGGACAGATGTTTTCTTCAGGACCAGTGGGGAGAGTGGTGATACCGGGAGGAAGGAGGGAAGATGGGGGAGAAAGGGGGAACCAATTACAAGGATCTACATATAACCTCCCTGGAGGGTGGACAACAGAAAAGTGAGTGAAGGGAGACCTTAGGCAGTATAATATATGACAAAATAATAATAATTTATAAATTATCAACGGTTCATGAGGGAGGGAGTATTGGGGAGGGAGGGGGGAAATGAGGAGCTGATAATAAGGGCTCAAGTAGAAAGCAAATGTTTTGAGAATGATGAGGGTAAAAAATGTACAAATGTGCTTGACACAATGGATGCGTATATGGATTGTGAAAAGAGTTGTATGAGCCCCCAATAAAATGATTTTTTTTAATGTTGCTGTTCTTGTGTGCCATTGAGTCAATGTCAGCTCTGAGCAACCCTGTAGAACAAACAGATAACAAGTCTTTTCTTCCATGGAGCAATAGCTGGGTTTTAACCACTGACTTTTCATTTACCTGCCGGGCACTTAACCATTGTGCCATCAAGGTAATTTACACCAAACTTAAAATGTCCCCATTGCAGCAGCAGTGCCCATCTAAATCCACACGCTTCTGCAATTCTAGCATTCTCTTATTCTTTTCTGGCCCCTTCACACTTTCATCCATTGTTGTAAGTTAACACAAATCTTGCTGTGGCCCACGGAATGCCAACAGCACCCCTGTCTACAGGACTTCGGGAGATCAAAGTCCCCATTCTGCAGTTTAACTTATGACCAGATTCCTTAGATGGCCAATAGAAGAGAGATTTAATACAATAAAGTTTGAGCTACTGGAAGAAATTAACTGTGCAAGCATAGTTAGACAAGCTCTTGTTGTTGTTACGGGCTGTCAATTTCTACTCACAGCGATCCCAAGTAAGAGTGCAACTGCAAGAGTGTTCTCGCCTGTACTCTCTAGCAGGAAGGACTCCTGTGATCAGGTAGGTGTTGGGCTGCTAACTACAATGGCAGCAGTTCAAACTCATGAGCTGCTTCAAAGAATGGCTGGCAATTGGCTACTAACCCAAAGCCTGTGGACTGACACATAGCCAGGAGCACCATCGCAGAAAGGCCTGACACTGTTTACGCACAGATGACAACCACGGCAATCTATGGAGAAGTTCTTCTCTGTAGCACCTGGGATGTTTACGAGTTGGAGCTTCAGTTCTACCCAAAGGCACCTCAGAAGAAAGGCCTGGCAATCTCTCTCCAAAAAGATCAGACTCGAGAAAATCCTACAGAACGGTTCTGCTCTGCAACACATAGGTGTCTACAATTTGGAGTTTCAAGTTCACCCAGAAGTGCCTTGGAAGAATAGTCTGATGATATGCTTTTTAAAAAAAAAAAATCAGCAATTAAAAATTCTATGGAGTCTAATTCTACTCAGACATTCAACTTCAAGAACCTGCCATGATTTAGCATCAAAATCAATCTCTCCTGTGGCCTGGAACTCTGAAGAGAGGAGCTCAGGAGTGCATGCCCAGATCCTAGAATTAAAAAAAGAAAGATTCAAAGCAGAAAAGTTGAAGCTATCTATCAAAACTAAAGCTCAAGCACAGAGTTCAGTAGGAACATGCCAATGAGCATGCAGTTAGGCAATGTGATGTAGTAAAATCAATTACTTACAGCTTTTCAATCCATATTTTTTACTCCCCTATACTATTGGGTAGAACCATACTACTAATGTGTGCAAAACATTAATAAAGGGGGACTTGTTAGTTTTGCCATTCTACTGGCTACCTCAGAATCAGGAGGAGAGAGAATCCATGAACGTCATAAAAGAAGAGGCATCAGCAGAACGTGGTGGAGGCAGCAGAGGCACCAGAGTCTATAATAACAGCACCATGAGAAAGGAGCTCCACTGAGACCAGAGGCAGAGCAAGGAAGGCACACTGCCACCAAGAGGCAGACTGGCAGGCTCCCCAGCCCACAGAACAAAGAGGGTCAACAGGCCACATTGGTGAGAAGTGTGGACAAGAGAGGTATGACTGCTAAGAGACTTACAAAAACAAAACCCAAAACCCCACAAAACTGTATCCTTAACATTCTGTAACCTGTTAGCTTCCCTAATAGACCTATTAGAGAGTAATTATATTATTCCCTAATAATATAGGCATGAGTATTATTGGTGAATTCTATGTGGCCATTGCAATGAGTAGTTGGATCCAGAAGAAAATTGGAGTGTTGTGGCAGGAATAGAGTGTCATGGTGTCAGAGTAGGTCTAGGAAGCTGGGGAGGGGAGCTGCATATCTGACTTCTGCCCCATGGCGATCAGCCTTGGGTCAGTATGGAGTGTGTTAGTCTGAGTAGACTAGAGAAACAAATTCATAGACACACATATGTGTATAAGGAAGAGGTTTACATATAACAGCAATTGTACATTAAGAAAACATACCAACCCAGTCCAGTCCAAGGCCATAAGTCTAATATTAATGCATATGTCCAAAACCAATCTATACAAGTCCTCTTCAGACTCATGAAATACATGCATGAATCCAAATGCAGGATGATCACAAGTCAGTGGGTAAAAAGTCTTTGGGTCCAGTGATATTGTAAGCATCTCAGTGCTGGCAGGGCTCTCTCTGTGGCTTCTCCGGCTTCAGCTATCTGGTTGCATCCATGTGGCTTGTCTTCTGCAAATGTCTCCCAGGAAGTGGCAGAGAGAGAGAGGAGTCTTCTGTCTCCAAGGAGGAAATACCAGACTTCCCAGAATTCTCAGGAGAAGGCCATGCCCACACAGAAGTCTCATTGGCTATCTCCAGGTTGACAGCCTAGACTCCACCCTACATTCTTAATCCTTGACACCAGATTAGGTGACTACCACATGGAGTTGGGTTCTTCTCCTCCCTTGTGTAACCAAAGAAGGTTGGAGGTGCTCCCCATGCCATTTCCTTAACCAGGGTTAGACCAACTAACCCACCGATATGGCACAAGTATAAATACGTCAAATTCAAAGGAATGCATGGTGTGGTTGTCAGTAAACAGTGCCTTCATAAATTGTATTTTAGTTTCAGAAAAAAACATCAGCTACCACATAAACTGAGTATTATTATTGTCAATTCTTTGAATATGTTTGAATCCAGATAAATATCCAACTTATTGTGATGTCTTAGTATAATGTCAGACATGATGAGCTCATAATCTTATCAGTGAAACTCAAGGCTGAGTAGAAGTCAGCCTGTATTGAGCAAATTACTAATTACAGAGGCAAGAGACTTGCTCAGTCTATCTAAACTTCAGATGCAAAGGTAATTCAATTTTTAAAAAATTCTTACAGCCATGGAAAAAGGTAAAAGGGGAGATGGATTCTGAAGAAAGGCAAAAAATGAAATGTAAATGACAGACAGATGTGGGCAGAGAATAAGAGAAAAAGGAAAAAGGATGAGAGAATGACAGAGTGAAGGACAGTGGGAAAGAAAAATCAGTTAGCAGACTGGGTCTTTAGCGAATAAACAATACATCTCCATGAAGGTCAAAGGCATCTATTATGCCAATATTTGATGAGCACATGAAATCTAATTATTATGACAACATTTGTACAAGAACATTTTTCTTGCTGCTATGGTAGAATCATTCATCAAAATTAACCATATAAAAGATTGACAAACAAATTTAGAGAACGTCAATGTCATACTGCACAAACAAATTATCTGAGTTAAACAATTTATTCAACAATTCACAATATTGTTGAGTTTTTCTTAACTACGTCCTAGGAAAGTGTTTGGCCCCAGACATTCCGTGCTAAATGCAATCGATACAACGTCTTTTTTCAAGGAGTTCAGAACACGGAGGGGATCTCCAGCAACAAGTAACCAACAAGTAGAATAGATGAAATCTTGTGGGTGGGGAAGCACAGAAACTACAGAAACATGAGGAGAGGCACACACTTCAGATTTAGAGATAGAAAAGGCCTCCTTTGGGGCATGGGTGGTAGAGGAAAGATCAGTAGTAAGTCCATGAGGCAATGATGTGGGGGCCACATCTGAACTCAGACTACACAGAGGAGGGGAATCAAACTCCACGCCAACCCAAGGCCAAAGGTCACATGGCAAGACCATGAAAAAACGTGTTCAAAAACATTAGAATTTTAAGTTGGCATCACTGCACAACTATAGCTATGAAATCTTAAATAAGCCATATTAACACATTCTGAATAATTTTATAACAATAAATGTGAAACTGTAAATGAAATTGGCAAATAACCAGGGGGAAAACTTACCAAAACTAACAGGAAAAGATACAGAAAATCAGACTAAATACATTTATTCTAATTTCTGCCCCTGACTCTATCAAAATGCCTCTAGGTCAGAAGATTTGACTAAAGAAGGTCACTAGGTCAGAAGATTTTACTAAAGAATTCCATTAACCACGTAAGAAAAGTAGCAATTGTATACAAGGGCTTACAATTTAAAAAGAAGAATCAATTTTAACTTGTTTGATGAGACTAGCATAACCTAACCCAAAACTCAACAAAGGATAAAACCTTAGACCAATGTGTCTCATGTACATAAATAAAAAAATTCTAAACAAAATATTAGCAGATTGTTTGTCCTAAGAATACAGTGAGAGTTTAATATTAGGAAAACAATCAATGTAATGAAATGCAAATGAGAGGAGCATAGGCACATAACCATCTGCATATTAGCTGGAAATATCTAATAAAAATTAATGTCTGCTCGCTGTATTGGAAAAGAGCTTTGAGTAACTAATAATAGAAAGAATAGAAGGAAACTGGTTAACAAAAGTTAGTGTTAAAAAAGGCTCTAGAAAACATCATTCTTAGTGGTGAAATTCTTTATCAAATTCTGGGAACAAAACAAATGTGCCCAAGATCTCTACCTTCTTTCAAAGATATTTTGGAATTCCTGACCAGTAGCATTGATGAGAAAGGAGCATATAAGCAAATTCTTAGATTCATGTCACAGCAACTGGGATGGCTACTACCAGAAAGGGGGTGGGGACACAAAGAAGGAAGTCTTGGAAATGCTCTGGAGAAAGTGGGACCCTCCCCTGTAGCTGATGGAGGTGTAAAATAGCACAGTCATTGTGGAAAATAGTCTGGCAATTCTATAAGATCGTCAATCAGAATTATCATGTAATTCGGCAATCTTATTCCCAGGCATACACCCAAGCCTTGAGAGGAATGAGAATTCCAGAACACTTATTGCGCTCATGAGGACTTATAGATGGGTCCAGAGGCAGCTGTGTGAACAGAACAAGGGAATACTACATGGTTTTAAATCAGGAAAGGTGTGCATCGGGGTTGTATCCTCTCAACATATTTATTCAATCCATATGCTGAGAAAATCATCAGAGAAGCTGGAAGATATGAAGAAGAATATGGCAAATCAGGACTGGAAGAAAGTTTATTAACATCCTGTGATGTTCAGAGGACCCAACCGTGAGGAGGAATTGAACCACTTGCTGCTGAAGATCAATGATTGCAGCCTCCAGTTTGTATTACCACTCAATATAAAGATCACAATCCTCAGAACTGAACAATTAGGTAACATCATGATAAATGGAGAGAAGGTTGAAGTTGTCAAGGATTTTGTCTTGCTTGGATCCACAATCAATGCTCATGGAAGCAGCAGCCAAGTGATTAAAAGGCAAGTTGCATTAGGAAAATCTGCTACACAAGACCTTTTTAGAGCATGGGCACGCAAGGATGTTACTTTGAGGACTAAGAGTGCACCTGACCAAGCCATGGAATTTTCCATTGCCTCGTCTTCCTGTGAAAGTTGGGCACTGAGTAAGGAAGACCAAAGGAAGACGAACTGATGATGTATTTGAATTTTGGTGCTGGAAAAGAATAGTGAAAGTACCATGGAATGCTAAAAGCGCAAACCGATCTGTCTTGGAAGAAGTGTGGCCGGAATGTTTCTTGGAGGTAAGGATGGCAAGACTTTGTCGTCAGGAGAGACCAGTCCCTGGAGGTAGACATCAGTTACCCTGTCCGACATGGTTGCTATGAGTCAGAATAGAATCAATGGTAGTGATTTAGTTTGAGTGAGATACAGTTTGCCACACTAAAATTGTTTGAAAAACAAAACAAAGATTATTAAAATTAGAACATTGGAAAGGAAAAAATAAAACTACCAGTATTTATAATGGTGTGTAGTAGAAAAAAATTTTAAATACAGACATATAAGTAAATTTAATCATTGATTTTAACAAATTTGCTGGACATAAGATGAATAGGCAAAATCAATTTTACTTCTACCTACCAATAACAAATAGAAAATGAAAAAGTTTAAATCTACCATGTTCAAACCATCAAAATAAACCAATGACCTATTATTAAATCTATTGTAATTTGCACAAGATATTTTCAGTGAGAAGTGATCTTGAGGGAACTGAGGCAGCCTGCACACTGAGGATGTAGCACTGACGGCCGAGGCTCTATTTCTCAACCTTGAACCCTCACGCTCTCCTGAAGCGTCCACAGAAAGCTTCCATGACTTATCCAGTTGCTCAAAAGTAGCTTGATGGACCTCTTTGTTATCTGTTGGATAATCAATATCTCATCTAAGAAAGGAAAACTAAGTATCCTATTTTCAAAATGTCTGAACTCTTTCCTTCTCACCTAGTGTCTCTCTCTTATCCCACTGTGTTTTGCCCTTGTTACTTAAAATCCATCTACTTCTCTTGATTTCCTTTTATACATAAGTAAATCCAGATAATAAACAACTATGCATCTGACTTAGTCTTTGATAATAGAGCGAGGTACAAAGATTAAAAAAGAAATGAAGGAAAAACTGAACAAAAGGTGGAAATCCCATGCTTATGTAACAGAAGATTCAATATTCAAAGATTCGGCTTTCCCAAATTGATCTTGAAATTCCAATTCATCCCATGACAAATCCCAACAAGATGTTTTTGGTGAATGCTGACAAGATTGTATATGAAAATAAAGATCCAGAAAATTGTATATGGAGAAAAGACCCAATAAAATTATAAAGAATAATAATTATGGAGCATCTCTTTCACATTATATCAAGACTTTATTACATATCTAGGAATTTACTACTCCAAGGCATTTACCCACTTGAAATGTATACTGTGCATCCAAATAAAATGAACAAGAATGATTTGGGGAATTGTTCACAAGGACCAAAAACTGTGAACAACTAATGAGTCCATCCATCGGGTCTCTACTTAAGTCCTCCCTCAATGCAAGAACACTTTGTTCTAATAACCTGGCATTCTGTGATGCTCACCTTCCCATCACAATCGCTGAAGACAAAATGGGTGTAACTCAAATGCAGTGAAGAAAGTTGATGGTACCCGGCTAATAGAAGATATGGCATCTGGGGTCTTAAAGGCTTTAAGTTAAATAAGTGGCCATTTAGGAGGGGGAAAAGAGGAGCTGATACCAAGGGCTCGAGTAGAAAGAAAAAGTTTGTTAAATGATGACAACATATGTACATAGGTACTTGATACAATTGATATATGGATTGTTATAAGAGCTGTAAGAGGTCCCAATAAAATGATTTATAAAAAATAATAACAATAAAGGATCATGCCAATAAAGCATGTGCAATACCACAAAAAAACTTACATGTTCATCTTCAAAGAGAGATAAACTGTGGTATAGTGATATGGAACGCGCATCAATGAAATGAATGAGTTCCTGCTACTCACGGCATATGAATAATTCTTCCAAACAAACATAATCTTAAGCCAAAGAAGCTAAGTGCAAGGAAAGCATCCTCTATGCTTATTATTATCGAAAACTTTTCATAATGATTTTAAATTTTCAATTCAACAATACATATATTGACAGCCGTCCCCAAGATGTACCAGCACTTTTCCCACTTCTGCCCTCTGTGCTTTTATTTATGTAAAATGTTAAAAGAAACCAAATTAATCTGTAGAATAGAAGTTGAAGCACTGATCACTTTAAACCTGCTGTTACATCAAGGAGGCACTGGGGTGGGCAGTTTGTGAGTGCCGGTGAGTGTGAGTGCCGGTGAGGTCCTGTTTCTTCATAGGAGTGTACTTATCGCTGGCATTCACTTTGTAGCAAGCATTAAGTGATGTGTGTCTTGTATTTGTCCTCTTTTGAACGCATGTTAGACTTCAATATCAAAGTTTACTTTAAAGAAAACAAAAATCCATAGACCATGAGGCTGAGACTTACTACCCTAAGATAAGAGAACATAAAACAACCCAAGAAACAAGTATCAAACTTCGGGGGGAGGGTTATTCCACAATATTCTAAAAAACTGTACCTCTCCATTACAAGAGTCTTGAAAGGAAAATTAATTGAAGGGAAATAGCTGGACCGTGGTTTAAGTTGTCTCTGGAGCACTGGGGGAGATTCTGTGGTTGAAAGGAAACACTGAAACATGTAGCAGGGCGGAGAGGATGATGGCATGAAGGTAGCTTTCCAGGCTCAGAAAGGTGATGAAAGCCGCGTATGATCTCTGGAGGGCAAGGGACCTTTGGAAGTACTTCAAACAATAGTAAAAGGGTCCGTTGTAAGTGTGGAGCTACCTACCCTTCCTCAACCCATTCTAAGCCCATGTGATGCGTCTGTGTGGAGGCATCTCAGGACAGAGGAGAGAAGGTTTTTCTCCTCAGAGATTAGCCCCAAATAATGCAAACCTCTCAGAGAAGCCTTCTCACCAAGCCACATTAGAGTAGAGAACCCCTGGCTATTTAGTATGTAGAGAAAATAAGATCTGGTACATGGCTCAATGTCTCCTACACATCTGAAAACACTTGGCAAAGCACCGGATACTCCCCCATGACTAGGTTACGACTGCACAGGTGCTGAAAGGTCAGGTAGAAACTACACGGTCAACAGATGAAGCAAGAGCAAGGGTTGCCCCACCAGGACCTGCTAGACAAGCAGGACCTACAAGCAAGTTCCGAAAAATGATCATGGAATGCCCTCCCTTCAAATCCAAGAAATGGAGAGAACAAGGAGGAAACCAAATGTCAGGCCACTCTCTAGAGCGGGGCGATTATCCAGACCTCACGGGGTTATTAAAAAGGTTCAGGAGCACAATTAAAGCAACTGTCATCAAGAGGGCAGCAGTAGATTCTAGTTCTTTTTTCATGGAGTGAAAGGGCTGAGAAAAGAACTCTGGCCCTTCCGGTCTAACCACGTGTCTGCAGCTGGGCAAAATTCAAACCACTAAGGCAGTGGTTCTCAATGTTCCTAATGCCGGCACCCTTTCATACAGCTCCTCGTGTGGTGGTGACCCCCAACCTTAAAATTATTTTTGTTGCTACTTCATCACTGTAATTTTGCTGCTGTGATGAATTGTGAATATCTGGTACAGAGGATTTATTTTCACTGTTATAAATTGAACACATAATTAAAGTATAGCGATTAATCACAAGAACAATATGTGATTATATATTGTGAAATATTTATTTCTAATTGCAAATACATGAAATTTGTCTTGTAGCATGGGTAAGAATCTTCACGCCGGGTACTCATATATGGGCATATCTGCATGTGGGCAGACCCGCCTGGAGATAGGTAAGAAGCGGTGTCTTGGTTCCTAAGACCATTGAAAATATGTGTTTTCGGATGGTCTTAGGCGACCCCTGTGAAAGGGTAGTTCAACCTCCAAAGGGTTCACGGCCCACAGGCTGAGAACCACTGCACTAAGGCAACTGTTGCTCAGCCTACTGATACAGACTTTAAGGCATGGAGCTTTGACAGGCCATGTTAGTATGTAACCCAGGTTCAGTCAGCAACATTTCCCAACTCCTACCTGGCAATTTAAGTCCATTTCTTTTCATTAGAGCCCTGTGAAAACAGAGTAATTGGTTATGTTCTTTCCTATAACTTTTCTTTTACTGGAAAATAATCATGTACGGTAAGTAATTTCAACTCATCTCAGCTTTCCTCATTGCCCTTGCTTTAAGATCTCACTGTTTGGTTTCTCAGCACAAAGAACTTTAAAAATATGAAGATCAAAACAGCCCATGATGCTTTATTATGTGGGAAAATAGCTTTTCATATTTTATGACATAAGTGAAAAACTTATTTTTAAAATAACAAAGATTGCTGATCTGTAAGAAAGTTAATAGTTTTAAAGATATGACACTGAATTTGACTCTGCCCTGTGAATCACATCTTTAGCCAAAAAGGAAATTAAAGAGGCAGGAAAAGTCAGTGACTTACTCATAGTCAAACTACTGATCAGAGCTAGACCTGGGATTCGAACTCCAACCACCCTCTCTGTCTTCACACCTCTTCTTGGTTAGGCCATCATCCCAAACCATCATCATCAATCATTTGCATCACATCCAAAAACCCCACGGCCAGTGGGCTGATTTAAAAAATATGATGTTAGTACTTTGGTTAAACAAAAAAAAAATCTTCAATGACTTCCCAGTAATGTAAGAGAAAAACTCAAAAACTCAAAAAAAAAAAAGGCTTGCTATGCAAGCCAGGTCCTGCCATGAATGCGTCTTTCCTGCCTGGTCTTCCTTAAACAGGAAGCTTGTTGTTACTGGGTAGTATCACGCGGGCTCCCACGTAGAGAAGCCCTATGTACAACAGAACAAAATATTATTTGTTCCTGCGTCAGTCTCACAATCATTTGAATCCATTAATATGAAGCTAGTCATGCCATTGTTCTTACAAATGTTCTTGGTCATGGTAATCAAGTGCCCTCTAGTCCTACCACGTTGAGAGCTGTTCTCGTGAGTAATGGTGCAGCCACCCTCAGACAGAGACGCCATACATTCTAGAGGAGAACAGCTCTATAGGGTTTCCTTGGCTGTGATTCCTATGGGACCAGATCTCTAGGACTTTCCGTCCTCACTGCCTGTGGCTGGGTCGGTACTGCCAACATTTGAATGACCAGCCAAGTGAAAACTAATGCTTCACTCGGGTTTCTTTGATCATGAATAGATGCTAAATGTTATCAGGATATATATATTTTTTCTGCATTGATTGGTAAGAGCATATGATGTTTTCTTTTGTTAGTCTGTGGATCGATCATGGATCACCATGATGAGCTTTTGAATTCTGGAATACCCGTGCATACTTGGAATAAATCGCACTTGTTAGGGGTTCAGAATTGGTTTTATACATTGTTGTTGAATTTTCTGCTATTTCGTTGAGAATTGTTTTCAGTATATTCGTGGGTGGTCTTAATCTGTAGGGTTCCTTTCTTGTCAATGTTTTATCCAATGTTGGTAGTAAGGTCATTCTGGTTGACCTTACTGAAAGGTTGGAGGTGGAGTTCACCCAGTGACACTGATGAAGAGTGACCTGGTGACGTGCTCCTGAACAAAGCAGCCTTTGGAACCCCAGGAGAGCAATAAGGGTGATGAAATGATACAGGTAGAAATATAATGCTATCACAATGTGAAGTATGTGCCCAATGATATTGAATTATTCATACAGTAACTGTGAATGGATGCATGTTTGGTGGTGTATAATGCTACAAAAATAAATAAAATACTATTTTTAAAAAGAGGAAATGAAAGAAAATTCCATGGAACAGTTCTCTGATGCACATGCAGCTGTCATGAATCAGCTCCACAGGAAACTAGTAACTGGGTCTGGTTCATAGAATGAGTTAGGACATGCTCCTTCTGCTTTGAATTCTTGAATAGGATTGTGGAGGCTTTGCATCATTCTTTTCTTAGATATTTGGCAGTAAGAAACTATGAAACTACCAATAATCATGCTTTATTATTTTTTTAAATTATATTATTGATCTAATTTATTTAATAAATATAGATCTATCCAGATAATCTATTATGATTCATATCAGTTTTGTTCCTCAAAGAATTGTTCCAGAGATTTCTCTTCTCCAAACATGTTAATCACAAAGTTGTTTCAAACAAACTCACTGCCATCAAGTCAAAGTTGTTCAGAGCTGTGAAAAAAAGACCAAGGATCTTAGACAACCAATTATACTAGATTGATAGATGAATCACATAATGAAACATTCTGCAGCCCTTAAAATTCATCCTGCAGGGGTAGATTCATTGACACAGAAAGATATCTTTAATATGCTACAAAATGAACAACTTATATTCCAAAACAACTTACATTATGTGATTCAAATATCATAGACTTGCTTATTTTTTATTTATACACATATAGAGATGAGCTGTAAAATATTCTCAGTAGTTATTTCTGAGTGATGGTATATGGCTCCTTTTTTAACTCTATTTTTCTGATCTTACTATTAGATGCATAAATTATTTTGTGATTTTTTTTCTTTTAAGAAGATATAGTCAATCTATAGTCATTATCTTCTACTACTTGGTGTTTTGTTTTTACGTTCTGTTGCACTAATTTGCTATAAGTCAGAAGCAACTCAATGGCGCTTGACAACCAACAAGCTTAGTCATATCTTCGCAGCATGATTTGCATTGCCACTTCTAGTTGGTGCTATGGTAACCTTCGAAGACAGAGTGCTTCATAACTAGAAAGAACAGCATGTTTGCCAGATAACCTGAGGATGAAGTCATAGGCATTATCTGTTCTTGGGCAATTATGTGTAGGAGTGGCTCATCTGTTTCCTGTGTTTCAAAGATGAAGTTAAAATATACTTTACTAGCAACAGGGTTTGAATCTGAATGTTCTGAAAGCTCTTATAACAATCCATACATCAATTATATCAAGCACATTTGTACATAATATGTCATCATCATTTTCAAAACATTTTCTACTTGAGTCCTAGGTATCAGCTCCTCTTCGCCCCAGCCCCCACCCTCCCCCACTTCTGACCCCTTGATAAAGTATAAATTATTATTATTTTCATATCTTATACCATCCGCTATTTCCCTTCACCCATGTTTCTGTTGTTCGTGCCCCTCAGGGCGGGAGGTTATATATCAATCATTTTTATCCCCTCTCTCCCCCAAGTCCCCCTACCTCTCTACCCTCATGGTATCATGGTATTCCCATTATTGTTCCTGAGAGATTTATCCTGGATTCTGTGTGTCAAGAACTCTTATCTGTACCAGTGTACATGCTCTGGTCTAGCTGGATTTGTAAGGTAGAACTGGTGTCATGCTAGTCGGGGGGCAGGGTGGGGAAGTATTAAAAAATAGAAGAATGTTTTGTGTTTCATCAGAGCTGTACTGCACCCTGACTGACTCGTCCCTTACTTGTGACCCTTCTTGAAGGGGGTGTCCAATAGTCTGTAGATGGGCTTTGTGTCTCTACTCCAACCCCACTCATTAGCATCGATATAATTGTTTGTTTAGGGTTTTCTGATGTCTGATACCTGATCCCGTTGACATCTTGTGACCACACAGGCTGGGGTGCTTCTTCCATGTGGGTTTTGTTGCTTCCCTGCTAGGTGGATACTTGTTTGACTTCAAGCCTTTAAGACCCCAAATGCTCTAACTTTGAATAGCCAGGCACCATCAGTTTTCTTCACCACATTTGATTCACCAATTTTGACTTCAGCAATCATGTCAGGAAGGTGAGCATCACAGTTTATTAGAACAAAGTGTTCTTGTATTGAGGGAGGACTTGAGTAGAGACCCATTGTCCATCTGCTACCTTGATACTTAACTTGAAATCCCTATCATTGTCTATTAATATATTTACATAGATACATGCTTATATTTATACCCCTCTTTCTTTCTTCTATTTCCTTTTACTTTCCTCCTGCCCAACTATCATGTTCAACCTTCATTTGGCTCTGAGTAGGTAATTCCTCTCAGTTACATTACACTTGATCAAGCTCCAGCAGGCGTTCTACCCTCCTCACCATTGATTCCAGTTCTCTTGTTCCCTTGTCCCTGGATTCGTTGGCTACCCACTCCCTTTTCCACACCTCTCTCCCCTGACCCCCACCCCCTACCTCCAGAAACTGTTGGTCTAATTATTTTCTCCTGGGATTGTTTATCTTGCTTACCTTATACAGATAGGCATGAAAACAGAGAAGAAAAACAAGGGGAACCTATATTTCCAGGTCTATCTGCTGACCCTTATGAATGTTTTCCAATCCTGTCTGATGAGGTGCCAAGCCCTGACCTCAGAGTCTGAAGTCTATTTTCTGGATTCCTCAGGGACTTCGTTGCCCTGCTCCCCTTGCTGCTCTGTTGCACTCCCTTCATGTTTTGCCCCAGTGTGAGGGGGTCAGAACAGTCACAATTCCCACACTATCTCCAGTGCTGTCCCCATAGCACTATGGGCCAGAGAGGGGACTTCATGTCTCATGATGGCTCGATCTCTATAGTCCTCTCTGTGCCTTGGCTGCTACGAGAAGTGTCGTCCTCCAGGCTTGGTGGACCAGGATGGGATCCATACTCTTTCCTTCTTAGTTTGCTCCCCTGTGGTCTAGACAGACTCTCCAGTCTCCCTGGGCTGCATCTTCAGTGCTGTCCTCCATAGTGCAGTCTTCTGGGGAGGGGGTTGATGTAGCTGGGGTTGGGACCAGCCCCTCAGACCTCTCTGTTAGTTCACTTTAATATGCTACAAAATGAACAACTTATATTCCAAAACAACTTACATTATGTGATTCAAATATCATAGACTTGCTTATTTTTTATTTATACACATATAGAGATGAGCTGTAAAATATTCTCAGTAGTTATTTCTGAGTGATGGTATATGGCTCCTTTTTTAACTCTATTTTTCTGATCTTACTATTAGATGCATAAATTATTTTGTGATTTTTTTTTCTTTTAAGAAGATATAGTCAATCTATAGTCATTATCTTCTATTACTTGGTGTTTTGTTTTTACGTTCTGTTGCTTCATGTTGGTATGTTGCCCTCAAGGCTTGACATTCCAGGTTGAGGTCTGGTCCCTCTCTCGCTTTCCTGTGGAGACATAAACAATACCCTCGCAGCATGGGTAGTTAGTGCCCTGTTCCCCACTATCCATGTGCTCTTTTTTTTTTCTTTCCCCTCCTTTTTAGTTGGCTGCCATATGTCCCTGGGTGGGTTAGACCCCTGCCAGAGTGCCTGGGCCTTACCCAGGGAATTTATGCATTTAGTGGCTTTTCCCCTGTGACCCTTGTGCTTCTGAAGCTTACCTCAGTGGACTCGTTGTACTTGTCATTTGTGCTTGGCTTATTTCACTTTGTGTCATTTCCTCAAACCCTTCCCATATGACAATGTGTTTATTGCACTCACCACTGCTTTTTAGGGATGTACAGTACTCCATTGTGTGTATGTCCCGGAGTTTTTAATCCACTCATCCGTTGATGCAAATTTAAATTGTCTCCAAGTCTTCGTGATTGTGAACTGTGTCACATGAACATTGGAGCACAAATGGCTGGTCATGGTCTTTTTCTTGCCTCTTCTGGGTATATGTCCACTAGGGGGATTGCTGGGTCATATGGTAGCTCAATTTCCATTTGTTTTAGGTATCACCAAATCAATTTCCATAATAGCTACACATAACTACAGGTCCACCAGCAGTGGATGAGAGTTTCTATCTTACCACAGCCCCTCGAACAATTGTTGCCTTCTGATTTTTTGAACTGGACTGTCTTTGAGGATGCTAGATAGTATCTCAGAGTTGTTTTAATTGCATTTCCCTGTGGCTAATGATGGGAACATTTTCTCATATGTTTATTGGTCATTCAGATTTCCACCCTTGTGAAACTTCTGTTCAGGTCCTTTGTCCACCTTCTCAATGGGCTATATAATTTTTCTTATTGTAGGCTAATGAAGTATTGTAGAATTTAGCAATAAGACCTTTGTTTGATGTGTTATTGCTAAAGATATTTTCCCAGTCTGTGGGCTCTCTTATTACCTTCTTAGAAAATTATTTTGGTGCACACAGGTAGTCTATCTTCAGTATATCGCACTTGTCAATTTGTGCTTCTTCTGTATTTGTGTCCTTCCCCATTTCCAATAGCCTATGTATTCCCTGTGCCAAAGTTCTTAGGTTTGTCCTAATTCCCTCATTAATGGGCCTAATAAGTTGGAGCTTTACCTTAAGGTCTCTGAGCCACCTTAAGTTTATTCTTGTGCATCGTGGAAGGTAAGAGTCTTGCTTCATTTTTCTGCAGGTAGATATCCATTTTTTCTAGCACCACTTATTGAAGAGGGCATCTGTTTCTCAGTTGATATTTTTGGGGGCCCTTATCAAAGATCAGTAGTTCTTGGGTCTTCCTTCTCCATGTGAAATTGGTAGTCAGTATTTCCAATTCTTTGAATAAAGAAGTTGGAATTTGTATTGTGATGGCGTTAAACTTATATAGTGCCTTAAGCAGGACTGACATTTTTACTATATTAATTCTTCTGGTCATGAGCATGAGATATTCCTCAATTTGTGGGGGTCATTTTGGTTCCTTGTAATAGTGTTTTATAGTTTTCCTCAGAGAAATCTTTTGGGTTTTTTTTGTTAGGTATATCCCTAGATATTTCAATTTGTGCTTGGCTATTGTGAAGGGTACTAGCTTTTTTATGTCCTCGCAGCATGGGTAGTTTGTGCCCTGTTCCCCACTATCCATGTGCTCTTTTTTTTTTTCTTTCCCCTCCTTTTTAGTTGGCTGCCATATGTCCCTGGGTGGGTCAGACCCCTGCCAGAGTGTCTGGGCCTTACCCAGGGAATTTATGCATTTAGTGGCTTTTCCCCTGTGACCCTTATGCTTTTGAAGCTTACCTCAGTGGACTCATTGTACTTGTCCTTTTGTGCTTGGCTTATTTCACTTTGTGTCATTTCCTCAAACCCTTCCCATGTGACAATGTGTTTATTGCACTCACCACTGCATTTTAGGGATGTACAGTTCTCCATTTTATAATTATATATAGCTTCCTTGTTAAACTTCTTTCCCTGTGATCCATCTCTTTCAGAGAGCGGTGTATTAAAGTTACCTACTATGATTTCTTTTTCCATCTTTTGGAGCATTTTACTAATAAATTTCATGGGTGTCTCATTGGGCACATATATATTTATTATGCTCACTGGTTCTTGGTCTACTGTTCCCTTGAGCATTATATAGTGCCCCTCTTTATCTCTTGTTATGACTTGCACCTTGAGATCAATTTTTTCAGCGATTAGGATTGCAACCCCTTGCTCTTTTGAAATGTCATTTGCTTGTTATATTTTTCTCTAGCCTTTGATTCTAGCCTATTTTTTATATAGATCATTTTATTGGGGGCTCGTACAACTCATCACAATCCATACACGAATCCATTGGGTCAAGCACTTTTGTACATTTGTTGTCATTCATTTTCAAAACAGTTTCTTACTCCTTGAGCCTTTGTTATCAGCTCCTCATTTTCCCCCTCCTTCCTCCACCCTTCCTCCCTCATGAACATTTGAGAGTTTATAAATTATTATTATTTTGTCATGTCTTGCACTGTCCAATATCTCCCTATAGCCCCTTATCTGTTGTTCATCTCCCTGGGATGGGGTTATTGGTAGGTCATTGTGATCCGTTCCCATTTTCTCCCCCCACCTTACCCTTAGCCTCCTGATATGTATTCTCAGCCTATTTTTGTCTGCAAGCTTGAGATGTGTCTCTTGTAGGTAGCAGATCAATGGGTTGTGTTTCCTAAGTCAGTCCACTAGTATCTGTCTTTTAATGGGTGTGTTCAGTCTATTGATATTCAGAGTTATTACACTCATCTGTGGAATCTGTAATGTCATCATGTACCTTTTGTGTTGGATGTGTACCTACCTCCCTTCTTTTCAATGCATTATGGGCTCGCATGAATCATTCTTGCCTTCTTTTCACTGTTGAGCCAATGTTATCTTGGGCCCTATTTTCAATGTGGTAACCTCTGGGTGGAGTTGTTCTATGTAGTAGTCTCAGTTGTGCTCAGCGAGTGTTGTTCTTCTACCCATAATGGGTTGGTAAGAGTTTTTTGAGAGCTGAATTTCTTTCAACGTATTCTTTGACTTTTTCCTTGTCCAGGAAGAATCTTATTTCTCCATCTATCTTGATAGATAATTTGCCTGGATAGAGTATTCTTGTGTTATTTTCTTTCAACTTTCAGAATATGTTACTCCACTCTCTCCTCTTCATGGTGCCTACTGATAGATATGAGCATATTCTTATTTTTGATACCTTTATAGGTGACTGACATTTTCCCCTTAGATGCTCTTATGTTTTTCTCCTTTCCCTTGGCAAATTCTTCTTGGGATTCAGTCTCCTGAATGGTTGCCTGATTCTCATTTATTAAGCTGGGGGAAGTTTTCCTCTAGGAATTCTCTCATTATTTTTAATATTTACTTCATTATTGTGTCCTGTTCCAGTAGTCCAATTATTCCAATATTGTTCCTCTTCATAGCATCAGACGTTGTTCTCAAGTTTTCTTTAGCTTCTCTGAGTATAGTGTCTGACTGTCTTTCCCTTTTTTTGAAGTCAGCCTTGTTATCCTATAGATCACTGATATGGTACTCTGCTTCTTCTAGTCTGCTAGTGACATCTGTATATTTGTTATTTGCTTTTGTTACCTTGCCCAGTAACTCTTGTAATTTCCCTTAGGTGTGTGGCCTTTTTCTCTATTGTTTCATCTTTTTTCTGTATTGTTTCCCTCATATCCTGTATGAGTCCTAGCAGTATTCTAAAGATTTCTTCCTGTGGTAGATCAATGTCTGCTTTTTCTATGAATGTCAGGACTTCCCCCAACATTGCCTTTTATATCTCCTGATTTTTGTGTAGGTTGTTAAGGCAGTTTGCTGTCGTTTTGGAGAACAGAGTGCCATTTTCCCAGGATTCAAGAAACCCTGGACTCTCTCTTTTGGGAGTTTAGTTGGAATGCTTCTATGAGCTGCCTATAATCCACTTCCCTGGGGAGTTGGTCTATGGCTTTGTCCCTCTGGGGTTTCCCTGTCATCCTAGCCTCTTCTGTTGTTTGAGGGTGGGTTGGATGGTGCTCTCCGGGGATGCTGACCAGATGGTTGTAGACCATGAGGGTGGCACTGTGTAGACCGTTCCGGTGAGAAACAGTTGTGGTTTGGTGTGGAGAGCTTCAGAGAGAGACCTTGGAGGGTGGATTGAGGCCAGTAGTGGTTGGCAAACCACAGTACTGGTCTAGGGAGTGCTTACAGTGTAGCCATGGGTCCAGGGACAGTCTGATGAGGGCACCGCGAGCCCTGGGGCCACATTCTGGAGACAATCTGGCCACTATTAATAGTATTTCGCAGATTCTTTGAGAATAGCTGAGTGGGTTTGAGGCCCACTAGTTCTGAATTGCCCTGGCTGCCCTCCTGTGTCACCCCATTCTCCCTCCTGCACAACTCTGTAGGCCATGTTCCAGGGATCTACACTCTACCTAGGGGTTCTCCAATTGCAGAAAATTAGTGTCTAATTATTTTTTTCTTACCCATGCTGTCAGGCAAAGAGCTGAGCAGAGGGGAAAATGGGGTGGCCAATGCAATTTCTCTGTTCCTGGTCAGGGAGAAGATATGCAAAACCTTAAAATACAGGAGTGAGGAGGCTTAAAAGAGGAGACATCCTAGTGTTAGCCCTTGTGGATACTTCTTGGAGACTCTCTATGAGCCCGAGATTATGAGCATCTTTAGACAGCAGACTATGGAAACTACTGCAAGCTGTCGGTCTTGGATCTTGGGTGCAGGAAGGGGTGACGGACTCCATCCGGCTGGACCTACCAAGGGATTAGTGGAGTCCTCGGGAAGTTAAGGTGAACTTAGAGCATTTCAGCGAGCCCTCTAGTCACTCTGTGGGTGAAAATTTCAGGGGGAGGTCTGATCCACAGACCCTAATACACTTAAACTATCTCTGGTACTCTGAATCCTACTATTTGCCTCCTTACCTCTTAATTTTCTGATCTAAAAGCAGGAACACTGGGCAGGTGATGCCATCTTGGAACTCTAGATGCCATCTTGGAACCAAATCCACGTTTGAATCTTATACTATGGAGCATCGAGACATGATATTTATGTGGCACGAGCAGACCTGAGATTGGATCAGGTCAGGTATCAGATGTGGTCTTTACATGGGGGATAATTATAAGAGAATTTCTTTCAGATTTCCAATTTCAAAAAGAGTTTTATGTTTCCTTCCTTTAAAAACTCAACTTTGTTTCTTAGGAATAATTAAGTGGATATCCAAATACCTTTATCAGGACTCATCAGTGACAAACGTTTTGTTTCATGTCTACATACATCTAAGGCAGTGGTTCTCAACCTTCTTAATTCTGTGACCCTTTAATACAGTTCTTCATGTTGTGGTGACCCCATATGTGGGTGTATCTGCATTTGGGCGGACCCGCCTGGAGATGGATAGAGGAATGATGTCTCCATTCCTAAGACCTTCAGAAATATGGTCTTAGGTGATCCCTGTGAGAGAGTTGCTTAATCCCCAGGTTGAGAACCGCTGATCTAAGGAAAAGGAGTTAACATTAATATATTATTTAGAAGTAATTACAAGTACATTGGCCTTTCCCTGTTAGTCTCTACTCATGTAGAGTGGTTAGTATTTCCTCTTCTCGTTCCATGCAAGCATCTCCATTAAGTAAGGACCTTCTCCTACATAACTGCTACCTTGCCATTCCATATAAAAATGAGGATAATTCTGTCATGGTAATATCCAGTCCATATCTATATTCTCTAATTACCTCAAAATTTTAGGTTATGGTTTTCAGACCCTCAACTTTTGTATGCACTTGTTTCTACCTAGTAGAATCTATTCCCCACTTCCATTTTCAAAATAGCCCTCTTGGGGAGCCATTGCATAGAAAGCATCCAGTCTCTGCTGGTGGTGATGGGCAATTCAGATATTATTGTGGGTGACAGTCGCATAACATGAGTGTGATATCACTAAATTGAACACTTGAAAAATGTTAAATTGGTGAATACTAGGTTATGTATATTTTTCCAACAATAAAAACATAATTCTTTTCACATTTATCTTACAGAAGAAAGAATATAACATAACTCATCTGGAAACTATGTCAGGATGAAGGCACTTAACATAATGTTTGCAGGAAAACCTCTTTTATTGGTTAATCAAGACACCCTCTTCCTGTCTTCCTCTCTCTCAAAGATACTTGTGATTAAAGTCTAATTTATTGCATTGCAAAGGAGGAAAGTTGGCCATATAAAGAAGTTGCCTCTTCTCTGCCCTTGTTGACGCTTTTCAAAGAAAGTGGTACTCCCTCAGGGAGAATCTGGTGCAAGCAGTGAATAGAGCACTGTTAAGAAACACTCAAAACTAAAACTGATCTCTTAGAACTAAGCTCCCCCCTCAAGATATTCATAATAGTCATCCTAGAAAAGCACATTTGTGCCAAAACAGTAAACTTTAGTGATGCTGAGTAATTGGACTATTTTCCAAACTAATCAAGTAGTTCTAGTTACAGTGGAAAGTATATCCACAAAAAAACATTTAAGTGATTTATTTTAGGCCCACTGTGTATTATTCAATGAGGTTTATTGGATATAGTTCATCAAATTAACTCCTAAAACATGTGCTTTAATTATATACCATTACTACTCTATTTCATCTTACACAGTAGTTAATATTTTTATCTCCTATATTATAAGACAAAAAGAGGAAAGCCCTAGACCAGATGGATTGACCCAGTGACGACAACAATGGGCTCAAGGAGGATGACTCGGGACCTGGTTCTTTTTCATTCTGTCCTACCTTGAGTTTCTGTGAGTTGGAATCAACTTGCCAGCACCTAACAGCAATATTACATAACTACACTCACATGATAATTGTCAGACCAAGTTAGTGAGAAGACCATTTCTCTCTCATAAAATGTATAGAAATTTTGTATCATTATGCCTAACAAAGTAGTAGAGCTATAACTATAGCTCTATCTGTGATTCACATTTAATAATTCCCCAAAACAGACACTAAGCATAGTATTTCTATGCAAGCACATTTCGGTAAAGCACATCATATTTGATTTATTATGCTCTTCATTCCACAGCTACCATGTTAAGTACCTATCGCAGTGCATTTTCACAAATTCAGAAATTAACAAATGACATTATACTCTATGACTTAAAAATGAATTAGTGATATTAGATTCTATGTCATTTAAAATGAGATTTATCTGCTTTGGGTGATCTGTTTTACAGGATGCACTCCACACTTTACTTTCCACTGTTCTTTATAATATTTTTTGAAACACACATTAATTCATTGGCTCAAATTAAAAATAAAGCCAAATTTTTCTAACAGTAAGTTTGAGTTGGCTGACTTGTCAATGAGGACTGATTTTTCTAATTAGATAACAGAATAGATATTTTCCACTAATTGAGCTAAATCTGACATTCAAAGATTTTGACCAAAACAAACAAACAAACAAACAACATTTATATATAATTAAGCCTTATGATATGGGAGGAAGCAAGCATTTTTGACAACTGCAGCACTGGCAACAATATACTCAAATGACTACAATTTCAATGCCTCACTTCTCTCTGCATATATTCAGTTAACAATGAACGCCAAGTGCAAAAGTAACAGATATAATTAATAGTCATTTGAAAAGTATTGGTAAAGCATTTTTGTGGCAATTCCCAGAAACTGAAAAAAAATGAATGACTCCAATAAACTGATCACAAGTCTTTGTGAGTTGATTTCCAATTCTTTGCTCTCAGCAAAATGGAAAGAGGACCTAATAGAATATTCAGCTAATAAATTATTTTAAATGACTTTTGACGGTAGGCCTCTTTGATATGTTTGAATATAACTCAGAAATTGTTCAATTAAGTAAGACACCATTAGAATAAAATGTTTTACATTCTCCTCTGCTACTTATGGAAATTGGTACTAAGCCCTCTCTTTCTCAAACATAAATAAGATTTATCCAGAATTACATTAACTGATTTTTCAAGATCGGTTTGCGATTAGTGTCATTAAATCTTTAACCGAATTTGGTTTTGGTAGCAATTTTCAAAAGTATGCCTATTATTTTATCAAACTGCATACATATTCCCAATACAATAATAACATAATCTACCAAAATTCGAGGGGCGAAAACGCCAAGCCTATTGTCATCTAATTGATTTTGCCCGACAGCAGCCCTGTAGGGAATAGGGTTTCTATGACTGTAAAACTCTATGGAAACAGACGGTCCTGTCTCTCTCCACTACAACGGCTGCTGGGTTTCAGCCTCTGACCCTTCAGTCATTAGTCAGCCACTTAACCACTGTGCCACTGCGGCGTTTTAATGCGCAATGTCTTTGTGGAAACCGAACATAGTTTTGTTATGAGTGCAGTCTTCAGACGGAGATTGGTTCCTCCAGATCACCCCCTTCCACACCCCCAACCTGAGCCCTGGGAATTTTTGCCACTGGCTCCCTTCAAACTCAGGATGGGGCCAGAGAACCGTGATCATCCCAGAGCAGGGCTCTCTGGCCGTGGCATTTTTTCCAGTGCCCAGGGTTGTGTCAGGGGGCTGTAACTAGGAATCACCTACTGCTGCCACTTGTCCAGCCAGAGAGGGACTAGAGTGTGCCCACTGTCTCATTCTCTGCTCCGCTCCCCATTCAAAAGCACGTTTCTCTTCTTTCTCAATTACAGACCCATCCCGGAGATCCAAACCGCTCTCTGAGTGGCCGGCTCTAAGTCCCGGAGTACCCTTAGACATGTAAGTACTTATTAGAAGCTGGTTACATGTGAGCTGTGATCCACAACTTCCACAGTTTGTACCACCAGCCGCTCCTCAAGAGAAAGGTGGGCTTTCTACTCCTGTAAAGAGTTACAGTCTTGGAAACCCACAAGGGAATTTCTACCTTGTCCTATGGGGTTACTATGAGTCAAAATTGACTCAAAAGCAGTGAGTAGCAGTAGCAGAGCTAAGAGACATTCTTGACTAGGCATTTTCCCTCCTATAGTTTTGGGAAGCTTAAAAAGGTCTTCATTTTCCAGCCTTTTAACTAATCATCTCAGGACCTTATCCATTTGAGATCACTTGCTCCTGGCAACCTCTGTGTGACTTCCCCACACATCTGAGTTCCAGTTTCCTCTGGACTCCAATATCAAGCTCCCAGTGGATCTAGTCAGTCCCACGTCTGGTGGGAGTGACTTGGGGGGCAAAGAGGTGGGTGGGGGTGTTGGCCTCCAGCCGAGAATTTCCCACCTTGGAAATCAGCTCCAAGACAGATAGAAAATTTGGTGTTAGGTACGAACCTCGCAGCTCAAGAGTGGATGCTTCACTCACCTGACACAAGATGAAAAAACACAAAGATCAATCCTGGGGACAGTCGGAAAAAGAAGCCCTTATTCCTGAGTCCAGCTCTGAGGGAGATGAGGAATTTGGTGACCTCATCAAGGGAAACGTGTTTTGTTTTGTTTTTAATGTTTTATAAGGCGCTCTTACAGATACTATACAATCCATAGTTCCATTACATGAAGCATAATTGTACAATTGCCGCCTTCATAATTCCCTTTTGCTTTGGTCGTCCTCCCAGCCTGCGCTGGCCTGGTGTGGATGAAAGTGGATCTCAAGGAGGATCAAGATGCCCTCAAGGAAAAGTTTGGAACAATGGAATCTAACCAGAAAAGTTCATTCCAAGAAATCTCCAAACAGAGAAGAACTACTTGGCAAACAGAAACCATCTGAGAAATTGAATCCGGGAGAACGGGGTTTGAACTAAGTCTGCACAGACATCCCAGAAATGAACAAGCAGGTAGCAAATATTACTCTGTTGTTCTTTTGTGGTGAGAACCTCAAAACAAAATCGCAAACTCACCGCCATCCAGTCAGTGCTGACGCAGAGCATCCCTGTAAGAGGGTAGAACTGGCCCCTGTGAGTTTCGGGGACTTTAACTCTTTCCGGGAGTAGAAAGCCCAGTCTTTCTCCCAAGAAGCGGCTGGTGGTTTCAACTGCTGACTTTTCAGATGGTTACCTCCAGCCACCAGGGTTCCTAAACCACCGCGAAGCCAGTGTTAAGTCAGCCTCTGACTTAGTTAGCTTTGCTGCAAACGTAGAAGAGTGTGGCTTCCATTAACAATACTTTAAACTGGGTCCATCTTGCTGTGGAGGTAACACAGACTCCTTGGATGAACACACACAAAGCCATGGAAATACTGCAGAGTGACATGAATCAGGACCTTTTAAAGGGTCCAATGGAAGCAATCAGAAAGCTCCATCCCCTGAGACCTATTGCACCAGAACTTGACAATAAAACAAACTCGGAATTTACAACAGGAGACCCTGCATGTTCCCAACTCTGTAGAGGAGGCAAACAGGACCCCCATTGGGGTACCATAGACAGAGTAGCCTTAAACTCCAAGGGATGAATGAGACAGTCAGCAGCCAGTGATCGTGTTGCTATGAGAAATGGGAACAAACCTGCCCTACATTATAAAAGAAGAGAGTTCAGATTTTCAGGCATCCAAGCTGATCCAGGTCTCTTAGTGATACAAACTTGAAAGCAACAGGTTGCTAGAGACCACCAGGGGAGAGCAAGTACCAAGTTTTACATCACAACCATCAGCCTTGCCAAAATACGCACAATTGAAAAAGCTGTCCAACTGAGACCTCTCTTCCCACCCGGAAGTGCAGGCATTGAAGATCTTAAGAATGTATTCCGAAAGACTGGCCGGGCCATGGAAGGGAAGCTGACCTAACAGGAAATCCGCGTGCCCCTCAGGTTTGCTGTGCAAGAACAAAGAGCTTAACACGTCTGATTCCGGTGGAGATAGAAGGTACCCATGCCCGGAGCTCAGAGAAGCGTTAGGGGTCTAGTCTGATCATGCATATTTTGGAGATTGATATATACACTGGAATATCTGCCCCACTAACGAAAACAGCCTTTTACTCATCTCATCAAACCTCTAAACTATTGTAGCAGACACACAACCTCTAAACTATTGTAGCAGACACACGACCACCTTTTAACTTATTTGAATAAGCTATATGAAAGCTATTTTTAAAATAATAAGTGCAGTAAGGGATCGATAAAAACACTTTAAACATCAACTCTGCTTCTCCAGATAAAACTCTCTGAGGGCCATGGAATAAAAGTTAAAGTGCAGGGAGAAAATGACATGCAACTTCTTACAATTAAAAAGGAGATTCTTATTGTACTTGTATGATAAATAGCAGTACCTATCATATTGCTATGGAGCCATGGTGGGAAAGTTGAATAAGCTTTGGACTACTTACCACAAAGGCAGCGGTTCAAGCCCATGAGCTGCTCTGTGGGAGACAGTTGAGGCTATCTGCTCAATTTTGAGAAGAGCCTTAGAAATCTTCCGATCTCCATGAGTTGAGATAGACTTGATGGCAGTAGGCTTTGCATGTCATCTTGCTAGTGTAGTTACATGACACGGGGTATGTTTTTAAAGGATTTCAATGCTTTAGCATGTATCTAGAACAAACAGTGGAACTTCACTTTGCATCAATTTCCCATCCCAATTTTTTTGTAGACAGGTGCTGTAGAGTAATTCCAACTCACCACGACCCTACACACAACGGAACAAACTCTGCCTGCTCCTGGTCGCCCTCACAGTTGTTTTATGTTTGAGCCTATTGAGGCAGCCGCTGTGTCAACCCATCTCGGCGAAGCCCTTCCTCTTGTTTGTTGTCCCTCCGCTTTACTGAGCATGTTGTCCTTCTCCAGGGACTGGTCCCTCCTAACAACAGGTCCAAAATCCTTCTTCCAAGATAGATCTGTTTGTTCTTCTGACAGTCCGTGGAACTTTGTATATTCTTCGCCAGCCCCGTAATTCAAATGCATTGATTCTTCTGCCGTCCTTTGTCAAAATTGTTCACATGCCTATACAGTGATGGAAAATACCATACTTCGAGTCAAGTGCAACTTCACCCGCCAAGTGACATCCATTCTTGCCAATGCTTTCAAGAGGTCTTGTATTGCAGATTCACCCAATACAGTGCATCGATTATCTAAGCAAAACAAAATGTCTGACACCTTCAACCTTTGCTCCATTTATCATGATGTCACTATTGGTCCAGTTGTGAGGATTTGGGTCTTTTTTACATTGAGTCATAATCCATACTAAAGGCTGAAATCCTGGATCTTCATCAGCAGGTGCTTCAAGTCCTCTTTTACTTTCAACAAGCCAGGTTGTGTCATCTCTGTATCAGAAGCCTTCCTCCGATTTTGTTGCTGCATTCTTTTTCATCTAATCCAGTTTATCTGATTATTTGTTCAGCACGCAGATTCAATGAGTGTGGTGAAAGGACACGACCCCGTCGCACACCTTTCCTGATTTTAAACCATTGTGGATTCCCTTGTTCTGTTTGCACAGCTGCCACTTGATCCGTGGACAGGTTCTATAGGGCACAATGTAGTGTTCTGGGATTCCCATCCTTTTCAAGTTTGTTAAGGCTCACATAGTCGAATGCCTTTGCATAGTCAATAAAGTACAAAAAAACACCTTTCTAGAATTCTCTACTTCCAGCTAAGCTCCATCTGATGTCAGCAATGATATATTCCCTCTGGCCAGTCATCATCAGAATTCAGATTGAATCTGGTGGGTCACTGGAACCATTGTTGAATTATCTTCCACAAATTAACGATATTGTTCTATAATTTCTGCGCTCTTTGGGGTCACCTTTCTTTGTAAGTGGGACACGTTCAGTTGATTGGCCAGCTAGCTATCTTCTAATCTGGTGGCATAGTTGAGTGAGTGTGTCCAGTGCTTCATCGTGCTTTGGAAACCTTTCCACTGCTATTCGCGCCATCAATTGCTGGAGCTTTGTCTTTCACTAATGCAGCTTGGACTTGTCCCTTCAGGACCATTGGTGCTTGATCATTGTTACTTCTTCAAATGCTTTGATGGAGCCCAATTCTTTTTGGTACAGTGACTCTGTGTGTTTCTTTTTTCTTCCTTTGATGCTACCTCTATCATTCAATATCTGACCACACAATCTTTCAATATTACAGCTCAATAATTGATTTCTTTTTCTTCACTTCATTTATCTTGAGAGATACTGAGCATCTTCTTTCTTTTTTGGCTTCCTAATTGCAAGCCATTGCACATTTCATTAAAAACACGCCACTTTGTTTCTTGAGCTGCCCTTTGAAATTTTTAATTCAATTCTTTTACTTTGTCATTTCTTCCATTTGTTTTAGATAATGGATGTTCAAGAGCAAGTTTCAGAGTCTCATCTGATATCCACTTTGACCTTTTGTTTTTCCTGCATTCTTCACGATGTTTGCTTTCTTAGTGTGCACTGTTCTTGATGTCATTCCAAAGCTCACCGTGTCTTCTGTCATCAATGTCTACTGAATCAAATCTGCTCTTGAGATGTTCTCAAAATTCTAGAGGATAGACTCAAAGTTCTATTTTGGCTCCCATACCCTTGTTTTAATTTTCTTCAACTTCAACCTGAACTTATATATGACCAATTTATGATCTCTTCCACAATCAGGCCCTGAAGTAGAGAGGATCCTAAATCAATCTTAGTGGTGTTTTCATAAAAGAGGAGAAGAGACAGACAAGCCTGGCATGAAACTGGGGGAGGGAGCCAAAAGGCGCACTGCTGTAAATTTAATTGTTCTCCCATAAAAGCATGCTGAAATACTAACTAACCCTTGGTGCCTATGAGTGTGGTCTGAGTAATGTCCTTCTAAAAGAGGCACAGAGAGACAGAGGAAGAATAGCCAGGTGGTGATAGAGCTACAAGCCAAGATGTCTAGTGCTGGGGCCGATAAGGTGTACTTTTAGAGTCTCCAGATGAACCATGGCCAAGCCAATGCTGATCTGGTCTAGCAGGCTTCAGAGCTCTGAGACAATGACTTTCTCTTCTTAAAACCACTCAATTTTGATATTTTATTATGGCAATCTTTGTTGTCGTGGCTAAGTTGTGTGGAATGTATTCTGCTTCATAGTAACTTTATGTACAACAGAATGAAACATTGCGCCACCTTGCACCCTCCTCACCATCACTGCTATCTTTGACCCCGCTGTTGCAGCTCCTGTAAAGTGGTCTTCGTGAGGGTCTTCCTCTTTCTCACTTTCTTACTTTGGCCACCATAGGAAACGAATGTACTGACCCATTGCCCTTGACTTGCTTTCATATGCAAATTCACTAGAGTAAGGATAGCTATAGAACCAAAGATTATTTTGTCCACAACTGAATGCCAAGCAATGCAGCCTTTCATCTGGATTGTAAATATCTTATGCTTTGCTTTATTTTTTTTACAGTGATAAGTAGAGAGGAATAAAAATATTCCTCTCTGATAGGTGTTCAAGTTGCACATGACCCTCACACCTCCAGGAAAATTTTTATGACCCTCTCTACTCTCACATACACGGAGCCGAGTGCCTCTCTGCAGAGGAGTGCTTCTGGGATGTCAGGTGGTAGAATGGCGACATGGAGACTAATCTATACTTATTAACCGAGAAGCTCGGGAATAGACAGCCTGACTATATTTAGACCTTACAAAGCACAGCTGGAGTGTTTATCTACTTTGATGTTATGAAACCAAAATTGGAAAAGATGTTCATTTCAATGTAGTCATTTCATTCAGAATATATTACCTGCACATATCTAAGGATTTCTTAGTCTATTAAGGATTTTCTGTTTACATTATGCCATTGGAATTAGGGTTTGGGAGGGCATTAGAGATGGGAAGGAAGAAGGTCTGACTAATCTAATTTCTATGTCCTCTCAATTTTATCCTCAACCCCTTAGGCACCGTTCTACCTCCACCCACACCCCATTCCCCTCACCCTCATTTTTTCCCCTCTGTGTTAGAACTTAAATTCTAGGTACAAGATTTGGGGAAAGCTATGAGTTTACAGCGGGAGACCGAAATCCATTTTACAGTCTCTGCATTGCTTCAACCTCTGTCACTTCTAGCCATTGCATTCTTCTGGCTTTTGGCGGGCGATGAAAAAAGCTTTGCTCGCAGGCAGAGAGAGTGTATTTGCTTCAACTCCTCTAGCTAGTCCAGGGAGGGAAAGTCTTGCTCTCAGGGACTTGTCTGGGCCTACCCTTGGTGGAAACTGTGGTACCAGGGCCCCAAGGTCATCAGTTGTGGCCCAACCAAGGTGGTCCAAGGGCCCTAATCAATGTTGTACATTTTTATATTCTACAATTGTGTACATATCCAAATCATTATCCCTCTCTTGCTTCTGCAGTTCCCTGCGGCACCATTCATGCTTTTCTGACCATTTCTTTCTGTTCCGTGCCCTATTTCAGCAGCACAGGACTGTGAATCCTTGAGCACCATTATGGCCTCAGGCCAATGATCTTCCTCACCCAGATGATTCATTTTGTCTTTATCCTGTTTAAAATTAAATAAAGCGGTCTCTATAAAACATATTTTAATTTAAGGACCCTTTGTCCCCTATAACACTTCTATAGACCCATTATTACCTCAGAGTACACTTTAGTTCTACAATTCTTTTCTCCCTCTTCCTTATTTTGATCTCTTTCTTTGTTTAATTTTGGTGGAAAGAAGGAAGCAAATTAGCAAAATAAAACTGTACAGAAAAAAAAGAAGAAAACCCTCCTACTCCTACGTCTAAGGTCTTATTCTTGTCTCTCCTCCTACATTCAATCTCTTTATGCAGAAACAACAAAATGACACAAATGGTGGCAAAGGGACAAGTAGAAACCTAAATAACAATAACAAAATTATTAGAAAAGGCAAAGAATTGTATCCTATCTGGCTATTTGCATGTATAGCCAGAACAAGAAACGTTTTGTGATTTATTTGTGTAGTGAGTATATATTTAACAAAAATTTACCATTTATCTTTACACGTGTAGTTCAGTGATATTAACTGCTTTTGTCACATTGTATAACAATCTGCAGTCTCTGCTCCAGATGTTTCCATCACCCTCACCTGAAGTTCAGTGGCGTCTGAGTAGTGATTTTCGGTCTTCCTCCTCCCTGTATGATAACCAGTTATAAACTTTCCCATAAAATACCCCAATTATATCATCTTGAGTCATGTGTCCATATTTTGTTAAAATATCAATAATATGTAGATCCTATCATATGTTTAATCCTCTGAACATGATACTAGATTTATAATAAACTTAGCTAAATAGTATGCGAAAATGGAATGACTTAGTTACTCAGCCAATCATTCCAGAAAATAGCATATGGACCACACACATATGGATACTTATCAAACTATAATATCTCATACTCTTACTGGAAGTAGTCATAACATATATCATGTAATCTCCCTGAGATAATGCAAAAGGCTTAGTGGAATTTTTAATTCCTCAGCATTGTCACTGAGTCCATCAATTTCTATTGGACTTGGAAGGTGTCAAAATACGGGTTTCACTGGGTTTTCTAATAAGTCAACATCCTTTCTCTACTTGAATGAAAGAAACAAATTAGTCCAGCCACAGAATTTCGGAGCATGTTCAATTATAAATTCTCTAGAACTAAGATGCATTTATAATGAAATAAGCTTTTACTGTATCAAGAATCTGATTGGTATGATAATTAGAATGTAATCACTTTAAGATGCCATCTTCTGCTTCCTTATTAAACCCAAAGACTCTTAGTACAAGTCTATTGTTCATTTGATTGACTGATCATGCATTATCTTTATAACAACTCCTAAATTTGATTGATTACCACATATGGCATTTAAATATATAACAAAGGTATAAAACTAAGATTTTTAACTTAGTTTTATCACCTGTTGTTTCCTGTGATGAGTTTGTTACCAAGAGTTGCTATCGAGTCAGATCCAACTCAGTGAGCCTGTAACCAATAGAACAAAATACTAACCGGTCTTGTACCATCCTCACCATTGTTCTTGAATTTGAACCCATTGTTGCAGCTACTACGTAAACCCATCTCATTGAGTGCCTTCCTCTTTCTCACTGCCCCTCCACTTTACCAAGCATAACTTGTAATGTACTTCTCAGGGACTGGTCTCTCCTGACAATATGTCCAAAGTATTTCAGAAGAAGTCTTGCCATCCTTGCCTCAGGTGAGCATTCTGGCTGTACTTCTTCCAAGTCAGATCTGTTCTTTGGCAGTCCATGGTACTTTCAACATTCCTCCCCAACACGATAGTTCAAATTCATCCATTCTTCTTCAGTCCTTTGATTCAATGTCTAACTTTCACATGCATTTGAGGCAATTGAAAATACCATGGCTTGGGTCAGACAGACCTTCATCCTCAAAGTAACATCTTTGGCTTTCAACACCTTCAAGAGGTCTTGTGCAGTAGATTAACCCAATGCAAAGCTTCATTTGATCTCATGACTGCTATTTTCACAAGAATTAATTGTGGATCCGAGTAAAACAAAATCCTTAACAGCTTCAATCTTTTCTGCATTGACCATGATGTTACCTATTGGTCCAGTTGTGAGAATTTTGTCTTCTTTACATGAAGCTGTAACCCATACAGATGGTTGCAATCCCTGATCTCCATCAGCAAGTACTTCAAGTCCTCCTCACCTTTAGCAAGCAAGGTGTGTCATCTGTGGATAGCAGGCTATTGATAAACCTTCCTCCAATGTTGATGCCACATTCTGCTTCATATAATCCAGCTTCTCTGATTATGTGATCAGCATACAGACTCAATAAATATGAGAGGATACAACCTTGATACACACCTTTCCTGATTTACAACCATGTAGTATCCCCTCATGCTGTTTGCAAAACTTTTTCCTGATTAGTGTACAGGTTTCTCATGAGCACAATATAGTGTTCTGGAATTCCCATTCTTCTCAAGGCTGTCCATAGTTTGTTATGATGCACACAGCTGAATAACTTTGTATAGTCAATGAAACCCAAGGAAACATCTTCCTGGTATTCTCTGCTATGAGCCAAAACCCATCTGACTTCAGCAGTGTTTGTTCCATGTCATCTTCTGAATGCAACCTGAACCTCTAGCAATTATCAATGCACAGATGTTGGATGATCTTCAGCAAAATTGTCCTTGCGTGTGATATTAATGATATTGTTCTATAGTTTGAGCATTCAGTTGAGTAACTTTTCTTTGGAATAGGTACAAATATGGATCTCTTCCAATAAGATGGCCAAATAGCTAGCTGTCTTATCAATTTCTTGCTCATATGCTACCTCTGAAATGGAATGTCAGCAAGTTATTTTTAGTACATTGATGCTGTGTTTTCATTCCATAATCTTTGGATGCTTCCTGCATCATAAAACATCGCGTCCATAGATTCTTTCAATATTGCAATTGGAGGCTTGAATTTTTAAATGGGTTCTTTCTGTTTAAAATATTCTGAATGTATTCTTTCTTTTAGGTTTTGTAACACTAGGTCTTTACACATTTCATTACAATATTTTAATTTGTCTTCTTTAGTTGCCCTTTGAAATTTTCTATCCTGTTCTTTGATGTCCTCAATTCTTCCTTTTGCCTTAGCTATTATACAATTAAGAGCAAGTTTCAGAGTCTCTTCTGACATCCATGTTGCTCTTTTCTTCCTTCCTGTCTTTTTAATAACGTTTTGCTTTCTCCCTGTAAGATGTATTTGATGTCCTCCCACAGCCATCAGGTCTTTAGTGTTCCATACTTCAAATCGGTTCTTGAAATATTCTTAAAATCCAGGGGGGATAGACTAAAGGGAGTAGTTTGGATCTGGTGGGCTTAGTTTCATTTTCTTTAATTTCATCCTGAGCTTACATATGAGCAATTGATGGTCTGCTCCACAGTCAGTCCCAGGCTTGGTTTAGCTCCTGATATTGAGCTTCTCCTTCATCTCCTTCCACAAATGTAATCAACAGATTTATGTGTTTTCCATCTGGAGAACTCCACATATATTTTCCCCTTTTGTGTTGTTGAAACCACCTATTTGGGCTTGCAAAATTCTGTCATTTGAGCTCCATTTTTGCTTTAATCACAATACCATGTTTTCCAACTACTGTTCCTTCCTTTTTACTTCCAAATTTTGCATTCTAATCGACAGTAATTATCCATTTATCTTGATTGCATGTTTGATCAATTTCAGACTGAAGACTTTGGTAGAATTCTTCAATCCACATAATTAGCTTTATTGGTTGGTGCATGAATTTGAATAATAATTGTATTGATTAGATTTCCATGTATAAGGATAGATTTCATCCTATCGTAGATAGCGCTGTACTTCGAGATAGGTCTTGAACTATCCTTTGTGCAGATGAATGCAATGCCATTTTGTCGTTTCCAACATAGTAAATTAGATGGTTTTCTTTAAAATTTTTATTGGCATATAATTTACATCTCATATAATTCAACAGTTAAATTGCATTTAAAAGAGTTGTACCATCATCACCACAGTCAATTTTAGAACACTTTCTTTTTTTTTTAACTCATTGTCCTCAATTCCCTGTCCCTCCCCAACCTCCCTTGCCATAACCTCAGGGAACAATCAAGGCAGGCACTGTGTCTATAGCTTTACCTGTCCTAGATTTCATATACAGGAAACCAACCCACCCACCCCCACCCCACAAAGCAAATAAAACAGAGAAAAGCCTCAATCGAAAAACAGAGCCAAAAAAAATGAGAACTAGAATAAATTTAAAGTGAATCAAAGGGGAAAATGATATGATAAAGTTCTATCTTCTAACCGAATTACATTTGCAGTAGTTCACTTTTCAATGGACTCTGCGGGAGAGCAAGGCTCTCCACGTGCCTGGTCTGTGGTCAGAGGGTTAATCCACGTGTGGACTCTGCAAATGGATCTTGGGCTCCCACGGTCATCCACAAACCATGTGATTTTCTGATTGAAAACGGCCAATCCCAGTTCATTGAAGCTCATTAATGCATAGAATAAGGATCTTTTTGCATTCTATTTTACTTTTTTATGTAAATTAATTCTTTTTTTATGTAATATTGATTCTATTTTTTAATTTAATCATTTTATTGGGGGCTCATACAACTCTTATCACAATCCATACACCCATCCATTGTGTCAAACACATTTGTACATTTGTTGCCATCATCATTCGCAAAACATTTGCTTTCTACTTGAGTCCTTGGTATCAGCTCCTCATTTTTCCCCTCCCTACCCACTCCCCCATCCCACATGAACCCTTTATAATTTATAAATTATTATTTTGTTATATCTTGCACTGTCTGATGTCTCCCTTCACCCACTTTTCTGTTGTTCGTTCCCCAGGGAGGAGGTTATCTGTAGATCCTTGTCATTGGTTTCCCCTTTCCACCCCACCCTCGCTCCACACTCTCAGTATCGCCACTCTCAGCACTGATCCTGAAGGGATCATCTGTCCTGGGTTCCCTGTGTTTCCAGTTCCTATCTGTACCAGTGTATAGCCTCTGGTCTAGCCAGATTTGTAAGGTAGAATGGGGATCATGATAGTGGAGGGGAGGAAGCATTAAAGAACTAGAGGAAAGTTGTATGTTTCATTGTTGCTACACTGCACCCTGACTGGCTCATCTCCTCCCTGTGACCCTTTTGTAAGGGGATTTCCAGTTGCCAAGAGATGGGTCTTGGGTCTCCAATCTGCACTCACCCTCATTCACAATGATTTGATTTTTTTTTTGTTCTTTGATGCCTGATACCTGATCCCTTCGGCCCCTAGTGATCGCACCCGCTGGTGTGCTTCTTCCATGTGGGCTTTGTTGCTTCTGAGCTAGATGGCTGCTTGTTTACCTTCAAGTCTTAAGTCCCTAGACACTATATCTTTTGTTAGCCAGGCACCATCAGCTTTCTTCACCACTTTTACTTATGCACCCATTTGTCTTCAGCGATCGTATCAGGGAGGTGAGCACACAATGGTATGATTTTCTGTTCTTTGATGTCTGATACCTGGTCCCTCCGACACCTCACGATCACGCAGCCCGGTGTGCTTGCATTCTACTTTATTTTAATGACTTCCAATTTTCCTGGATTCATACTTCATACATTCCAAGTTCTGAGTATTAATTGATGTTTGCAGTTGCTGCTTCTCGTTTTGAGTCCATCAGCAAAAGAAAGATCCCAAAGATTTTCTTCCCATGGTTTTCCTCCACCAGAGTCTCTATGTTCTATATTTTGAGAGCCTTCGGCTCTGCAGTAGTCCTGGTAGCTAGTGGCTGAGCTGCCATCCATATCATCAGCTGCCCGGAGGGAGACAGACAAGGTTTTCTACACCCGTAAACAGTTACAGCTCGGAACATCAGCGTGGCAGTTCTACCCTTTCCTGTAGGTTTGGGATGACTCATCATCGGCTCAGTGGCAGTGAGCTTGGTTTTGATTTTCTGACCTGAGGAGCTCATATGCTCGTGCTGTCTCTGACAATGTTTCCCTTCTCTGCATGAGGTCTTCCATATTGGACAGTTTTTTGATGCCATGCCTAGGGTTTTCAGTGGCTAATTTCTCTGAAGTGGACCATCTATTCCTTCTTGGTCATCTGCTCTTAGTCTGGAGGGTCTGCCGGAAGTCGTCTACTTTGGGTGGCCCTGCTGCTATTTAAAGTTAGTGACACGCCCTTCAGCATCAAGCCACCACAGTGAGACACACGACAAAAAGCGGTGGCTTTGATAAGCACGAGAGATGCAATCAGTGCATCAAAGGAAGCCTGCATGGAGATTTTCCTCTCCTGGTTCTAGGAACTCTCTACTGTCTTTACCATGAGACAGTGAAGGGGAGACGTGACAGTTCTGAAACTTGACATTTTTCCCTGCCTTTCTTCTCAATGAAATAGCTTTTCTAGTGCTTCCTCCGTGTTAAAAGCACATAAAATCAATACATTTTAAAATACCACCACTGAGTGGATTCCAACTTACAGAGACCCTCTAGGACACAGTAGAAGTGTCTCGTTGGATTTACAAAAGTGTATGTAGTTAGAAGAGTAGAAAGCCTCATTCTTCCTCTGCAGAGTGGCTGGTAGGTTTGAACTATTGACCGTATGGTCAGCAGCCCATCAGGTAGCCCACTGTGCCAGCAGGGCTCAAAAATCAGTACATGGTAAAAACAGAGTTTAATCCCAGGCATAGAAAACTCCAGGTTATGTCTATGTAATGATTGGGTGATCAGGAGGGAATGTGATATATAGATACATAGGTTATAGTTATACATCTATATGACATTCCCTTCTTGCTCATCACATAGGGCTTTGAAATCAGAAACTGAACAGGCTTTGCACATGTTTCCTGAGCTCAGTGAGGACACAGCTGCATTTTGCAAGGATTTCGGTTAACGGATGCGGTTAAAATCAAGAACTGTCTCTACGTCAAGGAGAGCTGAGATTTGAGCTCTCTGTGTACATGCAAACGGTATACATGTATTTTGGCCAATCTCTGTATTTGTACATGGGAGTGCAAGGGCAGGAAGAGAGAGGCTTCAGTCAGATATTCAGTCAAGGCCAGGGTGTCCTGCAGAAGGCGAAAGGGGAAATTACATTTTGAAACAAAAATGTCTAAAATTTAAATATAAGTTGTGAGACTCTCTAACTTTGAAATGTTCAACGTAGCAGGTGGTCACTGAGCACTTGAAATACAGCTAGAAAAAAAGTGAGATATGCTCTAAGTATACGATTATCTCAGAATTTCAAAGATTTATGATGAATAAGAGAATGGTAAATCTCATTTAAAAGGTTTATGTTGATTACATGTCAAAGGGATGTTACTGGAATAAATAAAACACACTATACTATTAAAAGTAATTTCATCTTGTATTTGACACAGTAGCTATAAAATGTATTCCACATTGTATTTCCACCGGACTGCACAGCTTTAGTGAAGCCTGCTACCCGTCCAATGATCTTGTACGGATGGGCTTTGGGGAGGTCCAAGAAGAGCTGAAGCAGGGACCGCACAGCAGAAATGGGACGATGACCCACAAACAGAACACTAGCACGATAGGGCACATCTTTAAAAACTCTGCGTACACTGATTTGTTTGCTCGTCATCACAGTCCTGCTAGGGACCCATTTATTTGTTTCAAGTGAGTACGCTGAGGTGCAGAGAGGTGCCCTGCGCTAACTTGCCTAAGGACATGTTAGTGGTGGTGGGAGATTTGAACCTAAGCAGTGTGGTCTGGAATCCATACTCTGCTTATTGTTTGATGAAATTACTTGTTTAGCAGAAGGAACTTAGAATTAAAAAGAATCACAAGAATTTGAGTCCCCTGAGATTGCAAAAAACCCCGTATAGGTGGCATTGATTTTCCACGCGTTCTGCAGAGGGTGTTTGAGCTGACATTCAAGGGAGAAACAAAATCTCTGACACCTGGATTACATAGATTTAGGTTTTCTATACACTTCCCCAGGTACCTTGGTGGCGCTGGGATGCCCTGTGGTTTGCTAACCACAAGACTGGTGGTTCAAACCCACCAGCCACTCTGTAGGAGAAAAATGAGACTGTCTACACCCAAAAAGTCTTAGAAAACCCTGAGTTATGAGTCAAAGTCAATTCAACAGCAGTGGGTCTAGGTTTGCTTTTGTATGAGACTTTCTATAACTCCATTAGCATAAAGCCATGTGTCACCCTTCTGAAGCAATTACAATGTGTCCAGTGGTGTTTCCACATCAAACGGAGCATTTAGCTTCAGTTCTTTTCTTTCTTGATGTCTTTGTAGGAAGTTAGTGGCTTTGGCCCAGTAGCCAGTGTCCTCAGGACTTTGTCTTATATATACTACCTTACTGACCCAAGAAGTAGTAAACCTTTTGTCTAAAACAAGGGGAAAAGTGCGACATCCAGAAAAACAGAAATCTCGTTTGGGGCAGCATTGATTGAATGTGTCACCTTCTGCAGAGCAAAAACAAAGGCCGAGACTGCTGCAGCGTCTCTAGAACAAGAATTGTGGCGCACACGAAAGGGAACCTCTGCATGGGAAACGTAGCTCTTGCCGATCGGGAGCTGTCCTGCTACAACTCTCTTCTCTGGCGATCAGAGTCTCATAAGCAACGCGGCTTCCTCCAAGAAGGGTCAACGAAACGAACCGAAGCCACATGCTAAGCAGCACTGACAGCCGCAGGAGAAGAAAAAACAGGAAAACAAGGTTGGTGTGCACGGCTGTTAGTAACGGGGGTGGGAGAGAGAAAGCCACTGAGGAGCAAGCACAGGATAGCTGCGAGGGGCGTGGCAGGAGGTGAGACCAGCAGGCTGGTTTGATGAATGAGCTCCGACATCGTCTGTATCTCTGTCCTATGGAGTATACAAGGGGTTACTTTAAAGTTGCAAACCTTAGCTTCTTGGGGTTCTTTTTGCATGGCACTAACAGATAATATTGAATGAAGTGGTCCAAAAGACACCCAAAAAAGATGATCTGCTAAAATAGTCTGTTCCCCTTTTTCACTATGAAACTCCAGTCCTCCAATATGAGATGAAACAGATGGAAATGAGGGCTTGGAAAGTGCTTTGATGGTCTGGAGGAGTCACCTGCTTTTCTTCTTTGTGCGTATCCACCATGTGCCTCATTCCTTCCTTCCCTTCCCCAAATTCAACCAAGAGTGCTCAACTCCTTTCCGTCACAGTCCATTGAGCCGTTTCTCCCTCCACCCAAGGTGCAGAGCGGCTTGGCAAAGGTCACTGGTCCTTTGTCAGCTGTTGTCACAGACTGCTGCTACTTCTCATCATGTGGCTCTCTCTTCTTCCAGAGCCTCTGTTCCCTAGATTTCCGGCATTTGGTTTGGTTTTCCTCTTTTTTTTTTAAATTTATTTTTTTATTATTTTATTTATTTATTTTTTTTTGTTTTCCTCTTTTATAACCACTCTGTCTTCGTCTCTGTTAGTCCCCGGATTCTGTCTGCTCCTCAAAATACTTTTTCTAGACTCTTTTCATTCACCATCCGAATCCAATTTTTTAAGAGAACATTTTAAACTTCAATTTATGTGCTATTTCATACATCTTTATGAGTTTTCCTTCTTTATGAGCTCCAACATCAACACCCAACTCCTAGCTGAATACTCCGTAGGCACTTTGACCAAAGCATGGAAATTGACAGCGTTTGAGTCGGTTCTGACTGGTGGTGGCCCTGTGGGACAGGGTAGACCTAACCCTGTGTGTTTCTGAGATTGTAACAGTTTATGGGTGAGGAAAGCCTCATCTTTCTTCCTAGGAGTGGCTGATGGTTTTGAACTGCTGACATTGTGTTTTTCAGTCCAACATGTAACCACTATGCCACTATCCATAATCACCTGTCCATATATATATATCTATATCTATATATATACACACACATATATATATTCAAGCACATTTGTGCATATGTTGCCATCATCATCTTCAAAACATTTTCTTTCTACTTGAGCCCTTGCTATCAACTCCTCTTTTTTTCCTACCTCCCCCACCATCCCACTCTAATGAACCCTTGGTAAGTTATAAATTATTAATATTTCCATATCTTATACCATCACCTGTCTCCCCTCACCCACGTTTCTGTTGCTTGTCCCCCTTTTCAGGTGGGGGAGAGCGGTGTTAGACATCAATCATTGCAGTCAGTTCATCTCTCCTATTTAATATAGATTATTTTCTAACTTCCACAGGTCAACTACAATAATCGAGGTAATTTAAGTCTTTAAAAAAGAATATATAATTTTTTTCTGGCATCGTGTAACCTCTTGCCTAATATAAATTCAGCATACATAGTACTTTTCCTGTGAGCAATGGCCGGAGGCAGAGTTCCTATTTTATGCATTGTTCTATGGCTACATATCACCTTAGTGATTTGATGATATGCCAAAGTTTAGGAAATTCTTCCCTAAAAATTAAGAATTAGGTAATGAATCCCATAAAATTAGTATATGTTTTCTATCTTAATGTATGTCCTTTTAAAATACATAAACATTGCTATTTATGTTTAATTAAAAATAAATAATTGTGAAAGAAATTTTCAATGTGACTGGATCATTATTGATTTCAAGGCCATAAATTTAACTTTTAACTTGGGGATTTTTTTTTAATTTGGGGGATTTTTAAAAATTAGTTTTATTGTCATATAATTCACATATCATACAATTCAATAGTTTAATCATATCAAGAGGAGTTAATTGTACAATCATTACCACAATCAATTTTAGCATATTTTCTTTTTTGTATTCATTGTTATTAGCTTTTATTTTTTTAGTGAGAAAGTTTCATTAAATATGTGTTGTTTATAAATTTTTACATCTCTCTATGATGCCTTTTAAAACCATAAGGAATAGCCATTCTAATCAATAGCTATATTTTAAAAACTAAATTCCCTGTCATGGAGACAATTTTAACTCACAGCACCCCTATGGGACAGAGTAGAACTGGCCCTGTGGGTTTCGGAGACTGTACATTGTGACAGGAGTGGGACCCTCAGCCCCCTCTCATGGGGAAGCTGGTGGTCTGAACTGCTGCCTTTGCCTTGAGCAGCCCAGTGTGTGATGCTCTATCCCACCAAGGCCCCTGATGACCCCAAAGACTAAGAAAAAATTATTATACTCTATACATATTTACTTCATTTAATTATTATGTTAGATGTCCCCCCAACCATGGTAAACTAAAAATTAGTATCTGAAATAAAAGATAAAGAAGATAAAATAGAATTTGTGATGTTTACCTAAAATAAAAAATAGTCTGAAAACTTTTTCCTGCTTCACTTCACATGTCTGAGCATCAGTATTCTTATCTATGAAGTGATAAAAATTGGATCCATTTCCAAAATTATTTCAGTACAATGACTGAACTGAAATATTTCTTTATCCTGCATGCTTTCCATTGCTTGTATTTTCCCCACTTTTTTGAATGGGGGATGGTGGTGGTTTTACATATAAACCTTTTTTTCTTTCTTATTTAGGTTACATATATAGTGGGTATTTATTATATAACCTCCTCAACTGAGTTTATTAATATAAATAAATATATAAAACATTTAAAATAATAAAGGTCTTAAAGGGTTATCAAGGAATAGCAAGACGGTCAACAAGATGGATTGATAGAGTGACTGCAATAAGAGGCTCAAATATAGCAACACTTGTGAGGTTGGTACAGGACAGGAACGGGTTTCATTCTGCTTTGATGAGCATACAATATGAGTCAAAACTGATTCAACCGCACCCAAAAAAACAAGAAGATCAAAGAACATTAATTAGCACATTTTCCAGATAAATAAAACTGAAGCCAAGAAATGAAACAATGTGCCCCAAATCATGCGGTGGTTATATTTTATGTCAACTTGAACCTGTGTGCAAGTATAAAAGTGGAGTTCAGCCTATCAATCAGGCCACAACCTGTTATGGGGCCCCAGCTAACTTCAGACCCATGGACTTGACTGGAAGTGGGCTGGAATACCTTCTTGATACAAAATTACTCCTTGACATGAAGTGTTCTCTTACATCTGTGTGTGACACTGGTGTTGTTTCTCTAGACAACCCAGCCTAACAAAGGTGTTACAATTGAACCCAGAAGGCAGATGGAGAGTTTAAACACAACCCTCCAAATTCAGGAAATTCTTCATTGTGCTGCCTTTCTCTCTGTGAGGAAAACCTCACCCCTCCTCACTCAGCGTATGTATTTTCAGTATTTTTCCTATGACGGTCACAAGAGTATCTACCATGCCATAGTGTGCTCTTTGATACATGACTTGGACATGCCTTCATCAAGAGGTAGCATGCCTTCCCTCTTGAATCTGCTGTGTGACTGCTTTGACCAGTGGCAGCCAGTAAAAAATTAATCTATGTGACTACTGAGCCTGGAAATGAACAGGTAATATGGCTTCCGCTGGGTTCCCAGAACCCGTGAGCTTGGAGTCTTGCGCCACCGTTTCGTTTCAGAAGGCCACATCCAGAGCACAAGGCGAGGACATAGGAAGTCATTGTCACCAGTTGTCCTACTCAGTACAGCCCAGGAGTCACATAATGAGTGAAGGAGCCTCGCAATGGCGTCGGCCACAAGTCCTCAATCTCCGAGTCTTCCCAGCTGAGGTTCCACCCATTGTGGAAGGAGGACAAGGTAAGCCATCCCCTGTGTCTTGATTGAAGAAGTTCTGATGTTCAGAATCCATAAGAATTTTTTTAGTACAAAGGGCACATGAGGGAGGTGGGAGTGGGGAGGGAGGGAAAAAAAAGAGGACCTGATGCAAAGGGCTTAAGTGGAGAGCAAATGCTTTGCAAATGATTGGGGCGGGGAATGTATGGATGTGCTTTATACAATTGATGTATGTATATGTATGGATTGTGATAGAGTTGTATGAGTCCCTAATAAAATGTAAAAAAAGAAAAGGGAAAAAGAAAGAAAGAAAGAAAGAAAGAAAGAAAGAAAGAAAGAAAGAAAGAAAGAAAGAAAGAAAGAAAGAAAGAAAGAAAATGATTAGGGCAAAGAATGTACAGATGTGCTCTATACAATTGATGTATGTATATGTATGGACTGTGATAAGAGTTGTATGAGCCCCTAATAAAACGTTTAAAAAAAAAAAGAAATAAAATGAGAATCCATGACAAAAAAAAAAGAATTTTTTTAGGTTGTTTTAAGCCACTTGATTCAGAGTTTGTTGTTTGTTGTAGAGAAGGCGCCCGTTTAGTGTAGGGACGTATGCATTGGGTTGAAAACTGCAAGGTCGGAGGTTCCAGCCAGCCATTCCATGGGATAAAAATGAGGTTTTCTGCTCCTATAAAGGTTGATAGCCCTAGAAATCCCCGGGAGCACATCTAGTCTGCCCTAAAGCGTCGCTGAGTCCAAACTGACTTGACGGCAGTGGGCTTATTTTATCATAACAGGCATCAGAAGCACAGCATTCACAGCATAGGCAGTTGTGTGTAGCTAGCGCTAGCTGAGGTCACGGTCATTTGTAGCTCATATTCCTGCAGCTTTCCTATTTGGCGGTGGTAATGGCCTCTCTTGGTACCTCAGATGTGGCTTCTAGCTTCCACTTTGAGGTTGCCTACAAGGACTCAAGGACTCTCATGGAATTCCACATAGGCCAGTTCGCCTCTATTTTAAATCACATTGTGCCACTCACACCGTTCGTGCTTTAACCACTCATTGGAGAGAAGTCAAATAATTTATTTTTGCTTTTGAAAATTAAACCTATTCTGCGTCTGCCTTGTATCTAGTGTCTCTCTACTCCAAATGGACCCTTCGATGCTGCGCTCTGTGATGCTGAGTGTGCTCTGCCTGCGCATGGTGTGCCATCAGGACTCCCAGCGACTCTAGATGACAGAGTAGAGCTGCTCCACAGGGTCTCCCGCCATTATGGGAATTGCCCTCCAAGTCTTTACTCCTGTGGAGGGGATGATGGGTTCAAACTGCTGATGTTTCAGTTATCAGTTACGCACTTGACTTTTACAACACCAAAGCTCTGACAACTACGCCGCCAACATTGCCTGGCCAAGTGCCTTCAGTGCAGCTTTGCTGAAGCGGAACTTTTCAACCTCAGCACCATTGACCTTTGGGACTTGATAGTGTTTGCTCTGGGAGACTGCCCTGTGCATTACGGGACATTTAGCGGCACCCCTGACCTCCACTCACTTGAAGCCAGGAGTATTCCCACTCAAGTGTCTCCAGATCGTGCCAAATGTCTCCTGGCAAAGGTCACCTTTTGTTGAGAAGTTGTGTGCTAAAGGAAAAGTGGAAGAAATCATAAAAGGATAATAAGCACTTCTGTCCTCCTTTTTGCGGCAATCAGACTGCTTCAACAGAGGTCGGAAAGCAAAAAGCCACACTCATCGCCAGAGTTGATTCCAGTTGATGGTGACCCCTATAAGACAGAGCAGGGCAGGGTGAGGCTGGAGGGGGAATCGATCACATAACCCCTCCCAGGGGGATGGACAACAGAAAACTGGGTGAAGGGAAACAGCGGTTGGTGTTAGACATGAAAAAATAATTTATACATTATCAAGAGTTCTGGAGGGAAGGTGGGTGGGGGCGTGGGGAAAATGTACTGATACCAAGGGCTCAAGGAGGAAGAAAATGTTTTGAAAATGGTGATGGCAACAGTTGTACAAATGTGCTTGACACAATGGCTGGATGGATGGATGGATTGTGATAAGACCTGTAGGAGCGCCCAATAAAATGATTAGAATTAAAAAAAAAAAAAAAGACAGAGTAGGATTACTCCTTGGAGTTTCCAAACTGACAACCCTCAAGGGAGCAGACAACTTCGTCTCTATCGCTTGGAGCAGCTGATGGTTTGAACAGCCCGGCTGCCGTCAGCAGTCCAGTGCTTAGCCCTCTGCGACACCAGGGCTCCTTCTGAACAGCAGCAAAACAGTAACACAAACCAAACCCCCTGCCAGCAAGTTGATTCAGACTCATGGCACACTATAAAAGAGTCCTGAGGCTTTAAACATCTTTATGGGAGCCCGAAGCTCATCTTTCTACCATCTAGAGACTAGTGGGATTTGAACCACCAACCTTGAGATTAGCAGGCCATTGCTTCCCCAACAGTATCATCGTAGCAGTTGTTCTAATTTCCATCCTTTCCCCCCTTTTATTCACCATGACCCCCTCAAAGGAGGCCAGTGGCAGACACAATTGCCAGTGCCACTCTTCAAGAGAAACACCAGTTGTTAGGAGCCTCTGCACTGAGCTCCAAAGAAACTCCATCTCTATCCCATTGATTCCCAGCCCCTAGAGCTTGAGATGAGGGACTTCTTAACAATAACACCTCTGGTTGTCCTCGGCATCTCCCTATGATGTTTTACTTTCTCATTGCTTGCGCAGTCTTTTCCCTGTGTTAAATTCCTTCTGTTTTAGATACCCAGCGTAGTTTTCTTTTCTGAAGTGGCCCCAGCTAAATGACAAATAATGACTGTAACTTTGACAAAGGACAAACAATAGAGCTGGCAGGAGCCCTGGGCTTACGCTTCAGTCTCGAGCAGACATTGAATACGTGTTACAGTCAGACACTGTCCTAGGCTTTGAGATTAAATGTAAGCAGGAAGCATTCCTTGCTTTCTGAGCAAGGGAGAAGAGACCAATTAAGAGTCACTTTTATACAGATTGAGTCCTGCAAACTGGATTTTAATACAATGCCTCATCGAGCCACCCACAGATCAGGAATAATAGGTGTTCTCTATCAACTTTGTTTCTTTTAATTTTCATTGTTTCTGGTATGTCCTATTTTTTCAGCTTGATTTCTAAATTAAAGGCACACCCACTCTCATGCATGCATTTTCACCCTTACAAAGATGGAAGTGATTTAATTATTTTGCAGTTGCTGAACCTCAGAAGGTAGAGATGATCAACTATGTGCACTTGTCCAAGTACCTCTGTTACCAGATAGGGACAATGAGTCATCTGTGTTGGACAAACACATGAAGACTGAGAGACAGTAGAAACTGGGAACCGGTGGTGGTACAAATGCTTCACGCTTTACAAAAAAAGCCTCTGAGACTGACTTGAACATAGTAGAAGTTATATGCTGGGAAACAGAATATTGTAAAATTTTCCTGTAAGTCTCCTAATGCATAAGGATGAATCTTTGAGTGAATCATCTCATTTCTTCCCCTACCCAAATATGCCTGGTGAGGAAACAAAGAGACTTTCTCTGCCTCCTCCCCCCTTGCTTTGGATCCTGTTTATTTTGAAACTGGTCAATAGAATGGTCCCTTCCGTTTTTCCTTTGGTGCTAGAGTGGCGCAGCCAATGCCTCGGTGAGGAAGTTTGCCAGCAAGGGCTGGCCGTGTAGCAAAAGGGCAGTGGAGGATTGAGAACCAGGGTGTTGGGGATGTCCCTAGTATCTGGAATTGGTTGTATGGCAGAACGGTGGGGAGGCTCAAGGGTCTATGGGAAAATGTAATGAAAAGAGAATGGATACTTATCCACATAACTTTCTGAAGCTCCCTTGTACTTGAATTTTAATTAAGACATTTGATATCTTCTCTCTTTTCTTCACAATGGTACCCTTTAAAATTTTTTTCTTCCCTCTCTCTGTAGATTGACTTTCTCACAATGTGGGAAAAGTTTTGTTGTGAAGTCAGTATTTTTTTTTGATGCAAAACAAAAGGGCAAAAACTCCTCTGTCTAATATACAGTGCAGCTCCATCTACCCAAGGGAAAATTCACAGGGACTGACCCAATGTTCAATCAATCAGATGTAGGTGACTGAAGAATCCGTGTAGACTTCAGTGAATAGAAGGAGAGACAATGGACATAGGAATTGACAGTCAAGGTACATTTGACCTGAATATTTAAGAATGAACAGAAACTTGCCAAGTGAAGAAGGCACGTCATGCATACGCGCCTGAAGGAACCGCATCTGGAAAGGTCCAGGAGCCTGCAAAGCCCCAGAGTGTTGGAAGAGGGCATTCTTCAGATGCTTGGGGCATAGGCTGTCTGCTACAAAGGAGCAGGAGGGAAGCTTCAAAGAGTTTGCAGTGGGTGGGCAGGGGCTGGCTATATGTTCTCTTCAGATCCTCCTGTGCTGTGTTACAGAATTTAACTCGGTCTCAGACTCAAGAATGAGAAAATAGGGCTCAGTTAAAAGGCTATTGAAATCGTGCTTCTTCGCTGAGTGATTTTGCAATCCGGCCAACGTTTAGCAATAGCGAGGGGGATTTTCATTTCCGGGATGGAAGAAGTGTTATTGGCACTGCGTGAGTAGGAGCCAGGGACGCGGCTTCCCTACAATGCACAGGACAGCCATTCTGAGAAAGAATTACCCAGCTCAAAATGTCAAAATGCTGACAAATTCCCTCCTGAGGCCATCGTTGGGTGTTTGGAGACTTAAAGGATTTTCTAAAGCTGGTTGGATGTGGGAGTCAGATAACAAGAGGATCCCAGTGAGGGAGGGAGCTGCGAACTGAACCAATCAGCGAGAACAAGTGGAGAGGCGTTTACGAGGCTGATAATCAAGCGTCGGCCAGTTTCTATGCCATTGCTATGACACTTCTACCAGAAAAATGAAGACAGGCAATCACTCAAAGAAGACATGGGTCAGATTTGGTTAGGTATTTGTTCTTCACAAATAATGAGCAACCAGAAATACTGCTAGTACTTTAACCTCAACATCCGCGTAACAATGAGAACGAAGTCCACGGAATACTGGCCATTGAATCACTCTTAGTTGTTCTATCCAGAGAACACATAACACGGTGGGTTATGTGTTGGACTGCTAACCACAAAGTCGGCGGTTCAAACCCCCCTGCTGCTCTTGGGGGCTTTCTGCTCCCACAAAGATTTATCGCCTCTGAAGTCCCAGGGGGCAGTTCTACTCTTTCCTATAGGATCCCGGAGACTCAGAATGGCCTTGGTGTCAGAGAGATGAGTTGAATTGCCCACTTGTGATTCAGAGCAAAGCGGGGGAAAGACAAGAAATGGGTCTGAGGCCTGGTAGGGTGGTACCATCAGTATCTTTCATTTTTATAACAATCCAGTTGGGGAAATGGAAAACTCGTAAAGATTGAGTAACTTGCCAAAGACTGCAGAGCTCCTAAAGGGAAGATACAGAGGATTCCTAGCATCTTTCCTGCTCCACAGCTCCCGCTGCTTCTTCAACACACTCTTGCACATCACAACCAAGCTTTCCTGTCTGTATATCCCGAGTCATACATGTCAAGAACAGACACCTCCTGGAAAACAAACACACTCCTGCAACATAAGCCTAAAGCCAAACCCAACCCACTGCCACTGAGCCAATTCAGAGTCATAGCAGCCCCGTGTAGGTTTTCTACCCTGTAGATTGTGACAGGAGCAGACAGTCTCATCTCACTCCCTTGGAGCAACTGGTGGGTTGGAACTTCTGCCCTTGTGGTGAGCAGCCCAGCACCTACCCCACAGTGCCACCGGGGTTCCTTAATATGAGCCTCTGAGACCTACAAACCCTGCAGACAGTGCAGCTTCTTATCAAAGATTCAGGACTAACTTCTTACATAAGTCATTATTGTTCTGCTTAATGGGCTGCCATAAACCTAATAACCCCACGGATTTGCAAGCATTTTAATGCACAAACACACTAGCATTTTAGGGGAAAGTAATTCTGCCCAGGAGACGGGGTTTGCATATGTAGGGAGATTTATCCTGGGCAGCTACAGTGAGGTCTGTTACCTGGGTGATGTAACCTATTAACACAGATGAGTTTTGTGATAAGCCCGTGCCAGCAAACAGCAGAAGCAGAAGCCAACTAAAAGGGCACTGGAGAAGCAGTTTTTATAGAGCATAACATTTGGGAGAAGGGGAGGGGAGCTGTCTGCAATTGGGGGGTAGGGGGGAACGCCTTAGAGAATATTGAAATTGCTATGGAAATTTTTGTTTGTTTGCTGTTGTTGGCTTCTAGCTGCTTATTCAATGTGGACCACAGGATCCTCTTGGTGCTAGAACATTTAAAAAAAATCATTGTATTGGGGGCTCATACAACGCATCGCAATCCATACATATGTCAATTGTGTAAGGCACATTTATTTGTACATTTGTTGCCCTCATCATTCTCAAAACATTTGCTCTCCACTTAAGCCCCTGGCATCAACTCCTCATTTTTGCCCTCCCTCCCCATTCCCCCTCCCTCATGAACCCTTGATAATAAATTTTTTTTTGTCATATCTTACACTGTCCGGGTTGTGAGAACATTTAAGAAAGCTGCTTACCTATAGAAAATGACCTTTCATTGGTGCAAGGTTAAATTATATGGAAACTCCCTGTTATTGGGTGCTTGTAGATCAAGTGTCCATGTGTTCTGATCTCCACAGTTTGAAGGATCAAGCTTAAAGTATCCCCTGGGTTTGGCTGTTTCCCATCCTTTTATTACCTTTTTAAAAAATATTATTAATCATGGAGAGAATGTACGCTTATGGAGGTTAAGTAACTTTTCCAAGGTCTCAGGACCCACAGGGTAGATCAGGAAGTTCTACCAAGGTCTGTGCTGCTTCATAGCCCCTACAGCTTTCTTAGCTCAGACTTGAGTATCAGCTGCATTCTGAAAACAAAGCGGGGAGATGGTCTAAGTCAGAGAGCTACTCCTGCAGGGCACGTCTCTGCGTGAGCAGGGTTATATTCTGTGGTTCCCCAAGACAGAGAACTCATTACTACCGCGTCAATTCCAACTCTGTCAACCCTCTAGGACAGCACTGAACTGCCCCTGCAAGTTTCTGAGACTGTAACTCTTTACAGGAGTAGAAAGCCCTGTCATTCTCCCATAGAGGCTGGTCATTTCAGTGCGTATCTCCTAAGGTTGGCATTGCGTTAAGGAGAGAAGAATGGTAGTTTCAATGGCTGAATTTGCAGTTACTCGTCCCATGTGTAACCACTATGCCACCAGGGCTCCGTGTCCTCTGCTTATTCACACATCTGACTGGCACATGTGATATGTGTGTGTACATATATGCACATATATACTTAGCTATCTCTATGAGGTTATTTTAAATGTGTCTATAATATTAGCATTTGAAGGTAAAAGTGGTATGTGCCATTTTAGTGGGCTAAAATGAACTGGGTTATGTATTTTGTAGTGGCTCTGGAATACTAGGACTTTTACTACATATCACATTTTTTACAAAAATAATATTCCACACATTCTACAAAAAAGTAAATGTGTCAGTGAAGTTCACTGTTCCAACAGTCCATGTACAATTCTGTTGATGTCCACAATGAATAATTAATTTTCACTAATTTTGCTGTAAATACTTTACACTTCAGTTTGGATGCTTATTTCATAAATGAAGGGATGTCATCAAAATTCAATGATCAAAAATTAATGTTACAACAAATTATTATATGTTACAACTTATCATATGCTATGACAAACTATTATATCTTACAACAAACTATTATATGTTATTATGTATGTTATATGTCTTTCATCTCCAAAGTGTTATAAGTAAAAGTAGTTTTTACATTTTTTATTCATACAAATTCTTAACTTATTCAATGAGACTTAAGCTGCTAAACAATAGCTACCTTGAAACATAATAAAATAATGAATTGACTCTTTATTAAATCATTGTTGCATGCTGAGCCTTCTGGAGTCTTTTTAGGGATGAAAAATGAGCCTTCTGTTGTGCAGTTTGTGATCATTAACGTCAGGAATAAGCATAAAGTAATGTCAACATTAGGAAAGATGCATTGTGTTTTATCTTCTCTTATGGAATCTTATGAGCCTTTCCCAAGTAAAATTTGTCATTCTTGAATCCGTAAACTATAACTTGATTCTCATATCTCATAAAATTGCTACACTTCTCTATAAAAGTGTGTATTTAAGTAATTGGAATAAGCCTGCCCTAATTTATTGGATGCCTTCATGGATTCTTCATAGGTATTTTAAGAATGATAATCTATCGGCTATCAAAAAATGTAGAATCTGGGGTCTTAAATGCTTGAAAATAAGCAAGCAGCCATCTAGCCGAGAAGCAGCAAGCCCACATGGAAGAAGCACATTAGCCTGTGTGATCATGATGTGTTTGTGGGATCAGGTATCAGGCATAAAAGGCCCAGAACAAAAAATCATATCAATGTGTATATTAGGGAGGGTGGAGTAGAGACCCAAAGTCAATCTGTAGACAATTGGACATCCCTTATGGAAGAGTTACAAGGAAGAGACAAGTCTGTCAGGGTGCAATATATCACTGAGGAAACATACAACTTTCCTCCAGTTCTTTAATGTTCCCCCTAAACACACACTATCATGAACCCAATTTTACCTTACAAATCCGGCTGGACCAGAGGATGTACACTGGTACAGATAAGTGCTCACAACACAGGGAATCCAGGACAGATAAACTCTTCAGAACTAATAATGAGATTAGCGATACCTGGAGGGTGAGGGGAAAGGGGATGTAGAAAGGGGGAACCGATCACAATGATCTACATATAACCCCCTCCCAGGGGGAAGGACAACAGAAAAGTGGGTAAAGGGAGACAGCAGTCAATGTAAGGCATAAAAAAATTAATAAATGATCAAGGGTTCATGAGAGGTAGGGGGTCAGATGAGCTGATACCAAGGGCCCCAGTAGAAAGAAAACGTTTTGAAAATGATGATGGCAACATATGTACAAATGTGCTGAACACAATGGATGTCTGTATGCATTGTGATAAGAGCTGTAAGAGCCCCCAATAAAATGATTTTTTTTTTATAAAAAGATAATCTATTTGAAAGAACTTCACACATTTCTACCCTTCTGTCCCTGCCACATTCGAATGTCTCGGTGATGGTGTGCTATATAGTTACACAAAATCAATCCCTGGGACTCAGTATTCTGGAACCACTTTCATCGATTTGTCTCTAGCACTTCGATGATGGCAAACTGCTTCATAATCAGGATTTAGCAGATTTTCAACATTTCCTGTACATTCCCTGCTAATGACGAGCAGAGGTGTGAACATGTCTTTAAATTTGCATCAGTAATTTGCAGTTTGACTTGCTTAATGAAAGTGCTGCACTATATTCTCCGATATAGTCAACATCCATCCATACGCTGGGTTATACTCTTCCACATACTCAACATCCATCCATACGCTGGGTTATACTCTTCCACATACTCAACATCCATCCATACGCTAGGTTATATTCTTCCACATACTCAACATCAATCCATACGCTAGGTTATATTCTTCCACATACTCAACATCCATCCATACCCTAGGTTTGCGTTTTGTGGGGGATGTGATCAGGTTCTCTCAGATAATCTCCTTTTTGTGTCTGGTCTTCAGGAATCCAGGATTCCACTCATTGGAACAATATTTGCTCCCAAACATATCTTAGGTTAGCATTTTACGAACTTTAATTTTAAGAACTGCCTCATTGGTGAGACTAAGCAGCAAAAAGAAAAGAAAAATTGTGTAGAGTAGCTGAAGAGGAGGAAAAACGCCCCCTGCTTTCAGGAACAATCTACGTCCTACGAGAGCGCGGGGCACCTAGCGCCTGGTGTGAACGCCGCAGACTCCTTAGGCTACAAGGCTTTGTATTGCAAACCTTAATAATTCCCTGACACATTGGCAGTATGGTCATAGAACTGGCCTCTCTACTGAGGAAAATAAATTTAGCAAATTTCACAAATAATAAACTATTGGATTTATAATTTCTCCATGGGTATGCTTCTTTAAGGTAGAAAATTAGATACATCTTTTAATTTATCATAAATGTAATAATTTTCCATCTGTTGGTGACATGTACCTTAAAACAGCCTGCCCTCTCCTATTTTATAGACATGGTTAGATTTCAAAGATGTGCTTTTAATGCAGAATTTGGTGTTGTATGAAAATAGAGGATGGTCACATAAACTAACAAACAGGAATATCAGCACAGCGTTTCATAACCATCACAGTATATCAGTACATAACTGCCAAACCACCGAAAGGCATGGTCTAGCCAAATTAACACATAGCACTAATCATTTCGGCCAGCATATTACCCCGGTAATATGACAGATGTGCAACCGTAATGTAAAAAATGTCAGGAATGGAATCTATAGTAAACTAAAATATCAAAATGTGCTTATTTCATTGGAAATAGTTGATGAGAATTTATCACTTATTAAACGTATAAGTTCTTCACACATATTTTAGATATTTAAGATGGGTGGTTATTTCCTGAATATTCTGAAGTGTGATGTGTTAAAAATGGATCAAACAAACCAAGTTTAAGTACATTCAAACGTCTGGATTTTGTGGAGATGCCAACAGATCATTTCTCCTTGAAAAAACAATCTGCATTTAAAGATAATTATGGTGACATTAACACCGGGTTTTAAAAGGGATTTCCAATGCTGACATTCTTCATCAATTTGTGTTTCTAGCTCATGATTTAAGCCAGAAGTATAACTTCTAGCTGAAATATGACTATATGCCATCTCTGTGAATTGAACTGGTTTCATTTTTATCAAGCATAGATGCATTGTGCCAATTGCTCAGTTCATCTGTAGCAAACTTGAGAACTAAGTGATCTAGGACGGAATAGCATTCACCCAAAGCCATCTACAGACGGACTGATGGAGACTACAGAAGCCACTCCCTTGTAAAACAATTTTCACCATTAGCTTCATCCCTTAAAATATATTCTGGCTACAGAACCATGTTTACCATCTGCTGCTATTCATAAGGTTTTCACTGATGAATTTTTCAGAAGTATACTACCACATTCCTCATCTGCCACAACTTGTCCACCCAGGAGACCCTGCTAATATGTAAAATATCAGCAGCATGGCTCCCAGCACGCTGCTGGGAGCACAACAAACAGGCAAGTAAGTCAGAGTAGTGAATTAAGAAGTCCAAACTGCACTGTGGTTTTATGCCCATTCCTTTAAAGAACAAAACAAAACATTTTAATTCCATGCCGTCCACTATGTGGAAAATGACTAAGACTCTTTTATTAACAGAGCAGGTTGATATTTTGACTCCACCGAAAATGGCTTATAAGAATATTTTCGTAATGATGGGTAGCAGGGGCACAGGGCACTAATTCACCCAAGGGGAGGGTATTGTTTATATCTCCACAGGGAAAGAGGGATCAGACTTTGACCCAGTGCTCCAAGATGTGAATGCAACATGCCAGCATGGAGTAGGGAACCAGTGGAGAGGTCTGAGGGGTCGGCCCCAATCCCAACTACATGGAATCCTGTCCCTCCCCCAAGAAGAATTTATTTCAGAGGACAGCACTGAAGCTCAGGGAAAGGGACATATCTGATCAGAGCACATGGGAGTAAATGAAGGAGGAGGAAGAGAGAGTGGAGCACATCGTGGCCTACCAAGCCTTGACAAATAACCCACTCAGAGCAGCCAATCCACAGAGAAGACCATATGGCCAGCCTCACTATGAGACACGACATCCCTCACTGACCCATAGCCCTACAGGGGACAATACTGGAGACACAGTGTGGGAATTCTGTCCAATCTGATCCCATCACACCAAGGCAAAACACTAAGGGCGTGCAACAGAACCACAAGGGGAACTGCACAACAAAGTCTCTAGGGAACACCAAAAATAGACTTTGGGGCCAGAGCTTGGCACACCATCAGACTCTACCGGAAAACACTACTAAAGGTCAACACACAGTCCTCGAACTAACTACAAGCTTTTCTTTTTTGTTGTAGAGTTGTTTTGTTGTGTTTGTCATTGGCTTTTTGTTATTGTTTTGTTTTATTTTGTTGCTTTGTTTTGCTCTGTCTTGTTTTTGGGCATGTTATTATCTCCACAGGTCTGTCTAAATGGGATAGGCTAGGTGAACAATCTGGAGGAGAAAACAACCAGACCAGGGGGACATGGGAGAGGGGGAGGTAGGGGGAAAGGAAGTGGTGTTAACAAACCCAGGGACAAGGGAACAACAAGTGATCCAAATCAGTGGCGAGGAGGGTGTGGGAGGCCTGGTAGGATGTGACCAAGGGTAATGTAACCAAGAGGAGCTACTGAAACCCTAATGAAGGCTGAGCATGATAGTGGGACAAGAGGAAAGTACACGGAAATAGAGGAAAGAGCTAGGAGGCAAAGGGAATTTATAGAGTTCGAAATAAAGGCATGTACAAAAGGAAATATATTTATATATGAGGATGGGGAAATAATTTATTTGCATATATGTATAGGTTTAGTATTAAGGTAGTAGATGGACATTGGGCCTCCACTCAAGTACTCCCTCGATGCAAGAATACTTTGTTCTATTAAACTGGCATTCCGTGATGCCCACCTTCCCAACACAATCACTGAAGACAAAGTGGGTGAATAAGCAAATGTGGTGAAGAAAGCTGAGGGAGCCTGGCTATCAAAAGATATAGCATCTAGGATCTTAAAGACTTGAAGATAAACAAGCAGCTGAGAAGCAACAAAGCCCACATGGAAGAAGCACACCACCCTGTGTTATTATGAGTTGCCGAAGGAATCAGTTATCAGGCATTAAAGAACAAAAATCTTATCACTGTATGCTCACCTCCCAGATACAATTGCTGAAGACAAATGGATGCAAAAGCAAATGTGGTGAAGAAAGCTAATGGTACCCAGCTAGCAAAGGATATAGCGTCTGGAGTCTTAAAGGCTTGAAGGTAAATGGGCGACTATCTAGCTCAGAAGCAACAAATCCCACATGGAAGAAGCACACCAGCTTGTGTGAACACGAGGTGTTGAAGGGATGAGGTATCCAGTGGGAGTGCAGACTGGGAACCCAAAGCCCATCTGTAGGCAGCCGGACATCCCCTTATGGAAAGGTCGTGAAGAGGAGACAATCCAGTCAGGGTTCAGTGTAACAACAATGAAACATACAACTTTCCTCTAGTTCCTAAATGCTTCCTCCCCACCACTATCATGATCCCAATTCTACCTTACAAATATGGCTAGACCAGAGGATGTACATTGGTACAGATAGCAACTGGAAACACAAGGACAGATGCTCTCTTCAGGACCAGTGGTGAGAGTGGTGATGCCAGGAGGGTGGTGTGGAAAGGGGGAGCCAATTACAGGGATCTACATATAACCTCCTTCCTCCGGGACAGACAACAGAGAGGTGGGTGAAGGGAGACGTTGGACAGTGTAAGATAAAACAAAATAATAATTTATAAATTATCAAAGGTTCATGGGGGAGGGAATTAGGGAGGGAGGGGAAAAATGAGCTGATGCCTGAGGCGTAGGTGGAGAGCACATGTTTTGAGAATGATGAGGGCAACGAATGTACAAATGTGCTTTACACAATTGATGTATGTATGGATTGTGATAAGAGTTGTATGAGCCCACAGTAAAATGATTAAAAAAAGAGAATATTTTCCTAATTAAGAATGCTGTCTTTCTAAGTCATCATAGTATATAACATTTTTATTTATTTCTTTTGCCTTGTTAAAAATGAATATATGTTTATGTATCTGGCATAATAAATTCTATGCAGTTTAACATAAGCATTTTCCCATGTGGATAAAAACTTTTCAAAATCTTGATTAGAAATATCCTCATACTGTTTTATTGTATGATTATATGATAATTTCTTTTATAATGCCCTTAACTTTTAGTACACAGTTTTCAAATCTGTTAATGCACGTATTAATGCATGAACATCTTTATGCATCTTTTCTATTTATATTTTTATTCAACTTTGGGACTAAATGCCAAGAAATAGAGAATGTAATAAGCGTTAAGACTTTTAACCAAATAGCTAATTAAATTGCTTTTTCAGAAAAGTGTGAAAATTTAAATAGCTCTGACAATGAATTAAAAAGTTTTCATCTTATTGCCCCTAATTAACAATAAGCTTTAATTTTTTCTTGTTAAGTGAAAATGATTCATTATTACAGTTCTTTGATTACTAGAAAGATTGAAAATTTATATGCCATATTAGCTTTTTCTTCTTTTGGAAATTGTCTGTTCATGGCTTTTTCATTTATTCTGATTTGGAACTTATTTTTGTCAAGGTCTACCATGTTGTTCTTCCTCTGTTGCCCTCTTCTCCCTCACGCCATCCCTGCCTCCTCTCCCTCCCTTCTCCCTCCTTCTTCCCTCGCTCCCTTTTCATTCTCTCCTTCCTCTGAGCCACTGAATACATTCCAGAGCAGAATTCTCCTCTAACCCAAGTGGGCCAGGAATTGGAATAAACTTAATTAAACAATGGCAACCCTTTTTTCAGGTATTTTTTTTCTTTTTGGTTATTTGGACAATTTAAAATAGCATACTTTCAACATTTCCTCCTGCTGACAGCTCACTTTGGGAGTTAAGATTAGCCACAATGCTTTTCTGCCTTCTCTTTGAGATTCCACCCTACAAGGTTGGTGGTTCAAACCCACCAGCTACTCTTCTGGAGAAAGATGTGGAGTCTGCTGTCGTTGAGCGTTTTAGTCTCAGAAACTCTAAGAAGCTGGGCTTCTCTGTTCTATGGGCTCATGATTCTCTAGAACCAATGCAAGGTCAGTGGTTTGGTTTGGGTTTCAGCTATTCCTTTATATTGGCAAACGTTTAAAATTTCATATACTTTTCTGGCAACCACCACCAAGTATTACTTGATCTGTCCTTAGGTTGACTCTTAAAATTGAGAGTGAATCAACATTTCCATGATTATATAAGGAGTGCTCCCTGGAAAGCCACGTTGTTTGTTTTAGTTGCATTTCTCCCTCCTAAGTACAGGGTGTGGCAGTATGCCACTAAAGGGAAATGCTCCTGACATCAAGGTCAACAGGACTGCCTTCAGCTACTGAACACTATGCCGCATCTCACTTGGCATTACAGTTGAATCACGACTCCCTTCCGCAATTTTACATTTTGTCCTGGAGTTAAAGTTGCAATTTTCCCCCTTGCATCATTTATTTTAACATATTCTGAAGTCTTCTTTCTAAGCTCAAAATCCTCCCTTTTAGAGCCCTCTGTTTTGTTCCAACTGGACTGTGTGTCCTCTAACTCCACTACCCACCACACAAGTGTCCTCTGAGACCCTGCTTATCATTCTCGTAGGTTTCAGGGAGTCCCCTATTTTCTCATGTTTCTCCTTCCTGGCTTCATCTCTCATGTGTCTTACTACGACTTTGCTAGCAATCTATCCACCATTCTGAAGCATACACACAGGGAAACACATTTAGTCTCCCTCACATGATCATAATTCGTTAGTTCAAAATGATAGATCAAAAAACATTTCTGGTAGAATTTTGAATGTATCATGCCTTTATTTTCTACTGTCCAGGAGAGTTGAAAATAGAGCTGATATCAGCATGACTCTTAATTCCTTGTATGTCTGTTTCTTTTTTAAAACTTGTAGGATCATTACTTACTCTTGGTGTTGAGAAAGCTCACATGAACGTCTAGGGCTGGGTCTCTCTTGACCTCTGTCGCTGTATACTAGATGGGTCCTTCGAAGGGGAGGCTAATTTTTTACTGTTTGAGTGAAATTGTCTTCTACAGTTCTTGGATAATTCCCATCACCACCACCGGCGCCCTAAATTATCCATGTTTGTCTTTTTAAAAGTTATCATTCACATATTGTACAATTCATCAGTTTAATCATATCGAGAAGAGCTGTACGATCACCTCAACAATCGATTTTAAAACATTTTCTTTTGTCTTGTACTCATTGTTATGAGCTCCTCATTTCTGACCCCCACCCCTGCCCACACACCCATGCGCGCGCAGCCTGTAATTCTAGTGAGAAAACTCACGGTGTGTCTGTGTGATGTATGCTGTGGAGCCTGCTGGCGTCGTGCTCACATGTTGGACTGTGATCTGCTGGGTTGGCAAGTTCTCTGTGGGAGAAAGACAGGGCTGTCTACTCCTGTAAAGAGTTACAGTCTCAGAAACTTACGGAAAAGTTCTGCCTTGTCCTGTAGGGTCACTGTGAGTCAGTATTAACTCAATGGCAGTGATTGCGAGTTCACAAGGAAAAGTTGTTGCTATGAATCTCCCCAAAAGACTGGACTAAGGAAATCTTATCTCAGGAGCACTAGCATCTACACCAGAAGCCTTAGGAGTCTCTAGACATTCACTCGGTTCCTTGTAACTATTTTTTAAAGGGAATACAGTGCAAATGATTGTTAGCTTTGAAAATGGAAGAGGGATGGGAGCTGAGGAATGAGACACCTCTCAAAACTACAAACAGCAAGGAAAGGGGCTGAAGGACCTGGCTCTGCAGATACCTGGCTTTAGGCCACCGAGACCCAGTCGGAATTCTGACCTCCAGAACTGTAAGGTAAGAAATGAGGTGGTTTGAAGTCACCGACTTTGTGGTCATTTGCTGCCGTAGCAATTTGCGGTTGTTGTTGTGTGGCTTCAAGTGGGTTTTGACTCCCAGCGACTCTAGAGCCAGGAGAACAAAACTTTGTCTTTTCGCCATCCTTGCGATTGTTGTTAGGTGTGAGTGCACTGTTCCAGCCACCCGGGCAATCTCCTTCATCCAGGGTCTTCCTCCTTTTTATTAATTGGTTTTAATACATATATCAAATCGTTCCATAGTTCAATCATGGCAGTCTTCCTTCCTCTTTTTTGTTGACCTTCCAGCTTACCAAGCATGACCTTTCTCTGGGGATTGGAGCACCCTGACTGTACTTCTTCCAAGACAGAGCCGTTTGTTCTCCTGACAGCCCACAGCATTTTGGATATTCTTTACCTATGTCATTTGTTGAATTAGTAAGCGAATATAAGAACAAGTATACCAAGGGAGACCCTCTGTAAACTTCTATTAGAATTAAGATCCTGGAGTCCTATTTAGAGATGCCATTTAGCACATGACTGACGCTTGACTGTGTTGTACTGGTTGAAAGCATAATGGAATCAGCATTTGATTTTTTAAGAGTGTTAATACTGTTTCAAACATAATTCTTGGAGAAAGTGAATACAAACAATTGTCGAAGGTTTCCCTTTAAATGCTTGTGCAGTGTTGGAGTCTCTTCTTTATTAAAAACAACATCTCCACTCAACCCATCCCATCCTGTTTGGCACTTCTTCAATCCTTGGTTATTGGAATCTTGTTGACACGAGCTGACTTGAATTTCAAATCCCCCCTCGGTTTGAAAAGCTTGTTTTATGTGACTCCCGACAGCTGTCAGAAGCTGTCGGACCAAGACTGACACCAAAGGGCGAGCATTTGCGACAGGACCCATGGCTGTGCCACCTTTCTCTAACTCTCTGAACATTGAGTCCGTTTTTATGAATCGCATTCCAAAGCCCAACCAGGCATGCAATGGGAACCACTAGTTAAATCCCTGCCAGAGAAGTCCACTTCTCTCAAAAATCTGTCGGGGCAAATGTCTTCCCGGCAGGTAGATGTGGCAAATAGGGTGGCAGACTTTCCTGCTTTGTTACTGACTCATGGACACCAGGTAGCTTTGGGAGCCTAGCCGGTGGCTGGCTGGCTTTGTAAAACAAGGTATTTAGATGAGGGCACGAGTACACTGTCCGTCCAGCATTCAGCAGAGGTTGGAATGATACCGTTAGAACTAAAATGCAGCAAGGGAGGAAAGGAAAGAAGCCACAAGTTGGAAGAAAGAACTGCAAAAGAAGCATTGTCTACAAGGAGGTTGCTCAGAAACACCACCATCGAATGGCAATCTTCATCTGCTTTGTACCAAGCTATAACAACCCTTTCAGGCCTCATTAGGCATTATCAAGCAGCTGTGGTTGGTCACTCCACCTGATCACGGGGAAACCATTAAAAGGCATGCACTTGGAAGGAATTCAAAAGCAGTGAGATGGAACCCACAGAGGACATTACCCAAACCCACCCTGCCAAGTGTGGTGTTGAAATCATGAGCTTCTAAATTCAAAAACCAAGTTTTCCCATTTATTGGCTATCTTTAATGAATGGCTTTCCTGAAGCCTTGTCTCGAACGATATTAAATACTGACAAGCACTGGGACAATTTGCTTAACAGCAGAAGAAAAGCAATGATGGAGAAAAACAAGTATGCCCCAAACTCCATTTACTTAAAATCTCCAGAGATGTGGAACATATATGACTGATATCATCACCCCCCACCACAACCATCCGAAAAATGTGGGCAAGTCACCACCACCTGTGTGTGCAGAGCAGATCTTAAAAGTGGCTAAGAAGATAGCCTTTTGACTGCCTTGGTTCAAATCCAGGCTCTGCCACTCACTGGCTGTGTCTCTGTGTCTGTCTTCTCTAGTCCATAAAATAATAAAGGTATCAGAAAAGAGTTACCAGGGAAAGTATAGGAATAGTGGCTAGTAGTATATAGTGCTGTTTTGTTTCATAATCTCAAGATGAATGTTTGAAAGGAAAATGATTTCTACTCTTGTAGAACACTTTCTAAAATATTTTAAGCGCTCAATCTTTCAACATAAATAGTCTCAACTGAAAAGAGTGTATTCCTTCTACAACTTACATTTCCTCTGGAATGCATGCATGATAAAGGAGAAATTTGTACCACCGTGTCTGTCGTCTTTCATGGTTGCTGTCCTTATTCTCTAACGTTTTGTGTCTATTCTCTCTTCTTTCAGGAGCTCTGGGGGTGGGGGTGGGTAAGCAATGGATTTCTAAGCCCAAGGTCAGTGGTTCAAATTCACCAGCTGCTCCTGAGCATTTTAACCTAATGATTAAGGCCCCAGCCAATCTAAACTCAACTGCAGGCTCTGCTTTCATTGTCCCCCCTCCTCCCCTTCATAGACCCAGTACTCATCTGTTGCTCTCAACCAAGGGAGATTTCCCGCATAATCCCATCTTGGGACATTTGACAAGGTCTCCAGAAAGCTGATTTGCATTTGAGAGAGCATCTCTGCAAGACAACATCCTCCACACCAAGGACTAGCCAGGCCAAAATGACAACACTACTGGGAGGTGAGAAGCCTCGCACCAGCTAAGAACTAAAGCCCAAACCATGCTCACCACCAGTAGATTCTGACTCCTAGAGCCTCCTTAGGGGTTTTCTCAGGCGGTGCATCGGCTGGCGCAGACCTCTGCAGCTTTCTCCTGTGGCGCCGCTGGTGGGTCTGAACTGTCCACCTTTGAGTCAGCAGCCCGACACTGATCCCACGGTGCTTCCGGAGTTAAGAACTACGGGAGGAGCCATTTCACACACATGCTTCCAATTCCCTCTTCTATGCTTAGTTTTCCAATGATTCTCCTTCCATCTGAAATGGATATTCATCAATATTTATTTACCCATAAAATATTTATTGCTGAATAGTCCTGTTGATAGGAAATTAGCAAGGCATTCCCTACACAAAAGTTCAGAATTTCATAGAGCCTAAAACAGTCCCTTCTTATACCTGTGTGCCCCAAATAGAGTTCTAAAAACATTTATATAAAATAAAAATAGCTGGTATTTATTGAGTACTAATATGTACCAACTCTCGTTCCATCTATTTTATATGAATTCATGTTAGCTTTGGATTGCGAACCACAAGGTTAGTGGTTGGAACCCACCAGTCACTCCACAGGCAAAAGAGGGGATATCTGCTTCTGTCAAGATTTATAGTCTCAGAAAGCTTATGGAGAGTTGCTATGACTAAGAATCACAATCAAGACTTATGGTAAAAAAAGAAAAATCAACGACATTTGCATTGGGCAGATCTGCTGCAAAAGACCTCCTTAAAATTTAAAAAATGTTAAAAAGCAAAGATGTCAGATTGAAGATGAAAATGCTCCTGATCCAGTTCATGGTATTTCCAGTTGCCCCATTTGTATGTGAAAGCGGGACCAGGCAAATGTCAGGAGAAGAATGGCTGACTTTGAAGTACGGTGCTGACGCAGAATATTGAATGCCTCATGGCCTGCCGGGAAAGCAAACCTATCTGTCTTGGAAGAATTACAGCAGGATGCATGTACCTTAGAACTGAAGGTGTACTTTATATGTTGAACGTGACTTGAACTTAGGCAGTCTGATTACAACATACAGGGTTCAACCACTAAGAGATAGAGGAATTGATGGTAGTGGGAATAGATAGGTAGATAGATAATAGAATATGCATCTCAACTCTGTAACATGGAGATTCATAACTATGCACAATATAAATATCTGAAAGCAGCTTCTTCCCACACACAGTGGAATAATGGTAAACAAATTAAACTAGTAATGATGAAACCTGACCTTTCTGATCCCAAGCTCTGTCTTTCAAACTGTTCCCTATAATCTGCTGCGACGTCCGGCATCTCTCATTATCTAAGATCTTAACCCTCAGTTCTAAGGTGCTTCATTAAGTTTGCTACACTTGTTTTGGCATGTAATCTTTTTTAAGTGTAGAAATGTCTTTGTTAAAAGGGGTCCAAACATGAGCCCTCTGTTTATAAGGTGATTTTGATACACCAGAAGTCATTCTCATTACATTTCTATTAGTGGCGATTCTTAGCTCTGTCTCAACAAGAGTATGGAAGATAAATGTCCTTTGATGAAGGACAATTTTATCAAGATAGTGACTGCCAGAGGGAAATTAAGACAAAGAGACAGAAGTTCTAAGCCACAAAAAATACAGGACATGAGCCTTCCCACTAATGCCTTTCTCCTGTCTGAAGGGCACTAGCAGGTTCTATTTCCTTACATGTAATTTATGAAATTTCTTCAAGATCGACTGCAATGATTTCCAGCTAGGCCTTTGGCATGTTAAGTAATGATTATTTTCATTATTGCTCTAAAGTGTTCATTATTGAACATATGTAAATGACAGATGCAAAAAAATTGGAGGTGCTATTTCAGATAGCGTGCAAACTCACTGCCACCGAGTCAATGCTGACTCAGCACAACTTCCTGGGAGTTCTGGAGATGATAACTTTTGATGGGGTAGAGAGCCCAGTCTTATTCCTGCAGACATGCTGGTTTCGAACTGCCAGCCAGGCAGATGGCAGCCAGTGCATAACTACACCCCCAGGGCTCCCATTCAGAAAGGATAGTATAATGATAAACTATTTCGATGGTGCATGCATCTTGGGCCTCCAAAGTCGGTTGATGCTTTGTGTCCGGGACCAGGAGACAAACACTAATTTTAGACTGCTCTGAAACCTGACATTTCAAATGTTCTTTGGCAGTTTTCATCGACTGTGAAGTTGTCCGTAGCAAAAGTGATCATTTTTAATTATTTCCTACAGATCCAGTTCCAGATAAACGATAAACAAGACTATAAATTAAAAAACACATTAAATAATAACCATACTAATAACTCCTCATATTGCAGGAAAAATCTCTCCATCTCAGCACTTTGGATGAGTATCACCACTTTATTTGGTCAATTTTATTTAATAAAGTTTTCCCCTATTTTTAGTATAATGCTTTTGGGAAAGCTAGCCTCTTACAATAACCAAAAATAACTAAACCAAGTGCAATCTAGCTGATTTAGATGCCTAACACCGCTGTAGGGCAGGACAAACCTTTATAGGAGTAAACCAAGCACTCTGCTCTCAGATCAGCTGGCATTTGAACTGGCGACCTCGCAGTCAGCAGTTCAATGCTTAGCCCAAAGCCCCACTAGGGCTTCTTGGCTTCATAATAGAAGTTGGGTTTATTCCATCCTCTCCCATTTTCCAGAAGAGATTGTGTACAATTGATATTATGGGGGATTTTTTGGTAATGTTTACTAGTATTTATTAGTGATGTCACTTGAGCTTTGCATTTTCTTTGTGGAAAGTTTTTAAACTATGAATTGAATTTCTGTTAGCTATCGAGGTGTTCTGATCATCCACTCTTTCTTGAATGAATTTTTCCTTTTTTCCCTAACAGTCCAATGTATTGAAATAAAGTTGATTCTGGTGCACACTAACCACGTATGTATCAGAATAGAAGTTCCACTCCATCTGGTTTGCTCTGACCGAATTTTTCAGATGCAGACTGTCCGTCTTCTGGGGTGCACGAGCAGATGGGAGCCACTAGCCTTTTAGCGAACAGCTGAGCGCATTCACTGGCTGCACAATCCAGGGTCTCAACGTGGTCAATAATATCACCATTACTATTCATTTTCCTAACTGTGGTGACATCACCTCTCTCGCTGCTGATGCTGGTAATTTTTATCTTCTCTCTTTTTCTTTGTTTTCAATTTGTCTAGACGTTTCCTGGTTCCACTGCTCTGCAAAGAACGAGTCTTCATTTCATTGATTTTATTTTCTGGTGCTATTCCATCGATTTCTGCTCTGGTCTTCAATTTCTCCCCCCTCCCTCCCAATTTGTGCTTGCTCTTCTATTTCTTACAAGTGGAAGCTGAGGACATTTTTTTTTCGCATGCAACCATTCAGTTATAAATTTCCCTCTAAAATAGTAGCTTTGATCTATGGACTCTTTAGAAATGTTGCTTAGCTTCCAAATAGTTGGGAATTTTCCATGTCTCATCTTGTTATTGGTTTCTAATTTAATTCCACTTTGGTCAGAGAACACACTTTGCATCTAAAAAATGAATAGTCTAGAATATGTTCTAGCTTGGTACTGAAGAACAAGTTGTATTTAGTTGCTTGGTAGTGTGTTCTATAAATATCAGTTAGGCTAAGTTTGTTGACGTTATTCAAAGTGGTTGATGTAGCCTTCTTAGCTTGTTTGTATCCCTTCATAGCTTACCTTCAAGAGTGATTATGGAAAGGAGGCTGTTGGAAATGAATCTGGAGAATAAAAGGTTTATTTTAGAATCCTCTTATCAAAGATAATATGCATTTGTTCCAAATGCATACAAAACAATATTGCAAATAGCATTCACATTAGAAAACCCTGAACATTTTCATGACAGTTTTTAACCACCGGGATTGTTTAAATTGAATATTAAACAGGGCAAGAAATCTAGTTTTATTACCTTATTCATAAATAGATAATCCAGGCTACATTTAGGTGAAATTTTCATCAGATTGTAACACATTTACCTAGAGAAGATTGTATTCAAATCCTGGAAGTTTGCTAATGGTTCGTGGAATCTATACTACGGGTCCCTTTGCCAAGCATGATTTCTTTTAAAAATAAGAATATATAAATGCCTGCCATACCCAAATCTATAGTAACACAAAGCACAACAGGGCTATCTGATTGCCAAATTGGAAGGATGGTCCCACCAGTCTCCATCCGACCAGTAAGCATACTGTTATGATGTTGAATTTTGTTGCCCATTTTCGTATCACTCCACCTAGGAGCTTCTAACACGACACCGCCCCTCCTCTTTTTGTTTAATAGACCATTTAAACAGCAGAGCACATTTTATGGACAGATTTTTCACAGGACTATTTTGAAAAGCAGCATACAAATCTTGGGTTTAATCTGTTAAAAAGTATCACAATTTATTGTCACCTCTCATAAGAAAGTAATTAAATCTTACTTATGTAAGGAACTTCAAGGGGCTTTCTAGGCCTGGTCTTGTCCAAAGACTTATCATAAACAGCAATAAAAGGTAATTCCATCCCCTGGCCAATATTTAATAATATGAAAGTTTAAGTGTCTACCAATTTCCCAGGAGATTCCGCATGTTTTCAGAGGCTTATTGGTGATCTCTATTTTCATCATGTCTCTGGCCCACTTTTCTATAGTACTTAAGTCATACTTTTCATATTATGCATTTTAAGTCACAATTATTATGTATCTGATCTGCTTTTCCTTCCAGTCTGTAGTTTGTCTTTTAGCTTTGTCAAAGAATCCAGATGCTAAAGGCAGTTAACATTTCAATAAGGTCAAATTCACGAATCTTCTATATTATACATTTTGTCTTCTCCGTCTTAAGCATTTTCAACTTTAGATGAAAATTTTTCTCCTTTAATAATAAAATGTATCAATGTACTTTACATTTAATTAGTACTTTATTATGTATATTGAGCTACTTGAGCAGCAATTACATGAGGTTTGCTTAAGATAGATCATCTCTTTTCATTGGTATGAGGGGATGTCAAGAATTTAATGGAAAAATACACTACCTTTTAACCCTATTTTCCCATGAGCTCTCTGGAGTTCTTTCACATTTATTTGAGAACCAGTTGCACCTAGCAGATTCTAGCTAAGCCATCCTACAAGACAGCACACTGCCTCAGAGGCTTGCCAAGGCTGTACATAATTTGAGGAGGCAAATGGTCAAAGCTTTCCCTCCCAGAGCATTTGGTGAGTTTGAACTGCCAACCTTTGTGTTAGCAGCGGAGCACCTAACCACTGTTGCCAATTCTGTTGAAGGGTCATAGCTACCCTAAAGGACAGAGTACAACAGCCTCTTTGGGGCAAGACTTTAAATCTTTATGGAAGTATACAGTCTCACCTTTCTTCCAGGGGAGGTGGAGGATTTGAACCACTGATCTTGTAGATAGTAGTTCCAGGGGTTGCCAATTATGCCACCTGGACGCCTTATTTTACTCTGACCCCATTAGGCTTACTTTTTATCAGCTGAAGTAATACATATTAAATAAGACATGCTAATGCTAAAGAAGCAATTAAAACATTCCTCCAGTAACCAGCAATGACAAGAACAATCCTAGCCTCACTTTACTGTATTACTTGCCTCATAGCACCTTCCTTATCTGTCAACAAACACAAATAAAGCATTCAAAACACTTGCCAAGTCTTCTGCCTGCCTGTTACACATTATTCTCGGGTTCCATTCTTGACCAAACTTCTTTGCAATGGGACATGTGGAGTCGTCTTCCCCTTTTTGTTCCCAAAGGAAAATTTAACACGAAAATCAGTAGAATGTAGATTTGTGTTTCTTATCTACTGTGTGATCTTTAGCACTGAAAACATTTTATCATGGTATGTAACTGATGCTTGATAAACATGTATTAAATATTATTAAATACATTTTCATATGCAGAACATACTTTATTAGGATCATAAATTTTGTACAAATTCTGTTAAATAAGATTAGCCTAAAATTTGCATATATAGTCATATAATTAAGCACCACAGGAATCTGCATTCTTCTTCTATTCCCTAAAAGGGCTATTTATTGTCCTTGGGAAAACTTTTTAAGAGAATATTGACATCTTTTTCCATACATTTAAGATTGTTACCAGTTGACTGTGTAAAGGTCTTGTTTCTTTCATAATATTAAAGAGTTTTGAAATTCAGTTTTTTGATTCAACCAAGTATTTTTTTCTTCTACAATCACTACCTCATGATGTTCAACATTTATCTGTCTCCTTCTTGGAGTAATGGACTATTTCCAAATGTCGCTACTGTCAGATGCTCAGAGTCGTCTTTCCTAACTTCTCATCCAGCATATAGTTACTTCTGTCTAGGAAACCGCATTCTGACATAAGGATTAGAGAATGCATATATCGCACATCTCCTTCCTTTTCTCTTGGCTCGCAAACATCTTTTTCCTAAATTTAATTCAGTAAACACTTGCCCTGTTGCTAAGAGTAATGAATTAGGAATGACGATTCTCTATCGTTTGTTTTCTGTTTAAGACTTCGTAGATTAAGGTTTTAATTATCTTGTTCAATTACAAAAATACAGTGGTTTCTATTAACTAAAAATTATGTAAAAAGTAAAGCATTCTCCGGGTAAATGAAAACTCAAAGAATCTGGGAGCAAATATAAGCAGCAAACATTTATGGCAAATGTACCTCATGTATAAAACAGGGCTAATTTTGTTCAAACCGCAAGGGCAAACCATCACCTTTTGTGTAGATTGTTACACAATGTCCTCATCAACCAAACCCATTATCTGTTTATTACCGTACCTCCTCACTTCCCATGCGACTCCAGGCTTAGCCATGTGGCTGCATAGTCCAAAGGGACATGGAAAAAATGGTGGAAACTTAGGCTTGTAGCACTTATGAATGACCACCAAAAGCAACAGTTTTCCATATAGATTATACCTCCATAGAAAGAGAACCCCCAAAACTCACAACCGGATCAACAAACATCATCATGATAAACCAAGAACAGGTTGAAATTGTCAAGAATTTCATTTACTTTGATTCACAATCAGGATATCTGAAAGCAGCAGTGAAAATATCAAAGACGCTGTATTGGAAAACCTGCAGCGGAAGATACCTCTGAAGTATTAAAACTAAAGATGTCCTCGTGCGAACGAAGGCCTGGTATTCCCCATTGACTCATAACCTTGTTCACACTGCACAATGAAGATGGAAGATGACAGCAGAGCTGATGCATTTACATTAAGGTGTTGGGAAAATATTCCAAGTCCTCAGGGCTGCCCGGAGAAGGAATAAATGTGTCTTCGAAGAAGTACAGCTAGACTGCTCATCAGAAATGAGGCTCGTGAGACTATATTACATTGATTTTGGTCATCTAATAGTGGGGAACAGTCCACTGAGAACACCATTCTTGGTAGAGGTCAGGGATAACAGGAAGACACTCAACGAGACAGACGCCACTGCGGTGGAGACAATGGGTTCAAACCCAGCAACGTGGGTGAGGGAGGTACAAGACGACGTGTTTCCCTCCTATGTGCTTGGGTGGCTACGCTTCCGGGCCAGCTCGCTGGTACCCACCAAGAACAGAAACTGATGAAGGTCTTGTGCGGTAAGGACAGGACGGCACCCTCGGAATGTCGCTCCATCAGGGGAAGAAGCCGACTCTGGACTACTGGAAGCTATAGTCCAAACCCAAACTATTCAGTCCATTCGGCTGTGGGCAGTAATAACATGCTGCTCTTTTTAAGAACTGGGTTTTGAGGTGATTTGTTATGCAGCAATTCACAACTATACTTTGTGAAACCTTTCTATCTTTCTTCATTTCTCCCTCTCTTTGGGCACGACAGAGCAAGTGGAGAAAAACCAAGTAAAACTGAAATTCATATAAGAAAGAATGAAAGCCTCTCAGTCAACTTTAAGACTATTAGAAATGCTGATGCTTCTCCTATTTCCCGCCTACCTCAGCTGTCCAATCCCCTGAAGCATTAAGACTTAAAACACTGATGAAGAATGTAAGCAACCATACCCAAAGGACTTCTTTTGTAACAAAGTTCAAAGAACAAAGTTGTAATAATTAATAGGTGCAAATGTTTTTGTTTTAACTTTACTTGAAATATTGAAATTTTTAATTTTAACTGTAATCCTACTCATAATGTGTAGCATTAATCAATAAAGAAACAGGCCACAATAAATATTTTTATTTTTTAAACAATGAATGATATATTTTCCATATAAAAAGATTTAGCTTCTGGTTTTAAAAAAATTACACTTAATATTGTTTTTATATTTTTACAGAAGCCAATTTTTCCTAAATCTGTACCTTCATGTCATAGCCTAGTACTAATTTTACAGAATTATATTCTCTTGAATGGATTTTTAATGTCTTAAAAAAAAAAGAGGAAGTTTTCATTGAAGACATCAAAGCTTAAAAGTCTGCATTGTAACCACCAGCCGTCTAGCTACCACTGATAACGTTTTTGGTACAGAGAAGCAAGCATGTTGAAGTTATTAATTCTCTGTATTTATCTTTATTAAAAAGAGGTTTTTGGTAGTGAGAACAAATAATCTCTCATTTGTTGCCTGAAAGCCTAAAATAGGGTCATTGGTTTCTAGGCTTGCTACTTGCTGCTTAGCAACCTGCCCTACTTTCCTGCCTTCCTTTCTGTTGTAAAGTACAGTGGACATGGGCGTGGGCTGGCGGTAGATGAATACTCGACGGAGACACTCGCAAAGAGCTGCATAGGAGTGGTTTGGAGCACAGGCAAAAAACTTTTTGTCTCTCTTTGATGCTTGGACGTAGCCTGTCAAGAAATACAAAACAAAAAAGAGATTAATATATTAAACATAAGGAGAAAAATATAAAATTAACATCTCCTAATTTTTATTACAAATACAAATGCCTGAGTCAAATAAATGCCATAGATACACAATGGATGAGCTCTGCGCTATTAATAACTAGCCACAATCAAGCTCTCCCGACTGGTGCTAGCAACAATCCCAATTCCTAACGAACAAACTAGAAGGGACTTTAAGCTACTCAAGAAAACACAATATTGTTGGTGTAAGACATGAAAATAATAATTTATAAATTATAAAGAGTTTATGAGGGAGGAAAAAGGAGGGGGAAAATGAGGAGCTGATACCAAGGGCTCAAGAAGAAAGAAGACGTTTTTTAAAAAGATGATGGCATCATACGTACAAATGTGCTTGACACAATGGATATATATATGGATTGTGATAAGAGCTGTAAGAGCTCCCAATAAAATGATTAAAATAATAATAAAAAAGAAACCTAGAGAAAAAAAGAAATGCACAAGATTGTTCCATTGCATTTCGATAAATGATTGAAGCTCCAAGTGAAACCAAGAGGAAGATGTCAACGTATTATTAAATGTCAATTTAACATTTGGCTCAAGAATCAGATGACATTAGAGAATCTTTTCTCTCCCCTTTCCTATCAAATAAACAGGACCACATTTATAGACTATCATCCCAACATGATTTCAGAAGCGTGTTCCTAACACAGGCCCCATCCTTTAAGAAGTACAGATACAATGTATTATTGTTATGACTCCTATAAAGTTAACTGTTTTTGTACACTGATGTCAGTTTTGTTGTACATCCCCCAGAAGGAGAACACTAAGCCTATTAGACAGGGAAAAGAAAACTCAAGTGTCTAATTTTTAAAACTGCATTGGAATATACCATGAAAATTTATTGGTTCTAATCTTATGTTTTTATTTATGTACATGTTTAAAAAGTACTTTTACAAATAAGAAAATGCATATCTTCTGAACTATAAATGAAACTTTTCAAACTAGGAAATGGTGACAGAAAGCTATAACATCTGAGGCAGATAGATAAAAATGTAACTTGAGATACCACTAAGTAATGGACAAACAAAATAAACATTGCACAAGGAGATCAATCCTGGTTTTTCAAAGTTAAGCAGGGTTTAAGGTGAGAAAGTGATGCACATATAGTAGCTTGGAATCAGCTTTCCAGGATGATTTGACAGTTAATAATGTATAAAATATTCTAAGATTATAGATAGAGTAATGCTTACTTAATTTAAAATAAAGTAAACTCTCTAGTAGGGGATTGGGGATACGAATGGAGGATCTGAATATATATAAATTACATCCTTCTTGATAAAACTTTCTTCTTAGCAAAGAAAGAAGAAATGGAATAAAAAATTAGGACTTGTCATGAGGTGAGAAATAATATAGTTAAATTATTTAGTCAATTTTGTATTTCAGATCATAAAAATTCATTTGGATTCCAAATTAAGCACTTTAACACCCTGAATTATTCAACTCTATGGGATAAATGGGAAAGCTCCTCTTCGATCAGAGCTGTCTATGTAGTCATTAAAATGCACAGTTTACTTCCTGCTGCTTCTTTTAAACAACCTTTTGGGAGTGCAGTCGCTGGGGGTGATTCTCCTGCGCGATACTCATGTATTTTGACAAGAAATCAATTATTGTTCAAGTCTACAATTATGTGGTTTAGAATATTTTAAGCCCTATATTTAGCACATCTTCAGAATAAATGAAAAATCTGCTTATTACTCCTTTCCATGAAGTGTTTTCATTTTCATGGCCTCCCACCACAGCTCCACAGAAGTTTCCTAACCAGCACGTCTGTTTCGTTTATGAGGATGACTTTGACCAAACCTGAATACAAGTTCCACAGAGGGTACTGTCAAGTCTCTTGTTCATAGTCTCACACTTTCTAGCTAGAGTAGAATAAGCAGATAGGCTGATTAAAGTGAGTCTCACGATGAGGATAAGCACTCTGATTTCTATCCAGTTGATCTCTACAAGCACGAACAGAGATCGGTGTCTATTCTGACAACCCTAACACTCATCCTCTACAGTACTCGACACCAAATTATGGTACAGATCAATCCAAATGTAATTAGGGTAGCTCAATTAAAAAGCAAGAAGTGAGCCTCAAAACACATGACTGTAATTCTTCATGTAATAAAAACTGTACCTAAAGCATTGAAAGTTGCAATGTGTTCCCACATCTCGTCGTGCTTGCTGCTGTGTGGCTGCCAGAGAAGGGCATCGACATCGTGGCGCAAACAGAAGCAGGGCATTGCTTTAGGATCCACTGTGACGGAGAATAGGTATTGATTGCTTCCAAGATTCACCTAAGAAGTGAAAGAAAAAAGAATTAGGAACTCACTCAACATCAAATTAATAATAATTGACACATAACTAAGTTTCAGTCACTTTTTTAACTCCTTATGTATCTCTATTTATCTAGGGAAGGAGTGCCTTTATTAGAGATGAGGACGCTGACGTACAAAGCATGTTAGTACTTGTTCGACACAACAAATGGTGTAGCTGAGATTTGAACAGACTCCAAGCTTTCGGCCTCTAGGCCACCAACCAATTCAAAACTGAACCCAGTGCTACTGAATGCAGACACCTCTGTAAGATAAGAGGCCAACTGCCCTTCCAGGTTGATTGAAAGGCATTAATGAGATCTTTATGGAGGCAGATGGTCTCATTTTCCCTTCACAGAGCGACTGGTGAACTGGAAGCACTCACCCTGAGACTGGCCGCTCAGTGTGTACCCTACTATGTGTACTTCCTCACGATGCTAAACTCATTCTTAATGGTTTGCTTCTAGTCTGGAACATAGCATATAGCATGCAACTTATCCACAGAAACTGTTTAAACCACAGAATACATATACATAAAGTCCATTTACTTGTACTTAATAATTATCAAGAGCAACATAAACAACTACAGTTTATGAGCACACAACACATGCCAAGTATGTTACAGTCATCACCTCAACAACTCTAGATTATCTTAACCCAGGAGATGAAAAAAAAAACTTGACTTGTAGGCTATACAACTAGAAAAATCAGAGTGCTGATATTCTAACCCACAGCTCTTTACCAGTTATTTGTCACATTAGTATATGGTTTAATGATCTGTCAATAATGTTTATGGCAATAATTATTGCCATATTGATTGCAAACAACATTTTAATATAGAAATATCCAATTGAGTCTCATAATTGGATTCCATCTATTATTATACCCTTTTAATTGATATACCCTTTTAATTGAGATGAATTGCTATGATATTCTCCTTTACTGTAAATATATTTAGAGCTAAAAATGCTCAATTGACTAAATGTCAACACAAATCATATAAAATGTTATCAAAGAGAAACATATTCATAGTACATGGCAATGAAGTGACCCCAGGAGTTTTAGAGCAGTGTGGAAAATCACAAAATGCTGGGTTAAAGTAAGGGGTAGGGACCAGACCTGTATTCAAAAGGCAAAGCTGTGAAGTGGTTTTTCATGAGAATTTACCGGGCCAGCTGGGCTAGCACAGACCACTGGTCAGAGAAGTCAGCGACAGCAGCACCAGTTCCCACTGCCTTGACTATTCCTGGGAATCAAAGGTGTGTGCGGGCCCAGTGCCTACTCTCCGAGGAAAGGGAGCACGCAGGCACATGGGGATCACCCCCAGCTCTGCTCTCCTCTGATAAGCACTGGCTACATGATGTTTACTTCCAGAGTCAAGATTAACTTGCCTTTTGTTATAAGTGTGATGGACTCAAAACTGCTTTAGCCCTTTTAGCTCTCCTCCTATCCTTAATATTCAAACTTCCTTACCAAGAAACAGCAATATCACCTGGTGTGCCTTGGTTGAACCTTCATCATGACACCCTTTCTACCTAAATTGCTCTTTTTTGTCTAATTAATTTAAACTATTCCTTCAAGACTCAGTTCAACTATCAGTTGCTACAGATGAATTCCCTACTTTCATGAGATGCCTAGATTCTGCGAACCCCCAGCATCATGTATATTATTCCTACTAAGTTATGCTCTATTAGGATGATTACTATACATGTAATAATACTCTCCCAAAATGATCATGTCCTAATCTCCTAGACTTAAGAAAATATGTCAGTTTAACTTAAATGGCAAAACAAAAGGGATTTTGCAGATATAACTAAATTGAGGATCTTAAAAGGGCAAGATTACCCTAGATTATCTGGGTAGGACCAATGTAATCAAAGCCCTGTGAATGAGAAGCAGGTGGGCTACAAACACAGAAGGTAACAGGAGGTATATGAACAGAGACAAAATGGAAGAAGCGACACTGCTGGCATCGAAGATGAATGGGTGGACCATCACTCAAAAAATAAAAGGAAAAGAAAAACCAAATTCATTGCCATTGAGTCAATTCGGACTCATAGGAACCCCACAGGGCGGAGAAGAGCTGCCTCTGTGGATTCTGAGGTTACGCATCATATCGGGAATAGAAAGGCTGGTGTGGTTGGACTGCTGACCTGGCGCTTCTCAGCTAATGGGTCACCCACTAGTCACAGGCTCCTCGCTAGAAGCTACAGAAAGCAAGGAAACCGATTCTGCCCTCCAGCTTCCATGGCAGCTGTTAATATATAATAATGGTCCTCCTATATCTTGAATTGATAGTGGTGATAACAGAAGCAAATTTTAGGACTTCTAACCTCCAGAGCTGTGAGACAATAAATTTATGTTGTTTTAAGTCACTAAGTTGTGGTATTTGGTTGCAGTAGTAGGAAATGAATACACAACCTATCGATAAGACTAAATGTCTAAACCCTCTACCAGCCGTTCTCAAGCTGTGGGTCGCAACCCCCTTAATAACAGTAGCAAAATTAGTTATGAAGTAGCAACAAAGATAATTTTATTTTGGGCGTAGAGTGGTTCACCATGACATGAGGAGCTGTATTAAAGGGTCACGCCATTAGGAAGGTTGAGAACCACTGCTCTAAAGATTCATGTATTGGAAAATCTTAAGCTGGAAATAAGAAAACAGTGGAATTTAGTTACAAAGTAAAATCATCAGTTTGGGTTATAAATCAGCAGTGAAAAGGCAAATGGCAGAACAAATAAGACAAAGAAGAGTTCTATTCGGTTTACACAAGAAACAGCAGCCAGCAGACATGAGCAGCAGTAGGAAAAAAATATATAAAACCAGAATTTTTTTTAAAGCAGAGTAGGTTGAAGTAAGTTACTTAGTCTAAGGGAAGAGCCTAGAAATTTAAAATGTTCACACTATTGGTCTTCAATACAATGTTACTTCGCTTCAGAATGTTCCACAGTATGTAAGACAAATTTTAGTAAGGGTCTATTGAAAGGGGGTGTGTGTGGAACTTTAATATAATTTAGATAGTTCATTTATTTAGAAAACTCATTCCTTGTTAATGCCAAATAAATGACTAATTGTAAATAACAAAAAACAAAACCTAAATCCTTTGGCTAATATAATGTAATCCCACATTCATTTTACTGTCATGCTTATTATAAAATGGCTATATTTGTCTTTTAAGTACCAGACAAGGCACCATTAGGGTAAAATATTCTTTACAGAAAAACGTAAAATGAAAATTTGAAATCGTCACTTGACTGTGTTTTTCTTCTCTTTGTGGAATTTGAGCAATTAAATAGTTATGAAGATTAAATGTCGTAGTAAAGACATTTTAACACTTTAACCACTGCAATTACCAAATTACATAGAAAAATAACATTAAAATCAGGATTACCTATTCAGAAATAAAGAGAATGTAGGCAAGCCAAATTGAAAAGTTAGTGACAAGAAACTTTGATTCCAAGTTAGTATCCTCTACACAGAACTGCTTACTGCGATGGTGCACTCTGAGTTCATCATGCACACAGGACTAGCTGGCCTGTGTCTACCACTTTAATTTTCACCACCTGAGAAGCAGGCACCTGAACATCCTCCCATTCTAGAGAAGAGGAAATGGAAACCCACGACATTAAGCATTTTAAGTTAAGAACAAGTGGTCGCTATGCTTCACAACCCAAGTCTTAATCACAGCACTACCTTCTCTTCCAGACCCCATGTTATAAGAATTATTAAGAAACCACCAGACTGGGTCCACCCTACTTGTGAAGTTTTTCAGATCTGGTAACCCAGACATCATAAAATATGACCCATGTTCTACTTTAGTGACTTAAGTTATATTGATAGGTTGTTCATGCAGGGTTTATCTTAAATGGATGTATGAAAAATAACTAAAATAAGTCCTATCAAATCGAGTTGCATTTTCATTGGAACATCCATTCATCAGAAAACAAAGTTGGTAAAAGATGCAATGAACAAATCAATCTCAAATATATTAGCCATACACCCAGCCTCCCCAAAACAGATCACAGTTAAAAAAGAAAATATTATGAATGTTTATCATGTCTCAACTAGGGCAATAATGTTATAAAAACATTAAGCTCAACAGAAACATAATAAATTTAAAGGATGACTGACTCAAATATATAATATTTTAAATGTCATTTAAGTATACGCTTGTGGGGGGATTAATGGCAACAATAACAGAAACAGTTAATGGGAAAAGTCTACAATATGACCTAGAACCAAATAATGCACTATGTAAAGAACTGAAAAACCTTCATGAATAAAACAAGTGCTTACAAGAGCAAAGACCATTTTTAATATACATAGAAGCCAACTTCAATGAGCCAAAGCAACTCAATAGAAACATACAGTCTCAGGAGGGCTTCTCGTAGGAGGGTGACCTTGGCAGATTTGCCAAGCATTTGATTTACAACCAAGACTAAGATATCAGAAAGAACATGAAGGAAAACATTCATAAGGGTCAGTAGACAGACCTGAAACTATTTATAGGCTTCTTTAGGTCCGTTCGCCCCTCCCTCCAACCCCCCCCCCCCCAGCCCATGTCTATTTAGAGGCAGGATAACCAACTCTGAGGAGAAAACAATGGGACCGAAGGCTCTGGAGGGGCATGGGAGAGGAGGAGCTAGGGGAAATGAGGGGGAAACCAACAAATGAAAGGACAAGAGAACAACAAGAGATCTAAAACCGATGGTAAGGAAGGCATAGAATGCCTGGTGGGGGTTGTTCAAGAGAAATGTAGCTGAGAGAAATTACTAAGAGCTGAATGAAGGTCTAATATGATAGTGGGACGGGAGGAAAGTAAAAAGAAATAAAAGAACTAGTAGACAAAGATATGTATAGAGGTGTAAATAAAGGTATGTACATATATAAATACATTACCATACAACAATAAGGATATAGGTCTATGTACATATATTTAAATGCTAAGTATCAAGGTAGCAGCCAGACATTGGGTCTCTACTCAAGTACTCCCTCAATACAAAAACACTTTGTTCTAATAACCTGGATTCTGTGATTCTCCCCTTCCCATCATGATCGCTGAAGACAAATGGGTGCATAAGTAAATGTGATAAAGAAAGCTGATGGTGCCCGGCTATCAAAAGATACAGCATCTAAGGTCTTGAAAAAGGCTTGAAGATAAACAAGTGGACATCTAGCAGAGAAGCAACAAAGCCCACATGGAAGAAGCATAGCAGCCGGTGTGACCATGAGGTATAGACAGGATCAGATATTAGAAGATCCCAAACAAGCAAATGAGGTAGGTCGCAGTGGAGACCCAAAGCCCATCTGTAGACAATTGGACATCCCCTCACAGAAAGGGTCACAGGAAGGAAAGAGTCAGCCAGGGTACAGCATAGCACCGACAAAACACACAACAGTCCTCTAGTTCTTTAATGCTTCCTCCCCCTACTATCATGACCCCAATTGTACCTTACAAATCCAGCAAGACCAGAGCATATACACTGGTCCAGATAAGGGCTCTGGACACACAGACTCCACGACAGATAACCCCCTCAGGAAAAGTAATGGGAGTAGAAATACCATGAGTAGGGGAAGGTTGGGGGAGTAGGGGTAAGAACTGGGAACTGATCTACCTATAACCCCGTCCCTGCTGACCAGGGAGACAGACAACAGAAATGTGGGTAAGGGAGACAGTAGATGATATAAGACATGAAAATAAGAATAATTTATCAAGGATTCACAAGGGTGGGAGAGAAAAAAGAGGAGCTGATAGCAAGGGCTCAGGTGGAAAGAAAATGTTTTGAAAATGATGGCAACATATGTACAAATGTGCTTGATACAATTGATGTATGGATTGTTATAAGAACTGTACAAGCCCGCAATAAATTATTTTTTTAAAAAAGAAAAAAAGAACATGTCTCTGAAGGAAGGATGGCTGAGTGAGCTGAACACACTGAAGGGGAATGGGGGAGGCAGAATCCATGCAAGCATCAAGCAGACCAAGGAACCGATATATACCGTATATGCTCGTGTATAAGTCGAGTTCTTCGGCACATTTTCAATGCCACTTTTGTGGTAAAATTAGGTGCCTCGGCTGATGTTCGGTCAGCTTATACTCGAGTATATATGGTAATTGAGCAACCATGAGTCAAACTGCTGTGCTGGAATCTCAAGGCAGTTTGCAGTGGCTGACAATCACAAAGGGCCACAGTGAATTATTGGCTTGCCAGCAGCACAGAAATGTAGGAGGAACAAAGAAACCGACACCACTACAAAATACCATACAGCAAAAGGACAACAAAAAATGGAAACTTATCAGTAATGATACTGAATGTAAATGGATTAAACACACCAAGGGAGAGTGAGTAGCAGAATTAATTTTTTAACAAAACCCCAAAACAGCCCTCTGCAATATGCTACTTACAAGTTACATACCTCAGGCACAAAGGCAAAAAACAGATTAAAAATCAAAGGATTAAAAAAATGTATCAAGCCAATGATAATTTTAAAACAAGAAATGGAAATATTAATTTCTAATAAAAGGTAATTTTTGACTTCCAGGTAAAATGGGTAAAATTCATTATGGGAGTCAGAGTATTAATTAAAGGGGCATTTGAACAAGAGAACAAACCATAACTATCTGCACCCAATGAAAGACCTTAAAATGTACTAATACCCACAGAGTTGAAGAGAGAACAGAATATTACAATAATTGTAGGGGCGCCCTGGTTGTACAGTGGTTATGCACTGGGCTTCAATCCACAAGATGGCGCAGTTTCAAAACCACCAGCTGCTCTCTACTCCTGTGAATAGTCAGTCTTGGAAACTCACAGGGGCAGTTTTACCCTGTCCTCCAGAGTCACTGTGAGGTGGAGCGGACTCATTAACAGTTGGAGACTTCAATATATCAGACAGAATGGAAAGAAACTCAATAAAGACACATGTGATAGTTACAGTTTATTGTGCCAACCTGGCCGATAAACACATATGGGATTAATTGAAGGGGGGAGAGATAATTGGATCGGTGAGCCTCGCCTTTTCTTGTTCCCTGGTCTCTTGTTCTCTGAAGGTCAGACCAGGGTGCAGCTGCCTTAGCCAGTTCTCTTCCTCAGCTGGCAAGCCTCACTTACTGTGAGACATCCCTGAAGAGAAGCCACATAGACATACCCTGATGCAGGCCTGGGTGCTGGAGAAGCCGTGTGGAGACCCTGCCAGCGCTGAGATGCTTACACGCTCACTGATTCCACACTGGGGCCAGGGTGGAGTTGGATTCTTCTCCCTACTAAAGCTGGAGGTTCATGCGGGCTTGACGCCATTCCCTCACTCACTTTACAACTGTTTTAAAGTACAGGGAGTCCAAGGAAATGAAAAGTATCGAGTACTAAGACTGAAGTTTAGCGACTACTGGTTATTCCTAAATAGGTTTACCTCCAATGTAACTCTTGCTCTTGTCCTTATCCTTCATTTTCAAACTCCCATGTGTGGTACATGCCCATCTCCTACCTTTCACAACTGTATTAACTAAAATGAGTTATTTCTTGTTTGTGACTCCTCAGGTTCCAATCTCAGTAAGTTTATTGATAAAAGCAAATACTCTTTCAGCTGAACATTATGTGAGTATTATCCAATGAATATCATCTGATCTGAGTTCATTGCAATTTTTTCTTAATCCTGTCACTTTTTGCTGGTGGCGTAGTGATTACACATTGGGCTACCAACTACAAGGTCAGCAGTTCAAAACCGCCAGCAGCGCCTCGGGAGAAAGATAGGTCTTTCTACTTTTGTAAAGATTTGCAGTCTTAGCAATTCACAGTGGCAGTTCTACCCTGTCCTCTAGGCTCACTCTGAGTCGCCATTGTTGTGATGGCAGTGAGTCACTTTTTGATTGCAGAATCCTCTTTTTATATCATTTGAACAATATAGATTACTGTTATCAAACAAAATATGTGAGCCACTTATAAAGTACTGAATGTTCAAGTAACCAACATTAATATATATAAAAACAGAGAAACTTATTTTTATAATCTTTATTTAACCTAACATATCTAGACTTATCATTTCAACATAAAAAGTAATATTAAATTCATTAATAATTTACATTTCTTTTCATGCTAAGTCTTTAAATCAGGGTACTTTACATAACATACCTCAAGTCAGATAAGCCACGTAGCAAGCATCCAATAGATACTGAATGTGTGAAGTGGTTGTTTTGAATAGAACAGCTCTAGGCAGAGACAAAAATAACTATAGTTGGATCTGCCTTCTAATCTCAGCTTTATACTCCAGTGCACACATCTTATTACTTTCTTCAATAATGATATTTAATATTTCTCTCATTATATAGCATCATAAATTTAACATTGTCTTTCCCAAAGGCCAAATTCTGATCCCAATCTTCATCCCTTTTAGAGATTCTTCTAGAAAAGCTGTCATTTACAATGTAGATTTTGACCTTTGTGCTATAGTGCATTTTTACAGTATACGGACATGCCATTCTGATAATTTCAACTTGTTCAGAGAGAATATCAGGAAGAACCTAGAAGTAAGGGGTATGATTTAGCGTACAATGTGGGGATTTTAATGAAGTTCAATATGGTTCCTATCAATGAAACAGCATTTTCTTTCTTCTGTGACAATCCAACTATTTTGACCAAAATGCCATTTTGATCAGGTGCACCTTGACCTGTATCATCCTAACAAATCACATCCATCTTTGTAAAGACTTGTAGCCACCCCATTTATTATCGCACAGCTACGCATTTAATTTCACTACACCTTGTCTAGCTTTACAAAACTGTTCAATAATAAAAAAGATGGTGCTTATGATAGTGAAAAAAAGATTTTAAAAAAATCTTGGTCTCCGATTTAATCCAAATATGACAAATCTAAGAACCTTTCATTTTAATTGTGTAGTGTTCAGACTCATACCAGATTGAACATTCAACTGTGATTTAAAAAACAAAAGTGTTTATGTACAAAATGGTGGAAATATTTCACAAGCATTATCTCTAAAAGTTAAGGTGCAATGAAGGGTTGTTTATATATTTAACTGTCTGATGCTAAAAACTGCTTATAATGAGCAAGTCTACCTGTCCTGAAGAATGCATTTTGTTCAGAAGTAGAGAAATGAACTATAGAGGTGTAGGGTTTCTAAACTGCAATTTGTAATCCTGGGGGCTCAGCGGGGAAAAGAAGTATACCGATTCAGTTTTTAATATTGGCTCTATCTTTGATCTCATCTAACCCCCGTCTATGCAATCCTGGCTCAATCCACCTATAAAATGAAGAAGATAAAGCAGAGGGCTTTTAAAAGTTCATGGAAAAAGTCCATTATCTTTTAATTCCATTTTTCCAAGAAATTGTTGAAGCCGCTTGTATAGACAGTACTACAGATCTAGAGTGTCTTCAAAGGTGGAAGGGTGTTCCATTATATTTCACACTTCTTCACTCCCGATAGCTCGAACTATGCAATTATGTAGAGCAGATTTGCTGGCACGACCCTCCAGCGTCCATACTAGGGAGTCAAGTGCTACATTGTAGCTTTTTGTCAGGGCAGTGATTTATTTAATGAGGCTCTTCGAGCTAAAGTCCCTAACTCCCAAAGAAGCTCTTTTCCTGCGTAGGTCTTGGGGAAGGTGGGAGAAGACACTGATAGGACTCACCTGTGAATAAAGGTTAAGAGGCTTCATTAAGATTGCCACCCTGCTGGTTATAAAATGACCCCTCTGAGAAGCAGGACAGGAGATCTCAGTACTAGCAGGGATCAGGAGTAGCCTTTGTCCTCTGGTCCCCGGCATTTCTACACAGTGAATCTCCTGGACGTAGAAGCAGCGTTGACATCGGAAGAGTGGCAGAGGTAAAGCAGCAGCAGAACCAAGAATCAGAGCAGGAAACAGAGTAGGGGACTCCCCAGCCCACAGGACAATGAAAGCTGAGCGCTTTGGAGCAGCAAACTGCCTGGCTTGTGAAGTGCTCTGGGCACTTACTTTCAGGGAGCTGGGGTTTGCTGATCCGTGGAGCTTGAGCTGAAAGACTTCAGGTTGACACTTATATCGTGTGGCACGCCCTTTGGTCATTTATTAGCAGCCCACAAAGAAACCTGTAGTTTGACTGGTCATCTGAATGGGCGCATTTCTCACCTGCACTGCAACGGTTAACTTCCACAATAAACCCTATAGTCATGAGCACGGTCTGTGACTTCCGTGTAACAAATTGTAGAGCCGAGATATGGAAGTAGAGACTGTTTTTGAGAGAACATAGTTTTTCATGTAGGAAGGAAGAGTGGATACATTTCTGTTCCATTCTATCACTTTTTTTCCTCCAAGGAGCTAGACACCCAAGAAGATGCTAAACTGGTTCAGCACTGCTGTGACTGTGGCTAAATCTGCCAAAATCCAGGGTTCTGAGATCAGGTCCGCTCTGCTCACAGACTGAAATCCATCAGTTATAAACGTTTAATTTGGTCCCCTTTCTGTTATGCCTTAGAACACTTCCTGGCTCCTGATTGATTACACGTGACAATTAAACCCTTCAATATGTGAAAAACACATAGAGCTCTCCAAGTATTTAATAGTTCATCTTGATTGAACTGTTACTCTCAGGCAAATGCAGCTCAGTAACTTTAACAAATGATTGGTAAATGGATATAATTGCTGCTATTTTATAGCTGAGGAAAGTAATTTGCTCAGACTGCACAGAGATTCAGCACTAGAGGTGAGGTTCACACTTGTCTCTGACTCCAAGCTCCAAATTCCAAACAGCCTTATTTTTCAAAAAGATCAACAACAAATCAAGTGGAAGGGCGGTCTGTAACAATTACACAAAGGAACCGTGGCAGTACAGACGGTTAAGTACTAGGATACTAATACAGCAAAGGCTTCATATAACAAAGATATTTTAAAAACAAAATCATGCATTAGGTAATAGATGTATACTACAGTCTCTTGAAACATCATATACACACAAATACAGCATCAGAGTACTAACCAAACATTAAAATAAGCATTGAATAACACGAAGTAATGCTTGTATCTTAATGTTGAATAAAAAAAGCAGCATGTATATCAACCAAATAGCAGAATCACAACTATACAAAAAGGAAGCAAAACAAAAACAGCCCTATTTTAAAATATGAATATTCATTAATGTTTTATTGGCAATGTGAAGTCTTAATATTCTCTATTTACTTCTCTGGGTTCTAAGATCCATTGTTATGGCTACACAGAATTCTGACAAAATTCATGATTAAAGGATTTATTAAGGAAAGTCACAAGTTGTGACATCAGTGTGAAAGGCTCCGGGTTGAGTTGTGTACCAGGATATAGTACAAAATTCTATCAAGTCTGCTCACAAATGCTTAAAGGGGCACCTCACTCTAAGCCTTAACCCAAAGGCATTCAGCTCAAGCTCCAGGGGCCACCAAGCCCAGCTCCCTGAATAGAATGCCTAGCGGCACCCCACTCCACTTACCCTCAACCAGAAGGCACCGAGCTCCATTTCCAGGGGCCAGTAAGTGCAACTTCCCCAATTACGCGCCAGAGGAACCCCACGCCACAGCTAGCCTCCTGCACAAAAGCACTCATCTTTCCATCTTCTGTGGTCTGGGGAGCCCAGCACTCAGTTCCAAGCTCGGTCTCCTGGTTCTGCGTCTGCACCTAGGATGGGGTAGCTGTCTTCTGGATTCAGGAGGTTCACTTCACAGGGATCTCGGTTCCATGGGATGGGCTCCATTCCTGACTCTTGGTGGTAACGAAATCCCTCTGCTTCTCAGAGGGCTCATTTTATAGACAGCAGGATGACACTCCAGGGAGTCTTGTTTGCAATTACTCAAAGGTGAATACTATCAGAATTTCCCCTACATTCTTACCAGCCCCATGCAGGGAAAAGTTGTTTGGTGGGAGTTTAGCTCGAAAAGCCACATGAAATAATTCTCTGCCTCTGCAGTAGGAAATATAGAAATATGCTATTTATTCTATAGGCAGTAGGAAATATAGGAATATGCAGTAGGAATATAGAACTATGCCATTAACAAAACAAAAACCAACCCATTCTTAAATTGATTAAAACTCATGGAGAACTCCTAAGTTACACAACAGAACTATTCCACAGTGTTTTCTTGGTTGCAATCTTTACAGAGGCTGACTGCCAGATCTTTCTTCCTTGGCACCACTACCAGGTGGGTTTAAACTTTGAGGTTAGAGGGCAAGTGCAAACTGCTTGTACCACCCAGAGACTTGACCTAGTAAATAATTACAAGTGAGGTCACCAGACTACAATCCAAGGTATCTCTACAACACATGTATTTGGTCATTCACTTTTTCATCTGAGCGACTTCAATTTATTGCTAAAAGATTTAAAATATGGGTGTGGGAGTGCTGTAGAAAAATAAAGAGATAAAATTTATCCATGAGCTTTGTGACGCCCCCTTCCCTGACGACTAACAAAAACTTACCACGTGAGTAGTTTTCAGTGTACTGCCGTCAAATCTGCATAAACTGGAGCTCTCCTCGAAGAAAATGTCACACTCTTCCAACTCCTGCGCATTACAGGGAGGCTTTCCTTTGTCTGGATTTGGATTCTTAAACCAAAAAATACATAAGCATGTAAGCAATGATAACAAATTGAGACATTAATACTTAGAAGTGTAGAAATCAGAACAATAATTAACCAATTCTAGACCCACAGTCAATGAAAACAAAATATAAAACAAAGCAGAAATGACATAATGATGAAAGTAGCAAAAAAGAACTCTGGAATGGTCACTATAAACATGCTCCATATGATCAGAGATACAAAATAAGCCGTGAACATTACAGAATTGAAAAAAATGTATATAATTTCAACTTTGAGACATAAAAACGCAATACCTGAAATGAAAATTTTAAAAATGGGATTAACAACTTATTAGACAGTACAAATAGATGGTGGTAAGTTTGAAGAGGGCACAATAAAGATTATTCAATATTAAGCACAAAAACTGAAAGAAAAAGCAAAAAAAGTTGGTCCAATATTAAGTAGTCTAACATGTAGACAACTGGGAGAGAGAAAACAAGAAAGAGATCAAGAAATAATGGCTAAACGTTTTCCAAATTCAATGCAGACTATAACCCCACAGATTCAAGATGCTCAAAGAATCTCAAGCAAAGCAAACAGTTCTTAAATTATAATTGAAGTGATATTATTTCAAGCTAGAGATTGGTAAGTTAAACACATACTGTAAACTCTAAAATCACTAAACACAACAAAAACATAAACAAAACCAAGTATTATCAAGATATAGCTCACAAGCCCAAAGTGGCAATTAAACAGAATCATGAAAGTAATTTCCACATGCTCTATTGTTATTACGTGCTTCACAGAAGGTAAAAGATAACAACAATGAAGCTATAAATTATGCACACACATGTATGTGGCAGCAGTAGTATCATAAGACAACTGACCAAATGTCTATGTATCTAGTTTGGCACAATAGCCGTGTTATTGAGAAGTTAACGGATGGGCCTCACTCAGTCTATGAGACTACATGGGTGCAAGTGTGGACCACCTCTGGACTAAACCCTGAGTGAGCTCGCTCACTGCCCCCGTGTCAAATCTGACTCTGAGCTCACTCACTGCCCCCGTGTCAAATCTGACTCTGTGCCTTTGAAGGACCGGGTAGAAGCTATCCCTGTGGGTTTCTGAAGCTATACATCTTTAAAGGGCAGAAAGCCTCATCCTTTTTCCTGAGGAGCAGCTGGCGAGCTCAAACTACTAACCTGTGGTGAGCAGCCCAACACATGACCCACAACTTGCCACCTGGGCAACAAATAACATGAAGAGATGCCTGAACTCATTAACTACTAGAAAGATGTAAATCAAAACAATGTCATCTTATCCCAACTATCACATGCGCGCTCACACAGCTACCAAAAAACCCCCAGAACTGCGCTGGAATGAGCTGAGAGCTTTCCTTGTAGGTATTTTTCCTGCTAGGCAAGCAGCAAGCATCTCGTGCTTAGTGCACCCAGTGGCATCGCCTGGGAAGGTTCTCTCTGGTCACAGTGAATTTTTTCTTAAAAGCAAATTTTGCTCAAACCTCGCTTTTTGTGATGGCCAATTTAAGAAAACTGTGGCTGTGAGATTTTGTTTCCTGCTCCTTGGGAAAAATGCCGCAGAAACTGTTGTGATGTTGAACACAACTTACAAAAACACTGCTATGAGAAAAACTCAAGTGTATGAGTGGTTTTTTCCTTTCAAGAAAGGTAAAATATCGATTGATGATAAACATCATTCTGGATGTCAGTCAACAACCCAAATCATTAACTGTTGGGTTGTGCATTAGGCATTGTGCTACTAACCACAGGTTTGTGGTTCAAACCCACTGGATGCTCTGAGGCAGAAAGACAAGGGGCTCTACTCCTGTGAGAGTTTACATGGTCAGAAATGTATATAGGGTCACCATGCATCAGTCAACTTGATGATAGTGAGTATAAGTCAGAAACAACTCCATGGCAGTGACTTTGCTGTATGGTTTTAGTTTGAACATGTATTATACATCCTTCAAACGTGGAACTGAATCCACTCCCAGAGATCAACTCTCAGCTGAACAACACTCAGGACTATCAAGTGAACACCAATACCCAGGAGTGACCATACATCTCAGCATTTGCCATAAAATTCAGTAGATAGAAAGGAACAGGAATGATGGGAGAATGGATAGAAGGTGTAGGAGGCCTGCTAGGGCTTGATCAAGGGCAATGTAATCGAGAGGAATCACTGAAACCCAATGAAAGCTGAACATGAGAGTGGGACAAGAGGAAAGTCAAAGGAAATAGAGGAAAAGACTAGGATGGAATTTATAGAGGTCTAAATACAAGCATGTACATATGTAAATATATTTATAGATGAGGATGGGGAAATAGATCTATGCGTATATGTTTATAGGTTTAATATTAAGGTAGCAGGTGGACATTGGACCTCCACTCAAGTACTCCCTCAATGCAAGAATACTTTCTTCTATTAAACTGGCATTCCATGATGCTCACCTTCCCGACACGATCGGTGAAGACAAAGAGGGTACATAAGCAAATGTGGTGAAGAAAGTTGATGGTGACTGGCAATCAAAAGATATAGCATCTGGGGTCTTAAAGGCTTGAAGATAAACAAGCAACCATCTATCTGAGAAGCAACAAAGTCCAGATGGAAGAAGCACACCAGCCTTTGTGATCACGAGGTATCACAGAACCACAGAGGTATCAAGCATCAAAAAACAAAAAATCCTATTATTTATGAATGACGCAGAGTGGAGACCCAAAGCCCAACTGTGGGCAACTGAACATCCCTTTACAGAAGGGTTACAGGGAGGACACAAGCCAGTCAGGGTGCAGTATAACAATGACGAAACATACAACTTTCCTCTAGTGCTTTGATATCCTGCCCCCCCCCCCAACACACACTATTATGATCCCAATTCTACCTTACAAATCTGGCTAGACCAGAGGATGTACACTGGTAGAGATCAGAGCTGGTAACACAGATAATCCAGGACAGATAAACCCCTCAGGACCATTAACTGAGAGTAGAGATACCAGGAGTAAAGGGAAGGTGGGGGGGAAAAAGGAAGAAGTGATCACAATGATCTACATATAACCCCCTCACTGGGGGGCGGACAACAGAAAAGTGGGTGAAGGGAGACATCGGACAGTGTAAGACATGACAAAATAATACTTTATAAATTATCATGGTTTCGTGAGGGAGAGAGGGTTGGGGAGGGAGAGGAAAAAAATTAGGAGCTCATACCAAGGGCTCACGTAGAAAGAACATGCAACAAATGTACAAATATGCTTGACACAATGGATGGATGCATGGATTGTGATCAGTCATGCGAGGGAAAAAAGTCATAAGAACCCCCAATAAAATGATTTTTTTTTAAAAAAAGTAAAGAAAACAGGACATTTTCGTCCATTTGGGAAGTTGACTAGCATCCAGAATAAGGTTTATCATCACCTGATGGAGGAAGTGGAAAGAGTGCTACTATCTTTTAAGGATTACATCTCATGCCATAGAACTAAATGTATAAAAATTACTGAAAGGGTAACTAATTTTCTCAGTAAGCTTTCCCCACATCAAAATAACGGTCCCAAATATTAATAATTTGTAATAATAAGTTGCCAACTGATGATATGACACTATGTCTAAAGCATTTGAGCAGACAGACACACCATCCTCGATTCTAAGGAGTAGTCTGGCTATACTTCCATGACAGATTTCTTTGTTCTTCTGATAGATCAATGGTATATTCTTCATTAAGACCATCATTCCAATGCATCAAATCTTCTTCAGTCTTCCTTATTCTTTGCCCAACTTTGAATGTAAGTCAAGATATTCTCTGTGTCTTCCTTCCACTCTCTTTTAATACTTCCTGCATCATTCAATATTTTGCCCATACAATTCTAGGCTTGAATTTTTCTTCAGTTCTTTCAGCTTGAGCAATGTTAAATGTGTTCGTTTTCCAGCGCCTGCTTTACACATTTCATCATAATGTTTTACTTTATCTTTTTAAACTGCCCTTTCAAACTTGGTTTACTTTGTAAAAGTTCATCATTTCTCCCATTTGCTTCAGCAAATTTGCATTCAAGAGCAACTTTCCAAGCCTCTTTTAAAATTCACTTTGGGTTTTTTTTCCTGTCCTTGCAAGGATCGTTTAAGTTTTCCATGTATGACCCAGTTTTCGGTCTCTGGTGTTCAATATGACAAATCTGTAAGTTCAGATAAAATATATTCAAGGCCATATGGAGGTTTTCATACATGTGTTTACATTTCCTACCGCTTCATCTTAAACTTGCAGGTCAACAATTAATGATCTCTTCTGCAGCAGACTCCTCAACTTGTTTTGATTTATGATATTGAATTTCTCCATCTTCTATCATCTCTTGCCACATATATAGTCTAGTTGAGTCTATCTAGCAAGATCCATGTGTACAATCACCATTTATGATGTTGAAAATAAAGTATTTTCAATGACTAGCATGTTAGCCTACTACATGATCTTTATTTCTAGTGCTAAGGGCCCATTTTCCATCACTTATTTCTCTTTGTTTAAACTTTCACATCCCAATCACCAGTAATTAATAATACATCTTAATTGCATACTTGATTAATTTCAGATGGAAGGAATTTCAATTTCTTCAATATTTGGATTTAGTATATTGAAATTAGCAAATTTAAAAACAGGGGAAATAGTCTAAGACGATGCAAGGTAATATGGCTGGCTCTCTTTGGGCTGAGGGAGAAAACTTGACGAGAAATGAGAGACAGCTAGTGTGCTAGTAATATTTTATTTCTTGATCTATGCAGTAGTGACAGAGGATATGTATATAGTTTCATACACAGGGCTGAATGGTTATGATTTGTTCACTATATAGATAAATAAAACTGCCTTTGGGCACAGAAGAAACGATCCTATGTCTTCAAAAATAAAAAAAAAAACACGCTGGTGTTCAGTATACATATCTTTTGCAAAAGTACCAATACTCATTAGAAACAATCAAGTTTAAAAGGTAATTAGCAGCAATTATGTACAAGCACAGCAAAAATTCCAGTAATACATTATTGTTAAATCCCTTGAGCCTACTAAAATTCGCCCAATCAATGTTTAAGGACAACATAGACTGCAGGCTTGCTGTGATATCTAGGTTTTATCCTATTACACGTGAATTCCACTACTGTTGTAAATTCCAGTTACTAGAAAAAAGGATATTTAGTTCCTCAGTTTGTACCACATTTTCTTTTGACAAATGTTCTTTCAATATTCTACTCTTTTCTTTCTTCGATTTTAAGATGCAACTAATGCTACATAATTCTTCATAGAGGGCACCACACTACTATAAATTCAAGAGGGAAACAAAATACTGTCCAGCAGTGAAACTGAAATTCGAGAGTATTGGTAGGTTTGTTCAGACTCTATACATTTTAATTTATGTCATCGATGTACTTTTATCATTGAAATTGTTAAAGTGAATTTCTTTTTCAGTAATAAGAACTGTATAGCCTATGTATACACCTTGTGATTTTCTACACTAGTCCATAGAAAATGACAAATGACAAGTAGCAATGTAAGCTATAAAATTATAACTTTTGTCCCTACGAAAACTCTTCAGTTGTTATTCTAATGGGGAATAAATATGAAACAGATACAGACAGATATATATGTATACACACACACATATATATACATATACCTGACATAACATATGTATAAATGTGTATCTATGATGAAGCTTCAAAAAATTAATAAGAAAATCTAATTTTAAAACAATGGATTTTCCTTGAATTTTTGGAAACCCATTTGTACATATATTTATACACACACACATAAGTACACATACAGGCACATATACATATGTATACATATACACATTAATGTTCTTATTTATAGAGAGATGAAAATTCAAACTCTAAGCCCTTTTCAAACAAAATGCAAGGAAATAAAGTTTGAAAAGCCTGGCAGAATCTTGCTTCACGTAGTGTACTTCAGGACCACTGGACAGTTAGTTACGCTGCTTCCGTGGCTTACCAATTCTTCAGAGGTCAGATGCATCAAGCGGTCCGCTATGGCAGCACATTGGGCCGAGTCCCTTAACAATTCCCCTTGTTTATCTCCGACAATTAGCTCTGGCCATGTCAAGCCTCCCCTCTTCTTCATCAAAGAAATATCCAAGCTAGAAATTTAAATGGAAAAGGTATGGTTACATTAGGCAACTATGCAAACTATGTAATTGATAAGACATACACACACACCTTCCATAGAGATTAATTACCTTTCTATTAACTAGAAGATGCTTTCCTGGAGATCTCGTTGAACTCTGCCTGTGATGGAAACCTTTCGTTTAAGGTTAAATTATTTATATTTGACAAACAAACAGGTAGTATCACTGGAGATTCTTCAAAGGCCATTATAAACATACTTTTGAAAAATCCTTTAATATGAATGTGCAGGGTGACTTGAAGAGGACAGTGACTGGCAAGAAGCGTGAGCGCCCAGGAAAGCAGCGTGCGGTCCCGAGTGTGCTGCTTTCCGAACTTAGGTGCCATGGCGAGGCAGGCAGCGCAGCTCCGGGAGACACGTTAGGGAAGTGGGTAGGAAATGGGAAAGGGGTCATGCAAAATTGACTGCAATGGACTTGTAGCTACAAGATATCTGTTGGTATAGGGAGCTGACAAGTAACTTTGTTCTCACAACTAGTAGCATATTTACTTATTAATCTGAACACTACACAATTCAAAACAATACAAATATTAAGTTTTAAAATATACAACTATGGTCCCTAGTAACTTGTTTAAAATCAAATGCTGTACACTTAAGCTGTTAGTCAAAAATTCCAAATGTACTAAAAAGGGCTCAGAGGACTGACTTCAAGAATTGATAGAGGAGGAAAGGGAGAGAGTTGAGTCAAGGCAGACTATGGACAAGGAGAGTAAAAGGTTGGGCCCTGCTCCTTTTAAAAGGAAATGAAACCACAGTTAGCTGCTTCAGCAGGAGCCCTGTGTCCTCCTACAGGGGAAGTAGCTCCTCCACAGAGTGAAGCAACTCTGTCCATGTAGCGTCTTTGCGAGACGTGCACCACACTAAGCCGTGGCCAAAGGAGAACCATAGCAAACAACTGCTGAGCATAAAGGCTATTATCATAATGATCAAATTGAACATGAAAGCTATTCTTTTTCAAGGTTGTATTTTCACCACTCCATGAATTATGCCATTTAACAATTTTCTAAAACTACTAAAGCACAATCTTGCTTATGTAATATGAGACCCTATTGTTAACACTGAAAATTGCCACAATTAACAATGCTCAACTTGAGCTATATTTTTCCAGAGGAAAGCTAATCTTGACAATACTGGTGATGATAAAAACAATAATAATCATCATGATAAGAGTAGCTTGTGTTTGCTTAATCCTTAAGCAATCCTAGGAACTTTACATTGTTTTAAATTCATGCTCATCACAACCAAATAAAATAGGTACTATCATTATCTCCATTACACATGTGAGAAAAAGAGGCTCTGAGAGTTTAAGAAATTTGCCAAGATCACATACTAGTAAATCAGTCTGGCTCCAAGTCTGTGTTTTTCCTGCACTAGCCAGCATCTCTGTAAAAGTACACATAAACAGCTATAAGGAACTTTTATCCAGTGATCAGAATGAATAGTGAATTGCTATGTAGAAAGGTTTGAAAGAATTCATACAATTTGTTATACTCTCCTTTTAGCATGACTGCATTTTCACATTTTAAAAACTCTGTTCTACTCTCCAAGCAAAGGGAAGATATAATGCCATATGTAACAGACTCCAGACATACTGACAAATCATCCTGAAATGAGAGGGAGTATTTATTGTTTGAGAGAGAGACTTTGAATAATCAAGCACAGAGAATGGTAAGTTTTTACCCTAATGATACCACCTACATATCACAGTAATTGCAATCTTTTGTAATAGAAAATAGTAATCAAGAACCTTAGATTTAGTAGGAAAAATAATCCTGGTCTTTGTTCAAGTATTAAATGAGCCTATTTTCATAAGGTCTAGCTGTTCCCTAAACTTTACTGTATTACTCCTTGATGACTTATATGTACACTATGTTATGGCTCATTTGCCTATAATACATGCTGCCCTCAAATCTCTCATTCTGAAATATGGCTAAATTTGTGGAGATACATATTTTAAAGAAACTTTCAAATAACAGTTTTTAATATATTTAAAAATGTAACTAAATCATTATATGTTGTCAGTAAGAAAATGAATTCAGGATACCAGCTTTAAACTTAAAAGCTGTGAAGTAGGTGTGTATTTCTTGCCACAATTTACATTTTTATCAAAGACTCACATGGGTCTACTCAAAGGCAATACTCAACATAAAAAATGGACTCAACCCTCCATGCAACATTAACCTGGTGGTCAGAAGATTTGCTTCTGACAAATATGATAACTTTTAACAATAAGTACCTAGTATTATTACTTAGCCTATCAATGAAATAAATACTTAACTTGATCTATAATGAAAGAAAGCAATCTCATTTATGAAAAAGGTTGAACAATGAAATATCTGAGACAATAGATTTACAAAAGGGCAATGCTGGGAAAGCAGAGGATTACAGTTTTTGTAAGGTTAACTTTAAAAGAAAATCAGTTTGCCTTTTTTGTATACTCCATTTATTGACGTATAACGTACAAATGGTAAAACGCATAGACTTTAAGTCAGAATTCACAGTTCTGAAAATATCTGTTTGTGTAACTGAGGGACGCTGCGGAATGTTCCTACCATCCCAGCTCCCTGTGCTCATTCCCAGTCAGTAACTCTGGAAGTCCCGGGTGTAGGGAGATCCAAAAACCAAACTCACTGCCTCTGAATCAAAGCTGACTCGTAGCAATCCTACCGGGCAAAGTGGTGCCCCTGGGGATTTCTGAGGCTTTGAATCTACAGGAATTTCACTCTCTAACTCTCCCAGAGCAGCCAGCAGTATTGAACTGCTGACCTGACAGCAGCCCAACACCTATCCACTAAGCCTCTAAGGCTCTAGGTGCAGGGAGATCGCCTCTAACGTTCTGACTTTGTAAGGAGGCCCAGTGGTGCTGTGTGCAGGCATCAGGCTGCTCACCACAAGATCACCAGGGCAACCCCACCAGTCACTCCATGTAGTTGAGGCTGTTTGCTGCCTTATGAAAAGAGAGACAGTCTCAGACACCCGACATAAGGAAGCTGAGTTGGCATCAGCTTGATGGTAGTGGTTTCTATCACTGTAGGTGAGTTTGACCAATCCTAGACCCACATGTGTGGAATCACATAACATATAATTTTAGGGGGGGGGGCATGGGCTTTTTCCTCACTGCAGAATACACTATTCATTCATACTGTTCCAGTTGTTCATTCTTTTTATTGCAGAGTAGTAGTCCATTATGTGTACTTATCCAGTCCTCTTGTAATGAGTTGTTTTCAGTTTTTCCCATTTATGAATAAAACTGCTGAAACACATATACGTCCTTATAAAAGAGAAAACGCATAGACAGGAGGAGGGAGCCGTGCGATGCTGTAGCTGCAAGGCAAAGAACACCCACAACAGCGGTTCTCGACCTGTGGGTCGCGACCCCTGTAGGGGTCGAATGGTCCTTTCCCAGGGGCCGCCCGATTCATAACAGCAGCAAAATTACCGTAATGAAGTAGCAACGAAAATAATTTTATGGTTGGAGGGTCACCACCACATGAGGAACTGTATTAAAGGGTCGCAGCATGAGGAAGGTGGAGAACCACTGGCCTAGAAGTTAGAAGCAAGGCAGGCAACAGAGTGTCCTTTAAAGCTTCAGAAAGAATTGACATGGCCAACACCCTGGTACTGGACCCCTAGTCTCCAGAATGGTTAGACCATACGTTTCTAACAAACCATCCAGTTTGTGGTACTTTATGACAGCACTGTAGGAACTAATACAGACTTCTTTAAATTGAGCACACAGACTCTATATTTGATATGTGGATGGCAATTATTTTCTTCATTCTTAATGGTATCTTTCAAAAGGAAGAAGCTCTATATTTTCTAATATGCAGAGGTTTCGTTTTGATTGTCTAATTTATAACATGTCCTGAACAAACACGAGGCTTTGAAAGTTCATGGAGAACTTCTAGTATCTTTCAATTTCATTTTTCCATGAACTGTTTGAAGCCTATTCATAGAAATCACACAGGCAAAAAAAACAAACAAAAACCAGTGACAATATACAGGAAAAAATAGTTAACCTTCACAATCTTCAGAAAAATTTCAATTATTCCACTTCTAGGAATTTATCCTTCAAGTCTATTTCTCTACATGTACAATTATATCAATATGAAAGCTCTTCATTATAAACAACTAAATGTGCAATAGGTAATGGATTTTTTAAAAGTAATAGTACAGTGGATAGATTAAAATACTACGAAATCACAAACAACTTAAACATATTTATGGATTCTTTAAGGAAAATCTCTAAAATGTATTGCTGAAAATAAGCACAAGGAAGGCATATTACTGTACATATCCAAAAATCATCACTGCCATCAACTCCATTCTGCCTTGTACCCCATATGGGGTTTCCAAAGGTATAAATCTTTTATGGGTGCAGAGAAACCGCTTTGTTTCTCCTATGAAGCAGTTGATGGGTTCCAATTCTTGACCTTGTGGATAGCAGCCCAACGCTTACATGTTAAAAGCGAGGAGGGAGACTATACAGACTTCTTGGTATGCATAAACTACCTCTGGAAGGAACCTACGATTACTGGTGGAGGGGGGGAAAGAATGGTGCCTAGATGGCTTAGAGGGTAGGAAGACTTCTCAGACTGTTTTCTGTATTTCTAAATCATGAGTAATGAGGATGCATTATCTAGTGATCATTCCAGTTAGACCTTACAAAGATACTTATTTTCACCTATCAAATTTGAAAATATTATTATATTACTGTTTTTTATTAGATCCAGGGCTGGTAATACAAAGCACTACTGTAGACTTCAAGGAAAAATTATACTACTAATTTAACCTTTGTTCTTTGACCCAGAAATTCCACTTTAAAGCATTTATCTTAAAGAAATAATCAGCAATGCCAAAGAGCCAACTGTTGCATTTACTTAAAAGGAAACAACCAGAACTAAACATTTAAATATAAATAAAGCAATAAAAATACCTATTATTTTCTTTAATTATCCAAGTACTACTTTCATGATCAATAGATGAAAAGAGCTTTCCTTCCAAAAACAGCTGCCCGTTCAACAAAATGTTGAGGTGATCTGGCAAAAACTGCACTTGAATGTCCTCCTTCGCAGTGTCTTCTGGAAGCCGAATCGTTATTGTCAGATCCTCTTCAGTCTGCTGCCAGTAATACAGCGGTTCTAGAGGAGGGAAAAGGTCCTTCAGGTAGTACCCAACTAGACTGGAATGCAGAAGTCTAACAGAAGGGCACCAATCTAAAAGAGTCTCATCTTACTTAGCGTGCTTCCTAATAACCAGCTTTCAAAAAACGATGAGGGGAGGAGTAATTTTACTGAGAAATAGACACATCTTGCTAGGAAATTTTCACTTACGGGCCTGTAGCTGTTGCCCTTGGCATTTTCTTCTTTCAGTCATACGGAAAACACTGACAGTAAACCTTTATTCTCATTCCTTCTCTCCTCGGTCAACCCACCACCCATCCCCACACAGTAAATCCCTAACTCATGGGATACTAAACAAGGCAGAAGCCACTCTCTGCTAGCAAAACGCTTACCATTGCTTGCATTTAACAACATGATAGCGAGTAACTGTGATACAAAGAAAGGGTGGTCGGGCACCATCAGCTGTCTTCACCACATTTGCTTATTCACCTGCTTTGTCTTCAGCGGTTGTGTCGGGAAGGTGAGCATCATAGAATGCCAATTTAATAGAAGAAAGTATTCTTGCATTGAGGGAGTACTTGAGTGGAGGCCCAATGTCCTTCTGTTACCTTAATACTAAACCTATAAATATGTGCACATAGATCTAGTTCCCCATCATCATATATAAACATATTTACTTATGTACATGTCTTTATCTAGACCTCTATAAATGCTCTTTGCCTCCCAGCTCTTTCCTCTAGTTCCTTTGACTTTCCTCCTTCCCACTATCATGCTCACTCCCCACCAGGGTTTCAGCAGTTCCTCTTGGTTACATTACCCTTGATCATGCCCTACTAGTCCTCCACACCCTCCTCACCACTGATTTGGATCACTTGTTATTCCCTTGTCCCTGGGTTTGTTAACAACACTACCTTGCCCCCCACCTCCCTCTCTTCCAAGTCCCCCCGTAACTGTTGGTCCCGCTGTTTTCTCCTCCGGATTGTTCACCCAGCCTATCTTATTTAGACAGACCTGCGGAGATAATACCATGCACAAAAACAAGACAGAGCAAAACCAAGCAACAATATACAGCAAAACAACAACAAACCAATGGGGAAAAAAACACAAGAAAGAAAAGCTTGTAGTTAGTTCAAGGATTGTTTATTGGCCTATAGGAGTGTATTCCAGTCCAGTCTGTTGGGGCACCATGCCCATGCCCCAAAGTCCACCTTCAGCATTCCCTGGGGACCTCGCCACTCCATTCCCTTTCTGTTCTGTTGCACCCCCTCAGTGTTTTGCCTCGGTGTGGCGGGATCAGATCGGGTGCAATTCCCACACTGTGTCTCTGGTGTTGTCCCTTGTAGGGCTATAGGTCAGTGAGGGGCGTCATATCTCATAGTAGGGCCGGCCAAGTGGTCCTCTCTGTGGACTGGCTGCTCTAATTGTGAACATCGTGCTCACGGCCTGGTGGGCCAGGATGTGCTCCACTCTCCTCCTCCTCCCCCTTCATCTTCTCCTGTGTGCTCCTATCAGATATGTCCCTCTCCCAGAGCTGCAGATTCAATGGCGTCCTTTGAAATCAATTCTTCTGGGAGGAGGGGCAGGTGTCCAATTAGCAGTTGGGACTGGGCTGGTCCCTCTCAGACTTCTCCACTGGTTCCCTACTCCACGCAAGCATGTTGCATTCACATCTTGGAGCACATCTGGGGTCTTAAAGGCTTGAAGGTAAACAAACGGCTATCTAGCTCAGAAGCAAGAAAGCCTAAATGGAAGAAGCACACCAGCCGGTGCAATCACGAGGTGTTGAAGGGATCAGGTATCAGGCATCATTACAACAAAACATCTTACCATAGTGAATGATGGGGGAGTGTGGAGTAGAGACCGAAAGCCACTGGACACCTCCTTACAGAAGGGTCTCGGGGAGGAGATGAGCCAGTCAGAGTGTGATGTAGCAACGATGAAAAATACAACTTTCCTCTAATTCCTAAATGCTTCCTTCCTCCACCCCCCACCACCACTCTCATGATCCCAATTCTACCTTGAAAGTCTGGCTAGACCAGAGAATGTACACTGGTACAGATAGGAACTGGAAACAAAGGGAAACCAGGGCAGATGATCCCTTCAGGACCAGTGGTGTGAGTGGCAATACTGGGAGGGTAGAGGGAGAGTGGTTTGGAAAGGGGGGAGCCGATTACAAGGATCTGCATGTGACTTCCTCCCTGGGGGACGGATGACAGAGAAGTGAGTGGGGGGAGATGTTGAACAGGGCAGGATATGACAAAATAATAATTTATAAATTATCAAGGGCTCATGAGGGAGCGGGCAGTGGGGAGGGAGGCGAAAAGGTGAGGACCTGATGCCAGGGGCTTGAGTGGAGAGAAAATGTTTTGAGAATGATGAAGGCAAGTACAGATGTGCTTTACACAGTTGATGTGTGTGTGGACTGTGATAAGAGTTGTGTAAGATCGCTCGTGATCCAAGTGAGTTTAATGAGAGTTAAAAGAAGTTTCAGGTTTTACGCGGCACCTATAGGATTCCTTTCGACCATGCAGTCTGGCAGAGACTGCTCGGTGTCACCCAAAGCTCTCTCTCCCAAGTTCTCCTCCAAAAATAGACCCCTCTCCCTCTGGGTTCCTGCCTTTTCAAGGATTCCAGGGGGAGGCATGGTGAACAACCCCAGGTGGACCCCACTGGCTGAATTGCAATCACCTGGCCCAGGTGGGCTGATCCAGGTTTAACGCCCACCCATGCCCTCCGTGGGAAAACCTAGGCCTTTGTTCTCGTGCTTGGCTCTCTTGGGCATGCATCAATGGACATTCCATCCCTGCCTATATGCCTAACAGTTGCATGTGTCCCTAATAAAACGATTAAAAAAAGAAAGGATGTATTTGGTAGGCTAATCACACATACACACACAAAGATGTCTTTTTCTTGTCATATATAGCTGTTGGCTATCCGACTCCACAACTTTGTTGCATGTGAGCAGAATCATAGGAAGTTCATGGGCTGTCAGCATATTCACTCTAATACCTCTCTAAAATAATCTCCCTTCATTTCTGTCTTTATCTCCTTGGACTAAGAAAAGAAAACAAGCTACTAAAGAATGTCTTTTGATTCACTACACTATAACTACGACACTAAGGAAGTAAAGTATAAATACAAAGTGAATAAATATTTGCTAAACAGCATTTATAAGCTACCTTTGATTTGTCTGAGTCCTAATCAGGACGGACTACAAAACAATGGTTAACAACTGAAGCTGCTGAGTTGCTTAGTCCTGGGCCCGAATCCTGGCTCAACCATTTAAAAATTTTGGCAAGCACATTTCAGCTCTAAATCTCATTTTATAGATCATCATTTATGATCTATAACATAACAAAAGAAAGAATTGCTGACATTTATATAAGTAAATGCATTTAAATAATTTCCTATAAATCTTATGACTTAGGGTATATTATAAACTCAGTCATGAGTCAGAATTAACTCGATGGCAGTGAATTATAAACTCAGCAAATGTGGCTTTGTTATTCTTAAAAATGAGTTTCATGATCCATTATAGAAAAATGTTAGGGATTTTTCATATGCTCAATACAAAGTACTATAATGTATTGTGGGGCCCGGATCTGCAACTGTTGGAATCAGCAGAGTAGAAGTTAAAACAGGCTGTGTGAAAGCCAGAGGTTTGAAGTAGGCCTAGGTTTTGGTTTTGGGTCACTGATGCAACATATCACCTGATCCACCTAACCAATGTGACATCGCCTGATCCAACCTAACCAACGGGACACATCACCTGACATTGCCTTATCCGACCTAATCAATGGGACACATCGCCTGATGATGCCAATAGAGTTCGAGTGACAGCCCACCAGTGACCAACCAATCAGGAAAGCACATGCGAACCTACTCACCAATCACTGCTGGACAATGCTGGTGCCAGAAGTTTTCTCCAATAAGTTTAAAGAACAGCAACCCTGGACTTCCCCCTGGTCTCTGGCCCTATAAAAGCCCGGGAACAAAGAGCTCGGGGCCGATTCCCTTTGGACGCTGCGGGGAGGAAGCCCTAGCTCGAGCTAGCAAATAAACTACTTTTGCCGCTTTTGCATCTCAACTGGTCGTGATTATTCCGGAGTCCAAGGTAAGCTCACCTTCCTTCCCTGAATCTAACAGTATCTTCCTGAATGATCACTTCTACTTCCTGAATGATTTACTTCTACTTGAAGTAAAAAGTAATTTACTTTGGTTGGATATCCCCACACAGAAGGGTTATAACGAAAGGATGATTCAACCAAGGTGTAGTATAGCACCAACAAATAATGGTAACACATTATTCTTCCAGTTCCTGAGTACTAGCCCCCCCACCCCACTACCATGACCCAGTTCTACCTTACAAATCTGGCTAGACTGGAGTACACACATTGGTACAGATAAGAGCTCTTGACACATAGAATTCAGGGAAGATAAACCCCTCACGGACAGTAGTGGGAGTAGAGATATCATGAGGGTAGAGACATGGTCAGGGAGGGGAAAGGGTAAGAAAGGGGAACCCATCACAAGATTGGATATGTAGCTCCTCCCTCCCCACCGAAGGGGATGAATAACAGAAATGTAGGTGAAGGGTGACAGTGGACAGTGTAAGATATGAAATAATAACAACATATAATTGACCAAGGATTCATGAGGGCGGGAGCCTGGGGAAGGGAGAGGGGGAAAAGAGGAACTTATACCAAAGGGTCACGTAGAAATGTTTTGGAAATGATGACAGCAACGTATGCACAAATATGCTCAATGCAATTCATGTATGGAATGTTATGAACTGTAAGAGCCCCAATAAAATGACTTTAAAAATTACTTTAACAAACATGATTATATTTTAGAAATAAATTTACAAAGGGGTACCTCCCAAAAAAAACTAAAGTGTTTTTTCTTAAGCTATATATTCAAATTGTTTTACAAAACAACCTTGTACTCTTCATTGCATTTAATACATTTGCCACTGCTATTTCATTCTTGCAAATATTTTCAAACTCATCTCTTTGGATGGCTGACAGTACCTCCCTCGTGTTTTCTTCACCTCTTCCACATCATCAAATCACTTACCTTTTTTGTCTCTCTTTATTTCCCAAAACAAAAATAAGTCTCACAAAGTGAGGTCAGGTGAGTCAGTTGCGAGGGGCAAGAGAGGTATGCTGTTTTTTGCCAAAAACTAGCGCACTTGAATGAGCAGGTGCATTGTCGTGGTGGCAAAACCAGTCCTGTCTGTCACAATCAGGCTTTTTTTGTTGTTGCAAACTGTTAAGATATCTTTTGAGGATCTTTAAATAAAAAGCTTGATTAACAGTCTGACCTGATAGAAAACAGTCTGACCTGGGAGTGGACATTTTTGTCCAGTTGGGAAGTTCACTGACGTCCAGAATGAGGTTTATCATCAACTGACATGTCACCTTTTTTGAAAACTCCTCATACACGTGTTTTTTCCCACAACGCTGTCCTTATAAGCTGTGTTCAACATCACAACACTTTCTGCAGCATTTTCCCCAATCAGGAAACAAAATTTCACAGCCATAGTCTATTCTCTTAAATCAGCCATCACAAAAAATGAGGTTTGCGCGAAACTTGCTTTTACGAAAATATTCACTGTGACACCTCTGAGCGCACTAACTCAGAGCAAGCTGCTTGACGCTCGCCTGGTGGGAAAGATGCACACTACACTAGCTCTATTCTATCCAGCAAGTCCAGTTTGGGGAGGAGCTCCTCGGAAAATCTAGATGGATGTTTAAAGATAAGCTCATGGCGTTGCAAAACCACCCTGCCTAGAGTGACCCAGCGTTTCTCTCACCTGGCTCTGAGTGCTGTAAGTATACATTTCAGGCTAAAAATTTGAAATATAGTTTCATTCTGTTGCACACAGGGTCACTATGAGTCAGAACTGCCTCAACAGGACCTGACAACAACAGCTCTGTCGCGTCAGAGGAGAGGTTAGCATTCTAATGAAGAGAGAACCCTGGTATCGCTCAGAAAGAGCTTTCGGGGGTAATCTAACCAAAGACATCACATATATGTGAACAGGTATCAAGAGAGTAGATATAAGAACATCAAGTGTAACTCCTTTATATACCCAGAGGAAAGGGAGATGACTTCTCACATGTCACTACATTGATATTTGCAAATATTCTTCAAATAAATTATCTTAATCTATAAAAATAGAGAAACTAAACATTACTTAAATAAGTAAACAAAAAAGGCAAATCAAGAGTAATAGGATTGTTAAAACATTATAAAAACACCAGGTAAGTATTTGTGATACTTTTAATTGTCTATAAACATAAGATATATAAGCAGTAATGCTAATAGAAAAATATTTTCCTGAATAGTTCCAAAAGATTATAGAGTTTACAAAATATATTTGTTCTTTCATGTTAAAGCATGACCTCTATGCATTCATTCAATCATTCATTCAACATTGTCAAAAATAGGTGATTCTAACTTTCTTCAGGTCAGTAGGAAGGGCAAAACAAGCTCCGTAGTATATACCAAAAATAAATATTAATTACCTTACTTTAAAAGATTAAAAAATCATAGCTCCACATTAATACAATAACATGTTGGCTTATCTAATAAATACCTACAGTACATAGAAACTATTTACTCATTAAATATTTATTCAACATGTAACTAGGCAAAGTTAATGTGCAGATTTTATAAAGCATGTCTGGTAATTACAAAATTATTCAATTAGTCCACATCATTTACCTGGTATAGTTTACAAATGCTCTTCTGGGAAATCTAAAGAGCAATTTAAAAATAAAATAAGCATCTATCTTGTCCTGCTAGAAACCGCAGCCTTTCCAGGAAGATAAAACGAGACATAAACGTGTTCACATAAGTACACACAAAGTCCGCACAGATTAAATGTGAACTTACCTTTGACTTGCTCCAGCTTGTTTTCACCCTCGGCTTCTTCGCCACCTTGACCAATGTCAACGAAACGGAACGACTTGTAGGAAACCACCATTAGACCACTGCCATCAGGCTCAAAAGCAGCATAATGTGGCACCGACGTTCCACGGAGAACGTCCCGTTTACTTATCTCATACTTCGTATTATCTGTAGGTAAAGAGAGCAATGTAAAATTTGATTCTGAAATATTTGCACATTAACTTTAACTAAAATGAAACATTTTAAACTTACTCTTAAAATGTAGATTATTCAGTCTTTTCATAAGAATAAAGAGTTTACAACCTAATTTTCTGAAAAGAAATCCTTAATTTTAAAAACTGGGTTTAACGAAATCTACTGACCTTAAGATTGTGTCACACAACCTACCTGCAGAAATATGGAGCAGAACGCTCACCTCACGCCATGCACAAGAACAGATTCAAGGTGGATCACAGATTTCGAGGTAAATCCCAATGTATTAGGGGCATCAACGAGGGAAATGGGACAAATCTAAGATCTTTGGCACAGGGAATACATAGGCTATCAGAAATAGGGAAGAACACAAACACAGAGGAAGCACAAATTGACAAGTGGGATATACTGAAGATAAAACACCTGTGTACATCAAAAGAATTCGCAGAGAGCCCACAGACTGGGAAAACATCTTTAGCAATGATACATCAGACAACGGTCTTATTACTAAAATCTACAATACTCTGCTAGCCTACAATAAGAAAAAAAACAATAGCCCGTTAAGGTGGTAGGCAAAAGACCTGAGCAGAAGTTTCACAAGGGCGGAAATCTGAATGGCCAATAAACATATGGGAAAATTTTTCCAATCATTAGCCTTAAGGGAAATACAAAATAAAATAGCTGTGAGGTACCGCCTAGCATCTGCAAAGACAGCCCAATTCAAAAATCAGAAGCAACAAGTGTTCGAGGGGGACTGGCGAGACAGGAACTCTCATCCACTGCTGGTGGTCCCCCAGGTATGTGCAGCCACGATGGCTGTTGATCTGGTGACACCTAAAACAAATGGAAATCGAGCTACCATATGACCCAGCAATGCCCCTCCTGGGCATATGCCAGAAGTAAGCAACAGCCGACAACCAGACATTATGCGCCGATGCTCATCGCAGAGCAGTTCACAATCGCAGAGTTGGAAACAACCAACAAATGGACTAAAAAACAACTCTGGTGTGTGTGTGTGTGGACACACCGTATATACGTGAGTAAAAGCTGACCGGAATATCAGCCAAGGGACCTGATTTTACCACAAAAACTGCATTAAAAATGTGCTGAAAACTCGGCTTATACACGAGTATGTACCACACACACACACACACACACACACACACACACACACTGGAGTACTAAGCATCCCTAAAAAGCAGTGATGAACACATAAAGCACATCATCTCATGAGAAGAGCTGGAGGAAATTACGCCAAATGCAGTAAGCCAAGCACAAAAAGACAAGCACAATATGCGCCCCTGAGGCAAGCCCAAGAAGCACAAAGAGCACTGGGGCACAGCTCCTTAATGACTAACTTCCCCGGGGAGGGCCAGACACTGACCTGACGGGGTCAGACCCAACCCACGGATGCATCCAACTAAAGAGGGGGGAAAAGAGATGAGGATAGTGGGGAGCAGGGCCCTAAGCCCACCCACAGGGAGGGTATTGTTTATGTCTCCACAGGACGGGAGAGAAGGACCAGGCCTCATCCAGGTGCACCAAGCCTTGAGGACAACATACTGGCATGGAGCAGTGACCCAACAGAGAGGCCTGCAGCGCTGGCCCCAATACGAGCTATACTGACCCCCTCCCTAGAAGAATGTACGACAGAGGGCAGCACTGAAGATATAGCCCCAGGAGCATGGCGGGTCTGCCCAGACCAAACTAAGAGGGGGAGCGAGGGAGACTCTCTTCCTAACCCACCAAGCCTCAAGGAGCACATTCCTGCTCGCAACTGTCAATGCAGAGAAGACTGTAGAGCCGGGCCCACCACAAGACACGACGTCCCCTCACTGACCCACAGTATATGGGGGACAGCACTGGAGCACAGTGCTGGGTCTGTGCCCAGTCTGACTGACCCCACACACCGGGAGAAACATGAAGGGAGCGCAACAGAGTGCTAAGGAGAGCAAAGCAACGAAGCCCACGACGAGTCCCCGAAACAGACTTCTGACTCGGAGGGCAGGGCTTGGCCCTCATCAGGACCAATTCAGAAAACATTCATGAGGATCGGCAGACGGACCTGCAACTACTTATAGCCCCCCCTCCATGTCTATATAAGGTAAACAAGATTGTTTATAATCCCAAGGAGGAAACATCGGGGCTGATGGTTCTGGGGAGACATGGGAGAGAACGCAGATGAAAAGGAGTGGGGAGCCAACAAACTCAGGGACAAGGAAACAACAAGGAATCTGAAATCAATGGTGAGGAGGGTCAAGAATGCCTCGTGGGATTTTATCAAGTGCAATGTAACCGAGCAGAATTACTGAGAGCTGAATGAAGGTCAAACATGATAGTGGGGCAAGAGGAAAGTAAAAAGAAACAGAAGAAATAACTAGGAGGCAAAAGCCATTTAAAGGTATAAATATAGGCATGTATATATGTAAATATATGATAGGGATATAGGTATATGTACATATATTTTTATGTTAAGTATTAAAGTGGCAGACAGACATTGGGCCTCTATTCAAGTCCTCCCTCAACACAAGAACACTTTGTTCTAATAACCTGGCATTCTGTGATACTCATCTTCCCGATGGGTGCTTAAGCAAACGTGGTGAAGAAAGGATGGTGCCTGGTTATTAAAAGTATAGTGTCTTGAGTCTTAAAGGCTTGAAGTTAAACAAGCAGCTATCTAGCAGGGAAGCAACAAAGTCCACAGGGAACAAGCACACTAGCCTGTGTGATCATGAGGTGTCGATGGGATCACATGCTTCAGAAGACCCAAAACAACAATCATATCTTTGCCAATGATGAGAGAGTCAGAGTGGAGACACAAAGTCCGCCTGTAGATAACAGGACACCCCTCACAGAAGGGTCACAAGGAAGGGACAAGTCTGCCAGAGTGTGGTATAGCACTGACAAAACACACAACATTCCTTTAGTTCTTGAATGCTTCCTCCCCACTCCCCCATCCCCTCCACTATAACGACCCCAGTTTTACTTTACAAATCCGGCTAGACTGGATTAATTACATTGGCACAGATAAGAGCTCTTGCACACACGGAATCCAGGACAGATAAACCCCTCAGGAATAGTAATGGAAGTAGCGGTACCAGGAGGGTAAAAAGGTGGGGGATTAAGGGGGAGAAAAGGGGTACATTGATCAACATATAACACCCCACCCCCAGAGGGACGAATAACAGAAATGTGGATGAAGGGAGAAAGTGGATGGTATAATATATGAAAATAACAATAATAATATATAATTTATCAAGGGTTCATGAGGGTAGAAGGGTAGAGGGAGGAAGGGGAAAAGAGGAGCTGATACCAAGGGCTCAAGCACAAAGAAAATGTTTGGAAAATGATGATAGCAGCATGTGTGCAGGTGTGCTTGATATAACTGATATATGGACTGTTATAAGAGCTTTAAGAGTGCCCAATGAGATTATTTTTTTAAAAAAGACTGTGTCATCCAATACGCTGGCAGGAGCCACAAGCTGACCATCTGGGGAAAGTGTATTATGGACCACTTTTCTGCGTGCCTCAGACACTGACTGGGAGTTTTCTTAAAATGAAATATGTTTGTATGGTTTTTAGTTACACTCGGAAATCTATAGGCCTCTGTGATCAAACCTTAATCACAGCACCTAAACCATGGTGGCATAAAGGGATTCTGCATTGAGCTCCTAACTGTAAGGCCAAGTATTAGTAGGAATCCACTCAAATGCAGTGGTGTCTTGTTTGGGGAAATTTTAAAGCTATAAACAGTTAATTTGGATCCTGAAAGCTTTAAGTACATTAAATGAATTGAATCTCCTAGGTCACTTTTTCCTTTAAAAAATATTTAATCATTTCACCCGAGTCTCTCTGTACTTGTGTTTGCACTCTGTTGTTTCATTAAAGTGAGCTAACGTATAAGCTTCATATTAAATAATAAAAAATTTATAATTCAATGTCATGAATTCTACATAATACACCTATTAATGACAGTCTGTTCATCTCCAGCATTCTTTTTACCTACATTCATTGATTACATAAGTATATAAGAATAAGTTTGGAATTTTGTGCTGAAACGAAAAACTCCTATACTTTATTTCCAAAAGAATGAGATTTTACATTCAGGGTACACAGTCCTGCTACCTTTAAAGAGCTCCCAAATCAAACACTATTTATTTTCTAGGATGGCGATTCCCAACATGTGTGGAACAAAAAGTAACAGATAGGTCTCAAAAAATGGGTTCTAGAGTAAAATAAATTCAGGAAATGCTGGGTTTTATCTAATAGGCAATTTGGTGCATACTATATATATGTATGTTATGCAACTTGGTACACCAATATTATGCAGATTGGTGTTTGTTATATTATCTTAGAAACACCAATATACATGATTTCTAATAGAAATACTGTATGCCAGATTTCAAACTTGTTTTATCACAAGTTTATCAAGTGTTACAATGAACAATTTGCAAAAACAATGCTCTATTAGGTTAATTTGGGGTAAAAATGGAAAGAGTAACTAATTAGTAATTATTGGGGGGGCATGAAAGGGAAAAACTAAACAATCAAAGGAGAAATGAAAAATAAAGTTAACCAGTGAGAGAATTTGTTTCTACAATTACAACCTAGGGGGAATCCGTTGAGGATATGAAGACGAAGCAGGTGGCGGTAACAAGCTAGACCAGTCTGGCTGTGTTCCCAGAGGGAAAAGGAGGAACATGCAGAGACTTCTCCTGTAAGACCTTACAGAGCATCCCTTACTAAAATAATGAAAGCTTCTTTTACCGGAAGCTTCCCAATTTTAAGTAAACAGGGCCTCGTGTAGGTATGGCTTTCAAGGCTATAATTAACTTTCAGAAGCAAATAACTAGGCCAGAATTCCAAAGCGCCTCTGCCAACCTTTCATCTAGCAATCAAGCCTTTCCATGTCCCACCCAAGGGCTCTTTATATCTAATGTCTAGTAAACTACGGCCCGGGGTCCCTATTGCAACCTCTGCCTATGTTTTAAAATGAACGGGACAAGTGTAAATCAAATACTTAATTACAGAAAAATGACTTGAAATTCAAATTCCCACGCCATAGCAGCAGCACTCTGCCCGCACAATGACCCACATACATTTCTGCACCATCAACGGTGGTGTTGGCGCCATGCCACTACAGCTGAGTAGGTGTGAAGGTATCATACAAAGGGCTCCAAAAAGTTCATAGAAAACTGAATCAAAAGGTCACAGAGTTTTCCCCATAGACTCTCTGAAAGTCCTTTGTAGAGTGCACAAAGCCTGGAGGATTTACCATCTGGCTCTTAACAGAAAAAAAAAAAAAAATCCCAACCCTAAAGGAGCCCTGGTGGCCCCGTGGGCTACATACTGGACTGCTAACTTCAACGTCAGCAGTTCCAACCCATCAGCTGCTCTGAGGGTCAAAGACGATGACACTTTCGGCTTCCTCGGTCATTTACAGCCTCAAAATCCCTGTCACTGTAAGTCAGAACCGACTTAATGGCAATGGGTTTATGAGTTAGAATCAACTCAACAGCAGTCTGTTTTTGGTTTAAGGTTTAAGTTCCTTCCCAAAGAGAAAACTACAACACTTTGAAAATAGGAACAAATACTTAAAAAAACAAAAACAAATTGGAGATACTTGTTCAGCTTACTATAAAAGAATGCTATCATATAAAAACAGAAGATAAGGAGGGAGAGTTGTTTTAAAACAAAAGGAATAGAAATGTCTAAGAGCCTTTAACAGATTGTATATTCACGGCTATAATAAGGAAAATACTCCTTTGGAGAGAAAATCATCTAAGAGGGTCAAGTTAAGTGAGTACATTAATAAAAAGTTGCTGAGAAAGAGAATCGCCATCATGGAGAAAAGCTCCCTTAGGTCTCAACTATGGAAGAAATACATATGGTGGGTCAATAAGGAAAGCACTGCCAGGGCAAGACCACACCCCAAGGCAGGGGTGCAAAGAGTCAGGGAAGACTGCATGGTTTACAACCAGGAAAGGTGTGTGCCAGGTTCATATCCCCCCACCACATCAATCTGTGTGCCGAGAAAATCATAAGAAAAGCTGGATTTTATGAAGGAGAATGGGAGTAAGTATTGGAGAAAGGCCATTCACAACCTGCCCTGTGCAGATGACATAACGTTGCTTGCTCAAAGTAAGAGGAGGCATTGAAGCACTTACTGGTGAAGATGAAAGAATGTAGCCTTCCGAATGGATTACAATTCAATGTAAATGAAGACCTAAGTCCTCACAACTGGACCAATAGGTAACATCATGCTAAATGGAGAAAAGGTTGAAATTGTCAAGGATTTTTCTTGCTTGGACCCATATTCAATGTTCATGGCAAGAGCAGTCAAGAGATCAAAAGACGTCTTGCAGTAGGTACATGTGCTACACAAGACCTCTTTAGAGGACTGAGGAACAAGGATGCTCCTTTGTGGACTGTGGTGAGCCTGACCCAAATCATGGTATTCGCCACTGAAACATGCTCTTCTCCAAGGAAGATCAAATTAGAAAGGAGGCATTTGAATTAGAGATGGAAAAGAATATTGAATGTACCATGAACTGCTAAAAGAACAAACTGATCTCTTGGAAGAAGTCAGGTCAGAGTACTCCTTAGAGGCAAGGATGGCAAGACTTCCTATCTTTGGATATAATGCCAGGAGCAACCAGTCCCTGAAGGACATCATGTTTGGTAAAGTGGAGGGGCAGTGACAAAGAGAGGGGCCTCAACAACAATGAACTGGGGCACAGGAACAAGAGTGAAGACAGCACAGGAGTGTGCAGTGCTGGGTTCTGCTCTGCATAGGGTCGCTACGGGTCGGAGCCGACTGGATGGCACCCAACAACAATAACAAGTAACTGCCAGCTTGTCAATCTGTGGAGGCTTTGTGTGTTGCTGTGATTCTGGAAGCTCTGTCACTGGCATTTCAAATGTCAGCAGGGTCACCCAAAGTGAACAGGTTTCAGCAGAGCTTCCAGACTAAGAACAGACAGCTCCCCAGTTCAGAGAGAAAAGGCATTAAAAACACAAATAGAGGTGAAAAATGCCAAGTTTGAGGCTAGACAGAAAGCTTTAAACAGGCTTTTCAGGACTTTTCTACATCAGTAAGCAAGTCAAGGGACAAAAAGTAACAATTTTCCTTGAGGTAGAAATAAACAACAGAGTTCAATCCAATTTTTTTTAAATCACAGTTGTGATTTAATGAAATAAAAGCATTCATTTCCACCAAGTACCTATATGAAATTTACATGTAAACTGAACACTGTATCTTATCCATTTAATTAAGTTTGTGTATGTGTGTGTTTGGAGTGAAAGCCCTGATAACACAGTAGCCTAAGTATTGGGTTACTAACTGCAAGGTCGGTTGGTGTCTGTCTGTCTGTCTGTCTGTCTGTCTGTCTGTCTCTCTCTCTCTCACTCTCTCTCTCTCTCTCTCTCTCTCTCTCTCTCTCTCACACACACACACACACACACACACACACACACACACATACACAATCATGAGGATGTTGTAGGACTGGGTAGTGCTTCATTCTGTATATAAGGATGATTTAGAACTCTGTAAAACTATGAGTTGGAACCAACTTGATGACAACTAAAAAACAGTATTAGCCACCCAGCTACTCTTTAATCCACTATGCCACCAACCAGGACAGCGTGCAGATGTTTAATCTCTCTCACACTTAAATGTCATATATATTATACACACACACATACATACATATATGAGGGGGTACCCCCCCGAAAGGGGAAAAAAGCTCTCATAGTATGCATTCTTCTCACTAAGTGAAAATCCAGCAGCTCACTCTGAATTAGTGCACCCAGCGGTGTCAAATGGGAAGCTTCTCTCTGGTCACATGAATTTTTTCGTATTTCGCTCAAACCTTGTTTTTTGTGATGGCCAATTTAAGAGAATAGGGTGTGACTATGAAATTTTGTTTCTTGCTTGGGAAAAATGTCGCAGAAACTGTTGTGATGTTGAACACAGCTTATAAGGGCAGCGCTTTGGGAAAAACCCAAGTTTACAGTGATTACTGACAAACCTCATTCTGCACATCCATCAGCTTACCCAAAGGATGAAAATGTTGACAACATCCATGCACTTGTGCTCAAAGACTGACGATGGACCACTGAAGAGATGGGGAAGTTATCTGGACTATCTTAGAGCTTGGTTCAGCGAATTTTAACAGAAGATTTGGGAATGAAGTGTGGATGCAAAATTTGTCCCGTGGGTTCTGAACAGGAAAAAGAGTGTCTAATGGAAACATGCTGTGCTTTGAAAGAAAAGCTCCGAAGCGACCCAGACTTTTTTCCCAAGGTCATTACTGGTGGTGAGACACGGTGCTGTTCTAATGGCCCTGAAAGCACACATCAATCAGGCCAGTGAAAGACTCCATCATCACCTCGCCCAAGAAAGGTGGTCAAGTGAAGTCAAAGACCAAGATGATGTGCCTCTTTTTATAGGAAGAGAAGAGTGTATTTCGAGTTCATTCCACAAAGTCAGTTAATCAAGCTTTTGATTCAGAGCAGCAGTTCTCAACCTGTGGGTCGCGACCTCTTTGCGGGTTAACTGACCCTTTCACAGGGGTCATATCAGACCATCGGAAAACACATAAATATTTCACAATATATAATTACATATTGTCTTGTGACTAATCACTGTTTTAATTATGCTCAATTTGTAACAATGAAAATACATCCTGCATATCAGATATGTACTTTATGATTCATAACAGTAGCAAAATCACAGTTATGAAGTAGCAACAAAAAATAATTTTCTGGCTTGGGGGTCACCACAACATGAGGAACTGTATGAAAAGGTCATGGCATTAGGACGGTTGAGAAGCACTGATTCAGAGGTTCTGAAAAGATTGTGTAACACTGTGACCAAAAAAGGCCTGATTTGTGGCAGATGGGGGATTGGTTTTGCCACGACACTGCACCTGCACATGCAGCCATCTCAGTGCGCCAGTTTTTGGCAAAAATCAGCATGCCTCCTTTGCCCCACATACCTTACTTCTTTGAGTTTCATTGAATAAGGGAGGGCATGAAAGGACAGTGACTTGACAACTTAGAAGAGGTGAAGAAAAACCCAGGAAGGTGCTGGCAGCCATCCAGATTGTTTGAGAAATGTTTCCAAAAATGGAATCGCAGATATAACAAATGTATTAAGTGTAATGGAGAGTACTTTGAAGGTGATACGGTTGTTTTGCAAAAAAATTTAAATACATAACTTTGAAAAAATAATACCACTTTTTTGGGGGGGTACCCCCTCATATGTACACACACACACACAATACTGAAATGGATAAATTACAATGCAATTTAAATATACTTATGTGTATGTAAGCATGCATGTAAACATATCTATACTCAATCATCCTTATCTAAAAGCTTCCTGATTGGAAGGAACATTGACAAGGTCAGTGGTTTGACCCATCAGTCACTCTGGAGGAGAAAGATGATGGGGCACAGCTGTCGGCTCCTATAAAGGGACAGTTCTGCTTTGTTCTTTGGGGTCACTATGGTCCAGAGTCGACTTGATAGCAGCGGCTTGTTAGTGGTTGGTGGTATGTAGAAGTATTCAGACACATGTATATATTTTAAATTCTTCAAAAATTATACAGTAACATTTCTTTTTATACAAAATGCATTGTTGACTTTGGAAGCACCCACTAAAAGCTCCACTGCCTTAGAGTTGATTCCAACTCATTGCAACCCTGCAAGGCTTTCTGAGGGTAAAATCTTGACTGCAGTTGGGGGGGGGGTGGGGTTTGAACTGCTGCCCTGTGGTTGGCAGTCCAATGCTTACCCAGATGCACCACCAGGGCCACCCTGAAAACACACAACTATACTGTCCTACTACGTATATCTAAGAGCTTAATGAGAGAGGCTCAGCCCACCAAGTGGAAAGTCCTAGAATTATAATAACATAATGCCCCAGAAAGTACAAGCAGAGTCTACAAAAGCAGCCTTGCACCTCAAAACCTATCAGAGGAGAGCAAGCACAGCACAGGGAGTCGGTGCCATTATATTTACCTTCGCTTTTCTTACTGAGAGTCACCCATTCCAAAGAAACATAGAAGCCGCTTCCTTTCTTAAACCTATCAGAGGAGAGCAAGCACAGCACAGGGAGTCGGTGCCATTATATTTACCTTCGCTTTTCTTACTGAGAGTCACCCATTCCAAAGAAACATAGAAGCCGCTTCCTTTCTTAAACCTATCAGAGGAGAGCAAGCACAGCACAGGGAGTCGGTGCCATTATATTTACCTTCGCTTTTCTTACTGAGAGTCACCCATTCCAAAGAAACATAGAAGCCGCTTCCTTTCTTAAACCTATCAGAGGAGAGCAAGCACAGCACAGGGAGTCGGTGCCATTATATTTACCTTCGCTTTTCTTACTGAGAGTCACCCATTCCAAAGAAACATAGAAGCCGCTTCCTTTCTTAAACCTATCAGAGGAGAGCAAGCACAGCACAGGGAGTCGGTGCCATTATATTTACCTTCGCTTTTCTTACTGAGAGTCACCCAATCCAAAGAAACATAGAAGCCGCTTCCTTTCTTATCCAGCTCCTCCTTTTCTATTCGAAGAAGCAGAGTAGCAACTGAATGTTCTCCATCTTTTAGCAATGAAATACTGTGAATTATGGTAAAAGGATTTCCAAGTTCTTCATTAAACATAATCTACGAAAAAAAAACACCCAAATATATAAACACACCAGTGGGCATATTACATGGGAACAACCCACACAGACAGAATACATTCAAATCGGATATACAAAAAATTAAAAATTAGGGGTTAAAAAGGAGGTCTTTAGATAAAGGTGGCAAGATTGAATAATGTCTCTCAATGAAAGCTTTTTAAACTACCTCTTGGCATAAGAGAAACATGATCATTATTCCTGTTTGGAAAACAAGGAAAACACCAGAGCATTTAAAAAGTATTAACAGTCAGAAAAATGAAGCCCTGGGAGGCAGGCAGGCCGGCCAACCTTCACCCAGTTCTTCTCCTGACTCAGGATTCATTTCTGCTCTGGACCCATTCTTTCTGGAAGCTCAGTGCCTTTTTCTCTGTTGGTGGTGGTTTGTTATTCTATTTGTTTCAAGAGTGAGCCAGAAGTCACAGGAATTGCAAATCAAATCACTGGAAAACTTTTTCACAAAGCTACTCACTTATCTTGCAAAGATATGATACATACTGTGAGCAGCATAAAGATATCTGTAAGACCGTATCAGATTCTTTATTATATTAAGAACACATAATCTCTATATTCTCATTAACATGAATATGAAATAGAAGAACTTTTTGAGAAAAATCCCTATTTCTAAATTAGATTTTCAATTAAATAACTTGAAAAATGAATAGTTTAAAAAATACCTCACTAAAAGTTATTCCTTTTATAAAACATATTTTAATTAATCCCCTTAAACCTTCTCCTTCCTGAAAGGTTGTAATAAAAAAATTTGCCTTAAAGTCATCAATTACCCTATGTGTTTGAATGCTTGTGCCAAAAAGATTTCCATTAGCAGAAAAAACAAGTATTATTTTTAAAATCTCAAGTAGGCATAACTGAAGTGACTGACAAAAATGGGGTTTTGGTTGGTTGAGTGTATTTTAGGTGCCTTGGTAGCACAGTGAGTTAAGCATTTAAGCATTAAGCTAAGAAAGCAATTGATGCTTTGAATGTACCAACTTGTCCACAGGAAAGAGATGAGGCAACTGCTATCTAATGTACAGACGTGGAAAACCTAGGAAGCAGCTGTATTCTGTCCTACACGGTCAGTAGAAGTCAGAATGAACTCAGTGGCAGTGGGTCTGGGTGTGGGAAAGGGTTTTGCTTCTGTCGGTGGGGTGGGTAGGAGGATGAGGGCCTCCTGCTGGTGCAGTGGCTCTGCGACTGTGTGAGTGAGAGGCCAAAGACCAGAGGCACATCAGCTAGTGCGGTCAATGTAGGAACTGGATGAGGAGGTGATGCAGCTAAATCCTCTCTGCTCATAATTACAGGTCTGGAAAGCTGACTCTGGTAGGGGAAGACCCTCACAGTTACGAGATAAGAATAAATCTCAATATACAGTCTCATGACTGAACACGAACCCTCCAAAAACCCCCTATAAAGGAGGTAACATATAAGATGTCTCATACTTGTGTCTCGCTATATTCCCTGTGCCTGGAGGTTTTCTGTAGATAAGAGCAATCAGGTCCTATAGCCAAACCACCTTAAAATGTAGCAAACCCCGGGGCTGGCTTCATGGGGGGGTTGAGGTCAAGTAGCACTAGGTCAAGACGGGGACTCACCTCATTGCTGGGTTATTATGTTATCTGCTTATGATATTATCCAATTTCTATGTAATACCATGGTAGCTATATGACATGCATGCCTTATGAAAGATCTGTAAGCCCCATTGTATATACCCACTGGACAAAACATTCACTCTCAGTTCTGACACGGGACGAGGAGCCCCTATGCCCTGCTATCTTATTTTCCACAATAGCAATTTAGCAACGTCACTCCTGAGGACCTGTTCAAGTGTTGGGGACCCTCCCAGCCCAACTTACTTGTATGGATAAGAAGATGTGTTGCAGACAAAAGAACTGTACTCTTAACATTTTACAACCTGCTAGCTTCCTAATAACCTCCACAATTGTGAGAATTGAGAGCTCTATGTGGCCACTGCAATGCATTGTTGAATGCAGGAGAGAAGTAGTGTGTACTGGAAGGGATGGTTGATGTCACAATAGGGTAAAGAGGAGGAGAGTGTATCTGACTCCTGCCCATGGAATTGATCTTTGGGTGGTGTTAAGACTCCTTTGTGTAAACAGAGGTGGTCATATTTGACCCACGTGCCATTTTCTTGATTTGTCATTCCTACACTCTCGTTAAAGTCAACAGAAACCAGATTGATAATAGATAAACTCTTAGTCATCTCTCTCCTGGAATTCATTAACAAAACCTCTTTCCAGGTAGTTGGATTATATCATATTGCCTCATTAAGAATAAACAAATAATACAATTATTACTGAAGACCAGAGGAGAAAATATCATGGCCAGATAATATTTATTTGAAACTAAGAATACGAATAGCTTCTGTATGCAGATTATTATTGTTTTGGTTGTTTATTATGGGCTGTTTTCTTTCTTTTTTAATCATTTAGATTTTTGAATGTACCTTAATCAATAGAGTAGGTTAGTTTTAGTAAGATAGGAAAACTATTTGGTCTTAAGACTTTACTGGTTTTTTTCCTCAAACAAGTTATGCCTGCTTTTGTGGATATCTGATAAAAATAGTTTATGAAAATAAATATATTAAGCTTGCTATTCATTATGTACCCAGAATGAAAAGCTACCTTCTGAGACTAGACTGCAACAGTGTAAGACAATAGGCTTATTATAATCCAAAGGAGCTTGAAGAAATAAATTATTTGACTAACATATCAGCATTATTCTTTTTCCGCCTTCAAAGATGGTGACTCTAAAGAAATTAATTTCTTATTTATTACTGCTATACTCTAATGCCTTCCAGATTAAAATCTATTCACTTAAAAAAATTCAAGAAAACAAAAGATTGGAGTACAGCCAGATTTAACTTAGAACATATGTACTTCTAAGTAGAGAATACATTGACAAACTTACTCTTTGACCAACAAAATCAGTAAAGAAAAAGCATACCAATATCCTCCTTTGGTCAATCCTTGAAGGAAGTCAATGTCAGAGCTTAGTGCAGTATTTGGCATATTTACATATTTCAAATATTTAGTAAATGACTGGAAGTCTTAATAACTACAATGACTATAGATCAAACTAAGAATGGTCCCATAGTTAAAATATTAGTCTTGTAAAGCAAATTAAAAATTTAACAACAAAAAGTTTCAAAACCTCACATATTAAGAAAAACAGAGTTCATATTTAATCTACCCTTGAAGAGTATTTTGAAGGATGCTAAGGCTCAGTTGCTAACCTGCTGACTCTCGATTCTGTATTTTTCCATTGCTTAAGCTTGCTAGTTTGCATTAGTTTTCCTGCCCAAAGCCACCAGATTCAAAATTTCCCCAGGCTGCTGCTGTCCACGCCCATAACGAGTACGAATGCCGGTGGCAAGTTCCCTGGCTGTTTATTCCCTAGTCAGCATGTGCAGTTGTGATTGGACATGAAAAGTCACCCCCCACACTGGTGGTTAGTGGCTTTATAAACCGGAGTTTTAGTAGCACTGGGACGAGAGACATTGAGCAAGCTGACTCATTCGACCAGTTCGGTGTGGTCCTGATTGACTTGGAAACTGGGTACAACAATTTAAGAATAAGTGAGGATAATTTATAAATATTCTAAATTTTGCATAAGTCATCTAAAAAAAAGTCACCAACACTCACCTCCCACTTTTCAGAAGCATTATTTCCTCGTTCACCCGTTGAAACGAGATAGAGTCTTCCAGTTCCATCGGATAAGGTAACCCAGGTAGAAGATGTGAAATGAAGAGATGCACAAAGGCGATTGTCATACACATTCAAATCTGAAGGGAGTCGGAACACCTCCCGTGGCTTTCCTAAAGCAGTGTCCTGAAAGGAAGCCAAACATTTTCACTCATACACTCAAAACAATTATGTTCAGTGTTCTGGTTTGAAATTATTGGTTGTCCACAAATTCTTTAATCCTATTTTCAAGAGATAGAGCTTATTTATCCCCCTTTCCTTTCAGTTCTGATTCACTTCTAACAAAACTAGGCAGAAACAACTGTGACATTTAAGACAAGATCATTAAAAAATACTACATCTTCCATCTTGCTTTCTTTCTTAGATCACATGCTCTGAAGGAGGTTCACTACCATGTGTGGTAGTTAAATAATCTGTTGTCAAATTGAAAGGATTAAGAGTGAAGGGGTGGAGTTTAGCCTGTTAATCAGATCCCAGCTTGATGACCTCATTTGGAGGCACTAAGGGAAGAGAGTTCACTGGAGGCAGGACACAGGCTCAGTCCCTGCGAGACAATTCTTGTTGACAAGCCACATGGAGACAGACTGATCGCAGCCAGAGACTCAGAGCTGGAGAAGCCACGTGGGGACCCTGTCAGCGCTAAGATGCTTACGCTGCCACTGGATCCACAAGACTTTCCACCCACAGGCCTGTAATCTTCCTAAATCTGGCGTCAGTTCATGTCTTTCATGAATCTGAAGAGAATTTTATAGATTGGTATCAGACATATGGGCTAATATCGGACGTATGGAATTGATCTGCACTGGGCTTGGATGTTGTCTTATGCACAATAATTACTCTTTATATAAAACTCTTTCTTATATACATACCATATATGACAAAAGTGATTTGTGGAGAGACCCACAGAGGGGAAAACTGAGGTCTCTTGACAATAACTGCCAGGCTGAGAATGAATCATTTTGAAAGTGTATCCTTCAGCCCAAGTAAAAAACTCAGACAGCTATAGTCCTGCCTGACTTTGGATACAGCCTTAAGAGCGGCCTGGACTAAGAACCACCCAGCTAAGCCACTCCCAGATTTCTGGCCCATAGAAACCAAGTGAGATCATGTTAGTTGGCTCAAATCACTAAGGTTTAGAGCAGTGGTTCTCAACCTGTGGGTCATGATCCCTTTGGGGTTCAAACAACCCTTTCACAGGGGTCGCCCGATTCATTACAGTAACATTACAGTATAGTAATGAAAATAATGATATATTTTAATATTTCTAAAATAATTTTATGGTTGAGGGGTCACCACAACATGAGGAATTGTATTAAAGGGTTGAGAACCACTGGTTTGGGGGAATTTTCACCACAGAAATAGCTAATGCATCGAACACTGTAGTTTTCCTTCTCATGCTATGCAGACTTCTGCCACCTGGTGTTTTTGATAAGAAATCTTTGTCTTGTCTACATAGCTTATTTATACAGCAAGTTCCTTCATTTAAAATGCTTTAGAGGAGAAAATATATAAAATACATAACATTCAGTAAATTTCTTTTCATACACTGAAGTATAATAAGCTCCACGTTTGTTGTTGTTGTTTCTAATGAAGACATTACTTTGCAGTTTGTTTCAGAATATCCTACTGGAAGCTCATAATCCTTGGCCTGTGCATTCTAGCCCCACTCCTGCACTGCCTGTTGGTGCTGGGTGCTGTCCCTACAGCACAGAGCAGACCTGTCCCGCAGGTTCCCTGGGTTGGGATGTCCATGCGAGCAGAGCACCAGGACTGAGCTCCTGAGGAGCAGTCGATGGGGTCAAACTGCCAGCTCTGTCAGCGAAAATGCTTACCCACTGAGTAGCCAGGGCTACTCCTGGAGCTGTTTAGACATAGATGTTTGTGGCATTAGAGAAATTTAAATGATATACACTATTTCCAGCCATACATTTTTTATGACCCATTAATGTTTTTAAAACACTGTTTTCATTTTCCTTATTTAAACAGCACATTTCCTTCTTTTTATACTCATATTTTTAGAATTTGCAATGACACTACGTTCATAATGAAAATATAATAGGCACAGCTAGCATAAGGTTTTTGTTTAATGGATCAAACCTTGGAGTCATGCAAAATACATACCAGCAGCCTCGTGAGTAGCTTACTGGCAATGACCATTACGCCCATGGTGATCTCTGGTCAGCATGTTTTGCAGAGGGAATCCAGTTACTTGGTTTCCAGTTAATACAGTTACCCAATTAAGTAGAAATCAGTTAAAGAAAGATTTACTGAACTGATGTCTATGTAAACATTAGGAATAAGATCTAAAATTTTCAGTTAATGAGGAAAAATGAACTAGTCAATAAATAATATTAGATGAACTATGTTCTGAGAAAGAAAATAATGCACCTTTTCCGTCACTTACAGAACACAAAAAATATTCCATAAGAAGAATATTAATCATCTAAATGTTTTAAGATAAATATATAATAACTTTTATTAAAAATTAACTGTTTTATAATTTCATGGTAGAAAAGATGTTCCTATATGAAATTAAAAGATATATAGGAACCTCCCCACTTAAAAAAACAAAACAACAACTCACTGCAATGGAGTCAATTCCAACTCATGGTGACCCTGTGACACTGGTCAGAACTGCCCCCATGAATTCTGAGACCAAAGAGAGCAGAGACGGGCTCATCTTTTCCTGTTGAGTGGCTGGTGGATTAGAAGTGCTGGCCTGAGATTAGCAGCCAAATGTGAAATCCACAATGCCACTAGGGGACTATAACACACTACAGCCAGACCAAAATGCTCCTTTAAAGCAAGAATGGTGAGGCTTTATCTCACGCACTTCAGGCATGTTATCAAGAAAGACCAGTCCCTGGAAAGGATATCAAGCTTGGTAAGGGGCCGTGGAAAAGAGTAAGACTCTCAAAAAGATGGATTGCCAAACTGGGTTCAAACATAACAACTACAGTGGGGATGGAACAGGACAGGGCAGCGTTTCTTCTGTTCTACATAAGGCACGATGGGTAGGGTAGGCACTTACTTGATGACATGTGACAACAATATCCATAACAAATAAAGAACCCTTAAAAATCAACAAGAAATAGGTGGAGATAAAAAAAGGAATATGAACAGGAAACCCATGGTTAAAACAACAACAAAAACTAGCCAAAATATTCAAATTCACTAAAACAAGAAACTATGAATTAAAATAAGTAAATCTGCTGTAAGAGACCTCTTGAAAGTACCAGGAGCAAAGAAGCCACTTTGAAGACTGTAAGGTGTGCTGGATTCAAGCCATGGTACTTTCGCCTGCATGTGAAAGCTGGACGGTGAATACAGATGACCCGAGAAGACCAGATACACTTCACTTATGGTGCTGAAGAGAACGTTGTAAGTACGGTGGACTGCCAGGTGTGTCTTGGAAAAAGTGCAGCCAGAACACTGCCTAGTCCTAATCCATCAGACAGTCAGTTGTGGATTGGATCACTGGCTGCACCGGGTTTTTATTGGCTGCTTTTCCAGAGTATATCATCAGGCCCTTTTTCCAAGTTTGTCTTAGTCTGGAATCTCTACTGAAGCCTGTTCAATATCATAGCAACATGTGAACTTCCACCAACAGACAGGTGACGGCTGTGTCTGAGGTGCTTTGGTTGGGAGTTGAACCCAGGGCTCTCCCCTATGGAAGGTGACAATTCTCCCATTAACCACTACCACCCATACGCACCTCTGGGAGAAAAATACATTACTACCATTGAGTCAATCTGACTCATAACAGCCCTTCAGGGCACACCAGAATCACCCCTGTGCGTTTCCAAGATGAACTCTTTACCTGAGTAGGAAGCCTCATCTTTCTCCCAGAAGCAGCTGGTAGTTTCAAACTGCTGACCCTGCAGTTAGCAGCCCAACGTGCTACCATCATCCCATCAGAGCACCTTGGACTCCTCATCCAGTCTACCAGTATGAGGAGCAATTCAAACGGACACTTGTTCAGTCGCTGCTCTTCATTCCACACTCAACTTTACGGATAGTTTTAAACCTCATGTGCCACTCATGGACCATGAGTGTTTTTATTTTAAACACAAGGTTCTACATGACAGACTGTTAGAAGTCTGACTATGAGATAAATGGACATAATATCCAATAGAGTATGACATAAAATTGTATGTATACGAAGCTACAATTACATGAGAATACAGGAGAAAAGATACAGTATCTTACTTCAGTTAAATAATATTTAAGAGAACCCAATCTAAAAGTTCCTGATTTTTGAAATCTAATTCTCAAAGGGTAAATTTTAACCGGACTGACTGTAGGCAATAAAATACAAGTTCAAAAAGTATGTGGAAAAGTGAAATGTTGCCCAGAACTTTTGGAAACCGCCTTAGATGTACTTCTGTAAGTCCTAAATTAGAACATCAGATTGCTTCTAAATAAACTCCAATGACAAGTTTCCAAGTTCATAATATTGCCTCCTATTACTAGCATTTTCAATACCCAGGTCTCACTCAATCATTTTCTCCTTCCTCACGAACAAAGCTAATGTAAATACGTTCAAAGTTTTGAATTCCATCCTAAAGAAACATTGCAAAGCTAATTTGAAGAGAAGTAAAAATTCATTGAGGGATAGAACAGTTGCTTAACGACGACAGTGTGCAAGTACTATATTAAATAAAGTACTTTGACTTTTTACCATCTCATTTAATTGTCAACAAATTCTATGACGCTGAAATATTATTACTACTTTAACAAGAGAATTTAAAAATATATGTAATTTGCCTGAAACGCCACTGCCAAGATTTAAATTCTAGTTAACTTGCCTCCAAGTTAATGTTATTTCTCCTGTTACATATTTTCTTAAAACAGATCACTTCCCAAGTTTTTCTACAATATACCTCAGATCTCATTGCATTTTCTAGAATTACCTTTAATATTAATAATGTATTTTGTGTATAAATATCATAAATAACAAATAAGTACAAATGCATAAACCATATTTAAGAAAAGCATTTCTAGAAAGTAGTTTTAGGGCTTTTCAGCTATGGCTACTGACAGTCTCAGAAATAACAAAGTCTGGCTCTCTTTTTGTATTTCAAGGAATATTAGGTCAGTACACCATTTACCACTAAGGCACAAAACTCCTCTTTTAAAGGATCTACCTTGTGAAGGATTTCATCACTTATGACTAACTCTATCTGCAAGAAAGAACTTAAGAAACTTCTCTTTCCTTTGTTTTTGCTAAAGCCTTAAGAAAAATATTTTTAATTCATTAGTCATATGCAGTTTTAAAAAATATGCCTTTCTTTTACCTTTTTTGAACCAAATAACTGACTACCTATGAATAAGTTTACTTACAGAAATTAAGTGGGACTTATGTTTAGAACCGGACAGTGAAGTTGACTAATAAACAACAGTAGCCTGTCACTCCATAGCATAGTGTCCCAAATACATTTTTGTAACTGGAATACATTTCCCACCCTACCTTTCTTCTATTCAGAGAAGCTGGTTTATGTGAATGCGGCATCAAGATTGGAGAAAGTCTTACTAACAACCTACAATATGTAGATGAGACAACCTTGCTTGCTGAAAAAGAGGAGTACTCAAAGAATTTGCTGATGAAGATCAAGGACTGCAGCCTTCAGTATGGATTAAAACTCAATGTAAACAAGACAAAAATCCTCACAACGGGATCGGTGGATAACATCAGAATAAACAGAGAAAAGATTGAGGATGTCAGGGATTTTGTCTTCCTTGGATCCAGAGTCAATTCTCGTGGAAGCAGCAGTCAGGAAATCAAATGAGGCGTTGCACTGGGTAAACCTGCTGCACAAGATCTCTTTAAAGTGTTGAGCAGCAAGGAAGGTATTTTGAGACTATGCCATATTTTCAATCCCCTCAGATGCACGTGAAAGTTGGAGACTGGATAAGGAAACCTGGAAGAATCTATGCGTTTGAATTATGGTGCTGGTGAAGGATACTGAAAGTACCATGGACTTTCAGAAAACAAGCAAACAAACAGAATGCTCCTTAAAGGCAACAATGGCAAGACTTCATCTCACATGCTCTGGACATCATGCATGGTAAAGTAGCAGGGCAGCAAAAACCAGGAAGGTCTTTGACAAGATGGTCTGACTCAGTGACTGCCCCAGAGAACTGTGAGGATGGCCAGGACCAGGCAGTGGTTCACGTTGTTGTTGTTGTTGTTATTGTTGTTGTTGTTGTCGTCCATAGGGAAGGAGGGCAGCTATGAGTCAGAAGCTGTGACTCAACTGCACCTAACAACAACAATCCCCTTCTTTAGCTTTAGCTACAAATTAAAGACCATCATGAGGTAATCCTCTTTTTCAGCAGAAACAAACTCATTTACCAGGCATATGGGGAATAAAGTATGCCAGAAATAATTAGGAAATGCTTAGGGAATATTAACAAATTAAACACATAATTAAAAAAAATTAAACAACTTTTAAATACACTATCATTTTGCATTCCTTACTTCTTTTTTTCTACTTCTGAAGCACACTTACGATCACAATGCACTGAAATTAAAACTTATATGCCCATAAAACTAAACTTACTTAGACATACCCGTATCGTATGTCTATAAAATTCTGTGCTGAACTGCTGCCACCTGCTGGCTCCTCACAAGGTCTGAAGGCTAGGTAATAATATGGGCGTGAGCTCAACCGTCTCAATTACTCAAAATGTTTGTGCACCAGGTACAATAAAAGCACCTCCTATATTCTCTTAAGAAAGGGTTTACAGTGTGTCCTCAAGGTAAGGAACATGTGACTTACCAACAACTCCTATTTGTCTTTCAAGTTATGCAAAATTGTCCTCACTTTGAAATGCAACAAATTTTTTAACACAATCACCAGTCTTTAAATAATTGACAATTCTTGGCATAAACCAAAAACCACACTGAACTCACTGCCATTGGGTGGATTCTGAGTCACAACCCTATGGACGGGGGAGAACTGCCTCAGATTTCTGAGACTAACTCTTTGTCAGAGCAGAAAGCCTCACCATTCTCCCTTGGTGGTGGGTGCAACTGCTGACCTTGTGGAGACCAGCTCAATGCACACCCTCTAAGACACACAGGCTCTTTCTGGCAGTAAAGCAATGTTTCTCAAAGTGGGCAAAACTGACTCCTGAGTGTGGGCTGGGATGGAGGCAAGTGAGAGGTTACTGGAAGGATCTAGGTCACTAGTAGAAAGCTACACTTTCTCCTGGATTACAGGCTGCAGTACAAATGCTTTTCATTGTCAGGAGGGTACTGAGTAAAGTTGTCTGAAAAGGGGGCAGTAGGCCAAATAAGTCTGGGAACCTATGCACTAAAACAAGACTACATAGGAACCAAGTGCTAAATAAATAATAGTATGAAGTACAAAAAGAGTATAGCATTAAGAACTATTAGAACTGGGCAAGTTGTAATGGGGCAACTGGACAACTTATTTGTAAATTAAAACAAATAAAATTCTTACTGCAGTTTCAAGAGATATCTAATCAAATTTCTTCTAAAAGAAACAGCAAAATATTATTGAAACGACTATCAAACTTCACTGAAAAATGTTTCCATAGGCAAAAATTATTCCTATTTTACTAAAAAAATAAAGGACAAAGAATATTTTATTGCTATATAATGGTGAAAACTTTTTTATTAAAGACTGCAAAAAATGCCACCATTTAAGAATTATTTTCAGCTAATTTTCCTTGGATGTGATATTAATGATTTTTTTATAGTGTCCACTTTCTGCTTGCTCACTTTTCTTTGGCATGGGCACAGATATGCAGCTGTCTCCCGGTCGGTTGGCCAGGTGGCTGTCTTCCAAATTTCCTGGAATGGAAGAGTGAGCGTTTCCTGCACCAGCTGCCTCCAGCTGCTGAACCACCTCCCACAGCATTGTCAATTCCCGGAGACTGGTTTTCACCACTGCCTCCAGGACAGGTGCGGCTTCTTCCTTCACTACCATCTCTCTGGGTCATATCTTCCTACAGAACTGGTTGGTTGCCAACTAATTCTGGTTTCATACATTGACTGTGTATTCCTTCCATCTTTTTTTCAGGCTTTCTGGGTTGTTTTTGTCTACAGAATTCATAAGAGTCTTTCATTGGGCCATTTTTTTCCTCAAGAGGTATATTGTCAGGTCTTTCTTTCTAGTCTGTCTTAGTTTAGAAGCCCACAGAAACCTGTCAACCATGGTTGATTCTATTGGTATTTGAAATACCAAATGCATAGCTTCCAGGATCACACCAAAACACAAGGCACCATGGTCCAACAAACATACAGACAAACAGTAAAAATGATTTAAATCCTTAAATTAAAAATATAGATCTTATAATAGGATTAAAAACAAGACCAAAATACATGTTTTTTTTACAAGAGACACACTTTATATCCATAAGGACACTGATAAGGTTGAAAGAAAAAAGGATATAAAAAGAGAAACACTAGCACCAATCTGTTAAAAAGCCATTATGATTATTATCAAGAAAAGTACATTAAAGATAAAATGCATTCCCAAGATAAAGCGGAACATTTCAGAAGGCTAAGAGGATCAACCATGGCAGACAAAACAATCCCGAATGTCTGTTTCTAATTAACATAGATTTTAAAATACATGAAGCTAAGTTAATTCAAAGGAAAAACAGAAAACTATATTATCAGAGTTAGAGTTAAGACCCACATAGGAAAAGTAGGCATGAAGCTCTATCACTCGTGACATAAAACACATTAAGATGCTGCCCATCAATAGAGAAAAATAAGAATAGAATAAAAGGAAAGATATTAAATTACACAAAAATTGTGCCTTACATAAACTGATTATGATACAGTTTCAGTATTCTAATTGTGTACCTTAACTCTCTGGATCTGAGTCAAATGGAAAGTTTACAGAGCAAATTTGCTATAAAATTCTATAACTTGCATATTTTTTCCTTACCAGCATCACTGTTAAATTCATAATTCTTCCAAGGTTATCAATGTAGTAGACACTGTCTTGATACCATGAATCACAGTGTAGGTAATTATACATTCCAAAAGCATGCATGTGCTCCAGTGTATATTGATCATCTCGAAGTTTTACTTCTGCCACAGCTGAAAGATAAAAAAGAAACAAAACAAAACAAGACATCAAGAGCTGTGCCGCAGGTTGTTTGTGCAGAATGCCTACCAGGCTAATGAAATCACAGAAAGCCAACACACAAAGCCTTCAGTGCATTTCACCGTGTCACTCACGCAACAATAAGCTCTGCGTACCTAGCAGGCACTGTGCAGAGGCTACACAGTGAAGAAAAAAGATATGGTGCCACCTTGATAAAACATCAGGGGAAGTAGGGCTTTTTATATAGGGCCTAGCCTTCTTTCTGCTACCGTACATACTCGTGTATAAGCCCAGTTTTCCCCTCATTTTTAATGCAGTTTGGGGGTTAATTTAGGTTAAATTAGGTGCCTCAGCTGATATTTGGTTCGGCTTATCCTTGAGTGTATACAGTAGTTACCTCTTCCTTATTATTACAGAGAAATATGAGATATTTTCTGATAATGGATTTCCTGATAAAAATGAAGTCCACATTACAAAGCATTTTATAGTTCTTAACAATCTTTTACTTCTTTTGTTTGAAACATTCTCACACATTAAGAAACAGAGGCTATGGTTTATTATCCCATCACAGCTAGAGAACTAAAAGGTAAATCCAAATGGTGACTTTTCCAATGCTACATTACACCTTTCTTAGGGGTAAGGAACAAAACAGTGGGGCAGAAAAAGGCCTTCTACTTACAAAATCTGTCAGATATGATCCTTGCCTCCTGGGTTTCCTTGCTCATCATTACAGCTCAGGGCAACCCAGATGTAGAATTGATTTCCATCCCAACAGAAAATATATAAGTGAACCATGGAAGGCCAATACCTTGCCTTAATATAAAGCTCACCTTATCACTTTCTTTTTGTTGAAGGATGATTATCTGTTCCTACCTCCTCTACCTGCCTCCCTAAGTCCTAGCTGACTTACATTCATCTGTTCATTCGTGAATTCAGCAATTGTAATAGGCATCAATACATAATAGTGAGCAGCAAACACAGAAACGACTCTCTCAGTGCTTATGATTCAATGAGGAGATAGACAGAAATAAATACATAATATTGTGAAAAATCTAGTAAATAAAAGCTAAGGGTAATATGAGAGTACAGAACTTGTGGAGTTATCTAGTTAAAAAAAAATAAAGGAAACCCCAAAGTTTGAGCCAAGATAAAAAGGATGAAGGACATTGACTTAATGAACATACCTACCTACACACAAATCCTCCATCTATTCCAGGCTGGAGGGGGCGGGAGGGGGAAGCAAGTAAAGTAGGAGGAAAAACTTGTGTTCAAGGACTAAATAAGACTCAAAACCAAACCCACTGCTAGCAAGTTGATTCTGACTCAGAGACCTTACAAGACAGGACAGCACTGCCCCACACCATTTCCCAAACTGTAAGTCCTTGTGCAGGCAGACTTTTCCCATCACTAGTGGTTGGTGATCAGTGCTTTAACCACTGCAACAAGAGACTCTTTAAAGAAAACTAAAACCAACCAAACAAACAACAAAACCCAAACCCACTCCATCTTTTTCCTGCAGGGCAGCTGGTGGGTTTGAACCAACTGCCTTGTGGCTAGCAGTCCAAGGCTTAGCCAGCAGTGCCGCCTGGGCTCCTGGAAGACCAGTCTGCCTGAAATGGCACAAGAAGCATTGTACAAAGAAAGGCTCTAAAAAAGGAGGCAAGTGAATGGGGCAGGAATTGGATCATGAAAAGCCTTCTTTTCACTTAACTTTGAGGATAAACTCAAAGCATTGAAGCCCCATTTGTGAGTTTTAAACCAGATAATAAAATTCACATTCGGTTTATAAACGCATTCTATGACTGTAGCATTCAAACAGACTGAAGCAGAGCAGGAACTACCCAGTGAGATCCATTGGGAAGCTGCAGTCTTAGCAGGATGACTGAATTACGGAGACAAGTCAAAGGTAACATCATGATCATTTTATGGCACATTTCACAGGAATTGAGGAAAATGTCATATATATATATATACCCCAGAAATTATTTTATAATAAACACTTGAAACACATCTCGCTTTTCAGGAGAAAGATCACGATCAACTCTTGGTTTCCTAGCACCACTGTGTGGATGAAATCACACATTACAGGAAAGACAAAGCAGCCATAATTGCACAAAGACCCCAAACCATTTTCTTCCTATGTGCCATACTCGTGGGCAACCCTGAGCCAGCCAGGTTTCTCTTATTATAATACTTCCACCTGTGAAGCAATGAGTCAGGAAAGCTATAGTTAGGGACCATGGTATCATAAGGCCCTCGACAAGATGGCCTGACACTGTGGCTGCAGCAATGGGCTCGGGCACAGGAACAATAGTGAGGATGGGCAGGGTAGGGCTGTATTTCGCTGTGATACATAGTGTCACTGTGGGTTGCAGCTGACTCGGTGGCACTTAACAGGATGTTGCAGTCACTTAAGATAGTGTATATGACCAAGAGGAATTACTGAAACCCAAATGAAGATTGAGCATGATAGTGGGACAAGAGGAAAGTCAAAGTAAATAGAGGAAAGGGCTAGGAAGCAAAGGGAATTTATAGAGGTCTAAATACAGGCATGTATATATGTAAATATATTTATATATGAGGATGGGGAAATACATCTATGCACATATATTTATAGGTTTAATATTAAGGTAGCAGAAGGACATTGGGCCTCCACTCAAGTACTTCCTCAATGCAAGAATACTTTGTTCTATTAAACTGGCATTCTATGATGCTCACCTCAACACAATCACTGAAGACAAAGCAGGTGAATAAGCAAATGTGGTGAAGAAAGCTGATGGTGCCCGGCTATCAAAAGAGATAGTGTCTGGGGTCTTAAAGGCTTGAAGGTAAACAAGCGGCCATCTAGCTCAGAAGCAACAAAGTCCACATGGAAGCACATCAGCTTGCATGATCACAGGGTGCCGAAGGGATCAGTTATCAGGCATCAAAGAACAAAATAATGTATCATTGTGGATCAGGAGGGGAGTGTGGAGACCCAAAGCCCATTTGAAGGCCACTGGACATCCCCCCCTTACAGAAGGGTCTTGGGGAAGATGAGAGCCAGTCAGGGTGCGATGGAGCAACAATGAAACATAAAACTTTCCTCTAGTTCCTAAATGCTTCCCCCTCCTTCCCCTGCCCCCCAACTATCATGTTCCCAATGCTACCTTACAAATTTGGCTAGACCAGAGGATGTACCTGGTACAGACAGGAACTGGAAACGCAGGGAATCCAGGGCGGATGATGCCTTCAGGACCGGTGGTGAGAGTGGCGATACTGGGAAGGTGGAGGGAGGGTGGGTTGAAAGGGGGAACTGATTACAAGTATCTACATGTGACCTCCTCCCTGGGGGATGGACAACAGAAAAGTGGGTGAAGGGAGACGTCGGACAGGGAAAGATATAACAAAATAATAATTTATAAATTATCTAGGGCTCATGAGGGAAGCGGGAGTGGGGAGGGAGGGGAAATATGAGCGGATGCCAGGGGCTTAGGTGGAGGGAGAGCAAATGTTTTGCGAATGATGAGGGCAATGAATGTACAAATGTGCTTTACACAATAGACGTATGTATGGATTGTGATAAAGAGTTGTATGAGCCCCTAATAAAATTATTATTTTTTTTAAATAGCATGTATATGCTACTCGGACACAGAAATGTACCTGTGGTGTTTTGCAAGCTTATTGTTTTGTATTAGCTCTAAAGGTGAACAGAGAAGGTGCCCCTCTGGTCCCGAATAAGAGAAAAGGGTTACAGTTGCTTTGCTGCGTCACTCAGCTCAAGTATCAAACAGGGAGCAGGGCAACAAAGAGAAGCAAGCTGTGTCCAGAGTGTGTCTGGACGTTAGCCCGCAGGCAGAGGTCCCTGCAGAGGGGTGCAAACCTTGGCTGGGACCGTGCATTGTCGTAGAGGTACCTCAACTAGTAGGGCTGAGATTCTATCCTGTAATGCCATCTCACATTGAAAATGGGAGGGTTCTGCTGAAAGACTCCTCTTAGACTTTCAAACAGAACTTGGGGCCCGACTAGAGGGGAATCTGTCTAATTGTTCCAATCCCTTACTCTCTATATATATCCTCAAAAACCTAGTTTTTCTCATTCCCAAAGTCTTCTGAAAGTCTGCTGTGCACCAGATACTGTACTTGGCATTGGATCACAAACACATGACCCCACACTACAGGTGCTAAAGTCACTGCTTGTCCTTTCAAATTCTACTGTGACGGTTCATGTGAGCAAAGTCCTGGAGTAAAGAGACAAGGGAGGTAAAGAAACTTGAAAACACAGGTCATTGTTGGACCATTTATCTTCTACTTCTATTGTCTTATTTTCACCTCGTTACCTTATCGCTGGCCTATGGTTAGCAGCCCAACCAGTAACCCAACACGCGGTCAGTGCTCCCTGAGAAGCATGGGTGTACACATGGGTACACAGGCAGAAGTATCTATAAGTACATGCACATATAAGGACATGCACGAACTCATATACATTCAAAGGAAAGTTACAGAATAGTTCTTCCAACAGCTGCCAGCACCTCACAGCTAAGCATTCCAGGAAGCAAGCACAGGTTGGCTGTGCAAAGCAGTGACTTACTGTCTATTAAACTGTAAGGCACATGCCTGTAAAGCAATATTCTTATTAGGATACAATATACTTACATCCTACAATGCATAAAATGTTCAAATGTACCCTGCAAAGAAGTTTCCCACATACACGGCTGTGAGAACTCCTGGAATGAAAGTGCCTGACAGAAACAAGTAGTCAGTAGTTTCACCAGCCAATCTCATTGGTAATAAAAAAAAGTCTGGTTTCATTTGTTTTGTTTTTTTTTTAGAGAGGGGGCGAAACTTTTTTTCTTTTCGAATTCTATAAATTAGTTTGTCATGTCTTATGGTCCTTTTTTAAGTTTGTAAGAGCACTTTAAGTACTGACTTACACTTTCTCACATATTGCTGCAAATATTTCTCTAGCTTGTCCCTTGCCGTGTAAATTTCTTTGCTACCAATGTTTATTTGTGTAAATATCGCGTTCCTTTGTGACTTCAGGTTTGATGCTATACATTAAAAAGAACCTTTTCCACCTCATTATGAAATCCATGTTGTTATTGTTAGGTTTTGAGTTGGATGCGACTCAGCAACTTTGTGGAAAACAGAACTCCACTCTGACAGACCCTTTGCCACACTCACAATTACTGTTCTGTAAGTCCACTGTTGCAGCCACTGTGTCCATCCACCTTGAATAAGTCTTCCTCTTTTTCCAGTACGTTGCCCTTTTTCTGGGACTGAGCTCTCCTAATAACATGTCTAAAATATTTGGGGCGAAATATCACCACACTCACTTCTGAAAAGGAGCATCCTGGCTGTGATTCTAGAAAGATCGATTTGTTCTTCAGGACACGAGTGGTACTTGTGATGTTCTTCACCAGCACCGTAATTCAAACGCAATTCACAACCCAAGTACCAGAGACCCTCCAAGGTGGCGGTGCTCAGCCTGTGGGTCACGACCCATTTAGGGGTCAAATGACCCTTTCTACAGGGGTTGCCTGATTCGTAACAGTAGCAAAATGACAGTGATGAAATAACAATGAAAATAATGTTATGGTTGGTGTGTGTGTGGGGGGTGGGGGATGGGGCTCACCACAACATGAGAAACTGTATTAAAGTGTTGAGGCATTAGGAAGGTGGGAACCACTGTTCTACGAACATGTGTTCCACTAATTGTATCAAAATGTATTATTAGCCACCCCCCAACAACAACAAAGAAATCCCATTTCACTCAAAGTGCCTTCTATTACTGAAAGCATATGGTTTTTTTTTTTTGGGGGGGGGGCGGGCGTGGTACCTCAAAGCAGAAATTTGTTCTTGAAAGGGTTAAAGGCACAGCCCAGGGAACCCAGTATTGTGTTCAGGTCCAATTTCCAATGAGACAGACTAGAAAGAACCTTTGGGAAAGAACAGGATTCCAATCAAAAGAACGCTAAGGTGTCAGGTAACCACCTCAGACCAGCTTAAGAGACAAGCAGCCCTTTGAGTTCTTGGATTTATTTCCTGAGCATGACGCCACCGGCAGATGACATGACGTTCTAAACCAGTGTAATGATGGAGGGAGATGGATATACTCCAGCCCGGGAGCATTCTGGCTTTTGAAGGGAAGAGCACCTACGTGCCTGTCTTAGTGCTCTCCTAATGCTCTCGCAATGGCTCTACTTTTACACTTGGTAGGTGGAACGGTTTTAATAACCGGGACCAAAAAAATGGTGTTTTATGAATAAAAGAAAAAAACCTCCCAACTAATAAATTCTACGGGTATCTTCAGTGGCTGAATGAGTCAGTTGGCCACAACGGAGCACCAGTTTCCACGGAAATAATAGAACCCAGGGCAGCTAAAATACAGGTACTATTTTGCCCTGGAAATTATGTTTTCCTCCTAAAAACATTTATACCTTCATGGATCATATTTTTGGACGTGACAAAATTCGTTGATATAATGACCTAAAAATATCTATTCTGGTGGTGGTTGCCAGGTGGTGATGAGTTGGCTCCGATGCCTGGCAATCCCTCGGACGACAGCATGAACCCTCCCGCAGTCCTCCACCATTCCTATGCTTGAGCCCCTCCCCCGGGCCGATCTGCCTCATCACTGGCCTTCCCTTTTCCTTTGTTTGCTGCCCCTCGACTTGTCCAAGCATCGTGTCCTTTTCCAGGGACACATCTTGCCCGATAACATATCCGCAGTGTGAGACAAAGTCTGATCACCCTCATTTCTAAGGAGCACTCTGGCTGCAATTCTCCCAGGACAGATCTGTTTCTTCTTTTGGCTGGCCAAAATACTTTCACTATTTCTAGTACTGAAAGTCAAATTCTTGAATATTCATCTGTGTTATCCAATGAAATCCTTTTAGGACAAAACAAAAAAATGGTAATTTGTATTTTCTAAACAGGTATTTCTTAAGTCATGTTGAAGATGCCAAAAATTCACTCATCATGTACAAACACTATATCCCTTTAGCATGAGATCAAAGATCAGTCTCACCTGCAAGTGGCAGTCTCATTGTGAATGACAGATCACACAATTCTGACAGAATGGAAGTCTGTGGCAATCTTGTACCATGTAAGTTCGTCAATGCTATTTTTACAGTAACATATACTCACTTCGTATTTCTGAGTTACATTTTGGTAATTGTCACAATATTTCAAACTTTTTCATCAGGCAATTTGTATACTTTAAAGTCTGCAGTATAAAACCTAGTCTAAACCCAACTATTACATACATTGGAAACCAAAAACTGCATGTGACTGGTTTTATTGCAATCATCTGGAACCACATGTAAATTATCTCCAAGGTCTGCATGTAGTACGATTCTTTAAATGTCAACTTTTTTTCCTCTTGACACAAAATACACCCAACATACATCAAGCTACACTGAAAACTGCAAAGCAAAATGCTTCCAAACCACATGCTTGTTTGCAGAATCAGCAAGTATGCTGTATCTGTTCCTTTTCTGACCATTAATTACACAGTATCTTCTTTTCCTGCAGGACTGTCCAAAACTTCTACCGTGCCTTTCCTACCTTCTGAATTAGGAAATATCATATTCTTGAGGCCACTTTCCAAGGGATACTGACATGTTCATCCTCAAACTCTCGCTGCTTTCCAGTCAGATGAATTCATCTCAAACTCAAGGCCACATCCATTTGTATATTTTTTCCATGGGTCTCCTCAACATTTCAGTATTAAACTAACCAGGTGGTGTAGTTGCCATTTCTACCCTGAACTTTCCGTCATCTGAGGGAAAAAGACCTGTACCTGCTCCAATAAGAGACTCTGATCGATCCAAACAGAAGACTGGATTTCTGGAATATCCCACATTCCTCCAAGCAACAGCTGGGCTCAGGCTGGGATGGCGTTCACGGAGTACCTCCAAACTTCTCACCTTTCCCCCAGCACACAGGGCCTTCAGAGCTTGTCAGCAGTCATCAGAGATGCAGGAACAATGGAACCAGCCACTACCAAATGAGAAGTTTCCCCCTCTTTGCCCTGCACTTCAGCAGAGCCTTTTCCTACCGTGTACTTTCCAAACGTCTTTGAAAAGCAAAGAACCTTCCAGTTTTCTCACCATTCATTCCCTCTAAAATGCATTTCAAGTTTTAGCTCCAACATTCTATGAAAACAAATTTACTTTTCCACTTAAAAATAAACATTAAGCAACTTTTGCTCTTAGCCAAATGGAGTAAGCGGGACCAGACTTATCCTTTCATCTGAAATCAGAAAAATAAACCAGATAAAATTATGTAAGTTAACGGTTTATGACACTAAACATGACTAAATAAAATATAATGGGCGGGGGGTTCGGGGGAGGGAACCAATGTGAGTACTACCAGGGGTCCAACTTACAGCTCTGAGCCAGTTATGATGCCACAGCCGGGGATGGGGAGTGGTAACCAGAGTTAGGAACAATGTAAAAAATGTAAAAAAAAGACTGAACTCAAACTTGCAGGTATGACTGAGTAACATCTCATTCTGTTACACACACAGAGGAGCCAGCTTGCGTGAGGGCCTTGGTTGTCATTTGAACTCTGGCCTTGAAGACGTGTTCTCAACATTTTAAAGCAAGAGAAGCAGCCTTGGGGCTCCAAGTTCTTTCAGACTGGCCAGATCTTCTTCATCACACCTCTGGACCTCAGGATGTGATAGGCCACTCATGGGCTGCTTAATTAAAGTGATCCACTTGGGTCACACCGTCAGGAGGGCGTCCGCAGTAATGACCACACTGGAGGTGTTGGAAGGAAAGCCCGGTACTCGGCTTCCAAGGTCCCAGCTAGGAGAGCCTGCGGGCATCATTCTACTGACACCCAGGGGCCCCAGCCATCGGCAATCTGCTCAAATACCAAGCACCTTTAGGAATGTTTTAAAAAGAATTAACCTATTACTCATCACCCTCAAGTAATTCTTTACCAAAGTCACTCACGTGAAATGTTGCAAAACCCTGCCCTTCAAACCGGTCCTCTGGCTCGCAGTCCCCTCACCTTCCAAACCTGACCTCCAGAGCCAGAAGATGTAGCTGTTCATTACCCTACTATGCTGACATCTTTGAGTGGCACCCTGTCACCTCCAGCTGTACATCCCCAACACTGGAATGAAGCCAACACTGGTGGAATGAGGGTGGAAGGGGGCAACTTAAGGTATGTTCATAAAGTTAACATATTAAATATAGTGATCTATTTTGAAGAAACTCTGGTGGTGCTGTGGGTTAAGCATCAGGATGCTGAGAGGCAGGCAGTTCAAATCCACTAGCTGCTCTGTGAGGAAAAAAAAACATGAGGCATTGGCTTCTGTAGATTTAGGCTCTGTTCTACAGAGTCAGCATCATCACGTAAGTTTCTGATTTTAATAGAACTTATAAACAAATACCTATTTGATACTCTACCCTAATGTCTCCTAAAAGCCTCGATCAATATTTCTCACACTGATCCACTGGCATGTACCAAGTCTTCAGGGTCCTGAAAGAGCCCAGGTAAGCATCAGACTGCTGGCCACAAATCTGGGAGGATCAAACCCCTAATGGGAGAAAGATGAGGCTATTGCTCCTGTAAAGATTTATAGCCTTGGAAATCTAATCCAGGCTGGCTATGCATTGGAATCGGATGCATGGCAGTTGGTTTGGTTTGGGTGTAGACCCTTATCATGAAACCAAAAGTACCTTGTTCTCTACACTTTAAAACTGTTCTAGAGACGTGCCCTACGACGGAGCCAAAGCCGACCAGGGCTTGGGTAAGTGGAAACGTTCCGAAATGGAATGGACTTGGTCTTTAAGTCCGGGGTTTCCGGCAGAGGAGGTCAGAGCTCGGGTCCTCTAAGGGACGTGTGGTCCCTCACCGTAAACTTTTACAGAGGATGCAGCAGGAAGATGCACTGCCCTGAGTTCGCCCCGCATCAAGGACGGGGCCGGGCCCACCGGGCAGCCCAAGTCCACGGCGCCAGCAAGTGCTGGGCGGCGGAACGGGAGTCACACAGCGCGGCTCGGGCCCAGAGTTCCGGAACACACGGGCCTCGGGAAGGCGGCTGTCTGCGGGTCCCGGGAGGGATGCCAGCACCCTGGATCCACCCCCGCCAGACGGGTCCTCCTAAAGGCCAAGGCCGCACTGACTGCCCAGCTCGGCCTTCGGGGAAAGCAGAAAAATGCAGGCAGGTGGCAACCGAAAGGTAAGGGGTGCAAAGCAAAGGGAGTGCCCGCCGCTTCCCACCTGCGTCAAGCTCCAGTTGATAACAGGGCAACGGCTCGAGGGAGAGCTTGTAACCCTCGAAACGGGGGTCCAACAGAGGTCTCTTCACCCGCAGGGAGCAGTTTGCCGCCACTTCCATCGCCTAATAAGTTCGTAGCGTTAAGAATTAATAAAGCTGTTGTTGAAAGGTCCGCGCTACCCTCCTCTCGACAAGGCTGGGACGCGGCGTGGTTCCCATCCCAGAACACACCGCGGTGCAGCGTGGCTTCTGGGAATTGTAGTGCCCGGGAGCAAGTTGGCCGCGTTGCGAGTCGGGCTGTGTAGTTTTTCAGGGCCTTAACTCGCGCGCCACGGAACCGTCCGGACTCATTTACCCAGAGGGCTGAGCGACCAGAAGGCGGCCCGCGCGGGTTAAACTCTCCCCTTATTGGCAGGCAGGCGAGGCCCCGCCCCGGAAATGCGTGTGCTAGCTCTCTGTGCGCTTAGGTGCCTGAGCTACTGAGGGTCTAAGTCTGGGCAGCCGAAGAGTGTGGTAGGTAACGGCCGTCAGCGCAAGGGTCATTTCGTCGCTGGGAAGGGACGGCCCTCGCCCGCGGTGATGGTGGTGAGCTATGCCCGTGGTCCTCAGGGCCGGGACCCGGGCCCAGCCCAGGCTCCTTTCGATGTGCTGTCTCTCGTTAGCTTCCCCGACCCGCGCTCGCGGGCCTGTAGGGCTCTCCACAGGGCGAGCTCGCGGAGTTGGCCTGCAGCCAGTGCTCGCTTTGTTTTCTGGCTCCGCCCCTCCCGCCGGCTCCGCCCTGTTCTAGTTCCCCCCGAAGGTCTGCGCGGGGAGGGGTTGGAGGATTCCCCTAGCGCCCTCCTTTTACCTGTGAGAAAACTGAGGCCTTTTAAGAATTTCGTGACTTGCCCAAGGTCACCACCCGTCGTTTAGGGGCTCAGACAAAAAGCAAGTGCAACATTCTAGCTGCGGCTTTGAGGAGACCTTCGTGTTTTATGGACGTTAGCTTCCCACAACAGTAAACGTGCCTTAGTCCTTCCTGAACCCTCATTTCTCCGTCCTCAAAAAAAAAAAAAAATCCAACTCGGAGAAACTCCTCGTCGCCAGCCTGAGTTTGCACGTAGGCGAAATGGGGAAACAAAAGTCGCTTCGAGTTCATAGGAGATTGGGGAGTGGGGGGGGGGAGAGACGTAACGCTTATGCCGAGTTTTATTTTTACCAAAACTTTTAAACATCTTGAAGTTTTAAAAACCTGACCATTCTACATCATGTTGGTTTGGGTTACCTGTGCTTTGGGGTTGTGGTTTTTGTTTTTAATAGCAAGTTGAGCTTTTTCGAAGTTATGAATTGGATTGACTTTTTGCCTGCCCCTAGCCCACCAACAAGCCTCCAGAAAGAACTGATTTATTTTTCGGTCACCTGCAACTGATTTAGCACTTAAATCTAAATCTGGACACACCCTAGTGAAGGGTAAAACGCCTCATTCAAATCATGCCTGACAATTTCAGTTCTTAAGCACAGTGATTAATCTTTCGCTGATTTCTCAGCTGTATGGTTTCTCCCAAGTTCTGTTGCAGTTAATGTGCACAAGTGGTTAGCTGTACATTATGATGTGCAGGTAAAATGCTTTCGGAGTTCTGGAGTGGTCAGAGTGCCAGAATTCAAATCCTGCCTTCACCATTTTCTAACTCTGTGCCTCAGTTTCCTCATGTGTAAAATATAAATTGTCGTTAATGCTTACATAATAGAGTTATTCTGGGAATTAAATACTTTGGTTTTGCTTTTGTGAATGCAAAGTGCTTATCCCGGTATTAGGGTCTATGAGCTTAATAAATGTAAATATTATTACCATCATCCAAAGGCTCCCTCATAGAGTACATGAGAACAAACCTGAAAAATGAGCTCATCATGTGACTTTTTAGGATGTGAGAAATGACATGAAGAGCCACGATACTATCTAAGGTCAAGTGTGCAGAGCCACGAGACTGTTAGCACAGTTCATTGAAACTTAGAGTCCCCTCAGTTGTAAGGCAGAATGTGAAATTGTTAGGATGCTGCCTGGAGGATTTAGAAGAAAATGATATGTGTTTTATATCTGAAAATAAATGTTGATGTTCAGGTTAGCAAGATGAACAAAGATGCGCAGATGAGAGCAGCAATTAACCAAAAGTTGATAGAAACTGGAGAAAGAGAGCGGTAAGTAATAGATCATGTTAATTATATTTTTAAAACTTTAAATTATAAGAATCTAAATATCCAGGAATAAACTGATGTCCAAGGAAAAAACAGTCACCAAACTCACTGCCGTCGAGTTGATCACCAACATATAGAGACCCTGTTGGACAGGGTGGAACTGCCCTGGTGTCCTCCCACACTGTACCTTCTGACCGCAGTAGAGAACCTTCTCTCTCCTGCTGAACAGCTGAGGGCTGACGGTTTTGAACTGCCAGCCTTATGGTTTGCAGCCCAGTATGTAACCACTATGCCAACAGGGCTCCTCCCATTCCTAACATGCATTAAATAAGAATTTAGGTCTGTTCAATATTGAAAGACTTGTGGGAGAGAGAATTCTGAAAAAGATAACCCAGAAATTACCGTATATACTTGTGTATAAGCCAAGTTTTTCAGCACATTTTTATGCAGTTTTTGTGGTAAAATTGGGTGTGTCGGCTGATATTCCGGTCTGCTTATACTAGAATATATACGTAGTCTCCCACCGAACCAAAAAACCAAACTCACTGTGATTGAATCAGTTCCAACTCATAGTGACCCTATAGACCAGGGGGGTAGAACCGCCACTGGGGTTTTCCAGGACCCCATGAGAGTAGAAAGCCCAGTCTTTCTCCTATAGAGCTGCTCGTGGTTTCGAACTGCTGACCTTACAGCTAGCAGCCCAACCACTACACCACCAGGATTATTACTCTCCCACAAAGAATGTATATCTAATGGAGAAAAGTACACATTCAAGTAGCCACAATTAAAGACAAAATGTTACCTAAGTTTTAACAAACCAGAAAGAACCAGTTTGAATTACCTATCTCTGCTAGCCTCCAAGCAGCCAGCATTTGTAAATCTTGTTCTCTGAAACAATCTTTTTTTTTCTCCTCTTTAGGCACCATCAGCTCATCTTCCACATCTTAATTTAAATAATCGCCTCTTTTAGAACTCATTTCCTAATTTGTCCTGCTTCAGCATATTCAATTGTAGCCACCTACTTTACCAGTTTGTATTCTCTAATAAAATATATTCTTGAGATTAGAAACACCTTTGTGTATCTAATGCTATGCCTGGCACATAGTCACGTTAATATTGGAAAAGGAAATAGGCTTGCCGGTACAAAGGAGAGACTAGGATTTCAGGCAAGGTTTCCTGGAAGCAGAGTGATAAAGTGTACAGTAGAAATATGCTTATGGCATAGAAGGGAGCCCCCAACTCAACCAGGAGTTGAAAGGTGATGAGGCCTGGTCTCGGTATAGTAAAAGGTAGTTGCACTGGTGCAGCAGAATTCCACATCCTCTGAGCTAGTAAAGATCAGACATTGTCGGCAGGCTGAACAGAGGGGTTGAATAACAGCATGATAATATTCTGGGTAATTGTAATTAATGTGAGGGCTGGAGGATTGAATGTGAAGCCTCGTTTGTACCATTGAGAGGAGTGTAGGTTTTGTAGTTGTCAGAATTCCTTAATTGGAAGTGACAAAACCGACTTGAATGAAATGCTTCAAGCTCATGGAACTCTAAAGTCCAGGGCTTGAAAATGCTACAGACTCCACTGGATCCACGCACTCAGAAGCTGCGGCCAAGAATATGTTTCTTTTCCCCTTAGCTCTGCTCTCCTCTGTTGTTGACTTTATTCTCAAGCAAGTTCTACCCACAAAATGGCAGAGATGGCCAGCAGCAATTCAAAATTTACATCCTTCCATCCCAGACAACCTTCTTGCCAGTAGTTTCAACAAAGATTTAGCCTGGCTGCCATTCTACTTAGGTAACAGGCCAACTTGGGTCACCTTTCTATTCTTAGAACCCTACCAGGATTTCATAGAAAATGGCCAGGTCCCCTTCCCCTCAAAGACACATCAAGGAAATGAGTGGTGGGATTTTCAAAAGCATCTGTTCTCCTCTTTACCCTTGAGAGATGAGAGTCTTTAAAAGATACCATGTAAGGGAATAACTAGGTCATATTTACACCTTAGGAATCTTACTCTGTCGTGAATAGACTTGAGATGAGCTATGTGACAGAAAAAAATCAAAAGATTATCAAAGGTATATTGAACAAAAATAAAATGGAGACCAAAAAAATAAATAAAAGAATTGGCTGCCCACGGTGTGAGTGAAAAGGAAGAAGGCCCCTAGAACAATGCGTTGGGTCACTGGACTTTGGTGTGTCCGACTAATGGAGATTGTTCGCTGTTTCTGGGCACGGGGGGTCGGGGGTGGTTTTACCATTCATTGTAGCTCACAGTTGACATTTCTACCGTATGTGGTACTGGAGCTACAAGAGTGAACAAGAGGAACTCTGATTTAGTAGCACTTGTGGTCTAATGGGATGGAACAGACAATACCTGAATATGCAGTGTGTCAGATGGTGAAGAGTGATGGAGGAATACGGAAGCAGAAAGCAAACCAAAAGGAAAAAATCCTCTGCCATCACATTGATTCCAATTCATAGTCACCGCAAAGGACAGGGTAGAACTGCCCCTGAAGGGGGCTTTCTAGGCTGTAAATCTTTATGGAAGTAGACTGCCACGGATACGAAACCACAGGGCAGGGCTTCCAGATTAAGGTCCTGCAGCGGGCATGTGCCTGGCGTTTTTGAGGAACTTGCGGAAGCCAATGGACTGGAGGGGCAGAGCGGTGTGAAAGTTAGACATACAGCTAGTGGAGAAGCAGACTGTGTAGTGTCTTTGAGGCTATAGTAAAGACGTGCTATGCAGAGAAAACTAGCAAATCACCTGGCATTTTTAACCAATGGAAAGAAGATTGCTTGTACAAGGGAAGAAATAGGAAGACAAGATAAGCTGTAGGACTAGCCCAGACGAGGTGATGCCACGAACTGGGGTAGTGATGGCAAATGTAGTGAGAAATATTTGGGTTCTAGGTAATTTTTAAAGAGCCTATGGGATTGCTCTTGGTTTGGGGGTGTGTTATTAACAGGAGAGTAGGCTGCTGCCAAGGTTTCTACCCTTAGGACCTAGAAACCAGAAGTTTCCATTTTAAGACTGAAAGAATTAAAAGTTACATTTTGTCCTTCTGAGATTGAAAGACCCAAGTTAAATACCATGATGGAAATGTCACATATTAGATACATATCTAGGAATACCAAAAGGGAAGCAGCTTTGGGGGAAAAGAAATTTGATTTTAGACATTGTGTGCTTAAGCAAAGAAATTGTATGACTTAAACGATTGAAGAGTTCTAAAGGTGGTTAAGATAAGAAAGTACCAGAAAGCCCTTGATTGTATCAGTGGTTCCATCGGTTGAATAATCCAGTATTTGCCACTAAGGAAAAGAGAAAACATTGTCAGTTAAATTATTATAAACATGCTGACTATTGAATTGTTAAGATGTGGGGAGGAGACATTCTTAGAATCAATGAACTACCATAATCCATGTGATTTAGAAGGACTTGATGGGCTAGGAAAAGGAAGGGGAGTCTGAGAACTAGATGGGTAAGGATTTGCGGTAAATGTGTTTGTACCTTTGAAGATTGCAAAGATCAACCTTGCAAGCTCAGCCCATGATAGCCTACCGATGATAGCCGCTGGGAACCTGTGCAAAGGACCTGCGAGTGTGTTTCTGTTTTTGAAGGAAAGTAGAAAAAGAGTCAGAAGACTAGAAGTAGAGCTTGAGCATCAACTGTAGCCATTCAGTTCATTTACTGAGATGGCATGAGACCCCACGTTTAACGATCTGCACAGGCCACGGAACTAACTAGTTCACGGTAGAACCAAGGGAAAATGTGGTGACTGGAAGACGGGATTTTTAGTGGAGCAGTTGAGAACTTTGCTTCAAACACCCCTATCTGACAGGTACATTATTGTAGTCTAATTTGAAAACACTTCTTTTTTCAACAGCCTCAAAGAATTGCTGAGAGCTAAATTAATTGAATGTGGCTGGAAGGATCAATTGAAAGCACACTGTAAAGGTAATCACTTTAGAAGTTGAACTAATTCCATTGCTCTAAACTGAGTTGGCTTGGGGTGTACGAGGGGAAAAAATAGTCATAGTATTTTAAGGTCTTATGGGTGTTCAAGCAAAAATTACACAAATTGAAAATGGAATTTTATAGTAATGGTTTCTTTTCCTTTGTGCTGTCCATGTGTGAATTCTTAATTATTAGCTTGTTATTTCCTTATGTGTGTTTCTTAAATGAGGCAAGTGTGCTTCCTTTGTTTCAAACTATTGTTCAGTATTCTTATTCAAAGTGAAACATTAGTGTTTTAAGTAGCTGACAGATTTTCATAGCAATTCTATCCTTCTTATCCTCAACAGTGTTACTTGAAAATAAACAAGCTCTACAGAATCTTAAATTGTGATATATGGGGATTACACTTGATAGATTATTTATATCACCAAAATGCATCTCCTTACTTTTGGGCTCAACTTTTGGCATAATAGAATTCCAGCTATATTTAGTGAATGAATGTCCTTTGTATTTATAGTGTTTTTTACAAAATGCCAGTAAAGATGGCTTATCATAGTGACCCTACGAGGTTAGCGTGTTAAATGTGGGAAAGCACAGGCTTTAGAGTCATGCAGACCTTAACTTGTGAAGAACCAGGACTGGAGAGCAACTCAGAAGAGTTATTTAATCTTTAAGCTTCAGTTTCCTCACTTTTTTCTCTGAAGTGTATAACATACCTAATCCGTTAGATTGTTCTGCAAATGAAATTATGTAAAGCACCTAGCTCAGACAATAAAAACAAACTTACGGCCATTGATTTGATTGAGAAGTGTTTCAGAGACTAAAATGGTTACAGGAACAGATAGTTTAGTCTTTCTCCATAGAACAGCTGGTGAGTTTGAACCTCTGACCTTTGGGTTAGCAATCCAGGGCTTATCTGACAGTGCCTTCAGAACTCCTAATGCGCATCCAGGAAATGTTAATTTCTTTACTTTCCTAGTCTTTTGACCTAACCTAGAGTAAAGAACAAACAAACATGTTTGCATTTTAATTTTGGCTATTAAGTTACACTTAAATAATACTTACTGCCTCTTAATACCTGTAAGACCTAGTACGGTTATGGTGAAATAAGATCTGCTCCATTAGAATTGGTTCCAAGTGCTAAAATTGAACATTAAAGTTCATATTTTAAGTGTTTTAATTCTTCATTAAATTATATATAATTTAGCTAAGAAATGAATAGTCTCTTTTAATCTGGAGATTATGAAATATACTATAAATTTTGAACAAAATAGTCTTCATTAGCAAAGAATCTGTGTTTTTTTGTTTGTTTTGAGGACCACAGTATCCTATAAAAACATCATCTTAACCCTTCCTCTGTGAAAATCTTTCTTACAGATAATGATTTTAAATGATATGATTTGTTTTTTGCTTTTGCATAAGAGGTAATTAAAGAAAAAGGACTAGAACACGTTACTGTTGATGACTTGGTGGCTGAAATCACTCCAAAAGGCCGAGGTACGGAATGGAAACTGTTAAAGGAAACATGGGCTAAAGACATGTTTTGTTTTCTTCTTCCTTGTTCAAGTTTTATTGCTTTTCATAAGGAGAAGCATCCTTTCCATAGTTATTTGGGTACTTGCAATTTATTGAGGTGGGAAGAGTTAGAACAGCCTGCCTGCTTCTCTCGCCCATTTTTGCATAACAAATGAGTAACAGGTATAACATGTTTTTTTAATATCAAATAATTTACAAATATAAGTTGACATGACTGTATAATTTTTGAAAATGGGATTTTTATAGCAGGAAATGTTATTTGAAGCTAGGATGTATTAACTTCATCAAGATAGGGCCTGACTTCAAACCACATGAATATTTCAAAGCTCCACATTTTACTCCTTTTCTGTTTCTTTTCTCTATTGAAAATGAACCAAGCTCTGTCTTCTTGAATATCTCATTAAGAATTTGGTAGCCATTAAATTGAGCGACTTGAGATTTTTCTCTTGCCGAAATGATCCAACCAATTTCAATTTCAAGTAAATTTGAGTAGTATTAACATAGACTACTTGTAATTAACTGCTACCAGCAAGGAAAATGCTCCAGGCTCCCGTGGGTCTTCCTTAACCATCTCTTTTAGCTTGGTGGCAGTGGAGGTTATGACAGATGAAAATCGGGGCTTTAAATTATGGCTCAGGAAGAGGGGCAAAAACACTTAGCATTTCCTCTTCCCCTTATGAATAATTTAAAATAATTCTCTCATTTCATTTTCTAGTTTTTTTAATGTTTATCCTTAGCCTGGTAACATTATTTAGGAACTGAATATTCAGGTTGAAAATTTTACTCTGTTTCTCCATTAACACACTTATATCTTAGACATTTAATTCTCATAACTCCCCTGCTGGAGAATGACTGTCTTGGTCAGTCTAGTGCTGTTATAACAGAAGTACCACACGGTTAGTTTAATTTCCCCTCCTCACAGGTTAGAAGTCTTAATTCAGAGTGCTGGCTCTAGGGGAAGGCTTTCTTTCTCTCTGAAAGTGGGAGTGCTGGTCTTTGTCTCTCTCCAGCTTCTGCCTAAGAAGAGACTGGTGATCTTCAGGTGGCGAGGTATCTCTCTTCCCCCATCTCTGCTGCTGCTTTCCTTGCCTGACCTGCTTTGTATAGCTCAAGAAGAGAATGACTTAAGCCACATTCTACACTGGTAGTGCCCATTAGCATAACTACAAAAACCCATTTCCAAGTGGATGATAACCATTATATATAAATAAGGGTTAGCATTTACAACACATTTGGGATGTGGGACACAACTCAGTCCATTACATGGGCGTATAAAGGAAACAGGTAAAAATAAATATGTATCTTTGTGTTCTTAGTCTTTATTGTCAAGAGTAGACATACGTATTTTTTTAATTAACATAGAGTAAAATTGACCTTTTTTTTTTTTTTTTTTTTAGTGGACAGTTCTATGAATTTTAACACCTGTCTAGATTCATGTAGTTACCACTACAATCAAGGTACAGAAGAGTTCCATTTCTCAAAAGCAAAACAAAAAACAAAACAAAATAAGAACTTCCTCTAAGATATCCCTTTGTAGTCACACCCTACCCCCTAACTCCAAGCAACTGGTCTGTTTTCCATCACCTTAGTTTTGATTAAGAGTAAAAATAATTTTAATATGTGTTACTGACCATATTTCCTGAGGGCTTAAATCACTGATGATGAAGACATTATTTCTAGGCAGGCATAAACTAAACATAAGTTGTACATCCTCCTTGATTTGTGTACTTGCGCTGTTTTTTATAGAAATGTGGAAACGTTTGAAATGTGCCGTTTCTCCAGGATATATATGCAAATGCATTAGAATTTTAGTTCATTCCCTCATTGCTTCATTTTTTTAGTACTAGAAAAGGAGAAACAATAGTGAAGATCTGTTGATTGACATTCAGTATTAAAATTTCAAAATACAGGGATTTTCTTAAGGATTTTTTTGTTTTGGGAGTTTTTTTGGTTTTTAATTTTTTGTTTACTATTCTGAATAGAAAATACTATGGATGGTTTATGGCTCAAATTTCAAAAAGTAATACTTAACAAATACAAGTACTATTGCAGCTTGTTGTCCATCTTTGCCAATCACAGAGAATGCGCATGTGTTATTTCAATAAAATACTGCCAAATGAGCTTCCATTTACACTCCCACGGGCCAATATGAGAGTGCCTGTTTCCCCGCACCAACAGTGTGTTACCAGAGCCTTTGGATTTCAGCCAAGTGATTGGTAAAACATGCTGTGCCCGTATAGATTTGATTTTTATTTCTCTTCTGAGTTGAGCATCTCTTATTTTAAAAGAACCATTTTTTAATCATCTTCTCTGTGAATAGTCTATCTCCGTTGCTCAGTTTTCTACTTGCCTGCTGGTCTTTTTTCTGTCAATTTGAAGAAATTGCGTAGTAGAGAGAGCCGCTCTTTTCTGTAAGAGCCTTTCCCCAATTTTTGCTTTTGCCTTTGTCGTGGTTTTTACCAAGGTTAAGCTATGTTTGAATCAAATTTAGTGGTCTGTTACAACCTCTGAATTTGAAAAAGGCCTACTTTGCTATTCATTTAATTTTCTGTACTTTCTTATCGAAGTACAAAGAGTTTAACTATTCCATTGTTGATTAAAATCATGTTGCATATCTCCTACCCCTGATATATTTGTTTGTATTTTATTGAAGCATGAGAGTCATTTATAAATTTTTTTCCTTAGTAATTCTGAATAAGACAGCAAATCGCAAATTGACATATATTCACTAGACTTGTCTTCTTACTCTTCTGTTTTTATTTTCTTGATTTCAGCCCTGGTACCTGACAGTGTAAAGAAGGAGCTCCTACAGAGAATAAGAACATTCCTTGCTCAGCATGCCAGCCTCTAAGATTGGATTAGATCATGTTGTTCTGTGGTTCTCTCTGAAAGTGAAACTTGCCATACATTAGAAATCCGTTTCCCAAAATAAAATCCTTTTTTGTATGACGTTATACAATTTTCAGTAATGATGTATACATTGTATTGATTTTTTTTCCCTAAATGTGTTATTTTAATAAATATCTCACGAATGAGTTCGAAGTTGCTTGGGTTTGGGAATGAAAAGGATTTTTTTCTATTACTAATTTACCACATTGGGACGAAAAGTCAATTAATAGAGCTGAGGTCATATTTTGTGTGCAGTATGGAAGTCTGTTAACAACTGAGGAGAACACAAATAAGCTGCCTTTCCTGATAAGCTAAATATAGCTTAGTCCTTGAATTCTCATAATGTTTTATAAAATTTTAATGCCCCATCATGTACTACAGTCATTTGCCTCATTTCTTATTTTGCTATAAATTTGGAGGGTTAGAAATGGGTCTTATCCCTTTGTGCCTTCCATTACGCCCCAGAGAATTTACTAACCAGTGCAAACAGGAGCGCTTGCTCATTGGCTCCACACCAGCCTCCCATGTATTCGATTCTGAAATGAACTTGGAAAGCAGATTAGTTGAATCCCACATACTATGGCAAAAAAAGAATTAAGTAGGAAATAATCTCTGTCTATTACCATTACTCTGACGTTGATATGACCTGCTAGAAAATGCGAGTGACCATCCTGACTGAAGTCCCTTCTGTGCCTTGAGTACCGTGTACACTAGCGTATAAGCCAACCTGAGTATCAGCCAAGGCACCTAATTTGACCACACAAAATGCTGAAAAACTTGGCTTACGCACCAGTATATACGATACCTTTTATGTGTGGGACTTCATGATGTTCTGAGGGTTCCTTCTTGAGCGTTCCACCTGACTGACTGGTGTGCTTTGTCCTGGATCAGTTCCAGGAAATTTGGGTGAGACCATGGCTTCAAATACCAACAGGTCGATAAAAACTAAACATCTTCAAGCCAGAGTTCAGCTCAACATTCAGACCTATAGACCTAACAATTACAGATCTACTTCCTTGGATGTCCCACAAGCAAACTGTTCCTGAAACAATGACTGTCCCCAACATCTTCCCTTGGTGGTATTCCTGATACCTGAAGGTACATTCTAGAGATGGCATACAGCTCACAGGAGCCTGTTAAATTGCTGAGTCAACGTGATAGGGCACGAGATCCTGCATTTCCCACGGGCTTCAGTGGCTACACTTGCCACCGTTGAATACAGCAACACTACAGATGGTTGCCTACCAGCCTTAACCTCCTTCCTTGAGGCGCAGCTTAATGCAGTAAACTAATGTTTCCTCACTAGCCCGGCCCGCCCCAGCGATCTCTTCCATACTCTTGCCGAAGTGACCTTACTAATTGCAAATCTGGTCGTTTTCCCCTATTTTTCTACATGCCATGCATTGGTACTGTGCACATGCACATAACATAGCCTACATTAGAGTATGTATATGGAGCATGTAGTTTATAAAAATTATTTGCATAAAAATTCAGTATTCCCTACTTGAACTTATCTCTGACCTCCAAGTTCACATATAACAACTCAGATTTGACAATTAAGCCTTTATCGTGATTAGGGCTTTGATGTGTCGAATCATTTTCTTCCTGGGGTCCTTTGGAAACAAACCCTTCGCTCCCATTGGTCTGGTTTCCTATTTTCAGAAAACAAAAACCACTCACTACCATGTAGTCAATGCCAACTCGATAGGGTAGAACTACCTCAGAGTTTCCGGTACAGAAGCCCCACCTTTGGAGGAGCGGGTGATAGTTTAGCAGCCCAACTCAACACTGCACCAGGGCTCCAGATTCCTGTTAGGCTCCTCCACATTGCTGCTCAAGTTGCTAGAACGTTCTCACAAGCCACGTGAGTTAGCTTCCCTTTGTGTTTCATTAAGAAGCACCCACGCCTGATTTTAGTACCGCAGTTTTCAAACTTTGATCCATGTCCTACTGAGGATAAGAACTTTCTTGACCTGTATTCATAACGGCCCATCTGATCTCCCAGGAGTCTCTGAGGCATGTATAATTTAAGGATGAACGGGTGAAGGTGTGCATGAATGAGCCAGAATAAGCTGGAACCACTCTTGTGCACACAAAAAGATTACCATGTGATAGAGTCGAACAAAAAATTTTCATTCACTTTTGACTTGCTGCTGGAGAGAGAGCAACTTATCTTTTCATTAAATTTAAATGTTAGGGTTTGAACTCCGGTTAATTGTCTATCAAGTTTTGAACTTGGAGAAGACACAATCAAAATCTACACAAAAGTTTTGTTTCACTTCACTTGGTGCAAAGCGATGGTTGCACTGCTCATTCTGAGAAAAGGAGGGAATTTTACCTGTTGGAAATAAATACCTCCTAACAGTGCGTGTGGCTGCAGATCAGACACGACTCCCAGAGATATGTCTGTGTCCTGAGAGAAAACGAAAGTCAATCAAGGTACTATGAAATACCTGAAAATGCAACTACACATAGATGGGTTGAAAGTACTGTCCAGCGATATAAACAGCATCAATCTCCAGTGGCAGTGCCAAGAACAACTCATCTCCCCCATCACCTTTAGGTTTGGGGGGTTTTTGTGTCTCTATTTGCATTCTGGACATGTCTTGCAGCTTTCATATACAACCATTTAATATCTTTCAAATAAAACACCTTTATGAACGTAATGGCGTATGTGTTGATCTATGTGAATTAGGCATACATTTTAAAAATCATTTTTCAATGTTTTTTTTAAATCATGTTGGGGACTCATACAGCTCTTATCACAATCCATACGTATATCCATTGTGTCAGCCACATTTGTACATTTGTTGCCATCATTTTCAAGTCCTTAATATCAGCTCTTTCCCCCATCCCCTTCCTCCCACCCTCCCTCCCTCCCCAACCCTGGATAATTTATAATTATTGTTTCTTCACATCTCAGACTGAATGATGTCTTCCTTCACCTACTTTTCTGTTGTCTGTCCACCAGGGAGGGGGTGATATATAGATCACTAATCAGTCCCTCCCTTCCCCCCCCCCCCACCTTCCCCTTACCCTCCTGGTATTGCTACTCTCATTATTGGCCCTGAAGGGTTTATCTGTCCTGGATTCCCTATGTTTCCAGCTCTTATCTGTACCCGTGTACATGCTCTGGCCTAGCCAGATTTGTAAGGTAGAATTGGGATCGTGAAGGGGGTAGAGCGGGGGGTGAAGCATTAAAGAACTAGAGGAAAGTTATATATTTCATTGGTGCTGTACTGCACCCTGACTGGCTTATCTCTTCCTTGTGACCCTTCTGTAAGGGGATGTCCAATTGTGTACATATGGCATTGAGTCTCCACTCTACACTCACCCTTATTCACATTGATAGGATTTTTTGTTCTGGGTTTTTGATGCCTGATAACTGATCCCATCAATACCTCATGATCACGCAAGCTGGTGCACTTCTTCCATGCGTACTTTGTTACTTCTCGGCTACATGGCTGCTTCTTTATCTTCAAGCCTTTAAGACCCTCAGACACTATATCTTTTGATAGCTGGGCACCATCAGCTTTCTTCACTACATTTGCTATGCACCCATTTTGTCTTCAGTGATCGTGTTCAGGAAGGTGAGCATCACAGAATGTCAGGTTATTAGAACAAAGTGTGCTTGCATTGAGGGAGTGCTTGAGTAGAGGCCCAATGTCGGTCTGCTACCATGACAATATATAAATATATGTACAGAGATATATTTCCCTATCATTATATATAAATATATTTACATATGTACATGTCTGTATTTAGACCTCTATAAATGCCCTTTGCCTCCTAGTTCATTCCTCTATTTCCTTTTACTTTTCTCTTGTCTCACTATTGTATTTGGACTTCATTCGGGTTTTAGTAATTTCACTTGGGTTTTAGTAATTTCACTCGGTTACATTGCCCTTGATCAAGGTCTACTAGGCATCCTACGCCCTCCTTGCCATTGATTTTAGATCACTTGTTCCCTTGTCCCTGGGTTTGTCAACACCCACTTCCTTTTCCTGCCTCCCCTCTTCTGTGTGTCCCCATGCCTGAACCGTTGTTTTTTCCTCTGGATTGTTTAGCCTGCCTTTCTTATCTGGATAAACATGTTGAGACAATAATAAGTCAAAAACAAGGCAGAGAAAACCAAACAAAACCAAAAACAAAACAAAAAAAACAACAAAAGAAGAGCCTATAAATATTTCCAGGTCTGTTTGCTGACCTCTGGTCCAGTCTCATGGGTGCCATGCACTGGCCCCAAAGGCTATTGTTAGTATTCCCCAGGAACTTCATTGCTTTGCTCCCCTTGCTGCTCTATTGCACACACTTAGTGTTCCACCCTGGTGTGTTGAGGTCAGATCTAGCACAATTCCCGCACTGTCTCCAGTGTTGTCTCCTGTAGTGCTATGGGTCAGTGAAGGACCTTGTGTCTGTATCTCATGGTGGGCCCAGCTCTATGGTTCTTTCTGGGGTTTGGTGGGCTAGGATGTGTTCCACTCTCGCCCCCTCCCCCTTCATTTGTTCCTGTGTGCTCTGATCAAAAGTGCCCCTCTCCCTGAGCTGTAGCTTCAGTGCTATCCTTTGAAGTGAATCCTTTTGGGAGATGAGGTGATGTCCACGTAGTTGGAATTGGGGCTGGCCCCATAGACATACATTCCTTAAAAGTCTTGCATCCTTTCATATTCAGTGGAAGAAATTCAATAGCAGGTTATTGTTACATGACTGTACTGAGTGAGCAAAATATTAATTAGGATAACTGTCAGCTTCTCTGATATAAGATTAAAGAAGCTCCAACTAAATAAATCATTTATGCAATCACTTTGCTTTGGCATTATAAGTGTATCATTTGGTTGAGCGGTGCCAAGCCGGGACTTGGGTGATGATGATTGGTAATTGGAGATGGAACTTTTATATAACTTGATAAAAGACTCTACCCAACTCGAGAATCGTGACAGCTGCCTAATGGCTGATGGTGGAAATGATCCCATGTGTTTTTTTTTTGTTTTTAAACCCCTTTGAAAATGTCTGTCTCATATTACTCTGTGACTTCATAAAACCTCTCACATTTGCCATTAGAAATCACACAAAAGTCATTGGATGAATCTAACAAGAAAACCAACAGGCAAATCAGACATTTCTGGTTCTAGTCTCCTCGATTGTAGTGAATTACCAGGTAAGACTCTCTTTTGTCCCAGTTTCCTTATTTGCATGATAGAGCTGATAATACTGAGCCAGCAGGAATTAGGATAAGTAAAACTATAAACACTACTAAAAAGGTAATCCAGAAAAGCAACAACGATTCTACATAAATAGATAAATGCCATTCCTTGAAAGAGCAGTCATTGTTTATTCTCTAAATTGCTACAGGAACAGGAATTCCACTTAAATGGAAAACAGCTGCCCATACCTTTCTCAGGAGTTTCTACTTATTTACTCCCAGTGAGATTTAGTACTAGGAGAATGTCTACAAATATCAAGATAACCGACATGACTTGATTTGAATAGAATTATGTGGCTACAGCAGCATTTAGCAAGGAGTGTTACTCTGTACATCTTTGTGTCCTTACCCTATAAACTCTACGATATATCTTGCGTCTCGATGCCTAACACAGTAAGTACCTGATAATTTGTTGGGGTTTTTTGGGGTTTTTTTTTGATAATTTGTTTTTCAGTGAAGAATTAAGAGGCAACAAAGGGGAAAATGTGGAATGTGCCTATTAGTCCAGATGATAGAATTATGTTTCAGTGTCTGGTCACCCACCACCAGGGTGCACTGGAAGCCTGTGTTTACGTCTTCTCGGGCCCTGTGTGATTGGATTTTTTTCCCATTTGGATATGCCCGATTCTAATTTAGGCTAGCAGTGCTTTTTAAGAGGAGTGTAACCAAATTAAGACATAATGTGGTGTGTGTGTGTGTGTGTGTGTGTGTGTGTGTATTACTTCAGAGTGCTTCAAGTAAAGTAAAAGGTAAAATTAAGCTACCGTTTATACTCGTGTATAAGCCGAGTTTTTCAGCACATTTTTAATGTAGTTTTCATGGTAAAATTAGGTGCCTTGGCTGATATTCGGGTCGGCTTATACTTAAGTATATACAGTACATGAGATATAGATAATGTTTTGCAGATACCATGCTCTGAATCCAATTCAGTAATTAATTGATTTGAGTAGCACAGACAATTGCTGAATCAGTTCTGTTTCAGCTACTTTCCTAAAAAAACAAATTCCTAATAAAGAGGAAAAGGCCCTCTACCAAGATCAAGTCTGAATTCTCTCCTATTCCTGTTGATTAGTAGAGAATGCCCTACAACATGGGACAGTGAGCACAGGTGTACAAAGTCCAGAATTAGCACATGTCAAATAAGGAATGGTGACTGGTGGGACCACAACTGACTATAACTCACTCTAACACACAGTGGAATGTCAAAACTAGCCATCTGAAAACTGGGATAGTCTATATTTTATTTTCACGCTCCCATCCAGTTATTAGATGGGGATTCCAAATACTACAGGTAGAAGAGTCGTACCAAGTATTTTTGCTTCACCACAATATGTCTAAGCTCCTGCTTGCAAGTCTTTTTGATATACAGTGTCCTAGGAGTGAAATCGCTAGATCCCACAGTATGCAGTTCTGCATATAATACTTGGAGGAACTGACCGACCATTTCCCACAGTGACTGCACCATTTTACATTACCACCACTAATGTTTGCATGCTCAGATTTCTCCATGGCCTACCCAACACTTGTTTTTTTCTGATCCTTATGTTTACTTTTATTTCTAAGAATGGCCATCCTAGTGAGTGGTGAGGACTCTCAACTAGATGAACCGATACATGGGCTCCAATGTAACATGTGAATGTAACATGTGAAAATGGCACAGGGATGAGTATGTTTCCTTTTACATGTGGTCACTAGGAGTCTGAATCAAAAGCATCTAACAACAGTAAATGTGATGTGGTATCATCACATGGTGTTTTGATTTGCATTTCCCTGGTGGCACAGTGGTTATGCACTCGGCTGTTAAACAAAAGGTCAGACGTTCCAACCCACCAGCTGCTCAGCACAAGAAAGATGTGGCAGTTTGATTCTATAAGGATTACCGTCTAGGCAACTATAGGGGAAGTTCTACCGTCATAAAGGATAAGTATGAGATGGAAGCAACTCAATGGCAATGGGATTTGATGACTAACGATCTTGAGCTTATTGGTCACTACTAACCCTTCTTCAGAAAAACATTTGTTCAAATCCTTACCCATTAGTCAATTGAATTGTTAGTCCTTTCTTGTTCACTAGTAAGAGTTTTTAAATAAATTCTAGGTAATAAACTTTATCTGCTATATTTTTTCCCTTTCAGTAGTTTGTCTTTTCACTTTCATGATATGCAGGCATTTTGTATTTTAATGAATTCTACTTTATTTTTTCGCTGGTTGCTCTGACTTTTGGAGCTATACCTAAGAATTCATTGTCTGAACCAAGGCCAGGAAGCTGTATCCTCATGTTCTTCACACATTTTTATACTTTTAGCTAGTACTGACATTGAGGGCATTGATCCATTTTGAATTTTTTGAGTCCTTAAAGCCTACATGATCTTTCCCCTGATTACACAGCCTAACACAACAATTATTTTCTTGTGTTTTGATTTTCATGCCTGTTCTTGGGACTATTTGGGATGTTGATTCAGAAAATTGCATTGGGTAGATGGCATTAGCTCTAGTTTCTTAGATATGGTGTTCCACGGTGTACTCTGCTATTAAGTTACACTAATTTATTAATTTATAATGCTAGTTTTAAGTATGAGAAGAATTCAGATCCACAAATCACAGGATAAGACAAATAAGGAAAGACATTTTTGAAAAATAATTAGGAATTCAGGGATTCCCAAGGGAAGCTGTATATAGACCCATGGTGACTGAGTGGTTTTGCATTGAGCTAGCTCAAACTACATGAAAAATAACCTGATTTTTTTTATTAACAAGCAAAGTGAACAGTGATATATGGCATGTTTTCTGTATCTCAAAAACTAGAACGGATAGAGGAAAACTGGTGCCATTTTTGAATCAGCAGATTCCACGTCAACAAGTCAAATATTGGAGGCACCAAAATATGTTTTGGCCAGTGACAATTAATATCACATAACGTACAATTTTGCTTAAAGTAATCCAAAATAGGTTGCAGCAGTACATCACATGGAACTGTCAAAAATTCAAGCCAGATTCAGAAGAAGATATAGAATTAGCAATATCATTGCTGATGTCAGATGGATCTCAGGAAAAGCAGAGAATAACAGAAAGATATTTACCTGTGTTTAATTAACTATGCAATAGCATTTGACTGTGGAACATAACAAATTATGAATAACATTGCAAAGACGGGAATCCAAAACACTAAAGTATACTCATGTAGAATCTGTATATAGATCAAGAGCTGGTAGTTTAAACAGAACAAAGGATTCAAGTCAAAAACTATGTGTATCAGGGCATTACCCTTTCATTATATTTATTCCCTCTTTACGCTGAGCAACTAATCCAAGAAGCCAGACTGTATGAAGAAGAAAGTGGCTAGGCGATATGAAGAAGCAACACAACTTTGCTTCCTGAAATTGAAGAAGACTTGAAGCACTTACTGATGAAAATCAAAGACTGCAGCCTTAGTGTGGATTACACCTAGGCATATAAAACAAAAAGTCTCACTCCTGGACAAATAAGCAATATCATAAATGGAGGAAAGATAAGGGTTTCAGTTTGAGTCCACAATCGCTGCCCATGGAAGCAATCGTCAGGGAGCCAATTAGGTATTGCAGTAGGAACACCTGTCGCCAACATCTCTAACATTTTCAAAAGCAAAGTGTCAGTTTGGGGACTCAGGTATCCCTGACCCAATTCATGATATTTTCTATTTCCTCTGATGCATGTGGGAAAAAAATCTGGACAAGGAATACCAAAGAAGAATTAGTGTCTTTGAATTAAGATGCTGACTAAGAATATTGAATATACTAGGGACTACCAGAAGCAAAAAGAAGTCTGTCTTGGAAGAAGAATAACCAGAATGCTCATTAGAAGCAAGGATGGCAAGCTTTGTCTTACATGTTTTGAACATGTTAATAGGAGGAATCGGTCTCAGTAGAAAAGCATCATGCTCTGTAGAAGGTCAATTAAAAAAATAAAAACCCTGAAAAGAAGGACCAAAAATTTAACAAAGACAACTTTCAGAGGGCTAGGAAAGGAGGAGGCATGGAAAAAGGATACACAGGGTGGTGGTGGTTGTTAGGTGAACAAACTAGAAAGAGCCCAGAAATAACTTTCTAGAAGTCCCACTGTGTCTCACAAAATTGTACAAGTCTCTGTTGTTATTAGCCCACATTGAATTGACCTACCGGCTCCTGCACAATTCTCATAATTGTTATGTTTGAGTCTATTGTTGCATCCACTGTGTCAATCCATCTCATTTGAGGCCTTATTTTCGCAGAGCCTTTCTAAACCCATGAAGAGTTCCAGTCTCGGGAGCCCATGGTAGTTGTACCCTCTCCTATCAAGGTCACCAGGAGCTGGAATCCAAGCAATGGTAATGGGTTTGGCTTTTGGTTTTGGTCTCTTGTGACAACATGTCCAAAGTACACGAGATGAAGCCTTACTATCCTCACGTCTAAGAACAGCTTTCTTCTAAGATAGGTTTCATTATTCTTCTGGCAGTCCAGAGTACATCCAATATTCATCACTAACACCATAATTTAAATGACTATCTTTTTCTGCAGTTTTTCTTGTTCAGTGTTCAACTTTCACATGCATGTGAGGCGACTGAAAATTCCATGGCTTAGGTCTGGCACACTGTAGTCCTCAAAGTGACATTGTTGCTCGTCAGCACTTTAAAGAGGTCTGTGCAGCGTGTGTACACAATGCATCATGTTTCTTTCCCTGAACTACCAGGTCCGTGAGCATTGATTAGGGATACAAGCAAAATGAATTTCTTGACAACTTCATCCTCTTCTTTGTTTATTATAATGCTTTCTGTTGGTCCAGCTGTGAGCATTTTTGTTTTCTTCACATCAGTCTGATTTTTATCAGCAAGTGCTTCAAGTCTTCCTTGCTTCTAGCTGGGATGATTACGCCATCTGCATATCACAGATTGTAATAAGCCTTCTTCCAAATGCCACATTTTTCACCATTTAGTCCTGCTTTGTCAATTATTTGCTCCAGGATGTTAAAGAGATGACAATGGATGAGTTGAAACAATATATATATGTATTATTGAATGGAAAACAGATGAGATGCTCTGTAAGCCTTCACCCATTTCACAATAAGAAATGGATTTGGTTGTGTTTTCTAAAGAGAGATGATTGACACAATGGCTGCAACCATGGGCTGAGACACAGTGCGTCGTAATGCTTGTGAGGATAGGCGGTATTTTGTGCTGTTACACAGAGTTGTGTTTCATTATGTTGTACATGACGCACTAATTGTATCACACCTAAGAACAGCAACATAGTAACATTAATTTGAAAGTAGGTAGAACAATATAACTATCACATCTAGTTTATCTAGTTTATTGCTTACCTACAATCTGTCCAGAATCTGTTAGATGTAGTAAAATCAGTTGAAATAAATTCAAGTGACATAACTTAAATTTACATAGGAAATGTCCGTGTATCCATCCATTTAATAAATATGTATTAAATTCCTTTCAAAGAGATGGATGGACACTGTGGCTGCAACAATGAGCTCAAGCGTAGAAACAAATGTGAGGCCGGCGCAGGCTTTGTTCTGTGGTGTATAGAGTCGCTATGGGTTGGAACCCACGATGGCATCTCATAACAACACGTATTAGAAACCGCTTTATGCATTTGAAACACTTTGGGTCATAGACATACGGCAGCAAATACGACACGCAAAGCCCGTGCACTCATAGAGGTTATAGCAAGGAAGAATGACCCAACAGAGGAAATGATTCAAAACATTGTCTTCTGTAGAGAAGAAACTTGGAAGGATTAAGAACTGTAAGTGGGCAGGGATGTAGGGGTTCCGGGAAAGCCCATGCAACTGAACAAGGGAAGAAAGGGTGGAGGGTATATGAGATGAAATTGGAGAGATAAGACTAGCCAACACACATTTTTATGTCTCAAATGTTAGACTTGTTTCAAGGTGTAAGGATTTGACCTGATGATTCAAAAAATGGCACAACTTTTCCCCTATCAGCTCCAGTTTTTGAGATACAGAACAGATGCCACTCTTTATTCTACTAGCCCATAAAAAAAATCAGGATATTTTAATGTAGTGTTAGCCAGCTTGAGATAGAGGAAATGCATACTGGCTTTATTTAAAGTAGTTTGTGTTGTACTAAGTATTTAGGTCACGCTATACTTGACATGGTATCCTCTGATCCAAAGGTATATTTTCATATTGCAAGTTACATGAACTTGGAAGTTTCTCCAAGTTCACTTCACCTTTACTAGGAACTGTATACCAGGAATTTCCAATTTGTTTTCTTACAAAGGGGCCAGAAATAAGACTTACTGTACAATAAATCAGGAGCCCTGATTATGTAGTGGATTACGTGTTTGACCGCTAACCACAAGGTTAGCTATTCCTTCCTGCCAACCAGCTGTAGACAAGCAAAAGATGAGGCCTTTGCTCCCCAAAAGATTTGCAGCCTCAGAAACCCACCGAAGGTCCACTCTGTCCAACAGGATCACAATGAGTGATCAGTTTACTGGTAGTGGGTTTGATGCAATAGAGTAGAGATTCAAATGTTATGAAACCCAAAATGGGTCTGTCAGAATGTAAACTCCTTTATTAAAATTAAAATGTACCAGTCTTGTTATACGATAGCACAACTTCTCCACCTGTGCATAGAAACCCTTAAAAGAACAGAATTTTTCATATAAAGAACTTGGAATCAACCTCACCTCTGAAACATTTAACATGGCTTAACTATGGACTTCTATATATTAAAGTATGAGTAACAGAAATGTGGGTGAAGGGAGACAGCAGACAGTGTAAGCTATGAAAACAATAATAATTCATAATTTATCAAGGGTTCATGAGGGTGGGGGAGGGGAAAACGAGGAGCTGATAGCAAGGGCCCAAGTAGAAAGAAAATGTTTGAAAATGATGATGGCAACATATGTACAAATGTGCTCGACACATGGATGGATGGGTTGTGATAAGAGCTGTAAGAGCCCTCAAGAAAATGATTTATTTTGAAAATAATAATAAATAATAAAAATGATCTAAAATATACTGCATAATTTGAAGAACAAAAATGTAGATCTTCAAAATATTTAGGAAAATGACTATGAAGTCTTACACCTTTGACACTCTAAATTGCCCTCACACCTTCCAGATATACGACCTTTTTCAATGTCCTTTTTTATGTTCCACTCTTCTCAAGCTGTGCTCTGGCTTTGCAGTATCCAGTGTGCAGTCTCTGGACACAGTGCACAACGTCCCACACCAAAACAGAAAACCTCATTGCCAGCTGACTGACTCTAATTCATGGTGACCCTAGAGGACAGAGAACAACTGCCCCTTCCGGTTTCCAAACCTTGAAATCTTTGCAAGCCTGAAAAGTGACTGGTGGCTTGAACCGCTGGCCTTATGACTAGCAGCTCAATGTGTAGCCAGCTGGCCACCATGAGTCCACATACAGCTTCTCTTAGAAGCTCCTGAATACCTCATTCTTTTTCAAATATTGATTACCTTTTTTGACTGTGCCTGCAATTTGTGGTTCTGGATTATTCTTAGATATAAAACTGGGATGACAGATGAATAAATTAGTATATCTTAATAACTGAAAATAGATTAGAACTCCATAATTAAGAAACTAGAGAAATGCAGCCTGTTCAATGCACTTTTCTGTCAGCATCCTATGTGACCCCAGGAACAAGCCTAAGTCTCAAGAAATCGTGATAGAAAGGGGGGATGGGCTGTGTTATTTTTGAAATGATTTCTGCATTACGTAGAATCTCCTTTTTTGGAATTGGAATGAACGTGCACATGAGTCTCCATTTTCGCAGTTGGGATTGCCTTAGCTTGCGATGTTTACGGGAGGAGAAAAACTCAGTGGAACTGGGGTCAATATAACTCATATTTGCATTTCTTATATATTATTTTGGGAAATAATGAATAAATTACCATGTGATTGAAACCTTCAAAACATTGCCAAAATGATCTTACCCAGTGTTGTGTTTTCCAGAATAGTGTATTTCAGATTCTAGAATTTTTAAACAAATTATGAGGTGGTAATTTTATTTTTCTCAACTCGTATAAGCACAGTACTTTGCACCAATTTTTACTACCAGTCTATGTGGCTAGGAAGTCATGAGATTCATTGCTGTTCCCATTGTCTAGATTTTGTGTAAGGAAAAACCTACACTTGGTTTAGAAGACCACACGGTTGGCATGACTTGCAACAAAAAACTAGAAATTTAAACAATAGAGTACATCTTCTCTTAATGAATTATTGCATAGTGGGAGTAATTACCCAGTAATATCATAACACCAGTCTTTTCCCACTTTGCCAAAAATGTGACAATAAGAAAAATAAAGAAAGACAATAAAGCTGCCACTCTCTATCCCCAATCTTGCCCCCAAAACAAGGTTTTACTGATAAACATTATTTTCTTGTTTAAGATATTTTTGGTTGCAAAAACAGGAAGTGACTCTGGCAAACTTAAGTTAAAGAATTTATAAAGGATTTGCAGGAAGATTGCAAGGAGTTCACATTCACTAGAAATGTGACCCAGTCAAGGTGGGAGCACAGGAAGGAAGCTGGTCACTTACTGTGTCTGTCTGTGGGACAGAAACTTCAGGGAGCGTTCGCTTATATGCACCGTCTGGTCTGCGCGCTTCCGAGTCGATGGATGCATTTCAGGGGTCGCTCTCTTGACTGCTCAGTGCAAAATTCAAGTTCCTGTGAGAAGCTGATTGCCTTCCTCTGGCTCACGTGTGCCGCTCCCACCAGCTCGCCTCACCAGACTGTTTGTTTAATGAGGAAGAGATTATGCCAGAGACAGGAAACTGGTATGATGTCAAAAAGAAAAATATATGAGAGTCACCACCAAAAATCCAGTGTCCACGTTATGCAATGCAATCAAAAATTCCCATGGCATTTTGAAACAAGCCCCTGAGGACAAAGGTCTGTTCTGTTCGTAGTGTATTTGGAATCTCTCTATAGCTTTCTAGTTACCTGGATTTTTATCTGAGGATGCTGCTGGCAGTGTCATCTTAGTGTGGACGAGCAACTTTAAAGCCTGAACTACAAAATCACAAGCCCTACTAAAGCCGCCTCTTCCCATTTGTGAATTTGCGTATCTCCAAGTAGCTGAAGAAAAGACCAACCATGTTCATTGGTTTCACTTTAGTTCAAGATCAGGAGCACAAGCTCAATTGTATATCCAGCGATTACCTTCTGTCCCACGCACCCTGCTCTACTGGATATCCAGCTGGGAGCGGTCCCCATGTGCCCTCTTTATTCCAGCCACTCAGGCCTCTGCTACTTTACACACCAGGCACCCTCCCTCCTGGGCACTTGTTCGCCAGGTCCTGGAATTCTCTTCTCCCCGATGGTCACCTCGCTAAGTCCCACACTTCCTTCAGGTCTTTACACAAATTCTACCTCAGTGAAGACTTTCTGGTCATCCTTTGTATAAACTATGTTGTGCCTACCACCCCCACAATTGTATTTTACAATGGTAACGTGTTACATCTGAGGCTCGTTTATTGGTTGTTGTCCACCTTCGTTAAGAATACGAGCTTCACGGGGACTCTCCTCACTACCACTCCATGCCAGGACATTGAATACTTTGTGGAATGCAAGCTATTGTTTTCAGATAGTCCATTTGGCTCATCGCCTCTCGCCATTCAGTGTCATTTGTAAACGGAGCAGTAGCACACGGCTCAAGTTAAGTGAAACATTCACAGGTAGATTCCTTATTCCCTCTTATTCTGCAAGAGAGATTATCAATCCCTTGTCAATTTCTCATTGCTCCTAAATCAAGGAGTCAACAGCTCTAAGTTTCATGGACTAAAGGAGGAGTTGAGTGGTACAAATTGTTTAGCACTTGACTACTACTCAGGAGGTTGGTGGTTTGAAACCACCCAGCATTTCCTTGGAATACAGGCATGACAATCTGCTCTGCCCAGATGGGTAGGTATAAATCAGGTTCAACTCTACAGCAATGAACAAGCAAAAGTCACACAATCCCGTTATAGCTGCTAAGTATTTCTATAAACTACTGCAATTGTATCAGGTAAATTTGACAAATTAGTCATTCAGTAAGTTGATCGTTGACTAATTGACTTCAGGAAAGTTGATTGTTAACAAATTAGTATGCTTTCTCATGTTATAGAGTCCTTAGCACAGAACTAGGAGCACACAAACCAAAGAACCAAACCCACTGATATATAGACTGATTGAAATTCAAAGCGGGCTCGATAGGGCTCCCAAGACTTCATCAATCTTTATGGGAGCAGACAGCTTCCTCTTTCTCCTGACAGCAGCTGGTAGGTTTCAGCCACCCTTTGGTGCAGCTGTCCAATGCATCCCACCAGGGTCACCAGGGATCTATGGGAACACACATGGCCCTGTTCAATGGATGGGTATGTGGTAGTTACATAATTTCATGTCAGCTTGATAAATAGAATGAAGAGATAGAGCCTAGCCTGTCAATCAGGTCACAGCCTGACCATGTTTCCTTGTGGTTGTGGCCTTCTCATGAGGATTCTAGAAACTTCCTCTTTATCCTGAGAGGTGGGCCACTCTCTCTCTGCTTCACCTTCCTGTTGACAAGCCATGAGGAGCCACACTCAGAGACCTGGAGGGAGCTTCATGCCGGCACTGAGATGCTTCCACCGCCAGTGGATCCAAACGGCTTTCCACCCACTGGCCTGTAATCTTCCTGCATTTGGCATCATTGCATGTACTGTGTGAATCTGAAGAGAAATCCATGGGTTAATATCTAACTTATGGACTTGATCCGGACTGGACTGGGATGTTTTCTTAATTTACAATGACTCTTTTATAGAAAGCTCTTTCTTACACACATATGAGGGTCTATAAATTTGTTTCTCTAGTCTTCCAAATGTCCTGGCATAGATGAGTGAGTGTTACCGGTGCTTCATAAGCATTCTGAAACGTTTCAATGGGTAGTCCATCCGTTCCCAGAGCATCCAGTGCAGTTTGAAGTTCTTCCTACAGCACCATTGCTTCTTGCTCATATGCTACCTCCTGAAACGGTGGCCTGTCAGCTAGTTCTTTGTGGTGCAGTGGCTGCATATGCTTTCCATCTTTACACTTCCTGCAGCAGTCAAGAGTCTTCCAATGGGATCTTTCAAAATGGCAACTCAAGTCTTGAATTCTTCTTGAGTTCTTTGTTTCAGATATGCTGAATGTGTTCTTTGTCCCTTTTGGCTTTCTAATTTCAGGTCCTTGCACAGTGTGTTTATAGTGTTTGGCTTTGCTTTTTCAAGCTGCTCTTTGAAATTTTCTATTCAGCTCCCCGACTTCATCCGTCTTCCATTTGCTTTAGCTACTTTACAATTAAAAGCAAGAAACTCTATGTTTAATGACAAGGTTTTGCGTCTCTTCTGACACTAATGTTGACCTTTTCTTTCTTTCCTGTGTTTTTAATGACCTTTTGCTTTCTTCATGAACGATGGTCTTGATGTCCACCCACAGCTCATCAGATCTTCTGTTATAAGTATTCAATGAGTCAAATTTGTTCTTTCAATGTTCTTGGAATTCAGGTGGGATAGACTCAAGGTCATATTTTGACTCTTGTGGATTTGTTTTAATTTTCTTCAGCTTTGTCCTGAACTTCCATATGAACAGTTAATGGTTTGTTCCAAAGTCATTCCTTGGTTTTGTTTTAGCTGCTGACATTGAGCTCCTTCATCATGTCTCCCCACAAATGAAATGATTTCGGTGTATTCCATATGAACAGTCATTTTTGGTGCTGTTGCAAAAAAATATTAGAACAAGTCATTGATTTTACAAAATTCTATCATGTGATCTCCAACTTTAGTTCTACTACCAAGTCCTTATTTTCCAACTGCTGTTCTTTTCTCTTTCCCACTTTTGCATTCCAATCACCAATAACTATCAATACATCTTGATCGCACATTTGATTCATTTCTGACTGAAGTCATTGGTAGAATTCTTCAATTTTTTCATCACTAACTTTGGTGGTTGGTGCATAAAGTTGAAAAGTAGTTGTACTGATTGGATGGCAGATAGATACAGTTCCATCACAGAGGCCAGTGTACTCCGTGAAAGATTTAGCAAGATGCTTTCTGACAATGAATGCCTCACCATTCCTCTTGCTATTCCTGGCACAGTAGTCATATGATTTTCTGATTAAAAATGGCCAATACCAGTCCATTTCAGTTCACTGATGTCTAGGATAATTGATCTTCATGTGTTCCATTTCATTTTGGGCCACTTCCAATTTTCCTAGATCCATCCTTTGTACATTCCAAATGCCAATTATTAGGAGATTTTGTAGCTATTTCTCTTTGCCTCGAGTCATGGCCCTTCAGCAAATGAAGGTCCTGAAAGCTCCACTCCTACAGGCTTTACTAGATCCACATCACCATGGTTGACTCCCCTCCGGGACATCAGCTCCTCTTCTGCCACATTTCAAGTATCCTCAGACCTGAGGGGTCAGCCCACTGGCAGTATCTCTGACAATGTTGTGATTCCTTTGTTTAAGCCTTCATTGTTCTGCATTGCTTCAAAGCTATACATAAGTTTTTCAGTAGCTTCTTCCTTCCAAGTGGGGAGCTCAGTCCTTCGGTGGCTGATCTTAGTCTGGAGGCTCCACTGAATCCTGTTCACTCTGGGTGACTCTGCTGGCGTTTGAAATACCAGTGACACCGCTTCTAGCATTACAGCAACACACAAGACATCTCAGTATGAGAAACTGAGAGATACCACATGTTATCCCCCAAAAATATGAACATGCTACTTAAACATGAGATCATACCTATTATACCTAATAACATAAATATTCCCAAGTTAATCTCTAATACCTGATGCATTTTCAAGTTACCTAATTGTCTTTGATAGTCTCTCTCCCGCACCCCCCCCCCCCCGTCCACAAAAAAAAAAAACCCCAAACGACCCAGGATCTAATCAAGGCTTATGTGTTGATTTGGCTATTATGTCTCTTAAGTACCTTGTAAGAACACTTTCAAGCATCTTGTAAGAGAAGTTGTAAAAGAAGAAATGGGAAGGTGGAGTGGGTAGAATTACTCACTTGATACCTTAGAAAAACATGAGTAGCTAAGGAGAAATGAAGTGTGAATATTCAGAATGGTGAAGATGGATTGGGATATCCTGCAGGATCATTACATAGGAAATGTTATACTACAAGCTCCAATGAGGATGGGAACACATGTTCCCTTTTCCCTGCTGTCTGACGGCCCAGGCACAGGAAGACAGTGCAGGGCCTCCGTGTATGCCACAGTAAGCCCTCCGCAGGCCCTCAGCGGAAGTCCGTTGATTGGAAGGCAGTGGAGGGGATCAGACTGACTGGAGTGGCTTTAAGACCTCACTGTGCATTTCTGTTTTGCTCATGGACAAGTTAATGGACCTCTCTGGGCTCCATTCAAGGGAGATAAGAATGGTCTGGGGATCGGTGTGAGTTGACTTCTAGAAAGCACTAGGCTCAGTCTGAAGCATGTGCCAAGACATCAACAAATGTTAGCATGAGTGTCAGAATCGATGCGTTTGAATTGCGGCGCTGGCAAAGATCATACGGACGGCCGAAAGGACAAATGAGTGTGTCTGGGAAGAAGAGACTAGAGTGCTCCTTCGAGGCATGGGTGGCGAGACTTCCTCCCTCCTAATTTGGACATGCTATCCAGAGAGACCAGTCTCTGCAGAGACTTGGTAAAGTACCAAGGCAGCAAAAAAGAGGAAGACTTTCCGTCAGATAGGTTGATACAGTGGCTGCCGCTGCAACAGTGGGTTCAAATCTAGCAAATGGAAGATGGGGTGTTTCATTCTGTTGTACATAAAGTCAGATCTGAGTAGGAACTGACACCACGCCACCTAACAAGAACACAACCACAAACTTGATGCGTGCAACAGGAAATGTGAGGTGGTGCATTAGAGATGGACTTAAAGGCACCTCTGAGGGCCAGGGCAGAAAGGGCAAATGAATTTTGGGCCAGAATTTTTTTTTTTTAAGAAAAGAAAAGGCGAGGTTGGCAGAGACATTAACTTGACCATTATCACCCTCTACCCAATCCCACCCCCCGCCAAAAGGAGTCGGACCATGGCACCTCTGGGGACAGACAGCCTGGGGTGGCAAGTACCCAGGTCGGAATGTGGAGGCCGGCTGATTAGACTGGCCTGCAGCCTGCTGGGCTCGCAGCGATTTCCCGAGGGGGTGGGAAGATGCAAATCCCAGACGCGCCCCGGGGGAGCAGGGCGGGGCCGGCCTGGAGCCAAGTTCGCGGTGCAGGGAGGTGAGTCCAGCGCTGGGCGAGCCCCGGCAGGCAGACGGCGGCTGTGAGCAGAGGGCGCGGGCTTGGCTTCCCGCGATGGGACCTCTGTGGCTCTCGGCGGGCTGGGTCCTCTGGGCGCTGTTCCTGGGTGTCGTGGAGGGCCGCACAGGTAACCCGTCTGGGCTCTGGGTGGCAAGATGGTGGCGGTCCCGTGCGCTCCGACCCCCTAGGGGTCTGCCCTGGTGGGGGACCTGGGAACTCGCGGGTCCTGGAAAGAAGCACCGAGTGTGTGAGGGAGGGTGCTTAGAATCCATCAGTATCGCTGTTTGGATGATTAAACTTTTCCTTCCGACGGTCTCAGCTGAAAAACAAACACACTGCCATCGAGTCAGTGCTGACTCTTACCCTACGGAGCAGGGGAGGGCTGCCCCCCACCCCGTGAGTTCACCGTTGAGGGGCATAGAAAACCCCGTCTTTTTCCTACTGAGCTCCTGGTGGTTTTGAACTGCTGACCTCTAGGATGTGGGCAGAACTACAACCTTGAGGGCAGATGAAAGAAGAGTTAAATTTGGTGAGAGTGTACAGGCTGAGGTCTCCTAGCCCTCCCTCGTGTGGGGCTGCGTACCCACTAAATGGAAGGCAGGAGGACAGGAATGGGGCTTTGTAGTTGGGTGTCCGTCATTTTCAGAGGCAGCTGCCTTATCTTCAAAGTAATGCCCAGGAGAGTGCTGGGAAGAGACTGATAAGAAATTGGAGTTGTCTCTGGAGATAGCGGAGGAGGATGAACCTGAGATGGTTGAGGAACAGCACAGTCTGGCGATAGGATCCTGCTCTGTGGTCTCAGGAGTTTCCTACGCTTGGCCGTGGGCTGCTGGGAGTTACCAGTGCGGGGCGCTCTGGGCCAAGACAGACTCCACGTACTGGGGGAAGCCTTGGGGCTGACAGGTGGTCTTCTTTTGGTTGGAGACATTCTGCCATTATAGGCGGAAGTCCACACGAAATGCTTTTTCAGTTAGGACTGAATTACAGTCATACTTGCTTTCGTTCCCCCCCATACATCGATGTATAGCCATTTAAGAATTTACATGCTTTTTTTCCCTTTGCATGCCCCACCTACTCTGCAAATTGGTAAAAGACTAAGAATTATCAGCTCTGTAAAATAAACTTTTTTAGCCAGCGTATACCTTTCAGTTGTTTTCAAACATCACTTGCAGTTTTCCAAAGACATCAGCAGCATCTCGCCCTCAGTCCAGAACCCCTTGGTCCCGTTTAATGAATTTCCCTCCTGGCAAGTTGCAACAGGGGCTCCCTTTTTTCCAGAAGCCAAGAGGCTGCAGCATTTGGGCAAAATGTCCCTTTGGAATCTGCCACTCAGCACTGCCTAGGTTCAACTCGCTCGTTTTCACATTCCCAGTAGTGTAGTTTGTTGAGTGAATTGGTAAACTTTCAATTAAGAACTCCCAATCTTCAATAAACTAGAAAAATGCTAGACAGCATCTTTCCAAAAGTCCCCTTAGCCCCTTAGGAAACATTTTCTTTTTAAAACACAACAGTCCTCTTTGTACCTGGACTGGTCTTTCAGCCTACCTAGCACTCCATTTCCTATAAGCTTTCATAATGACCATTTTGATCCACGAAGCCATCAGGGCTGTTAGGTGGGTTGGTAAACATTGCTGTGGAATGGCAGTCAGTCGGCCCTTGTATGAAATTAAGAGTTAAAAACAAAACATTTTGCAATATGGTATCAGACCTAAGTCCTGCTCCGTAGTGCCCAAGACAGAGTTCTGAAAATAGAAGAATGAGAATTAATGAACCATATAACCTAGTCCTATGCACTGCAGTCAGTGGCTAACAGGAGGGCCAATCAATGAAACTTTCAACCTGGCCATCTTCATAATGATATTCCTCACAAAATATTTCTATCTATGGTATAAAGTGTGATGCTTGAACTTAATGATTTTTACCCCTCCTGTGCTTTCATATGTTTCAGATGCCTTTAAAATCATCCCCAAAGTTACAGAAATAATACCTAAATATGGCAGCATCAATGGAGCAACGAGGTTGACTATCAAAGGAGACGGTATGGTTGCTGTGTATTTTTCAAGCTATTTCACATTTAGAGTATTATGGTTTAAAGTGTTCTATCTCTCTCTTGCACATATGCACACACACACACACACACACACACACAGAGGAGTTGTTTCTCCACTTCGCTAGAGTTGTAAAACTCTATCTCCTTTGATAGCTAAAGAAATTCCTGAGGGCCTCTATCAACCTGATCATCCGAATTCTTATTATAATTACTTAACGCCAACATCTGAATTTCAGTTTGTGAAAGGAACATCTTTAACTTAACTCCACATATGCTTGCTTTATTCCTCATAAGTCTAATCAAATTTAACTTATTTTTATAGCAGATAAATATTTTATAATTTGGGGAGTAGGATGTTAGTAACAAGGAAAACAGGTTAATGAAAGGGGAAAAATTCTGTAGTTCTTACCCTGCCACCCAGTATTTTATGCATCTTTATTTTTCCCTTGCCTGTTTGTCAGACATAGTCATGGAAGGCAGTAGTAAATATGTTTAATGAGCCGCTATTCCTAGGATTTGACTTGAACCCAGTCTTGGGTTCAAGTACATAGACTCAAGACATCCCTTACTTAGAAAAGGCGTAAAACCGTTCTAGCCTTGAGGCATTGTAGAAGGGCAACCTTGCTAACCTAGTTACATTTTCTCTATTGTGGACTTTTGAAGCAATTAGGTTTAAGAGTATGTATTTCTTGATTGTAAAACACAAAAAGCCATGGTGAATTTCTGATTTTACCAAATTTTGGGGTGCTTGATGTTTGGGCCAGGTCGGGACCAAGGCAGCCCCTTTTACCAGCTTCTTGAGAAGACAAATAACCTGGCTGAATTTCAAAACACCTGAACTTCAAAGCACCTGCCTTCAACGTTTCACAGAGCTTACCTCCTCCCCTCACAGAACACAGCCCCACTCTCCCTAGTATTGTTTCCTAAGAACAACATGACCTCCCTGGATAGAACACAGCCCTCCTCTCCCTAGCATTGTTTCCTGGGAACAACATGTCACCTAACAAAACATCACCTGGCCTGAAACTTGCAACGGCAGCACCAAAAACCTCCCTTCCCCTTACAGGCTCACATGCCTTTAAGCTCATACCCTATGTAAGTCCCATTGCCTGACTGCCAGGTGCGACTTCCCTGACCTAACTCATTAGGTCTTGAAACCCACCTGGGGGCTCAAGATGCCCCTATCCCTTTCCCTGCTCTCCCTTCCCGCAGGGAGTTTTTTTCTCCCTAATTCAATAAAATCTTTCTCAACTTCACATTCCTGGCTAAATTCTATCTCTGTTCTGTGCCTCCATCTCCAACCTTTCACTTGAGGCAGAGAATTATGGAATAGCCATAAGAACCACAGAGCCCTACCTGTTCACCTTGGTTTGTCTTCTTCTGGTGTAGCGGTTTCAATTTGGGCTTCGATCTGCAAGATCAGCAGTTCAAAGCCCCCAGCTGCTTTGAGGGAGAAAGAAGAGGCTTTCTCATCCATTAAAAAGTTATAGTCTTGGGAACTTGTAGGGGAAGTTCTTCGACTCAGAATTAACTCCATGGCAGAGAGCTTTCCTCCATTTTCATATTTACTTAGAAATGAGTTTTCTGAGATAGTACTCATCAGGTTTGCTGCTAACATTTTGGTGTAGCCAAATTATTTTTGACTGCTTCTAAACATGATAGTTGGTATTAAAGACGAAGAACATTTTTTAATTAAATCATTTCATTAGGGGCTCATACAATTCTTATCACAATCCATCCATCCATCCATGTGTGAAGCACATTGGTACATTTATTGCCCTCATCACTCTCAAAACATTTGCTTTCTACTTGAGACCCTGATATAAGCTCCTCATTTTCCCCTTCCCTCCCCGCTTACTCTTCCCTCATGAATCCTTGATAATTTATAAATTATTATTGTTTTGTCATATCTTACACTGTCCAACGTCTCCCTTCACCCACTTTTCTGTTGTCCACCCCCCAGGGAGGAGGTTATATATAGATCCTTGGAATCTGTTCCCACTTCCTCCCCCACCTTCCCTCCACCCTTCAGGTATCACCAGTCTCACCACTGGTCCTGAAGGGATCATCTGTCCTGGAATCCCTGAGTTATCCCTGAGTTTCCAGTTCCTATCTGTACCAGTGTACATCCTCTGGTCTAGCTGGATTTGTAAGGTAGAATTGGGATCATTATAGCGGGGGGGAGGAAGCATTTAAGAACTAGAGGAAAGTCATATGTTTCATTGTTGCTACCCTCCAGCCCCATCTTCACAGCCTACTGAGCTTCTGCAGTGCCCACCCCACACCGCCCGGTCCTTCGCCAAGCACCGCCCTTGGAGGCATGGGAGCCAGTCAGCTGGACTAACACTTTTTACCCCCTCCATAACCTGCTGCTCCTACTGCCCCTGCTGCTGCCCTCCCAGCTCCCAGCCAAGCCCCCATTGGTCCCCACCACTGTGGCTGCCCCTGCCCACCCACCCCCTACTGAGAAGGACGCTGGACTGGGGAGGGGGCTACTGCTACTGAGGCTGTGGGCCTGGACCCTTGCTCAGCCATGAGAATAAGCCACTCCTGCTCTCCCCCCAAAAAACAAACAAACAAAAAATACAAAAGCATTTTTACTATATTACCTGATGTAAAAGACTGTCATTTTAAAGCCAAAGGTTTATGATGCCCAAACAGTGTTCTGAGCAATGACAAAATCACAGAAATAATTACATCTAAGAGGACTGCTTTGAAGAGCAGCACTATCATTTTGAAAGTAAGTGCTGGGGTGTTTGGTTATATAATCTTCATACCTTGGATTTCTCAATTTCTTCCCTTGGTATTTATTTAATGGGAGGATTACCAGTATATTTCAGCTCTCCTAGCTATTTCCCTGTCACAGTGTCTAGTGTATGTGGAAATTCAGTGAATCTCTGTTCAATGAAGTGTTGAATTATACCATCAATTTAATGTCAACATTACAAGAAAGCACAAAGACTTTGGTCCTATCTCTTAGGTATATTCTAAGGACTGAAAAAAGATGGTTTCTGTAAGATTTTCACTATATTGGTATATATGTATGCATCTATATATATAAAGCTCCATATATTAGAGATATCTTATTTATGTAATTAGCTTTATGCATTCTAGTATCGGTTTGCTTTCATTTCACAATCCTTATGAGTTTTCTTACATTACCCTGCATTTCTCCTATGCAACGTTGTGAACAACACAGCTTTTAGGGCGATGTCGACAGTCTCAATCTTGCTTTCTAATGGGAGGAACTGCAATACCCCACATTGTACAGGACAACTATGGTCTCTACCAACACTGACATTTCCCACAATAACAGAACAGGTGTTATGTTTGGATTGCTTCTTTCCGGAGACTTGGGTTTGCGTGCCTGGCAATTCTTGTCTCCATTTTTTTCTGCAATAGAAAAAAATAAGTTACATCAACATGTCAGGAATTTCCATCTGAAGTTTCAGCTTGTTCTGTGTCCAGGGTACACCCAACGCTTCCTCTAATCATTTTGCTTTGGAGTACAGCCATTGTATCTTCTTTATAATCAATTACCTGCTAACAGTTATTTTTAAAATAAAGGTACCTTTTGCACTTAATTCCTTTGTATACTTTTTTCCTTTGCATACTTTCTAGCCACTTAGATTTAGTTTAAAAATTAGAATCGTGTCTGTACTTGCTGAGTTTTTCTTTAAATTCTTTTTTTATTGAGTTTATTTTTTAAAGCAAAATTTACACTGAAACTATTTATGAATCCTGTTGATTTGGTTTATTTTTTCCATGTATTTTACTCCTAGGACATTTTCCAATATATAACTTAAAATACATGCAAATTGGTATTCTATAGGTATAGTTAAGTAGATATATAATCTATAATGCCTTCAGCATTATAACAACGCCGGAACGAAAAACAGCATTAAATTTTGTTTGTGTGTTGTTGAGTATTGTTTTAGCTGTCTTAGGAAACCTAAAGAGCAGACCCATGTGACTGTATCATTGATGAGACAAGTTGCTACTAAGAAGGAAAAAACCAACATACATCACATCCTGAGCCACACCACAAGTAAAACTTTCCATTCTTTAGTTTTTCGCCAGCACAAAGATGTTTGTTCCAAACTCAATGTGAACACTAAAGATAAGCAGCAGTTGGCAAAAGGAAAAGGGGAGTTGACAAGTAGCTAGCTTTTCTGTTTCCATGTGTTCTCTTGCCATTCTGCTGTAGCAGTAACTCTTGTTTCTGCATACATGTGTTTGTCCTTGTATGTAGGGTCACCATAAGTCACAACTAACTTGAGAGTACCTAACAACAACAAAACTATTAAATTGAGCCCGAGTTCTGCTTGAGATTTAGACATAGAGGAAGAAAAACAAAACCCGAATTCACAGCAAATCGAGTCTATGTCAACTCATAGTGACCCTGTAGGACAGGGCAGAACTTCCTGTGAATTTCAGAGACTGTAACTCTTTATGGGAGTAGAAAGCCCCGTCTTTTTCCCACAGATTGGCTGGTGGTTTCAAACTGTCTACCCTGTGGTCAGCAGTCCAATACATAACCACTCTGCCATAAGGGGTCCTAGAGGAAGAAAATAGTTTATTAAAACTGCTACCTTTTGTTGATGATTTTTATTACTGTGTCTACAAACAAAAGATCAGATAGGGAGGTAGGAAGATAAGGTCAGGAAGAAGTTTCAATGGGTAACGAGTTAGTACCTGGGTTTGAGTCCCAGGCCCCCAGTTCTGCGGTATTTTAAAAGACAATTATTCTAAGTCATTTTCATTATCTATAAAAATGAGATACTAATACTTGCCTAAATCTCAGGAATGTGATGACTAATAATTAAAGGAGATAACTGTTGAGCTCTCAATATCTCAGCCAGGCAACATCGTAAGCACTGTACCTACATTCTCTTCATAACACGAATTCAGCAGGTCATTGTGATCATTTTCCAGAGGAGTGAGGCTGAGATTTTCTCTTGCCTGAGGTTTATAGCAAGGATTCTAACAACTGCTGGAGGATCCTAACCCAGGAGGTCAGGATTCAAAGCCTGAGCCTTTCCCCTTAAAGGTCATTGCCAAGCAACAAGCAACTGTGTCCCAGCTGCTGGATGAGCACAGACATATTGCCTGTATTAAATTCGTTCAGTTCTCCAGTCATCCTTCTTCATGGTGAATAAGGAACCTCTGTGGGATGAAATGCAAATATTCTGTAAGTTAAAAAAAGTTAAAAGCAGTTAAACCACAGACACTTGGCAACCCAAGTTCAGCTATTTAAACTGTTAAAGATTATTTCAGGCTAGTACATCGTGTCGTGGTGATGGCTTTGTTGAGTATTCTTGAAAAGTACTGATAACTTAAGGGCAATCCCAAACTTTATTTTTTCCTGACTAATAATGTAAGTGCATAGGATTTAAAGAATTGAATCCATATCTCCAGGGTTATAATTGTTTTCCTGTTTAATAATGTGAAGTTTCTTATTTTGTTGTGGTAAATATGATCTATAGGTGATTATGTAATGAAAGTGAAGTAAATGCCATACTTTTCTACATTAATGACCTGATGGATCTCTTTTAGTGTAAAGACTTTTCATTATGAATCCAAAAATATTCTTAGTCATCAATTTGGCTGTAGTAATGTTTTAACACCTGTGATATTTTAGAGAAAAATTATATTTAAGAAATCATATATTCTAAAAACACAAACATTAGGATTTTCACACTTTGAAGTAACCCAGGTAATTTATTTTTTCTTAAACATTCTCTATTTAGTCTTAAAAAACAATACCATAAAAACATAAAATCAATTCTGCATAGCGTAACAGTATTAAAGAACTTTTTCATTATTTTATTAGAACATTTAATTGTAAAGTTTCACAAACAGAAAATATCCACCTAATCTAATTCATAGACTACTTACTAGGTTTACTTCAAGACTTAATATTGTTTCTACAATATAAAATACTGTAGATGTAATTTAAAAATAAAAATTGCTTGTGTACATTTAATTACTCCCAAATCTCAGCTTTGATTTTTATGTATTTAGAATAAAATTTAAATAATCATCTTTTCTGTCTTATGTCATCCATTTCTTTCTTCCTATTGATTCACACCTGTCCACATGCAAACACACTGTTCTTTCTTCCGCATGAAAAAGAGGAAGCAAAGTCATCAGCTGCCTCACCTCTCTCCAGCTCTCAGCTCATGTCTCTTCTCTTGTCACTCAGACCCCTGAAGCAGAGTTGTCAGTGTTTGTTCCTCCTTATCAGCCTCTGACCTGTCTCTGAAGCCAGCTCAAACAGCGCTTGGTCCTATCACTTACTGACACGCCATCTCTGCTCCCCTCCCAATTTATTCTCAGAATAGCAGCAACCGATCTTCCAAATGCAAGTCACAAAATGCCATAGGCTTTGTTGCAGAGCCTCCAATGGTTCCCCACTCATAAATAAATAAATAACTGAATGAATGAATAAATTAATTAATAGAAACTGCTCCCTTTCCAGTCTCTCTTTCCACCACTTCTCCCCGCTCATACATCTCCAACAACATGTGCTCTTGTTTGCATCCGGAAATATGTTCATGCCGCAGGGCCTTGGTACACTCTGCCCCTTGGATCTGAAATGCGCTTTCTGTAGACATTCTCATGCTTTGCTGCGTGCAAAGCTCCCGTGACTGTCTGTGTCAGGTGTCTTCTGCATCTGTGGCCCGCTCACATCTTGGCATCATCTCTGCTTGCAGTCATCAATGCTGCAACGAGTTGATGGTCTCCGCTCATTTTCCACTGGTGGCGTCCAGCAGACAGAGCTGTGAGCACTACGTTGTGAGGCTTTCCAAAGAGGATTATAACTAGAGGGAGACATGGGAGCGGACTGGCCGCTCACTGCAGTACTGGTGTTGTCAGGTGCCACGGAGTCAATCCTGACTCTTAGTGACCCTGTAGGACAGAGTCGAACTGTCCCATAGGGTGTCCTACGGCTTGAAACCACCAGGTGCTCCGGAGGACAAAGATGAAGCTTTCCACTTCCACAGTTACAATCTCAGTAAACCACAAAGGCAGTTTTACCCTGTCTTATAGGGCCACTAAGATTTATTTATTTATGGTCATTTTATTGGGGGCTCTTGCAACTCTTACAACAATCCATATATCAAGGTCACTAAGATTTAGAATTGACTTCGTGGTCGTGAGAAATCTTTATGGAAGCAGATCATTCGGTCGTTTCTCCCTCAGAACAGCTGGTGAGTTTGAACCATGAGCCTTTCAGTCAGCAGCAGAGGGCTGAGCCTAGTACCACCGGGCTCCTAGCTTCAGCGCTACGCACCTATATTTATTGAATGATTCAATACTGAACGACCGCCGTTGCATTTCTCACGATAGGAGTTCACGAATAATAAAGTTTTCTTGTTTTTCCAGGTTTTGCCCAAGCAAACCAATTTAATTATGGAGTTGATAATGCCGAGCTGGGAAACACTGTGCAGTTAGTTTCTTCTTTCCAATCAATCCCGTGTGATGTAGAAAAAGATGCAAGTCATTCAACCCATATTACATGTTATACCAGGTATGTTTTTAAATCTTTTTTTCAATAGTTCAAATATATTTAAAAGACTTGTGAAATCATTACCACAATCAATTTTAGAATGTTTTCTTCATTCTTGTACCCTTTATTATTAGTATTTACCTGTTATTATTACCTCCTCATTTCTTCCCAGCTTCTCCTTCCATAACCCTCCCAAAACCAAACTCACTGCCATTGAGTCAATGCTGATTCATAGTGACATACCTATATGTCTGCCTACCTATATACCTATATGTCTATAGGGTAGAAGTGCTCCTGCAAGTTTCTGTAACACTCTAAGGGAGGAGAAAGCCCTATCTTTCTCCTGCAAGAGCAGCTGGTGGTTTCAAACTGCTGACCTTGTAGTTAACAGCCCCGCACATAACCACTACATAACCAGAGCTCTTTGTCATATCCCCAACGATCTGTTAACCTGTTTTCTGGCTTTACACATGATCTATCCTGGATTTCATGGAAAAGGAAGTCATACAAAAAATCCCAACAAGGATAGTAAAATAAAATACAGAGAAACCTCAATTAAAAAAACTGAATAAAAATGAACAAATTAAAAACAAATGACAATGTGGTCATTTGAACTTAACTACATTGGCATTAATCCACTTTCCAATGCAGTCTATCTGAAAGCACGGCTGTTCACACCGCTTGCTAATGGTGTGCGGGAGTTCAATGGAGGCTCAGTCCATGTGGGGATCTGCAAATGGACTTTGGACTTGCACCGTCATCCATAGCCTTCTGCAACCAGGTCTTCAGATTTCAGCTTGAATCCAATCCCTTCCCCGATCTTGGATATTATTATTTACAGTCCTCTTATCACACAGGCTGGTGTGCTCTTTCTATGTGGCCGTAGCTGACTCCTCACTTAGATGGCTGCTTGTTCTAAAACAAACGTCCATAAGACCCCAGATGCTAGTCTTGCTGGCAGCTGAGAACCTATTGATTTCTTCACCACACTTTGCTATAGCACCCAGATCTCCAAAGATCCCTTCATGAGTGCAAATATTGAGTAGGGCCATGTCACAAGAACCAATTGTTGGACTTGGAGTCTTCAGTGGCATACAAGTTCATCTCAAGCAAGGGTGGGGTGGGGGGGAGACTAATTCTTTTTAGATTAGGCCTTACAATTAAGTATGAACTCAAATTCCATTCATATATCCATGGCGTGTATGTCCCTGGTCCAGGTGAGAGACATCATCATCTTTTCATTGGGAACATTAGAGTAAATCTCCATAGAGCATAAGGTAATTCTAATGGTAGTGTTATTAGCCCGTGGTAAAATACTGTTGAGAAAATGAAAGTATAATTATATAGGACAGAGTTTTAGACTAACATAAATGGATTGTACAGATTATAAACTTAAGTGACTGACTACTATTTACACAAACAATGAGGGTTGGAAATATAGGACAAAACTTTCAATTGTGGTCATTCACTAGAGCAGAACTGTGCCTGCTGGACTAAGACATATCATAAAGAAGCAAATAGAGTATGAAAATAGGAAATATGTGGTAGTCCTAAATTGCCAGTTATTGAGCAAAAATCATTTCATACCATCATTTTTATTGTATCATCATGACGGTATGTCCCTAAGTACGATGATACTATTATGAGTAAGGAGCTGATTTCTGATCCCATAAAGATTTACGGTCTCAAAATCCACAGTCTTGAAATCCCACAGACACGGTTCTACTCACTTCTACAGGATCTCTGTGAGTCATAATTGATTAGATGGACGTGAGTTTGCTTTTGGTTGGATTTATGAGTAATGTTTTCCTGATGAGCCTTTTTAAAAAATTCATGTTTGAAATATTTTAGACCTTTATTTAATTATGGTGTTATTCCATTCTATCTCAGGATAGAAACATATTTGATATCCTTTCCCACCTATTTTTTATCATCACCAAGGTCTTTTGGAAGATAAATAGCCACTATTAAATTGTGATGATGTGCCTGAAAACACCAAAATTACGCTTTCTTGACTAGTTTAATTAATTTTGTGTAATATCTTGACATGGTCATTAAGATTAAAGATGGTCATTTTGTGTTGTGACATTTCAAGTTCCTTTCTATCAGCCCAAATTGATGGATGTTATTAGCAAGTTAGAAGATTCAAAAATATCTAAATAATTTTTTAATTGTAACTTTAGATATTTCCCTTAGAAATAGAGAGAACATGTTTCCTCTCTGTTGGGCTTGCTGGCTTATTTTCCAGCAACAACAGCTTCCCTTTGGGATATTTGATAAGCCAATGTCTTAAATACACAAAGTGTAAAACAGTTGGATTGAATGTGGTGGCATTTGGTTTCTAATAAGTAACTATGCACATAGTGACAATAGGCCTGAGGTTCATGATAAGTTTCACCGTCCATAGTTCAGGTGAAGAACTTTAACTTTGTATAGTCTATAATGGACTCTAACCATAGGCCAAATGGAATTTAGTGCACTTTTTGAAATGCCATGTACTTTTGGAGAGTTGTGTACAGAAGGTCAAAGGCCTAAGCCTGACTCGGACAGATAAAACTTGGCAGCAGAATCCCCCTATGATTCACGCTGGACCTGATCTTTTTTTCTTTTTTAAAAAAATTATGTATTTTGGAGTTGTATTGTTTGGTTTGGTTTTTGATTGTACATGTTAGGGGCTACCTCAGAAGTGTCATGTCATTGGGGGTCACCCCCTTGAAGTTGCAGTATATGTTTTTTTTCATGTTTTGGTGGATGAAAATCAGGACTGATGAACCCATAGAGTCAGCAAATGGAGTAAGGGTTTTGGTGGGAAGGGGGCACAGATATGGGGGCGAGGGAAGGGGTGATGACCTCAAGGGGGGAAAATAGAAAAAGACTATTTGGAAACTAATGGTGGTAGCAAATGTACCATTCTGCTGGGTGTGATTGAACTATGGAATGATTTTATCTATGTATTAATCCATGTAATCTAGGGCAGCATTTTTCACTAATGCTGGTTTGTGTGTAATCAAGTTGATTCCAACCGATAGCAACCCTACAGGCAGAGTAGACTGCTCCACAGGGTTCCCAAGGTTGTGCTCTTTATGGAATCAGATTGCTATGTCTTTTCTCTGATGGTGCGGCTAGTGGGCTTGAACTTCCAACCTTTTGGTTAACTGCTGAGGACCTAGCGATTGTATGGGTAGGGCTTCTTTTTCCACATTAATATTGCACCTTTAATAAAAGAGAGATGACGTTTCTCATATGTTCTCTTTGTGTACCTTCCAGAGCAATGCCAGAAGATTCCTATACTGTTAAAGTCAGTGTGGATGGCATTCCTATTACAGAAAATAATACCTGCCGAGGTCACATCAACAGCTGGGCCTGTACCTTCAATGTATGTAGGCGTCAATTCTTTAATGTATATATACAGTAAACCCAGGGCCTCAACGCTAACCCGGTCTAGAAGGAGCATCGAGATGCTATGCAGCCGAGTTTCAAATCAATTTTCCCCATAAGATGTAACTGAAAATGCATTAATCTGTTCTCGACCACCAAGTTTTTAGCCTAACCTTGCCTTTTTAGATAAAACATTACACAGAAATTTCCAAATAAATAAGTTCGGTGTTAAATAATATAATTTAAATAAGAAATATATTTTAAAAGTTTTTAACAACTACGGTATGGCCCATACCTTGAGACTGATGAGGATCTGGATCTGCAGACACGGAGGTGGAGAGGAGGGATGGCGAGAGAGTCATTGTTTGGAAGGGGAGTCCCCTTCCCTCAAATCGACTGGTAGCTGCTTTTCAGGAGGGTTTTCCCCGTTCTTTACCTTTTGTCCCTAGGACCAGCCTGGGCTTTCTATTACAAAAACCAAACAAACTGCCTAATGTGGTCTGCTGTTGGAGTTTCCTTAACTGTTTTCTAAAAGGGTTTACTAAATTATTATCAACAATATCGATAACACGGTTAGCCAGTTCCTTATCAGGATGATTCTTTTCAAAAAACTCTTTCTTATCTAAAACCAGTACAGGTTGCTTATCTAAAACCAGTACAGAAGGACACAAACACTAAGTATAGCAAAACGCTTGGAACTCAGCTGCAAAAGGTTTAAATAATGCGTGCCAACTGAAACACAAACTGCTTTTGTTTACAAAAATCACGTGCGTCAGGTCGGATTCTGATGTTTTGTTTGAGCTCCGATGCAAAATTTTCTCGACATTTTGAGTTGAAATCTGGTTATGCCGAGTACTGATGTGGTCCAGGACTGGGGTGCTACTGAAATTGACCTTGTGCATTGTTTCTCAGAAAACTGGATTTTTCTTTGATTTTTAGGACGGTATCTCTTCTCGTTGTTGTCATATGCCCTTGAGTTTGCTCTGACTGATAGCAACACTTTGTACAAAGAATGTAACATCCAGCCCTGCGCCATCTTTATGGTTGTTATTATTATTACTGTTATTATTATTTTTTAGCCATTTTAGTTACTTTCGATGCAGCCATTTCGTCAATCTGTTTCATCGAATATCTTCCTCTTTTCTGCTGACCCTCGGCTTTGCCAAGCCTGGGGTCCTTTTCTAAGAACTGGTCTCTCCTGATGACATGTCCAAAGTATGTGAGATGTCCAAAGTTCTGGCAAGACTTCTTCCAAGACAGATTTCTCTGTTGTTCTGGTCAGCCGTGATACTTTTAGGATTCTTAGTCAACACCATAGTGTAAGTGCATCAGTTCTTCTCTGGAATTCCAGCTGTCACGTGCATCTGAGGCAATGATGCTATCATGTCTCGAGTCCTATTTTTACCAATTCCACAGGAAGTACTAAAAGTATATTGGAATATAGCTAAAAATAATTATACACCATTTTAATTATCTTCCATTGTAATAAAATCTATTTTATCATTGCCACTTTGGCTCTCCTTTTCTTTTTTTTTTAAATTTTTTTTATTTTAACAATTTATTGAGGCTGATACAATTCTTTTCACAGTTCATACATATACATACATCAATTGTATAAAGCACATCTGTACAGTCTTTGCCCTAATCATTTTTTTCTCTTTTCTTCTTTTACATTTTATTAGGGACTCAAACAACTCTTACCACAATCCATACATATACATACATCAATTGTATAAAGCACATCCATACATTCCCTGCCCCAATCATTCTCAAGGCATTTGCTCTCCACTTAAGCCCCTTGCATCAGGTCCTCTTTCCCCCCCCCCCTCCCTCCCCATTCCCCCCTCCCTCATATGCCCTTGGTAATTTATACCTCGTTATTTTGTCATATCTTGCCCTATCCGGAGTCTCCCTTCCCCCCTTCTCTGCTGTCCCTCTCCCAGGGAAGAGGTCACATGTGGATCCTTGTAATCAGTTCCCCCTTTCCAACCCACTCACCCTCCACTCTCCCAGCATCGGCCCTCACACCCTTGGTCCTGAAGGTATCATCCACCCTGGATTCCCTGTGCCTCCAGCCCTCATATGCACCAGTGTACAGCCTCTGTCCTATCCAGCCCTGCAAGGTAGAATTCGGATCATGGTAGTTGCGGGGAGGAAGCATCCAGGATCTGGGGGAAAGCTGTGTTCTTCATCGATACTACCTCACACCCTAATTAACCCATCTCCTCTCCTAAACCCCTCTATGAGGGGATCTCCATTGGCCGACACTTGGGCCTTGGGTCTCCACTCTGCACTTCCCCCTTCATTTAATATGATATATATATACATATATACATATACACATATATACACATACATACACACACTTATATCTCTTTTTTTGCATGATGCCTTATACCTGGTCCCTTGGGCACCTCGTGATCGCACTGGCCGGTGTACTTCTTCCATGTGGGCTTATTTGCTTCTGAGCTAGATGGCCGCTTGTTCACCTTCAATTGGCTCTCCTTTTCTATTCATTTTATAAATAACATTTATATTTCCAGATAATTTTCTTATCTAGTTTGTGTTTTTTTCTCTTTCTGTATTCCCGCTCTTAGTTCACTTCTTTCTTTTACGTTTTTATTGGCTCACTCCTGAATTTTAAGTGGAAACATATCTATTTTCTCTTTCTCAATAATTACTAGCGTAATGAGATAAAATGTTACTATATGTAGCATCCCAGTCACTCAAAAGTTAGTTATCCTAAATCCTTTTTTATTGTTTGGACTTGATTTGGGTCACCAAATCTTCTCTGGTTCTCCCTTGTCTTCTGCCCGTCATTCACACTTTTAAGGACCCTTATGGTTACGCGGGCCAACCAGGATAATACGGCTTAGCTCCCTACGGATGATTAGCGGATTAGCAGGCTTCCGTCCATCTTCAAAATTAATCTCCATTTACCAGGTAACCTAACTGATCACAGGCTCTTGGAAGTTGGACACCCCGACCCCCACCTGCCTACCCAGGCATTAGGCACACTAATAAACTTCATAGAATTTCATTTTCCACAGTTCGTGTTTTAACGATTCTTAAGAATCATACGTGAAAAAGAAAGAGTTATACTTGATCTTCTATCGAAAGGTATCAAGTTGGTATTTAAAGCTTGCTTTACTGTGCTTTCCTCATGTTTTGCTTCTGTTTTCTAAAATATGCTTTGTGTTCCTTCATGAGTGGGATTTCGGAATGTTCCTCCACTGGATTCCTAAAAGTCTTGACTGGACAGCGTGACTAGTGTGGTTCTGCTTACGCTCGTAGCCGAAAGGATGGCAGAATTTTCAAAGTGCCACACTAAGCCTGTTCCTAAACTCACTGTGGCCGAACAAGAACTGCACAGGATCTTGAATCGTCAGAATGATCTTCTCCGCGACACTACCTATATGTAAAAGAGGCTATTTGACAACCACATCACAAGTACTGTTGAAATAAAGATTACGCACAAAGTCAAGATATTTCATGAAAGTCAGGAAAAATACACGAACTAGGTTTATTTTTGACTATTGTTTTACAGGCAAAAAGTTTCAGAACTCCAACAATCAGGAGCATCACGCCGCTATCTGGAACTCCAGGTCTGTTATGTGATAATTGAATTAATATAGTTTAAAATAGGAATATATTTCACATAGTCATGAAGATGCAAGTTATAATACATGAACATTTATAAATAATCTCTTTTTTATCATCAAGTACTGCAGCACTGATTTAAAATCAGTATAAGATTTAGAGTTTTAGATCTGTAATAAAAATTCAAATATGGGGAAGGGCAAACTTTACCACAGCAGCTAGTAGAGGGGGCTGTGAAAGGAGTAGCAGAGGCAAATAGGCATGGGAGCTGTGGGGACATGGAGTTGACCACTGTCAAACCAGTGTAATTTCCTTGGTTTCTCATGGAAAACATTTTATACACCTTTGTTTTTCTTTCCAAATTCCTTAAGTCCATGGGATTAAAAATTTTTTTTTGCTCATAAAATAATACTCAATAATTACAGAAAGCAGAGCAAATTATTAATAATCTTACCTTACATATAGAGCAAAATTTTGATGTTGTCTTTTGTTCTCATCTGTGAATTTATGTTCTACATGAAAATATATATCATCTTACAGAATTGGAATATATGTGGACACACATATAACATATATTTGTGTACTTTTTCCACTTAAAATTATATGGTGAATATTTTTCTTTTAAAGATATTCTTTAAGTGGTTGATTTTGTAAAACAATATTTCAAAATGTTTTTCAATGGCTGCTTATAAATCTACTGTATTGTAGTTAACTTTTCTTATATTGAACATTTGGCTCTCATCCCAGGATTTCATAATAATTAGAATCATATGAGTTAATGAACTTAACCGTACTCTTCAAGAATGCCAACTTCTGTTAACTTGAAAACTCTGGGTATTAACTTTTTCCCAATTATTTATATGAGAATATGTTAAGGCATTTAAAAACTCCATTTCTGTGGTTTATGTTATTAAGTTTATTATGCATTTATTAACTATTTGCATTTCTTCCTATTTTAGTTATCTGATCATCTCCTTTCCCTAATTTAATGCTAGTCATCTTTTAACATTTTAAATTAGAAGACTTCTTTATGTGTTAATGAAATTAGTCATTTCTATGCCATCTATGTGGCAATTTTATTTCACATTTAATATATGTTTTAAAAATGAATTTATGATTTTCTGTCATTAAGTAACTGCTGACTTTAATTATCAAGTCTATAGATCTTAATTGTCATTATAGCAAACTTAATTATACTATCCCAAGATTATATATAGTCACCTTTCTTCTAGCACGTCTATGGTTTTACCTTTTAATATTTTGGTTTTTTATTTCATCTAGAATTTACTTTGTTGTATTTAACATTTTCAAGTAAATCACTCATCGACCCCGTTACAATGGTTGAATATTGTATATCTAATCTTCCATGAAACTTCTTCTTAATCTAAAAATTCTTACAGGCCTGCACTCATGTTTTATTGTAGTTGCTGGAACTTTAAGAAAAATGCTAAGCAGTGATTGTAAATTTCAGTAATTGTAACTGCAGTGTATAGTTGCTAGAACTTTAAGAAAAATGCTAAGCAGTGATTGTAAATTGCAGTGTCTGGATACCGATTTTATTAGGAACACTTATAGAGTTGGATATTAAATTTAGGGGGAGATATTCTTACAGAATTTTGCCCTCTGTGTTTAGGTACATTAATAACAATCCAGGGAAAAATCTTCACTGATGTCTATGGAAGTAATACTGCACTAAGCTCAAATGGGAAAAATGTTAGGATTTTGAGGTAACTCTGTTATGCTATTTTGTAACTCAAAAATAGGATATGATATTCCAAAAAGAATGGATTCAATGATATTAGAAACAACCACAGTGTGATGGGACTAACCAACGATTTTCAGCCATATTATGGGTAGAAAACTAGATAGTTGGATAACTCGTGAAATCAGTTGTCAATATACTTTTATTTTATGATATGTTTTAATTCCTTCTCTTTCTGTAGTGTATTTTATTAATAGAACCAAAACCCAAACCCAACCTACTGCCATCGAGTCGATTCCAACTCACAGGGGCCTTACAGGACGGGGTAGAACTGTCCGTGGGTTCCCGAGATTCTTTGCAGGGGTAGAAATCCCACTCCCAAATGACTGCTTTATTTTGTTCTCACTGTAGCTAACATTTATTTGTGTATTATTAAAAACACAAACACACATAACTCACATTCACTGCACGCTCTGCACCCCTGCAGGACAGTGGTTCTCCACCTTCCTCTTGCCGTGACCCTTTCAGACAGGTCCTCATGTGGTGGTGACCCCTAGCCATCAAATGGTTTTCCTTGCTGCTTCTTCACTGTAGTTTTGCTACTGTTATGAATCATCATGTAGATGTCCGATATGCAGGATGTATTTTCATGATTACAAATTGAACATAATGAAAGCATAGTGATTAATTACAAAATAATGTAATTATATAGTATTACATATTTATTTTTAACGACAAATCAATGAACTGTTGTCTTGGAGCATGGTGTAGCCTGGGTACCAGTCATCACTCCGGGTACTCGTATGTGTGCGAATCTGCACGTGGGTGGACCGCCTGGAGATGGATAGAGGAGCGCTGTCTCGGTTCCTAAGACCATGGGAAATACGTGTTTTCCGATGGTCTTAGGTGACCCCTGTGAAAGCGTTATTTGACCCTCCAAAGGGGTCGCGACCCACAGGTTAAGAATCGCTACAATAGGACAAGGCAGTATTGTCACTATGGGTTTCTGAGACTCTTGCCGGGAGGGAGTAGAAACTTTGTCTTTCTCCCTAGGCGGGGCTGGTGGTTTCGAACTTCAGACTTAGCCTGCATTGCTGTTAGCTGCCCAATGCACGACTCACGGCTACCCCAGGGCAGTATCTTCTTTTAAGTGGGGGAATTAATGGGACTTATTTAACGAAATCACAGAATCCTGCAATCAAAAGGAGCCTCACAGGTCAGAGATTATAGTCCTTTACTCTGAAAACAGTTCTGTGTTACATACATTATTTTTATCATTCACCGTGAAATGGGAGATCTGCGAGTAACTTGCATCCCGTTTCTGCCATGTTGACAAGGATACTCAAAGCAAACTCTAAACTGACTGCCATCAAGTGGAGGCTAACTCATAGAAACCCTGCACGACATGGTAGAAATGCCCCTGTAAGTTTCTCGAGACAGCTCTTTCTAGGAGTAGAAAGCTCTGACTTTCTCCTACAAAGCAGCTGGTGGCTTCAAACTGCCAACCTTGAGGCTCACATCCAAAGTGTAACCACATTGCATGGGGGCAGAGTTTCATCACCACAGGAGAGAGGAGAGAGCAGCCGGCCTGTCTTACATGGAAAGACTGAAGACCCGAGTGGTCAGCCTGTTTCTGCTTTTCACAGCCTTGCGAATTCTGGCAAATCTACAATTCAGCTTAAGTATGGTAGGCATACCAATGAGTAACAGGTGTAGGGTCTAGGAGAGAGTACAATCTCATCCCATCCTATTTCCACTGAGTCCATCACAACTCGTGTCGCCCCAGTAGGATAGAGTAGAACTTCACCATAGGGTTTCCAAGACCGTAAGTCTTTAACAGAAGTAGACGGCAACAGCTCCCTCCAGCCTGTCCTTCATGCCCTCTATTATCTGTTTCTTCTTTCGACTTTCCTGTAATGCTTATTACGACCCCTAGTGGCCTTGTGGTGACAGGTTAGACTGCAGACTGCTTTGTGAGAGACAGGGCTTTCTACTCAGGTAAACTCTTTCAAACTCAGAAGAATCCCACAGGGGCAGTCTACCCTGTCCTCTAGGGTCGCTATGAGTTAGAAACGACTCAGCGGCAGTGATAGAATGCTAGAGAGTGGAACATAATATGTATTATGTTCTAAGATGCCAAAGTATACTATGATGATTATGTTTACTGTCCATCTCCCCCAGTGGGGGTGTTGGTCTTCAAGGTCAGGAATCCTTCCCTTGTTCACTGGCGTGTCCCCATACCTAGAGCAGGGACTACCACACAATAGGTGTTTGTGGAATGAATAATAGTAGTCAATGCAGAGAAAGAAATAAGGTGGCTAATGTGCTTGGCTAAGTTTGGTCTGAGATAATTTATAAGATATAACTTGATATTTTCTACAAAAATATTCACACAGAGTTTATGTTGGAGGAATGCCCTGTGAGCTTCTCATACCACAGTCTGATAACATGTAAGTAATTACAATAATTCTCTATCGAAAACAAATGGTACATAGAAATATACTTATTTTAATAGTAATTCCTAACATTATTTCATGGCTACATACATGATAATTTATAAATGAAAACATATGGTAAATTAATAATCTTTTATATAGTTAAGTGTTAAATCCCTTTTTCCAGTGTAGTAAGTTTGATATGCACTATTAATTAGATTATTATGTGAACAGATGTTTTAAGAAACATCTTTAACACAATTATTTCATTTGGCAATATTTTAAATACATCAAAATCAACATCAGTGGGACTAGCCAAATTAAGCTAAAAATATTCACCTGTTAAGGGAACATGTATTTAAACATCTTTAACCAAAGCTGGGCAATATTTTCCTTTTAAGTTAAAATTTTGTTTAATCATGATTTCTGTCCAGAGGCCCAGTTTTAAATAAATAAAATGTTTTTAAGGGGAGTTAATATTTTAAAACTTCAGTGCCAATATAAACCTTGATATTAACATGAATACTTGTTAGGTATGGTCTAAAACTAGACCACCTGAGTGGAGATTTGGGCTCGATGATTTGTAAAAGAACCGGGACTTACATCGGTAAGTACTGCTTACCGTCTCCATCATTCCCATAGGTACTTGACTCCACCCCTGCTCTGTATTTCCTTAGCTCTCCTCCACCTCTCTGCCTTTTCATCTCCTTTTTGATTTCTCCCTTTCCTTGGCATCTCTTCAGTTTCAGGAGCACACGTGTGACTAAGTTTTCCCCCTAAAGTTTATTTTTAAGGTAAGCTTATTCAAGTCTTGTCCTTTTTCCACTTTGCAAAGAACAAGGAGAGCATGCTTGTTTTACCTGTAGGCTGAATATTACTGTATTCCCACCTCCTCACTGACTCTGCACAGGGAGCCCTGGTGGTTCTGTTGGGTTCCCATCAGACTGCTCACTGCTAGATGCTCACTGCAACAGCTGTGCCAAGGGAGAAAGTGAAGGCTCTCTGCTCTGGGAAAGATGGGTGGCCTTGGAAAACCCATTTCCGAGGCTATAAATGAGTCAGAATCAACTGGGTGGCCGTGGCTTTTGTTTGAGGTTATGGTTTGTTCTTTTAAAAAATTCATTTTATTGGGGGCTCATACAGCTCTTATCACAATTCATCCATCCATTGTGTCAAGCACATTTGTACATTTGTTGCCAGTATCATTTTTAAAACATTTTCTTTCTACTTGAACCCTTGGTATCAGCTCCTTATTTTTTCCCCTCTCCCCCCCACCCTCCCGCCCTTCCTCATGAACCCTTAATAATTTATAAATTATTATTACTTTTTCATGTCTTACACTGACCAATGTCTCCCTTCCCTGGGAGGGAGTTATATGTAGATCATTGTGATCAGTTCCCCCTGTCTTCCCCCACCTTCCACTTACCCTCCTGGTATTGCTACTCTCATATTGGTTCTGAGGGGTTTATCTGTCCTGGATTCCCTGTGTTTCCAGCTCTTATCTGTACCAGTGTGCATGCTCTGGTCTACCCGGATTTGTAAGGTAAAATAGAGGTCATGGTAGTGGTGGCAGGAGCATCGAAGAACTAGAGGAAAGTTGTATTGATGCTATACTGCACCCTGACTGGCTCATCGCTTCCTTGTGACCTCTCTGTAAAGGGATGCCCAGTTGCCGACAGATGGGCTCTAGGTCTCCATTCTGCACTCCCCCTCATTCACGTTGATATGACTTTTTGATCTGGGTCTTTGATGCCTGATACCTGGTCTTATCGACACCTCATGGTCACACAGGCTGGAGTGCTTCTTCCATGTGGGCTTTGTTGCTTCTCATCTAGATGGCCGCTTGTTTCTCTTCAAGCCTTTAAGACCCCAGATGCTACTTTAAGCACACAGATCTTTTAGTTCTTGAACCATCACATTCCTCTGCTTCTGGACTTTCGTTAGCTTCTTATCCTGAAAATTTCAGATCAATGGCATGTTCTAAAGTTTCTTCTACTTCTTGATAGCTTTATCACGTGATAAGCTTATATCATAGCTACTGACTACCTCTGTCACTAACTCTGTGTAAGAGTTTAACAGTGTGCTCAGCTTGCATTTCTCAGCACCCCATTACATGTCTGTCTCAAAGAACTAGCTGCTAAATGAATGAATGAATGAATGAATGAATGACGTTTCAAGGCATTATGGTTATGGTATTTGCCTGACTTTCCTATCTATAACCTGGAACAGGTTCTCTGTATTTTAAAAAGTGTATCTTAAAAAAAGTGCATCTTATTAGTTTTTCAAATTGTTGGCACTTCTTTAAGGTTGTCCAGTTTTCATCTCTTTGAAGTTAATAGATGGTGGTATAATTATAGTTATGAATTATGCTTCTTTTCTCTGCTTTACAATCAGGTTTCTAATATATAGTTATTATTCTCCTGTGAGAGCATATTTAATTGTGTATATTTTAATTAATTCCAGGTCATCACAATGTCAGCTTCATCTTGGATAGTGATTACGGAAGGTAGGCCATTTTATAAGAAGTACCTTTCATAACTGATTTAATGAATGGAATAAAATAATATACATGAATATATATTTCCATAGTGCTACAGACCCTGGGATTAAAAATCTAGTGACTTTCACGCCCCAATTAACTATTAATATGTTGTAGCTCCATTCATAATTTGTGGAGCAAATATGACATTGGAATTACTGGGCAATCTAACATTAACTAAAATAATAACAATAAAATAAAAACTGATATTTTTATTAACAAGTGCTGTTTTGTGTAGTGTAGTTCTTCTGATTTGATTGTAGTTTTTCTCATTAAAGTAGTTGATTTTAATTTAAGACAATGGCAGTTAAGAGTAGATAAAATTGCAGAGTTGCCTGAAATCTTCAAATCAAGGAATAGAACGTAGTGCAAGATGGTAGCTGTGACTGTCAATTTTCCCCCTGAGCACTCATATTAATAACAGATGTGTGTTCTTTTTATCAAGACAACAACTTGTTTCCATTCTCCCTATACCCTCATTTTAGTAAAAATGTTTGTCACATGTTTACAGAAATATCCAAATATGAGAATTTCAGTATTTGTGGGAAGCCGCCTACTTTAGATAATGAAAACAGTGATTAACACTTAGTGGTGCACTTAACACTTCACACACGTCTTCCTGTTTAAAGCATCCAAAGATCTTATACATGGAGTACTGTCATCCATTCCCTACTGCATGCGGAGCAATCAATACTTAGAAACACAGACTAATCTACCCAGGGTTGGCCGGTCTAGGCACTGGGTATGCTAATGGCCTGTAGTAAGGGCTATGAATTTGCCAAACTAAATTAATTGTCCTCCCCCAAATGCCATCATGCCTGTGATTGAACAATGTGGAGCTAGTTGACAGAAATCCATAGATATTATATTACAATACTGCTACAGCTCTGCTAAACCAGCAAGCAAGCAGGACAGGTTTCGTGGTTCCCATTGTGAGTACTCTGAATAAATACTCAATGATTAGTAAAGCTTGAAAAAACAACCGAAGTAGATGTTTTTCCTGGCCAGTGTTCCCAGACTTATCAGGATGAGATTTAGTCCCTTCTTGTGTGAGTGTTACGGAGACCAACCTGCCATCACTGTGGTTGCAGGGCATTCCATTTTAGACCCTTATGAGCAATTGCCTTATAACCAAGTGATGCATGTATTCGATACTCTATCAATCTAGATCAATATAGACTGAACCCAAACCATGCAGATTACAATCCAAGGGCAAATTGGAGTGAATGAAATGTGAATAATGCTAGAATTCACTTTTCCAGTTTACACCGGGCAGCACATAACAGAGTCCCATGACTTCGAAGATATGACATACACATGGATAACATAGCTAGGTAGAATGATATGGATTTATTGAAAAAAGTTTAAAGCTATGTTAGATGCAAAAATCATTTTGTTTCAAATAATTTCCTGAACTCTAGGTAGCTCTCCTAAATATTTAACACCACTCTTCTAAAGTGAGGAAAATGAATTTAGTTCTGGGTTTGTATGAAAGCTATTAATAGCCAAATCCATCATCTCCTTCTCAGAAAAATAATTATCCCAAAATAGAATGTTTGACTGATCAAGCTTGAATATATTTGATAAGTATGCATATATATCAATATGGTATATTAACATGCACGGCAGCTTGAACTTTAAAAATTCCAAATAATACTAGACAAAAATATCCCGTCTGCTTGTTGAACCAGCGACCTTGATTTATGCTTCTTTTTACCAAACCACGGACCACAGGCTATCCTTTTGTATTAATCTCTCAGAATTTTGTTTCTATGTTGAACATTTTAAAGAATTTAAGATAATTGTTAGAGATCTAATATTCACAACTTTTAAAAAATCTAGTTTTAAGATTAGATGACATTGTTAAAATGTTAACTCTTATAAATGGTAAACTATATTTTACAAGTTTTAGGAGCATTTCTGACTATCAGGTGAACCAATTAAAGGCCATTGTGATAGCTATTTTTTATTTCTGTTAATATCCACCCATCTCTCCGCCATTACCCTGAGTGCAGACAACAGCTGTTCCAAACTGATAAGGTTCAGACGAGACTCCTTAATTGAGAGGTGCCCAGTCATTATCAATTAATTAGAGAAAATCACCTCAGTGTCATCCAAAATAAATTACACTCAAGTTTCATTTCATTTCAGCAGGCAGTTTTCCCACTAACTCAAAAGGCAGGGTTAATTTTTCCGATGCAATCTAACCTGGGGCAACACTATTGGAGCTACAGAGGTTTCACATCTCTGAGAAACAGACCCAAAAGCTACACTTAAAAATATAAGGTCCAGTATGTATGTCTTAAAGAACTGATTTGGCATTAACTCTTTCTGGGGACTCTAGTTTTACAAATGCACATTTTAATGCCTGCACGAGATTTACAGGGACTTTGCCTGCTGGATTCAACCAGAAGATTTGTATTATCCTTTTGGATTTGGGCTCAGTATTTATAATTACGATGAATGGCTCTCAAGCCTTAACATTTGAATCGTTAACTCTCCTAATCATGACTGCATGAGAGAGGGTGAAGGAACATTTCCTGGGGTCAGAGTTCTTGCCTCTTGCCCTCCAGGTAATGGAAGTGCAAATGTGAATCTTTAAAAACAAAACAACGGACCAGTGAACACTTTTCATCTTATTAAGGATGCTTATGATTGGGTGCATTGCTAGTTTATTTACTCTCATCCAGCTGGACTGTCATAGAATTAGTGGACAGGGAAGGAGGACCGCGTAGCTCTCAGGTTTGAAGACTGCATCTTGTCCTCAGTCTGCTTTATCTTGAACAAGAGAGGTGATCTCTCAGAGCAGCCCCGACCTTGTTGGGGACTTGTAAGGGTTAAATGGTACAGCAGATTTTTAGAAAACCAAACTTTTTGCAGAATTCCTGGTAGGTGTCTAATGAGTGTGGTGTTGGAGACACCAGTGGGTCCCGTCTGAGAGGAGAACTGGGTGGCCAGTAGCAGAGCCTGGCTTTGTCCCCTTGTCTGTTTTGTTTAAATGTCAGTATAATCTTTAAAAATAAGTTTTATTGATGTTATCATTGACCCATAATAAAATTCCCGTGTTTCATGTGTATCATTCAGTGAATTCGGACAAAGGTATCTCCATGTGGTGCCAGCAAACAGAGCCCTGGTAGCTCAGTGCTTAAAGCACTTGTCTGCAAACAGTCAATGGTTCAAGTCCATTAGCCAATCCAGGGGACGGATGTGGCAAGGCAATTTGTTCCGGCAAAGGCCTACAGCTTGGCAACCCTACAGGGCAGCCAGACCCTGCCCAGCGGGGTTGCTGGGAGCCGGAATTTGGCTCAACTGCACCAGGTTTAGTGGTAGCTCAGTTCTAGCCTCCAAGCCAGAGCTAAAGCTTTGAATGTCCTCAAAAGTCCCCTTCTCTGTGCTGCCAGGAGCCTGTCATTGATCCTCTGACATGTAGAAGGGGCTTCAAAAAGTTTGTGGAGAAACTCCATCAATTCTGCATAGGAAATCAAGGAAAGGTGAATCTAGAGACAGTAACTGGACGGATAGTTGCCTGGGGGCGTGGCAGGGGAGGTGGTGGTGGGGAAGGAATGGGGAGCTAGCTACAGTGGTAGGAGAAAGAAGAAAATATCCTGAAATTGATTGTGGTGGTAGTTTCACAACTCTCCTTAATATGAGTACATTGTATGGTATGAGGTATCTGCCAATAAAACTATTTGAAAAAGAAAAATGTAAAAAAAAATTTTTCCCCCTGAAATTTAAAGGTAATTTTTAAAGCAGGAATTTTAACTTTTCTTTTTTTTATCAATAGGAGTTTCCCACAAAAATCAACATATTTTGTTTCTTCTCTCAATAAAATTTCCATGTTTCAAACGTATGCAGGTAGGTGTCGTTGGTCCAGGTCTCTCTCTCTCTCTCTCTCTCTGTGTGTGTGTGTGTGTGTGTGTGTGTGTGTGAAACGAGAGGGTGGTATCTTCTTCCTTTCATTAAATTTAAGATAACAATGATTGAAAAGAGTGGGATTAGAAAACCCCAGAATTAAGTGAGGGTCCTGAAAACTATATTCTTCGTGTAAAGTTGATGGAGAAATAAAAGCAAAAGGAGTAGCAAGGAAGCCTGCATGTCTCAAGTTTGTGGGTGACGAGAGGCCACTGTTCCCAGCCTTGAGGCCGGAAGCCGTGCGTTCAGTGTGACTGGAAACAATCACCCTGTAGATGATGACGGCATTTTCTTTTAAAGAGGCCTCAGGTTGGCCTACTCCCAGGAGTGTCAGAAGCAGACAGATGCTCCAGGAATATCCTTCCTTTCAGGTCAGGGTACGTTTAGATTGCAATAATGTTTAAATGTAAACTAGCAGGTGTCTAAATATTAGTCAGACAACATTTCTAGAAATTAATTACATGTGAGAACTCATGTAAACCTAGATATTTGCAGATATCTCTGAATACATAGAACCTATACATTTGTGTACAGCTGTTGAGTCTCATTGTAGGAGTCCTGGTAGTGTTATAGGTTATGTGTTGGGCTGCCAACTGAAAGATCACTGGTTCGAACCCACCAGCTTTCCCAAGGAAGAAAGATGAGATTGTCAATTTCCATAAAGATTTACAGTCTTGGAAACCCACAGTCTTTCCTACTCTGTCCTCTAGGGTCCCTGTGAGTCAGAATTGACTCAAAGGCAGTGAGTGTGTGAAGATTCATTAATATTACTATGAGATGTATATTGATGTGCTACAAAAAATAAATAGGAAAAATGTCTCTGTAAGTACAAGAAAAATTCATTCTTCAGCAGCAAACGAGAGAAGAGACTGTTTCTTTTGGAACGGAACTTCTAAGGCTTGGCTATGAATTTCTTACAGCCCTCGGCCAAACACCACAAGTCCCGATCATCAGGAAATACAGGTCTTAGTGAAAGCTATATCATTGTCCTCTGAGGATGACTGCATTAGAGACACATATATTGAAACACCTACTTCATGTAGTAACCTAATATCTATCTACATCTTCCATTCTCAGCTCCAGGGCATTCTAAATTAAAAACAAGCATTTGAATTTGTGATTAATATCTGTGACATTTCACTTACTGTGCTTTCCCCACAGAAGTCACAGCCATCTCACCTGCCCAAGGAAGCCTGCAAGGTGGCACCTCATTAACCATCACAGGCCGGTTCTTTGATCAAACTGACTTACCTGTCCAAGTTCTGGTTGGAGGTATTTGTAAATTTTCATTCTTAATATATGATTTACAGAAGAACAACCCCTGGCTTTGGCTTAGCAATTAGTAGAAAGAGTAATAACCATTTCTTCATGTTCTAAATTTTTTTCCATATTTTAAATTTAAAACAAAGTCTTTTTCACAGGATCTGAGAGTTGATACTTATCCTGCTACAATATTGGTAACATTTACAGGTCATTTTTACAGCAGAATTTTTGCATTTAAAAATGAAACAAAACAGAGGTCATGTAGTCTTCTGTGACTGGAATGTGAGCTCTGAGGTCAGCACCAAAGGAATTGGGTGGCAACATGGGGCTGCCACCTAGAGGGGGGATTTGCCACTTACAAATCCCACACCACAATGTCGGGACACACCCATCCTCTGTGGAGCATGATATTAAACACCCTAGTTGAACTGTTGATACACTTCAGTAGGTTGACTAGCTATGGGGGCCATTTAAGTTAGTATTCTGAGACATCTCCTTACACCTATACCATACAAGAAGTATTGCTAGTTTTATTCCAGTTCCTGTGTACATGGGTTTATTGTGCGGAAGCGTGCTTAGACATGTCTCTGCCATCAGTAGATAGCTGCAGACAAGTTCTCTCAGGAATACATTTGTCTTAGACTTTTAGGGTGACTCCAAATCAAAATGAGGGATCTGCTGGGCAGAGGGGTCAGCTCAGAAGGTTTATGGCATCTGCTTTGGGGATCTTCAAAGGAAGGTGGTCTTGTTAGCCTTTCTTGAGGAGTTCTTCTGAAGAGGTGTTGAGAAGCTGACAACTGCGGTTGTAAGGAAAAGATGAGGACAGGTGAGTGCGGCTCTCTTATCCACCACAGCGGTGCACCTGCTCCTTCCTGAGCATGGCGAGGGCAGCCCAATGAGGAGTTCACCAAAACCCTACCTCGTCCCTTCTCCAGCTCTCACCTTGCCTCCTTTTTGTTCCCCAACGCGAAGAACTTTTTAAAGGAATCTGACTTGACTCTTTCAAGGATGTCCTAACTGCCTTTGTGATGGGGTGTAAATAGAAGGATGCAGAACCCTTTGGGGAATGGGCAGGGACATGGACTCACCTTCAGAACTAGATGGAGGTTATAGGGTGAAACAATAATTTCCCGTTGTGATCAAGGTTTCCAATACTTTGTAGCAATGCTTTATGACTTACCTTTATCCTTTCCCATTTCTGAATATCAACAATTACTGATGGCCTTGGCATTGGGAGGAGTATTAATGAATATATTCTGATGAGTGGAGCAATGAAGAAGGGACTGGGTCTCTGGTTATGCATTACTGTTAGCGTGTGCCATCTAGACCTGTCCAGTGCTTGGGAGCTCTCCAGCTCAGAGGGAAGAGAGCATCGTGAATGTGATGTGAGGAACTTGCCACTCCGTCTTAATGACCTTCTCTACCCCGAGAAGCTGTCGCCAGCTGAGAGGCTGGCAATTTGAGTCCGCACAGAGCAGCAGTTCTCAACCTGTGGGTTGTGACCCCTTTGGGGGTCGAATGATCCTTTCACAGGGGTCACCTGATTCACACCAGTAGCAAAATGACAGTTATGAAGTAGCAATGAAAATAACGCTATGGTTGGGGCCACCACCTCATGAACGGTATGAAAGGGTTGCGGCATGAGGAAGGCGGAGAACCACTACTGTAGAGGCTTCTCCTCAGCTGAACAACTTGGATCAGATAAATATTTTCTTCCCCAAGAAGACTGAGGGATTTCACACTCGGTGGGTTTAGGAAACTTCATCTTTAAGGAATAAAATGTAAGGCTTGACTTTAAAATGAAAATGAAGTTGGATCATGGCATCGTTTAACCATTTCCTCTCTCCTTTGCTCCTCGGTAATTGTGAGATTTCCTATGTGTGATAGTGGGCCAGGAGAATTTTGCCGTGTGGAAGTTTGATGATGAATGCGGGATAAGGAGAACGGAGAGCGGGAAAGGGAAATGGAAAGGCCCCAGCATGCCTCTTGCTTGCACAGCTTTTTCTTTTTTCCCCATTGAAAAGCCTTCACGATAATGTGGTCGCATCATGACACTTCGGTAGTCACATTGTCCATCTTCCTTCTCGCAGGCCAGCTCTGTGATGCTTTGAAGGTCACCGAGAGCAGCATCTATTGCAAGACGCCCCCCAGCCCTCATCCTCCGAGAACTCTATATGCAGGTAAGTTCTGAGAGAGAATAATCATTTCGATGTTTTCAGAAATGAGTATCAACAAATAGAATTAGGAGAAAATATTATTTTAGCTTTGAAAATTTTGATGGTGATCATTGTAATCTTTTACACCACTTGTATTTGGAAAAACCTGTATTAAAATAGCTGAACCCATGCTCCACCAAGGAAGGAAAGCCCAGCCCGAAGTCCCTGGGTGCCGTACTGAAAACGCCCTGCTTCTGACGATGGCATCTCATGGCGTCCTTCTTTCAAATTCAGAGATGAATAGTAAATGCTGGTGTAAGTTATAGAAAGATTGCAACAATGAGCTTTCCTGGTTTAAGAAAAAAAAGGAGAGTTTCAATTCTTACTTGCGTAGAATGACTTAATATTGAAAATAAAGAACAAGTGAAATACCAGCAAGCTGCTGACTGGAAGGACAGCTGAGGGCCTTGGAGCCGGCAGTGACGTGTTTGAGGGGCTGGATATACGTCTGTGTGTAGTCTAGCTGCCAAACCTCGTGCACACCCCTATTTTAAAAAACGTTAAAATTGGTTGTGGTAATAACTGTGCAAGTCTTCTTGATACGATTGAACCATTGAAGAATGTGACATGTAGATTATGTGCCCACAAAACTAGTTAAAAAGTTAAAAAATCAATAGAGAACTGCACAGGGTGGAGAAAGAAAAAAACTAACTCAAAAACCCATTTCACCTTACTTCAGGTTTTATGTTCAAATGTAAAATGCTGATCAAAGTTGTAGAGGGGCACACAACATAAAGGCCATTACCCGGGCGGGGGGGTGGGTGTAGTGCACGACTGGACACGATGGATGACGTCATACGATCAGCGGTCACTTTAAAGCCAAGAGGAGAAGATGGGGGCAGCTAGCGTATCGGAAATAGAACAAGTGGAGGGCAGCCAAAGGGAATGAAGGTGACTGTTCATGGAAACGTAACTAATTTCACTGAACAGTTTACGTAGAAATTGCCAGTTGGAAACTTAATTTACTCTGTACACTTTCACCAAAACACAATGATGTATTGTTTTTCTAAAATGTAATACATTAAAACCGTCTACCCCTGTTAACCTCCAGTCCTCATGGGAAGGTTGAGGAGAAGGTCAGGTCATAAATTCAGTGCTCTTTCCCACGCAGAAAAAGGGAAGCCCACACGTGTCGGGCATGTCGGGCTAGAACACCAGGGCCCTATGGTGAATGTTCATGTCCGACCAACTCCCTTAGTGACAGCTCTTCAGCAAATGAAGGAAATGATTCAAATTCTGGAGACTTGCCCAATCTCAAGAAAGTAGTAATGGATGGTAGAGGAAGCCAATTAAATGGTTTACCGACCTCTTAAATGTTTTGTGTGGAATGATATGGATCTGGGGGTTGGAAACATCATTTAAGAACACTGCAGTGCAAAAGGCCTGCTCTCTGATCAACGGCAATGGAGAGGGGTCACCATGGGGGGCCAGATTCCCCCACAATCTGAAAGCTATAGAGGAAGGCATGAGCCCTATCATTGTCTACTTTGGGGGAACAAGAGGGCAGGGGGCAGGAGAACAAAAAGAGGATCACAAGGGGGACCCTGACAAATGTTGGTGCTCCTTTAATGCAAATACTTTCTCTTTGATTCTGTCTAAGGAAGCGGGAGACCATACAGCAGACAGAATGTTGTTTTAAAAAGGGAAGAGGGGTTGGAGTGGATAAAGATCTCCTGGCAGACATCTTCAAATTAACAGTGACTGTTCTTTGATAAGTCATATACCAGTCATACCAGTTATATACCAACTGATTAAAAAAATCTATGCCTTGAATATTGTAACAAAAACTAGCTTTTGTTACAATATTCAAGGCATAGATTTTTTTTAATCAGTTGGTCTGAGTTTTGATGTCATGAAACAACGTCCATCGTATCAGAGGCAAAAATCATTGCATTATGGCTATCATATGGGAAGCACTTACTACGTGCTGTGTATTTGACATGTACTACATGACGTGTCTAATCTGTACAGCCACATGAAAATAGTATCATTAGTCCCGGTTTACAGTTGAGGAACCCAGGGCTCAGAGAAGTGAAGTCGCAATAAAGAAACTGCGTGCTGATGTCATGGCTCTCGGTGCTTTGGGTGCCAGTGTGTGGAAGAGTGTGTGGAATCGATTTCCCTGGGTACATTGTCTAAAAGGTAGACGGAAATAGAACCTCTGTAACTGTAATACTAGTCATTCTGGTAAAAGACTTATTTTATGATCTTTAGGTGGTAGAGGCCTGAAGCTGGAGGTGTGGAATAATAGCCGGCCCCTCCATCTTGAAGAGATTCTCGAATACACTGAAAATACCCCGGGGTACCTGGGGGCCACTTGGGTAGATTCCGCTTCCTATACTTGGCCGATGGAGCAAGACACCTTTGTTGCCCGTTTCAGTGGATTTCTGGTGGCTCCAGATTCTGATGTCTACAGGCTCTACATCAAAGGTGATGACCGGTATGCTGTCTATTTCAGCCACACTGGATTCCCAGACGATAAGGTAGGGATGCCACAGACTATTAGTTGATATAAAAATAGGGTTTATAAAAATATTATAATTTATTATAAACCAAAGCCAATGAATATTGGAAAGAATTTATGAGTGCAGTCAAACGCATGATTGGATTATTGGCCATTTTAATATATCCACTAAGAACTCTAGGATCCCTGGTGGTGCAGTGCTTATGCGTTGGGCTGCGATCCTGAAGGTCGCAGTTCAAAACCACCAACCAGGAGAAAGATGGGGTTTTCTACTCCCTTAAGCAGTCAGTCTCAGAAACTCAAAGGAGCAGCTCTGCCCTGTCCTCTGGGGTCACTATGACTTGGTATTGACTTGATGGCAGTGAGTTTGGTTTTTGAGATTTGGGGGGTGAGAACTATAAAATTGTCATAATAGAAAAACTCATATTTATTCCCGTAAAATGAAATTTTGTTTTATTCTGAGTAAATTATTATAATCAGATAAATTTATAAAGGAGTGAAATATTCCATTGTCATCTCTGAAAAACAGTAATTACTAAATGGAATCTTTACATAACAGAGATCATATGTCCAATTTCATATTTATATTTTCTCATACTTTGATACATATTTCCACACTTGATGAGAATATTTATGTAGCTGCCATTTCTATCAGTGACTGTTGTATCATTAGATGGGTTTTCTAAGCTTATATCACAATCTCCCTATGGATACATATTTAACTGATTTTGTAAATTTTTTAATGACAAAGCTTCATTGAACACCTGTGCTTATTTATTTTTTTGTATTTGGGATTATTTCCATAGGAAAACTTCACAAATGTGAAAAAATGAGACCAAAAGGACAGTTTTATGACTTGAGTTATATTATAAGACTAGTTACCAAATTGACATGCTTAAATTGCTATCTGTAATACATAGATTCTGACTTTTACCATAGCCTGTCTTCGAGCATACTCTGCAGTTGCTACAGCCGAATGGAAAGGCTAAAATCTTCTCACTTTAGTCTACAGATCCATCTAGTGCTCTTGATGTCCTTCAAGGACACACTTACAGGACTTAGTCTTGATTAAATTCCTCAAGGTTCTCTCAGATCAAAACAATATTTTATGTACCAACAACTACCTTCGTCCTACTAAGACAACAATAATACATAGAACCAAACCTATTGTTATGGAGTTGATTTTACCTCCTGTGACCTTATTTGCTACAGAAGAAAACCATTGCATAGCTGTTTGGCTGTAAAACCCTTATGGTGGCAGCTAGCCTGAGCCTTTCCTCGGTTGTACTACTGGGTGGAATCAAAGCCCCCCTTTAAGTTGGTAGCTAAGTGCAAACTGCTTGCTCCACCTAGGGATTTTTCCTCCCAGCTGCATCTTTTCTGTAGCAAGGTTGATAAAATAGTTTTAATATCAGTTAAAGAGAGGTGAGAATTGAACTTTGGTAAATTGCACAAATTTCATTTTGTCATGTCAAACTTGATAGCCAATACAGGAAGAAAAAAAGGAGTATTTTTTTCTCATAATTCTCGTCATAAAAGTAAAAGTATGACAACTAACAAATCTTAAATGATAGCCAGAGAAATGTAGTGATGACATCGAAAAGATTTATTAATAAACTATCTCTCTTTTCTCTCATAAGGTGAGAGTTGCATATCACTCTGCAAATGCCAACAGCTATTTTTCGAGTCCAACACAAAGATCAGATGAGATTCATCTTCAAAAAGGAAAAGAGTAAGTGTTTTCCCCATAAATCATTGTGGAATATTTAAAACCTATACATATTTTGGGAATTTTTCAAATTTTTTGCTTGTTTTTGGAAGTGATATTAACCTATTGGCTTGCTTCTTTAAATTTTTAAATTAAGTTTTTAAATAAATTTGCCAGAATACTGGCATATATCTAATCAGGAGTGTTTGACATCTAAATTGTTCCTCTTACAGAAATTATGACTTTGTGAAATATACTGAATCCTGTTTTTTAACCATTTACTAGGACTTTTTGTTAGCCACTTGGCTTCTCTGTTTCTAAATTCACCTCTTAAACATTGCTAGAGAAAAATCACAAACTGCATCAATTAATGCCCTGTTATTATTTACTGATTTCCGGGCCTATGTAAGCTCTGGGAATGTAATAAAACATATTAAAATATACTACACATCCAGAGAACAGGAGAGGATAATAACAAAAGAGCAGATAATTCCATTTATTGGTCACTCGGGATCCTTAGCAAACAAAAAGGGCCAACACATGTGGAGAAAGAACGTCCAAGAGATGTTGGGGTCATCTTCCATTTAGTACTTGTATCTGTTAGCTTTTACGTCGTAACAAATCACCCCAAGCTTCGGAGCCTTTTGAATGATATGAGAATCAATTTAGAGAAACTCCCAGCTGCTGTCTCCAGAGGTGGAAGCAATGATAACATTGGGGGAGGTTTAGGGGGAGCAGCTGGAAACTTCCAGTTACTTGTGACACCTTATCTCGGGGGAACATTTGTATGATGTACAAGGGACCTTAGATAAAGAATTCCAAGTGTAATAGCTAAACCCTGCCCAGCTGGTTGGAAGATTAATGTCAATCTAATGAAAAGGGGTTTCGTAAAGTAAACTTTCATTGTCTAAGTTAAAAACAGTGCCAAGATCTAAGGCACGTGGTGTTTGGAACGTTCAGCCTTGACCCATACAACCTCTCAGTTGGCAAGACAGGTGTTAGGTCTGCTTAACAGGCTCACTTTCATTTACACATTAATTATTTTACTTCTGTGTCACCTCTGAGTTGTTTGCCAGGGAGCTAATCTTATAATCTACAATGATACTGCGTTTTAAGCTCTCTGAGGATAGGAATAGTATCTTCAATAAATATTTGTTGACTAAACCACATGAATTGATCATGTATGAAGATATATTTACTGATGTGGGTATCTTACAGAATTTGTTTTACATATTAGCAAACTTTGTAAACCTCTCAATATTTGACTATGTTAAAGTGGAAGTATTAAATTAAATCATGTAACAGGCAGGTATTTACATGTGGTACTGAAATTTCAAGGAGCTTCTAGTAGCAAAGTCTATGAGCTCTGGCGGCATAATGGTTACTTACACATTGGGTTGATAACCAACAGGTCAGCAGTTCAAAACCACCAGTTGCTGCATGGGGGAAAGATAGGACTCTCTACTCCCATAAAGAGTTACAGAGTCAGAAACCCACAGAGGCAGTTCTATAGGGTCTCTATGAGTCAGCATCGAGTCTATGGCAGAGGGTTTGTTTCTGTTTTTTAGTGGCATAGCTGATTAAAATGTTGGGCTTCTAACTGCAAGGCTAATGGTTCAAACCTACCAGTTGCTCTGCAGGAGAAAGGTGAGTCTGGAAAGATTTATAGGCTAGGAAGACTTAGAGTCTAGGAAGACTTAGAGTCTAGGAAGAAGAACAGACTAGGAAGACGTACAGGCTAGGAAGACTTAGAGTCTAGGAAAGCCTAAGGAGCAGCTCTAGTGTTTAGTGAGGTCACTGTGAGTCTGACTGCAGTCAATAGTAGTGGGTCCTGGTAGCTAAACTTTGCTCACTAAGAAAAGAATGTTATGAAAATGTTCTGGGAAAAATGTATTCTTTGGCTATGTTCATTTCCAGGTATTATATTGAAATCTTACTGCAGGAGTATAGTCTAAGTGCTTTTGTTGACGTTGGCCTGTACCAGTCTAGAAATGTCTATACTGAACAACAAACAGGAGATGCAGTAAATGAAGAACAGGTTATCAAATCCCAGTCGACTGTTGTTCAAGAAGTGCAGGTAGGTCTTGATTATAAATCTACTATATTGGAAGCAAATGTCCAAAGATACAAGCTCTTTTTGGTCATTAGTCTTATTAGGTAAGATGTTGTTTTAAGGGGAAGCAATCATAGAGTGTTCCAGAATTGCCCGCGAGTTGAAATATCTGTATTATAAACTAAAGAAGCCATTACTTGGTAGAATTTTTAGAGTTTTAAAATATAATTTGATCATTTGTAGTAAAATGTAACAATGAAGAGGCTTTGGATATCTAAATTATTATGCTTGTCAAGGAATTTTTTTTGGCATACTAAACATCTTTTTTAACTGGAAAATAGGTTATAACGTTGGAAAACTGGGAAATGACCAATGCAACTCACGAAGTGCAGAGGATCACGGTAACCAGCCCTTGTGTGGAAATGAGCTCATGTTCACTTTACCAGTACAGGTTAATCCACCACAGGGAAAAGACTGGTACGTAGCAAAAACAAGGGAGATTTAAATTCTCTCATGTGTAGCTGTTGCTGGAAAAAAAAGAGAGCAATTCCTCTAGTCAAAATCTATGGTCTGAAAATAGCTCTGAGAGTATGCTATAAAAAAGAAGCAGAAAAGTGTGAGGAAAGATGTTCTCTTTTAGTTGAATAGGACAGAAAAGTACATCAAACAGTTTTGGGGCACATGCCATCATCTTTTTTTCTCCAAGAATCATAATAAATTTGTATCAACACACGCAGGATTGTATGTCTTCGTGTAAATAGGATAATAGAAGATAAATTGGAATAATAACAATAGTAATAAGGGTTCCTGGAGGAAAGGTGGGGGAGGGAGGGGAAACAAGGGGAGCTGATATCAAAGAGTTCAAGACATAAGAAAATATTTAGAAACTGATTGTGGTAGCAATTGTACAACTATACTTGATCTAGTTGAATTATGGTATGTTATGATATCTGCAAGAGCTCCCAATAAAATGATATAAAAAGTCAAATTCATCATTTTACAGTAACACTTCTCTGCAGTTCTCAAATTAATTGATATATATGAATTTATTGATACATATGAACTTATTGATTAATAAACATGATTATATTTATGTATTTTAAACAAATATTGGAAATGATTTGTTATGTTTGTTCATTGTTTTAATCCGTTAGTAGTCATGAGTACTTATTGTTCACCTAATACACTTCTTACTTCTACGAGAATACTTTAATTTTTTTCTAGATACTTTTATTGGGGCTCTTACATCTCTTATCACAATCCATACATTCATCCAGTGTGTCAAGCACATTTGCACATATGCTTCATCATTTTCAAAGTATTCTCTTTGCACTTGAGCCCCTGATATCAGTTCCCCGTTTCTTCCCCCATCCACCCCACACCCACCCTCCCTCATGAACCCTTGATAAGTTATAGATTATATTTCCATATCTTACATCATCCTCCATCACCCCTCACCCACTTTTTCATTATTTGTCCCCCTAGGAGGGGTTTATAGGTTGATTCTTGTGATCAATTCCCTCCTTCTCCCCCCACCCTCCTCTAATCCTCCTGGTATCTCTACTCTCATTGTTGGCCCTGGGGAGATTGAGGTCATGATAGTGGGGTTAGGGAAGCACCAAAGAACTAGAGAAAAGTTGTGTGTTTCATCAGTGCTATACTGCACCCTGACCAGCTCATCTTTTACGTGTGAGGGGATATCCAACAAGCGGCCATCTAGCGCAGAAGCAACAAAGCCCACATGGAAGAAGCACACCAGCCTGGGTGATCATGAGGTTTTGATAGGATCAGGTATCAGGCATCTAAGACCCAGAACAAAATCATACCCCATGTGAATGGCGGTGGTAGTGGGAGGGGGGGGTGGTTGTCATGGAGGAGAGACCCAATGCCCAACTAGATAACACGAGAATACTTTTACAATAAAATGTGATCCCTTTCCTCAAAATGATCACAGTCTAATTATGTATCAATATTGGTAAACCTGAATCTATTTCAGAATATAATTCAACACCCATTTATACATTTCAGATTATTGGTGATTCAAAAATTTAATTATCAGGCATCATTGTAGGCTGTGGGCGACCAAAAGATTTCAGTTTCTGTATTAATTTATCTGACAGTCCCGCTACCGGCTGATGCTTCAGACTTCATGTTGCAGTCAGCCATCAATGGCCTGTGGTCTCTAAAACCTGACACGGTTCAAGTAACACGGACACAAAATCCCGAGAGCTATATCTACCTGATAACCTTTATTTCAAGTCGAGGTAAGCACGTATTCTTTTTTATGCTCCCATAATATGGCCTAGCCTGTGCAGCTCAACTGAAAAGGGAGAATGTCTCATTAAATGACAGAGGAAAAGAGATGAATGCATCGTCTTGATTGCTGTGAGAAGAAAAGGAAATGAAATAATGGTGGACCTTATGGTACTTCATATTTTACTTATCTTTTGAGGAAGGAATAATGTGTAATGCCAATGCATGAAAGATGTACTACTGTATGCACTGCACATGCATTGGCAATATGAGAGCCAACTATGCAAATTAATAAAAAATAATCATGCTGCAAATGAATGTTTAGTCGATCAGCACCGTCCAGGAGACACCGACCCGGTGACTCTTCCTGAGGCAAGTATGCTGTGTCCACGTTCACAAGGGAAGCACTGCATGCCTGGGCGCCTCCGTGCTGAGACACAGTGCTCAAAAGCATGCGAAAACTCCCACGCAGTCCTTAAAAAGAAAAGGCACCTGTGTTTAATGCAACATTTTCCAAACGTGTTTGACATCTCTACTTGCTCCCACCCCAAGCAATAGCTATTCAGGGAGTCCTGGTTGTGTGGTGGGTGACACTTTGTGCTGCTAACGACAAGGTTGGCAGTACAAAACCACCAGTCACTCTGCGGGAGGAAGATGAGACCAACTGCGTTCACAAGACTTTCAGGCTGAGAAACCCTGTGGAGGAGTTCTCCTGGGTCCTCTTGGGTATTTATGAGGTGGAATCGACTCTGCAGCTGCAGGTTTGGTTTTGTTTTTTTAGGAGCTATTGGCTTACTTTTACATGACTATTTTCCTCCAAGGGCCTTTTGGAAGTAATGAGATCAACATTCTTCTTTAAACCTTGCTTAGCAGTCCATTTGGCTACTTGGCATCTCTAGTTTAAGACATAGTTTCTTGAATACATTTGGTTTGTGCTTTGGGCAGTCATTATTTTAAAAGTACCTACCTTTACCTCCTGACTACCATCCATCCCAGAATTTATCTTATAACACTGTGTTTATAAAACATAAAAGACAGAATCATAAATGAATAGCATTTCATTGGCTGTTTCTGCTGGAGATAAATATTGCTCAAGCTCGAGGACCTGTGTCTTCCCCATTCATCTTGGTTTGTGGTGGGAAACTTCATTGAAATCCAATTTGGCTCAATGTAACTATTTTAGATATCAAGCCAAAACAAACCCCACTGCTATCAAGTGAATTCCAATTCAAATCAACCTCATATAGGGTTTGTAGGTCTATAAATCTTTATAGGAACCAACAGACATCTTTTCACTGAAGAGCTTTTGGTGGGTTTAAACCACCGACCTTGGGATTAACAGCTCAACACCTAACTCACAATGCTGCCAGGGCTTATTTATAGGTACACTGGCCTTGAACTATGTACTTGTAGGTGTACCGGTATTGTAATATTGTACTATTTATTTGTAGGTATGCTGGTATTGTAGTATTTATTTGTAGACATACCGGTATTGTACTATTTATTTGTTGATGTATTTGTATTGTACTATTTATTTGTAGACACACCAGTATTGCACTATTTTTTGTAGGTATATTTATTTGTAGACACATCGGTATTGTACTATTTATTTGTAGGTATATTTATTTGTAGGTATGCTGGTATTATACTATTTATTTGCAGGTACACTGGTATTATAGTATTTATTTGTAGGTACACTGGTATTGTAGTATTGTACTATTTATTTGTAGGTATACCAGTATTGTGCTATTTATTTGTAGTTATACTGGTATTGTAGTATTGTACTATTTATTTTTAGGTACACCGGTATTGTACTATTTGTTTGTAGGTATACTGGTATTGTAGTATTGTAGTAGTTATTTGTAGGTACACTGGTATTGTACTATTTATTTGTAGGTGTACCAGTATTGTACTATTTATTTGTAGACATACTGGTATTGTAATATCGTACTATTTATTTGGAGATATACCGGCATTGTACTATTTATTTGTAGATATACTGGCAGTTTAAAAATACCCTTGGAATTTTTTCACAGGAGACTTTGATCTACTTGGTTATGAAGTATTGGAAGGGAATAATGTGACACTGGATATTACAGAACAAACCAAAGGAAGACCCAGTTTGGAGACATTCACACTGAACTGGGATGGCATTTCTTCTAAGCCTCTTACCCCGTGGTCATCAGAAGCTGAAGTATGTTCTGGGGATGCTCCGATCATGCATTTTCCCTGAAGCTTCTCACAGGCTACTTGTAGACAGATGGGAAAGAGGCATTTCTTCAAACAATCACTATGAATCCTTTTACCTAATGTGTCATGTACACTTTGGACCAAAAGGAGCCACAGAAAGCACCCAGGACGACAGCTCCCAGTTCTGGTTGAGAGATCTTGAGACCTCCAAGGCTGCCCTCTTCTACCGTAGAAGGACTCTCCATTCCCCTGATGTTTTTTTAATTTTATTTTAACAATTTATTGTGGCTGATACAATTCTTTTCACAGTTCATACATATACATACATCAATTGTATAAAGCACATCTGTACAGTCTTTGCCCTAATCATTTTTTTCTCTTTTCTTCTTTTACATTTTATTAGGGACTCAAACAACTCTTACCGCAATCCATACATATACATACATCAATTGTATAAAGCACATCCATACATTCCCTGCCCCAATCATTCTCAAAGCATTTGCTCTCCACTTAAGCCCCTTGCATCAGGTCCTCTTTTTCCCCTGATGTTTTTATTCTAATTTTTTTCACCTGTAAAAGATGAGCCAGAAGCTTTAGTGTAGTACAGTGTTATCGTCAAAGTATTTGTTAGTTTCAAACCCTTGTTAAATATTCATAGCTATGAAGTGTCCGCCTTATCTAAATATTGCCTTAAAGAGGAGTTGCACACTCTCCTACTTGGCACGATGGGTGGCAGCCAACTCATAGCCTGTGAGGAAGGGAAAGGTGGCAAGGACAAAGGGGAGACTAGGAGAGTTCTCCTGTTCTCATACATCTGTGCCAACAGAGCCTAATCCATCTTCATCTCGGGCAGTTGACCATAGAAAAAGGAGGTTTGCTTACAAGTTACTGAATCTTTGAGTACTGCCTCTGCAATGAATGTAAGTTAATATGTGTTTGATGACTAATGATTATACATTTTCTTAAGCCCATAATTCTAAGTATCAACAATTGCCATTATCAGAGGTATCGTGAAACTGTCCTGTGTAAATCAGAATTATTTATAATGTAAAAGAAATCATACATCCTGACTTACAATATCTGCATCTCCTTTTAACAAATAAAATACATTGAGCTGTATAGTCTTTTACAAAAAGATAATTTCCAGTTAATTGGGAAAATAATATATTTTTAATCTCCTGGGTGCTAATTCATTGAGCTTCACATCATTGCTTGCTTTAACAAAACCAAGAAGCCAATTTGGCTCCTTTGTAACTTATTCAATTAAGTTATATATTAGTTGTGAGCAACTAATGACAAGAACAGCAACATATCATTTTAAAAATGTTGGGAAAGTCGTTGAACACTTAAATGATCACATATTGTATTTATTTGGGAAATAATGTAATTATGCCTAAAGAAATTTATTTAAAGAATTAGCAGTAGAGTTACTAATGTCCTGACCCCGTATGTTATCAATTTAGTTTCAGGTGGCATTGGAGGAAATGGTTAGTGCCAAGTGTCCACCGCACATTGCAAACTTTGAGGAAGGATTTGCTGTGAAATACTTCAGAGATTATGAAACTGATTTTAACCCGGTATGAAATGTTTAATATTAAGGATATAATAAGAATTTATAGAAATCTTTGGAGTTTTGTGATACTCTACAGAAATTAGCACTAGATCTTTTCCATTCAAAGCTATGTGGCAAAAATCATTTTGTTACACGTGTCTTAGTAAGGCCCCTGTAGCATCTACCTGCATTGTAAAATGAATCACTCATGAAAGCAGTATTCCCACCACACTGGTGAATTTTCTTGATTAATAGAAAATAGGCAAGATGGACAGATGCAAAAGCTGCTGGGTCTGATTGTTTCATTTAGATGCAAAATACATCCTTTCCCTCCTCATCAGCTTCAGCTAAGATGTATACTGTGTAGTAGAGCACTACTTCGCTTTTTGAGATGACTCTTTAATTTTTCTTGGTGAGATATAAAGATTTTCTTTTATAGACAATAAAGAAAGAAAATAAAATATATACTTTCTTTTCTAATTCCTGTTTTGAAGATTTGGGGAAGCCAGGTATTCACTATTTCCAATTGAATACTATAAGATTATATATATATGTATATATATATGTATATAAATTATCTAACTCATATCAATTCCCCAGATGAGGAAAAACATGAATCTTTGAAAATGCATATCACATGATACTTTATAAGAGTAGATTTATTAGTGGGGAAACAGGACAATCTTACCACAAGGTGTCTTTTTCAACTTAATTCAATAAATACATGTATATTTTGGTTACTTTGTCCCGAATAGGGAACCCTAGTGGCACAGTGGAATCCCTGTTGGGCTGCTAATCACAGGATTGGCGGTTCAGCAACCTCAGCTGCTCCGTGGGAGAAAGATGCTGGGGACAATACTATTCTGTCCTGGAGGGGCCTGTGTTGGGCCGGGCAGTCAATGGGAACAAATCCAGTAACATTCACTATGGACTAAACAAGAGACTTATATTAAGAAGTAATTTTATACATCAAGAAGGCGGGTCAAGCCCATAGGCTAGATGCTAGTTCATAAGTTCCTCTTCAGGTTCATGTAGCTCCATGCCAGGGACGCATAAAGGTGAACCAGGAAGCAGATGGGTCACAGGCCAGTGGATACAGAAGTGCATGGATCCCAAGTCAGTGGGAAAATGGCAGAGCACAGGCAACTCTCAGGGCCCCACATGGGGCCGCCCTTCAGGGCAGGCAGTGTTCCAGCAGGCAGGAAGGCAGAGGGGCAGAAAGAAAGGCAGTTACCAGAGTCCCTCATTCTTCTACAAAAAGCCATGCCTTCAAGGAAGGGTAATCAAGCTACCTCTTGATTGACAGGTTTGGCTCCACTCCTAGCTAGGATTGTCTGACATAAAAGCACCCCGAGAGTCATGAGTTTGATTTGTTGGGTTCTTTTTGTGTGTGTACTGAATGTAGTACTAGAAGCCACAAGAATTGCCCAAGTGATTTATATTATATTTCGTTTCTGATTCATTTCTCGTAACAACCACAATACCCATTCTATGCTTCACCTAACCTTAACTCTCTGCGTTCCCTACCACCAGGCCTCTCCTATTTCTGCTGCTTTGTGCACATGCTGCCCTCTTGCTAAAGCTTCTTGGCCCCTTTCCCATTTAAAAATCACAGTTAACATTTTTTTTTCCTATTTGAGCAGCTCCTATTTATCTTTAAAGACTTTAAAACTCCTTTGTCATTTTTTTCCTGAATTTTATGTCTTGATTCACTTATGAAGATTTGATGATCCTCTTCAGCCTTGGCTTTATCATAGTTTGTCTTCCTCTGATTTGTGAGAACCTGTGTGAAAAGATAGTGTACTATCCTTATATATAAATACAAGAAAGCACAAAACGTAACAAAGCCTGACACGTTGTAAACACAGTGTATGCGTTTGGAATGAGGAATTGTCCTAGAAGAAGACAATAGGAGGAAGATGACCATTGCCCATCTCCATGGAGTCCATCTGGACTTGTAGCAACCCGACAGGACAGAGCAGCACTGTTCCCAAGGCGGTAATCATTATGGAAGGAACCTGCACATCTTTCTCCCACAGAGCAGTGGGTGGGTTCGAATTGCCCACCCAGCCATTAACCAATGCCCCACCAGGTCTCCTTTGAGGAGAAAGATAGGACTGGGACACGAGTCGCATACAGGTACAAAGAGCTATCAATCAGTGTCTGTGCTTTAGCATTTCCAAGAAGAGAGAGAGCGTTTGAAATGAAAGGCGTTTGGGGAGTAAGGGGATCTGAGCTGCACCTTGAAGGCTTGGGTGCAGACATGGGGACGAACGCAGGACAATAAATCATGTGGCCATCTGATATCTTATTGCTTCTGTAGGAACGCAGTAATAGCGGGCAGAAGACAGCTGAGACCGATGCTTATTGTGGCCGTTATTCCCTGAAAAACCCAGCTGTTCTTTTTGACTCAGCAGATGTGAAACCCAACAGACGACCATATGGAGACATTTTATTATTTCCTCATAATCAGGTAAACACAACAAAGTGATATGCTAATTGAATCAGGAAAACACATTGGTAATACAATTTCACAAAAGTTTAATACCAGAAAAAATAGACATGTGTCGAGTGAAATCTTGTTACATTGAACAAGCATTGCAGTTCACATGATATGTGCTTATTATTGTCTTTATGGTAACTCTCAAAAAATTAAAAAGGAAATATAGAAGTAGCACCAGCTCTATTGTATTCTGGTTTGTCCATAATCTTAAAAACAATTGCACGTAGGCTGAAATTCAAAGCCAGGATAATTCTCATATGCCTCTTTTAGTTCAGAAGACAGAAAAAATGGATCATCTTCACAGAGCCACCTTGTGTACCCAGTCAGGGAAAGGGTAAGGGAAGAGGGAGTGCCGGAGTTGTTGGTTTTAACATAGGTTTTTGTTTTTTTAAAACTACCATTCTCTCGCTTTATAATTCTCAGATGATGATGCAAGTTCCAAAGTGTACATGTAATCTGACTAAAAAAGGGTTGTGCATTGGGCTGCTAACCCAAAGGTCATCGATTAAAACCCTCTAGTGGTGGCTCGGAAGCATGGTGAGGCTGCCTGTCCCACAAAGTCTTGCAGTCCCAGAAACTCCCCAAGGTGGCGCACTTGGCATGGACTCGCTAGCAGGGGTCGGGAGACGTGGTCAAAGAAGCCCCGGTGATGCCGCCACGGTGCTCGGCGGCTGCCTGCTGTCTGAACCCAGCAGCCATTTGCAGAAAGAGGTGGCAGTCTGCTTCCAGGAGCACCACCACCTTAGAAACCCTCTGGAGCTGGGCCCCTCGGCCCCAGGGGGTTGCTGGGAGTCCGGACTGGCTCCATGTGGGACTATTCCAGATGGTACTTCAATGCTCATCGTTTAGGGCAGTCCTCATCTCCGTCTTTACAGGTGCCCAGCCTATTCACATTCACATTTGGGGCTGAAGGGGAGGTTTACCTTCCCTCCCTTTACATGTGAAATGGACTTTAAAAAAATCATTTTATTGGGGGCCTTATACAACTCATCACAGTCCTTATATGCATCCTTTGTGTCAAGCACATTTGTACGTTTGTTGTGAAATGGACTTTTTTTTATTCACGAAACATTTCAGTTGGAGCTGGGTTTGATTAATACATGGTCCGTAGGGAGTGACTTGTTCCCATTTTGGTAGGACACAATAGCTAACAAAGCAATCATGATTAATTAGTAATTGTTAGGTCACTTCAAGTTCACTTCATTTCTGAGAAAGCCTTTTTGAAGTCTTCTTTTTATGGTAAGAGGCTGAAATTAATCTTTCCTTACTCGATTTTTGATGTATTTTATGGGAAATAGTCAATAAATATCTACTGAGTTAGTTTGGATTGCTACCAAACAATACAATGATAAGCTATTGTTACTGACTCTCCTCACCTCCACCCCCGTTTCTTATGTAGTTATGTTTGGCATATAAAGGATTCCTGGCAAATCATATCGGCCTAAAATTCCAATACCAAGACCACAGCAAGACTACTAGAAGCACAGACGCACAGTTTCCATTTCACTTTGCTTCTGGAGACAAGTAAGTTACTCCATGAATTAAAAAACTTAAGTTATACTTACTATGTAAACTATGCAGGGAAATGAAACTCATGTCATGCCTTCTCTTCTTTTGGTGTAACTCATGTGCTTCATGGATCTAACTGCAATTTTTCTTGCCTCAACATATTTCCTAACCAAAATAAATGTACCAAAGGAGATCCTTAGACTATGTACATGAAAATAGGTTTGGTGCCATCATCACCAAGGACCACATAAAGATCAAAATAATGGTAGACTGTAGCCTTTTTAACTTAAATATTATTAAATTTAATGATTTTTCTTAGTTATAAAAGGAAGACAGAAAGAGATTGCTTTGCCAAGTACTATTTATTAGGCTTCAATCATGAAAAAAAAATGTGTTGCTGTGTGTTAATGGAAAAAACCCTGTATTTTATTAATGACCCAAAATTAAAGTAGGAAAATTAGACTTACAGAATTGGAAATTCTATAAAATTCTGTAAAAATGGAAACACTGAGTGAGCATGGATCTAAGGATCATGATTATCAAGCCTTTGAGCACAATTTACTTCTCTATAATTATGTTTTGATTCATACTGATTATTATATCATCTGGAATTTGTCTGACTCTCAACTTTGCATTTTCAAAAGCAATGCACACAAAAGATTCTCAGAAAGGTAAGAAAAGCATTTTAGTCTTGCTGGAAGTAGACTACAGCATCTTTCTCCCTTGGCATGACTGGTGGGTTTCAACTGCTGGCCTTCTGGTGAGTTGTTGAAAGCTTAGCCATTATCCCACCAGGTCTCCTTTTAAAGTTTCATTTATTGAGGTGTAATTTACAATAAGGACAACTTATTTTTTCAATTAAAAATAAGTATGCAGTTTAACAAGTTGACAGATGTCTATATAGTCATGAAACCAGTACTCAAATGATATGTTCTTTCCACATAATTTTAGAACATTTTTAAAACTCAAAGTTTGTGACATAAAACAACTATGGTTTGAGTCCATCTCTTTAAAATTTTTTTAAATAAATCATTTTATTGGTGGCTCTCACAGCTCTTAGAACAGTCCATACATCAATTATATCAAGCATATTTGTACATATGTTGCCAGTATCATTTCCAAAACATTTTCTTTCTACTTGAACCCTTGGTCTCAGCTTCTCTTTGCCCCTCCCTTTCCACTCTCATGAACCATTGATAATTCATAAATTACTTTTATTTTCATATTTTACACCATCCGTTGTCTCCCTTCATTCATGTTTCTGTTGTTTTTCCCCTGGTTTGAGTCCAACTTTTGAAAAGATTTGCTTGTATATCTTGAAATGTCATAGCTACATTAAAATATCTTGTGTAGAATTATACAGTTTATATTCTACTTTACAGTTGTGGGCCCTAGACTCAACTCTTACTTATAGCGACGGAGTAGAACCACCTATAGAGCAGAGGAGAATGGCCCCATTGGGTTTCTTAGCCTAGCATCTTCACAGAAGCAGGCAACTACATCTTTCTTCCACAGAGCAGCTTGTGGCTTCAAACCCTTATCTTCTGGTTAGCTGCTGAGTACTTAACCATGGGTGCCACCAGGGCTGTAGGTTATGTTTTTAAAGTGTCCTTATATTGTGATATATGAAGGGCATTATTCTCCCCTCAGCATAAGGATGAAGCTATGATAACTCAGAACTATCAGGGATGGAATATATATATATGAGAAATCAGCCCCTCCCCTTCACTTTGAGACAAGAGGGGAGGTGGAGAGAGAGAACCCAGAGTTGGAAATAGAACCAAATGCTAGCCATGAATAAAAAAAAAGAAATAAAACCAAGGTAGATGACCCGGAGTCTGAATGACTGAATGGGAAGAGAGTTGAGTAGGAAGGATTGACTTGATGGAGGAGCTCGTTTCGGAGTGAGGATCCGGTCAGTGGGCTTGTTTTCCACATCTGCACCTTCACACGTTCTGATGCGTCCATTATTTCAAAACCATTTTTCATGCCTTACCCCATTTCCATAATTTTTGATTCTCTCTCTGCCCACTTGTGTTTTCCAGCTGCAGTGGCAAGCTTTCGTTCCATACCACTAGAAAACCTTTAATAAACAAAGCCATCCTTCAAGAAAAGAACATTCCATAATTCTTCATATTAGGCTTGAAGGATGACTTTGGTTATTAAAGGTTTTGAAAACTTTTAGTATTCCAAACTTCTAAAGTAGTGTTTCTTAAAACTGCAGAGGATATTATTAGTAGCATAATTCTGTTTAGGTGTCCATACGTATGTATAGATTTTAAAGAAGAGTTGAATTTAAAGTAATCATGCTACGATTTTCTAACTGACACGTGCGGCCTACACTTGACTTCATTAGAGGTGGCGCCTATGAGGAGTTTGTGGACCATAAAGAAAATGAGGGTGAAAGGCATTACAAGAACTAACCAGGGCGCCTGATAGAGACTTTTGTTGCCACTTAATTTAGTTATTTGGATGATAGTGTTTATCTCTTCATCCCAGCTCTTCATAGCTGGATTGCTTGACTATAATTTCTAGGATCCCAGTGCAGTTAATATTTAAAAGAAAATCAGAGGCACTTGACAGATGTACTAGTGCTGTCAGGAAGCGAAGGAGCCCTGAAAGGGTAGGGTAGCGGGCTACACATGAGGCTGCAAGGCCAGCAGTTTGAAACCACTAGGCTCCAAGGGAGAAACATGTTCTTTGAAATGCACAGGAGGCGTTCTAGCCTCTCCTATGGGGTCGCTGTGCATTAGCATCACCTGGATGGCAGGGAATTTGTTTTTGTGTAGATGATCTTAAGCCTTTTACTATCAATGTTAGTTCTGCCCCTGTGCTAATGAGCTCCTTGTGAAAATTTGTGTTTATACTTTAAGCTTTTAAAGTTTTGAATATTACACTTGTTTATATTCAAATGATCTGTACACCTAATTGTAACAAATCATATTTCAGCTGGACCTACACTTGCATAGACCTTCTGGACCTCGTGCAAACCAAATACGCCGGCAGCAGTTTTTCTCTCCAAAGGATTGGTTTGCAGAGAGCAGCCCCCTCACAGTCCTTCTATTTGGACATAGTTTACATTGGACAGACATCTACAGTCTCACCATGGGAGGGTATTTTGTTTTATTACATATCTCCTTATATCTTTTACCTCTATGTTGTAGTGAAACTTCACCATTGTAGTGATACCTGCATTTTTAAGGCAAACTTTCTCATTGCGGCAAGAAGTCGTTTTATAATCCTGAGTTCTACTTAAGAATAAGGAAATTACCACAAGCATTTCAGTGTTATTTTATCTTTGAGAAAATAAATACCAGCATGGGGAGACTGAAAGGCAACTATGGGCCTTGACATCTGTTGAGTAAGATTGAACTGAAACTTTCTATAGAAGCAGTCATGTTAACTAATAATACAATATTACAGATAAAAGTTTGAATGCCAGCATTGCTGTTTTAGGCATTTTAATAGACTCATACATGTATGCAATATAATAATAAAATATTTCTTAACTCTACTGCCTTCTTTAAAAATCAGCATATCTCTAAATAACCAAACAAAGCAAGCAATTGCTCTTGAGTCCATTAGTCAGGACAGAGTTGAACTGCTCCAGATAATTTCCAAAGCTATCAGTCTTCAGGGAAGCAAACAGCCTATCATTTCTCCCCAAGGAGCAGCCGATGGGGTCCATCGCTGATCATCGGGTTCACAGTTGAGTGATGAACAATTGTACCACCAGGACTCTTTCCTAACTCCAAATAGTCACCTGAAAAGGTCACTATTCCCGTTTTTCAGAGGAGTTTGAAATCCTTTCCATAATCTGGTTTCAGGTTATGAGTCAACAGATAAGAAAAGCTGAATGTTACTTGTTCATAGTCACACCCTTTGAATATGCCATTACGAGTACTCTCTTAGGGCTGGAGGACAGATGTGGGGAGGACAGCAGGGATATGGTGGTGTGAATGATGTAGATCATTCAACATCATTCATTCAGCCTTTACCATATGTGCAACACTGAGTCAGGGACTAAGGGAAGAGCAGTGAACAAGCAAAACAAACAAACAAACAAAACCAACCAAACAAATTCCCTGCCATCATAGCAACCCAGCAGGGCAGGACTGACCTACCCCGGTGAGTTTGAGACTATAACTCTTCACGGGAGTAGAAAGCCTTGTTTCTCCTGCAGAGTGGCGGGTGGTTTCAAACTGCACACCTTGAATATTGCAGCCCGATGCGTAACCACGATGCTACCATTAGGGAACTGGTCCACAGGGAGCTTCGTGGGGCCAGGGCTTAGTGTGTTTTAAATACTTTGTTTTGTTTGATGTGATGTTTATATGTTGGAAGACATTAAAGATTTATATTTTATAAGTGCGAGTTTACTAAGCTTCCCAGATTACTTTTCTATGGCCTGTTCTATGTTGGGTTGACAGAAACTAAGAAAGACTGTCCCCCGTTTTCTTTGTTTACTTATGTTCTTTAGAAATGCCCAATAGAAGACTACCAGCATTAGCAAATAAAGGAATATTCTTACAGCACTTCCAAGTTAACCAGAAGAAAGTAAATGGATCGGCTGTCAGCAGCCAGTACTCAGTCATGATGACGGTGTACAATTGCAGTTTTCATATCCCTATGATGGCCATCAGTTTTGGTCAGGTAAGGCAAAATCGGGGGCATCTTTCAGAGCACTAGTTTTGATGTCATAAACTTTTCTGTTTTGAAAAGAGCTCACATACAGGTCACACAATAGGACCAGGAAATTATTCTAAGGATCAATGAAGATTTAGAGACTTTTCCCACATGAGCATGAAAATTCCTCCGAGCCTTGGAATGTCTTCAAGCAGCAGATCGAAGGGTGCAAAAAGGAGGAGAGCATGTCCTCAGGAAGGAGAGTTGGTTCGATTTAAGCAGTGTTCCCTCAGCTGCCTCAAAAGGAAAAATGTGTACTCTTCCAGTAAATATCTTGTAACCGAAATATTTGAAAGAAAAGTTCAAATTCGACGTTGAGGTAAAACCGAGTCCTTCATGCATACACACCCCTCCTTTGTAATCGTAGCAACCTTGCCTCAGAAGGAAAGGAGGTGGGCCCCAGCACTTCAAAAGGAGCGGAACCATGTTTTGTACCGGTTTAATCTTTTAGAACAGAGTTCAGCAAATTTGGGGGATGGAAGAGCCAACCGTGTCCTTCACCACAATTTAAAACATTATTTGCAGCCTCTAACTGCTTTCCAAACAAACGAAGTCACCAATCTCTGAAGCATAGCCTTTACAAAACTTCAATTCCACTTCAAAGCCACATCGACAAAGGAGCCACCATTTGCCAGCCCCCGGTTGAGACGATCATGAATTCATTAACTATTGCCACATAGGATGAGTCTTTTAAGTTTAGCTCCCTATGAAATATAAACATGTTAACATAGCTTCCCACAACAAACAAAAGCAAGTGTGCATGACAGGTGCAAGATGAAAGACTAAGCAGTACATGAGCTGTGAGGAACCCTGGTGGCTCTGTGGGCTAAGCATTGGACTGCCCGCCTCAGAGTCGATGGTTTGAGCCCACCGGCAGCTCTGCTGGAGAGAGAGGAAGCTCTTTGTCCCCATAAAGATGTACATCTTGGCAACCCTATTTAGAGTTGCTAGGACATGGGATTGACTAGATGGTGATAAGTTTGGCTGTGGTGTTTATAGTTATGCTGGGTCTCACAGAAAGAACTTTTTACTGACTGAATTGACTTCTCTCATTGATTAGTTTGGACTGTTTTAAAGCTTCCTGCCAGTGGAATGACGCTGTTTGTACTTTTTGAATTTCATTGCTTTTCACCTCAGGGCCAAATCGTACATGAACATTTTTGTACCTGTGTCGTGTTGCTTATATTTAATCATTTTATGGGTATGGGACTCGACATTTTACATTCAGCAAGATTAAACGATAGCACAGTGCGACCAGGGGGGGGGGCGGGTAGAGCACCTTCCACCCCTGCCGCGGGCAGTTGTTGAATGTCTGGAGCCCCTTTTCTTCCATCACTCGGCTGACAGTCACTTAGTGTGAAACGAGTGTTTCCTGCCTCTGGGCCACTAGACTGATCACATCCTTCCTTGAGTTTTCATATCTCTGCGTGTTATTTTTCCAAAGACAGTTTTAGGTTGCTCATAGCCAAGAATGCCTCTCAGACTTCTTTGCCTCCCTACACTGATTATCACTGTACTTGGAAGCGACTGCCTGTTGGAGGGATATTTATTCCTGGTGAGGGAGGTGCATTCGGAATTAATGAGGGATTGCCACACACATGACTGAGTTGATGTTGGCCTCATTACTGCAGCCATGCAGGTCTGGCCGGTGTTGATTTATGGGACTCCCTCGGATGCTGTGAAGAATCTGAATACATTCGGCTCATTTATGTCATGTCACAGGTTTGTACTGTGGTCACATAGAAATCATGTTAGCCAGTTTCGAGCTTAATCGTTTTATCAATATTTATTTTGGAAATTAGATAATCACAAATGAGACAGAGAATGAGTCTGTTTACAGAGGAAATAATTGGCCGGGGGAATCTCAGATTCGCATCCAAAGGATTCGAGCAGCGTCCGCACCTCTCAGTGGCAGCTTTGACATTCAAGCTTATGGACGTATTCTCAAAGGTATTTGAAAAATAATCAGGACATTTGTGCATGTGAATACACACTCTCTAATGCGATAAAATGCGTTATTTCCCTTGAAGAATTATCACTTGCTATTTCTTTTAGTTCTCTCTTTCAAATGATGTTAAAATATGTATAACAAAACATTTGCCAATCCGACCACTTCCTGGGTCCACCTCAGAAGCAGTAAATACACTTACCATGGTGTACAACCATTGTCACATGCCATCTTTCATTTTTTAAAATTTATTTTTAATTGGGAGTTAATACACATAGCTTATCATTTCGTTGTTCAGTCACGTCAAGCAGCGTTGTACAATTGCTACCACGATCAGTTTCCACACATTATTTTCCTTCCTGGACTCCTGGACGTTGTCTCCCTTCTGCCCACCACCACGAGCACTGTACCCCTGCCCCACCCCAAGCCCTTATTCTACTTGCTGATTCTATGGGTCCATCAATCCTGGGTTTCATATAACTAAGAACAGAAAAACATAGAACACGATTTTATTTTGATCAGTGCCCCTTAGGCCGCAACTCCCCATTTCCTTTCCCACCCGCCCCTCGTAACCACTGATCAACGTTGACCTCTCTATATTTGCCTGTTGTAGCTATTTCAAGTGAGATTATATACAATATTTGTCCTTTGCATCTGAATTCTTTTTTTCTGTTCATCCAGTATGTCACCTATAGCATTTGTTCTGTGCTGCGTGCATCCTGCATGTTGTTTATTCCTCTGTATGTTGAGGCACAGTTGAGCTGCTGGGCCTTTGGGCCATTGTGAATAGTGCTGCAATGATCAGTGAACACATATTAGTTTGTCTCTGCTTTCAAATCTTTTTTCACTGAAAGAGAATTTCAGGGTTACTTACTGTTGTTTCTCCCCTTAAATGTATAAGCATACTAGCGAATGAATATTAGTGTGTAACATATTATAGTTTCTTAATGGCCAATTGTAATGTTTTTATTTTATGCCCTTTTGAAAATAGATAAGAAAAGGATGCACTCATCCAAAGATAATATTTTAAGTAGTGATTATTTTTACTTTTTCTTTTTTTAAATTAATTTTATTTTTACTTTTTCTTAAATATAATATATAACTCTAAAGTCGTTTCTTTGAAAATGGTTGAAACCATGAATTTCTTAAGTTTTAGAGACCTTGAAAATAATATATAAATTTTTCAAATGATTGTTCATTGCTAGGGTGACTGGAGAAAGAATAAAACTATAAAATGGAAAATTAGAATATTATCTTTGCCATTGAGAAGTTTAATTATTTAAATTTCATTTATACTTATTGAGTTGGTGTATTATTAAAATTTTCTTTTATTTTTCATAATTCCTCTTATTTGTTGTTGTTGATATACACAGCAGAGCACATACCAATTCAACAAATTCTCCATGTACAAATCAGAGACATCAATTGCGTTCTTTGAATTGTGCAGGCATTTTCACACCTCGTCTCTGATTTGTTCCTTCCCCTTAGAGAGTAAATTTCCTGCCCCTTAAGATTCTTACCTAATCTTTTTAGTTACTGTTCAATTTGATGCCACATAGATAGACCTTAAATGATCATAATGTTACAGGCAGACGTTCTTGACTAGTTAAGGAAGACTTCCGTTTGGTTTTAAGATTTCTGGGGTGTTCTTGGTACAAGGTTTAAGATGAACTCAGGATCATACTTTTTAAGAGTTATCCAGCCTCTGTGGCTACAGAAAATCTGGTGGCTGTGAGAATTCAAAACTCCCTTCTGCAGTTCTACCCTTGTGATCAGGATTTTCCTATCGACTCTTTGATCACAATGCTCAGTCATGGTAGCTAGACACCATCTAGTTCTTCTGTCTCAGGGAGGGAGCTGTTCAGGGAGGCAATTCCATTCCTCCTCCGGTTCCTGACACTTCTATCTTCTATCATCATTCTAGATCAATAATGGCCTATTGTTGTACTTTAAGGAATAGTATTTTTCAAAGACAACTGTGGTGGGATAATCTAGATCTGTTCTGTTCAATGTGAAATCCATAAGGCTCACATCAGTACTGAGCATTTGGGACATGGTTCGTATTACATGCTGAGTAAACAGCATTTTGAATATAATGATGAGTACAAAAATTGGCAACTAGCTGAAAGGCTGGTGATTCAAAGCACCCTGAGTGTTAAGGAAAAAAAGCGATAGTGGTCTGCTGTAAGATTACAGCCAGGAAGACCCAGGGGAGCCCAGTTCTGCTCTGACACACATCAGTTTGCCATAAAATCGATCCAGTGGTAATGGGCTTTTATATAAACAGTTAAATACAATGCATCATTGAAAGTCATTTTACTTAGACCTTTTGTTTTAACTCTTAAAGTATAAGGATTAGAAAAAAATTAAACTGTCTATGGCTTTATATCATTTGGACAGTGCTGACATAGACAACTGTTAGTGTATATTTTCTAGTCTTATTTACTTACATAATTTATATAGCTGAGATTACGCCCATGATGTGATGCTAAATGATCCAGAACAAACATTTGAATTTTTTAGTTGCTTCCCTGCCTCATCAGATAAGAAAGTTTACATTTCACAAGTGTGTTGCTCATCCATAATGATGGCTTATAGATTCTCTATAAAAGGAAGTGATTACTTTATAGAAGACTGACTGTTCAGTTTCCTTCCGCGATCACAGGCCTGCCCGCTGCTGTGTCAGCTGCAGACTTACAGTTTGCTCTCCAGAGCCTGGGGGCAATGGGACACGTCTCCGTTACTCGAGAGGGGACCTGCGCTGGACACGCATGGACCGTCAAGTGGAGAAGCGCGTGTGGGAGGCAGAACCTGCTGCAGGTGTTCGACCTTGTGCTTGTTCCTATGTATTGTTTGCTTATTTGTACTCTGCTTCATTCCAAAGAGAAGATTAACTTGTGTATGTATGTATGTATATATACACATACCTATAGGTATATATAACATGAAAATTATAGACAAAAATAGAAGACGTGAAAGGGATATGTTCAGGAAGATGAGTATTTCAGAAAAGCCTTTTATTGAGTGCAGGAGGAATCTAGGCAGATCCACTTTCAGAACTAAACCTGCTTAGAGACTAATCTGAATCAATCTCGCTGTCTGTAATTCTAACAGGGGAGCTGTGTTTTAGGGCTACCAATCATGTTTAAATTCATAAGTGTGTGTCATAATAGGCCATCATCTAATTGCTTGGTTGAGGGAGGAAAGGAGTTGGGGAAGAGGTCTGGGGCCCAGAATATTTGAAGCAAGGAGACTACAAGAGATTGAAGACACAGGCTCTCTCATAAACTAGTGGGAATTAAGGAAATTATAACTTTCTTGATGGATAACTTCCATATAGATGTTATATGATTCATCAATCTCGGTTATATAAATTAAAAAAAATCATTTTATTGGGAGCTGCGACAACTCACCACAATTCATCCATCCCTCCATCCATCCATTGTATCAAGCACTTTTGTACATATGTTGCCATCATTTTCAAAACATTTCCTTCTACTTGAGCCCTTGGTATCAGTTTCTCATTTTGCCGCTCCCTCCCTAACCTTCCCTCCCTCATGAACCCTTGATAATTTATAAATTATTATTATTGTTTCATGTCTTACACTGACCAATGTATCCCTTCACCCACTTTTCTGTTCATCCCCCTGGGAGGGAGTTATATATAGATCATTGTGATCGGCTCCCCTTTACTTCCCCCAACTTCTCCTTATCCTCCTGGTATGTCTACTCTCAATATTGGTCCTGAGGGGTTATCTGTCCTGGATTCCCTGTGTTTCCAGCCAGTCAGGGTGCAGTACAGCACTGATGAAACATACAACTTTCCTCTGGTTCTTGAGGCTTCCTCTTCTATCCCCTCCCCACTATCATGACCCCAATTCTACCTTAAAAAACCAGCTAGACTGGAGCATGGACACAGGTACAGATAAGAGATCGGTTATACAACTTCATCATACTAAAGTTATATATATATGTCGCACACTATAGTCAATGCAATTTTTTTGAATGACAACAAAACCCTGAAAACGTAATTCATATGAGAATGGTTATTTAAGTGGTACAACTTTAGCATGGAGACTGAACATACACTCACCTCAATGATGGCCATGACCTAACGCAGAAATAAAAGGCAGACTTACTTATAGAAACATTTCTAGATAGGAGGAAAAAAATTGGGGGTGGAGGCGGATAAAGAAACCAATTAAAGGTACATACATGGAGAAAACAAGTCTGTATGGCCATGAAAATAGTCAATAGTCTTGGGGTTATTTTAAGAAAAGACCCAGACTAGAATTGGAAAATTCAGAAATCAGGACCACACTTGAGTTGCTCCAGCAACTTCGCCTTCTGTGGATCTCTTCCTCTGTTTGTGCATCTCCCCTCGCGCTCATCGGACCAGGCTACTGTGCTTGATCATCCTTTCTGTTCGCTCCTCACTGCCTCCGCGTGGTCCGACATGAGGATACCATATTGGCAGAGGAATCTGGAGTGAGAAATGTGGCATATGATGCCTTGATTTTATTTGATTTTTATGATTGAGAGGGAATATAATCTCAGAAATGGAAGATAAACCATCATAGCCTCACATGAAAAATGCTCAAGGGAAAAAGTTGACTTTCAGGAAGAAAGATCATTCAATGCTTCCATTATTTAACAATCATTTATCAAAGTGGCCATCTTTTGAAAAATAAGGGAACTTTAAAAAAATGCGTTTAGTAAATGGGAGAAAGGCTGGGCTTTCTAATTTCATATAAAATTGCAGTCTTTGTGGTCGCTATGAATCAGCATTGACTTGATGGCAGTGAGTTTTGGTTTGGGTTTTAGTAAATTTATTTTCTTTAGATACAATTTATTAATTCTGTAAATTAAGTTAACAACTCCACTTAATATTAACTACAAAGTTGTAATTAATACAATGGATGATGTCACAATGGTCTTATTCATATTTCCTTTGGATAAATTTTGTTTTGTCTTTTACTTAAGAGAGACTCCTTTTTCCAGACATGTGACAAAGTGGTTTTGAATTTTTTTCTTACATCTTTTAGCTTAGGTTCACTTTTAAATATGTTTAAATTTGAAAGAAAAATTAATGTTATATTTGTCAGTCTTTCTGATGAAATGATTTTGTGTAAAACTAGGTGAACGATTCACACATTATTGGAGAAAATGCTACGGTAACCATTGCAAAGGTAAAAGAAGGTGGCTTATTCAGGCAACGCATTCTTGGAGACCTGCTTCGTGTACCCCACCAACAGCCACAGGTATTTCTGAAATGTCGATCATGATATTTAACATAATTTTAAATGTATAACTTACAGGTAATATACTAAAGAACTAGGAAAATATGCACGTGGTGACATGTTTATTTGTGTTATTAGTTGACCATCAGAAGATGATGATTGTCGTCCTTTGGGGGTCGTTAGGAAAAGGCAAGGAGTCTGTGGCACTGTGGTCTAGGCATTGTGCTGCAAACTGTACGGACAGTTTGCAAGAGAAAGAGTCAGCAGTCTACTCTAATAAGGATCAAAATAGATTTACTGAAGGCAAGACTAGGTTTAAACTGAGGATAAACAGAGTCTACAAAGTGAGCTATACTCTCAGCTAGGCAATACTGATACTGTTAAATGAGGAATTAGCAACATCACATGGCAAGTGACTTACGTGTCGTCACCTTGGTTAGGTGTTGCTGAGTCCGTTTTGACTTCTCCAGAGCAGAGTAGGATTGCCCCAGATGGTTTTGGCAGCGGCCTTTGTCACAGCAGCAGCTCGCCAGGACTTTTCTGCCACGGTGTGGCTGCTGGGTGAAAGCTGCTCGTCTTTAGGTCAGCAGCCAAGTTGCTTCATCATTGCACCAACAGGCCTCCCACTGGCTTCCTAATGATTGCTAAAAGCCAACGGCAGTTAGGAAAAGCGGAGGCTTTGCAGTAAATGGTTAAAAGAGTCTTTTTTGATGAGTTACTACTTGTTGGTAGGATTTTTGTTGTTGTGTTTGTTTTTTACTACTTGCTGCTGATAGGAACCCTGGGGAGGAACTAAGAGTGTTAACAAAGCAACCAGGAAACCTGTTTTGTTCCTGCGAGTGTAGCTTTATTGTACAGTGTGGTTCATGGGACTAGCTTGTCTGAACTTACCTGCAATGAAAGCGTTTTGTTCGAGGCTGAGTTTTCTGTTGACATTTAGCTCCTTATAATACAGCAGGTCTTTTCGAAATGAGTTTAAGTCCAGGCCCAGAAGCAGCCATCCCTTAGTTAAGCCAAGTGCCCCAGAGACTTACATTTTAGGATGCTCTGTTTCATTTCTCCCTTCTGATCCGCATTTCCATGAAAATTCCTCGTTCACTCTTGGAGATTTTCCCTCCTCTTCATCTCGCAGTAGCTTAGCTCCCTGTCTTGAGGGAGTCGTGCCACCAGTCTTGCGATCTTGTTGTTGTTGTTCAGTGCTGCCAATTGACTCTGGCTCGTAAAGAGACATCGCTCCATCCTCATGTTCACCATCAGGTGTGAGCCATTGAGATGGCGATCATTCTTTCCTTGAACACCCACAGAGGAGGAAGTTTCCTTAGGAAGGACAATACACGAAGCTTTTGTTTGATTAAGATTTTGAGCCAGCCAAACTCAGGAAAACAACCTTGGCATAATTGAAATAAGGTTTGTCTGGAGTAGGAAGCTATTTGAAAGGGCAGTTTGTTAATTTGCATAATATTTTCATAGTCATTGTAGTAAGGGTGAAAGTGTTTGATATATATTTTATAGAACATTTCATTATATTTGCAATAATCAAAACAAAAATAATTCCTCTAATGAGCAGATAGATCTAATCCAAGGTTCAATACAACTTGGTAAATCATTAAAGATGCCAAGCAAAGGACCATCATGGGACATATTGAACGTAACCACATAGCCTTCTGGTGGGCCTTTGTTAAGTCTTATTCAGTTTCTTCAGGTGTAGTTATCAAAAAAAGCCAGAAATATTAACAGTGAAAGATTTCTCCTTGTGTAGCCAAAAGAAAACTAACTTATTATATTTTGACATATTTTATTAAAGATTCTAAAGACTTCTGCTGGACTGTCATCCTACAAGTGACATTGTTAGCATCTGGATGATATTAGCTGATAAGACGTGAATGGATTTTTTTTTTCTACCTGCAGTATACTGAATGGGGAATGAAGCTCAAAGACTAACTCCCCCATGCCTATATTGCAAGACTTAATCATTCCTAATGCAATCAATAATCTATCTGCAATAATACATAAATGGCTCTTTTAAAAGATCTTTCATTTTTAGAGTAGCAATGAGTATAGATCTACAGTTTTAAAACTCTAGCGGTAAAGTGGTCAGAATGATCTTTCGTGGACTGAGGAGAAGAGTGATATCCAGCAGCAGTCTGTCAAATTGTCAGCATTACCTATGTTCTTATATAGGTGGTCTATTCAACGAACTTAATGAGGACAAATTTCTTCCTAAGTGATAGAAGGAGTTAAAGAAAGTAGTAAAAGGAAATTTTCTGCAAAGCCTTCAGAGTGGAGGGAAATAAAGTAGCATAAAATAATTACTGTAACCAAATAGACCCTTTCAGTGATTTGCATGAGGGGTAAAATACCATTAGAGAACAAAGCTTGCTGTCACAACAAAGCAGTTTCAAATGCGAGGCATTGTTAAGAAAGTGCCTTATTTTAAGAGTTGCCTAAGACTAAATGAATTTAAAGTGTACGACAGCTATCAGAATAAAAATGGCTATTATAATAAAAGCACAGAAATACACATTTATATAAGCAATTTGCATGCATTATTCTAACTAGCTGATGACTCTATGTGTATAAAACAATGCATTTTCAAAGACATCAAGTATAAAATAACTTGCTATAATAAAACAGAAGACAATAACTTTGTGAGTCTACATGAATTCTTGTCTGTGTTGTTGGATCAGCAGTCTACTCAACCTCGTCTATTTTAGGCCTTGGGCATATTTAAGGGTCTACTTTGCCAGGAAAGACAAACTGAAGGGGGAATGGTATTGTATTCATCATCAAAAAGAACATTTCAAGATCTATCCTGAAGAAAAACATTGTCATTGATGATATACTATCCATATGCCGACATCAAAGACCAATAAATGACTGCTATCCAAATTTACCCACCGGACATTAAAGCCAACGATGGGGAAATTGAAGCTCTTTACCCACTTCTGCATTCCAAACCTGATCAAACACGCAAGCAAGATGCGTTTATGATCACTGATATTTGGAATATGAAAGTTGGGAGTAAGGATCAGTAGTTGGAAAACACAACCTCTGATTGGGATATAAATTGCCTTTGTGGGAGCGAGCATAACAAGACCAATGACTTATGTGGATCATAGCAAACTGAGGACCACAGAATGGGACTCCCAGAACACTTCACCGGGTTTATGTGAACCCTGAACATAGACCATGAGGCAGTCATGCAAACAGAACAAGGGAATATTGTGTTTAAAATTAGGAAAGGTGTGTGTATCAAGGTTGTATTCTTTCATCATATTTATTCTATCTGTATGCTGAGCAAATAACCCAAGAAGCAGGTCTTTATGAATAAGAACACAGCAGGAAGATGAATTAGCAGCCTACCATATGCAAATGACACAATCTTGTTTGCTGCAAGAGAAGAAGATTTGAATAATTTAATCATGAAGACCAAAACCCATGCCTTCAGGACGGATTAAAACTCAATATAAAGACCAAAACCCACGCCTTCAGGACGGATTAAAACTCAATATAAAATGGACAAAAATCCTCATAACTGGAGCAATAGACACATCTTGATACATGGAGAGTAGAATGAGATTGTCATCAACACTCATGGAAGCAACAGTCAAGAAATCAAATGACTATTACGCTGAGCAAATCTACTGCCAAAGATTCCTTTAAAGTGTTAAAAAGGCAAAGACGTCACTGTGAAGACTCAAATATGCCTGATTCTAGCCAGGGTAATTTAGCTTGTTCCATATGCATATGAAATCTGGGCAATGAATAAGACATATCAAAAGTATTGATGCCTTTGAGTTATGGTACTGTAAAGAATATTAGGTACTGATAAAGAATATTAAATATCCTTCATATTGTGTATGAGGATCATGAGTCAGAACCAACAACAGTGGTTTCAATGGATTTTCCCAAAAGATACTGGACAAGCACAGGTACTTCTTGGGAAGAAGTGTTTAGAAAATTGCAAACTGCACTGGTGAAGAAAAGGCCAGGCAAGTTGTGCTGATCAATTGCTTCCAGCCACTGATTCACTTGTTCAGTTTTTATGACTGACAAAGCCTATCTTAGAAGGATTTTGATGAGAAACCCTGTCCTGTTCACCCTAAAAGCCCTGATCTTTCCCTTTGAGATTACATTTTGTTCCCCAAACTCAGAGACTATTAAAACACAGCATGATTTGAGTCCCTTGAAGATGCCAAAACAATAGTTTGGACACATACAAATAGAAAGGTGCAGAATTAGGGGAAGGACTAGAGAGATTGAAGCGCCACTTCCAGAAGTGTGTAGACCCAGGTGGAGGACATGTTGAGAAACAATAGCCTTAAATTTTGTTATTTTTGTTGAATAAAACTTTCTATGCTTTTGTAAACTTTTCTATATTCTTCATAATTATTCTTCTACAAATCTAGCACAGTTCTCTAATCTACCATCTCAAGAATATAAATTGGGTGACATCGTCTGATTTTTAAATGCAGTATTTCCACCACAAGTACTCAACGCAAGTGGGTCCATTTGCTGAATGAATGAGTGAATGAATGAAGCAGACAAATATATAAAACAATATAATCTTCTGTTTCTAAATTCTGTATATATTGTACTTTACCCCTGTTCTCTAGCTGCGTGTGTCTTTATTTTAAGGTTCAAGTCTATGTCAATGGAATTCCAGCTAAATGCTCAGGTGACTGTAGGTTTACATGGGATCTCCTGACTACACCCCAAGTCTTCAGCATGAACCCTTTGCAAGGTAACCTTGTGCTTCTTATCTTGGAATGTAGGGTAGAAGGGAACTAGCAAATACTCTGGTCATGGCATTTTTTATGTTCTCACAATTGAGGCAACTAGACAGATAAAGTAAAAAAATCTATTAAATTAGAAAGCTAATGGAAAAACTAATTAAAAAAGGACTATTGTCATTGAAGTCAGATTCCTTGGTCCTATGTTCCCGGTTTCACCTGTTGGAACCAATCTCTATTATTCTTTTTAAATGGAGTTTCCTAGGATATTAATTGGAATTGTTCATTATGTGAAATCACTTCCTCTGGGAGATTTAGGAAATTCTTAACAAGAACTCGTTCTAGAGGACATGTTTTACTGTCTCTTCAATAGTATATTATTACTTTTAAAACAAAGAATTATACTTTGCATCTAGCTCCCCAGGATTAAAATAGACAGTAGGATTTAGGACTGTAAAGGGCATTTTTCCCCAATCATAGAGATAAGCTCATATGGAATAATTACAATTTACTCTTGATGGCTAGCAGGAAAATTTACCTCTAATTTTCTATCAGCAAAAAATGATATACATGAAAAAAATTTTAATGAATGAATCTTTGTGTTGAAAATATCTTCTTCAGGCATTTTTTTACTTTCACAATAGTACACCTACTCTTTACTTTCTGACTATGTCATTATGACATTTTGCATTTACAGCAGTAATTTAAAAATCTACTATCCCAACTCTTTTGTGAATTATCAATGAACATCTTGCAGTAACAAATGCCAAGCATATTGTGAGAGTAATGCTGACTGGGATGGTTAAGATTTGCATCAAGTTACCTGGGCCATGAGTCCCAGTGGTTTGACAGTTATATAATTGTGTGGTTTTAATAGTTATGTAATGATGTAGTCTTCCTGTATTTTGTGATCTGTTGTCATCATCCTCCATTGTGTACAATGTCAATCTTCAAATAACATCGTCTTTGGAACCTAATTTATCAATAAATGAGGAGTGTTGAGTATTAACTTTTGGATAATTTACGTTACGTGATGCCAAATCTCAAAGGATTTGTTGTACTTTACTACAGTCTTTTGGTATTAATTTTATTAATCTTATGTAAGCATGGTTTTGTAATGATTTCTACTTTGTAATGAATTTTAATTTTTACATGCACTTCTTGAAAATAATGATTTCTCATTCTAACACACTGAGCTGAATAACGTTTTGTCACATTTTGATAAAGGTAAAAGTAATGAAATATATGTAAAAGGAATGTTATAGAAATACCTATGGTCCCCTTACTGAAAATTCATATTTTGCCACGTTTACTTCTCTTTAAGAAAAGTACTACAGAAACTGTTTAGTTCCCCTCAGGTACTATTCCTTGTGGTAGTGTGATACAGATGCCCAGGGGTCATCACAATAATCACTTTTGTGTGTATTCTTCCATATCATTGAAAAATATTTTCTATGTTCCACACCTACATGTGGTATTTTTGCCAGTTTTTTTTCAAGTTTTCAAATGAGATATTACAATGTAAATATCTTTCCGTATCTTGTATCAGTCAGCTTTCATTCTGATACGTATGCAGTTGTATGTACATCTAATTCCTCCTTTTAAACTACTTCATGAATATATCCATTCTTATTTATTTGTTCTGCTTTCAGTGGACTTTCAGACCATTTCCAAGTTTTGACTTTGCAAATCGTGGTCTTAGTGTTGAGCTTTGCTGTACTCTTTCTACCTGTGTCCTCTATTCTTTAGCAGATCCCTATCTGCCCCAAATCATTAAGAGAGTTGATGAGAGTCTAATGTTTTAGAGTCTTGTTTTCATTCTTGGCTGTTTAATTCCATGTGGAATCTATGTTGTGTATGGCATTATCAATGTTGGGGAGTCCTATCAAACACTTTTAAGAATGAATGGAAAGCTATTCAATATCCTTGGACAACAGGTTTTTATCCACGTAAACTGACTATATCTCAGACACTTTCTTAATATGTAATACACTAGGTAGAGTAATCTTATTTTTATTCAAATGGAATGTGCTTACGCACATATTACCTGGTTTATCCTTTCCTCATGGGGTTGTGATGGCAAATCGATCCTATGCCAAGTTGCCACCTAGGGATATTGCAGTTTCATTTATTTTTCATAAGAATATCTTTATTTTCCTAACTCATTTTTATACTTTCAGTCACATCATGATCTCCACTGATAACTGTCAATATTCAGATTCTAAATATGAATCAATGTAAGGTAGTTAAATGAGAAAAACAATAGCCTGGCTAAATCTATTTCCACTCCCCACCATCCCGCTTCTTGCTTATAGATCTATTGTTTATGTGTTTTAGGAGATATTTTATGTATTTTATATATCTTCCCTAAGAAATATCTGATTTCCTAACAACAGATTTTATAATTTTTGTTATTTTAATATTTAAATTGTTCTTTGCAGGGTCCTATGAAGAAAACACAATTCTCACCATATTAGGCTCTGGATTTTCTCCTAGTTCATCTGTATCAGTCTCGATTGGGCCCATAGGTTGCTCTCTTCTTTCTGTTGACGGTAGGTCCTTTTAAGACTTATTATTATTATTATTATTAACTTTTTCTTCTCTTAAGAGAACATTGCCTCAAAAGAGTGCTATCACAATTACAATTACGCTATAGTGCGTTCTATGGTTTTTTGAAATTGGTTAAATGCCTTAAATTTTTCACAGTCAAATTTGAGTGTCTCTTTCACATAGCAGTTGGTTTTTATTCATTTTTCCTCCGTCATTAGGTTACATGAATACTTTCTTGGCTGTTACTTTAGAACACAAGAATATATGAATCACTAGTCTGGCGTCCCATGTACTCTGACAAGATCCTATCAGTCAGGTTGCAAGCTAACAGGGTCGTCTTTCCAGACTTCCACTTGGATCCTCTGTTGTTTGCCATACGCGCATCCAGTGGCATGGAGGGGCACACATGACCTCTCCTGGCTCATCCAATGGCGTGGAGGGGCACACATGACCTCTCCTGGCTCATCCAATGGCATGGAGGGGCACACATGATCTCTCCTGGCTCATCCAATGGCATGGAGGGGCACACATGGCCTCTCCTGGCTCATCCAATGGCATGGAGGGGCACACATGGCCTCTCCTGGCTCATCCAATGGCGTGGAGGGGCACGCATGACCTCTCCTGGCTCATCCAATGGCATGGAGGGGCACACATGGCCTCTCCTGGCTCATCCAATGGCATGGAGGGGCACACATGACCTCTCCTGGCTCCCTTGTTGCAGTAGGCAGCATCCAGACATGCCTTTACACTCTGCCCCTCTATACTCCGGTCGCACGCCAACTGCTCTGTCTAAGGCACTGCACTTCTGTGCTGGGCTTGATCATTCATTCCAGTGGCTACCCAGAACTCACAGACATTACTCACAACTAAGGGGATTTATTAATAGGTTACGACCCATCAGGATCAGCAAACAGTCAGGGTACATTCATTGGTCCATGGCAGCAGCTCCCCTCGGCCAGCAAGGAAGTCTTCCCTGGTTCTCCGCCCCTCAGCCAGGGCTTGTCCTTTGCCCCCATGCACCAGGAAGTCAGCCTGCCTGTCCCTTTCTCTCACAGTTCCATGGTCTCGGATCACATGTAGAGACTGTATCTCAGAGTCTCTGCTACATGTATCTCAGAGAATGTATCTCAGAGTCTGGTGCATTTGGCCTTGGCAGCCTCTCCTATTTCAGATGTCTTGCATATGCTCTTCCAAATGGTCCTGTGATTTTTTTCCGTGTCCCAGGTGGCTCTTCTATACTAAGAATGGCTTTGATGGAGGTGTGGTTTTCTCTTTAGACCAGATCCCCCAAGGAAAGCAATGGTCACCCACAAGGGCAGTTCTACACTGTTTTACAGGACACTGTGAGTCAGAATCAACTCAGTGGCAGTGAGTTTTCTCCCACTGTGCCCCTGGTGGATTTGAATAGGCATGTGGTCCAAAAATATAATACATCCAACTATAATGCAAACAATATGTAAAAATATCAGGAATTATGGCTTAGACTTAAGCAATGGATTGACTAAATCTCAATACAGATGAATAATTATTTACATTTCTGCCTCTTGAAATAATGAGAACTATATATATTTCTCTAAAAATTGTCTTTTATAATTCTAGATGTTTACCTTAATTTTAGTAGATTGGAATGACATGAGTGAACCCATTTACCAAATCAGTGATGTTTTCAATCTAGATTTTTCTATAAATTCTTGGGATTTAATAGTCAAAATTGCCCCTATATTATAAATATATACACCTTATTCTAAATGAAGCAAAGATATTTTCATTTAATTTGTAACCTTTCTCGATCAATCTTAGTGTTTTACTGAATTTTAGACTTAGCAAAATATTGGACCAAATATTTTATAACTGTTAGCAAAAATGACCTTACCAATTACGGTTATGGGTACTATCATAAAAACTTTTGGGGAGGGGGCATAGGACCAATCATGAAGACATTTTAAAAATGGTTTTCTTCATTATTGGTTTGCCTGTTTTCTCAGAGAATCTGATTCATAACATCATGTAGTTTATAAAGGTTTTTTCTCAATATATGAGTTATCTGTAGACATATTTCTTGGGTTATAAAAATGAAGTCCAAGGTAAATATTTGCAAGGAGACATTTTTCAAGAATTTTGCCTTACAAGAAATACTTGCTTTTTCCTTTACCTCGTTATTATCACAAGAAAACAACATCACATGCCAGGTTCTGAATGGAAGTGCCGGACAGTTCCCAGTTGCTGTGTCCATCGCTGATGTTGGACTAGCACAGAGTACGAACAGTGAGGCCTTTTACTTCACCTATCACCAACAGCTCTCACGCATCGGGCCTTCTTCTGGAAGTCTCGCAGGTATAACAAAGAACATGACATCTATTTCCACCATTTGCTTGTGCTGTGTTGGGAACGGGCTGAGGGGAGGGGCCCTAATGCCGTGGAACAAAGCAAAGTACTCTGTTAGAAGGTACAGTGACTAAATGGCTGGCTAATTCTTTTGTTTCTTATGAAACACAAGTCAGGGTGATTGCTTATACTTACATCTTAGGTCAGTGAATTAATATCATCAATTATTACATGTTTCTATAACAAGCTCATCAATTATGTCAAGATAAGATTTATTAGTTAGTATTCTGCTTACCAGCTGCTCCATTTGTAACCATGGTCTCAGTGGAGCTACTTGACCCAGAAAAAGTTCTCGGAACACATCAGAAAAAGGAAGGCTAACGCCCAGAATAGAAAGAAAAGCACACATTATTTCCCCCTGTTCTGTTCCATTTCCGTTTGCTTTATTTGTTGCTATTTTTTACTACACTAGGTTTTAGACTCTGTGCTCTGGATTTGAATTGGCTTTATGATTTGTGTGTACTTAAATTATGCTTTCTTTAAAAAAATTGTTTTCTTTTGCTTCCTTTTTACTGAGAAGTATGCAAGTTGAGTTTGGTGAGAGTCTTAATTCACCCACATTTCCCACCCACAGCTGCTTGAACAAAGAAACCACCTAATTTCTTTGTAGGATAAAAAAGTTACCGTGAAAAATAGTAGTTTCTGGTAGTAACTGCCCAAAGCAAATAGCAATTACAAATTTCTTGTTTCATTAAACTGCTTTGTGGAGCACCTTTCTAATCCCAAAATTCAGTGTTGGGGCTTGGTATGCGTTGGTTATTGGATAAAAGCTAAATCCCTAATCCTGAGTTTTCTCCTTCATCTACTTGCCAATTCATCTCTTGAATGATTAGATAATCAACGAATGAAAAATTCTATTATTGACCCCAATTGTTGTTGTTGTTCTAGCTGATGTGTTCTTTGTGTTGCTTTCTCATAAAGGTGGTACTCTTCTGACTCTGTCTGGATTTGGCTTTAGTGAAAACTCCAAGGTCGTAGTTGGGAATGAATCTTGCAATGTGGTTGAAAGGGATTCCAATACTATAACCTGCAGAACACCAAAAGTAAGGCATCGCGTTTAATCTATTTTTACTTTTTTAATATGCCCGATCTTTTATGAATCAAAGAACACTTTATAAAGGGTGACACAAGTGGGGTATTTATCTAAAAACTACAATTTCGTTTATGCTGTTCAATAATTATTTCTTCCACATTTTCTGTCTGTTAAGATACAAAGACAAACATAACCTCCACATTCTAGACACTTGAAATGTTGAAGGAGAGCAGACATATAAACAAGTACTATGCAATGTGATTCTATTTTAAGTTATAGAAATAGATACAAAAGAAAAAAACATACATCAGGAAGAATTCATTGGGAACTGTTTTGAAGAATAGTTGATGATCTGTCAGAGTTTGATTAATCAACAGAACTTTACCATTTAAATCAAAACCAAAACCCTACTGCCATAGAGGTGATTCCTTCTTATAGCCATCCTGTACTGATCTTCCAGAAAAAAGTAGAATTGTTCTTTTGGGATTTTGAGACTAAATCTTGAAAAACATGTTAAAGTTTCAGTTTGCTTAATAATAAAATCAAAGTTTTCCCTGAAATATTGCATCTTTGAGCCAAAAATAATGCTTCAATCTAATCCAAGACTCTCACTGGTTTATTATGTGTTAAGTGATGATGAATCTAGTCATTAACACTGAAGGGAACAAAAAACAAAACTATAGCAGAGTAGGTTGGGTTTTCTGTTGTAGAATATGTAGGAAAGAAATCTGAGAATGAACTAGACTGAATGATGGGTGTTGAGACTCTGAGGAGTATAGTAAGCATACTGTGTTTAGACGCTATCATTGAGTCACACACTGTGTGCATTGCAGAAGCACTAGTGTACTAGGGGAGAATTCCCTATGTGTTCCAGCAGTGAATACACAGGTCACAGAAAGCTGGGGCCCGGTGGGGCAGTGGTGAAGCACACAGCTGCTAACTGACACATTGGTGGTTTGAGCCCAGCAGCCAGTCTGCTCACGGAAGCTGTGGCTCATCTCTCTCCCCAGACTTCAGTCTTGCAAACACGATGGAGTACCTTGACTCTGTCCTACGATTCACAATTCGCTCAACAGCTACGGGTTTTTGTTGTTATTGTTGTTTGTGGAAGCAACACATCTTTTCCTATAAGATCCAAGTGCTGGCCTTGATTTCATGGACTGGGCCTGAAAAAATAAACCCCACAATTCTGTGTTTTATCGGGTAAGAAGAATCCAACTATATTTGAGTCTGTTTTAACTGCAAAAATAAAGTGACATCTGCCTTATGCGTGTTAAGCCCAGGTGCAACAACTGACTCAGTTGTCCAGAGTCTTTAGACTGTATTGCAGGAATCCAAATAATGTATTTGTCTATCAATTGTTCACGAGCAGCTAGACACAACCTTAACATATACCTTTATCTCTAGAATTCAAACTCACTACCTAAGTTTGACACCGCAAATTAAAAAATATCTAAACGCTTATTTTTATCAAACATAACACCTTCAGAAGTTGATTTTAAATGATTCTGTTTCAGCCATTGTATGTCTTCTGCATTTGAACATTTAACGTTTTCTGATGATTCGCGTTATCCTTCTCTTGCTTAGAGACTTGAGGGCACAGTGGATGTATCCGTCATCACCAATGGCTTTCAAGTCACAGCAAATGATGCTTTTAGTTATAATTGTTTGCAGACTCCAGTTATAACTGATTTTCACCCTAAAGAACGGGCAATACTAGGTAAGAAATTCTTAAATAATATCAATCATTTAACCTAGATATTAACGTACAGGAGCCACATCTAGAGAGTCTTTCAAAGCACAGTTTTCTACCATGATTCGTCTAGTAGTTCTCCGTAAACACGTTCAATCAGGGGAAAATGTTACAGACAGGGGAGAAAAGGTACTTTGTCATCCTGGTGTGTGTGTGAAACAATTCAACAAAGATTTTATTTGTACCTGGTCATTACCAGTGTTTTCTTTTTTGCTACTGAGAATATTAAGACTTCCAGAATGACATGGGCGCTAAGTTGGCCTCTTGACTATGTATGTTTCACACTTGATCGTGCATTGAGTCTTTTTCTTGTTTTTTCCCCATAAATTATAGGAGAAGTTAATTTAACAATAAAGGGCTATAATTTTGGAAATGGACCCACCCAACACATGGTCTATGTTGGAGGAAAACCGTGCCAGGTCCTTCACTGGAACTTTACAGACATTACATGCCTCCTGCCCAGCTTGCCTCCTGGCAAACATGCTGTCAATGTCGAAGTCACCGGCTGGGGGTTTGCATCCAACAGGTATGGTAATCCCTTTATCCTGGAACCAAATCCACCGCTTCTGTTCAGCCAAATAATAGATGACCTATAAAATAAACAATGGCACGCATAAGGAATGTGCCCTTTTGAACCATCAGCTACGTGAGACCAAACTGTCCACATCTTTCTGGTCAACATCTCCCAGCAGCAAGCGCGAGAAGACAAGGGACACTGGCCGGACAGCAGGAAATGGGGCAGCCCGGGTAGACATGGTGTGAACGCCGGCACATTGCAGGGGCTAGCACTATAGTCACGGAGCAATATAATACGTACGCGTCATCTAAATGGGATTTGATTTGCTGTGCACACACTCCCCTCAGACACAAAACGTTTTTACGAAGACACAACCATGAACGGAAGTCAAGGCACCTGGGGCTAATCGTATGCCAGCTAGGAAAGAAAGCCATCAGTTTTATAATCTGTCGATGGTTTCCATTACCTTGCTGCTGCTTCTTGTTGCAAGTGACTTTGAGAATATACCCCAAAAAGCATAGTAATGCTTGGGTTTGCGGTCAATGCCGTTCAGGTTCAATCGTCAGAACCTCTGTGAAAAGGCCTTGCTGTACATGTCAGATGATGTGCTTCCATTAGGAAACGAGTGATCAAGCAGATGCTCTGGGGCAGGCCCTTGCTCCGGATAATGCGCAGCGGCGAACAAGAAGGGTACTGTCTTTGCCATCTACCTGTGCCTACGACTTTGTGGGGGATACAAACTTTAAACAAAAGACTGGAGCAATATTTTAGGTGTAAAAGTGAGAAATACTATAGATTAAGGGGTACCAGATGATGTAAGACTATAGAATAGAAACCTACTGCCTTCTAGTGGATTCCAGCTCATCTTGCGCTATCTAGGCCTCTAAACGCCTTCTAAGTCTTCATGGGAGTAGCCAGTTTATCCTCCTCCCTTGGAGGGGCTACGAGGTTTAAATCATGGGCCCCGTGGTGAGTAATCCAACCCTGACCAGACACCGTCACCATGGTTCCTTAAGGGTGTATCAGAAAACCTACCGCCGAGCGTTGATTCCGACTCAGCCTCTCTATAGAGGGTTTCCGAAGTTGTACATCTTTACAGGATTAGGTAGCCTCAATTATCTCTATAAGGATGACTGGTGGGTTTGAACTGCCAACCTTGACGATTGACAGTCCAATGCTTACCCAACAGTGGCACTAGTGCTCCGTAAGAGTATGTAATAATAAAACTGAACCAACAAACTCACTGCATGCGTCGATGCCATGGAGGACAGGGTGGAATGGCCCCAGTGAGTTTCTGAGACTAACTCTTTCAGGGAGTAGAAAGTAGCAATCCAATGAGTATCCACTATGTCACCAGATCTCCTATTAATCGTATGTAATAGAGGGAGCTAACTGATCCTGAGAGGTGGGGAAGGGCTCTCTGAAAACATGTTAATGAAGTCAAGATGCAAAGGATGAGTGGGAGCAGGCTGTCTGAAGAAGAAGAGAATCCTTGCCCAACTGTAAGCCCCCTAAATAAATGTGGAGTATTTTCATCCCAGCACTTGCGTGCTATCTGATAAAATTTTAGTTCTGAAATGAGAAAGTTACCGAATGGAATTTTAAAATTGGAAATAGATTTAGGCATTAAAAATGCAAGTCAAGCTGATATTACGGTATCATGAGAGATATAGTCCTGGAATCTTATGAAGAGTGAAGAATGGCGAGCAGCAGGAAACACAAGCCTCAGAACTGCAGCCTCTCTGTCCTTCAGGGGGTGGAGCTGAGGTGGGTTCTGTGGAGTGAGAAAAATGGGCAGGCTGATACGGAGCACCACTAAAAATATGGCAGCATATGTGCAAGTGTGCTTGACTCATTGGAGCAATGTATGGATTGTGATAAGACATGTAAGAGCTCTCAATAAAAGTTTATGTGTGTGTGTTAGAGAGATATCAATCCCATTGATTGTTCTGGGGAATTAAATAAAAGTTCATAGAAAGCCTCATTTGAGTTGCTCTATTGCTCTCTGTTCTTGGTGGCATCTGGGAGAAATGCTTCCGAGAAGGTGTACTGTCCATAACAAAGCAAAATACATTAACAGCCATCTTACTGAAATAGTGGGATAGGAGCCTGAGTAAGTGTCTAATAAAGATAGAGTCATAGATTAATTGCATAGAATCTTTTATTACTCTTATAAATGTGTGGAATTACTTTGCTCTCATTTTTTAAAATAGTGCCGTCTTTATGTTCTACTCTAATGAATATATAAAGTATTTGAAGGGATTTCATGTATTTTTATAACCTCAATTCTCATAAGCATATTTTTTCATAATATTTTAAAATCTTCCATTTAAAATTCTTCTGCCTTGAGATTTTTGGAAGTTGAATTTTCATAGGTAGGGAGAAGCAGTGATACATAAACCATTAGATGAAATAGGGGCCATGATAATTATCTGATTATCTAGTTAAAAAATTAATGTCTGATTAAATATTCAGTTGCTGCCTCCTCCTAAAGAATTTGTATCCGTCTAACACTTGAACAATATGAACCTTTAGAAAGCTCAATGAAACATCACCTCTTCCCCACGCCTCCAACTCTCTTTCAGAGATAAGTTACAAGCCTCTATACAGTATATTTTGGAAGTGACCAACATGTTTCCACGGAGAGGGTCCTTATATGGTGGGACTGAAATCACTGTAACGGGTTTTGGGTTCAGCACGACATCAGCGGAGAACACGGTGCACTTAGGTAAGAGCTTCTTTCTCACCGAGATGCTATGCTATCAGTTTGCTTGGCTCAGATAATGTGCACAAGGTGCATTGTGGGAGATTTCACACACACTGTCATAGAAACTTTATTTTTCTTCCAATGTATGTTTATTGAACACCCTGGGGGGTAGAAAGAGGGTCATTTTTGTTCTGAAAATAAACAATACTTAAGCATAATTATTATCAGACAAATTAGAAAAGACAGAGTTTTCTCTAGACTTAGGTTTATTAATTATACATCATCTTAATGACTCATTGTATAAACATAAAAAAGTTTCAGGAAATATTTTTTCATCTTTATTCTTTCTAGGTGCCTTTCCTTGCAATGTGATATCATCGTCATACAATGTCATAAAATGTGTTCTTCGTTCAACAACGAATGTGTTCAGGGTTACTAACAATGGGGAAGATTCAGGTATCACGTCATATTTATTTTACATAAAGGAGGTGATGTTTTGTATTTTGCTCTTAAAATTCAAGTGCTTGAAGAATATGTATTTCTCTTTTTTACGCCCTGGTTCAAGGGTATTTTTGTTTGTTCTTTACATAGGTGATCACATAGAGGGTGAATCTGTGGAAGGCTAGATAAGCTTTCCCATTTCTAAGTTCAGGAATTGTCATTGGGTTTAGTGTATTAGTGTATTCTGTAGTTGGTTAGCAGTTAGGATGCTTCTGAGTGAACGTTAAATGCAAAGTATATAGATTTTGCATGCCTATACTGGAAGAAATCCAAACATTAGCTCTCAAATTTTCTCTTATGTTATATATTTCTGAACAAATTGTTTATCAGCTGTTCAATTATTTTCCAAATTATCATTTGATCATCAGTTTTGGAGTTTTACAACATTTTCCTCAAGGGTGTCAGTATCTTCCTTTTTGTTCTTTTACTGCTAGATATTAAAACTGCACACGCAGCAAAGTTGTATAAAGTTAATTGGCAGTTGTTTTCCCTGACGTTCATATAAAGAACAATATATTTTCAAGTTAATGACTGAGACATTTCTCATTTTTAAAAAATATGACTCAAACCTTGCTTTCAGAACATGGATCAGGCTATGCGTGGTCTCCATCAGTGTTAAATGTATCCGTGGGCGACACGGTGGTGTGGCGCTGGCAAGCACATCCGTTTCTTCGGGGGATAGGGTATAGAGTTTTCTCTGTCTCCAGTCCTGGAAGTGTAATTTATGATGGCAGAGGATTTACAAGTGGAAAGCAAAAATCTGCATCTGGTATGTTTCCATGCTGTTGAAATTTATATCGTATCTCCTTTTCCAAGATCTAATAAAAAAACATTTTGTTTAGATTCAAAATGCTTTCACATAAATTGTATAAATGAGGGCTTTTCAAAAGTTTGTGGAAAGATTCTATTTTCTTTTAATTCCATTTTCCACAAAGTGTTTGAAGTTCCCTCGTATGTCTATGAGTATGTAACATTTGTGTGTATATCATTTAAGTGTGTATATAATATATGCCTCTAGAAGAGTATGTAATATATAATGCCATAATGAAACTTTATAAACGATCATCAGCACGGTATTTTAAACACATTAGAATTTTGATATTAGAAGCACCTTTATTCATGCTGCAAAAATAAATCAGAAAAAATAGGGAAAGAAGTAAAAACAAAATAAATACAAATGTGTTTTTTTATCCTGCCAATTTGATATTAACTCATTAACTTTTGTGCATTGAAATCAGCTAGAGAAGGAACATTTCTGTTGAAGCCCTCAGTGTGTCTTGTAGACAGATTGTTTTATAGCAGTATCAAATTCTCACTTGAAATTTATGTATTCTTTGCTTCTTATCCCATGTGAGTTTTTCTCTAAATTCTGGTAAGTTATGCTAGTCTTGATCTGATTTTCTACAAAATTAATGCTGGCTCTTATCTTCCCGGAATGTAATTTCGTTAGCCAAGATCACTCTTTTATCGCCTTTCTCCTTCCTGCTGAATTACCACACGCATGAAAAATAAGAAACCTGCCATTTAAAAATGCATTTAAATGGTCCTTTCAGAATTGTTTTGCATGCTTTTCAAAGCCTCGTTAATTGCTTGTATTTATTATGAACAATCTTATTTTATGACAGGTTCATTTTCGTACCAATTCGCATCACCTGGAATTCATTACTATAGCAGTGGGTATGTTGACGAGGATCACTCTATTTTTCTCCAAGGAGTCGTTAATGTTTCACCAGCTGAAACCAGGCACATTCCCTTGCACCTGTTTGTGGGTAGCACTGAAGCCTCATATGCTCCGGGTAAGATGGCCTGAGATGTAAGCTCCAATACTGGGTCCACCCAGGACGTAGGAGATGCCTTAGAATAGGAGTGCAGACGATGGGGGCCACATGACCCCTAAAATGATCCTGATTAAGCCTTGGCTGCTCAGAGGTTGGATCTTCCTCCGTGAAATAAAGACCTTGTTAAGGGATCCTGCCAGTCTCTGAGAATCCTTATGTATTTCCAAGGAGATGCCATCTGAGAGAGGCCTGGCCCTCTGGGCATGCCCCACTATGTGAAAATGTGAGGTGATGTTATCGATTCTTCTCCAGCTCCCTTGAGACTCTGACCTGAGACAAATTAACTGAAACGTTAGACTTAGATTTCTTACTCCCTTTTTACTGTACCAGCTCTGCTCATGTGTTTAGGATCTTTGCATTGTCTAGCGCACATCTTGTTATTTAATATTTTAAAAAATAGAATTTCAGCTACCAGCATCAAAATAATGGGAAAATCAATCTGAAAACAGCTCTTATTTTAGGAGGCATCCACGACTTACAGGCAATTCTTTTATCTAAAGCAGGACCTGAGTACTTGCATGGGGGAAGCTCTCTGGCAGGCTGCCTAGCAACGGAACCCCTGGGTAACCGGAACCACACTGAGGTTAAACATGCAAACAAATTGCTCTTTGAGCTTTCGAGTTGTTTTTCACCTTCAATAAACAGCATTAGTCCTTCCACTGGCACAGTGAATGAATTGATAACCATCACCGGACATGGCTTCAGTAATGTCACAGGTGCAAATAAGGTAAGACTATATGGAAGCTCGTCATCTACTTCTATATCCTCAGTAACAGGAAGATGTCTTAGTCGAAAGCTCACAATTCAATTGTTCGCAACAGCTCAGCTGCTAACGGAAATGGTGATGGTTTGGATCCATGCATTGTTCAGTGGGAGAAAGATGTTCCACTCTCTTTCTGGAAAGACTGGGAGCCCTATCGAGCAGTTCTACTCCGCTCTGGAGGGTTGCCTTGAGTTATTGATGTACCATTCACATGCCACACTGTTACCCATTGAAAGTATACGATTCAACAGCTTTCGGTATATCCTTAAGAGCTGCCCATCCATCCGCACAATCAATTTGAGCCCATTTTTCTTGCCATCAAAAGAAGCTCTTGTACCCCTTTGCTAGCATGCCCCAACCTCCCATATGCCTTGTAAAGAATGTTTTCAATGTTCACTTATGGTTTCATATGTGTGTAAAACATAAAACAAAACAAAAATCGGATTGCCAGGAAATCAATCCTGACTCACAGCAGCCTTATAAAGGGTTTCCAAGATTGTAAATCTACGGCGGAGTCGACAGCCTCCTCTTTCTCCCCTGGAGCAGCTAGGAGTTGAACCACGGACTGTGGTTAGCAGCGCCGCCCTAGCCCACAGCACCCAGGCTCCTTCTAGCATCCATATCAGCACTCACTTTATTTTTATGTCCAAATAATATTCCAGTTACAAATATGCTCCTCTTTGTTTATCTCTTTATCAGATAATAGTCATTTGGGTTGTTCATTAATTATGGCTGTTATGAGTAATGCTACTGTGAATATTCGTGCACAGTCTTAAATTATTTTCAATATCAATCCAAGATGTGCTTTAAATAATACCCTGAATTAATTTTTTAAAATTCTTTACTGTAAATTAGGTGAAGGTTTACCAAAAGCTTTATAGGTTTGACTTTCAACAATTCGTGCAGATTGTATTTCAGTGTGTCCTTGGCCATCCCCATACGACTTCCTCCTTTTCTGCTTCCTTTCCTCCTTTATTCCTGCGTGCAGGCTGAAGGGATGTGGAAGCTTACCCCTGAAAATATATGGGTTTCACAGAGACAATTTGTATATGCATATTTTTACTTGCTAAGGAGCCCTGGTGGGATGGTGGTGACAGGTTGGGCTGCTGATTATAAGGTCAGCAAGTCGAAGCCACCAACTGCCCCTTGGAAGAAAGATGAGGCTTTCTACCCAAGTAAAGACTTACAGATTCGGAAATTCACAGGGAGCGTTTCACCCTGTCTGATAGAATTGACTTGATGGCAGTTAAGTTTGAGTTGTGTTGACTTGAAGAAACGCTGATGGCATAGTGGATGATGAACTGAACTGCTAACCACAAAGTAAGCAGTTTGAGCCCACCAGTCACTCTGCAGGAAAAAGAGGAGGCTGTCTGCTTCGATAAAGAGTTAAAGTCTCAGAAACCCAAAGGCAAAGTTGTACCTTATCCTGTAAGGTCTCTATAAGTCGATGGCAATGAGTTTGATCTATCCTTATGGTAAATGGATCCATGAATGTGGTGGAGCATACAAAGAGCAAAGCTGTGAAAACTTCTTAGTCATCACCAAAGATTTTGAGGGAATGAGTCGCTGGGTCGGGGAGATCGGGGCCGGAGTTTTGTGGGACACCAATGCCAACAGACATCACATAGTTCAGAAAGAAAGTGTTCTACATCCTTTTGGTGAGTAGCAATTGGGATCTTAAAAGTTTGTGGGCAGCCATTCAGAGGAAAGAATAAGGATGAAAATAGAAAAACAGAGGCAAACAATTACTCCGATTGGCGAACGGGCCCTGCAAACATCAGTCTTCATGATCCTCAGGCCTGAAGCGCTAGATGGTGCCTAGCTCAGACTACCAGCTTCTCTGAAAAGGGTCACATTTGAAGTTCGTGTGTAAAGGATGTGTGTGGGGGTTGGGGGTGGGGTGTGTGGAATACAATTAAAAGTCATGAAAGAGACCAGGCTTACTGGTCAGATAGCGACTGGTGGAACCCCACGACTATGGCCTTTGACACTGAACTTCCCTGGCCCTGTGTGAAAATAATCAACGATTTAAGAGTAAGAGGTCTTAATTTTAACAATAACGTTTATATGTTCAGGTGTTTTGAATGTTAGCTATTGCTAAGGTAAGATTTAAGTTCACTCTAAGGTGATGCATCGAATTGATTTATTTCATATTTATTCCACTTCTAGGTTATAATTGGTAGCTACCCTTGTGTTGTAGAGGAAAGCAATGAAAATTCTATTATATGTCATATTGACCCTCAAAACTCAATGGACGTTGGTGTCAGAGAAATCGTCACATTAACTGTCCACAACCTGGGTACTGCTATCAACACACAGGCCAATGACATGGACAGGCGATTTGTCCTTCTACCAAACATTGACACGGTCTGGCCACCTGCAGGATCAACTACAGGAATGACGAGAGTGACCATAAAGGGCTCTGGATTCGCAGTTTCTCCTGCTAATGTAGATGTCTTCCTGGGGCCTTTCTCCTGTAAAGTTCTGTCCGTGAATTACACAGCCATCGAGTGCGAAGCTCCAGCTGCCTCTCAAGAGCTTGTGGATGTCCATGTTCTAATACACGGAGTACCAGCCCGGTGCCAAGGGGACTGCAGCTTTTCCTATGTAGACAGCCTTGCACCTATCATCACAAGCATCACCCCAAACAGTGTCAACCGATCTGTGCAAGTTCTCATCGAAGGAGAAGGTCTGGGGACTGTCTTGGAGGACATAGCTGTTTTTATTGGAGGTCACCGGTTCCCAGCCATAGATGTAAATGGAAACACTGTCACTGTTCCCGTGACGCCTCTCCCAGCGGGGCTTCATTCACTCAGGGTGGTGGTGGCAACGAAGGGGTTGGCTCTGGGAAACTGCACCCTCAGCAGCCCTGCAGTGGCCACTGTCACACCCACTTCTGGAAGCACCGGGGGTGGAACGATCTTGGTGATCGCCGGGAATGGCTTCTCTCCGGGAAATACCTCAGTCATCGTTGGAGAGGACCCTTGCGAAATTCTTTCCGTCAACTCCAGTGAAGTTCACTGCCGCACCCCACCAGGGAAAGCGGCCATGATGGATGTAAAGATCTTTGTGAATGCAGTCGCTTACCCTCCACTTCCATTTACATACGCCATAGAGGACACTCCGTTTCTTAGGGGAATTGTCCCAAGAAGAGGTATTTTACTACCAAATCTTTGTGTTGTCTTGGTAACCTAATGTCAGCAGTATTTGGTAGTATTGCTTAGGAATACTTGTTCATAATTACTAAAATGTTTTTAGACCGCCTATTTAACCCAATTAATTTATGTGATTCAAGTTCTGCATAGTTTCAGTTTTATGATTAGTTTTGCGCTTTCCTTGGGTAAAAACTTTAATCAAATTCCGCATTTCTATTCAGGACCCAGGTCCTGAATAGAAATGCGGAATTTGATTAAAGTTTTTACAATAACTTGACTTAAATTTCAATAGGAGGAGAAATACATGAATTGTATGGATTGAGTTGATAATTTATGGCAAATAATGTTGATACAAAACAAGAAACATACATCAAAACTCACATATTTGAAATTATTTGTTTTAATAATTTTTATAATCAGAACATTTAATGGAGATAATGAATAAACATTGTAAAATAAGATTTACTCACTTCTATAATCATGACTCATTTCTTAAGCTCAGGATATTACAATATTCCTTGGACCTTTGCACTATGTTATTCTATTTCATGATATTGGAATTTGAAGTCATAAATCCTTGAGAGGAAACCATAGTGCAATGAATTAAGATATATGTATGAAGTCCATCCTTGAATGAGCTGCAACATCAATAAAGTCTTGAAATAAATTTTAAATAGTAATCCCTAACCTTTAAAATAAACTCCTTACACAAACACACCCAGCTCAGACATCTGTACTTCACTTCTGATCTTCCTTTTCTCTCCTCTGTATACTGCTATCTTGAGTTAATCATTTGCAACCCGTAGAATGGAAGAAAGGCAAAAGAATAATAAGCTTTGAGATAAATCACTTCTAGCTAGTATATGAGACTGTTACATGCATGTATTGGTAATATGCATATTACTTTACCACACTAGATATTGTTTGATTTATAAAGTAAATGCATCTTTAACCATATGTGTAAGCATAAGGGTTTAGATATAGTTATATTCTTATTTATTTTTTTTCTTTTAGGTCCACCAGGGACAGAAGTTGAAATCACTGGATTTAATTTTGGTATTGACATCCTGGAAGTGTCCGTGATGATCAGTAACATTCAGTGCCACATAACCATGGTCAATGATAGTGTGTTGCAGTGCATTGTGGGCGAGCACGCAGGGGGCACTTTTCCTGTTTCGATGCACCATAAGACAAAAGGCTTTGCTGTGTCCACGATTGTCTTTGAGTACCCACTTATTATCCAAAATATTCATCCAAGCCAAGGTAGTCATGAATGTCAAGAGCCTATACATCTTTTGCCTATTTGGAAGGGAAAAACGTTCTTCAAATACTGTTAACTTTGAACACATTTAACAATAGTTTTAATTATGTACAAATAAATAAATATGCAAGAGTATCGTTTAGTCATATTAAAGAATTGAAGCTCAGTGTCATGTATATTAGTTCAGTGTCATATGTCTTTTAGTGTTCTGAAATTTTTGAAATTTTGTCCTTCCTAACTAGGTTCCATGTGAAACTTTCTAAAAATTACATTTAGACATAAGTGTTATGTAATTACTTTTGGTTAAAAACCTTAGAAAAGTATAACTAATGCATCACTTATTTAATGAAATCTTTCTTTTATATTTGACTCTTCTGAAATTCTTTGTGGCATCTCCTTAAATGAAATTCGAAATCTAAATGTAACTTAGATAAACAAATGTGACATTCAGAATAGTCAGTTTTAAAATACTTCAACCAAGAGATTCTATTCTATAAAAACTATATATGTAGTACATGATATTTCATAATTTAGCATTATGTTATATATAGTATTCTAATTTTTAAATGTAATTTCCATCCTGGGTTTTAAAATAAGGTTAAGCAAATATGCACACAGACTATTTTTCTGTAATTATTTTTTTCTCCTTATTTGTGTTTACTAGGGAGCTTTGGTGGAGGTCAAACTATGACAATAACAGGCACTGGGTTTAATCCGCAAGATTCAGTTATATTCCTCTGTGATTCAGAATGTGCAGCTGACAGGCTTAGATCTAATTACACAACCTTATTGTGCAAAATTCCACCTAATAATGGTAAGTGTTCAGAGAAGATAGTTGGCAGTCTGTGAGAAAAGACTAATTTTATAAAGATCAAACTCTAGATTTATTTTTTCAAGTTTCTAGCTTCTTTGGAACAACGGAGTCACTCTATCCTGATTTTAAGTACTTTCTTAAGAACATTGGTTTCTAGGTTTGTCTTTCAAGAGTCCTAAAATTTAGGTTAGATTGAATTGCTTATGATTTCACTTTTCAGTTGATCACATAAAGTGATGACTCTTAGTTTATTGCATGGCTAATGGAGAGTATGTTTTTATCTTGCCATAATACTAGCTTTTCCTTACAGACTAAATAGTGCTAGTGGCTAACAGTGTGGATCCTGCTAGAATATTGCCGAGTTTCAAAACCAAGCTTTTTATTATTGGGTATTTCAACTTCTCTGTGCTTCAATAGGAAGAACACCGGTGGTACAGTGAATTACTCGTTAGGTTGCTGACCACAAGGTCAGCAGTTCAAAACCATCACCTTCTCTGCAAGTGAAAGATGAGGCTGTCTACATCCATAAAGAATTACAGTCTCCGAAACCCACAGGGGCAGTTCTACCCTGTTCTGTAAGCAATCATTGTGAGATCTCACTACCTTCAGACCAACCAATTCTACCCTCTTCTATAGGGTCTGTATGAGTCAGAATTGACTGAGTGGCTGTTGCTGTTATTGTTGGTGGTGTTTTTTTTTAAGTTATTCAATTAAAGAATACTGGTGGCACTGTGGATTAGCCAAAAAGACGAAGTTGGCTGCTCCTGTAAAGACTTATAGTCTTAGAAGCCCTATATTGACCCAGTTGAGGTAGGTTTGATTTGGATATTTGTTTAGTTGTGCAGAGGGTTATATGCTGGTCCGATAACCAAAAAAGGTGGGTGGTTTGTACCTACTAGCCACTCCATAGGAGAAAGATGAAGGAGTCTGCTTGCACAGAGATGTACCATCTTAGAAACCCCATGAAGCAGTTCTACTCTGTCTTCGGGGTCATTATGAATTGGAATAGAATGGATGGCAGTGTTTTGGGGTTTTAGTTGGTACTTCAATTTCCTTTCCTGTAAAAATGAAGATAATCATGTGTGTTAGGCAGGGTCCTCTAGTGAAACAAAACCAGGACACTTATGAATTTATATATATAGGGATAGGTTTATACAGCAAGAAGGAATATAACTGCTAATTAGTCCACACAGCAGTAGAGGGCTCAGTTCAACTCACTTTCATGGAACAGTTAATATACTGGAAGACCTTCAACTCACATAGCCTGCAGGTTCAAAGTCAAGGAAGCAGACAGCTAGAGTCTTCCTTCAGGCAAGACTGGCAGATTCTGTGAACAGGCAGCAGGGTGGGTCACCAGCAGTCAGTAGCATGGGAGCTTATTGAAGCTTGCCCCATGCGATCTCAAACTCAAATAATCAACCAGCATCAAGCTCAAGCAATGTGCATGCCAGCAGCATGTCAACGCAGGTCTCGAAGGAGCCTCAAGCCCTAGCGACAAGATCCACAGGTTGGCTTGTCCTGCAGGTAGTGCAGCAGCAGCACACTAGTCCAATCACCAGAGAGAGAGATGGGATGCCAACCATCTTTATTTATTCCAACTGCCCTCCAATCAAGCTGCAACCTGATTACACTCTGCCCACATATTCCTATTGCTAGTTGACACAATAAATCTAACTATCACGTCATTGTAGCCTGCTTTATAGTATTTTTGCAGGGTTTAGTAAATCAATGTATTTAAGGTAGATGGGATGATATCTGGTACATATTATTTTTCATTTGTGCATTTATTTTTATTTAGCAGTTAAGAACATTGGCTTTGAAAAGTTTCTGAAACTCAGTTTTGCCACATCCTGTATCTCTTTACCTTTAACTCTGCTGCACTTGTCTTTCCCACTCCATTACACCAACCTTGTGGTGAGCAGCCCAGTGCTTAACCCTCAGTGCTAGTAGAGCTCCTTAGTAGAGCTATAATCAGTCCTTAATTCAGTGAGCTGTTTGAATCAAATTCAAACTTTTGGTATTCTGCATATTTGATATGTTAGAATTATTCTCTAAAAACATACTCTCAGGAAGGTTTTCATCCAAAGTGAATATGCTAGGAAAATGAAGGATATGTTTTATGTGCAAACATTACTAAAATTTTATGAAACTTTTCTAAATAATTTTACTCCTTGCCTTGACTTTTTAAACACACAGATATTTTTAGTAAAATGTAACCCCTTTATGATTGGGTTTCCTTTTTCCACTTGAACACCAGATTTTGTATTCTGACTGAACATGCAAGAGTTCTGTCAGCATCTGTGGACTTTTTTTAGGTTGTCTGTTGTTTTTAAGTTTTTGCATCTATTTCTGTAGGTTTTTATTGTATGTGTATATGTGGAGGTGTGTGTGTGTGTGTGTGTGTGTGTGTGTGTGAGAGAGAGAGAGAGAGAGAGAGAGAAAGAGACCTGGCTTCCAGCTGTCACTCTTGGCCGCCATCAGTGTGTTTACCGCTAACATTTCTACCTGTTCTAATTTCCTACGCTGTATCCCCTCAGCTTGGAAAACCAAGCAAGCACATGTGTAGAATCATCTGCCATCATGGATTCCAAGTGAGAGGCTGAGATTTTAACCCTCTGATCATACAAAGAACTTTGTGATGTTCTCAGCTATTGATAGAGATCTCTGTTACTTCAAATATAGTCTGTTTCCCAGGAAAGTGATTGCTGGGAAGGGAGGTGCTATTGAAAAGTTCCGAGGTGATGGTGACAACTGCGGGCCTCACCATCCTCACTCTATCCCATCTGATCCTCTTTTCCTAGCAAGAGTCCTTGAGCAAGCCTGTGAAGTGAGTGTGGCCAACGGGAAGCACACTTCTCAGTCCATGATGCCATTTGTATACAATGTGTCGCAGACTCCAATCATCATGGAAATAGCTCCCAAGAGAGGCAGTACAGCAGGGGGCACCAGACTGACAGTCCTGGGATCCGGATTCAGGTAATGTCTTCACATGCACACACGTCAATGCCTATGTCCAGATTCTAGTCACTACTCCCTTCCCTGGGGCCACATACTGCTTACATATAGTCGTGAATGTGTGCCCAGGGCAGGGAGTCACCTTTGGGGCCTGTGACAGTCCTAATACTTAATAACGTTTATTGAGTAGTTACTGTGCTAGACAACTTCCAACTCCAGAAACCTTCTGCTTTACCTTATGAGAGTTTAAAATTGCCATTTAATGGTGAGGAGACTTAAAATGTGGTTAGGTGCTGCTGAGTCAGTTCCAATTCATAGCGCCCCTCTTACCGCAAAACGAAACGCTGCCCAGTCCTCTGTCATCCTCAGAATTCTGGTTATGGTTGAGCCCACTGTTGCCGCCACTGTGTCAATCCATCTTGCAGAGGGCTTCCTCTTTTTCACTTCACTTTACGAAACGCGAAGCCCTGGTGGTGTAGTGGGCTGAGCTGCTAACCATAAGGTGAATGATTCGAACTCACCAGCCTCCCCGAAGAAGAAAAGATGAAGCTTTCTACTCCTGTAAAGATTCAGCCTCGGAAATGCAAAGGGGACAGTTGGATTCTGTCCTGTAAGGTGACTATGAGTTAGAATTGACCCGATGGCAGTGAGTGAGTCATAACTTGCTGGCTATGGAGACTAGACTAGAAATGACATAACCTGGCTCACACATTAGTAAGCAGCTCCACAACTTTTAGTCAACTTCTTCTGTTTCCACCATGATTGTTTCTTTGGGTCAATGACTGTGTTTTCAAGTATCAGGTCCATTCCACTATAATTAGTCAGGCTGCTTTTTCTCATATTCATTATTGGCCTACATGCTTTTATCATTCTTCTGAGAGAATAAGACTGACTTTCATACACCAAATGATTTAAGCCATAAAAGGAAATTTTAATTACTCAAGTACTTATGATTACCTTGGAGTTGCATTTTTATAAGGAGGTTAAAAAGTTCTAAGGTCAGACATTATGGTGAAAATTATCACATAGACAAAATAATTTTTAAAAGTCACTTGCCGAAAGTAGAGCACAAAAATAAATAAAGTCACTTGCCATGATATCCACTTGAAGACTAAGGTAGCATCTCTGAATAGTTTGAACCTAAGGAATTTTCTTCCAACCCAGGAACATTTTGTTATCTACCTAATTGAATATTCTTTCTCTAAGCTTTGACCTGAGATAAAGGATAGAGTTCTCATTTACGGATGTGAGTCTGAGGGTGCAGTTTTAGTATCATGACAGGCTCTACGCATGAATGTGTATCAACATGTGTATATTCACTTATTCAAGAGCTAGACTGGTCCCGTTTATACCCCGTTCAAGAAGACACATGATCTTGCCCATTGCCAAAATGCTGGTTACCAAGCAAAAGAAAAATATTGTCTTTTTCTGACTATATTAAAATATATGGTGAAAGTCTATTTTTTATTTGAAACAATCCCATTTCCCACCCCACTCCTTTTTAACATATCATTTGGTGAGTCGTGCTTTTGACTGGCTCATGGGCCATAACTTCATTTCAGTTTCACTTTAATAATAGACTTGCTATTAAAACACAGACCAGGCATACTGGTGAGCGAGAGACTGGTGGAACCCCAAGGCCATTTTGTGTAGTCAGCACTCTTCAGGCCTAAAACTGAAATATGACCCAATTTCCAGGTCTATAAGAGGAACAATAACGCTAGATGAGAACACGTGCCTCAGAATAATCAACCGTTTCATATCAAAAGGGCAGCACTTGACCAAAGACAAAGGTCAGAAGGGTTCAGAAACACGGGAGAATGACAATTGGAAACAGAGAGGGAATGGGATAAGTGATGTTCCCATGTGAGGATTGCACTGAATGACGTTGAAGCAAAATGTGTATGAATTGTTGGATTGAAAACTGATCTGTTCCATAAACATTCACTGAGTTTATAATATGGAAGTGTTTAAAAAGTAAGTATTTGACCCAAAATAGGAGAGTTAATAAAATTTTTCAAATGCACGAACAATTGAAGACAGCCACACATCGCTAGTTAAAATGTTTAAAAGCTATCACACACTTAGAGTCGTGCCCAAAAGGACAGGGGCATTTCAGTACTTTTCAAGCAGGAAGACGCAGCAGCACGACGCGGCCGCCATCTTCTTCTGTAGCACGTCTCAGTGCCGTATTTCCTACAGTTAAATTTCCTACTGGATGTATTTTCAGTGATTTTCTCTTTTAGTTCGACAGCGTTAGAATCAAAGCAGATGGCTGCTAACTACTCAGCAGTGCTTCATACTCTAGACCAGAGTTAAGTCTGCCGCTCCTCCTGCTGCTCATAAATAATGCCTAACATCGCATCTGACAAAACTATGGTCCTGCTAGCCGCATGCAGACATAGATCAATAAAACTCCGACTTCTCCCTGGGCAGCACTTGACCAAATAAATTTGCAGAGTTCCCCCAATTAAACCTTTCTACCAAGAAGGCAGAATAAGAATAGTTAAATCTCTTAAGTTGTGTTTTGTGTTCATTTATAAATACATACCAGCAGTGGGAAAATAGTGCTCTTTTCTACCATCTTAACCTCTTGGTTTACTTTTTCTCAACAAATATTTCAAAATCACAACCTAGCCATTTTGCAGTTATTTTTGCAATAACATAAATAAAAATGAATACTGACCTAGAAATTTGAAAAAAAGAAAGCTGTAAATGTTTTATCCCCCCCCCTTTTTTTCTTTATAGTGAAGATGTACAGGATGTTCACGTCTCGATAGCCGAAACCAGATGTGATGTTGTGTTTTCCAACGAGACACAGATCATCTGCATGACGAACGCTCACGGTTCTTCAGGATGGGCACCAGTTCATGTCAACATCGGAAGCATGGGCATGGCCAAAGGGGTAATAGTGCTCTTGGGAATGGAGATCACAGTATAAAAGTTAGCATTATGGGAGGTGAAAAGGATGATAAATATTAATGAATTGTAAACATTTTTTACTTAAAAACAAAAATAATGCTGTCAAGTTGAGTCCAATGGAAGCAATTCTATATGACATAGGTTGTTGACTTTCTGCTCTCACTGAGAGTTATAGCCTCAAGAACACCCGGGCTGTTCTACTCTGCCAGGGAGGGCGGCTCCGAGTTGGCGTCACCTCAATGGCAGTGAGTTTGGAGTTTGCCTTGAACTCGCTAGAGAAGTAAGTAGCCTCATCGTTTCCCATGGAGTGGCTGGTGGGTTCAAACCATTGACTTTGGGGTTACCAGCCAAGTGCTCCAACGCTGTACCACTCAGAATCCTTATTTTTTAAAATTTTATTATTTCATATTTTTTAATTATTACTTTCACTTTGGACATAATTGGCAATGAGGTTTTTTCCTTCTTTATTACAAACCCCAAACTAATGCCCTCCAGTAAATTCTGACTCACAGTGACCCGAAGGACAGTCGAATGGCTCCTGTGTGTTTTCCAAGGCTATCAATCTTCACAGCATAGAAAGCCTCATCTTTCTCCCTCAGAGTGGCTGGTGGGTTTCAGACGCTGACAGTGGGGTTAGCAGCCCACTGCGCTACCAGGGCTCCTGTGAATTAAACACAAAGGCAGGGGTATCTATTCAAAGGCAGTTGCATGTTATTAATTATTATGAAAAATATTTATCATACTTTTGTCTTGGAATAAATAAATTAAGATTTCTTCTAAATCTTTTTTATTACCAAGTTTCTTGTATTTTATTACAGGATAATGCCGAGTTCTTATACACTGATGTGTGGTCTGCCAACGTCTCCTGGGGAGGGAAATCTCCCCCCGAGGAAGGCTCACTGGTTGTTATTTCCAAAGGACAGACAATTTTGTTGGATCAAAGTACCCCGATTTTGAAAATGTTGCTTATTCAGGGTAAATTTCTGAAAATCTGTTAATGCTATCGAATCTTTCTATGAAGTTCATCTAATCACAGTGTGTGATTGTGAATTTCCCTGTGTCATATTTTTAATCCAGTATGCAGTATAGAGTTGTGGTTTATTGTAATTGAGGATTAAGACCCCTTGGTTGTTATGGGGTTGATAAGTGACTTACTATCAGCATTTTAAAAATGAATTAGATTAGAAAATGTCAGAGGACATATAGTTTAGTGTTGCATCATGAAACTTTTTTCAATAACAATGTGAGTACGAGCACGTACTGTAAAAGGCATTCTTAGAAAAAATACTGTGGTCTGAGGGGTTATCAAATCACAGCCATTTGTGAAATTCTATCCGTACCTGACCCTTCCGACTTGCCCTGAATGCCAGACTGAGATTCTCGTCCTGTATGTGAACCTGCCTGGGGTTGTTAGCCGGGGTCTCCTTGATAGCCTGTTCTTGAGATATCAAACCCGATACCCAAACCGTCCTCACTGCACGCAAATGCAGAATCAACTGGAGAAAGTAGGTTTGCATTTTGTTTTTAACTCCTGATGGTGCAATAGTGTTTCTGATATTTGAAATATTAAATTCTGGACCTCTGGGTGAGCCCAAGTGTTATTTTCAACAAATGGACATTTGTCTCATTAAATATTCCTATCCAAGTACACACCTTAGTGGTGCCCATCAAGCTATAACGGCTGCAACACACGTTATAGGGTCAGAATTCAGGGCATTATATTGACTTCTGCCATTCTTTTGCTCCGAATTTGTGTGGAAGTCCTGAGTTTGTAGAATTATAATTTTTACAGTAGCATCTCTTCAACACTCAAACCCACTGTCCAGTCTGACTCCTAGCAACCCTGTGGGATCAGGAACTGTCTCAGGAGGGTTTTGAGATTGTCGCTCTTCACACGAGTAGAAAGCCTCATCCTTCACCCGCAAAGCAATTGGTGGGTTCAAACAGCTTACCCTTTGGTTACCATTCAAACTCGGAACCCACTCTGCCTCCACGGCTCCTTACAGCAATTAAAGGTCGAGGCAAAAACATCCACCCTGAGATTTTCCCTTAATGCCCTGGGTTTTTTTAAATAGAGTTTTAGACTTTTCTGCTGCCAGGGAGCTGAAGTGAAGGGACATGCATCGGGATAGAAGGGCCAGAATGAAAAAGTAGATCTCAATGTTCCATTTCAGAGGTAACTTTCAGTAATACTTTTCCTCATGATACATTTCCAAATTGTGTGGTTTACAGGTGGAATGTTAATATTTGATGAAGCTGACATTGAACTTCAAGCAGAAAATATCCTCATTACAGATGGAGGCGTTCTTCAGGTATGTGAGAGTATTTGACTAGCATTCTTGGCGAACTTTTCTCAAATTCTTGTTTGAATAAAAGAACCCAAAACCAAACTCGCTGCCATCCATCAGTTCTGACTCCTGGGAACCCTACAGGGAGGGCAGAACTGCACCTGTGGGTTTCCAAGACTGTAACTCCTTATGGGCAAAGAAAGCCTCATCTTTCTCCAGAAGAACAGCCGATGGGTTTGAACTGCAGACCTCAAGATTAGCAGCCCAATGTATAACTACTATGTGTAAAATGAGAAGTTTTCGTGGCCCAATGGTTAAGTATTTTGCTGATAACTAGAAAGTGAGGGCCCAGACTTCTCAGGTATCCTGGGGGATAAAAGACTTGACAATTTCAGCCTAAAAACCCCTCTGTGGGCAGTCTGCTCCATCCTATAGGGTCAGTATGAATCCAAATTAACTCGATAGCACTCAGCAACACGAATGTGTGAAATGAATCGCTCACTATGTCAACCTTTTCCGGGTTTTCCTTTGGTTAGATTTCTGTTGCTATAAAACCCTTTTGAAGAAGAAAAGTTTCTTTTACAGAGAAATTTTTTCGTGTGTTTTTTTCCCCCCATGTAAAGATGACTATGTTCTTGTTGGGCAGTTTTTAAAAGAAGAACAGAAAATCACTAGTTCTGTGATGTAACTAACCTATATCCTTCCCAAAAGTGGCATGGTGTGTTTGACTGACTAGATAAGTTAAGCTTTGCATTTTGGGGAAAAAGGTACTCACACACAGAATCAATTCTCAGAAGTGACAGGATACAAGGAAAGTACGACTTTTGTGTCATCAGAATTGTGGCTGCTGGGCTTTTATTTCCAAAATGATGCTCGGGAGCTCTCTTTCAGATTGGGACTGAAGCCTCGCCATTTCAGCACAAGGCAGTCATTACCTTGCACGGGCACCTGCGATCTCCTGAGCTCCCCATATATGGAGCGAAAACCCTGGCCGTCCGAGAGGGCATCCTTGACCTGCACGGTACATACAGTGGGCTGTGTTCGGAGAGCTGGTAGAAGAGAAATTAGCCATGAAACCAGAAATCATAGTCCCACTAAGACTTTCAAAATGACCCCTTGCCAGGCTTTCTCATGACTTTGCATCTTCCTGTCCTACCACCCGTTCCCCCTCCCTGCTGCCTATCCAGGCCAGGTTCGTCCTTCATACTCCACTGCTGGGGGCCCTTCCGGAGCCTTCTCTGTACCCACAGCACCTATGGTCAAATTTGCCACTTTCACAGGACATTGTGGTCATCTGTCTACCTGATTCATTTATTTTTTAAAAATCAGTAAGTCTAGAAACAGAAAGTTGTAGTTTCTTATGTTCATATCTGAAAATGGGCTCTTCCTAAGAAGTAGCATTCAGGGTTATACCTTTCTGTGAGTGTACTCTGGAAAAGTACAGCAAAGAAAATGGATTTTGACCACATGGACAGGACTAGGACAACCCACTACTTAAAGGAAGTGTGCAACAATTCGTTTTATGTTGAAGAAGTCTTCCACACAACAACAATAATGTATCTCTTTTCTAAAGTTAGAATGTCACAAGCGTGATGCTCTATTATCATCCATGGCATGCTTTGGACTAAATCTATTTACATAACTGGAATTCCTTAAGAACTAACACCTTTCATTTGCCTCTAGGTCATTAGTTTAAGCAATTCCTTTCAAGAATGACAAAGAAAATAGACCTCTCTTCGTTTCCTCGATGCTATCACACAATATTTATAGTTACTATAAATAAAACTATCAGATGGAGTATATCATTGCAGAAGGCTTTTTTAATAGAAGATTACTGAAATGCAATGTTCCCTTTTACATAGCAAGACTATAGCCCTTTTTATTTTTAGAAAAGCCAAAAAGCTAAGGTGGAGCGCCCCTTGCCCACAGTGAGGCCATCCGGGATGAGAGTGCAGAGCCCGATGCGCGCCCTTCCCATAAGAAACACTTGCTTTGCATGTTGGGTTCTAGGTCTGCCTCTTCCTGTGGTCTGGACGCGGTTGGCTCAGACTGCTGAAGCAGGGGACAGGACTCTGCTTTTACAAGAAGCTGTGACGTGGAAAGCAGGAGATGACATTATCATTGCAAGTACAGGACACAGGTAAGGGGCTTCTGATGTAGAGCAGATATTTTAAAACTACGTAATACAGGGATGATTCAGGGGATTGCAGTACATGGCGTGGCGATCAGTCCTGACCTCCCTAGGCTTCTCTATTGCCACAAGGCAGGGCTCAGATGTGCTTCTACACTCCGTCTTTTTGTTCCTTTTCCTTGGACACCAGCTGTCCCTCCCTCAGCACATCACTTGGATGTGCGGGTTCGATAATGTATCATGGCCGCCACCCAGAACTCACAGACAATGTTAACAAGCATTGGGCTTTACAAGGGAAGTGAATGGATTACGAGAAGACAGGATCAGTCAATAGAAAGGGTCGCGTCCTTAGTCCACAGCAACATCTCACCTCAGTCAGCAGCCAGATCCCTTTCCGGCACACAGCCTCATGACCACATGGTCTCTTGACTTCTGCCTCTGTGGGCCAGGAAGCCGGCTTGTCTCACAGTCCCATAGTCTCTGGGCCACAGTCTCTGATGCTTCTGATTCTGGCCTCTGCCACTCAGACAGTGACCTGGCAGTCCTCGGCTTGCTCTCTCGGCTGCTGCTTCAAAGATGGCTTGTCCTGACAGCCAGGGGCGCAGGGGAGGAAGGTGTTAATGAAAAATTTAAAAACCCTGTTATTGGTGTTACAGATGCCCTCTTTGCATCTCACTGCTGTGGAGTCAATTCTGACTCACAATGACCCTGTAGGACAGGGAAGAGCTGCCCCCTACCCCCTGTGAGTTTTTGAGACTGTAACTCTCTACAGGAATAGAAAACCTTGTCTTTCCCTGGAAGAGCAACAAGTGGTTTTGGACTGTCAACCTTGTAGATCACAGTCCAATGTGTAACCGCTTCAATCCCAGGGCTCCTGTCATATGAATATATTATACTATATCAGTATATGCTTATAAAATATTTCATCTATTTTACATGGTTAGTTTCTGTGTAAAACTGCATTCAGTGGGGGTAGGGGGGAACACGATGCTAAAAATCACTTGAAAATCTATGATTTACAGTTTAACTAGACTGGTAAGAACCTACTGCCAATGAGTTGATTCCAAAGAAAATGTCTACAAGAAGGGTGCTTCAAAAGCTTATGATAAATGGAATAAAAATAATGGAATCTTCCCATGAGTTTTTGGAAGCCCCCTCATATCAATTCAGGCAAAATATAAATGATCTTCTTTGTTTGAGGTCATCAAATAAGTTGACAGAAAGCAGCTACGAAATTCTTATTGGATGCGCTTGGCAGTGGTTCCCAGAAGTATTAGTAACCATCAATTCAAAAGGAAGAAAACATCATTATAAAATGAGTGGTGATTCACATGACCTTTGAGATGCTTGACATTTCAAAATTAGAACTGCTTATAACCCTCATTTTCTGGTTAATTATTTATCGTAGCAATCAGTCAATAAAAGGAAAATAATAAAACTCCACCAGTAAATCAAGAGAAAAAGGAAAAAAAGTAAGAAGAGCCTTGTTTTCACTTTCATGTTAAAATTTTAGGTGATAGTAAATTTGGGTGCGATTTGGCTTATCAAAGAATAAGTAGTAGTTTTATGACAGTAAACAGATAGATTGGATAAAGGCCCTGACTCAATTTAAAATTAAAATGTAAGATGGCATTTTGGGTTTGCCATTTTCAAGTTAAAAATAGATATGCAGATGTTAGGAAGAATTAAATATATACTTAGCTTTATAAATTCTTGCTTTTTCCTACCCTTGGAGGAAATCTTAATTATATAATGGCAAAAAAGAAAAATAAGCTGAAAAACAAAAGGACTTACTATTAGAATAGAAAATACTCATTGTTATCTTCCTGTATCAAATCGAAGAAGTTTAAAAGTTAGCATTGAAGTACTTGGTTTTAAGAAGCATGAATGAAGAAACATGTTAACTAAATATAAACTCACTTAGTCACTGTTTCATTGATAAACCCTGTTTGTGAGTTTGGAAATCAAGTCTTTAAGCACAGGGCTTCTAAAGTTAGCCTGGGTCCCCCTTACCAATATCACTTACCAGTCCTATGACCAGATTATTTCACTTCCCTGTACTTCAGTAGAAGTAGGATGACACTAAACTAACATCTATCTTGTAGAATTCATGTCATGATTAAATAAACTAATATATATAAAGCACCAAGAGCAGAATTTAGCTCAAATTAAGTGCTTTATGAGTTAAATAATTTAAGAAAGAATAGGTGTATTTAGGTGCACACAACACATAAAAATTATTTTAAGAGCCTTTTTTATTCCTGAAGAAATTGCTTTATCAGTGGAGCCCAAGGGAAGACAGGACAGGTTAATTTATTATGAGAATTTGATCTTCTTTACACTGAGTTATAATCCACACTGGAAGCAGAAACCCTGATCGTCATCAGCAGATGCCTCAAGCCCTCCTGGCTTTCAGCAAGCAAGGTTGTGCCACCTGCATATTGCAGGTTGTTAGTAAGCCTTCCTCTGATGCCGATGCAGCATTCTTCTGCATGTAATCCAGTTTCTCAGATGATTTGCTCAGCATACAGATGAAATAAATCCAGCGAGAGGAATAACATTGACACCACCTTTCCTGATTTTGAAACATTCAATCTTCCCTTGTTCTGTTCCCACAGCTGCCTCTTGATGCTCTTGAAGAGTTCTGGAATTCCCATTCTTTTCAGAGCTATCCATGGACGGTTACAATCCATCGTCAAGTACCTTTACACAGTCAATAAAACACAAGTAAACATCTTTCTGGTATTCTCTACTTTCAACCAAAATCCATCTGGGCATCAGCAACGATATCTCTTGTGACACATCCTTTCCTGAAGACAGCTTGAATTTCTGGCAGCTCCCAGTTGAGGTACCGCTGCAACCATTGCTGGAAATCTTTAGCAAAATTTTACTCACATGTGACATTAATAATATTGTTCACCAGTGTCTGCATTCTGTTGGATTACCGTTCTTTGGAATGGACACAAAAAAAAGCCCCCAGAATCCCCACACCTGAACCAATGGGTACCATCATGGTAAATCAATAAAGAAGTGAAGCTGTCAAGGACTGCTCACACCACAGTCCCCCCGCAACACTCTAATTCTATGCTGTGCTCCATAATGTGTTACAATGACCACACAGCCCTCGTAGCCAATATTCACCATTAAGGGTAGTGTCGTGGTTATATGTTGGGCTGTGATCTGCAAGGTCGGCTGTTCAAAACCACCAGCCACTCCTCAGAATGATGGGGATTTCTAGTCTCATAAAGAGGTCATGTCTGAAACTCACAGCGATAGTTCCACCCTGCCTATGGGGTTACTTTGAGTCACTGTTGAGTCGATGGCAGGGAGTTTGTTCTATGGTTAATTGGGGAAGTTATTAGGTTACCACTAGTCAGGATCAGGAAACAGGATTTAGTTTTTGGTCCACAGCAATCTCTGTTCAGGCAGCAATGAAGCCTGTCTGGTCCTCAGCCTTTCAGTCCCATGGTCCCTTGGCCTTTGCTTCCATGGGCCAGGAAGCCAGCCTATTGCTCTGCTTCACCATCCCATAGTCACTGTTCTGCTCCACGTGCTTTGCCACTGTTTCCGGGCCATCTGGTCTCGGCAACTTCTGCCACGTCAGACAGAGATTTTGGATGTGCGCTTCTAGTGGTCCTGGACCTTCTCCCCCTGAGTCTCATGGCTCCAACACACAGAGGAAGGCTTTGATGGACGTGTGGTCTTTGTCTTTCAGCCCCAAGGAAAGCGGAGGATGGTGTCTAAAGTTACACCCTCCACTAAAGTGCTCTTAAAAATATAAGTGTCACCCTAATCCTGTAGCAGAGAACACCGTACAAAATGAGATTATAGTCATAGGCATAGAGACCAGAGTTACAATACATCACATAAGGGATTATGGCTAGAAGGAACATATTAATTAGCAGCCTATCAGGTGTCAGTAGAGCCTGCTAGTTGTAACCCACAAATATGTCTCCCAACATTACCAAATGTCCCATGGGGTCATTAGATTAAAATTAGATTTCTCGTGTGACCCTAAAAGTTATCAGTGAATATCCATACCCTTCCTATCAACTTCTCCTTCTGAATGCAGGGCTTTGCTTCCCCAAGGCCTCTGTGCCACTGAGTTATGGTTGCACTGCCTTTTCCACGGCCTCTTCCAACAGAGAGGGCTGGCTGCTTGGGACTGCACTTGAGTGCTGGTCCTGTCTGAGCACTTTCCCAGCCCCTCCAGCTCAAGATGGTATCGTCAATCTTAGACCTCCTATAAGAACCTCTATTTATTATACCTCTCCTCTTAAATTTGTTGTGCGTGTGTCTATATGGGAGCATTCATTTCATTGTGTAATTTGGGGAATATTTTAATGTGTGTTGGGTGTGAGTTTACAAAGCACACTCGTTTCCCTGTCAGCAGTGTAGTCATAGATAGCTTCATCACTGTTGCCATCCGTTTAATGGATCAGTGCCCTCCCCACTTCCACCCTGCCTTCTCCTTTTCTAGTCTCAGCTTCCTTACCCCTTCCGGCTGTCTGCATTTTGCTGTGGGGTGCATGAGGCATTTGGACTCATAGTGGACTGTTCTGAGGGGCCGCTTCCTGGTGGGTGCTACTGTTCACTCTAGGCCTGCTGATGGGTGTGCCTGCTGGGGGTAGCCAGGAGTGGATTTAATTCTGAGTTTGAAGGGTGTCAGAGGACTGTAGTCTTGGAGAGACTATCAGTCTCTATCAGACTGATAATTCTGATCTTTATGACTTAGAGTTTTGGTCTACATTTTTCTTTTACTCTGTCCAAAGCCTTCCATGGTGATCCTGATAGAGCAGTTGGTAGTAGTGACTGGGCATGATCAAATTCTGATTCCACTTCGTTCATTAGATTCTTAATAATTCATGTATTCATTAGATACTTAATAATTTAAATATCTGTTCATGTGTTCATCAGATAGTCAATAATTTAACAAGTGTTTGGTTGTTGTTGCATTTTTGCCATTGATTTAATTCCAACTAATGTATTTTATTTCCCCCAGGCACGTTGAGCATTTAGGGGAGACTGGCAGTAAAAACAATACAAACTTACTTCATTTTTGGAGCTTACAGTGATTCAGACAGATAATTAGTAAGTGACCATAGAAGTCAGAAATACTATGGAGAAAAATAAATTTAGGCTAGAGGAGTAGTAAGAGAACCTTCTGAGTCCATGCCACTGGGTGCACTAACTCAGAGCAAGTTGCTCCATGCTTGTTTGGACGGGGGGTGGAGGTGGGGGATTATTCTTTCTAATTCAAAATTAACTATATCAGTCCATTTCAGCTCAAGATGCCTAGGATATCCATCTTTATATGTTCCATTTCATTTTTTATCATTTTGAATTTTCCTAGAGTCATCTTTACACATGTCACATCTGAATTATTAATGGATATTGACATCTGTTTCTCATTCTGAGCCATGCCCCATCAGCAGATGACTGTCCTTCATGCTCTACTCCACTCACATCACGAAGGTCCTCCCTCTGTGGAGGAGGCAGCTGGTCCTCCTGTCTTCCAGCCCCAGGGCTCATCTTCTGGTCTATATCAGACAGTGTTGCACGGCGATTCATAAGGTCTTGTTCAGTGGTTAAACCCTCACAAGATGTCATCTTATTTCTTCTTTCCAGTCTGTCCTTAGTCTGAAAGTTCCACTGAAGCCTGTTCACCATGGGGATCCTGCTAATATTTTAAATACTGCGACACAGCTTCCAGTATCACAGCAGCATGTACCCGCCACAGGATGACAGTGTCAATTACTCTCATCAGTTCACACTCAGCTATGACAAAAACTCATGCAATGCAAATTCATCATGTTCCCGTGGAGTATTTTGACAAGATAGATTATTTTGAACTTCATGTTAATTTTATAACCGAAAAATAGCATCTCCTTGATGTTTTGAGCTGTTTTTTCACTTGAACCTTTTCCCAGTATCCTGTTATTACATTGATAAAATCTTAACTGGTGCATTATAAGTAATTCTTCCTTTCTTAACAGAAATCCAAGAGAATAGTATTTGTATCTACACCATCTTTAAATTTTTGACTTCCAACACATGGAGACTTGGTGGCACATTGGGTTAAAAATTTGGCTGCTAAGCTCAAGCCTAGTCATTCAGACTTGCCCATTGCTTCAATTCAGTTCAATTTTAAATACTGTCTTAGAGTTGATGCTGAGTCTTAGTGAGCCTATAAGACAGGTTACAACTGCCCCCTTAGAGTTTCAGAGACTGTCACTGTATATGGGAGTAGAATGCCTGTCTTTCCCATTTGGAGAGGCTGGTGGTTTCAAACTGTCGACTTTGTGGATTGCAGCCCAAAGTGTAACCACTATGCCACCAGGGCTGAGCAGGAGAAAAAATGAAGCTTTCTGTTCCCATAAAGATGTATAATCTTGGAAGTCCTGGTGATGCTGGGCTGCTGACCATAAAGCCAACAATTCCAAACCATCAGCTGCTTCACAAGAGAAAGATGAGGCTTTCTATTCAGATAAGGATTATAGTCCCATAAACCCGCAGAGGCTGTTCTACTTTGTTATAAGAGATCACTCTGTCGGAATCTACCAGATGGAAGTGAGTATGAGTTGGAATGTACTGAATGACAGTGGACTTGCTTGTTTGTTGTTTGGTGAACAAATGCCCAGACATGCTACTAGCTCAATAAGTATAGATGAGCTGGTTAGGTGAAATCAGAGTTTCCTATTCTTGCTCATTCACTAATTATAAACAAGTACTTTTATTAATTTATATAATCATTTAGAATGGAGGTTAATCTTTGGCCATCAAAATTTAAAAAAAATTTTTATTACAAGATCATTTTATTGGGGCTCTTACAATTCTTATAACAGTGCAAACATTAATTGTATCAAGCATATTTGCGCATATGTCGCCATCATTCTTTTCTAGACATTTACTTTCTATTGAGCCCTAGTATCAGATCCTCTTTCCACACCCCCACCCTCGTGACCCCTTGATAAATTATAAATTACTATTATTTTCATATCTTACACCAACTGCTGTCTGTCTCCCTTCCCCCATGGTTTATGTTATTCATCCCCCTGGAGAGGGTGTGTGTGGTTATGTGCTGATAATTACAATCAGTTCCTGCTTCCTCCCCTCCTCTCTTCACTTTCCCTCAGCCCTTCTTGTATGCTATTCCCATTCCTATTCCTGGTTTATGTATGTTGTGAGCTCTTCTCTCTTATCTCTAGCTATGTACATGCTCTGGTCTAGTCTGAAGTGAGAGGCAACACTGGGGTCATGATGGTGAGGAGTGAGGAAGCCTCAAAGAACCAGAGGGATATTGGGTGTTTCATTGGTGCTTTCCTGCACCCTGGTTGACTCATCCCTTTATCTAGAGATGGGCTTTGGGTCTCTACTCTGACCCCCCTCATTCTCAACAATATGTTTGTTTGTTTGCTATGGGTCTTCAGATGCCTGTTACCCAGTCCCAGTGACACCTCATGATAGTGGTGCTTGTTGCTTCTCTGCTAAATGGTCACTTGCTTAACTTCAAGCCTTTAAGACCCCAGGCACTATATCATTTAAAAAATCATTTTATTGGGGGCTGTTACAGCTCTTATCACAATCCATATATACATGCACTGTGTCAAACACATTTGTACATATGTTGCCATCATTCTTTTCTTTTTTTCTAAATCATTTTATTACGGGCTTATACAACTCTTATCAGAATCCATACAGACATCAATTGTGTAAAGCACATTTGTAAATTCATTGCCCTCATCATTCTGAAAACATTTTCTCTCCGCTTAAGCCCCTGGCATCAGCTCCTCATTTCTTTCCCTCCCTCCCCGTTTTCCCCTCCTTCATGAACCCTTGATAATTTATAAATTATTATTTTGTCATATCTTGCCCTGACCGATGTCTCCCTTTGCCCACTTTTCTGTTGTCCATCCCCCAGGGAGGAGGTCACATGTAGATCCTTGTAATCGGCTCGCCCTTTCCAACCTACCCTCTCTCGACCCTCCCAATATCTCCACTCACACCACTGGTCCTAAAGGGATCGCCTGCCCTGTATTCCCTGTATTTCCAGTTCCTATCTGTACCAGTGTACATCCTCGGGTCTAGCCAGACTTGCAAGGAAGAATCGGGATCATGACCGTGTTGGGGGTGGGAGTGGGGTAGAAGCATCTCAGAACTAGAGGAAAGTGGTATTTTTCATCATTGCTACATCACACCCTGACTGGCTCATCTCCTCCCTGAGATGCTTCTGTAAGGGGATGTCCAATGGCCTACAAATGGGCTTTGGTTCTCCATTCTGCACTCCCCTGCTCATTCGCTACGATAAGATTTTTTGTTCAGATGATGCCTGATACCTGATCACATCTACACCTCATGATTGCACAGGCTAGTGTGCTTCTTCCATGTGGGCTTTGTTGCTTCTGAGCTAGATGGCCACTTGTTTACCTTCAAGCCTTTAAGACACCAGACGCTATCTCTTTTGATAGCCAGGCACCATCAGCTTTCTTTGCCACATTTGCTTATTCACCCATTTGTTGTTAGTGGTTGTATCATGGAGGTGAGCACACAGTGATATGATTTTTTGGTCTTTGATGCCTGATAACTGTTCCCTTCGGCACCTCGTGATCACACAGGCTGGTGTGCTTCTTCCATGTGGACTTTATTGCTTCTGAGCTAGATGGCTGCTTGTTTACCTTCAAGCCTTTTAGACCCCAGATGCTATATCTTTTGATAGCTGGGCACCATCAGCTTTCCACACCACATGTGCTTATTCACCTGCTTCATCTTCAGCTATTGTGTCAGGAAGGTGAACATCATAGAATGCCAATTTAATAGAAGAAAGCATTCTTGCATTGAGGGAGTACTTGAGTGGAGGCACAATGTCCTTCTGCTACCTTAATACTAAACCTATAAGTATATGCACATAGATCTGTTTCCCCATCCTCATATATAAATATATTTGCATATGTTCATGTCTTTATCTAGACCTCTAAAAATGCCCTTTGCCTCACAGCTCTTTCCTCTTTTCCTTTGACTTTACTTCTGTCCCACTATCATACTCAGTCCCCAACTGGATTTCAGCAATTCCTCAAAGTAACATTACCCTTGATCATGCCCCACCAGGTCTCCCACACCCTCCTCACCACCGTTTTGTATCACTTGTTGTTCCCTTGTCCCTGGATTTGTTAACACCACTACCTTTCCCTCTACTTCCCTGTCTCCCATGCCCCACTGGAACTGTCAGTCCTGTTGTTTTCTCCTCCAGATTGTTCATCCAGCTTATTTTATTTAGACATACCTGTGGAGATAATAACATGCACAAAAACAAGACAGAGCAAAACCAAGCAACAATATACATAAAAAAAAAACCAACGACAAAAAACAAAACACGACAAGAAAGAAAAGCTTATAGTTAGTTCAAGGATTGCTGGTTGGCCTTTAGGAATGTTTTCTAGTTCAATCTGTTGGGGCACCACTCCCTGGCTCCAAAGTCCACCTTCAGCATTCCCTGGGGATGTTGCCGCTCCATTCCCTTGCTGTTCTATTGCACCCCCTTAGTGTTTTGCCCCAGTATGGCGGGATCAGATCATGCGCAATTCCCAGACTGTGTCTCGGGTGTTGTCCCCTGTAGGGCTATGGGTCAGTGAGGGGCATCATGTCTCATAGTGGGGCCGGCCATGTGGGCCTCTCTGTGGACTGGCTACTCTAATCGGGAATATCATACTCATAGCCTGGTGGGCCAGGATGTGCTCCACTCTCACCTCCTCCCCCTTCATCTGCTCCCGTGTGCTCCGATTAGATATGTCCCTCTCCCAGAGCTGCAGATTCAATGCCATCCTTTGAAATAAATTCTTCTTGGGGGGAGGGGAAGATGTTCACTTAGTAGTTGGGATTGGGGCTGGCCTTCCAAACTGCTCCACTGGCTCCCTACTCCATGCCAACATGTTGCATTCACATCTTGGAGCACTGGGTTGAAGTCTGATCCCTCTGGAGATATAAAAAATACCCTCCCCTTCGGTGGGTTAGTTCCCTGTACCCCCGCTACCCATTTATTTATTATTATTATTTTAAATCTTTTTTAGTTGTTTATCATGTGTATCCCTGTATGTCTGGTCTCTGCCATATTATCTGGTCTTCACCCCAGGAATATTTGTATATTGTAGCTTTTTCCCTATGCCCCTTTTGTAATTTTTTTAAAAAGCTTAACTCAGTGAACTCATGTTGTATTTGTCCTTTTGTGCTTGACTTACATCACTTAGCATGATTTCCTCCAGTTCTTCCCATGCAGTGATGTGCTTCACATGTTCATCACTGTTTTTAGCGATGCATAGTACTCCATTATATGCATATACCACAGTTTTTTAATCCAATCGTCAGTAGATGGAAATTTGGGTTGTTTCCAACTCCTTGCAATTGTGAACTGGGCTGCAGTGAACATTGGAGGACAGATGTCTGGCCTTGGTTTGTTTCTTGCCTCTTCTGGGTATATGCCCAGTAGGGGGATTGCTGGGTTGTATGGTAACTCGATTTCCATCTGTTTTAGATATTGCCAAATCGATTTCCATAATGGCCATACATACTTACAGGTCCACCAGCAGTGGATGAGAGTTCCTGTCTCCCCACAACCCCTCCAACACCTGTTGCTTTCTGATTTTTTGAATTGGGCTATCTTTGAGGGGGTTAGATGGTATCTCATTGTTTTAATTTGCATTTCTCTTATGGCTGAAGATTGGGAACATTTTCTCATATGTTTGTTGGCCATTTGGATTTCTGCCCCTGTGAAACTTCTGTTCAGGTCCTTTGCTTACCTCCTCAGTACGCAATTACCTTTTCTTTCTTTTTGGAAGCTAGCCTAGTGTTACAGATTTTAATAATAAGGCATTTGTCTGATGTGTCATTGGGATAGAAGTTGTCCCAGTCCGTGGACACTCTTATTACTCTTTTGTCTTCAGTATATCCCATTTGTCAATTTGTACCTCTTCTGTGTTTGTGTCCTTTCCTGTTTCTGATAGCCTATGTATTCCCTGTGCCAAAGTTCCCAAGTTGGTCCCAATTCCCTCATTGATGGTCCTAATAGTTTGGGGTTTAACTTAAAGGTCTGTGATCTACCTTGAGTTTATTCTTGTGCATGGAGTGAGATAAGGGTCTTGCTTCATTTTTCTTCAGATAAGTATCCATTTTTCCCAGCACCACTTGTTAAAGAGGGCACCTGCTTCCAATTTGATATTTTTGGGTCCCTTATCAAAGATCAGTTGGCTGTATGCTGATGATTTTATTTCTGGGTTTTCAGTTCTATTCCATTGGTCTGAGTATATGTCATTGTACCAACACCATGTGATCTTGGCAATGATGGCTGTATAGTATGTGCTACAGTCAGGTAAAGCAAGTTCTCCCACTGTGTCCTTCTTCTTAGGAGTTCTCTGCTAATTCGGGGCTTCTTCCCTCTCCATATGAGGTTGGTAATCAGTTCTCCACTTCTTTGAAGAAAGATGAGGGTAATTGTATTGGGATTGCATTAAACTTCTATAGTGCCTTTGGCAGAACTAACATCTTGACTATATTGAATCTTCCAATCCACAAGCATGGAATATTCTTCCATTTGTTGAGGTCATGCTTGGTTTCTTGTAATAGTGTTCTATAATTTTCCCCATTTAGATCTTTTGTTCTTTTAGTCAGGTATATCCCTAGATATTTCAATTTGTGTTTGGCTATTGTAAAGGATATCACCATTTTTATCGCCTCTTCTGTGGTCTTATCCAATGTGTATTACAGTCTGATGCACTTCTGTTTGTTGGTCTTGTATCCTGCCACGCTGCCAAACTCCTTTATTGCTTCCAGTACTCCACTTGTGGAGCTTTTGGAATTTTCCACACATAAAATCATATCATCTGCAAATAACAATAGCTTCACCTCTTCCTTCCCCAGACAAATACCTTTGATGTCTTTTCTTTGCCTTCTGCTGTTAGCTAAAACATCCAGCACGATGTTAAATAAGAGTGGGGACAAGGGGCTTTCTTATCTGGTCCCCTTTTTCAGTGGGATTGTGTTAGTCTTTTCTCCATTGACTACCACATTGGCTGTTGGCTTTTCATATATAGCTTGTATTGTCTTGAGGAATTTTCCTTCCATTCCTATCTTCTCAAGTGTCTTAAGCAGGAATTGGTGTTGGATGTTGTCAAATGCTTTTTCTGCATCTACTGAAATTATCATGTGGTTCTTATAGTTTTTCATGTCAATGTGATGGATAATGCTAATGGTCTTTCGTAGGTTGAACCATCCCTGCATCCCTGGTATGTATCCCTCTTGGTCATGGTGAATTATTTCTTTTATATACTTTTGTATTTTGTTGGCTAGTATTTTGTTAAGGATTTTTGCATTGATGTTCATTAGGGATATTGGTCGGTAGTTTTCAATTCTTGTGGGATCCCTGCCAGGTTTTGGTATCAGAGTTATTCTAGCTTCATAGAAGGAGTTCAGGAGTTTGCCGTCTTTTTCTATGTTGTGGAAAAGTTTGTGTAGGATTGGTTTTAGTTCTTCCCTAAATGCTTGTTAGAATTCTCCAGAGAAGCCATCTGGTCCAGGGAATTTTTTTGTTGGTAATCCCTAAATAACTTTGTCTATTTGTTCTATTGCTATGGGTGTGTTGAGATTCTTGATGTCCATTGAAGATAGTCTGGGGAGGGACTGTTTTCCCAAGAATTTTTCCATGTCTTACAAGTTGTTGAATTCTTTTTTATTTCATTAGAATCTGTTGTAATGTCCCCTCTCTCATCCCTTATCCTTGCTATTGAAATTTGTTCCCTTCTTTCATTGGTTAGGTTTGCCAGCAGTCTGTCGATTCTGTTTATCCTTTCAAAGAACCAACTTTTAACAGCATTACTTTTTTCCATAGTTATCTTTTTTTCCCTCTCCTGAATCCCAGCCCTGATTTTTATAATTTCTTTTCTTTTGCTATTAGTAGGATTGTCCTGCTAACTCTGCTCTAGTTGTTGTAAATTGTGTGCCAGCATATCAAACACAAGTCTCTCTCCTTTCGCAGGTGTGCATGTATTGGTATGAAACTAGTGTGCTCATTCTCTTTGGTTTCTAGACATTTCCTAATTTCAAATCTGATCTGTTCTAGTACACACTCCTTTTGAATTAGAGAGTTATTCATCCTCCAATTGTTTGCTCTTGTTTCCAGCCTTGTGGCACAGTGGTCAGAGAGAGGTCTGTATGATATCAATGTTGTTTAAATTTATGTCGATTTTACTTATACCTCAGCATGTGGTCTATCTTCAAATATGTGCCATATGGATTTGAAAAAATGTTAATTTTTTTGTAGTTGGATGAAAAGCTCTGTAAATATCAGGTCACATTGTCTAATTGTAGTGTTCAGATCTCTAGCCTTCTTGTTGAGTTTCTTTTCTTGTGATCTGTCTTTCTCAGAGAGCAGTATATTAAAGTCATCCACTATAATGTTAAGGCTGTGATTTCTTTTTTCATCTTTTGGAGTGTTTGGTTGACATATTCAGGGGGTCTCTCATTTGGGGAATATATGTTTATAATGCTTGGTGGTTCTTTATCTACCATTCCTCTGAGCATTATATAGTGTCCCTCCTTATCTCTTTTTATGGTTTGCATTTTGAGGTCAATTTTATCCGAGATTAGGATTGCAACCTCTGCTTTTTAAAATTTCTGTTTGCTTGGTATACCTTTCTCCAGCCTTTCATTCTCAGCCTATTTTTGTCTGTTGCCTTGAGATGTGTCTCCTGTAGGCAGCAGATTGATGGGTTGTATTTTCTAAGCCAGTCTGCTTATCTCAATCTTTTAATTCCTGAGTTCAGGCCATTGATATTCAGGGTTATTATCTGCATCTGTGGACTCTGTGATGTCATCTTATACCATTTGTGTTGGGTGTTTTCCTACTTTCCATTCTCATTAGTGTGTTGTACATGTGTGTGTGTGTGTATCATTCTTGATTTCTTTCCATCCTTAAGCCAATGCTATCTTGGGTCTGATTTCTCTTTGTTGCCTTCTGGGTAAGGTTGTTCTATGTGGCGGTCTCTTTTTAATGCTTGGTGTGTGTTGTTCTTCTGCCAATGCTAGGTTGGCAATGATCTTTTGTAGGTCTGGATTTCTTCTAATATATTCTTTGAGTTTTTCCTTGTCTTGGAAGACTCTTACTTCTCCATCTATCTTGATCGATAATTTGGCTGGGTAGAGTATTCTTGGGTTTGCATAGTTTTCCTTCAATTTTTAGAATATGTTACTCTACTCTTTCCTCTTCTTCATAGTTTCTGATGATAGGTCTGAGTATATTCTTATTTGGGAACTTTTATATGTGATTGCTTGTTTTTCCCTACCTGCTCTCATGATTTTCTCCTTTTCCTTAAAGTTTGTTAATTAAACTATTATGTGCCTAAGTGATTTCTTCTTGGGATTCAGTTTAGCTGGTGTTCTTTCAGTCTCCTGAATAGTTGCTTGGTTTACATTCATTAAGCTGGGGAAGTTTTCCTCCAAGAATTCTCTCTCTATTGCTACAGATGACTTCTTTGTTGTGTCTTCCTCCGGTAATCCAATCATTCAAGTATTGTCCCAATTCATAGCATCAGACATGGCTCTTGGGTTTTCTTCCACTTCTCTGATGATCTTATTAGATTTTTGTTCACAGTTTTTAAAGTCTGCTTGGCTATTCTCCAAGTCACTGATGTGGTTCTCTTCTTCCTCCAGTTGCTTCTCTAGGTCCGTGTTTCTTCTACTGGTTTTTGTTATCTCCTCCCTAAGCTCCTGTATTTCCCTTTGGTCTATGACCTTTATCTCCTCTATCATTTCTTCCTTTGTTCTGTATTGTTTCCCTCATATCCTATATGACTCCAAGCAGCATTCTGAAAATTTCTTTCTGTGGCAACTCAATATCTGGTTCTTCTATGCATGTCGTTATGTTTGGGACATCTTCTGCCATTTCCTTTGGTTTCTCCTGTTTTTTTTGTTGCGGTCATTGGGGCTTATATTTGTTTGCATTGTGTTGTTTTAAAGGAGCCAGGTGCCATATTCCAGGGAGTTGAAGAAAACTGGCTTTCTCTGAGAGACTTGTAGGAATGCTTCTTCAAACTGTCTACAGCTAGTTTCACTATGGATAACCTACCACTTTATCCTCCTGTGGCTTCCCTCTCAGGGAAGTGCCACAGAAGGCTGATGCATTGCCTGCTTTGGTGTTGCGGAAGGTTTGGCGTAAGTTCCTGCAGCAGCTTGGAATGTTGATGCGTGTTGGCCGAGCTGCCTTAAGCCCCCAGGCACACAGGCAGGAATTCCTCAGTAAGAAGTTGGGCAGCATATCCCCTGGTGGAGGTTGGCAGGGCTTTCTGCAGCCTCAAGCTAGCTGCACATGGTGGAGCTCACCTAGCTGGGTGTAGCGCAGTTGTAAATGCCCTAGGCTAAGGGGAGTGGTCTGGAGGTCAGCAGTGGCATATCAGAGAACAGGAAAGAGACAAAGAGGAGGAAAAAAATTTAAAAGAAAGCCAAGTGAGACTATGCATGGATATAAAGAAGAGAGGAAAACAAAAGCAGTAATGTAGCTGAGTCCCTATCCTTGCCCATGGAGCTGCAAGGGTTTAGTCCCTGCCCAAGGAGGCACAGGAAACTGTGGCTGTGTTGAGAAAAGGCCCCTGCACAGCCCTCCAAGACTGTGGGGGGATAGAGAGAAGAGATGGAAATGTAAGTTACAATGTAGCTGAACCTTGATCCCTGCCCGTGGAGCTGCAAGGGTCCAGTCCATGCCCTGAGGCAAGTGGCAGCAATCTGGTACTGTGTTGAGACCAAGCCCCACTGTGGGCTCCAAATGGTCCCGGCTCTGGTAGAGACAGTGACAGGGCTAAGGTCAAGATGCAGCCAGCCTCCACTGTTGTAAGCCAAAAGCCCCAAGCTCCTCAAAACCCAGTGGATTTGTGCCTACTTATTTTATGATGTTCCCCCTGCATTCCAGCAGGATTGAATTTCTCTCTAAGCAACTCTCTTAGGCTGAATTCTTCAGAATCCCTCTGATTTGTGTCACTCTGTCACCATCTTCCCGGAAGTCTCTGGTATCTGTTTTTGCAGTTGCCTCGGCACTATATCTTTTAATAGCTGGGCACCACCAACTTTTTTCACCACATTTGCATATGCACCCATTTTGTCTTCAGTGATTGTGCTGAGAGGGTGAGCATCACAGAATGCCAGTTTATTAGAACAAAGCCTTTTTGTATTGAGGGAAGGTATGAGCAGAAGCCCAAAGTCCATCCATGGCAGTGTATTGCCATATAAATATATGTACCTTAGCTAATATCTCTATTTTTAATTAATGCATTTACATGTATACACATCTATGCTTATACCTCTATCCATAGCTTTTCTTCCTAGATCATTCTTCTGTTTCCTTTTACCTTCCTTTAGCCATCAAATGTACCACAAGCATTTTTCTCATTTTGCTCTTTATTTTCATATCTTCCAGTTCTATTGAACACCATATGTAGACTTTAGCACATTTCTATGCACAAATAATATGTTTATGACATATATATAGATTCTGACGATGGGCATATATATGTATGCACATGCATGTATGTACATGTCCATATATACATATGTACATAGATACATGTACTCATCTTCAGAACAAACATATTTATCTAGCTCAAAATATTAAGCATTAACATGATTAAAAACTAAATATGGCCACATATGTAAAGATCTATAGTAAGGTTGAAAGGGGTTTTGTTAATTTTTTTTACAGACACAGCCAACGAGAGAATGAAAAAAGGACCGTAGCCTCTGTGTCTGCTGATGGCATCCGTATAACGCTGACTCGCCCCCTGAACTACACACACTTAGGAGTCTCGGTCAGACTCCCTGATGGAACCTGGTTTGAAGCAAGAGCAGAAGTTGGGGTTCTTACAAGAAATATTGTAATAAAGGGATCTGACAGGGTGGAGTGGAATAACAAAATTCCAGCATGTCCAGATGGGTTTGACACAGGTAATTTTAGCAGCAATAGTGTGGCTGGCATGATTACGTTACACATTTGCAACATGTATTTGTGTTCTACTGAGATATGACATTGTAATCTCAAACTCCAAGCTGTTATCTGATAAGTATAATTAAATGCTGAAAATTTGAAATGCTAATGGTATTTTGAAGGAAGCCTTCTGGGCCTAAAAAATAAGGAAGAGGCGACAGATTTCTACTTGGGAAATTTGAATTAGGCTTCAAAATCTACCATATATACTCATGTATAAGCCAAGTTTTTCAGCACAATTTTTTTGTTGTTGCAGTCTTTGTGGTAAAATTGGGTGCCCTGGCTGATATTCAGGTCAACTTATACTCGAGTGTATAGGTATATGACTTTTCTGCCTGTACTGAGCTAAGTAAGTCAAAAAGTGTTATGACGAGGGGACCAGTTCATACATGCACAGATTTATTTCAAACAGAACGTGTTTAAATCTCTTTGACCATGGGTGGCTGCAGGTCAGTTCGCTCAAAAATACACCTGCGTTAGTCTCATTGGGGTATCTTCAAAAAAACTGTACAACCAAAGCAGTGGCTCCCAAGGGGCCCAGCTGTGCTTGTTGAACTGAAGGCAGAGAGGAATGCTCAAAAGAGCTTGGTGACTGTTTTTGGAATTCCAACGGGGTTGATCTTGATTGATTTTCTTGTAGGACAGCAGGAAAATTATGGGGGCTTCTGATAAAGTTTTTTTTAAATCTGAAAACTGAATTGATGAGGAAAAGGCCAGGAAAGTTGTGCTGAGGATTTTCCCCCTTATTACATTTGTGTGGTCAATGTTTTACACCGTCATTTGCTCTTCTTTAAGAGTAGCAAGGGCTGTCTTATGAGGTTTACTTTGGCAAGCTTTACCCCTTTCACCCTACAGTTCTGATCTTGCCTCTTTAGATATAATTTCATTCCCAAAAGTCAACATTTAAAATGAACACAAGTTGAGCCCCTTGAGGATGCCAAGATGCCCATTTTGATGGGCATCAAAGGGCACAGAATTCTTAGAAGGGTGTTTGAGGGATGGAAACACTGCCTTCAAAAGTATATAGACCTAGGAAGGACATGTCAAAACAAAATACCTTCCCATTTTGGTATTTTTGTTCCGTAAATATTTCTATGATTATAGAGCAATACTTTGACTTTTTCTCACATGCATGCCAAAGAGCACTATAGTTTGCTACTACCCATCTGTTCCATTTTCTAGAGTCCCCAAATTGGTCAGCTCTTACCACAGATTACTTCATGTCAGAATACTCTGATTATCCCTCATACCTATAGTGTGGTCATTAAACCTACTTTTTAAGATATCTGGAGATGCTGTAAACATTGCACTGCTAACCACAGTGTCAGATGTTCAAAGCCACCAGCTGATCCATGGGAGAAAAACGAGGCTGCCTTTTCCTATAGAGCTTTACAGACTCAGAAATCCTGTTTTGGGTGGCTATGTGTTGGAATGGGCTTGCTGGCAGTGTCAATGTGATAGTTCTGTCTCTGTCCAAATACTTAGAGAGATCTTGATAGTACAAAAGGTAACTCACCAGGCTGCTAACTGAAAGGATGGTGGTTGGAGTCCACCCAAAGGTATCTCAGAAGAAAGGTCTGGCTCCCTGCTTCTGAACAATGAACTAGTCCCTGTTCTCCACTGCTACTCTGACCCACAAAGGGTCATCAGGAGTCTGAGACCACGTGACGGTAACTAGGGTTTTCATATCTGCTGTTATGTGCACACCTCTTGGCTTCTACCACCTTTAGCCCCATTTTTTCCCCTCTGAGGTCAGAGAACTCACTTCCACTGCTTCATCTTCCTTCAGTATCTCTGTGTGTTAGTCTGGGTAGACTAGAGAAATAAATTCAAAGACAGTCATATGTGTGTAAGAAAGAACTTTATATACAAGAGCAATTGAATATTGAGAAAACATTCCAGCCCAGTCCACATCAAGTCCATAAGTCTGATATTAACCCATATGTCCGATATTAATGTATAAAGTCATCTCCAGACTCATGAAGCACATGACACCGAATGCAGAAAGATCACAGGCCAGTGGGTAGAAGGTCTTGTGGATCCAGCAGCGGTGTGAGCATCTCAACGCTGGCATTGGCCTCCATGTAGCTCCTCTGGCCCCAGAACTCTAGCCTAGTTCCATGTATCTTGTCAATGGAGAAGTCTCACAGGGTGTCCTGCTTCCAGCAACCTATTTATCTCTTTAGCACCTCCAAATGAGGTCATTAAGCTGCGACCTGATTGACAGGCTAGCCTCTACCCCTTCACTTGTGAGTCTCAAATTGACCAGAGATTATGTAACTACCACACTCTGCCACTAGAGAAGGTCGCTGAGTACTGCAAAGGGCTAGTGAAAGCCAGCTTGGGCCACAGCTAGGCCTGAGTTGTTGAGGAGAAGGGACAATTCTGTTAGGCTGCAGACAGAGAGAGCTGGTGACAAGGCTGTCTGGCGGAAGTTGTGCCCTCTGCTTGGGGGATGCAGGAGCCCACTGGGACCTTCTCACCCGAGGGAGGGGTCCAAAGAACAACCCCCCCCCCCAAGTTTACCTTTCTCTCGTCCTTTCCTTTTCTTCTTGGGCTCATAGAAAAGATAAAGTAGAAATCACTGTGAATAAAAAGGCATCAGTAAGTGGAGGTGAAAAAAATATCATTATTTAATAATAATTCTGTAAAGTGGCTTTTTTCCTATGATATTTTCCAAAATAAATCATTTTTTACAGGTGAATTTGCTACACAGACATGCCTCCACGGAAAGTTTGGAGAAGAAATTGGAAGCGACCAGTTTGGAGGCTGCGTGATGTTTCATGCTCCAGTACCTGGTGCTCACATGGTAACTGGAAGGATAGAATATGTAGAGGTAAGAGGTGTCATTATTAAATCATAGTAGTTTGATACCTCCAACAGGTATCGAGCTCCTACTGTTTTCCAGACGCTACTTATCCGCATGTAGAGAAGACAGATAAATAAATAATATCAATATGCCCAATTATAATTTTATGTAAGTTATAGTATTTAGATACATGTAAAAGTATGTCAGTTTCCATGAGATTATGAGAATATATATATATCTTATTCACATTTAATCTACATAATCAGGTTTTAGCACAGCTGCTGTGAAATATCCAGTAGAAGAAAGAAATCCTAAAATGAAGACAAAACGAGAGGGAGGGAGGGAGACAGGGACGCAGGGAGTCGGGGCGGCATGAAAGGGGAAGGAAGAACCAGAGGAAGAAGGAGAAAGGAGGAGAAAAATCCAGAAAGTGCAATAGAGCAATGCTATTACTCAAGCGCCTGCCTCCTGCTCAGTGATGAAAACAAGGCTGAATGGAGGAAGTGCATTACAAAGCAGAGCGCTCTGGGGGCAAAGGCAGCCTGAGGCCAAGGCAGCAGACACAGGGCATTCTAGCAAGGGAAGGAGGACAACTGAGCGCAGCCATGTGTTTGCCCAGGACTATCGATTCACAGCCTGTTCATAGAGCAAATGGATGTCCCACGGAAGCATTTTTTTGTAAGAACCTTTACAAGATAAACTATGAAAGCGTGGCTAATATTAAAGCTATAAAGTTAGTTTAGACAAAGATAAAATAGAGATATTTGAGAAACGTATTCATCAATGAAGCAAGGGAATGAAAAGTCTTGAAAAGAATAACTAAAAGTGAGGCTTCTCTAGCGTGGTATTCCTTTCAAGAACAAAATTTTAATCACACCCCTCTTGGTGTGTGAATGCTTATTTATTTATAAGATAGGTACATGTATGATTAGTTAATTTACTCCAAGCAATGTGCGTTGTCCACAGGAATGAATGTGTGCATGCCTCCAGCATCCTTCTGGACAACACTGGGGTGCTGTGCTGCTGTTCTTTCTGGTTAACTGCCTCTGCTGCTGCTTCTCACAGCACTGCTGACGGAAGTCTCCTAAACGTAGAACAAATGCCCGCTCTCCTACATTTATTTTGGGGGGTGGTGCTTGTGTTATTATGCTCTTTGATTCACGCTTTCTTTTCAGGAATCCTTTTAGCCCCTTGGCCCATTTCCAGAGGGCCAAGTCAATCAAAACCAGATAGTAAAATCCATAAATATGATAATCCAAACATACCTCTGGGTAAAAGCATGCAATCGTGGCTTCTATGGGGTGAAACTTCCCTCCTCTTAATTAGGCTGCAGCTGTGTCCCACCTGCGTACACACTGAGTGCAGACACTCAGGTTAAACCATGCACTAGCCATCAGTAATGCTTAATTTTTACTTTTCAGTTAATCTAAAAATAAACAGTATTAATATGATTATACACACACACACACACACACACACACACACACACACACACTGGCGTAAGAAGCCAGCATGGCACAATGGTTAAGAGTTTGACTGCTAACCGTAACGTTCGAATCCACCAATCACTCTGCAGGAGATCAAGTTGGGAATCGGACTCCACTGAGATTTATAAGCTTAGAAACCCCAACAGGGCAGTTCTATTCTGCCATGGAGGGTCACTATGAGTTGGAATCGGCTTGGTAGTAGGCACGTGTATAATGTAACTAGAACGCTGACCTATTCAGAGACAGCACACAGTGTTTTACAGGAGCACAGTGTGAGAGGCAGGACGAGCTGGATTAAATGTTTGGGGATCGAGCAAGATATTCAACCTTTCTAACCTAAGGTTTTTTCAATCATAAAATGGGATTGGTGGTAGTGGCTACTTTGTAGGATTTTGAAAAAGAAGACAGTACAGACATTAAACATGTGGCACATATTTGGCACGTGATAAACATTTAATAAATGTTCTTATTAATAAATAAAAAAGCAAATTATCAGGGGTTTCTGTGAATCATTCTCTTTCAGAGGAAAGGAGTTTTATCTTTGAAGCACACAATGTTGTTAATAAACTAACATGGAAAGCTGAAAAGTTAAAGATGACTTTGAGTTAAAAAACAAAACAAACAACTCATCACCACTGAGTCAATGCTGATTCACAGTGACCCTCTGCAGGTTTTATAACTGCCTACGGGGGTAGAAAGCCCAGTCTTTTTCCCACGGAGCTGTTGGTGGTTTCAAACATCCGACTATGCGGATCACAGCCCAAAGCTCACCCACTATACCACCAGGGTTCCTCCATGAGTGTATTTGATAAAAAATAAGACTGTTACACATGAAACCTATAAAAAAATAAAGAGGGATCAATAAACATTTTCAAATGAGATACAAAAAAGGGAAGATAGAAGTATATTTAAAGTTAACATAAAATTGAAAACATTTTAGAGCAGAAAACTACAAACAAGACAAATGCTGAGTCTATGTGGATCAGTAAATGGCTTTGATTTCTGGACCTGACAGGTATTCCATGCCGGCCAGGCTTTCCGGTTGGGGCGCTATCCAATCCATTGGCACCTGCTTGGAGATATGCAGTTTAAATCTTATGTAAGAGGCTGTTCGATTCACCAGACTTATAACAGAGCCGTTACTATCCATAACACGCATCACCTGCTGATCGAGAGGAATATTATCTACGATATCAGAGGAGGAGCATTTTTTATAGAAGATGGTATTGAACATGGCAATATCCTGCAGTATAACCTGGCCATATTTGTACACCAAAGTACTAGCCTTCTGAATGATGATGTGACCCCAGCTGCATTCTGGGTAACCAACCCAAACAATACTGTACGGCACAATGCTGCTGCTGGCGGCACTCACTTTGGCTTTTGGTACCGAATGAACAACCATCCTGATGGACCATCCTATGACCGAGGCATCTGCCAAAAAAGAGTTCCTCTTGGAGAATTCTTTAACAATACTGTTCACTCTCAAGGCTGGTTTGGACTGTGGATATTTGAAGAATACTTCCCCATGCAAACAGGATCTTGCACATCTACGGTGCCAGTGCCGGCGATGTTCAAGTCACTCACGACTTGGAATTGTCAAAAAGGCGCAGAGTGGGTTCATGGAGGTGCCCTTCAGTTCCATAATTTTGTGATGGTAAATAATCACGAGGCTGGAATCGAGACCAAGAGGATCCTGGCTCCCTATGTTGGAGGTTGGGGTGAAACCAATGGAGCAGTGATTAAAAATGCCAAAATAGTTGGCCATCTCGATGAGCTGGGAATGGGCTCCGCATTTTGCACAATGAAAGGCCTGCGTCTCCCCTTCAGTGCAGGCTTGACTGTGTCATCCGTACACTTCATGAACTTTGACCGTCCCAACTGTGTAGCTTTGGGTGTGACATCCATCACTGGAGTTTGCAATGACAGATGTGGAGGCTGGAGTGCCAAATTTGCTGACATCCAGTTCTTCAACTCGCCAAACAAGGCCGGGTTTCGATGGGAGCACGAAATGGCCCTGATTGATGTGGATGGCTCGCTTACAGGTAATGTTGCTTTTCATGGGTGACCCAACACACTGGAAATAGACTTTTGTTCAGCTAGGAAGTGGAATTATCAAGGAAAATTCAGGTAAATCACAGAGATCCCCAAGGTCCCAGCTGTGTGATGACGTTAAGCTTATAAGCAAGCACTAGGCACAGGCGAGACCTTGTCTGTAGAAGCCCCAAAATGAAAGCCTCTGACCCCAAATACATCTTTTCTCTCTAGAGTTTGCACCTCTCATTTTCGATTTACAGCCAATTTTGAGAAATGTTTGTGGAGACATTGGTCACAAAAGGAAGTCATTTCAGTTTTCCAGTTCCTCCACCTTATTGTCCACTGGTTACACTAGTAAGACACTGTATAGATGACCGTGCACTTTCTCCAGCCAGCGTGTCCGTAGACCTGTAAGTACATTAAGAAATCTGGTCTCGCGGGCACATCTGCTAAAAAGTCCCTGCAGGGTCAAAGTCATTTATAGGCCTGCTGTTAACCCTTTTATTTCCATGTTGAAATTCAGAACTTGTTCAAGCAATATGCTAACTCTCGTACAAAATTCAGTAGATTCCCTAGCTCAAGTATTTTTAGTATTTCAAGTTCAGAACATGTCATATTTTCTGCTGCAAACATTCATTGCTTCTAGAATTTAGAGTCTTAAAAATGTATAGTGTTAAAGGCATGTCTAAGTAAGAGCAAGGATTTCTGTAGTAAAATAAGAGTGTCGGAGAAAAGAAAGATGTCTCTCCAGGAGATAGATGGGCGCAAGGGGCTACAATAATGGGTTCGAAATTTAACCACCGTTGTGAAGATGGGGCAGGATCTGGCTGTGTTTCATTCCATTGTACGCACGGTTGCTATGGGAACGGACTTGAGAGTATACAAACAACAATGAGGCACACTGCGTAATGCTGCGTAAGAGACAGAAAGCTTACCGGTGTTTCCTTTCAGAAGATTCTCTGAAAATGAAACACTATTCATCTCAATATTTAAAGTTCTCAACAGCAGTTGTAGACTTCTGTCTCAGATCTAATCGAGTCTTTACAGAAGGAGACCATTTGGGCCCTTTTGCTATGTAACTCTGGGTAACTTTTATTGTGTTACATAGTTCGGCGTGGATGTTTACTGTTAGTTGGCAGTACAGTAGTTTACATGGAAAGTTCTACGGTCAGATTCCCAGAATTTGAATCCTGCTTTCAGTTAGACTGCTAATGAAAGGCCGGAAAGTCAACCCCACCAGCCACGCTGTGGTAGAAAGACTACTCCCGTAAAGATTGACCGCATCAAATGCCCTAGACGGGGATGATCTGAGGCGGCAGCCACTGGATGGCAGAGGTGCTGGTGTCCTTGACTGTATTCTGAATGTCCTTCCATCATCTATCCTGCAAACACGCGAGTGCTGATGCTCTATTTCAGCCACAGCCATGTTAAATCTTTCACCAAAGAGTCAAATCAAATATTGTTTTACTAGCACTTATTTTATCACTTATTTTTTTTACTATTCTTACTTGATCAAGGTGGTGTCATGGGCTATGCAGTGCCTTGCTAACCACAAGGTCAGCAGTTGAAACCCTCCAGCCAGTCTGAGGAAAAACAAGGAGGCTTTCTACTCCTGCAAAGAGCGACAGTCTCCGAAACCCACAGAGTAGTCTTACCCTGCCCATCAGGGCCGCTTTGAGTCGGAATCAACTAGATGGCAGCAAGTGTGGTTTCTTGTTTTCCTGTTTCTCTCAGTGGTACAATGGGCCACCGTGCTTGTACATCACAGATAGTTCGCCAATGAACAACAATAACGAACGTGAACTAGGAAATAGACAGTTTTGTTTCTATCCTAGGATACCCAGGACACACTGTCATCCCACACAGCCCATTGCTGGATCCGTCCCATTGCACCCAAGAGCCCGAGTGGAGCATCGGATTCCCTGGGTCTGTCTGCGATGCCTCTGTCAGCTTCCACCGCCTAGCGTTCAACAAGCCTTCCCCAGCATCGCTGCTGGAAAAGGACGTGGTTCTCTCGGGCTCTTTTGGTAGGTGTGTTCCTAAGAAGTTCCCCTTTTCTTTCGTCTTTGCTAGATGCAGCATCTTGATATCTGTGCAAGTCCGGGCAGAAACAAATAAACTCAATACTTTTGTTTTTGCCACTAAAGCAAAAAATTCATTTTATTTCCTGATGGAGATGAAATGAGAGACATATTTGCTAGCTGAGTAGCAGCTATATGCCAGTTCCCAGAGACTGGCTTGATCCACCTGTGTTACAGAAAAGAAGCACACCTGGAACCCCAGATGTGCTTGTGGGCTGGACTCCGGTTGGTTCTCTAAGGCTCCCTCTGAATTTCAGGCTAGAGGGCCTATCATTCGCCGTTCTAGTGTTAAGTAGGATCCCTGTGAATGGAAACCCAGCCAAGGGCAGTGAGTGTTGTTTTTTGTTTTCTCACTGCAATGGCAATTTCAAAAAAGCACTCTCAAGCACGCTCTTTTCAAGTCATTGAGAAAGTTCTGTGGTTGCCATTGGCAAAAAAACAAAAAAAAAAAAGAACTGTCAACCACCAACAACAGAGCAATCTACTCCCCCTACTGGCACAGTGACTGCAAAGAGAACCTAAGAGCTCAAACCAGGGCTGTAAGGCTGGCATGGGGGTGTCTCCTTCTGTTGTACACAGCGTTGCTATGAACCAGAGCCACCTTAAAGACACCTCACGTCAAGAACTCTGATTTCAGAAAAAGAAAAGAATGCAGGGATAGTTGCTGAATCATAATCCAACTCAGTATAATTCTTCTCATTTTTTCAAGGATTTTTATGGTATAAGCTTTTAGTGGCTCTGTCAAGGCCCTTCAAAAACTACCCTTAACTCAAACCTTAAGAATTTATTAATTTCTTTCCCTTATATATTTTTTTGTTTTTCCACTTCCCAAAAGGACTCATTTAGTCCACAATTTTACTTCTAGTTTCTTCTCTAAAATATTTAAGAGGTTGCTAATCTAATATAAAATTTAATCAACTTGGAGCGAGAAAAAAAATACAGCATAGAATGAATTCATCGCCTACCTTTCCTTACATTGTAAAAGACCTTTTAAGCTTTTCTCCTGAAGCTGTCAGGCACTCTCTCAGCACCACAACATTTAAAAATTATATATTCTTTTCCAAGGCATTATTAAATTAAACAAATATATTTTCCTATCATGTCTTCTCGGTTCCAAGTATTCCATTCACAAAATTTAGGGCATGATGGCCAGTGTTAGGTGTAGGTCCAGTTGCAGCCCAGCCTAGGAAGGGCCCTAACTCAAAATTTTCCATTGGCATCTAGAGGGATTTTGATTAGCTCAACATACATAAGAGAATCTAATAGAGAGCCAGAACTTATATTTGCGTACACCATGAATCAAGGATTCTGAAGAATCAAGTTTTTAAAAGGATGGAAGTGGAATTCTATTTTAGATCAGTGGCACTGAAAGAGTAGTGGCAATACACTGAAGCACTTTTATCTTTGTAATAGCAACTGTCACCCTCGCTCCATTTTATATTTCTATAAGGAACAAAAGCTCCGTCTGCACTCAGATTTCCAAATGAAAAAGTATTTTATGTTTCACTTAAATGAAATATTAAACATTCAGGGCCGCCAGTGGAACAAAGACATTTAGAACATGAAGTAATGACCTGCAGTTCTGACCTCTTTGGAGAGCCCCATCGACCAGAGCAGACTTTTACACGTGCACTTGCGCTGAGGACAGATCATCCTCTGTGGGCTGAGATTGCCTTTGATTTTGTGTGTTCCTACAGGCACAAGCATTGTTCCTTTTCAGAAGAAACGGCTGACTCATACATCGGGATGGATGGCTCTCATTCCAAATGCAAATCACATTAATTGGTACTTTAGAGGTGTAGATCACGTAACGAACATATCATATACATCAACGTTCTACGGATTTAAGGTAAACAAAGACACATCACATCTGTATGCTGCTCATGACCATTGCCTATTACACTTGTATGTGCACACACGACTCGGCACACTCAGAATGCCTTTGCTCTCATGACCTTCTGGTAAAGTCCTGCACGTGGCCTAAGCCTTTGTGACCTAAATCACCTGTCCTCTAAGGAGTGGGTCATGAAACACCCCTCTGTTGAGAATCAGCTATAACCACTGATGCTGCCGTATGCCCATAACACCGGTTTTTGTGCACCTGTTACTGTCACCACTGCAGTTAACAGCATGGGGGGGGCGGTGTCTGACCTCCTCTGGCTTTTCGGTCGCCTCTGGCCTTTACCCTTCTGTTGCTAGTCTGACACCAACTGCTGCTGCCACGCCACTCTACATCTCTTCTGGACTCAAGGTTGTCACACAGCTCACAGGTTGTGCTCATGATTAAGGCAGTTTTAGGAAGTGTACAGGTTACCGCACGCCAGGATCAGGAAAAGTAAAGCTACAGGTGTCGCTCCACAGAAACACCTGTTCTCAGCAGCCAATCAGGTCTCTCCTGGGCCCTGAGCCTCTCCTGCCTCTGTGGACCACCAGGTCAGCCGCTTGAATTCACAGTGTCTCCCCTGAGAAAGACGAGACTTTCTGCTTCCGTAACGATTCACAGCCTTGGGAACTCACAGGGACAAATTCTGCTGTGTGCATTTCAACTCACAGCCACCCTGTAGAACTGCCCTGGGTTTTGTTTCATTTTTTAATGGGTTAACTTGGGGTATATCAATCCTTACCATAAAAATCTCAATGCTAGCCATATCCCATTGCCATTTAGTTTGCTGTCCTGTGTGCATGAAGCCTTGGAAAAGGGGTCATCTTGAGGCACAAGGCTCCCTCAGAAAATGTTTAAACACTTTCCAAACCCAAACTCACTGCCATGGAATGGATTCGCACTCATAGCAGCGCAGTACAGGATCCCTGGGGCTGTTAATCTTTACAGGAGTAAACCTCAGCTTTCTCCCCGGTTGCTGCCGGTGAGTTTGAACTGTGGATATTGGGCTTAATAGTCCAATGATTATCAAAGGGTGTCACCAGGTCCCTTAGAAGCATATTCAGACATTAAAAATAAACTATGCTGAGTTTACTGTATTCTTGACCGTGTGGAATCTCGGCTGTCATGAATGTATGTGTGTATGTGTTGTATGTGTGCACACATGCTCTGTCATGTACCTTCCTACCCACCTATTACCAATCTAGAGATCACAATGTAAGTCTTAACTGATTGGTCCTTTCCTTGACTTATTGATGCAGTTAGCATTATTGCCATAGATGTGTAAGGTGTTTATATGAAACAGAGGCAAGAGAAAAACCAAACCAAAACCCAATCTTTATATTTTAAATAAAGGGCTAATTTTATGTGATAAAATCAACATGCTACACAGAGTATTAGCACATAAGACAAGTCATATTTTGCTATAAACTTTTACAGAAAGAAGATTATGTAATCATATCTCATAATTTCACTCAAAACCCTGATATGTTTAATATTATCGATGTGAGGAATGCCTCTTCAAATCCCTTGACTTGGAATACTAGCAGGAATGGCGACTGGCACCTGGAAGCAAACACAAGCACGCTGTACTACTTGGGTTGGTATTCATGAGACGGAGGTGACTGCTTTCACCTTGTGCTTTGTCTAAACCAGCCCTTTACACATGGGCCCAACCACTTCATCTCACAGAACTGGAGGAAATGGGTACCACACAAGCAGATTTATATATTTTGTTTTTATTATTTTTGGAAAATTCAATATTTAAGAATAAATATTGTCTTAAGGTTCTAAAGCATCTATTTTCACCAAGATATCTGGATTATGGTTTTCTCAACAAGACATGTGTGCTTTGGCAGGATTTCTCCATCATATTCCATAAGTCTGAATTATATGAGCCCAAGTTGTTATACATAGTGACTGTGACCCACCAGGTTGGCAGTTCCAAACCACCAGCTGCTCCTCATGAGAAAGATAGGGTTACAATCTCAGAAGCCCACTGGGGCAGTTCTAGCCTGTCCTAGAGGGTCACTATGAGTCCACCCTGACTCAATGGCAGTGAGGTTTGTTTTTTTTTTTATTTGAATTATTATTGACAGAATATCTTCTAAGAATGTCATGAATTTTGGAAGCACTTTGATTCTCATATTAATTTAAACTGCTTCTGTGTCACTATCAGTGTCAGGAAGAAGTGACCCGCCGAGCCAGCCTGTGTCTGGGACTCTGGATCCCGAGGTGAAAGATGTCACTATAAATTTTCAAGCTTACTGTTGTGTTCTTCAAGACTGCTTCCCTGTGCATCCCTCCTCAAGAAAACCAATTCCCAGGACGCGACCTGCCACATATAAGTGAGTAGGCCTTTTCTTATGTAATATCCTTCGATATTTCTTACCATAACCATCTTTCACATGCTGCCGAATGGTTAACTTCATTAGCTCATCCTTGTCAATTTGAGACCATTTTTCTCACCCCTCCATTCACAGAGGCAAACAACATCTCCCTCCCATTTTCCCCATGAAAGAATAAATGAAATTTAAATGGGCCTTTAAATTTAAAAGTTAGCATACATTCATGTTAACTTTTCTGTCATGGAAAATCTTACAGGAGATTTAAATAATTTACATTTCAGACAAAGGGTCATAGGATTTAGTGGGAGGAAAAAATGATACCAATTGTGAATGGAAAGCTAATTTTCTTCAAAAAGAAAAACTATATTGGTAGTTTTTGTGTGTTGAGTACTTTAGTAATTGCTTATTAACTTTTCTATTTAGTGAAACTATGAACTACCTTGCAATTTATCATCTTAAGACGTTTAGCTTAGTGCTGCAACTAAGATTGTCATTATTTTCAAGGGGGATTCTGGAAGTTTGTAGAAAAATGGAATTAAAAGATAATGGAATTTTTCATAAACTATTTGGAGTCCTCTAGTATATAGATAAGGGAGCCCTGGTGGTGTAGTGGTTATGTGTTGGGCTGCTAACTGCAAGGTCAGCAGTTCAAAATTACGAGCTGTTCTTTGGGAGAAAGAGCTTTCTACTCCTGTGAAGAGTTATAGTTCCGGAAACTCCCAGGGGCAGTTCTACGCTGTCCTTTAGGGTCACTACTCATCAGCATCGATTTGATTGCAGTGACTGGGTATGCTGAGAGGAGCCGTGGTTGGCTGCTTTAAAGTCAGCAGTTTGAAACCACCAGCTGCTCTAAGGCGTTCTGCTTTCATAAAGGTTTTCCACCTTGAAAACCCTCAGGGGGAGTTCTACTATCTCCTCTATGGTCACCATAAAGCAGAGCCGGCTAGTTTTTGCATATAGAAATAATTAATGAGAACGTTTCTCTCTTTTTCCCAGTGTATGGTCAAATGATTCATTTTGGCAATCATCTCGAGAAAATAATTATACCATACCCCAGCCAGGAGCAAATGTGGTTATTCCTGAAGGTAAAAACAAATAGATATATGTGTCTATATTTATAGGTTTAGTATTAAGGTGGCAGAAGGACCTTGGGCCTCTACTCAAGCACTCCCTCAATGCATGAATACTTTCTTTTATAAAATTGGTACTCTATGATGCTCACCCTCCCGACATGACACAACTGCTGAAGCCAAAGCGGGTAAACAAGTAAATGTGGTGAAGAAATCTGATGGTGTCCGGCTATCAAAAGAGATAGTGTCTGGGGTCTTAAAGGCTTGAAGATAAACAAGCGGCCATCTAGCTCAGAAGCAACAAAGCCCACATGGAAGAACACACCAGCCTGTGTGATCACGAGATCCTGAAGGGATCAGTTATCAGGCATCAAAGAACAAAAATCATATCATTGGCTGCACACCTCCATGATACAATCACTGAAGACAAACGGGTGCATAAGCAAATGTGGCGAACAAAGCTGATGGTGCCTGGCTATCAAAAGAGATATAGTCTGTAATCTTAACAACTTGAAGGTAAACAAGCGGCCATCTAGCTCAGAAGCAACAAAGCCCACATGGAAGAAGCACACCAGCCTGTGCGATCACGAGGTGCTAAAGGGAACAGGTATAAGACATCATGCAAAGAAAATACACATATATATATGTATATATACACATACCATAGTGAATAAAGGGGGAAGTGCAGAGTGGAGACCCAAAGCCCATTTGTCGGCTACTGGAGATCCCCTCACAGAGGGGTTTAGGAGAGGAGATGGGTCAGTTAGGGTGCGAGGTAGTACCGATTAAGAACACAGCTTTCTGCCAGATCCCGGATGCTTCCTCCCCCAAACTACCATGATCCGAATTCTACCTTGCAGGGCTGGATAGGGCAGAGGTTGTACACTGGTGCATATGAGAGCTGGAGGCACAGGGAATCCAGGGTGGATGATACCTTCAGGACCAGGGGTGTGAGGGGCGATTCTGGGAGAGTAGAGGGTGAGTGGGTTGAAAAGGGGAAACCCATTACAAGGATCCACATGTAACCTCCTCCCTGGGAGACGGACGGCAGCAGACTTTCTTAGAGCATCACAACCAGTCATTGAGTGGTGTGATTAGTAAAAACTTCAAAAACCAGGCTTATTGATATGATTGTTGACATAGTATCTGGATTATGTTAAATTTCTTATATAAACTTATTGTTCTATAGGAACATGGATTGTAGCAGACACAGATATACCCCCAATGGAAAGGCTTATTATTTGGGGGGTTCTTGAACTGGAAGATCCATATGATGTGGGAACTACCAAGTCTTCTTATAGGAAAGTTGTTTTAAATGCTACCTACATATCACTGCAGGTAAGAGTGGGAGAGAGGGTGAGTGTCTTGTATAACCTTATTGATTAAATCCCAAAATGTAGGCAATTTACTGAACAACAAAGTATATTTAAGTGGTGTAAAGTACAACTCTCATTAAAAAATATAAGTTCAATTTATGCATTCCTTTAAATTGTACATTAACTTTCCTTAAAGACCCCAGAAAACCAAACTCAGTTCCATTGAGTCAAAGCTGAATCGTAGTGACCCTATAGGACAGTGTAGAACTGCCCCTGTGAGTTTCTGAGACTGTAACTCTTTATGGGAGTAGAAAGTCTCATCTTTCTTCCACAGAGTATCTGGTGGGTTTGAACTGCTGAACTTGTAGTTAGGAGCTCAACCCCTAACCCACCACACCACCAGGGATCCTTTGTGTTACGATTAACTGAACCTAACACCTTGCTCAAAGAAGCCAAGAATTTAAGCCTTAAAGGAAGAATAACAACAAAGCTTTAAATGAATCACATGGATGGAATTATAACAGCAGGAACAGACAAATTAACATTTCAGTTTTTCACCTCATTTGCTCATAAACCTCAGATGGTCTTCAACATGTGATCATTTAATCAATTTAATTGATCTGTCAGTCACTTACTTATTTTTGCTCATTAAAAAGGATAGTGTATCCAAAAACCTGCTAAACCAAACTCAACTGCCATGGAGTCGATTCTGCCTCTTAGCAACCCTGCAGGGTAGAACTGGCCCCGTGCTTTCCAAGGCTGTCACCCTCGACCAGAGTAGAAAGCCTGGCCTATCTCCTGCAGAGCAGCCTTGTGGGGCACTCGCTATGCCACCAGGGCTCCGGGGAAAAAAATGAAACAAAACAATAAAAACCTAGTAAGTACAGCACCATTAAATGTATTTAGTAAATTCTCTTTGGTTATAGTGATAAAGTCCAGATTAGGTCGCTAATGCTTTTTTAAAGCATACAGTCCATCAGTTAGACATGTGTTGTTGTAATTGTTAGGTGTCATTGAGTGGATTCCCCCCGCAGTAACTCTGTGTACAGCAGAATGAAATGCCAACCTCTCCTGAGCCATCCTCACCGCTGTTCTTCTGTTTAAGCCCATTGATGTAGCCACTGTGTCCATCCGTCTCATCAAGAGCCTTCCCCTTTTTCTCGGCCCCTCTGCTTGACCAAGCGGGGTACTCTTCCCCAAGGGCTGGTCTTTCCTGGTAACATGTCCAAAGTACACAAGACAAAGTCTCTCCATCCTTTTCTCAAAGGAGCGATCTGGCTTGACATCTTCAAGACAGATTTAGGCTTTGAATGCACGGGTTTTGAAATCTTAAGTCACCAATGATCAGATGGATAACCTGCGGTAAATTCTGACCTCTTTCAACATTAGTTTTTTTTCACATGTGAAATGAGAGTAATAATACCAATTCATTTGGTTTAAATGCAAAAGATAAATGATATATGTAAAGCCTTATTTATAAGTTGTGCCTTTTCATAGTATCAGCAAATGTGTAAATGGTAGCTATTATCAGTGATGGATCATAAAGGGTGTAGCTTAGATGCAAGTGTGAAGAACCTATCTGAGATATGTAGTATGTTAAAATGCAGGGTGGCTTGTTTAAGCCACCCTGCTTTCCATCTTAGGAGGTTTCAGTTCTATATACAGCCCTGATGGGAGCAGATACTGCAGTTGACATGGAAAAAAAGCCATTTCAATTTACTGACCCATAATGTTAGTCACCAGTCCCTGGCGATGGACATCATGCTTGGTAAAGTGGAGGGACAGTGAAAAAGATGAAGGCCCTTAGGGAGACAGATTATCACGGTGGCCAAAACAATTGACTCAGGCATAGGAATGGTTGCCCGTATGACACAGGACCAGGCCGTGATTCGTTCTGCTGTGCATAGATAGGGTCACTGTGCATCAGAACCTACTCCTAACAACATCAATAACAACCCGAAGTGAATTTGTTAAGTTATATGACTCTAATCTCTATATCACAGCAAAATTCACTCATTTTGCTAGAGGAAATTACTCTTTTATAAGGTAATTCTGAGGGGCCGGCCCCAACCCCAACTACTACGTGGACCTGCCCCTCCCCCCAGAAGAATTTATTTCAAAGGACGGTACCGACTATGCACCTCTGGGAGAGGGACATATCTGATCGGAGCACACGGGAACAGACGAAAGGGAAAGAGGAGAGAGTGGAGCACATCCTGGCCCACCAAGCTGTGAGCACAATGTTCCCAATTAGAGCAGCCAGTCCACAGAGAGGACCACATGGCCGGCCCCACTATGAGACACGACGTCCCTTACTGACCCATAGCCCTACAAGGGACAACATCAGAGACACATGTGGGAATTGCGCCTGATATGATCCCGCCACACCGAGGCAAAACAATAAGGGGGTGCAACAGAACAGCAAGGGAATGGAGTGGCAAGGTCCCTAGGGAATGCTGAAGGTGGACTTTGGCGCTAGGGCTTTGTGTCCCAACAGACTGGACTGAAAAACACTCCTAAAGGCCAACAAACAGTCCTTGAACTAACTACAAGCTTTTCTTTCTTGTGTTTTGTTTTATTTGTCATTGGTTTATTGTACATTTTTGCTTGGTTTTGCTCTGTCTTGTTTTTGTGCATGTTATTATCTCCACAGGTCTGTCTAAATAAGGTAGGCTGGATGAAAAATCTGAGGAGAAAACAATGGGACCGACCATTCTGAGGAGACGTGGGAGAGGGGGAGGTGGGGGGAAAGGTAGTGGTGTTAGCAAACCCAGGGGCAAGGGAACAACAAGTGATCCAAATTGGTAGTGAGGAGTGGGTAGGAGGCCTGGTAGGGCATAATCAAGGGTAATGTAACATAGAAGAATTGCTGAAACCCAAATGAAGACTGAGCATGATAGTGGGACAAGAGGAAAGCCAAAGGAAATAGAGGAAACATCTAGGAGGCAATGGGCATTTATAGAGGTCTAAATAAAGGCATGTATATATGTAAATATATTTATATATGAGGATGGGGAAATATATCTATACGCATATATTTATAGGTTTGGTATTAAGGTAGCAGATGGACATTGGGCCTCCACTCAAGTACTCCCTCAATGCAAGAATACTTTCTTCTATTAAATTGGCATTCTATGATGTCCACCTTCCCAACACAACCACTGAAGACAAAGCAGGTGAATAAGCAAATGTGGTGAAGAAAGCTAATGGTGCCCGGCTCTCAAAAGATATAGGTTCTGGGGTCTTAAAGGCTTGAAGGTAAACAAGTGGCCCTATAGCTCAGAAGCAACAAAGCTCACATGGAAGAATCACACTAGCCTGTGTGATCATGAGGTGCTAAAGGGATCAGTTATCAGACATCGAAGAACAAAAATTTATATCATTGTGTGCTCACCTCCCTGATATGATCGCAGAAAAAAAATAGGTGCATAAGCAAATGTGGCGAAGAAAGCTGATGGTGCCTGGCTATCAAAGATATAGTGTCTGTGGTCTTAAAGGCTTGAAGGTAAACAAGTGACCATCTTGCTCAGAAGCAACAAAGCCCACATGGAAGAAGCACACCAGTTTGTGCAATCACGAGTTGTCAAAGGGATCAGGTATCAGGCATCATCAGAACAAAAAATCATATCATTGTGAATGAAGGGGGGAGTGTGGAGTTGAGACCCAAAGCCCATTTGTAGGCCACTGGACATCCACTTACAAAAGGGTCTCGGGGAGGAGATGAGCCAGATAGGGTATGATGTAGCAGTGATGAAAAATACAACTTTCCTCTAGTTTCTAAATGCTTCCTTGCCCCCCCCACTATCATGATACGAATTCTACCTTAAAAATATGGCTAGACCAGAGGATGTACACTGGTACAGATAGGAACTGGAAACACATGGAATCCAGGGCAGATGATCCCATCAGAACCAGTGGTGTGAGTGGTGATACTGGCAGGGTAGATGGAGGGTAGGTTGGAAAGTGGGAACTGATTACAAGGATCTACATGTGACCTCCTCCCTGGGGGACGGACAACAGAAAAATGGGTGAAAGAAGATGTCGGACAGGGCAAGATATGACAAAATAATAATTTATAAATTATCAAGGGTTCATGGGCGGGGAGGGGAAAAATGAGGAGCTGATGCCAGGGATTTAGGTAGAGAGCAAATGTTCTGAGACTGATGAGGGCAATGAATGTACAAATGTGCTTTGCACAATTGATGTATGGATGGATGGTGATAAGAGTTGTATGAGCTCCTAATAAAATTATATTTAAAAGGTAATTTTTTTTGGCTCAATTTAAAAATAATAACAATTTTTCTGTGTCCCTGCAGGGAGGCAGGTTGATTGGGGGCTGGGAAGATAACCCTTTCAAAGGAGAGCTACAGATTGTCCTTAGAGGAAATCATTCTACCCCAGAGTGGCCTCTACCAGAAGGACCAAATCAAGGGTCAAAGGTCTTAGGTACGTGTCACCCTTCTCCAAGTGTTGTACCAATTTTGAGAATTTGAATTATAGAAGTAAAATACTGGTTATCAGCTCAAGATGGTTTAGTATCAGAAGTTTTTACAGGTAGTGATTTCATTAAAAGAGTCTTAAAGAAAAAAAACACTAGAGTTTTAAAAAAGTAAATCGTGTGACATTACACTAGATAGTAATATTATAGAGGTGGATTTCATAAATCAAAACATATGATTCATTTTAAAGTTAGTCTATTAACACATTTCTCAGTTCATTGATTGTTTTTCTAATTTTTTCTATAATCTTTTCCCAGTATAAGTAACAACACTTTTACTATTTGAATGATTTTACCCCCAAAAAAGAATGTTCTACTTATGCTTCTATCTTTAGTATTAGTAAATAATAATGTGGGTCAATTGATGTTACCATCAGTTATTCAATCACAGTGTTCCTCAGATTGAATTTGCCAAGGGCATCGCTGAAACTCACTCAGTGGCATAGAGTCAATTCTGATTTATGATGACTGTTGAAGACAGAGGGAGACTTTCACTTTGGGGTTTCGAGGTTGTACATCTTTGTAGGAGTAAAAAGCCTCATCTGTGTCTCAAGAGGCTGTTGGTTTTGAACTGCTGACCTTGCAGTTAGCAATCCGATGCCTAGCTCATTATGCCCTAAGGGCTCCTTTACATCACTATATCATGACTCTTCCTACTAGATCTATGAAAAATAAAGGGCCAACAATGCCATAGACAAGGGGACAACTAGGGAATTAAAATCAACAACAAGGAGGACGTAGAGATACTGGTGGTGTTGGAGCAACAACATCTAAATGAGAGGAATTAGTAAAAGGCAGAAGAAGGGCGAGCATGATAGTAGGGCAGGAGGAAGGTAAAAGGAAATAGAGGAAAGATCTAGGAAACAAAGCTATGGATAGAACTATAGACATAGGTGTGCCCTTATATAAATATATCAATTAATAAAAAGAGTTGTTGGCCTATGTACATATATTTATATGGCAATACATTGAGGAAGTGGGCAGATTTTGAACCTCTGCTTAAGCCCTCCCTCAATGCAAGAACACTTTGTTCTAACAACCTGTCATTCTGTGATGATCACCCTCCCTACACAATTGCTGAAGACAAAATGGTATATAAGTAAATGTGGTGAAGAAAGCTGATGGTGTCTGGCTATCAAAAGATATAGCATCTGGTGTCTTAAAGGTTGAAGTTAATTAAACAGCCATCTAGCAGAGAAGCAACAGGCCTTATGGAGGAAGCACACCAGCCTATGCAATTATGTTGACGGAATCAGGTAACAGGCACCACAAGACCCCAAACAGAAAAAAACCCAAACATATTGAGAACGAGGGGGGTTGGAGCAGAGATCCTAAACCCAACTCTTGGCAATAGGATATCCCCACACAGAAGAGTCATAGGGAAGGGATGAGTAAACCAGGATGCAGTATAACACCGATGAAACACAGTATTCCTCTGGTTCTTTGAGGCTTCCTCACCCCCACTATCATGACCCAAGTCGGCCTTTCAGTTCTGGCTAGACTGGAGCATGTACACTGGTACAGGTAAGAGCTCACAACACAAAGAATCCAAGTCAGATAAACTCCTCAGGAACCGAATTGGGAGTAGCGATACCAAGAGGGTAGGGAGAAGGTGGGGGCAGCAGGGGTGGAAGTGTTCCAGGATTCCCATTCTTCTCAAAGTTATCCATTGTTTATTATTATGGCCCACACTGTCTACGGTCTTTGTATCATCAATAAAACTCCAGTAAATACTTTCTGGTATTCTCTGCTTTCAGTCAAGATCCATCTGACATCAGCAATGATGTTCCTTATTCCACATCCTCCTGAATCAGGCCTGAAGCTCTGGCAGGTTCCTGTCAACGTACTGCTGTAATTTGTACATTGGATGATCTTAAGCAATATGTTACTTGTGTGCAATATCAATGATATTATTCTGTAGTTTGAGCATTCTGTTGAGTCACGCTTTATTGGAATGGGTACAAATATGGAACTCTTCCCATCAGTTGGCCAAATAGCTGTCTTCCACATGTCCTGGCCTAAATAAGTCAGTGCTTTCAGTGCATCTTCAGCTTCCTGAAATATTTCAATGTGTATTCCGTCAATTCCTGGAGCCTTGTTTTTAGTTAATACATTCAATGCAGCCTCAACTTCTTCCTTCTGCACCATTGGTTCTTGCTCATATGCTGCCTCTTAAATGGTGGGATGTTGATCGGTTCTTTTGGCTACCGTGATTCTTGGTATTATTTCCATCTTCTTTTGATGCTTTCTGCATCATTCAATATTTTCCCCATAGAATCTATTAATATTGCAACTTAAGCCTTGAATTTATTGTGAGTTCCTTGAATTTCAGATAGACTGGGTGCTTCCATTTTGGTTTCCAAACTCTAGATTTTTGCACATTTCATTGTAATATTTGCCTTTGTCTTCTCTAGCTGCCTCTTGAAAACTTCTATTCATTTCTTTGATTTCATCTTTTCTTACATTTGCTTTAGCTATTCGATGATTCAGAGCAAGTTTCAAAGTCTCTTCTGCCCTCCACTTTGATCTTTTCTTCCTCTCCGTCTTTACAATGACCTTTGCTTTCTTCATGACAGATAGCCTTGATGTTGATGTCCTTCCACCATTTATAAGGATTTCTGTTATTAGTTTTCAATGTGTCAGATTTGTCCTTGAGATGTTCTTGAAATTCAGGTGGGATAGACTCAAGTTCATACTTTGGCTCTCATGGACTTGCTTTCATTTTCTTCAGCTTCACTTTGAACTCACATATGGTCTGTTCCTCTTTGCTCCACAGTCAGCTTCGACCTGGTTTTAGCTGTTGATATTGAGCTTCTCCATCATCTCTTCCCAAAGATGTAGTCAAGTTGATTTCTGTGTAATCCATCTGGACAAGCCCATGTGTGTAGTTGCCTTTTGTGTTGTTTAAAAAAGGTACTTGCTATGAACAAGTCATTGGTCTTGCAAAATTCTATCATGAAATCTCCAGCTTCGTTCATATCACCAACTCCATATTTTCCTACCACTCTTCCTTCCTCTTTGTTTCCAACTTGTACATTCCAATCACTAATAAATTAAAATGTATCTTGACCGTAAGTTTGTCTAATTTCCAAGTGAAGTCATTTGTAGAATTCTTCAATTTCTTCATCACTAGCTTTTGTGGTGGGTGCATAAATTTGAATAATAATTGTATTACTAGACAATTGCTTGTATGAACACTAAAACCGAATGCAGTGCTGTCACTTCTGACCCACAAGGACAGAGGCGATTGCTAAGGGTGGGCATCTGTAGCTCTCGCCCGCCACACTTCTCCTGAGGACCAGCTGGTGGCTTCAAATTGCTGAACTTTTAGTTCGTAGCCAATCTGGTAACTACTGCACAATCAGTGATCCTTTAACTAAGATTATTGTGTATTTATTTAGAAGACATGCACATGTGGGCTGCACTTGCTCCCCCAAGCAATATCTAAAACTGTGCCACAATTAATGAGGAAATACACACGTACACATATGTGCTTTTATGTGTGTTCCCTCACCAAAAGTCATTTCAAATGATACAGAACAATGTCAGGGAAAAATATGCACAATTCCAATCCCAACTCCTCACTGCTGAGACTCATGCGCTACAAACTGCTGTGTCACAATGTTTGTTTGGAAACATAATTGATGAACTAAATTATTGATATGGTTCTTTTCTCATCTTTCATATCAATAACAAAGAAAAAACATCATTTTATAATATACTCTTCCACTGTATGAATATGCTATCATTTACTCCATATTTTCCTCATTGATGGACATTTGGGTTTATTTTGGTTTTTGCCCTCTTGGAACATAGCAGTGGTAAACATCCTCACTTGTGTGTCCTTGGGCGCTGGCTTTGACCTCTGTGGACTGGATTCCTAGAAATGGGATTTATGCCGTCCATGAGCAGATAGCCCCAATTCATGGCATTCATCGAAAAATGTTCAATTGCTAATTAAAATGTATCAATGAACAGATTCATACTCAGATCTAACCCCTTAGTGCATGATGGATAAATAGGAGTGTGTTTTTCTCATCAGGGGTATTTGGTGAGCTGGATCTTCATGGATTCCCACGTTCAATATATAAAACTAAACTCTCAGAAACTGCAGAGGCGGGTTCCAGAGTCCTGTCCCTGATGGAGAGTGTGGATTGGCAGGTAAAGGATTATGGTCGAAAGTACAGGTGTAATCAGTCCGCTTAAAAAGATGGTGTTTCTTTTCCAAGGGCCTCCACCCAACTGAGAAATGAATTTTACCATCAGTTTACACTCAACCAACTGCCCTGATTTCAGGTATTTCAAAACCTGTGTCTCTAATATCTGTCAGCATATATGAGGATCATTATGTTTATACTAGTCATGAGAGACAATATGAAAGTTTAAGGTGAAATGTTTTCTTTGAAAATTCTTATAAAACAAATAATAAGAATGTATTTTATTGTTATCTCAGGTACCTCTTTGTTTTTACTTTGCGAAAATACCTATTTAGAATACAAATAGTGGCAATTTCCACCTATATTTCACTCATAAACGTATGCTAGTCTGGGATTGCACATGTTTTACCAATATGCACTTTCATACTCAAGGACCAAGGAAGCAGACTCATTTAATTTCTAATTGCTCAGCTCACAGTTTCTTCAGAGAGTTTTCCGTTCCTAGAACTAAGCCTTAAACTGAACAAATCATTAAAACGTATGCGTTTGCTCTCTTAATGTGGTTGGAAATTGTTAAACAGGAGACTTTATTGGACTGTGTTGCGATCTGTTTTTAATATATTCCTACTTATTTGTGATAGCTCAAGTATGATTATTTTTAGGAGGGCAATTAAAGGATTCCAGTATCCCTATTACTTATCCAATTAATATTTTCTAAATGCCTCCTGCTGACCAGAGAGGCTGGCTGAATGAATATATGTCTGTACAGAGGGTTTGTGCGTACGATGAAAGAGACAAAACCACCAGCTTGATGGGAACTGCCGTGGTGGGAGCGGCAGATAACGCTAATACGATGGCCAGAGAAGCCTGTCTTTAAGGTGACATTTACACAGAGACATGGATGACAGAAAGGAGCTTAATATGCCAAGATTAGATCCTAGGTCTTCGCCCTGGCCTTTAACATATCTCTGTTTTTCTTTCCTTCCAGAAATACCAAGTGATGAGTTCATTAGGTGAAGGAAATTGGGACAATTTTTTTCAAGTTTTAAAAATGTGTCCTGACAAATCTTTCATACATATATGAATATATCTGTTTTGATGAGTTCTTTATATATATTGCAATAATTATTTCAAATGCAAGAATAAAATTTTTTTAATGAAACTACAATTCAAAATGTTTCATTATTAATAGCAATCACAAGTATATTTCATTTTAGAGACGTGAAAGCACAGTTTACTCTTTTTTGACAATACCATGACTGCCTGCTGAGATATAAATTAAAGAAACTTATGCAATGGTTTTTACTGGGTGATAGATACCCATTTAAACTGCTGTTCTTGAATTTTTCTAAGGAGGGTGAAGAGATTGTGATAACAACCACAAGCTATGACTGCCAGCAGACAGAAACCAGAAGCATTATAAAAATCCTGCATGACCACAAAATTCTCATACTCAATGATACCCTTTCTTATACTCATCTAGGTGAGTGGCTGTTCTCTATCAAGTATGTTCATAATTAAAATGTCTTGAAATGCTCACATTTGCTCCTTATTTAAAATTACCTGATAAAACATCTCACACTTATATTTCAGAAGAACATTACACTCAGGTTGGCACCAGTATCCAAGCACCACTATAGTGTCTGCTGACTTCCAACAGTCCTGACCATATGTATTTATTCACTCAGCAAATTTTGAATTGCTATAGCATGCCAGAGAGGAGGAACAAAGCTAACATGGTTCTTGGTTTGCTGGTCATCTCTGGGACAGCATCATAAATATCTGTATAGCTGATGGTCTTTTACAATGAACTGTGATCTTCTCAAGTGCAGAGACATGCTCCAATTGCATCCTAAATATTTAATAAATATTGATTGGCTTACTTTACCCTTGCTTTTTATTTACCAAGGTGACAACTAGAAGGTGAAGAGCTAACTTTTTAATTAGAATTTTAAATGGTCACTTTAAAATATATATAATTAATTGTATTATTGTGATTTTCCTTGATGATGATGATGATTCAAGTAAAATGTAGTCATGATTGTGCTAAATAAAAGGCTTAAATATGTATATTTATCTCCAAACTGTTTTAGAAATTGGAAAACGGGGATATACATTTATTGGACTCCCTTCCTTTCAAATTTCACAGTGTAAAGAGATCAATATTTTTGAGTTTTAAAAAAATCAATATTTCTTAATTTAGCAGGATGATTATTTTCCTTTTAGTTTTCAAAATTATATACACTGCTCTTTAAGAAGTCTTCAGTTTTGTGTGTAGTTTCATCGCCTTCCATCTTGTTTAGCTGGTTTCATGAGGCAGAACCTAAGAAATCCTCTGTGACTGAGGAACGTGTCCTACAGAAACACACTAGGGAAACAGTGCTCACGGCCATCTTGCTGCAAGTGTATTCACAGACAGGTGCACCTGCCTTAGGGTGACTGGCAAAAGAGGGAGGTTGGTAACGATAAAAAAGGAAATGCATAGGCACCCCCTCCAAGACTACCCTGCTGCATTCACTGAGGTAAGACTGGGCACTCTCTTTTTAAAGCAAATGTCTAGGTTATTCCATGCACTCTGAAATTTGAAAACCATTGATCTAAGAACATCACTGTCCTAATTGGTTTCATTGACACATTCCGCAATTGTAACTGCCTTTAGGCAAGCTGCCGGGAAATAGTATAACCTTAATTTTCAAATGGAGAAAGAATAATCAGAATCATTTGAAGATTGTTTTCTAGGGGAGCGGTTACTTCAAGGTGGATCTTGACATTTTGTTTTTGAGGATGAATACAATATCACTACATTCATTTATTCATTTATTTATTTATTGTAGTTAGTCTACACTTATTTAATCTTCCTTTCTCAATTGTGTTGGTTTCTTTAACAATCATTTCGTTGGGGGTTCGTACAACTCTTATCACCATCCATCCATCCATTGTGTGAAGCACATTTGTACATCTGTTGCCATCATCATTCTCAAAACATTTGCCTTCTACTTGAGTCCTTGGTTTCAGCTCATCATTTTCCCCCTCCTTCCCCTCCCATCCCTCATGAACCCTTGATAATTCATAAATTATTAGAATCTCATTTTTAACATAGGTGGAGAGCCTTACCAGAACCTTGCTTTCTCCTCGTGGACCAGATAACCCTCATCCGAAGTTCAGGAAATAGGAATAGTCAAGAATGTAACTGATGCTCAGGAGAACTGAGCTGTAAGGTGGTGTCCTTAACTGGGAATATTTGAGGAGTGAGGGGCAACTTTTAAAATCATTATTTTGATGGAAGCCCATGTGTCTATGTTTCCATAGTACCTGTTTTTAAAATTAAAACAATAAGACTAGTTTAATTGTAAGGAGCAACAAAGCCCACATGGAAGAAGCACACCAGCCTATGTGATCACAAAGTGTCGAAGGAATCAGGTATCAGGCATCATCAGAACAAAAAATCATATCATTGTGAAAGAGGAGGGGAGTGTGGAGTAGAGACCCAAAGTCCATTTGTAGGCCACTGGACATCCCCTTACAGAAGGGTCTCAGGGAGGAGAGAGTCAGTCAGTGTGTGATGTAGCAGCAATGAAACATACACCTTTCCTCTAGTTCCTCAAGCTATGACAAAATAATAATTTATAAATTATCCAGGGTTCATGGGGGGGAGGGGAAAATGAGGAGCTGATGCCAGGGGCTTAAGTGGAGAGCAAATCTTTTGAGAATGATAAGGGCAATGAATGTTCAAATGTGCTTTATACAATTGACGTATGTATGGATTGTGATAAGAGCTGTATGAGCCCCTAATAAAATGATTTTAAAAAGAAGAGTTTAATTGAAGAGGAAAATTCTTTTTTGAAGTTTCTCATTATAGAATCTTTCACTTAAGGTACTAATCATTTCTCTCTGCTTCAAATTCACCCTTACATTTTTGTAAGGCTTGTAGAAATGTAGTAATTAATTTATGTTATATTCGACAAATCCCTTAATATGTAAATACACATATTGTGTCTGACACACTAGTACATATTTATAAAGTGTGTGGTTGATAAAAAAATATGCTATAGGGAAAATGAAGCCAAGCCAGCTTTGAGAGAGAAAATCACCAGTGAGTTACTAATTCCCCAAATGACCTTGGGCTACTTCTTTCGCTTCTCCCCACATCTCCTTATCTCTTTAGATTACAATAAACATCTCAACATCTCTTTAGATTACAATAAACATCTCAACATCTCTTTAGATTACAATAAACATCTCAACATCTCTTTAGATTACAATAAACATCTCAACATCTCTTTAGATTACAATAAACATCTCAACATCTCTTTAGATTACAATAAACATCTCAATTTACCATGAAACAGTGTTTCCTGGTATAATTGGCAGTGGTTGAAGACCGCCTTCAAAGTCTGCGAAGCAATAATTCCATAATGACTGATTATATAATATTCACCTTGGTATACATAACAGATATATGGTTTCTGTTATATTTAAGTTTTGAAATTAAAAGGTATCATACCTTCAAGTCTGACATCTACCTGTGTTTAAACGTGCAAATCTAATCAATTCATGCATTTGTGTTAACTTTTGGACTAATACATCATTCTTTAGCCAGTGAAATCATAAGCCAAGGTAAAGGCAAAGAAGTCATAGAATCTAGTAATGATCGGGGTTTCTCAGCACTGGTAATAATTTAGTTGACTTTCTGTTGCAGCCGCAGAATACCAGCTCCCGGGCACAGGTCTGAGCTACACGCTGGCAGCTGATGTTGGGATACTGAGTCGAAACATCAAACTCGTGGGTGCAGATTACCCAGGGTGGGCCAAGGAATCTTTTGGTGCACGAGTCCTGGTCAGCTCATTTACAGAAAACATGGTGACATTTAGAGGTTTGGTCCAACACTTTATTTTTTCTAAATGAAATATTATATGATCACTTCTAATTTTCATAATTCGTCAATAATTCTCCACTTTTGTATGGGGCCACATGGAAAAACAGGCGTGAGAAGAATTAAGTAGCCCAGGCTTGATCTTCCAATCAGATTTCCTAATGTGATCAGGAGTTATTTTATCTTCATAAACCACAAAAATTACTGACAAGTCACTTTTGATAACTGCTTAGACTAGCCTCATACTTAGCAAATATACAAATATCATGTGATAAGAAGTACAACAGATTATCTCCTTGTTCTATTTCATTTTAAAGAAAGCATCAATGTGTACCCCCCCAAAGAGGAAAGAGCTGAATTAATCCTAATGTGCTCATTGCCAGGTTGTAGTCATGAACTTTAGCTAATCTTATTTCTCATTCCTTTTCCCTCTTTTCTAACCCTGTATTATTTTGAAACCATCATCTCATCTACAGAGAGTTCAGGAAGTAGCTCAAATGGTGGCACAGGCTTTCTACTCGCCTAAAGATGTAGCGTCCCGGAAACCCACGGGGGCAGTTCTACTCTGTCCTATAGTGTTGCTATGAGTCGGAATTGACTCATGGTGTTGAGTAATCTGTAATACAAATATCAGACCTATTAAAATGGTAGTAGTAGTTACTCATCAAATGTTTATACCATGTACCAGCTGGTTCTTTCCCTTCTTCCTTTTTATTATTCCTTCCCCTTCTTCTGTTAAAATCAGAATCTAAAAAAAAATCCATGTTGTCATTCATTCTGAATTTTAAGTCCCTTTGATTCATTTCTCTTTCCTTGAAATTTGCTTATAAAAGTAGCTGGGTCACCTACCCAATAGAGGTTCAAACAGTCTGGAAGTTCCCGGGTGCCTCCCTGGAACTGAATTGCTCTTCTTGCCCTTGTATTTCCATTGTATGAAGAGGTAAGAACTAGAAACTTGATCAGATTCTGGGCCACTTTTTAGGAAGTGTTCTTTAAAGGTGGTGTGTGTTTTCCATTTCTCGCTGGGTCAAATAGCTGCTAATGATCACTATGAGAACCCATTAAAGCACTGGTTTTAAAATGGTAAAATTCGAATTCCACCATTCCTTTATAAGCTGGAATGCTTCCATCAAAAGAAGTTTCCCCCTTCTTGTACGTAATAAACCCCCTCCATTCCCTTCCACTAGATATCACTTTTTAAAGCAAGAAATAGCCTCGACTGCCTGATATTAGTGCTTTCCTGTCTAGAAGGTCAGAGAACAGTCTGTAACTCAGAGGATGCTTTAGGAGAACAAAACACCCCTTCACTCGTTGCCTCTTAAGCACTTGGCACAGAGTGCTCCCTCCTGGATCGCTATGACTGAAATTACTTGCCTATGACACTGCCTCTTCCTACATTGATAGCACTTATAACAAGCTGGCCAGAAACTATTTTCCACGGTACTGTCTGAAAGCAAAGAGATGAAGGTATTGCCCTAAAGCTTGTCTACATCAGAACCGACGTGTTGGAGCAAGTCCACCCGTGCCTTGAATTCTCAAAGGGGGCCCTGTCGCCCCAATGTGGTGAGAATTTGGTCCTGGGAAGACAGCAATTTGATATATTACCATGGTTTTTTACCTTGCAAAAGGCCACCATACATTTAAAAGTATTCAGTGTGTTTGTGGCATTAAGATGTCATAGAAAGAGGTGGAGGAGTTAGGAGAAAAAAGTCTAAAATGACACATAAGTAGGTCAATGAAAAAAAGTTGAGAAACACTTTCTTATTGGGATTAAAGAAACAAAGGGAAACAAAACCAATATGATTTCCATGAAATTTTAATGCAATTTTGAGTACATTTAAAAATATATGTATTGCTTAAAAAACGATGTATTTGTTTTATTAAAAATTTTTATTTCATTTCCCCCCACCTTTAGGAAAAGCAAGAATAAGTAATGTTGAATTTTATCACAGTGGTCAAGAAGGCTACCGGGATAGCACTGATCCAAGATACGCCGTAACATTTCTTAACCTTGGACAGGTTTGTGCTTCATTAGTTCAAATTGAGTGTTTTATGTCTATTTTCTCTTTCACTAACTCTACCAACTAACCAGTTGATGGGAAGAAATCCATATTTGTGCTCATTACAGAGAACATGGCCTCAAGAGACTGTCCAAACTATCGAAAAATATCATTGATACCACACACAAATAAATTGTGTTAAAGACCATCCAACCATGATTCTAGTAGTACACCGACAAAGAACTGCCAGAGCTGTGGGCCTGATTCAGAAGAGAGCAAGGAACAAGGGATATCATTGCTGATATTAGCTAGATCTTGTTTCAAAGCAAAGGATTCTAGAAAGATACTCGTGTTTTGTTGACTGCGCCAAGGCATTCAACTCCATGGACCATAATAAGCTATGGATAACCTTGAGAAGAATGGAAATTCCAGAACATCTGATTGTGCTTATGTGGAACTTGTACATGAAGCAAGAGGCAGTTTCGTGAACAACACGAAGGAATACATCATGGTTTAAAAATCGGAAAGGTATGCGACACCGTACTTTTCACCGTACTTTTCATTCTGTGTGCTCACCGTACTTTTCACCGTACTTTTCATTCTGTGTGCTCAGCAAATAATCAGAGAAGCTGGATTACATGAAAAGGAATGCGGCATCAAGACTGGAGGCAGGCTCATTGACAAGCTGTGATATGCAGGACACACAACCTTGCTTGCTGAAAGTGAGGAGGACTTGAAGCACCTGCTGGTGAAGATGAAGAATTGCATCACAAGGGTGGGACCCGGAGAGGGAGATAAAAAGAGGAGCTGATACCAAGGGTTTGAATCGAATGTAAATGTTTAGAAAATAATGATGGCAATATATGTCCAAATATGTTTGATACAATTGATGTATGGATTGTTATAAGAGCTTTAAGAGTCCCCAATAAAATGATCTTTAAAAAAAGAATTGCAGCATTCAGTATGAATTGTGAATCAATGTAAAGAGTGACTCAGTTCCTCACAACTGGACCAATAGGTGATATCATGATAAATGGAGAAAGGGTTGAATTTGACAAGTATTTTGTCTTGCTTTCACCATAATCAGTGCTCACGAAGCAGCAGTCCGGAGCTCAAAAGACATCACATGAGATAAATCTGCTGCGCAAGACCTTTAGCACATTGACAAACAAAGATGTTACTTTGAGGACAAAGACGTGCCTGACCCAAACCATGGTATTTTGTATTGTCTCATATGCATGTGAAAGTTGAACATGGAATAAAGAAGACTGAAGAAAAATGATGCATTTGAATTTTGGTGCTGGGGAAGAATATTGGAAGTACCAGGCACTGCTCAAAGGACCACCTCATTGGTCTTGGAAGAAGTATGGCCGGAGTGCTCATTAGAGGCAAGAAATGGTGAGACTTCGTGTGCTCTACTTAGGAAGTATTGTCAGGAGCAGCCAGTCCCTGGAGAAGGACATCATGCCTGGGAAAGTGGAGGGGCAGAGGCAAAGAGAAAGGCCCTCAACCCGATGGATTGACACATGCCTATGACTAGGGATCAGCCATCGAAACAACCGCGAGGATGACACAGCCAGGCAATGTTTCAATCTTTTGTGCATAGAATCACTGTGGGTCTGAGCTACCTTGATAGGGCCCAACAACAGCACTACAGAACCATATCTAAAAATTATTTTTTTAAAACCCCATAATCTAATACAATGAAATGTTCTGGGATGTTTTTCTTAATCATCTTTTTTACTTACAGCAGCAGTTGATTCCACCCATGTTTTGCATATATTTAAGTTTAGTGAAAGAGCCATGGAAAGGTAGCACAGCTGAAACTGTAAATGCATAAAATGTGCATTCATGTTATTTTTATGTTATCTAAAGTAAATATGCGTTGGCTTTATTTCATCATAACTTCAAGGCATATGGACATTTCCCTGTAGAAAAGACCCACTGGGAAAACATCTCCCATAACGGAAAGTAAATTGAGCATTTGTCAAGGGTTTTCCTAAACGGGATCCTATTTCAAATGGTTTCCTTCCATTGTGTGTTGCTTTTCCATTCCTCATTGAGGCCCCTTGTTTTGTAGATCGAAGAACGGGGCTCATCTTATGTCCGAGGCTGCGCTTTCCACCATGGCTTTTCTCCAGCAATTGGTGTGTTTGGGACCGATGGACTGGACCTGGATGATAACATCATTTACTTTACAGTAGGGGAAGGTAACGTGATCTCATCTGCAAAACTTGTGAACAATTGATCTTTCTGAAAGGATAGCCATGTTCTAGATCGGCACTAAAATAAACCCAAGCAGCTTAATACCACTGAATCAATGCTTACGCATTGGGTCACTATAGGTCAGCATAGAGCTGCCCCATTGGGTTTCTGAGGCTGTGAATCTTTATGGGAGCAAAAAGCCTCATCTTTCTCCTGCAGAGCTGCTGGTGGTTTTGAACTACAGACCTGGCAGTTCCAGTCCAACACATAACCCACTGCTCTATCAAGGCGTCTTACATCTGCACTAACATAGTAATTAGTTAGTCACAAAGACTGTTGAGCTCTGGACATGTGGTTCCTGTGACTGAGGGACTGAGTTATTTTAGTTGTACTAAATTTAATTTGTATTTAATTCTAATTTAAATAGCTGCATGTGGCTATTGTTAAGTACCCCTGGTGGTACAGTAGTTAAAGTATTTGTCTGCGAAACCACCAGCCACTCTACAGGAGAAAGATGCATCAGTCTGCTTCTGTAAAGGTTTACAGCTTTGGAAACCCCACAGAGCAGCTCCACTCTCTCCTGGAGGCTGGAGATGAGTCAGAATCTGCATGTTGGCAAGGAGCTTGGCCTCAAGGACCCTACTGAAGGATGCAGCCCTCAACTACGGAAGAATTATAATCATATTCTAAATCCTTGTGAGTCATCTAGTCATCAATAGTTTAAAGTATTGTTATTTTAAAAAAATACTCTCCACATGTTTATAGAAAGATTATTCACACATAAAGGTTATTGTCTTCTAGAGATTATATTCAACTTTAGACATTTTGAATATTTTGAAAGTTGATTTCATGTCCATAAAAATCACACGTGTATGTTGAGATCTGAAGTGAAGCTCATGAACCCACATATTTTACAAGCACCCCAGGAGATCCTGATGCAGATAGTCTATTAAAGAGATAGCATTTCATGATCATAGGTCCTAGACATAACTCAAAGGGGCTTGTTTGGCAAGTAAATGTAACAAAATAATTTCACAGAAAAATTAGACATTCTTCCAGCACCTGTGACAATTTGCATTTGGATTTGGGGCTCTCTCTCCCTCTTTCCTTCCTCCTTTCTTCTGAGCAGGAATAAGAATATGGGGGGATGCCAACAGAGTCCGAGGAAATTTGGTTTCACTTTCGGTTTGGCCAGGAACCTATCAGAAGAGAAAAGATTTGAGTTCCACTCTCTGGCATGCTGCGATTGAGGTAATGCAAACAAGTTAATAACTCTCGCTCACGTTGACCCCATGTGACAAAGTACACCTGCTTTCATGGTTTTCCTGGAGCCCAGGAGGTCAACAGGTCAAAACGACCAGCTTTCTGCAAGAGAAAGATGAGTTCTTCTACTCCCACAAAAAGTTACTCTCAGGACAATGGACAGTGTAAGATACGAAATAACAATATATAATTGATCAAGGATTCACAAGCACGGGAGGGTAGGAGAGGGAGGGGGAAAAGAGGAGCTTATACCAAGGGCTCAAGTAGAAAATGTTTTGGAAATGATGATGGCAACCTCTGGACAAATATGCTTGAAACCATTGATGTATGGGATGCTATAAGGGTCCCCAGTAAAATGATTTAAAGAAAAGTTAGTCTCAGTAACTGGATTAATGATTTCCCAGGACAAGGGAGTTTGAGGGAAAATGGGGAGCTAATAACAAGGAGTTCAAGAAAGAAGAAATGTTCTAAAATTGGCTATGGTAATGATTGGTGATGAGTCTTTTTTATTGAACTATTGAATTTTATGATATGTGGATTATGCCCCAATTAAACGGTTAAAAAAAACAAAAGTTACAGGGGCAGTTCTACTCTGTCCTGCAGGGTCGCTTTGAGTTGGAATCCACTCAGTGGCAGTGAGTTGAGAATTTTCATGGAAGCAAATCACCCAGTCGATGTGGGTTTTAACTTCCTTCCTTTCAGTTAACAATTAAGCGCTTACCTGCATATTTTCGGGCAAATAATTCATGCACTATACTTTTTCTTTAATCTGTGAAACCCTCTCATACCCAGTGGCTATAACAATAGACTCAGACATACGCACAATGGTGAGGAGGGCGCACGACAGTGCAGTGTTTTGTCACGTTGTACAAAAGGGCCGGAACCAATTTGATGGCACCTAACAACAACAACAACAACATATACACGTAGATGATACACACGTGTGCGCCTTATTGATGTGGGCATATGATATGCTGTAAAATATTGTACCTCCTGTTGGGTTTCTTTCTGCTGATGTCCGTTTGTTTAAAGCACCTTTTATCCATGATTCTTCAAAATGTATCACTGAGAGTCCTGATTTCAGATTCTCTCTGCTATTACGTTACTGAGTGCCTTGAACATACTGCTTTTAATTCTCTGGATTTGGTTTCCATCCTCAGATGAACAATTGGAATGATTTGAGGGGGATTTTAAACATCCATGGGTAGATGGAATTCAAATACAATGGAATCTCGAAAGTCCCTCTCTTGTCTAAAATTGTTATGATTCTACATAAAGCTTATTCACACTTACCTGATTGGATCCTTCTTGGTTTCCATGAAGTTTCTTCATTTGCTGTAAGATAAGATGACTAGCAAGAAAATAGAAAGTACCAAGAAAGAATTTGGCGGAGAAAGGTGTCAGCTTCCTCTTGCTTTTTAATACTTACCTCTGCATAAGAAAGTGGGATACTTGAAACGGAATTTTTTGAAAGTGGGATACAGGTGGAGTTTTGTTTTGTGCAGTTAATTAGGGATCCCCGGTGTCACTGTGGGTTATGCATTGGGCTGCTAACCCAAGGGTGCAGTTCAGACCCACCAGCTGCTCCACAGGAGCGAGGCTCTCTGCTTCCATGAAGATGCAGTCTCAAAAACCCCGTACTGGGTTGCTATTAGTCAGGATGTTAACTTGGAGTCATTCATAACTACCTTAAACCAACACCTGAATATCTGAGGTGCAGTACGTACCTCTGTATTAAAAAGAAGTCCTTTTCCCATCTTTTTACAGATGTTAAAACTCAATCAGTTGTCAATTTTCGTTTTTAAAAATTAACTATAGGCTTGTACATTTAAGAATTTCATTAACTCTATTCTTATCATGATGTTAAAGGATGAGGTTATTTAGTATGTTCTCAGTGATTGAGACTTCTGACCATTTTGCTGATGTCATTGGCAAGAAGGGACACGTATTTTCCTTCCTAACACTGTGGCTTAGCACGCATGCTCACCTAGGTTTTTCATGGTAGTAGATTTTGCTTAAACGAATGGATGATTCCATCAAAGTAGAAGGGCAGCAAAAAGAGGAAGGCCCTCAAGAAGATGGGTTGAGACGGTGACGGCAGGAACGGGCTCAGAGCTGGCAATGTTGTGAGGATCGTGCAGGACTGGGTGGTGTGTTCTTCCTTTGTATATCGGGTCGCTACGAGTTAGAGCCAGATTGACGCCACCTAACAGCATAAATGCCACGGTGTTTTCTTAATAAATAACAGTAAACATAAATATAACAGATAAAAATATATTACAGACTGTAACAAATAGTGCAATAAAACACTTATAATTTACATAATACCTTAATATTCACATTTGGTCTATCGCTTTAAGACCAGGGATTTCAGACCAGCAGATTCTGTGACTAAATGAAAACCTCTTTAATGCAGTTTTATAAGAAAGTCCAGCATATAGAATATCTAGTGAGGGGTTGACACCAAGAACTATTGTAATTTATACATGTTATGTATCATAGAATGGAATGAAGTGAACAATGTCTTAAATTTTTCCTTTTGAATATGTCATCATAGCTAGAGATTTTCCTGTGTGTATTATGCATGTGTTTTCATTGTATACACAATGGTTTATGAAAAGGCCTGACCCAAAGCATTCCCTTTATCACTGCACTAGATAAACAGAGGGACCAACACAGTCTTACAAAATAACATCGTTGCTGGATTTGGAAGGGCAGGCTACCGCATTGATGGTGAACCTTGCTCAAGTAAGTCTTTCCAAGTAGAATAACTAACACTAATACATAAATTGTTCACATTTGTAAAAGATTAGTAACTATTTGAGTAATAAATACAAATCAGTAACTATTTGACACCTGGCTCAGCCATGGTATTTTCAATTGCCTCATATGAATGTGAAAGTGGGACATTGAATACAGAAAACTACGAAAGAAGAATCAATACACTTGAATTATGGTGCTGGAGAAGAAAATTAAAATGACCATGAACTGCTAAAAGAAAAAACTGATTTGTCTTGAAAGAAATATGGCTAGATTGCTTCTTAGAGGCAAGGATGGCAAGACTTTGTCTTATATACTTGGACATGTTGTCAGGAGAGACCAGTCCCTGGAGATGGACATCATGTTTGGAAAAGTAGAGGGTAGGGAAGGAGAGGAAGGCCCTTCAGGAGATGGATTGACACTGTGGCTGCAACAGTGGGCCAAGCATAAGAACAGTTCTGGGAATGGCGCAGGGCTGAGCACTATTGCACTCTGTTGGGCATAGGGTCGTGATGGATTGGAACCGACTTATGGTGTCTAACAGTGACAATGATTGTTTACCTGTTCACTGTGTGATTTATCTTCCCTCTTGGCACTGAAAAAAATCAGCAATTATTTTAAGACAGCATTTAATTTTTTAAAAATGGATAGGCTTTTAAAGATGACTGTATTTCCATGATCATTATCAAAAATTCTATGTAACAATGTTCTTGATTTGGCTCATATTTGAATAGTGAGTAACTTCCCCATTACAACTTCCACTTTTTTTTAGATTATTGAATTTCTAAAACCCTCCCCCTCATCTAAAATTACTATGATTCTGTATTGGAGGTTATTTACAGTTATAAGCAGCATAAAATCACTATGTATCAAAATCCATTTGGTGGCAGTGATGCTGGTTTGTTTTTATTTTCTCTTTTTGGATGGGGAGGTTTGGAAGAAGTCCTTCTAAGCACTGAGGTGCATATTTACAGGAATATACCGCTATTTCGTGTTCTCATTTTAAATGAATAAATGCGCACTGTAAGGAGCCCCCGTGCTGTTTCTGGGTAAAGGTATCACAAACGACGAGGCTGATGGCAGTTCAAACCCACCAGTCACCCTGCAGGAAACAGAGGAGGATCTCTGCTCCTGGAAGATTTATAGTCTTGGAAACCACATGCAGGGTTGCTATGAATTGGAATCCACTGTATGGCCGTAGGCTCGATTTGTTTTTATTGTTATTATTTTCTACAAGTTAAAACCTGCTAGCACGAAAAAGTCAAAAGCTACGAACACAGAGTCCTGGTGTATTTCTCTTTATCTGATTAGTAAAAATTATGAATGAACTGAGTAATTATCCTTTTGGCAAGGCTGTTGGCAAACAGGAGCATGTGCACGTGGTTGGCTAAAGGACAGGGTGGTATACAAGGACAATCACGCAGTGTCTGCCTGAAGGGTGGGTGGATATACCTCCCACTCAGCAATCTCACTTCTGATAAGCTAGCTACTTGGTTCTACCATGTGTGCGGGTGTCTAAAACCTGTGGCACATGGTGGGTGTGAACAGGGCAGCCTGAAAGTGGGAGCTTAGCTGCATCTTACAGAATTGACAGGCTCTAGCCATGTTGAATTTTAAAACTGCCTGTTTCTCTAACCTTTGTGCTGCCCTAGCCATACACCCTAAAGGAAGTATTTACTCTGTGTTCTGGCATATGGAGCGTATCACAATCTTTCCCCCAGAGGTCTTTATCCTGTTGTCCAACAGATGCAGGATGCAATCGCTGATACCCAGAGGGTCTTGGTACACAGCATTATTAATAAATCTTCTTTACAATGGGCCCTGGGAACAGACTATTGGGAAAGCAATTTTTATAGCAGCTTCCTGCCGTTGTCCTGTGACCATTCTATCATTCTATCGTTAACTGGGGAGCACAAGCACGTGTGCTTGCAATCATTCACCCTTAGCCAGTCAAGTAAGCCGCATATAGTGCTAACGCCAACCCACTCCCACTGAACTGAGGTCTAACTCAGGGTGACTCAGTAGGACACGGTGGAATTGCCCCTTAAGGTTTCCAAGACTTTCCATCTTTATAGAAAGAGATTACCACGTATCTCCCTCCGTGTAGCTGGTGCATTTAAACTGCTGATCTTTCAGTTAGGGCCCATGTATTTCATCTCTGTACCCCCAAGCCACCTGTTACCCACTAGTCACTGGCTTCAGTTCTTGAGTTGGTGGTATTTGAACATTAAGGATTGCATCCCACTACCTCTGCCACTGTTCTTTTTTAAAAAACATTTTTGTTGGCATATAATCCACCTATCATATAATTCATTAGTTTAATCCTATTAAGAAGAGTTAAGGAATCATTACTTCCAAATTTACATCATTTCCTTCTTTCTTGTACTCATTATTCGTCCTGTTTCCCCCACACCTCCACAGACATGCCATTGAAAGATCATCATTCCAGTCACTGCCTCTAGATTTAACTTCCCTGGATTTCATACAGAAAAACACCCCCCCCCAAAAAAAACCAACAATAACAAAGTAAAACAGAGGAAAACATCAATAGAAAAGAGTAAGAAGTAGAGCACATTTAAAATGGGTCCAAAGGGAGATCAAGTGATATGGTGTTAAATTTTAACCTAACTGCATCTGCAATCACCCGCTTTCCAATGCCCTTGTGTCGCAGCAGCTCTTTGGCCTGTAGCCAGAGGAGATTCATTCACTGGAGGTTTAACCCACACCCATTTCCCCTCCACTTTTTCTTTAACTGAAATCACCTTAAAATGGGCCAAAGGGGAGATCAAATGATGGGATATTGCATTTTAATATAACTACATCTGCCATAAGCAGCTTTACAAGACTCTCCGTCTGATTACAAGGCGTTTCACATCACTTAAGAGTTTAATCTGTACACGCCAACCATTCGTGTCACTGTTTATTTTGTCTTTTTGAGACTAACGAGTCTCTAAAATCCCTCTCTAGTCAATTCTTATGACTCTGTATACATTTCTATTACACCTCTATTTACCAATTGCCACAAGTCAATGTTTCCATTTTAAAATGTTCAGTGTTCACGATTGTTACAACATGCTAGCATGAAAAAAATCCAAGTTATCCCCCTACCATATCCACTCTCAGATACCTTGACCTTAACTCCCCAGATAGCCTCTCAGCCGATCACAATGCTGTGTGATCCATTCTGCCTTCAACTGCGGGAGAAGGCTGTGTTCTTTTTTTTTTTTAACCAGGCTTTCATTTTTTTTTCTTTTTTTACATTTTATTAGGAACTCATACAACTCTTATCACAATCCATACATATACATACATCAATTGTATAAAGCACATCCATACATTCTCTGCCCCAATCATTCTCAAAGCATTTGCTCTCCACTTAAGCCCTCTGCATCAGGTCTCCTTTTTTTGCCCCTCCCTCCCCGCTCCCCCCTCCCCCATGTGCCCTTGGTAATTTATACATCGTTATTTTGTCATATCTTGCCCTATCCGGAGTTTCCCTTCCCCCACTTCTCTGCCGTCCATCTCCCAGGGAGGAGGTCACATCTGGATCCTTGTAATTAGTTCCCCCTTTCCAACCCACTCACCCTACACTCTCCCAGCATCGCCCCTCACACCCTTGGTCCTGAAGGTATCATCCACCCTGGATTCCCTGTACCTCCAGCCCTCATATGTACCAGTGTACAGCCTCTGTCCTATCCAGGCCTGCAAGGTAGAATTCGGATCATGGGGGGAGGAAGCATCCAGGATCTGGGGGAAAGCTGTGTTCTTCATCGGTACTACCTCACACCCTAATTAACCCATCTCCTCTCCTAAACGCCTCTATGAGGGGATCTCCATTGGCCGACACTTGGGCCTTGGGTCTCCACTCTGCACTTCCCCCTTCATTCAATATGGTATATATATATATATACACACACACACACACACACACATATATATATATATACATATATTCTTTTTTTTTTTTTTTTGCATGATGCCTTATACCTGGTCCCTTGGGCACCTCGTGATCACACTGGCCGGTGTGCTTCTTCCATGTGGGCTTTTTTGCTTCTGAGCTAGATGGCTGCTTGTTCACCTTCAAGCCTTTAGGACCCCAGACACTATCTCTTTTGATAGCCGGGCACCATGAGCTTTCTTCGCCACATTTGCTTATGCACCCATTTGTCTTCAGCGATCCTATCATGGAGGTGTGCAGTCAATGATATGATGATTTTTTGTTCTTTGATGCCTGGTAACTGATCCCTTTGGGACCACTCAATCAACCAGGCTGGTGTGTTCTTCCATGTGGGCTTTGTTGCTTCTGAGTTAGATGGCCGCTTGTTTATCTTCAAGCCTTTAAAACCCCAGTCACTATCTTTTGATAGCCGGCCACCATCAACTTTCTTCACCACATTTACTTGTTCACCCACTTTGGCTTCAGCAGTTGTGTCGGGAGAGTGAGCATCATAAAATGGAAGGCTGTGTTCTTTATTGTCAGGTGGAACTGCCATCTTCCCTCTGAATTTGGGGATTTTCTCCGTATAAATTGTCTCTGGGCTTTCAAGAAATCTCATAATTTTGTATTTACAGAGCGTCAGTCTTCGCCCTGGGTTAAAGCTTATACAACTATCTGTGAACAATATGATTTATCATAGCATTGCCCTAGCAGACAACTGAAAACCACCTATGTCTAATAATGGTAAACTAGTTGGCAAAGCCAAATACTGAAACTGAGTCCATTCTGACTCAGGTGAACACATATATGTTTCCAAAGTTGTAAATATTAATTGGAGATGACAGCCTCACATTTCTACCAAAGAGGGGCCATTGAGTTTGAGTCACTGACCTTGCAGCTGGCATTCCTATGGTGTTACCAGAGCTCCTCATTGAAGCAGTAGGGCTTCTGAGAAAATAATGAATGCAAGCTCTGTGTATGGATGTGGGAAAATCTCTCGAAGAGTCCTAAGTGATAAATGGAGGATGCAGAACGATATATAACACCATTGCGCACATTGTCCATTTTGCAGGGAAAGGATACAAAAATAATACATTGACATTTGTTTGTGTTTACATTTTAAAAAGAAACATAATATATACAGTCCTGTTTTTATCTTCTGAAGAGCAAGTCATTCATTTTATGTGAGTTATCACACTTTATGTTAATCCTGGTTAGGTATAGAAACATTTTACATATGATGAAACTGAGGTTCTAAAAGGTTCGACACTATTTTTCAAAATCTACACATATTGATTCAACAAATGTTTAATGAGCTCTACTGTACTTCCGAGGCTCCTGAAATATTCTAGATGGAGAATGAGCTAGACAGAGTGTCTCCTCATAAAGTGTACATCCTAGTAAGAGAGGGGAGATGGGTACTTCACAGAAAAGCAATCAATAAAATATTAAATAAAAAAAGTTCCTTGCGATGTCTAGTGATAAGGAGTTCCTTTGAATTGGGTAAGCAGAGAAGACCATCTAAGGATATGGTACTTACCTTGAGAATGAAATCATGAGAGAAGACCAAACAAAGGTTGTGCTGGGGAAGCATTTCACTAAAAAGAGTGTGGCGTCCTTTGAAGTTTAGGCTTGTTTGGATCCACATCATATACTCTTTCTAATAGAATATGTTTTTAATCTAATGCAATAAATCAACCTTATGTAAATAATTATACAGTTATTTTGAATAACAACAAAGATAAATTAGAAAAAATAAATAGCAAGGAAAAACATACATGGTATATTCAAATTCTATGTTTTTAATGTGAACACAGTACATTTGAACCACCGACCTAAAAGCTTAATGCATAACCACATAACCCACTATGCCACCAGAGTAGATCTATATGTATACACCCACACACGCAGCCCAAACCCACTGATATTGGGTTTATTCTGATTCATAGTGAGGGTTTCAAAGCTGTAAATCTTTACAAAATCAGGTAGCCTCAATTTTCTCCTTCAGAATACCTTATGGGTTTGAACCACTGACCTTTAGATTAGCAGTCCAGTGCTTACCTGACAGCACCACCTGGGCTCCCTCTCTAAATATAAAACCAAAACAAACTCACTGCTATCCAATTAATTCTGATTCCTGGAAACCTTGTAGGAAGGGTAGAATTGTCCCTGTGGGTTTCCTAGACTGTAACTCTTTACTTGAGTTGAAAGCCCCCCTGTCTCCTTTGGAGTACCTGGTGGTTTTGAACTGTGGACCTTGCAGACTGCAGCCCAACTAAAAACCACAAATTTATATACACACTTATGTATTTGTAAATCTGCACATTTTAAATTAATTTTAATAACCTCAACTAATACTGTTTATTGAAGTTACATGACATAGATTTTGATATCAATGTTGTGATTGTATATTATCTTTCCAGGCCAGGCCAGTCCATTGGAAAAGTGGTTTAACAATGAAGCCCATGGAGGTTTATACGGTATCTATATGAACCAAGATGGTCTCCCTGGATGTTCTCTTATACAAGGGTTTACCATTTGGTCATGCTGGGATTATGGAATTTATTTTCAGGTAAATGGGACCCATGATGGTGATTATATATTTTACTATATTATTGTCCTTAGTACTATGTAACCTACAAATTGTATTACAGACCGCAGAAAGTGTCCTGATCTATAATGTGACCCTGGTTGACAACGGAATGGCCATTTTTCCAATAATTTACTCACCAGCTGCTGTATCTCACAAAATTGCCAACAAAAAAGTGCAAGTTAAGGTAAAAAAATGAATACAGCTTCAAAAAGGAGAGGTAAAATTGTAATATTACTAAAGAGCTAGTGAGAGTGATTTATTTGACTTCTACACGTGACTAGACCACAACTCCCTGCCTTTGCTCTCACTGCTTTCTTCTGGGGTGCTTTGCATCCTCTTGCCTCTCCCCTCGTCCACCTCTTCTTGATCATCACCTGCTCATCTTACACAGGCTAAATCATTCACTTCCTGTCCAAAACATTTCCTGAACTCAATTAAGGTGTGTTGACACTCTCTCCAAAACTGTTCCTCCTGTACTGTGCACAGAAGTCTCTGGGTGACAAAAGGGTTTGCACTTGACAACTAATTCATGGAAGTAAAGTCTAGTGATTTGTTTCTGTCAAGATTCCAAACCAAAGTCAAACTCATTTGCCATTGAGTCAATTCCAACTAAGAGGAACCCTATCGCACAATTTGAACTGCCATGTGGGTTTCTGAGACTTTAAATCTTTACAAGAGAGGATAGCCTCCGCTTTTTTCTTGGGTGCCATGAGTGGATTTGAGCCACTGACCTTGTAGATATTGGCTTAATACATAGCTCATGCCACCAGAGAACTCAAGAAACCCTTTGGAGCAATTCCACTGTTCCATATTGTTACCATGAGCCAGAATGTGCTTTATGACACCAGTTTTGGTTTGGGGTGGAATCTTGGATGTAGTTCTGTCTAATGAATATGACACATCATTATGTATAACGACAGGATCAACCTCTACTGTGTTTAGTCATTCTATTAAGGGCAAAAGTCAACTTTGTTTAGTTGAAACTTCTTGAAACTTCTGGTTGTCTTTTGCTATTGTGAAATTTGGTATTGTTCATGATTGTATTTTGATTTGGGAATAGCTCTTATTAAAGCTACACTGTTGGATCCCTTGTTTTCCTAGAAATCATTAATTGTTGGAAGCAGCCCAGCATTTAATTGCTCTGATGTCCTAACAAACGATGATCCTAATATTGAGCTGACTGTTGCCCATAGGAGTTCTAGACCGCCATCAGGTGAATGGTTTGGAAACTTTCATTTTGGTTTTCATACGAATGTATATTTAAATTTCATGATTTTTTTCTCCTATACAAGGTGGGAGGAGTGGGATTTGCTGGCCTACCTTTGCTTCAGCCCATAACATGGCCCCCCGGAAGCCCCACGCGGGAATCATGAATTACAATGCCATCAGTGGTCTTTTGGACGTCTCAGGCAAGTTTAAGGACAGTCTTGTTCAACTAAACTCTATAAAGAATACTGCAGAGTATATTTCATGGTTCAAAAAAACTGTTTGTTTTTTAATGAAAGCCTTAAAAAAATTTTTTTTAATGAACCTGCCCAATAGGACAATCAAAGAAATCAAACATCAGGGTCAAAAGTTTCCTGGCATCTCTGGGTTACAAATGAGATTCCCTCGGTGTCTTTAAGAATGTGTGGGAAGTTGGACCGGGAGAATACAGCGCTTTTAGATAGGCATTGGAACACTAACCAGAAGGTTAGGCGTTTAAACCCACCAGCTGCTTTGTGGGAGAAAGATGAGGCTGTCTGCTCCTGTAAACACTGTCATCCACAAACCCCCTAAAGAGCAGTGGTTCTCAACCTTCCGAATGCCACGACCCTTTAATACAATGTCTCCTGTTGTGGTGACCCCCCCAACCATAACATTATTTTCGTTGTGACTTCATAACTGTAATTTTGCTACTGTTATGAATCGTCATGTAAATATCTGATATGCAGATGTATTTTCATTGTTACAAATTGAACATAATGAAAGCATAGTGATTAGTCACAAAAACAAAATGTAATTATATATTGTGAAATATTTGTTTCTAAATGACAAATAAATTAAATGTCTTGAAGCATGGCGTAGCCTGGGTAACAATCTTCACGTCGGGTACTCGTAGGTGGGTGTATCTGCATGTGGGTGGACCAGCCTGGAGACACATAGAGGAGTGCTTTCTTGGTTCCTAAGACCATCGGAAATATGTGTTTTCCGATGATCTTAGGCGACCCCTGTGAAAGGGTTGTTTGACTTCCAAAGGGGTCGCGACCCACCGATTGAGAACCGCTGCTATAGGCTCCCCATGAGTCAGAAATGACTCAATGGCAGTGGGTTTAGTGCAAGAATAGGCTGGGAGTCTTTTCAATTATTTAAAAGCCGCAGATGTAGCAGTGGAGGTGATGTCATAAACTATTTGTAGAGAAGGGGGTGGTTCAGTCCTCAGGGACTGCCTGTATATTGAAAATTTGGCATTTAACTTTCTTTCTAAGATATTAAAAACACTGGCATGCTGGTTTAAGAGTTATGAATTCTATGATTTATTGAAACATCTATCAATTCACAACCTTAGGAAACTTGAGTTCAATGGAGTTTCCAGATTACCATGGTTGGTGGCAGAGAGAGGATTAGAACCTAGAACTCAAAATCCACTGCTCTTATACTGAACCCAGCCTGCCTCCTTAAAAATTAAGATAATTGTGTAAAAATGAATGCCATAGTGGGGGGTGGGGGGGAGAGAGAATGCCATGAATACAAAGCTTTTAAAAATTTTTTTACTTTATATATAAACTACCCTGAACTCAATCTCCCTTCTACGATCATTTGAATGAGTATATCTTCACATAAAGCAGCCAAATAAACTAGACATTTCAGTTTTGATATATTATTTCCCATGACTTTCAATCCTCGAAATCTTAAGCCTGTGATCATCATTTTTTAGTGTTGTTTGTTATGATACCTTTGGGAAAAATCATTTAACAGGCAATTTAAGATTTTGCTTTTAATAAAAATATGTCCTGGAATAAGTTGGAGTCTTAGGAATGCAGTTTCTTGAAGGAGAACATCATTTTAAAAGATAATATATGAGTGATGCCTATCTTGGGTTGAATGCCCCAGAAGCAATTGTCTTAAGTGGCAATTTTTGTTGAAATGATTTCTTGAAGGAATTCTTTCAAGATAAATGGAGTCAAGGAAATAGAATAGGGCAAGAGAAATAATGGCTGAGCAAGGAGAAATCCCTGCACTTGACCCCATAGAGAGCCCAGGAATATAAATTGTACCTAGTTGATTTCACTTTTGGTCGAGAAAGGGATTTGACCTTTCATATTTGTATCTTGGTCATTGATTGCTACTAACCATGGGTTAAAATCCTGTGTCATGGGAGAATACCCCCATATCTGTACTACCCCTTATCCAGCTTCATATCCTGCCCTCCTGGCCCCAATACCATCACCAATATTTCAATTATTTGCTTCAGTTAGTCCACCAAAATATAGAAACTAAATAGCTCATGGTTCATTCATGATTCTATGAAATGCCATTTTGCTTAGCTCAGTGGCTCTTCTGTTCCTCGCTGCTAGACTAGACTTATCTATTAAATTGCGGTCTGCGTACAGAGTGGCGGGAGGCTGGTTATTCTGGAAGGTTCACCGCAATGTCTGGAGACTAACACTTTCACTGGCTATTGGTTAGGGAAGGGCTGGTCGGGATGACGGGATAAATCAGCCTCCTGTCCACAGCAAACCAGCCCAAACTTGCTGGAAGTCACAGGCTTCCCAAGAGCTCCAAGAGAGAACAGGTACTAATATGTAGTCATTTTTCATATCTTTATTAATGTTGTGATGACTTTCATCCCAATAATGGTCGATATGCAAATATAAGTGGTACACTTACCTACCATATCAACTAAGAGCTTCATATTCAAAGATATGTTCAAGGATTTGGTGAGAAGGCATATGGAAAAATACTGATTTTCACATTTTTGATAGAAAATGATTGTTTCCTTATTTCTGTTTTAGGTTTAACATTTGTTGGATTTAAGAATGTTTGTTCAGGTGAAACTAATGTAGTGTTCATTACTAACCCTTTAAATGAGGATTTACAACATCCAATCTATGTGAAGAACATACAACTGGTTGATACTACCGAACAATCAAAAGTATTTATACATAGGCCTGATATAAGGTAAAACATACAAACACTCAGATATTTTTTTCCTATTTTTACAGTTTTCTATTTTCCCTTTCCTTGTCTTCAAGCTGAGAAAAAGTTGCTGTGTTTTAAAATAAGGGCGAATTTCTATAAAACCTTAATCAGATTGTGAAAATTAAGACTGCTTAACAACTAAGTATTCTCGGATGAGTTTAAGAAAATGGCCCTTATCAGGTATAAGGCATCATCAGAACAAAAAAAAATCTTACCATAGTGAATGAAGGGGGAAGTGCAGAGTGGAGACCCAAAGCCCATATGTTGGCCACTGGAGATCCCCTCGCAGAGGGGTCTAGGGGAGGAGATGAGTCAGTCAGGGTGCGATGTAGCACAGATGAAGAATACAGCTTTCCTCTAGTTCCTAAATGTCCCGTCCCCCACCCCCCGCCGCCCCCACTATCATGATCCGAATTCTACCTTGAAAGTCTGGCTAGACCAGGGGATGTACACTGGTACAGATAGGAGCTAGAAGCACAGGGAATCCAGGGCAGATGATACCTTCAGGACCAGGGGTGTGAGTGGCGATACTGGGAGGGTAGAGGGAGAGTGGGTAGGAAAGAGGGAACCGATTACAAGGATCCACATGTGACCTCCTCCCTGGGGGACAGACAACAGAAAAGGGGTGAAGGGAGATGCTGGATAGGGCAAGATATGACAAAATAATAATTTATAAATTATCAAGGGTTCATGAGGGAGAGGAAATAAAAGAGAACCTGATGCAAAGGGCTTACGTGGAGAGCAAATGCTTTGAAAACGATGAGGGCAAAGAATGTACAGATGTGCTTTACACAATTGATGTATGTATGGATTGTGATAAAAGTTGTATGAGCCCCTAATAAAACATTTAAAAATTGGCCCTTAGTGTCAATTTTTTCACATGTTTTCCCCATGTATCATTAAATATAAAAGAGTTAGGGTCAGGCATGTGTTTTACATGAATATCTCTTTACTAATAGTCATCAAAGGTACAAGGCACCTGTATAATTTCTTCCCTTTCTTTGACCTCTTTTGCTACTAGTAATTTTCTAATGCTCTCATCACACTCGCTCCAACATGTGCTCAGAAATCAAATGTCAGTCATTAAATCTTGACTGAATATGCAGACTTAGAACTGCGATTTTTCTGAACAATGAAATGTTAGACTATTTCTAGAGACGCATAACTTAGATTCCAAGTCTTAGAAAAATAAAGCTCATCGCTGTAAAGTTTTCTAAGAAACACAGAACAGAATTTGGATATCAGGCAATATTAAAGGCATTAGGAGGGAGGAACCTTTCTAGTATAGATCTTGGACCATTTTCAGTACAGGGCAGAAGACAAAGGATAATGTAGTCTAAATAGACATCTCTTCAGACAAATAGATATGTCATAAATAGTTTAATATCACTTGATTTTGCTTTGATGATAGCCCAACACCTATTCATCTAATAATTGTTGAACTGCGGTGTTGTTTTTTTTAAATCATTTTACTGGGGGCTCTTACAGCTCTTATCACAATCCATCCATCCATCCATCCATGTGTCAAGCACATGTGTACATATGTTGCCGTCATCATTTTCAAACATTTTGTTTCTACCTGAGCCCTTGGTTTCAGCTCATTTTTTAATTCATGAGAACCTATTTCCACTAGCTCCTATTTAGTTATTACTGACTCAGGTAAAAGATGTATTTTTGATATTAAGGCCACGAAGAAAATATTTCATTTTGATGTTTGTGAATCCTGTGCATGCAGTTGTTGCTCTGCCGGATTCTCTGTGCTAGGCACTGTACCCCTCTTCCCCAAAGCTCCCAGTGTTGACAGATAACTGCTCCCAGTTACCCGGTTCTTTGTAAAGTGTTTGCATTACAAAGACAAAGGTCTGCATGAATATGCATTAATCCGTAATTGGTGATGAAGCTAAAAGCTTGGGATAGGGAGGTGAAGGGGACTGAACTTTGATTAAATATTTATATTAAGCATACAATACTTTGATAATTTTTTAAAACCATTCTAAAGGACAAAGAAGGAACAAACAAAGAAGGCTTTCCTGCTGAAGTAGGCATTGTATGTATTCTGTAAAGCAAGTGGTCATTCACATACAGGACAATATCACCATATTATGGGCAAGGCACCAGCATGAAATCTTCCCTTCAGCATAATATGATTATCAAAATGGAATTCTAATGTTATGTCCCACAGGTATACCGTGTCCTTTTGAAATGTTAATGAATTCATAATAGACCAAATCAACACAATGGAAAAACAGACCTCATTACATTGATGATTATACATGCTATTTGGTCCCACTTTGTATCTTTTTCTGAAATGACAGGATTCAATCAATCAACTTGTCTCTTTAGTACCCTATTAGCAAATATTCAAATATATTCAAATTTATCTCTAAGAGCCAGGGAAGAATAGCAAGTCTAAGTATTCCTTCATTTTGCCTTTTCTCCACAGCAAGGTGAATCCATCTGATTGTGTAGACATGGTTTGTGATGCCAAAAGGAAATCTTTTCTTAGAGACACGGATGGCTCCTTTCTGGGGAGTTCTGGTTCAGTGATTCCTCAGGCAGAGTATGAATGGAATGGAAACCGTCAACTTGGAATCGGGGATTACAGAATTCCTAAAGTGATGCTCACTTTCCCTAATGGAAGCAGAATTCCTGTCACCGAGAAAGCACCTTCTCAAGGTTCGTTGTTTGTCCTCACACTTCTGTTAAACAAATCGTATCACTTTTCTTTTGAATGACTGATGTCCCCAACCAGTAACAGATCCCCTGCTTACTGAACGTCTATTAATAAAGGAGAGATTCCCCTTCATTACTAAAATATATACACATGTTTTCAGGGATTATTAGGGATGCAACTTGCAAATACATTCCCACGTGGCAGGGCTACCAGTGTTTTGGGCTGGAGTACGCCATGATGGTTATCGAAAGCCTGGATCCTGACTCGGAAACACGGAGACTTTCACCAGTGGCTCTAGTGGGCAGTGGTTACGTTGACCTTATTAATGGTAAGTGTTGAATAAAAATATAAAAATGAATTAAACTTTTTCAAAGCATGAACTTTGTGCTAAATGCATGGAACCATCTCAAAAAGTACTTCCCACATAAAGCTAACAAACACTTGAGCATCCTTTGCCTTCCATTTGTAAGGAAGCCCTATGACTCTTGCCGTTCGCTCCTCCTACTAGAGAGCCAGCTCACTTCATCCAAGTTCACCGTTAGAAGAAGGAAGCATTGGGTGGGAAGACATGTTTCTCGAGTGACCTTCATACCTACATTGATAATATAAATATTTTAGAAAAACAATTGTCCCGAGTATCTCCAAAAAGACAATTTGCCTTCCATAAATTAAAACACTGCAAAGGTGAAATGTAGGTTAATTGAGAAAGTGGTTCCCTAGCCTACTTATTTTTCATTCTCATGAATTTTCCTAAGAGTTATCTAAAAAACACTGTGCTTTTCTCATCTGATTCCTTTGACTATCAAGAACTGCTTGGTAAGCTTGAGAGTCCAGGCTCCTTATGCCCACTGTCCGCTCATTGTGGCACAGACGGAAAGTAGCACTGTCCAGAAGGGATCAAGACCAAGTTAGGAGTCCAGGGCTTTTTGAGTGGGGAAAGGTTCTGAAACATAGGCCAAAGATTCACTGTACCTCCTTGAACTGACACTGAGTTTATCAGATTAGTCCTTGTGCTGACTGAAGGCCTCTCATGTGTTGAAAAGCCACAGATTCTGGGTCACACACAGATCTCTGTGCCTTGATAATATCATAATATCAATACTTGATAATCCTAGTACTTGATAGCACTGAAAAATTCTAAGGTTTATAAGCAAAACTGCACAAAAATATCAGTTTTTCCAAACTCATTAAAGAGAATAGAAGCATGAAACAAGGATAATTCAAAGTTTGATTATTTTTTTTTAATATTTTGGGGGGGTTGCTCATACAGGTCTTATCACAATCCATCCATCTACTGTGTCATGCACATTTGTACATATGTTGCCATCACCATTTTAAAAACCTTTTCTTTCTACTTGAGCTCTTGGTATCAGCTCCAAAATTTTTCCCCTCCCTCCACTGCCCTCCTTCCCTCCCTCACCCTTGATAATTTATTTAAAAATTTTTTCATGTCTTACACTGACCGATGTCTCTATTCACCCACTTTTCTGTTGTCCGTCTCCCAGGGAGGGGGTTATATATAGATCATTGTGATCGGTTCCCCCTTAGTCCCCACCTTCCCCTTCTTCCACTCCTGGTATCACTACTCTCAGTATTGGTCCTGAGGGATTTATCTGTCCTGGATTCCCTGTGCTTCCAGCTCTTATCCGTACCAGTGTACATCAACTGGTCCAGCCGGATTTGTAAGAGTCTGATTATTTTAAGGATCTTCCCACAGCTCCTACCTCAACATCTGATCTGCTTGTTGTCACGTGGTCTGCAATCAACCAATTTTAAATCCCACCTTTCAGATCTTGCCAAGCAGAGACACTGTGGCAAGGCTCTAAAAGCAGCCAGTGACTAAGAGGTGCTCTCGAATGTTTGGTTTCGTATGGTGAAGAAAGATGACTATTGATTTAAAGAACACTCGTTTTTGTCAATAAGTAATAGTAGATGGCAAAAATCATGAAGGTGTGGCGAATCACTGAAGCTTAGCCCATTTATTGCACTGGACAGGGGCACATTTTTTCCTACAAGGAAGCTTATTGAATTTCACTAATGTTTCCATTGAGATGTCAATATTCAATATTATTTATTTTTAAAATACTCCTTTTTGACACTCTAAGTTTTTCACTTTTATACTAGGCACTTTTTTAGCAAGTATTTTCAAAACCCACCAAGGTCTATTTTGAAAGTAGACTTTATAGTCTGCATGCTTAAGCAAAGGCTATGTTTCACTCAAGCTTTCAAAGCATATATTGATTTAAAATTCAATTGCAGTTCAGTTATAAATATTGATCATCCTTCCAAGTCAGCCAAGAAATTCAGAGAAGCTAATGAATAAATGCATCAATAAAATTCATCTTTCCATATTCTACTCAATGTTTCATTCATGTGTAATTCCCGCCACTGTACAACTGCAGTGAGATGGAGAAGTGTATCGTGAAGTCATGTTACACCTGTTCTGGCAGTGTCTAGATTCAGGTAGTGGAGTGTCCACCACCTCCGGACATTCTAGAAGGCATAATAGAGGCTTGTCCTCTGAATATTGCAGTTTGTTAATGATGTTGGCTGTCAAAAATATACGATTGCAATATATATATATATATATAGAACAAGAGTAATATATTTGTATATATAGTTCATGGAATATATATATATATATATTCTATGAAATCAATGTCTTTAGCAAAAATATATTTAAGATACCACAGAGTACTATTGAAGAGTGCCACAGTCTCATGCTTGATGAACATGTAAATTAATGAATAAATGAGAAAGTGAAAGAGTTAATGAAACAGTCGTTTAAACATACAGATATTCATGTTTTCCACAGAGGTCCCATTATTAACATATGAATTGTGTTATAGAACATTTTTCAGCAAAAAACCTGAAAAGTTGATACCGGGGTGCCCCCCACCCCCAACCTTACACTGGATAAGATAAGGATCAATCTTTCCTTCCCCCCCCCCACCACACACCCACCCAGGGACTGGAGCTTAAATAGTAGCCTGGCAAGCACGATTCTTAAAGTACAGATAACTATAAATCTACTAGTCCCCTCAATGGCTTCCATATGAATCCTCCTCGGGGCATTACTTATGTTTCGTTTTTCCGGCCAAGGTAAGAAGAAGGGAGGAGTTGCTTCCCTGTCGTTCTTTTTAAGCTAAGGTTGGAGAGATTGCTTGGATGGGTGGATAGATGGATTGACACACAAAGGGTGTAAATGCTGACCTTGACCACTGTAATCTATTTCTGATTCAATGGCCTTCAGATGTTGCACTAAGAGTATTCACGATACAGGGAATTGAAGGTTGGTTTTGTGTGAACTTAGGCCCACAGGATCACGGCTGGTGTGCTGGGTACACTTGCCAGAGAAGGCTGTCCCTGTTCCACAGCATCGTCGCGCTGAACAAATCTTACGAAGTTTACTTCACCGGCACCAGTCCTCAGAATCTCCGACTGATGTTACTTAATGTTGACCATCACAAGGTAAGGCAAGATAGAAATCATTCCTAAGGGTTATTGGTGTTGGCCATTTGCCTATAAGTCTATCTGCTAAGAACTTTTTCTCTGCCCCTGTCCTCTAGACCATGGTCAGTCTAAGAGCTCGTTAGCTCTCAAGGATCTTCAGAGGACCACAAAAACTCCATTAGCACAGGTTCCATGAACCTGAACATGCCCAAGAATACCATATTCTCCCCCATAGCCGCTTGATTTTGCTGCTCAATGTATGAGACCTATAACTTATGTAATTTGCAAGCAAACCCAAATTTTAACAAAGTAATGGTGTCCCTGTAAAACTTTGTTTTCTTGTTCACTGCCATCCAGTTGGTTCCAGTAGTGACCCTTTGTGCAATAGAATGAAACACCACCCAGTCCTGTGCTAGCCTCACAGCCGTTCTTGTGTTTGAGCGCACTGTGTCAGCCACCGTGTCAATCCATCTTGTCCAAAGGCTTCCTGTTTCCCCGCCGCCCCTCTACTTCACCGAGCATGACGTCCTTTTCCAAGGACTACTCTCTTCTGACAACGTGCCCAAAGTATGTGAGACGATGTTTCACCATCCTTATTTCTGAGGAGCATTCTGGATGTACTTCTGGCTAGACAGATTTCTTTGTTCTTTTGGCAGTCCATGGTCCTTCCAGTATTCTTCACCAGCACAATTCAAATGCGTCCATTCTTCTTTGGTTTTCCTTCTTCAATGCTCAACTTTTTTGTTGCTGTTGTTTGTTGTTTTAAATGCTCAACTTTCACATGCAGATGAGGTGATTGAAAACAACATGGCTTGGGTCAGGCACACCAAAACTAGCCACTTGGAATTAAATTTTTATTCTACACTGTTAGGATTATTTATACACATCATATATATATATACCTCTTTGAAATTTACTTTAGAAATTATAGTACACTATTAATATATCTTCAATAATGTCAGTTATTTGCTGTAAAGTGAATTGAGTTGTGTTCTTTCAATGTTCTAGAATACCATATTCTTCAGTGGCAGAATGGGTTACACTGTGGGCTGCTAGGCAGGAGGCCAGCAGATTGAGCCCCACAGCCACTCCACAGGAAAAATATGAAACTTTCTGCTCCCACACAGATTCACAGCTTCAGAACCCTCTGCAGGATGGGTATGAGCTGGAATCAACTTGAAGGCAGTGTGATGACAAGAGTTTTATAATCAGATTTTCTTTTCAAGGTGAATGACACTTCCAATTCCTAGAACAGTGGTTCTCAACCTTCCTCATGCCGTGACCCTTTCATACAGTTCCTCATCTTGTGGTGACCCCCAGCCATAAAATTATTTTCGTTGCTACTTCATCTGTCATTTTGCTACTGTTATGAATCATAATGTAAATATCTGATATGCAGGATGTATTAGGCAACCCCTGTGAAAAGGGTCGTTTGACCCCCAAAGGGGTCGCAACCCACAGGTTGAGAACAGCTGTCCTAGAGTGTTAGGAATGTGAAGCAAAGGTGATGATAAGTGAAGTAAAGAGAGGAGTTAAGAAAGGAAATACCTACTTCTCAGGTGGTAGCAGTCCGATACTTTCCGTTGCTAAAAATGCCTGCTGGGGTTTCATCAAGTGCAATGTAGCCGAGAGGAATGACTGAGAGCCGAATGAAGGCTGAGCATGATAGTGGGGCAGGAAGAAAGTAAAAGGAAACAGAGGAAAGAATTAGGAGGCAAAAGACACTTGTAGAGGAATAAATACAGGCATGTACATATGTAAAAATATATTTATATATATAATGATAGGGATATAGGTCTATGTATACATATTTATATGCTAAGTTAAAGTAGCAGACGGATATTGGATCTCCACCCAGGTAATCCCTCAATGCAAGAACACTTTTGTTCTAATAACCCGGCATTCTGTGATGCTCACTTTCCCTGGAACAATCACTTTAGACAAAATGGGTGTATAAGAAAGTGTGGTGAAGAAAGCTGATGGTGCCTGGCTATCAAAAGATACAGCATCTAGAGTCTTAAAGGCTTGAAGATAAACAAGCGGCCATCTAGCAGGGAAGCAATAAAACCCACATGAATGAAGCACACCAACCTGTGTGATCACAAGGTGTTGACGGGACCAGGTATCCGGCATCAGAAGACACTAAACAAACAATTATATTGATGCGAATGAGAGGGTCAGAGTGAAGACCTAAGGCCCATCTGTAGACAATTGGACATCGCCTCAGAGAAGGGTCACAAGGAAAGGATGAGCTGGTCAGGGTGCAGTGTAGCACCGATGAAACATATAACATTCCTCTGGTTCTTTAATGCTTCCTCCCCCGACATTCATGACCCCAGTTCAACCTTACAAATTTGGCTTGACCAAAACATGGGCACTGGTACAGATAAGAGCTCTTACACAGAATCCAGGACAGATACATCCCTCAGGAACAGTAATAATAGTACCATGAGGGTAGGGGGGAGAGGGTGTAGATGGTGGGGGAACCAATTGCAATGATCGCCCTATAACCTCCCCCACCCCAGGGTGACAACAACAGAAACATGGGTGAAGGGAGACAGAGGACAGTGTAAGATATGAAGATAATATATAATTTATCAAGGGTTAATGAAGGTGAGAGAGTGGGGAAAGAGGGAAATAAAGAGGAGCTGATGCCAAGGCTCACGTAGAAAGAGTTTTGAAAATGATTATGGCACTATATGTACAAATTTACTTGATAACAATGGATGCCTGGATTGTTATAAGAGCTGTAAGATCCCCCAATAAAATTATTTATTAAAAAAGAAGGGAAAGGAATGCCTTGTAACGATCTTTGCTCCTGTCTCTCATGAATTAATCTAATTCATCTTCAGATCCCTTTGAGTGTTCCTTCGGTACCCAGACTCTGCCCGCTTCTACCGCCTCCACTACTACCATCCACTTTGATCCACTAGCATCTTTTCGCTGCATCAAGGCACCTGCCTCCCAGTTCCCCTTCCTGCTTCTACTTTTCCTTCTGTAGTTGATTCTGACCACAGCAGCCAGGGAGGGGCTTCCAAAACACAAGTCAGAGCAGGTCACTTCTCTTCCCCAAAGCCTCCAATGTTTCCCATGCTTCTCTGTACAAGAACCAGAGTCCTCGTCACGTCCTACAAGGCCCGTGGGAATCCCTGTGTCCCATCCCTTCCCTCTCATTCATCCTCTTTTTCTTTTCCAGTCACACTGGTCCATTTGTCATTCCTCAACACACCAGGCAATCCGCCAACCTTACCTTGCTTTTAACTATTGTGACGGCCTGGAATATTCTACCCTAGGTAGCTGTCTCACCCACCTGCTTCAGATGCTTGCTCAAACCCAATCCCTCAAAAGGCCGACCCTGTCCACCTCTCCTTGAATTGACTCTCCCAGTTACTTACTCTGCTCTTTTCCCCCATAGCACTCATCATCACCTAACATGGTCCATACTTCTTATTACTTCTATCATTTCCGGCCTCCCTTCCCGCTCTAAATGAAAGCTCAAAGAGACCAGGGGTTTTTGCTAGAGAACTGAATAGTGCCTAAGAACCCTGGTGGCATAGGGGTTACAGGTTGGGCATGCACTGCAAGGTCAGCAGTTCGAAACCACCAGCTTCTCAGTGGGAGACAGATGAGGCTTTCTCCTCCTAATAAAGAGTTACCGTCTCAGAAACTGACAGGGGCAGTTTGACCTTGTCCTATAGGGTTTCTATGAGTCAGCATTGACTCAATGATAGTTGCTTTTTTTTTTTTTGGAGAACAGTGCCTGGCTCAGAGTTGACATTCAAGTTTTGGTTTTAAGATATGACAAAATAACGATGTATAAATTACCAAGGGCACATGAGGGAGGGGGGAGAGGGGGGGGGGAAAAAAGAGGACCTGATGCAGAGGGATTAAGTGGAGAGCAAATGCTTTGAGAATGATTGGGGCAGGGAATTATGGATGTGCTTTATACAATTGATGTATGTATATATTAGGTTGTGATAAGAGTTGTATGAGTCCCTAATAAAATGTAAAAAAAGAAAAGAGGAGAAAAAAAATGATTAGGGCAAAGAATGTACAGATGTGCTTTATACAATTGATGTATGTATATGTATGGACTGTGATAAGAGTTGTATGAGCCCCTAATAAATTGTTTTAAAAAAAAGAAAAGAAAAAAAAGAATTATTAAGATGAAAAAAAAATTTAAGTAAAAGATAATACTTTTCATTTTAAAAATAAGTAAGGTTAACTACACACTAATATGACAGCTACTGTTCTGCACCTCCACAGGCAACATCAAAAGAAAGCTGCAAGCAACACTGGGTTTAGCTTACTTGGCTCCCTGACCTTTGATTGTTACGTTTCCCTGCCCTTACAAAAGCACTTGCTTGATGGTTATATCTTATAGTGTGAAATGTAGGGAGAATAATCCTGAAAAATGGACAAAGCAGAATCATAACACATAGTTATGTTTACTGATCTTTAAGCCTTCTACCAAATTTTTCTCCAAGCTAAGCATTTTTCCCCACCATCGATGAAGTACTGGACCTGATTTCATGGTGCACATTACCCCTAGTGTCACTAAGCCTCCTTTCCGCCCACTCGTGGCTTGCAAAGCTTATATTGCACTTTGCTCAAAGGAATACTTTCACCGTCCTTTACATTTTTCTACTGAGCACACTCACTCTGCATTAGGAGTTACCTTGTGACGTCTATGACAATGGCTAAATGTAAGCCCATTGATCAGCTTCAGTCGGATAGTTGTTCCTAATCCATAAAAGTTAGAGTTCATCTTTTAAATGTTTAGAGGGCCTTCTAGAGTGCCAAATTGTAACTATTCTGTCTCATTGCTCGCTTAAGACTGAAACGACTGTTTCCTTTTCACAGGCTGTTCATGTGGGCATCTTTTTTTCCACACTTCAGCGTTTGGATGTCTATGTGAATAATTCATTGGTTTGTCCCAAAAATACAGTATGGAACTCCCAACAGAAACAGTGCAAACATAGTAGGCCCCGATACACAGGTATGGTATACGTACAGCCAAATGTAGCCCCTGTGATATATGTTCTCAGTGGTCTATAAAATCCTTTTTAATGTCTCATTACTACAATTTTAGTTCCTTAGGGTGGGGAATCTGGTGGTATAGTGGGTTATGAGATCGGCTGCCAATTGCCGGGTCTGCAGTTTGAAACCACCCTGCGCTCGGAGGGAGAATGATGAGGCTTTCTGCACCGGTAGAGATGTACAGCCTTGGAAACCCCAGGGGGCAGTCCTCCTTTGTCCTCTAAGGTCAATACTAAATCAGAATTGACTCACGGGCAGTGAGTGAGTTTTAGGATAAAGAATAACTGTGAGTTAAATAGAGTCGAGGCTTTCTACTCCCATAAAGACTACCGGCAACAGAACCCCACAGAGGCAATATGAGGATCCCTCGGAGTTAGAATGGACTCAGTGGCAGTGAGTTACAGTCAACAACAAAAGAACGAAGGTCACAATTAGTGTGCTAGTCACAGTCCACTAGGAACAAAGATGTGCTCCTCTTGCCATGTGTCTCCGGAAAATGACACTTGACGAAGCTTTTTCTAGCTCCATATGTGCGGATGAAAGGGTCTCTGTCTGAAGGACATGCCTTTGCCCCTGGGGAATGTTCTCATAACCTGGAGCCAGTTGTTCCTGTGTGCACAAAAGGTTGTCACTTAGAATTTCTACCCTACGTCGGCTTTAGTTCATAGAACTCAGAACCTCAATAGGAGGCGGCTTCAAAGGTTCATGGAAAAATGGAGTGAAAAGTTCATAGAAAATTTCCATGAACTTTCTGAGGCTCCTAGGAAGCTTGCCAAGAAGGCCAGGATATTCCATTAATTGAACACCATGGAGCAGATCGGATCAAAGGAACTCCTGATTGAAATAAAATATTTAGAAAAAGCTACGTGCCTCCATTTACCAGTATTTATAAAATAGGATTTAGCTCTGCTCTTTGAAGACTTGGTCAGACAGACCAGGGTCTTACCCACAGTTCCTACACGTTGGTATTTATTATTTTCACATGCAGTCCGTAATCTTGGCCAAACATTTAGAAACATGTGCTATAGCTCAGGATGAATGGGAAACCCATATTCTTGGAATAAGCCCTCTTTCTACTCCGTTACCAATAACTAATGTTTCCAGAGGCGTTACTATGCACTGGGCAAGTTTCTGAGAGCTTTACATACTCATGATAGTCTAATAACTATTGGATTCTAACTCATTGTATAACTCATTATATTCTAATAACAACCCTATGAGGTAGGTACAGATAAGTAAACTGAGGCCAAAGAAGTGAAGATACTCATTGATATTATGAATCGGATAAGGGCAGAGCAAGTGAGTCTATCTAAGAACCCACCCGCAGAGTGAGCCCCTCGACTGTATTGGCCCTTATAGGTTCAGAGGTTAGTGCTATCATTTCTTACATACAAGTGATTGTACATATTTAGAGCTTAATTTTTATAGCACTTTTATTAGCACAATAAAACCAAAGTCGCTGCAGTGGAGCCCATTCTGAGTTAGTGTTCCTGTAGAACAGAGTGAAGCTGCCCTTGAAGTCTGAGACTGTGAGTCTTTAAGGCAGCAAAAGCCTCATCTTCCTCCTGCCCAGCAGCTGCTGGTTTCACACTGCAGACTTTGCAGTCACAGCGCAATGCATCCTCCACTTTGCTACCACGTACTACATAATCCAAAGTCAGGAAATTAGAAATTGTCTCAGCTCTCTTCATGTAGAGAATTGATAACACAGACGCAGGAGGGCTAGTAAAGCCAAAAGAGGATTGTAACTGAAACTAGATGCTACTCCGTGAGCCAGGGAAGGGTTGGGTACACACACATCCATATATATGAGGGGATTCAAAAGGTTTCTGGAAATATATCATTATCTTTTAATTCCATTTTCACACTCATTTCTGAAGTCTTGTAGTTAACTCAAGTTCAGTCTCTACTGTGTCGTTCGTAGAACTAAAAGAGTGGTTCTCTTGACGGGCAGTTTGTACGTGGAAATTTAGGAAACAGAGACATGTGAACATGGGAAAATGTTCCTGACCCTAAGGGTGATGCAACATAGAGAGTGGAAGGCCATGGGATTTGGAGTCAGACAAATTCCCTCCCTTCCAAGTTATATGACCTTAACAAGTTGTTTAACTTGGCTTACTCACCGTGTCTTACACACTACCTGGGCCCTCACCGGGCTGAATAAATAGTGGTAGATACATTTATTTGGGCATTATTTTAATGCATTTATTTGTTTTATTGATAAGAATCTCACCCTCTAGGGATCTGCAGCAGTTATTGAACTTAGACAGATAGCTCCAGCACCCATTGCCATTAGTGTTAGATTGGCCTCTGATGATAGAACAGCTTCTATAAATAGAAAATATGGGATATTGATTACAAATTTTTAAATGCTACATTTTAAATTCCTGTTTTGCAGTGCATTCTATGTTACCCCAGCATTTTATTTATTAAAAAATAACAATACCACTGTTTTCTTACAGACCTAGGGGTTTGCTATTATTGTTTATAAAAGTAGGAATGTTTTTTAATGCATTTGGTGAATTGGCACTTGGGTTGCAAATTAATATGTAAATATATTTTTAAGTTTCCCCAAAGTTTTACTATGTCCACGTCTCTCCTCCTTCCATTGCATGAGAAAATCACCCAAGACAAGTGAGTAGACATAGTAGCTTGAAAATAACTTCAGCTCATAATACAAAAGCACATGTATTACACTCACAAAACTTTTAGGACAAACGTTTATCTCGAAGCTCTACGACTCGGCAAAATAAGTACATTTAGAAATACTGGCATGATTTTTAATACTATCATGTAAAAAGTTTCATAGGGACCCAGTTGATATGAATCAGAATCAACTCGGTGGCAGTGAGTTTGATATTGCATTTGCCAAGAATACTATTTTGTTTCTAAAATTTATTTTAATTATTTTTTAGTAAGCTTCATTATGAAATATGATGAGAATCTGCCACAAGCTCCTTATACTACTGCTAAACATTACAACCTTTAGACTTAATTTGTAATAGTGAAATTGTTACAAGGACTAAGATGTTATCAATACATGAATCTTACATATATTTATATATTTGTGTGTCCAAAAATTTGCTCCCTACTTGTTTTACATTCATTAAAGATTTTTCAGGCTGAACTTTAAATCTGTCCCATTGGTATAAGTTCCTTCTGAGATGTTTTAGTATATGCTTGATTTTTTTACCTGCTTTGATTCTAGATAAAAATTAAAACCATTGAATTATAGGTGTTTCTTAAGAGTTTGTTAGTAGTACTGTAAAAATTAGATGTGTACTAAAGTTAAATATATATGTTTAAATTACCAAATACCTTGGGTCTAAATTGTGAAATTTTCTAAGTACAAATTGCATCACCTGTACATTATAGGCTATGAGTCCCATATTAGATTTGAGTTTCTCATTCATACTGTCTATAGCTTTTTAAAAAAATACAATATATAATGATTATTAATGCTATAATAAAGAACCAGCTTTAATTTTGCATGTCAGTTCTGTAATATACCTTTTCAAAATATATGCTCTATTTTTAAAAAATATCTGTTCTTATGAAGTAAATAGTTCAATCAAAATAAGGAATGATAATATTGAATGGTTCCAGAATTTTCTAAATTCAAACAAAATATTAACTCCCGCATGATAACTGTAGGAAAGAGTACGCATCTGCTTACCTGTGCTGTTTTGGGTTTTTCTCTGTGTAGAACAATTCCTTCCTACTCTGGACCCCACTGCCCTTGGAGAAAACTACTTTGACAGACTCTCCCAGATGCTTCACGTGTTGGTTAAAGGCACCACACCAGTGGAAATCCACACCTCTGCAGTCATATTTCTTTCTTTCCAACTCCCTGCTGTAACCGAAGAGGACTTTTACAATTCCCACAATCTGGTTAGAAATCTTGCCTTGTTCCTAAAGATACCAAGTGACAAAATCCGTGTCAGCAACATAAGACGGGAGACGAGTCTGCGGAGCAAGAGATCCACGGGACTCACGATCGAATTAGAAATCGGAGACCCTCCCCCTCAGTTCCTGAGCAATGACACCTCAGGTAAGAGTCACAGAGGTCTGAGACAGGAACGCGATGATCAAATTCACATCTGTACAGAACCCTGTCCCTGCCTGGTGAGGCAGACCTCAGGAAATCTTCCCATTCCCACAACCTGAGCTCTGGTAGGGCCCGGAGAACCTTTTCTCTACTCCTGTAATCTCAAACTATTTCAGTTTGGTAAAGGGATTTCCACTTGAATTTGTTCTTGTGGCAATTAATAAAAAGATGCACCTCGTGGTTTCAAACTGCTGACCTGGCAGTTTGCAGCACAATGTGTAACCACTATGCCACCACGGCTCCCGAAGAAGACCCAGGAAGGCCTACTTAAAGAGGTGACCTGATAGACGAAAGATTAAACTGATAAAAAGAGAAGGCAGAGAGGGCTTCCGGCTGAGGCTGGAAAGAGTATGATGCCTTTGAAGAACTAGAAAGACCCAAGGGTCCAGGCTGGACAGCTGGCGGGAGGTGGGGGGGGGGCAGTGGACAAGCTGCTGCAAACAAGTGAGACAGCTCCACAGGTGCTACAGGCTGGAGAGGTTGGTAATCCAAAAGAACTGTGAATGTTGTCTCACCGGTAGACCCTGGGAGATGCTGAGCAGTGGGGTGGTGGGGTAGACCTCCACGGTGCAAAGAACATGTTCTTTAATTCAAATAATGGATTTAATCATCTTCACTAGCCACTGCCTCCCCGATGTGTTCACTTCCAATACCCCTATTTTTATCAGAAATTAAAAAAATCATAATAAGCCAGACTATCCCATCACCAATGGTTTAAATAATTTCCCTGGAATGCCTCCCTTTGGGTCTTTGGGTCAATTCTAAGGTGTTCCGGGTCTAGCTCTCCTTCTATGCTTCTCCATCTACGAAGGGGCTTTTCTGAGCAGAGCCACACGTTTGCCAGTTGTCGTCAGACTCTCTTCTCTGCCTGAGTATCTCCTGAAGCACAGCTGAACTTCGCAACCTTCTGGCTCACAATAGCATCTGATGGCCACTCCCAACGAAGCTCTTGGCCCTGGTGGTCAAGCGTCCCACAGTTACTCTTACCTAGGCATACCCTCTTCCAGAAAATGAAACAGGTTTCTGTCAGGGGAAGATTGGCCACCCTACGAGTGAAACTTAACTTCAAGGTCCCTGACAGGCGCCTTATTTATTTAAGTATTTATTTTTAAATCCTAGAAGGGGTCCTGAAAATATCAAGCCTCCAGATGTTATTTTAAAGGGTAACAAAAATAAGAAGGTTCTGAATTCTCTTCCTGAAGGACAGCATGCAGAATTGTATAAATTTGTAGACTTCACAAAATTAGAAGCTGCCCTATCTCTGCCCAGTATCTTTTCCACTAAACGCTCAGACTTTCTTAAGGGAAGGCGCCCTGGTGGCCACGTGGTTAAGCACTTGAGGCTAATCACAAAGTCAGAGGTTCCAAATGACAAGCAACTCCACAGGAGAAAGATGCGGCTCTGCTTCCATACTGATTCGAGCCTGGAGAATTCAGAGACAGTTCTGCTTTGTCTTGCAAGGTCAATATGAGTCGGAATTCAACTCAATGGCAGTGAGCCTGAATTGTGTTTTTTTGTTTTGATTTTCCCTTACAAGTTGGGCTGCAATGCACATGGTTGACGGTTTGAAACCACTAGCAGTTTCACGGGGGAAAAGCCTGGGTTTTCTACTCCCATATATAGTTCCATTCTGGGAAACCCCCAGGGGTACCCCTAGAAGTCAGCATTGACTCAATGGCCAGTGAGTCTGGTTTGGTGTGCATCGACTTGAGTACTGGGAGATGTTCTCATCTTCTGCAACGAAACGGTCATCACTCATCCTTCCCAGGAAGTTTGCATCGGAAACCATTAACCTTGTGAGCCCTGAGCCCTGCCCCAACTTTCCCGATTCTATCAGTTTTGCAGGAAGAAGGCCCTACTCTTGAGGAGATAAGCCTGTGGAAAGAGCTTCCTGGCGGGGGGGAGGTGGGGGGGAGTTACGGACCAGACTGTTTACAGAACCAGGAAAAGCAGATCAGATCGCCCACTATGTTCTCTGCCTGGTTTCACAGTTTGTTTTCTTGCACCAGCCCTGAGTTTCCTTGCACTTACAGGATCAGGGCTTTGAACCCAACATGGGCTCTCTTCCCATTAAGTTAGTCTGTGAGTTGAAATGGTGCACATACAGATTACCCAAGGGCTTGTATAAATCACTGGTCAGCTGGCAAATGTAACAGGGTCCAGAATTTACCACACTCGCCATTTGATGTCCAAAGTAACATTAGCTTGTTTTCTATTTGTGATCTTCGTTTCTTCATATTCAATTTATCTCAGCCCCTAGTCTCAATTTGCTAGTCTAGATAGAGAAGAGGGGCAGAGAAGGGGGGATGGTGAATACTAAATATTTCCCAGACATAGACTGGGGTAGGGTTTCCCATCTTGAGGAAAGCCCCACAAGTTGGCATGGAACCGTAGCTCAGCAGGATTACTCAGAAGTGGTCAGAAAGATGTGTGTACAGTGGTATTCCCATCTCCCCCACAGCCTCCGCATAGTGTCAGGATATCCAGAAGTCCCAAGGTATCCTAAGATGTCATTGGGGCTAAAGCAGTCTCTGGATGCGGAGAGTCCTCAGGCCGGAAATAAGGGACCTTCAAGTTAAGGACCTCGGCTTCTAGGTGGAAGTCTGCAGAAATGGATGCCTTTCCATGTCAGCTGGAGACAAGAACCTGTGTGCAGTGAAGACCAGACCAGGCCTGCCACTCTGCACCCCAAACCAGTGAGGACACAGTCATAATATCAAATAGGCACGAGGCACCTTTGACCTGCTACCATGCGGGAAGAGGAGAGCCCTAGAGAGGGGAAGGAAATCAGACAGCCTGAGCCTGTGTCCAACAGAACTCAGGCCATCCAAAAGAGACCTTTCAAGGGGGAAACTGAGATTTCCCAGGACAGGGATTTCCAAAGTGTCACGTGAGAGCCATTGTTCAGAGAGAGTAGTGCCTTCTTTCCCTAGACACACCAAGTCTCGTGGCTCTGCCTGAGTGGGGGAAATTGGGTGGTCTGAGTCCCCAAGGCCTGACTCTTGAGACACAGGTCACAGGTACAAGATAGCTAAGCATGAAGGATTAGAAAGGCCTATCAAACACCAAAATGTTATTTTAGTTATACCTTATAAATCACTCTGACTACAGTGTATAAGATGGCGTGAAAGGGGGTGAGACTGGACATAAGAAAATAAATTTGGAAGTCGATTTAATAACCTAATGGTGATGGCATTGGCTAGAGCTGTGGCAGCGGGAAATGGGTAACTGACTTAGAAATGGGTAACTGACTAGATGTGGCGTTGGGAGAGGTGAAGAAACGAAGGGGCAGGGGAGGTGTCAGGCTTCTGACGAATGAACAGGGTGAGTGGAAGTGCCATTTCATAAGCTGAGGATCCCTATGGGGTCTGCATGAGTGGAAGGAAGATACCAGACCTGCCGAACTCGAAAAAGAAGAACAGAAACTAGCCTTGACACTAACCTTACAAATTGTCAAATGTCCCGAGTAAGTAATTTAATGGCAAATTTGTTCTAAATTATGATAATCCAAATGTCCTAATTCTGTTTTCCCGTAGGTCGGATGCAATTATCTGAACTCCAGGAAATAGCTGGGACCCTTGGACAGGCTGTAATCTTAGGAAAAATCAGTAGTGTCCTTGGATTTAATGTTTCGTCCATGTTTATTATTTATCCGCTCCCAAGTCCAACTGATTCTGGATGGGATAAGGTAAGAAAATGCCACTACAAAAAATCAGCTCTTCCAAAGTGTCTTGTTTCTGAATTATTTTAATTTTTTTCTTGCTATTTCAAGACAAAAGTTTAGCGGCCTTTCTGGTAGCTCTGTGCATTAGACGGTGGACTGCTAACTGCAAGTTACCAGTTCACACTCACCAGCTGCTCCATAGGAGAAAGGAGGCTTTCTGTTCCCATAAAGGTTTACCGTGTCAGAAACACTACCTATGGTCAGAATTGACTTCACTGGCAATCGATTTCTGTTTTGTCTTTGTTTTAACTTTTTGTTGTGAATTGGCTAACAGCTCCTGGGTTTTATATTCAATAATTCATGCACACTTTGCTTCAACACATCCGTGGCAGTGTGGTCTTTGTTTTGCTTCCTCGTTTATCGCTGGCTGTTTTTTCGTGAGATCATTCAAAGGTAATGAAGTAACTGGAAAAACCCACTACCTGTCATTGAACCAATTCCTACTCACAGCAGCCCCATAGAACAGAGTAGGACTTCCTCCTATGGTTTCCAAGACTGAAAATCTGTAAGAGAGCAGACAGCCTCATTTCCTCTCATGGAGCAGCTGGTGGGTCTAAACTGGTAATCTTAGACTTAATCAATGAAAAGGACTGTATATTTAAACCACTATTTTTGGCATAAAATATGCTTTGCTTTGAATATTTGTATTGATTCTGTATGAAATCCATCTAGAGTAACTATTGTAAAAAACGTAAATTTTACATATTGAGCATCTATTTTAACAAACTGAATATTATGCTTAGCCTACCTAAGATGCATTAGCTGCTGATGACAATGTATCATGCAAAAACTCCTTCAATATTCATGTCCTATGCAGGTGACTGCCCTACCAGTTGAAAGGTCTGCGTTTCCTGTTCATCTGGTGGCCTTCGTGTCCTCGCTCTCAGTGGTCACTCAGCCAGTGGCAGCGCAGCCAGGACAGCCCTTGTCCCAGCAGCCTTCCATAAAGGCAGTAGATTCAGATGTAAGTCAAAAGTCAGTTAAGTGAAGGAAGTCAGCTACACATTCTAGACAGTGAGTCCAATTTATTCAGCTTGATAGTCTTGCTCCTTGAGGATTACAGCACCTCGCAGAAGTTGGACAAATGCCAACAGATAGCATCTTTAAGCAATTAAATCGTGTTCTTAGAAATGAACTTTTTCTGTTGCTCCTATTGTGAATATTTTGTGTAAGAAAGGGGTGCTTCTTCCTGTTTTAAGTTTATAATGCAAGCATTTAAAAAAATGCAACAGGGCAATTGTTATATTTCTCTATTTTCCCCCTTTAGGGTAATTGTGTATCGGTTGGGATTACGTCACTAACTTTGAAAGCCATACTAAAGGACTCCAGTAATAGTCAAATCAGTGGTCTTGGTGGAAATACAACAATTCCATTTAGCAGCTGTTGGGCCAACTACACGGACTTAACTGTTCTTAGAAATGGTGAGTCTAAATTTTGCATCCTCACATATATACCCATCCATGGGGACAGTAATAAGTTTAGGATCTGAGGCCTACTCTCCAAGGTGGGCTGTAGACGGTCATCCCCGCAGACGCTGTTGGACCAATCAACCTTGATGACTGGTCCTGAGGCCCCAGGCCTGGTGGCTCCTTTAGTGAAGGTACATGGCATGACTAAGTTTTCCTATCTTTGTTCCCTATATGAATATGGGTATCCGTGGTTATATTTACAGGGTATTTATATACATACATATGTAGAAATGTCCTCTGTCAAATCTATACATTCATGTGTATAATTCCATTTACCATTCACCCGTTCAGCTTGAGGGTCTCTCTGTATATCCACTCATAGATTATTCTTAGTGATTGCAGGACTAGGTATGTCAGAGACACAGAAACCACTGTTGCCTTTAACTCAGTCTCTCCACCAACATTTGTTGTTTCTGTGTTTTTGAACTTTGCTAATAATGCTGGGGTGAGGTGCTATTACACTGTTGCTTTGATTTGCATCTCTTATGACCACTGGAGCCCTGGTAGAATGGTGGGTTATGCAGAGGGTTGTTAACCACAAGATCAATAGTTCGAACCTTTCAGCTGGTCCTCTGGAGAAAAAGAAGGCTATTTGCTCCTGTAAAGATTTATAGCCTCTGAAACCCTACATCAGGTCACTATGACTTAGAATCAACTCGTGATAGTAGGTTTGGTTTTGGAGTTTGGAGGATAGCTAATGTTCATGAATATTTCTTCATGTATCTGCTGGTCACTCGCATGTCTGTTCATGTCCTCTGCTCATTTTTTGATTGGGTTGTTTGTCTTTTTGATGTTGAGGTGTTAAAGTTTTTTCTACATTTTAGAGATGTCATTGACATCGTTTCCCCTCCTCTCTTTTGGTTCTCTCCGTCCTCTTTTGAGGCACAGGAATGTTTTACTATCTAGGAGGTCCCAGTTATGCAGTATGTCTTCTGAGGTCTGTGCAGTTTTCCTTATGTTTGGTAGTGTATTTACGTAAGCCTTATATTAGAGTCCTTAAGTCAGCCCTTTTCCTTTTCTTTTCCTTTAAATTATGAATTGGGATCATAATAGTTGCGGGGAGGAAGCATTAAAGAACTAGAAAAAAGTTGTGTGTTTCATCATTGATACACTGCACCCTGACTGGCTGGGCTCTTCCCCACGACACTTCTGTAAGGGGATGTCCAGTTGCCTACAGATATGATTTTTTTGGTTTTTTGATGCACGATACCTGAACCCATCAACACCTTGTGATCACACAGGTGGTGTGCTTCTTCCATGTGGGCTTTATTGTTTCTCAGCTAGATGGCTGCTTGTTTATTTTCAAGCCTTGAAAACCCCAGATGCTATATCTTTTGATAGCCAGACACCATCAGCTAACAGAAGTAGTAGTCCTCTCTCCCACCCACCTACCTGTGGGTAGTGTTCTCTCTCTCACCAAAGAACGGATCACCCAATCACTAACCCATCCCTGAAATACACTCTCCTGTGCTCAAACCAACACTGTCCATCAGATTGCATGTGTACAGCTTCAAGTAGTCCCTAAGGACCCTGAGGGTGGTTGGAGCACAAAACATAGGCCAAGGATAGAGGGAAACCTCATCAGATCAAAGGTGAAACACAAACCCTCAAGGCAGTTAGCTATAGGCAGCCTGCTGAAACACCAATACTAACCTCCCAAGGAGAGAGCCCAGGGCTCTGAAAACCTGGGAAAATGGCACCCAGTTCCAATAAATCGACCAAAAAAGCAGCAAGCTGCTTCCACAGCTTCAACAAGAAAAGAGAAACAAAATCCAATGCTAGAGGAGCACCAGGACCTAATGGCAATCATAGAAAAGGCAGATGTTGACCCCCCACAGCAAGAAATCTTCAGAACGCTGCTTGAGCCATACAGGACAGAGGGAAGCATTACTGAAAAAGGATGAAATGATAGAAGAGATAAAGGCCATGCACCTAAGGGAAATATAAGAGCTAAGGTGCGAGATAAGAAAAACTTATTGCAACCTCATGGACTTTCCCCAGCAAATGGAGGAGGCAGAGAACTGCATCAGTGACCTAGAGGACTCACAAGCATAAATTAATTAACGTGAGAATAAGTCTAACAATTCCATCAGAGAAGCTGAAGTAAACCTCCGAGCTATGTCTGATGCTATGAGAAGGAACAACATCAGAATAATTGGGATATTGGAGGAAAGCGCATCAAGGAAATCAATGTCCAAAATAGTGATGGAATTCTTGGAGGAAAATTTACCTAGTTTAATGAATGAAAACCAGGCAACCATCCAGTAGGCCGAAAGAATGCCAGATAGATTTAATCCCAAGAAGAATTCACCAAGACATATAGTTGCTAAACTATCCAACTATGAGGAAAAGGAAAAAATTATGAGAGCAGTTAAAGTCAAGCAGATAAGAATATGCTCAGACCTATCAGCAGACATTATGAAGAAGAGGAGAGAATGGAGCAGCATATTCGGAAAATTGCAGGAAAATAACATAAACTGAAGAATACTCTATCCAGTCAAATTATCGATCAAAGTTGATGGAGAAGTGAGGATCTTCTGGGACAAGAAAAACTTCAAAGAATACACTAAAAGGAACTCAGCACTACAAAAGATCCTCACTGACCCAGGATGGGCAGAAGAACAACACTCACCAAGCACATACAACAGACCGCCACCCAGAACAACTCCACCCAGGGACCATCAAAGAGAAAAGAGTCCCCAAGATAACACTGGCTCAACGATGGAAAGAAGGCAAGAATGAATCACAAACAAACATATGTACAACCCACAGAAAAGAAATGGAGGTAGGAAAACACTCAATGCAAGAGGGATAAAATGACATCACAGATTCCACAGATAGATGTAATAACCCTGAATATCAATGGAATTAACTCAGGCCTTAAGAGACAGAGGTGAACAGATTTGCTTAGAAAATACAACCCCTTGATCTGCTGCCTAAAGAGACACACTTCAAGATTACAGACAAAAATAGGCTGAGAATCAAAGGCTGGAGAAAAACATACTATGCAAATAGCAATTCAAAAAAAGCAGGAGTTGCAATCCTAATCTTGGATAAAATTGATCTCAAAGTGCAAACCATAAAAAGAGATAAGAAGGGTCACCATATAAGGCTCAAAGCAACCATAGACCAAGAACCACTAAGCATTCTAAATATTTACTCGCCAAACAAGTGTTCAGCGAAATGTCAATTAAATGTTCCAAAAGATGAAAAAAGAAATCACGTCCTTGAAAATTATAGTAGGTGACTTCAATAAACTGCTCTCAGAGAAAAATAGATTTCTGGGAAAGAAACTCAACAAGGAAACTAAAGATCTAAACACTACAATTAGATGATTTGATCTGATAGATATCTACAGAGCTCTCCACCCAAACACACAATAAATTCACATTCTTTTAAAGCACACATGGCACTTATTCAAAGATAGACTACATGCTGGGGCATAAGTCAGATCTGCATAAATTTAAGCACATTGATATCACACAGACCTCTCTCTCTGACCACTGTGCCATAAGGCTGGAAATCAAAAAAAGGAAGATGAAGAAAACAAGGTTAAAAATAGGAGAATGAATAACTCTCTATTGCAAAAGGAGTGTGCACTGGCCAAGATTAGAGATGAATTTGGGAAATTTCTAGAAACCAATGAGAATGAGAACACAATGCACCAAAACATATGGGACACAGCAAAGGCAGTCATCAGTTTCATAGTAGTGAATGCACACATAAAAAAGGACGAGACTTATGATTCATACACTGGCACAAATTTAACAGTAACTAGAGAAGAGTCAACAAGACAATCCAACTAATAGCAAAAGAAAAGAAATTATAAAAATTAGGGCTGGGATTCAGGAGAGGGAAACAAAGAAAACTATGGAAAAAATTAATGCTGCTAAAAGTTGGTTCTTTGAAAAGATAAACAGAATCAATAGGCCTCTGGTGAATGTAACCAAAGAAAGGAAGGAACAAATTTCAATAGCAAGGATGAGGGATGGAAGAGGGGACATTACAACAGACTCCAGTGGAATCATAAGAATAATTACACAGTACTATGAAGGACTGTACTCCAAAGAATTCAAATACTTGGAAGACATGGACAAATTCTTGGAAAAACAATCCCTCCTTAGACTGTCCCCTTTAGACATCAAGAATTTCAACAGACCCATATCAATAGATGAAATAGACAAGTTTATTAAGGGATTACTAACAAAATATCAGGTCAATTACATCTAATTGTAATTTTTAGATCTGGCCTCTTTGTTAAGCTTCTTTCCCTGTGATCTTTCTCAGAAAGCAGTGTATTAAAGTCACCTACTATCATTGTTGAGCCTGTGGTTTCTTTTTTCATCTTTTGGAGCATTAGAGTGACAAATTTTGCAGGTGTCTGGTTGGGTGCATATATATTTATTATGTTCACTGGTTCTTGGTCTACTGTTCCCTTGAAAATTATATAGTGACTCTCCTTATCTTTTGTGGTTTTCACCTTGAGATCAATTTTATCCGAGATTAGTATTGCAACCCTGCATTTTTGAATTGCTATTTTCTTGGTATGTTTTACTTCAGCCTTTGATTCTCAGCCTATTTTTGTCTGTAATCTTGAGATGTATCTCCTGTAGGCAGTAGATTGAGGGGTTGTGTTTTCTCAGCCAGTCTGCCAGCCTCTGCCTTTTGATGCCTGAGTACAGTCCATTGATATTCCAAATGCAATTGTTTTTAAGTCAATGAAAACCCAATTGGCTTTTTCTTTCCCCCAGGAAAAAATTATAAGATTGAATTTATCCTGGATGATGTTGCACGGGCAGAATCCAGGACATTCAGCCTCCCAGTGCAGTCTCTGTCAAGCAGCAGTGGGGGCAGCAGCAGTGGTGGAGGCAGCAGCAGCAGCAGTAGCAAAGCAGCAACTATAGGTACTGCTGCCCATCTGGCTATAGTAATTAGCACTCTCACAGGTAGACTGCTACTTTTGGAAATATGGCCGCAGTTTTGAATCTGAATGTAAGTAGTTCTTTTTTTAACATAATATTTCTCTCTTCATACTGAGATACCTGTATGAGCATACTTAATACACACTTTGTTCACCACTTGCGCAAGGCACTACAGGGCTCCTAAAACACACTTTCAGGCATTGGGGAAATCATGGCGTTATTAGTGAGCAAGAGCACTCTGCAGGAAGTGGTATAGGTCCTGTGCAGTGGTATGTAAGAATGTTCAGGATGAGCTGCACTGGAAATATTGGGAGTCTTAGAGTTGCCCAAGACAGAAGCTCATCACAAATTGGTTTTGGCGATAGAATGAACTCACTTGACTGAGAAGTCATCAAGTAGTCTGGCTTCTACCACAGCTAGATCCAAGAGCTAACCCGAAATCTCCCAGAACCTCTATCTCTCTCTTGGCTCCATTCTCCTCTGTGCTAGCTTCGCTTCCAGACAGACTCTCCATCCCCACCATCTTCACCACCCAAGGAAAAGGTATCTTCTAGCACCTTCAAGTTTATATTCTACCAGCCATGATGCTAAGGCAGAAAGAGCAGAACGCTTTCTTAATCAATTCAGAAAAAATTCCAAAGCACTGTCATTGTCCTGGCTTAGGTCAACATGAGGTGAAGTGTGATTTCCCAGAAGGAAATCAAGATAGTGACACCTGAAGTAGCAGAAAGAGAGAAGTCATGAATAATCAGTGAAATAAAGAGGAGGGGAGGTCCCTGTGGACTAGAATGATGACAGAAGACTCTCAATGTCACCCGAGGAGCTGCACTTTCAATTTCAGACTAAATATAGGATGAGTAAGATTTGGAGAGCAAGAGCAAAGGCACGCACAATAGGGGTGGGAGAGGAACAATGAAAAATGCAGAAGTGAAAATAGGCACCACCAACGATCCCTGTTCAGCACAGATTCTTCAACCTGCCCTTCCCAAAGTGTGTCTTCCTCTGCTGCTGTGTCATCTCAATTAATGCCATTGTTGCTTCCTCACTGAGATTGATCACCTGTTTCTCCCTTTCCTTCACGCTCCACATCCCTTCATGTGCTCCAGACCGTCTAGATCCAACAACGATGTCTCGTATCTGTCCCTCCTTTAAAGTTTCATGGCTCTATCTAAAGCAACCTCTGACTTGACCTTGGACAATAGTTTCTGAATACCCTGTTTCAGAACCCCTTCAGCCCACCCTCCAGACTGCGGCCAAATTTAGATTCCTAAAACACTTGATCACCTACAAATACAGTCATTTCAAATCCTCTCAGGTTCCCTAACATAAGAAGCACAATCAACACAAAAGGCCCTACAACCAGCCTTATCGACTACAGACTTACCAAAAAAAATTATTCTCCGAAAAAAGTCTTTCCATTCCCATACCCTATTCATTTGAATTGTCTTTTCAATTCAATAAGTGTACCTCCCAGTACCTGCTCAAATATGACCTCCACCTTTCATTCTTCCAATCCAACATTCAATTCTCCTCTCCCTGTCTCCACTTTCATTGTTTATACCATTATCACAGCCATTTCTGTAGTACACTTGTTCTAAACATACATACACACATCTACCTCCCCCCACTACATTCTGAGAACTGAGAATACGACTTCACAAGTCTTACATAGAGTACTACAAATATAGTTTAAAAATGTAAAAATACATACACTTGTTAGAAATATGGTTTAATTGAGTCTCAATCTTAAAAAGCAGGTAAGTCCTTTGCCCTGACTTTGAGGGAAACGTTGCATAGGACTTTTATAGGCAACTTGTGAAGAATTTGACTGGAAGATATTAATCAGTTTGCAGTTGGTTCAATGAATGTGTGAGCAAGGGAGGTTGTGCGACAGGATCACTGTCACAGAAACGAGAGCATCACTGAAGAAACGCTGACACATCGAGAAAGACTTTCATTGGGGAAACATTAAATAATCAAAGTTGAGACTAGGTTTTACATCTCAAGCAAAAAGGACAGAATTAGGGAACATGATCAATTTGGTTCTGAGAGTGGCAAAATAAACTTGAACCTGGAATTTCAGAAACAACAATGAAACAGGAAGGAGTGAGTCCTTATTTCCCTCCTAATGGTAGAGATAAATTAAGCCCAGGTGCCCAGCCTCTCCTGATTGAATATAGAAATGTTTGGAGTTGAAAAATAATAGACGACCAGCACAATATCATATTTTATGTCAATTTTAGCTGAGTTCAGTTTTTCTTCTTAGAAACACACTAGAATTCATGCTTCTGACTGTTGTTTCTGAAATCCCAATAGCTGATTTCATCCTTGCTTTTTTTGTCGCTCTGGGAGCCAAATATATATATATATATATATATATATATATATATATATATATATATATATATATATATATATATATATATAGTTGTTTGCTTCCTCATTAAATGCCTTGTTTTCTAATTACCTTCACTGTCTTTTATCCTGTTTTCCCTTGATAATGTTGATATTTTACCAAATTCAGAAAATTCTGTTCTCAAATTTTTGAAAATTATATAGTTGCTGTTTTTTCCAGATAAATTCCTTTGCTACCAAATATTCTGTCTTGCTTTAAAATACAAGATGATTTTATTAATCATGTTTCATTAAACATTAATAAATTTAAATGCTAAGTTTCTTATAACTTTGCATTCTGAACTAATAATATTTTACTTTTAAGAGAAAGAGGATATTTCATTTAATAAAATGGCAAAAGTTGAATGTGGAAAATATAGAAAATGTGTAAGTAACACCATTGTCTATTCCACATATCCATAAAAATACAGTATTGATTCCAACATTAAATTGGTAAACTTAGAAATAACTAAATTTTAAATATGAATTTTGTCTTAGTCATATGATTAAATATTAGAAAAATTAGCAAACTATATCTTAAGTCACATTATGTGTTGTAACTACTTTAACAGTACTTACTTTTGTTTTCCTGTTTTAGGAAGTCACTCACGTGCTTTTCTGAAGAACATACTAAAGCTAAAAAGACAAGAACTACTTATTAGCTATTTTGTGGCACAAGAAAAAGTTGATAGCATTTTTCAGAAAATGTATTAGAAATATTTTTATAATATATATACCATGTACTAATTAACTTTAAACACAAAATAACAAATTTCTTCTAAATATAAATTTCTTTTGATTCTGCATATTTGTTTGTTTTATTTCATTACTGGAAACTAAGAAATCTCTGATTGGGAAACAGATATGTCACTTTCAAGTTATTTTCCCAACAAATCACAGACTATTTCAAAGAGTTAAAAGAGCTTGCCTTGTTTCTACCTAACTTCTTTGGACTAAATTTCCAACATGTTGAAATGTCAGGGAATAATAATTTTCTTTATTAAGAAGGCTTTGATTTCCAAGGAGCTAAACTAGACCTGTTGGTACTGCCCAGTAAGCATTGGAATGCTAAAACAAAACTCAAAAATTCCAAGTTCATTGCCCTTGAGTTGATGCCAACTCATAGCGACCCTACAGGGGAGGGTAGAACTTCCCCTGTGGGTATGAGACTGTCACTCTTTGGTCATAGAAAGCTTCAGCTGTCTCCTGTGGAGCCCCTGGTGGTTTTGAACTACTGACTTTGTGGTTAGTGGCCCAACATGTAACCATTACACCACAAGGCTGACAGTGCTTTAAACACCCCAGCTGCTATGAGGGACAAAGCTGAGGTGTTCTGTCCTGGTAAAGAGTATGGCCTGGGAAGCCCTTCATAGGGTGACCATGAGTTAGAATGCACTTGATCGGAGTGGATTGGGGTTTGGGTTGGTTTGAAGTCAGTCTAAAGGCAGGGTAGTGTGGTGAGTTATTTGTTGGGGTGCTAACCACAGGTCAGCAGTTAGACCCCACCAGATGCCTTGAGAGAAAGATGGGGCTTTTAGCACTGGTAAAGATTTACAGCCTCTGAAGCTGTACAGAGCAGTTCTCCTCTGCCCACAGGCTGGATATGAGTGGGTATTAACTTGATGGCAGTGGGCTAGTTTTTTAAGTCAGTTTTAAAGAATCCCTGATGGCACAATGGTTAGGCACTCCATTTATAACCTAAAGGTCGGTGGTTTGAACCCACCAAGAGCTCCATGGGAGAAAGATGTGCCACGTTCTGCTTCCACAAAGCAAACCTTAGGAGGCAGTTCTACACTGACTGTCCCACAGGGTTGCCATGAATTGGAATTGACTCAATGATAGGTTTTAAACTATTCTTATTCCCCTGGATCTTGGAGATACGAGATTACTTTAGACTTTTCTCAAACTGAGTTGCTGTTTATCAGATCTACAGTAAGCCTAGGAATTTTGGACTCATCACTGTTTCTGGGATAGCCAAACCCTAACCGGTCTTAGAAGCAATGTATTGGTATTCCTGGGGCAGACTACTGGAACAAACCCAAACTCTTCAGCGTCTCCTTCCTTCCCACTCTAAACTGCCACTACTAAGAGCATAACCTCCCTCAACCTTATAGCACACTGAGACCACAGTCTTACTTCAAGGGGATAAAACTAACAAAGACCAAAAAAAAAAAAAAGAGGCACAGATTAATGTAGCTAAAGTAGCCAAAATCTCAGGGGGAGGAAACAAAATGTGTATGAATTGTTGAAAGTTAAACTAATAACTTTATCCAATTGATAATCAAAAGGTTAAAAAATAGAAAATCATACATTTCCTTAATAAAATTCTAATGGGATTACTTAAATTAGCAGAGCTCCTAATAAAGATCTTGTATCCCTGTCCAGAGCAGGTCAATTTGACACTCACAAAAATTACCTTCCAGCAAGACCACTCAGCAAGAGTTTGGAGCAACTGAGAAAATTCCGCAAAGCCGTCACATTTGTCTCTTGTACACCATTTCCGCATCCAGCCACCCCAGGCCGTTTGCTGTATTTGTTTAGCAGAAATATTATTAGAATTCACTAGGTAGTAAAGAATTATAAAAATGTATAAATATTACTAAAATATATTTGTAATGGGCATGTGGTTCAGAGGAGCAAACATGTTTTATTTTTTTAGCATTTACTAAGTCTCAGGCATCCCTCATCTAGAGCAGTGGTTCTCAAACTTCCTAATGCCACGACCCTTTAATACAGTTGCTCATGTTGTGGTGACCCCAACCACAAAATTATTTTCATTGCTGCCTCATAAATGTCATTTTGCTACTGTTGTGAATCAGGCGACCCTCGTGAAGGGTCGTTCGACCCCCAAAGGGTTACAACCCACAGGTTGAGAACCTCTGCCCTGGAGAGTGAGATCACCGCTTGGCATAAGATGCTGTAACAATCCTCCAAGAGCTGACAGTCTAAAAGGTGAAACAATAGTGAAAATGGTTACTTTCAAAAGTTTGTGATGTGTGTGAGAGAACGATGGGAGGAAGAAAGAAGAGGCGGGAGGTAGTACTCTGTGCGGATGAAGATAGATAGAAGGAGAGTGTTGAAGGATGAAGTATGAGGCTAGGCAGAGAACGGGGTAATAGCAAAGAGAAGGTGTAATAACCAAAGCAACGGCCGAAAGACCACTCGATAGCAAGCTCCCTGGAGGCAGGGGCTGTCCTTAGCTCAGCATTTCCCGGTCATAGAGCCAGTGTCGGGCCTCAGTATATGCTTATCCATGATGCGGTGGATGAATGCAGCATGGGGTGTGGGGCAATCAAGAGGCCGTTTGATATTAACACCACACCAGGTCTGACGCCAGGAAAGGCCAGAGACCAGCTTTGAAGAAGTGCTGTGTGGAAAGGTGTCTGCGTTCCTGCCGCCGTGACTGAAGCCACCGCTTAACTGACTGCTGCAGCACTTCTCGACTGCGGGATCAACGAGCCTGCGACTTATCTGAGCTATTTGCTCTTTTGGATTTCACTGCTATTTGGAGATGGCAGTGATCTTAACGAATACACATCCTGGATGCATTGGCTACGAAAAGTGGCAAACTGTGAAAGGAACAAGAAAGTATAAGACCCTCCAAAGCACAAATGCTTACATCTTGATCAGAACTCACTGTGCATGTGAGGTGGGAAATCCACCCATCTGCCATGCTCATAAACGGTGACTCTCCGTTGTGTCAACTGGCAAGGGATGGCTGATCGCCAAAAAGATGTGAGGGAATGATTTACTCCCTTAACTCCTCCTCCCCAGAGAGCAATTAGATCCCCTAAAAGACCAAAATAGAAGAGGCCTGCTTTTCAGGCATCGCAATTGGTACCTGAATATTTGTGGGAAGTCTGATCAGTCACAAACTTCTTGTCACTTTAACTTTTGGTCCAAATACAGTACAAGAAATCCCCCTGGTCTAGTAGGGAAGCACTCAGTTGATAACCATAAGGTCAGCAGTTTGAACTCATCAACTTCCACAAAGATTTACAGCTTTGGGAACCCAATGGAATAGTCCCTATACAGGATCACTATAAGTCAGAATCATTTTGGGTTTGGCGTTGTGTTTTAATTCAATACACCTACGTTTCATTTATTGACTGTCTCATTATCTAACATTTACATTTACAACAATAGCAAAAAACAAAAAACCCAAACAACCCTGTCCTCTTATTTTGTTCATTAAAACTATGGTTGGAAGTAACGGATACCCAGAAGATGGTCAAAGTAAAGTGTCAACTTGGCTGGGCCATGATCTCAGTAGTTTGACAGTTAGGTAATGATGTAATCATCCTCCGTTTACTGAGCTGATGTGGCCAGACTCCATTTCCCCATAACATTGATTTTCACCATAATGACCTGGTCTTTGGAACCTATGCAGGCTGATAAATGAGGAGTAAGTGTAGTATAGTTATAATGATGAGATAAACCCTAAATTAGAAAATTCCTCTGGAAAACAAGACTGCTCTTCTAGGACTGCTGCTTACCTGTGACATGCTAACTTTAGTAGAAAAGTTCCTTTAGATTAAGGGCTGTATGCACTTCTGTTCCTCTAACAGGCTTAACCCACTGTGTCATGGTAAGTGCTGAATAAACTGTTTATATCATAGGTTTCAAACTGCTCCTTTTCAGAAAACAAACAAACAAACTCAGTGCCCACCTGGCAACTAAAAACTTGTATGACAGCCCATAATCCAGGATACGGTGTAGTCATCTGTTTTTGAAGCTGACTCACACACCCCCGCCTCGCCCCTGCCCACACATGGTTTCCCCCAGTTTGGGAAACACTAGGTTAACTAAACAAGTGAATAGGCAGCATAATGAAACTGCCTCTCCAACAGAGTTTTGAGATAACAAGCACTATCAAGTAATATCAAAATCTCACTATATTCCTATAGTCTTAATATTTCAAATGACAGCGTGTCAAAGTCACAACTAGTTATAGACCAAGGAGTTATGGTTGCTGTAATAATATTTTCAGTGCCTGTGAACAAGAAACAGTAATTCTTTTGGGGAAAGATATTTATGAGTATTGTGTGCTAAGAGTATTTTTCTTTCTTTTTACCCTTTAGAGTAAGTAATTCATACATTTAAGGCAGATGATTCTTTATACCTAATTCTCCCCAGGACAAGTGAAAACATTTTAAGTTTTTATATGAAGAGTCTAGTGATTAAAATATAGATTTAATTCTTACTTTAAAAGGAGTTTATTTCACACAAGAACCATAGCAAGAAATGTATCCTATAGTGAAAAGGTCAGTAATTTTCACTGTGTGAAATGCATAATACATATTGACAAATAATCATCTTTATCTTAAGTGTTAATATGTCCAATACTTTATTTTTGTTGTTTCTATTTTTAAAAAATAAATTGTTTTATTGCAACACAATCAAGATACCATATAATTCAATAGTTCAATCTTATCCATAAGAGTCATACAATCTATTTTAGAACATTTTCTCCTTTCTTGTCCTCCTTGTTATTAGCTCCCTCTTTCCCCTTCAACCTCCCTGCCCTACCCCCCCGAGAAATCGTTAGTCCACTTCCTATCTCTGTAGATTGCCCATCCTGGATTGCAGATACTTGTCTAATAATGTAAAAGGCCAGAGGTGGTCAGAGGGGAATCTAGAAATAGCATTCAAAATTAAGAATTTAAAAAGCAACATTCAAGATCTATATCCTCCTTTATTATCTTTAAGCTACATGAATATACTGTTTATAATTTAGTGCTTTAAAAAACTTTTTGTTGTGATTTGAGTGGAAATTTACAGAGAAAGGAGTTTTCCCTTAAAAAAGTCACAGACATTTTAATTCATGCCATTCCTCACAGGGACCCACACTCAGCCGGCCTCCTCCCTGTGTTTCCTATTTGCCCTTCTTACGTATCCCTTCCTGGATTCTGAACTTTGTCCCTCTGCATACATGGCCCTTCTGATCTCCAGCTGTTTGATTATTCTAAGGCGTGCTTAGCTCCCTGGTGTTAGTGCTCTCCTCACAGACTGATGGTTTGACTGAAAGCTGAGTCAAGAGGCGCATTGAATGGGTGATGAAGGGCCGAAGTCTCGGGGATCCACGAGTTTCTATATGACGAGGGATCCTGTCCTTTTTATAATTTTGAGCTTTGCTCCACATTCTCCCCTACTCTATCCAGGCCCTTCTAATGTGACCCCTTTCAGGGTGGTTGGCAGTGGGATTTGGGTACCATCTAGTTCTTCTGGTCTCGGGGTCATGGAAGTTGAGGGGTTATTTTGAGCTAATTGTTTACATGCATCTTTGTTATACTCTTAAGTGGATTTGAACATTCTCAACAAAACAAAGCAAAGCATTGTCACATTGATTTGGACTCAAAGCCATCCCATAGGACAGAACAGAACTGCCCCACAGCGTTTCCAGACTTGCAATATTATGGAAGCAGATGGCTGCTCTTTCTCCCATCGAGCAGAGGGACTGCTGTTTCCAGCAAAACGCTTAACCATTGGGCCTCCTGTGCTCATTGGAATGGATTAATAGGGAATCTCTATTTTGCATAGGACAATTACCATGAAGAAGGCTATCTCTTGAGAATATGCATATTAATCAGACTGTGAAGTGCTGCACTGGTTGAAAGGATTGAAAAAGAAACAAAAGGCTGGTTAGGAGATGATCATGATAATCTAGATGTACTGAAATAATGGACACTGAAGAAAAAAATAGGATTCGGTAACATATTATTATTAGAAAAACATTTCAATAGCGGGGGGGGGGAGTGGTGGGAGGATTGTTTGTGCCTTGATTCTTAGTTCTTTCGCCTCGCTCTAAAGCAAAGAGGCAAAGGAGAGGAGGTGACAGAGTCCAGCTTCGAAGCTTCATGCTTCCCTGCCCCTGTCCTTTTTTAAAATGAGTTCCTAGCAAACACGATGACTTCTGGTTGCTCATGGCAGAAATTCCACCTTGTTTTTCCTTTGAAGCACTAGCCCCAGTTGTGAGCAAAAAGAAGATTCTGGCTGGACGTGAAGCTGACAAACCTGCCTAAAAACTTACCTTGATTTTCTTGCTTGAGTGTTTTCAACACAGCTGCACATGCACCCGGCATTTAATTTGAAGAATCACTCACCAGGCAGGCGTTATTAACCAGATTTTGCCGGCGAGACAACTGAAGCTACAACTGACTTCACGTCAAAGCCACTCTGAACCTCTTGGGTTCAGTGTTATTTTATTTTTCACTTGTCAACCCATTAGCAAGAGAGATCAGGCAACAACTTAGTTTTTGATATTTTTAATGTTAGTTGCATGAGGCTCAATACATTTGCTCTTTGAAATAACAAATGGATTTCCATTCCCAGATCATATCCAAGTAGGTCTGTTGCTATTGTTGTTGCAGTTTGGTGCCTTCTAGTCAGTTCCAATTCATAGCAAGCCCAGGAGCAACAGAACCAAATGCTGCCTGCTCCTGCCGCATCCTCAGAATAGTTCTTCTGTGCGAGCCCATTGTTGCAGCTACTGTGTCAATCCATCTTGCTGAGTGCCTTCCTCTTTTTCACTACCCCTTGACTTTACCAAGCATGATGTCCTCCTCCAGGGACTGGTCTCTCCTGACAACAAGTCGAAAATATGAGAGATGACATCTCCCCATCCTTGCTTCCAAGGGACATTCTGGCTGTACTTCTTCAAAGTCAGATTTGTCTGTTCTTTTGGAAGTCCATGGTACTGTCAGTATTTTTCACCAGCACCATAATTTAAATAGAGTCATTCTTCGTCAGTCCTCGTTATTCATGTCCAACGTTCCAATGTGCATGAGGTGATTGAAAATGCCATGGCTTGAGTCAGGTGCCCCTTAATTCTTAATGGAACATCTTTGCTTTCTACACTTTAAAGAGGTCTTCTGCAACAGATGCACCCTGCTCGAATGGGTCTCTTGATCTCTTGACTGCTGCTTCCACGGTCACTGACTGTGGATCCAAGCATGAAGAAATCCTTGACAATTTGAATATTTTCTCCATTTATCATGATTTTACCTATTGATCCAGTTGTGAGGATTGTGGTTTTCTTTACATTGAATTGTCATCCTTACTGAAGGCTGTAATCCTTGATCTCCATCAACCAGTGCTTCAAGTCCTCCTCACTTCCAGCAAGTCCACTTATCCCACAATGTGGCAGACTATGCTTATGGGCCTAATAGGTGCATATAAGTTGAGTTACTATATTGCTTACCCGCACTCCTAGACAGAGAAGTGAAGACTTCACCGTATCTTCCCATGGAGAGATATTTCTAGTGAAATAACCAAAACTCATTGCCACCAAGTCGATTCCCACTCTTAGTGACCCTATAGGACAGGGCAGAACTCCCCCTGTGGGTGTTCCCAGACTTTAACTCTTTAAGGGAGTAGAAAGCCCCATCTTCCTCCCACAGAGCTGCTGGTGGTTTCTAACTGCTGACCTTGCCGCGAGCAGCCCAATGTGAAACCCCAAGTGAAAGCACATGGACTATTCTTTTCTCTAGTGCCTACTTAGGTCTTTTCTGAAGAGACTTGATTCACTCGAAAGTGATTTCTTTTTTTAAATGTGGGTCTGTTTTTAGCAATAAAAATTACTGCTAATTGGAGATATGTTTCAGTAATTATTATGATGGGAAATCATTTCTATATTTCATGGAAAGTTAATTCTATTCTAATGGAAAAGAAATATGAAAGCTGCTTCTGTCTTTTTGGTTTCTCTTTGACTCCACCTATTAAATGATGATTATTGGTTAAAGAAAAAACACCAACTACTGAAAATTTCCAGAATATTAAAATGTACTGTTTGAAAGCAAGCAAGATTCTAGAATGGAAAGATCAGTAAAGTAACTCATTAAAATTATCATCAGCTAGTCCTTTACTCGTTAATGTATCTGCCCGGAGCTGTCACAGTATGAGCTGTAAGGCTCTTGTTTTGCTTGATCAAGAAATGAATGTGACTTTATGATCTGTAGTCGACCATGAACAGCTGCTCATTAATAAAAAGCTGTTAAAGGGCACGCCAGAGCAGCAGGTGTAAAATTGTGCTTGAGGGAAACCAGGTAAAAAGCCAGAGAGAAGGGATGGGGGACCTAGAAGCCCTGTGCTGTTTGTGCAAAGTCTGTCCCTCCCCTTGGGTAAGGATGTGGGCCATGGGGTTGGTTAAGACTGTATTCAGACCCAACTGGAGGATGCAGGCCAACAAGCCTATACAAACCAGTAGAATAAATACGTAGAGCGTTGGAAGCGAATACTGTTAATAAATCAGGCTGGAGGTGGGGGGAAAGAAGCCCAGCAGCCTTAAAGTAGACAAAATGATCTGGAAATAGAGCAGACCAATCCAGAAAGACAACTCTCATATACCAAGCTTCTCTATGATGTCCCAGCGCTTGACATCTGGTACCTCCCTCCCTCTGTCCCACACACAGGGCAGAGGACAGAAATTAAAAAGCCACTGATGCCTTACATTTTTGCCTCACAGTCACTAATTAAGGAATGCTGGTGGCATAGTGGGTAATGACTTGTGCTGCTAACGGTAACATCAACAGTTCGAAAGCACCAGAGGCTCCGTGGGAGAAGGAAGAGGCAAACACACAGCTTGGGGAGCCCTCAGGGGCAGTTCTACTCTGTCTTATACGGATCTCCTCTGTGGGCCAGAATCACCTGGATGGCAGTAAAGGTTTGATAATACGTGATTATAGTTACTACTCAATAATTACTGGAAAGATGATTTAGCAGATACCCTTGTAGATACTTTTAAAGTAGAATTTAAGTATGCCACCGTTGGCAGGCTTTGCTGTTTTTATTTGCTGGGCTAAGGTATTGAGATACATTCACTAGTTATTTTGGTTTGAAATTATAAATTTAAGAAAGAAGCCTAAGTAATCATGTAAAAGATAAAGCTATTATAGGCACCTCATAAATTGAAGTAAAGATCTAGACCTGCTAAGAGGGAAAGCTATTTTTGAAAGCATGTTTCTGCCAGGAGGTGGGCTAACTGATTACCAGAAGGTAAGCAGTAGAAGGGATGAAGGTTCTGTGCTTATCCATTTGGGCTGTGGTCCACAAGGTCCATAGCTGGAAGCCACCAGCCGCTCCTTGGGAGAAAGATGGGGGCTTTCTACTCCCTTAAGCAGTTTGAGTCCCTGAAACTCAAACGGGGCAGTTCTACCCTGTCCTGCAGGGTTGCTATGAATTGGCATCGACTCAATGGCAGTGAGTTTGTTTTCTAATGACAGTGGGGTGTTTAAGGAAGTGTAGGGACTTTAGTGGATTTGGGTAATGAAGATGCAGCAAGGGCAGGAGCAATGATCACATATGACTCTTTTCTATACATTAATGTATGTACATTAGTTATTCTGTAAATCAGGCAAGATTATTATGGCCATTAAAAGAATGGGGGGAATGGGGTTTAGAAAGATTAAACAATTGAATCCAAGGTTGTACAAAACAGAATAAGAGTCACAGAAGCTTAGTTTTTTTAAATTTGGGGGACTATCAGTTCACATTATTAATGGGATGCAATGCAGACTGGAGTTGCAAGGTGGGCAGAGTTGGGGTGCACTCAACTCCTCGACACTGTGTCCATACCAACTCATACAGCGACCCCCTCGTGAGTTTCTGAGACTGTTTTCTGAGCAGCAGTTGCTGGTTTCGAACTGCAGACCACAGTCCAACCACTACACCACCAGTGCTCGTTAGGGGTACACGAAGAAGTGGTAGTGAGGTACTAGATCAGCGTGGAAGAACAAAGGTCCCCCACTGCCACAATGGAGACAAAACGAAAACGTTGGTTTAGAAACAATTTACTGCTTTCAAGCTTTGGTCATATAAACTCCCAGGTTTCCAAAACTCCCCAGTTGGTTTGCAACAGTGGAACAGATAGTTTTATTGAAGGTCTTTCGGACACAAGGGCAAAAGACGTTAGCCTTTTAATAGAAACGCCAAGGAAGCTAGTAAACAGACTATAAAGAGAGAATGAGAAAAAGAACAATTTAGTTTGGGAGATTGGCTGTGTGCGACGTGAAAATATGGATACGTCAAGTCCCACTTCTTAAGTGGCCAAAATTATTCAGAAGCGGCTCGGTGCTGAAGCAAATTTAGCATCTCGTACCCCTCGGGCGGAGGAAGGACGAGAATATAGCCTAACCAGGTCGAAATCATCCCAAAACAATGAAGCTCCCTCTGTTTACGCAGCACTGCTTTTCGTGATCCTATGTGGTAGGGGAGTTCTGAGGGTGAAAGAGAACGAGAAAACACGCGGAGGAAGGACGGGGACACCGCTTTGCAAAGAAAGTAGGGCGATCCGATTTGAGCGCCGATGGGACTCAAAGGCTGCACGTCTAAAAGGATGCCCCAGTCAGCAGTCTCCACGACCCCAACCCACAGCGACCAAGGCCCCACCCCTCCCCAGCCCGGACAGCCGCTGCTCGCCCCGCCCCCCAGCGCTCATTGGTTCTCAGCCCCGGCCCCGAACCAGCAGCCTCGTCCCTATTGGGTCACACAATCCCTGGGGCGTGGCAAGGCAGGGAAGACCCGGAGACAAGCGAGCACCGCCTTCCAGGAGGAGGTGAAAGGGGAGGGGCGGGGGAGGGCTTCCAGTGGAGGAGGCGGTGGCTATGGCAGCTGCGCGTGGGCCACGGCGGCTGCGGCGGAGCGCGCGCCCGGCTTTGAATGAGCGGCGCTGGGACTGAACGCGCGGAGCGCGAGCGCGAGCGGGAGCGGGAGCAAGCAACCAGCAGTGCGCGCGCACGCGCCTGAGTGTGCGCGCGCGCGCGCGGCCCGCGGCAGCTCGGAGCCTACGCCGGGCGGGCTGGGAGGGGGAGGGGCAGGTGAGTGTGTGCGGCCCGTGCGCGCTGGCCAGGGATTCCCCTACCCCCACCCCTGCCCTGGGGGTGCCATCTGCCCTTTACCCCGTCACCCTCCTAGCCCCACACTTCCCGCCCGCCCACCTTCCTTTTCGCCCCTCCGCCAGGCCCTGCCCCGCGCCGGCTGCCACTCTGGGGTACTGCTTCCGGGTCAGGGTGACCGCAGGGGTGAGTGAGTCGCGGCCGGGAGCTGGGCCCGCGTGGGCAGCCCTCGCCGTGCCGCGGCCGCGCGTGGAGGGGCAGGCCTGCGGGCACGGGCCGGCCCGGTCCCGGGTCCCCCTTCACCCCCCGCCGGGGAAGCTGCGGGCCCGCCTGCGCTCCCTTTCAGGCCCGCACTTCAAAGGAGGTCGTGTGAAACCCGTCCCCCCAGGCGCCGGCCGCCCACCTTCTGCCCTAGAACGCTGTGCCGACCCCGCGAACGCTCCCGTCGACGTTCTCATCCGTGCAGTGCCTGTGACACCCCCTCCCCCAAGCCCGGCGGAGTTCTGAGGGGTGCTCGCAAGTTAAAAGCCTTCGAGCCCCGAAACTCGGGTCCCTCGTGAGCCATTCCAGAAACCTCCCAAGAGTCAGCGGTGCCACTTAGTTGAGGGCCTGAGCTGAGGCCAGAGACTCCGCCAGATGCTCGCTTGCCCTCCAGGCTCAAACACTCCGCTTCCAGTTCTCCTTGCTTCCTGGGTGCTGCGACCCTTAGGTTTTTTAGCTGTAAGAGGAAATAACTAGGGTTTAGTCGCCTTCCTAAATTTAGAGAGTTAGAAAGTCTTGAGGATGGATTGGGCTGTAAGAGGTGTTCAAAATGTTTAGAAATTTCAGTCGTTGACGTTTATGCCCTCAGATCGTGATCGATCCTAGGGAATGTCCGTTTTCTTGGTGTGGACCCACACTGATCATGGCTGGACTTGGTTAGTGAACTGGGACCACAGTGGGTGTGCTGAATGGATCTCGCCAGATACTTAGAGCCATTATAAAGAGGGAAGAGATCATTGATGAGTTTTTAAATGCAGCGTTCTCTTCACACATTTTAGGTGAATCTTCTTCGACCCAGCTTAGTAATTCCCCAGGGAATGTTGGTTCTCCCATTTGTTTCATGGTTTAAACTCTCTTTTCTTTTTGCTACTGTCAAGAGCTTGTTTTCGTATTTTCCTAGAAAATTTAAGGGACCTTAAAACATTTTTAAACATTTTATTGGGGGCTCCTTAAAACATTTTTAAGCGTATGCTATATGTTAGCATTGCGCAGTTCTAGAAAATATTTTGCCACACCGAAATACGAATTAGCTCTAGATACATACTTACCACATTGTTGGTGCAGAGTGCATTTAACAATCACAGGGGAGCAGTGGATATGGGATTAAATAAAAATACCCAAGTAGGATATGAGCTCAGACTAAATTCTTGATAAACAAATAAATCTTTCTACTGTCAGCTTCATCTGGTGAATGGGACCATAGTGAAATTTACCTCTCAGGTTATCTGTAAGATTCCCTTGGGTGTTAAAACATACATTAAGTGGAACAGTGTTTCTCAAAGTGGGCACACACTCTCGGGGTGAGGGTGGAGGGGTGCTGGAACAATAGGAGACAGGGGCTGCAAAAGCAGGTATCTATTCTTTATTTTAGATTATAAACTATAGTACAAAAGTGTTTCATTACCAGGGCGCTGAGTAATTTTTTACTGAAAATGAGAAGAGGTCCTATGTACAACAGAACAAAACACTGCCCAGCCCTGTGTCATCCTCACAATTGTTGCTCTGTTTGAGCTCACTGTTGCGGCCACCGTGTCTCCCATCTTGGAAAGGGCATCCCTCTTTTTGCTGCCTTTCTACTTCACCAAGCATGATGTCCTTCTTCAGAGACTCATCTCTCTCGACATGATGCCCAATACATGTGAGAAGAAGTCTCATCCTTGCCTCTAAGGAGCATTCTGGTTGTACTTCTTCCAAACAGATTGAGGTGTGTGTGTGTTTGTTTTTTCACAATCCATGGTACTTTGAATATTCTTTATCCGAACCATAATTCAAATACATTGACTCTTCTTTGGTCTTTCTTATTCAGTGTCCAATTTTCACATTCATAAGAGGCAATTGAAAATACCATGGCTTGTTGGGCATACCTAAGTCCTCACAGCAACTCCCTTGCTTTTCAACACTTTAAAGTGGTTTTGTGTTGCTGATTTACCTAATGCAACTTGTCTTTTTGATCACTTGATTGCTGCTTCCATGAGCACTGATTGTGGCTCCAAACAAGACAAAATGCTTGACAATGTCAATCTTATCTCTGTTCATCATGATATTCACTCCTGGTTTGAGAATTCTGATCTTTACGTTAAGTTTTAATCCATACCGAAGGCTGCAATAAGTTTGGGAACCTATGTGTTACACACATATTGAATGCTCAAGGAATATTAATGTCTCATCAAATATTTTCAAATCACTACTGTGTCTACCATTGTCTAAGACTTAAATAGAAATATTAAATTGGTGAAGATAGATGAGTTCTTTCCCTTTGTCTCGTGCATTCTAGAGGCGTTAGAGTACAGTGTGGGCAAGCTCATGACTCAGGAGCAGAGAACAGAACCTGTGGGCACTGGGTCCGAAGCATTTCATAGCAGGTAAGCTAGTGTCTGTTACATTACTGTTAGCCACTATCAAATTGGCACCGGTTCATGGGGACTTACGTTTTGTAGATGAAAACATCGCTGAGTCCTCTGCCATCTTCATGATCGATCTTTGGTATGTTTGAGTCCATACAGATGCGGCTATTGGGTCAGTGCAGCGCATTGCGAGTGCCCTTGTTGTCATGGACCTTCTGCTTTGGAGGGTTGTTTGGCCTCCTGTGGCTGATTTTTCTAAGAAATATGTTCTTCTGGGTGTGATTGTTCATTTTACAGGACTGGATTGCTAGATCCCCAAGGTTTGCTTTAATTTCTGGATTGAATGGTGTTTCAGCCCCATTGTCTTGGAGATTCTACCAGTCTCTGTGAGACAAGTATGGTCTTTTTCATGATTTCAGTCTACATGTTTTTCCTACTTTGTCCAGAGCCTTCTCTTGTGATCTGGATTTGAGATATCTAGTGGTATCCAGGTCTAGTGAGGTATTCTTGTCGTTTGAAGTAAATTGATTTTAGACCATTTGAGGTAAATTGATTTTAGACCATTTAGTATTGAATTTCATAGACCTAGGTCTATACCCCATGGCTTAGGTAGACTCCTTAATAAACCTAAGCTATGGGGTATGGAAACATGCATACTTTTTGTGCTTCACTTTTTTTTCTTCTGTAAAATGAATAAGGTGGATTGGTAGGTAAATGAGTTAATAAATAGTGACCTGTCTATGAACTAGTTCTTCTCTTTCATTACAACAGTAAGTTTTCCACAGAATGATGATATTCTTTCTTCTTTGGGAGGAATTCTATTATATAATCAGTAATCATCCCACATAACTAATTTTCTGTTGGAAAAATTTTAAATTTTATTTCCACTTACGTTTAAAATCATTCCATTGGACAAGTACTTATTGAACAACTACAACTAGTGGGTAGGTGGTTGGTAACAAGACACTAAATGAAATTTATTCTCTCCTTCATTCAGTAATCCAGAGACAACTCACCTCAGCTCAAATAGTAAATAAATAACTGTTTCCCTTTAAAATATTTTCCTAGGGTATCTCCTTAGTATTGTCCCCTTTCTCAAAACCACATACTCTACAATCTCATATATAGATGGTTTTTTAAAAACACTTTTATCTGAAAATTTATTCCAAATTTTGATTTCACTAATAAATAGTGAGATTTTATTTTCGTTTGGTCAGTTTTAAAATGAAGCTTTTATTCATCATGCTAATTGTTCAGCTCTTTCTTCGTGGGTGGTAACTGCAAGTGCCAGCTGAGTAAGAAACTGTGAAGGATGATTGAGCAGGGCAAAAGAGATATAGAGAAATCACTGTTGTACAAAACAGAGTCCCCAGTACTCTCTGTACTAGCTGTTCTGACACGGCGCTCTGCTTCCAAATGGTCACAGCCTTGAAGATCATGGAGCAGTTCTGCTCTGCACACGTGGTCCCGGAAGTCAGAATCCACTCAATGGCTACTGACAACAATGAAACATCCGTGCAATGAACAAAAAGATTGAAATGAAGAAGACTTTATAATAGTCTAGCCAAGAGGTGAGATGATAATAAAGGCTTAGGACAGTGGTTCTCAACCTTCCTAATGCCGTGACCCTTTAATGCAATTCCTCAGTTGTGATCCCCAACCATAAAATTATTTTCCTTGCTATTTCATAACTGTAAATTTGCTATTGTTATGAATCGAGCAACCCCTGTGATAGGTCATTCAACACCCCCCCACCCCCCCCCACACACTATCATGATCCCAATTCTTCCTTGCAAGTCTGGCTTAACCAGAGGATGTACACTGGTACAGATAGGAAACAGAAACTACAGATGGGAACCAGAAACACAGGAAATCCAGGGTGGATGATCCCTTCAGGACCAGTGGTGTGAATGGCGATACTGGGAGGGTAAAGGGAGGGTGGGTTGGAAGGATTACAAGGATCTATATGTGACCTCCTCCCTGGGGAATGGACAACAGATAAGTGGGTGAAAGGAAATGTTGGACAGGGCAAGATATGACATAATAATTTATAAATTATCAAGGGTTCATGAGGGAGGGGGAGCGGGGAAGGAGGGGAAAAATGAGGACCCGATTTCAGGGACTTAAGTGGAGAGCATATGTTTTGAAAATGCTGAGGGCAATGAATGTACAGATGTGCTTTACACAATTGATGTATGTATGGATTGTGATAAGAGTTGTATGAACGCCTAATAAAATGATTTAAAAAAAGAAAGGTCATTCAACCCCCAAAGGGGTCATGACCTACCTGTTGAGAACTGCTGGTTTAGGAGATTGCAATAGAGATTAAGAATAATATAGGCAGCATATGGAAATAAAACATGGTTTTGGCACCTTTAAAGAGTAAGGGAGAAAGGAGTTAATTGTTACATATTATTGTTAGAGAACCGTTTGCAACGCTGTTACTGTACCTGTAAAAGCCAACATGCCGTCTCCAACCATGGCAGTAGAAAAGCTGTGTTGTGTTTCGCTCCTTTTCAGAAGGAACCAGCAGTGGTATTCATTCCTATAGAGCAATCAGTGTTCGGTACTTTGAGGAAGACTCAATCTGCGCTATGCAGATGATATAAGTTTCTTGAAGTGAAGAGGTCTTGAAGCTTTTGCTGATGAAGATCGAGGATTGTGGCCTTCGGTGTGGAGTACAAGTCAGTGCAGAAGATCCAAACCCTCACAAATGAACCAATAGGTAACATCATTGTAAATGAAGAAACAGTTGAAGTAGTCACGTATTTCAGCTTGCTAGGATCCACAATCCGGCTCGTGGAAGCAGCAGTCAAGAGATCAAAAGACAAGTTGCGCTGCACGAGACCTCTTTAAAGTATTGAAAAGCAAGGATGTCACTTTGCGGTCTAAGGTTCGCCTGACCAGAGCCATGGTAGTTTCAATTCCTTCATGTGCATGAAGTTGGAGATTGAATAAGGAAGACTGAAGAATCAGTGCATTTGAATTACAGTGCTGGTGAAAAATATTGAAAGTATCATGACCTGGAAAAAGAACAGTTAAGTCTGTTTTGGAAGAACCACAATTATAAGAAGTACAACTGGCCCCTTAGAGCCAAGGATGGTGAACCTTTCATCTTCAGTACTTTGAACATGTCAGGAGGTAGCAGTTTCTGGAGAAGCACGTCATATTTGTTGTAGTAGAGAGTCAGCAGAGAAGAGGAGGAGGAAGGCCCGTATTAAGATGGAATGGCAGCAACAATGTGCTCAAACATAAGAATCGTTGTGACAGTGCTGCAGGACAGAGCAGCCTTTTATTTTGTTGTACATATGATCACTTTGAGTCGGAACTGACTCAATGACACAACTCCTTAAAGTAGCCCTAATGAATATTGACAGTAAAGCTTACTGAGCCTTCAATTCCTGGAAAAAATAGCTGTAAACACCCATTAATGATTGGAATGTGGAATGAACAAAGGGAAGTTTAAAGTTGTCAAAAATAAATGAACTCAGGATTGCACTGGTGTTAGCCATTTTGTGCCAGACCACCAGTCTGCTATGCAGGGGACGACAGAGTAATGGTGAATCACATTCATCCTCCGGAAGATCATTTCAAGCTCTGTCCTGAAGTAGAGCATGATCAATGGTAGAATAATGACCACACACCTACAAAGAATACCAGTTAACATACATTATTTCTGATTTACTCACTAACCACTAAATGGCAAAGTTTAAAAAATTGGAAATGTAAACCAATTTTGCAGTCTGAAATACATCAAGCATACAGTCAAGCTGTATTAATAATTACTGATTGGAACACAAATGTTGGGAACAGGAAGGATTGGTACTTGAACAATGTGGCCTTAATGATCTAAACAGTGCTTTAGATGGCCTGGTAGAATTTTGCAAGAACAAGGACTTACTCATTGCAAATATCCTCTTCAACAACCTAAAAGACACTTCTACACGTGGACCTCATCTGATGGAAACAGGAACCACAATGACTGCTCTTCTTGGAAAGAGAACTGCTCAAACCAAGCCACAGTCTGCTTGTAAAACAGCCTGTCAATTACTTACATGCAAACTGGGCTTCACTGTTTTCATCTGAGTCAGAACTGAATCAGAACCTTGGAGTTAGCATTGATTGGAAGGCTCCTCCTCACCACCACCACCACCCACCAACCACCACCACCAACCACCACCAACCACCACCACCACCAACCACCACCACCACCAACCACCACCAACCACCACCATCCACCACCATCACCAACCACCAGAATTGGATTCATGGGTAGTGCAGTAGGTTGACACACTCAGTTGCTAAGTAGAGGGTTAAAGATTGAGCCCACCTAGAGGTGCCTTGAAAGGGTTGATTCTCAAAAAAAAGGTCAACTTTTGACACCCTGTGAAACATTGACATGCATGAAGTCTGCATTGGTCAAAGTTAACTTGAGCACAATTGGTCTAGTGAATGACTGCATCTAACGCTGGTGGTAGTTGTGTAGGAGGTGCATACGTGGCAGTCCTAGTTTCTCCTAGGCTTACTTCCTCCTGCGAGCAGGGCAGTTGACTTCAGTACTGTTCAGTGGCCATTGAGTTGCTGCCTTAGTTTCCTCATTTAGAAAATTAAGAAAATTGATTATATTAAAGTTTTCCAGCAGAGGAGTCAGATTATTTTAAATGGTTACATGGTTATTTTCTTTCTCTGATAAGTAAAAAGCAAAGAAGTGCTGAAACAGAAGTTCCATTATTAAAGAATTCTCAAGTGTGAGGAGATAATCGGGGAGAGAGCAAGAGACACACAGACTGTAATTTCTTGGGTTTTGTCTTAGCATGTAATCTACTCCACCTCTCAACAGTTAATAAATGACCATTTCTCATAGACTAACTTTTAAAAATCTTTTTATTAGGGGTTCATACAACTCTTATCACAATCCATACATACATCAATTGTCTAAAACACATTTGTACATTCATTTCCCTCATCATTCTCAAAACATTTGCTCTCCACTTAAGCCCTTGGCATCAGCTGCTCATTTTTCCCCTTCCTCCCCACAACACCCACCCTCATGAACCCTTTATTATTTTGTCATATCTTGCCCTGTCTGATGTCTCCCTTCACCCACTTTTCTGTTGTCCGTCCCCGAAGGAGATGGTCACATGTAGTTCCTTGTAATCAGTTCCCCCTTCCCAAACCACCCTCCCTCTACCCTCCCAGTACCGCGTTCACACCACTGGCCCTTAAGGGATCATCGACTCTGGATTCCCTGTTTCCAGTTCCTGTCTGTACCAGTGTACATCCTCTGGTCTAGCCATACTTACAAGGTAGAATTGGGATCATGATAGGGAGTGGGGGGAAGCATTTAGGAACTTGAGGAAAGTTGCATTTTCCATCGTTGCTACATCGCACCTTGATTGGCTCGTCTCCTCCCCGAAACCCTTCTGTAAGGGGATGTCCAGTGGCCAACAAATGGTCTTTGGGTCTCCACTGCACACTCCCCTCCTCATTCACTATGATAAGATTTTTTGTTCTGATGATGCTTGATACATGATTCCTTCAACACGACATGATTGCACAGACTGGTGTACTTCTTCCATGTGGGCTTTGTTGCTTCTCAGCTAGATGGCCGCTTGTTTACCTTCAAGCCTTTAAGACACCAGACATTATCTCTTTTGATAGCTGGGCACCATCAGCTTTCTTCGCCACATTTGCTTCTGCACCCATTTGTCTTCAACGATTGTATCATGGAAGTGAGCCCACAATTATATTATTTTTTGGTCTTTGATGTCTGATAACTGATTCCTTTGGCACCTTGTGATCACACAGGCTGGTGTGCTTCTTCCATGTGGGCTTTGTTGCTTTTGAGCTAGATGGCTGCTTGTTTACCTTCAAGCCTTTAAGACCCCAGATGCTATATCTTTTGATAGCCAGTCACCATCAACTTTTCTTCACCACATTTGCTTATGTACCCGCTTTGTCTTCAGCAGCTGTATTGGGAAGGTGAGCATCACAGAATGCCAATTTAATAGAAGAAAGTATTCTTGCATTGAGGGAGTACTTGAGTGGAGGCCCAATGTCCTTCTGCTACCTTAATACTAAACCTATAAATATATGCACATAGATCTATTTCCCCATCCTCATATAAATATATGAGGATGCATATCATGTCTTTATCTAGACCTCTATAAATTCCCTTTGCCTCCCAGCTCTTTCCTCTATTTCCTTTGACTTTCCTCTTGTCCCACTATCATGCTCAGTCCCCACCAGGGTTTCAGCAATTCCTCTCGGTTATATTATCCTTGATCATTCTCTACCAGGCCTCCCACACCTTCCTCACCACCGATTTGGATCACTTGTTCTCTTGTCCCTGGGTTTGTTAACACCACTACCTTTCCCCCACCTTCTCCTCTCCCATGTCCCCCCGGAACTGTCTACCCCATTGTTTTCTCCTCCAGATTGTTCACCCAGCCGATGTTATTTTATTTAGACAGACCTGTGAAGATAATAACATGCACAAAAACAAGACAGCAAAACCAAGCAACAATATACAACAAAACAGCAAACCAATGACATAAAACAAGAAAGAAAAGCTTTTAGTTAGTTCAAGGATTCTTTATTGACCTTTAGGTGTGTTTTCCAGTCTAGTCTGTTGGGGCACCACGCCCTGGCCCCAAATTCCACCTTCTTCTCTGGGAACCTCGCCACTCCATTCCCTTGTTGTTCTGTTGCACCCCCTTGGTGTTTTACCTCAGTGTGGCGGGATCAGATCAGGTGCAATATCGACTAACATTTTATTGTTCTTTCATATTTATTTTGAGATTCTCCAGAGGGATTTTCTTGGTTGCTTAATGTATTCAACTTTGACTTCTGCCAAAACATATTTTAGAAAAGTTTAAAATTAGTAGTGATCAGAAAATAAACTCATATATAATACATATATGATGTCCCAAAACAAATGCATTGCTGTGAAGTCTATTCCAACATATAGTGACCCTATGCACAGAATGGAACTGTCCTCATGGGGTTTCCAAAACAGTGACTTGTATGGAAACAGACTGCCATGTCTTTTTCCCATGGAGTAGCTGGTAGATTTCAGCCACCAACCTTTCAGTCAGTGGGCGAGCATTTCAGAACCGCACCATCATAGCTCCTTACGTATGATATAGATGACGAGATGTGTAGAGAATGTTTGAAGTAGGGTCATGTCTGAAAGACTAGCACATAACAGTTTCGAAACTTTATATCCCCAGTATTATGTAGATGTGATGAAAGACTTTCAACTCTTGAAAACTTGTAAACCCTAGTTTCTCAAACTGTTATTATGATTTACATCATCACTGTAACTTTGTGTTAATCTGTTTCTAGAGAAGAGTAAAGGTTTATCCGTCAGCTTTTCTCAGTGCATAACTGAACTTTTTAACGTCGCTTCACAACTGTGACTCATGAAAGCAACTTAACACATTTACTTTGTGCCTTTTCCCACAGGTCTGACATCCGCCATGGCCATAACACAATTCCGGTTGTTTAAAGTTTGCACCTGCCTAGCAGCAGTGTTCTCATTCCTAAAGAGGTTAATATGCAGGTAAACACAGTTTATGTTCATATTGGCCTATCTGTCCCCTCTGGTTTTAGTTACCTTTATAACTCCATAAAGTCAAGACAGATTCTATTTAAGCTAAATATTTACAGTCAGTATTCATTTGTATCTGCTATTCTTTCATGTAACTTCTAAAGGAAACATCGGAAATTAGATGTTCTTAGTGTTTTTCCAAATTCTTATATCTCCTATTGAAATAACACAATACTTAGAATTTCAAAAATAAGTGATTCAGCCTTTATTGTTTTAATAATCACAGAGCTTTTATGTACCTGAATGTTTTATTATCAGAATTTATTAAGGTGTTTTGATGAAACTAGGTGTAAGTACTTATTGATATGCTATAATATATTTTATGTTAAAAAATAGAACAGACTTTTATAGGGAAATCCCAAGCGAAACATATTTATGTCTCTTTAAATAACATATCTTAAGAGGCATTTTCTTATGTAAATATATTTATATATGATGATGGGGAAAAGATCTGTGTACATATATGTATAGATTTAGTATCAAGGTAGCAGATGGACATTGGGCCTCTACTCAAGTACTCCCTCAACACAAGAACACTTTATTTTATTAGCCTGGCATTCCCTGATGCTCACCTTCCCAACACGATCGTTGAAGGCAAAGCAGGTGCATACATAAATGTGAAAAACCTGATGGTGCCCAGCTATCAGAAGTTATAGCATCTGGGGTCTTAAAGGCTTGAAGATAAACAAGCAGCCATCTAGCTGAGAAGCAACAAAGCTCACGTGCAGGAAGCACTCCAGCTCGTGTGATCACAAGGTGTCAATAGGCTCAGGTATCAGGCATCAAAAACAAAAAATCATATCAATGTGAATGAGGGGGAGTGCAGAGTGGAGACCCAAAGCCCATTTGTAGGCAACTGGATGTCCCCTTACAGAAGGGTCACGGGGAGGAGACGAGCCAGTCATGGTGCAGTGTAGCACTGATGAAACCTACAGCTTTCCTCTAGTTCTTAAATTCCCCCCACTATCCTGATCCCAGTTCTACCTTATAAATCCGGCCAGACCAGAGGATGTACATTGTTACAGATAAGAGCGGAAAACACAGGGAATCCAAGACAGATAATCCCACTACCCCCAGGACCAATAATGAGAGTAGCAATACTAGGAGGGTAAGGGAAAGGTAGGGGAGAAAGGAGGAACGATCACAATGATCTGCATATAACCCCCTTCCTGGTGGACAGACAACAGAAAAATGGGTGAAGGGAGACATCGGACAGTGTAAGACATGACAAAATCATAATTTGTAAATTATCAAGGGTTCCTGAGGGAGGGAGTATGAGAGAAGGGGGAAAAAGCTGATACCATGGGCTCAAGTAGAAAGAAATTGTTTTCAAAATGATGCTGGCACAAATGTACAAAGGTGCTTGACACGATGGATGTATGGATTGTGAAAAGAGTTGTGCGAGCCTCCAATAAAATGATTTTACAAAAGAAACAAAATAAAAGTACCAAATATTTTCACCAAAATAAATAAATAAATAGCATCTCTAGTGGGGAGGTAGTGCAGAGCAGGGTGCCAGAGCAGACGAAGTTGTTTTGCTTTAGTATGTCATCTTGTCTGATAACACTACCAAACACTAGAGCTATATTTCCTAAAGTGCGTGGGGTGTGCCGCAGACCCATAGAGGTTGATGGCAGCTTACAAGCACCCTGTAGGGCTGGGTGGAGCTGACTACCTCTGGTTTCTGACAGAGGGACTGTGGGCATAGACAGCTCTTGATTTCTCCCGCGGAGCCGCGGGCGGTTTCCAAACCTGCTGGCCGTGCAGGTAGCAGCTCAGCTCGTCCGTAACCACTGACTGCACCAGAGGTGCCCGGGGTATTTGCACATTCAACAAAATGGTGATGGACTTAAGGACTCTGCACATATATCCAAGTGAGGACAGTTCACTCTCGTAGATGGTGTCGCGTGCCTTTTCTTCCAAGCATTCTTTCTGAGGATGTTCACACATGCTTGAGGTTAGGTTTTTGTTCACTTATACTTTTGGTGACATTATATCTGCAAAGCAAATACGGTGCCAAAATAGATACACAACAGGAAATGATGATGGCAGTGTCCAGTCTGATTTCAAGGTTTGAGAAGTGGTGCAGTGCCCAGCAGGCACACACAGTCCACTAGGAAATAATTGTGATGATTTAAGAATGGAGGGCAACCTATCTTTTCTTTCAATTTATGTGTAGTTTTTTTATATGTATTCAAGGACTTCATATAGTTGATGGAAAATTCCATTATGTCTTAATTCCATTTTTCCACAAATTTTTGGAAGCCTCCTAGTATGTGCATTATTTTTTAATGGATCTTTTACTTATTGTGTTTTTTAAATCTTTTATTTGCCTTTTGTTGTTTCCAGTTAAGGTAGTTTAGTTTTTCAAATGACTACTATGTGGTTCAGACATCAATGGCTATTAAGTTGCTTGGGCCTGATGGCTAAATCAGTGAGACTGTTACATATTATTACTTTGGCATATGGGCCTGTAAAAAGAATACTGATTCACTAAGGTAACTTAAAGTAAAAGGGGAAATGGAAGACAATCTTAAGTAGACATGATTTAGAAGCTGCATACAATAATTCTGTTTATAACCTATTGTTCTCAACCTGTGGGTTGCGACCCCTTTGGGAATTGAGTGACCCTGTCATAGGGGTCCCCCAATTCATAACAGTAGCAAAATTACAGTTATGGAGTAGCAACAAAAATAATTTTATGATTAGGTGGTCACCACAACACGAGGAACTGTATGAAAGGGTCGCGGCATTAGGATGGTTGAGAACCACTGGTTTAGAACTTGGTCATATAGCTACCTCTGTGCAAGTAGGGCTAGGAAACAGTTTCTACTCAGACAGCCATTTGATAGCTGCTACAGCTTTGAGGATTCAATGGCATTGGATTTATGAGACATCCAGGGGTGTGGATTTTAAAAAGAGAGAGAGAGCGAACCCCAGAGTATGACAAGGATAAGGAGTAGATGACATGCAATGGAGACCACCATGGGAGGTGGGAAGATCAAGTAAGGAAACAGTCACCCAGGAGGAGCACAGAATTTGGACTGTAGAAAAAACATTGAACTAAGTATGCAAATGAGCAGAGAATGAGGAAGAATAGTCTGATTCACTGTAAGCAGTAAGAAAGGTATTTCAGGAAGCAGGATATTAAAAGAAGCAGTTATGTTACCAGCGTTGATGGTTGGTTTTGCATCTGTATTTTCTAGGTTTTTTTGTAATATAAATTACTTTTAGAATAAGAAATTGAATTTTACTGAAAATTATTTAAGCAATTTTTGTTGTCACTGTACATTTCTGTTTTCAGTGTAAATGTATTTACCATTAATTGTATGTGAGTTAAACTGACATTTTGATCAGATATGCTCCTAGGCTTCAGAAGGAATCTATCATGTGCTATAAAATATCAGACTCATACCCCAAAATGTAAGTGATTAGATGACTTAACTATTCATCCTATAAACAAATACATTTTAATTTCTAATCTTGTAGTGAAAATAGCTGACTTTACCAATTAATTCTTAAGTAGATTTATTGTAGCTATTGAGAGTTAAGCAAATGCCTACCATGCTTTCTTGCTAATAATAGAACAAAACCCAACTCACTGCCATCAAGTCAATTCTGACTCATAGCAACCCTATATAACATATGTACAAATGGGCATAGAGTGCCCATGTTGTTTGTGTCTTGTGACATTTCCAGAACTGAATTTCAGCCTCATTCCTTAGTCTAAAAATTTTCTTTTGATCCCATCTCTATACTAAAGGTAAAAGCCAAGGTCAAGAAGTCATGGGTGTAGTTTGGTAATTGGAAAATCAGTCATTGAACCTGTGCCCTTCTTCTTTGTACTATGAGTCGATACTGAAACTGTGACCCTCCTGAAGGCTGGCTGTGCACGTGCCATCGGGTGGACAGAGGGACAGAGTGAGACTGCACTGGCATGAATGGCGTTGAGTGGCTATCACTGCAGCTCTCCATTCAGTCTTCACTGATGCAATCATGACAGCCATTTTCTCACTCTAACATTCAATAGGGAAATAAACAAAGCAAAACGAATACTTATCAGATCATCTTAAGCAGTCATTAAGCTATGTTAAAACTATGTTAGGTCTGTTTATTTCACAGTCTGATTGTATCTTGCTAGCACGGTGTCTTCAGTCAATGAGCATGCATTACCTTAGTCTTGTTTGTGAGCAAATGAAAAGACTTTCGCATTTCATTCACCTCACATTGAATTTTGAGATCCTTTGTTTTTAGAACCAGACAAACTAACCCAACCCCACTACCTTCGAGTTGATTCCAACTCACATTGACCCAGTCCTAAAGTATCTCTCTGAATCGTAACGGGAACAGAGGGCCTCATGCTCCACCTGTGTAATGGCTGGTGGGTTTGGCCATACTGATTATATTGTGTACATTTTTTCCAGGTTGTAAATATTACAATTCTTTAGAATCATGTCAGGAATTAAAGGGATGTCCGACACTGCTGACTTCCAACTGCAAGTTGTTGGGAGGGTGGAAAAAAGAAGCCAATGTCATGGCAGTTAGAGATTTGATGTTAGAGAATCATGTATATGCGAATAGAGAATGAAGACAAGGAACTGGAGAAAATAAATCAACCTTTCTCACTATCATAATTCAGATCAAAGCAAAATTTCTGGCAAATGAAGAGAAATCCTTGGTTTCAAGATGGGTTTCACCTGGGTTCTAAATGCAAGAAAATGAATGTCCAGCAACTTCTGGGTGACTGGAGCCAACAGTGACCACCTTCTGGGAGTCTGCACAGGAATATGTTTGAACTTGGCATTTCTACGGTGTATGTAATTAATGTGCATGAGGTTCTGAGGTCTCTTGATATTTTGGGCACCAGGACTATAGCTGCTCCTCAGGTAGTAAAACTAGTCATTACAACCATTAGGCACAAGAGGGCTTGCTTCACTGTAGTTCTTGGTTGCCTTGCAAGTGGGAAGAAATTAAAGCTGATGGTGATTTTAAAAGGAGGTACCCTGCCCTGGGAAAACCACACCCCAGTGTGGTGATTAATTATAGTAAGGGATAGATGGACTGTGATATTAGGAATGCATGGATAGATATACGAGGGATACCCCCCCCCAAAAAAAAAACCAGAATAATGCTTTGCTGGGCAGAGATTTTATAGTACATATTTTTCTTGCTAGGTGAGCGTCTAGCAACTTGCTCTTAGTGCACCTAGTGGAGTCGCCTGGGAAAGTTCTCTGGCCACAGTGAATTTTTTCATAAAAACAGTTTTGCTTAAGCCTTGTTTTTTGTGATGGCTGATTTAAGAGAACAGTGTGCAGTGTGAAATTTTGTTTCCTGCTTAGGTAAAATGCCGCAGAAACTATTGTGGTGTTGAACACAGCTTACAAGGACAGTGCTATGGGAAACACTCAGGTGCATTAATGATTTTCTCATTTCAAAAAAGGTGAAATGTTGATTGCTGACAAATCTCATTCTGGACGTTCATCAACTTCCACGAAAATGTTGACTTGTAGTGCATTTGAAGTTTGCAAGTGAGACTGTTAATCAAGCTTTCTATTTAGAGGTTCTGAAAAGATGGCACAGTAGTGTGCTACAAAAAAACTCTGATTGTGGCAGATGGGAGACTGGTTTTGCCACCACGACAATGCATCTGCTCACTCAGCCATCTCAGTGCGCCAGTTTTGGCAAAAAAACAGCATGCCTTTCTTGCCCCATGCATCTTACTCACCTGACTTTGCTTCTCATGATTTCATTTGGTTCTCTGAATGAAGAGGGACATTAAAGGACAGCGATTTGATGACATAGAGGAGGTGAAGAAAAAACGAGGGAGGTGCTTTCAGCTATCCAAACAGATGAGTTTGAAAAATGTTTCCAAGAATGGAATTGCAGATTTGACAAATGTATTAAGTGTAATGGAGAGTACTTTGAAGGTAATAAGGTTGTTTTGTAAAAAAATGTAAATATGGGGGGGGGGTGTAAATACATAGCGTTGGGGAAACAACTGGGTGTTTTTTGGGGGTGCCTCCTTGGATGCTATAGGGCCCAATGGGATTCTTTTCAAAGAAGTCTACCCTGATTTTCAGTACCTATGATTGCTTACTACCGCCCACAGAAAGGCTCAGAATTAAATTAACTAGTGTCCATATAGCAGTCATACTTGGCAGCCTTACCTGCAAGCTCCAGTCCCTAGATAGAACAGTGAACCACCCATCAGGAGTTCCGTGAGAAGAGTAGAATGAGTGGATACAGTCTGAGATTCGCTAGTTCGCACCACCAGGAAAATTGAAGTGGGTGACCTTTGCAGAAGTCTGCAACTAGGTGGGGTCTGCTTGGGTAAAAATAACTCCTGAAACCATCTGCCATGTCTTCGGGAAGGTGGGGACTATGTGCCAGCAGAGTGCCTATGAAAATGCTGAAGGCGGGCATGATGACATTGGTTCAGAAGTCACAGAAGAGCATCTGTCAACTGAGATATTTTCATCATGGTAGTGTCAAGGGGTCCTACTTTGAAGGTTTCTGGGAGTTAGATAATGATAATGATAATGAATAAAATGGCCTATTTTAGGATGAAACAATTCTGGTGACTGTATTTCAAAGTCATCAAAATTTGTTTCAGTTTTAAGATTTATGGAAGCAATAAGTACAGTATCTTGTTCATGTCATTCTAGGCTTAGTATCATCTTTTACACATTTCCAGCTCTTCATCTGTTCATACTCTTTAGTGTCAACATGATTTCCCATTTCCATCATGGACCTTGGCTTAGGAAACTAACCTTAAATGAAGTTTCCATGAGATCAGTTTTATCTCAGTAACATTAAATCCAGTGGACACATATATTTACATTGAAGTTGGCACCATGTACAGAAATAATGATATAGCAATACTTACCTGGCAGGGGAGATACCATGATCACAAAGGTGGTTTTCCCAGGGCGAGGCTCACCCATTGCCTCCAATGTGCTGACCCCTGCGATTTCCCCAAATGTGGGAAACTCGACTGCATAATTTGTGGTAGTGGGGGACTGCATTCGCGCTATCCCGATCTTAAAAAAAAAAAAAAAAGAAAGAATGATATAGCATTCGATGAAAAGAATGTGTGGGCTTGCTGAATTTGTAAAAAACGTATTATTCCACATTTGCTATTGACATTTAAAATAGGGTATCTGTTTATGCTTACAATTTTTTTGTGCGAGGGTACCACCTTCAGTACATTAAGTACCATATATACGCGAGTATAAGCTGACTCAAATATCAGCCTAGGCACCTAATTTTACCACTAAAACTACATTAAAGATGGGTTGAAAAATGGCTTTTACACGAGTATATACAGTATGTCATTTAAGTCTTCACAAAAACTCTACAGAAGTCAGTTGGATATCTGTGTCTTATAAATGAAGATACTGAAACTGAAAGATGCTTCTACCTGAACCCCCCAACTCAGTAGAACCAGAATTGACACAGGTTCCATCACCTGTGCTCCTAGTCACTGTGCTACAAGGCCAATCCTGTGCCACGCGGTGCTTTTCTTAGTAATCTTTGACTTCACTGTTCAAGTAGGAATTTAAAAATTTTTAAGTTTAATGTTCATTACACAGAAGTGCAATTTGTAAAACAACTAAACCATCCTGCATGAGTAAAACATCCTGTGTGAGCCAGAGCTTCAGCTACAGAGCCTATGGTATGGTACCCCAAGGGGCTAGATTTGAAACCATTGCACTGTTTTGTGTTTGTTTACAGTTCTGAGGATTCAGGCAAGTGCAGCCCTGTTGGCCTAGTCCAGATGTTAAACATATTCTTAAGACTTGACTCCTGCATGTCTTTCCATCATATTTTTAATGAGCAACTGCTAATTGTTAAATAATTTTAAATTAAGAAAGACTTTTTTTTGTTAACCTTAACTATGTCTTTAATCCTTTACCCCATGTTTATTTTGAAAGTTCCAGATGCCTTGGTTGTAAAACTCAGTTACTTCCAAATTTGTGTTCAAACACCGAATCGTTCCAGCACCACCGAGTTGTTTCTGACCACATTAACAGCAACTTTTCAGCCTCTTCGATGGCCTGAGTTATTTAGTTTGTGGTCAATGATTTCACACTTTTCCCTACACTAACTGCTTTTATTCATGTTTTTCCCCTAAAAAATGTTGATAATGTCGACTTAGCCATCTAATGTTTAGCTGCCAAATCAGACTAGCAGCTACCTGTTTCCAGTTTCACTTTCTTGCTGGTATCACTGATTTTCTTTGGAGGTATGGTTATGGTATTCTGTGCAAATAAAGCACACCCAAAAAGCACAATGATGCGTGTTTTTTTGGTTAGCGGAACAAGAGCAGCACTCAGACTGAAGTGTCACTCCTTTGTGTCTGCAGCGAGATGTGACACCTTACTGGCCTCGTCCAAATGTGCTCAAGCCAGATGTCAATGTGACTACTGAGCAAAGTTCTGACCACGAGTAGATTGTTTCTGAGCTTTGTTGTTTGAATAAAGGTAGGTTCAAGCTTGGAGCTGTTTGCCAACTGAAGTGTGCAGTAAATGCTTGCATTTTTCTTTCAGGTCTGGGAGAGGGCGGAAATTAAGCGGTGACCAAATAACGTTGCCAACGACAGTTGACTATTCATCAGTTCCTAAACAGGTAATTTCTCAAAGGTTTAATCAATGTTTCAGAACACGACTTTTTCAAATTGAATTGCAGTCCATTAGTGGGACATGGAATTTGGTGGTCAGGGTCAAGATTTAGCGCTTTTCTTATATTTTTCATTACTGGAATGGCCATTTGGTTTTTCACTTGGTCTTTCACTGTTTTGCTGAGATGTTCCTTTTTTTCCCATTAGTTTTTAAAACATGTGTTACTGCTTGTTGGAATATATTTATAGTAGCTATTTTAAAGACTTTGCCAGATAATTTCACCTTTTTATATTTTCTTGGAGTTGGCACCTGCTGAGCGTTTTGTTGTTGTTTCTTGCATGCCAAATCATTTTAGATTATGATAGGAATGTTTAAAATATTTTGTTTAGAGATTCTGTAACTTTGAATTACATGATGGTGGCTGTTAATATTTTTTGCTTATCAGGCAATCAGTTTAGAATTAGGTCACACGTTCTATGAGGTATAATTCTAATTTCAGTTCAGTATTGGAAGCATTTGACTTTGCTATTGTTTTTCAATGGATAGAATAGAGTGGAAAGGAGTAGTTTATCAGATATCTAGTAAAGTTTGTTTTCAGCTTTTTAATCCAGTTTTGGTATGTGATCCCAAAATGCACATTTTGCTATGGGTCAAAAGAGTTGGAGAACTTTTTTAAAAGTCAATTTTTTAAGTATATTTTTAGTGCAGTATTAATTGGTTGTTTTGTGATTGATGAATTACATTTAGACAGATGTTGAAGAGTGGACTTCTTGGGATGAAGATGCACCCACAAGCGTAAAGATTGAAGGAGGGAATGGAACTGTGGCAGCACAACAGAATGCTGTGGAGCAACTGGAACCTGACTATTTTAAGGATATGACACCAAATATAAGGAAAACTCAGAAAGTACGTTAACGATTGACAGTTGGATAGTAGCTACTATTCAGATTCCTAAAGTTAGACGATATAATTAGTATGTATTTCAAAGTATGTCTCAGCTAATCAGTCTTCATATTAAAGAATTATACATATATGTATTCACGTGACCAAGCCATAGGTGTAGTTATATTCCATACATTTTGTAAAATTCCATCTAAGCACTGATTGAAATCTTCCCTTAAATCAGATCTAGACTCCATTCTTTGCTGTGGAAGCTAAGCTGAATAAGCTATCTAGTTAAAGCCTTAAAAGAGTTCGCCGTTTAATGAGTTTCTAGAACTCAAGAGTATTTTCAGTTGTCTGTAACCATTGTCAAACTGATGCAGAACACTTGATAATTTACTATTCAGGGTTTATCTAATCCCTTTGTGGGGAATATGGACGCTCACTTAGAGATGCAGGAAATTACTTGGGGAAAAGCACAATGGATGGGTGTTTTCCTTTCCTTTTATCAATGTAGTCCATGAGCATTTTTAAAATCAAAGACTACGAAAGGGCTTATAATGAAAAGCCAGGGACTTCTGCCCTGTATCTCTTCATAGCCAACTCTGCTTACCAGAAGCAACGACTCATAGCTTTATCTGTTGACTTTTCCGCTAGTGCTTGACATTACATCTGTATGTGATATGTTTATATTGCTATCGCTTAATTTACAAATTACAAATTGTCCATTGGCTTCACACTATGGGAAGTGAGTTGCTTTTTTCATATTACTCTTTCCCCTTTTGTCAGTCCTTAATATATTTTAGTGTTATCCTGGTGGTGCTGTATACTAAACTTTAGACTGCTAACTTCTAAGGTGGTTGTTTCAACCCACCAGGCACTTCTGTTGGAGAAAAATGGATCTGTCCACTCCCCTAAGAGGTTCAGAACCTCTATGGTTCAATATTGTGCCAGTTATTTTGCTGTTTTTTAAACAAACAAATAAAAAAACAGAACTACAAGCATACATTAAAAGGACCACTTTTTGTTCAAACATAAAAAATATTTCTTTTCAGTCTACTTAATAAACTTGATGCCGCATGTATTACCCCTCTAAACTAGATTCCATACCTGCTTCTACATTTCAGTCATTTTCAGCTATACTTTTACGTATACATTGCCCTAATGGCTGTTTTTCTTGAGTTATCCAAATTTCTCCATGCTGAGAAGCATGAAGTTGTGTATTTTCCAAGGAACCTTTGAATTTTTCTCGAAACGTCTTGTTTCCTCAGTAGAACCTAGTTAATTACAATAGTACATGATTAGTCTAATTTCCCTGCACTTTCTGTCAGTATGTCTTACTCTGGTGGGTTGCATGTTGCTGTGATGCTGGAAGCAATATTGTCCGTATTTCAAATACCAGCAGGGTCACCCAGGGTGAGCAGGTTTCAGTGGAGCTTCCAAACTAAGAACCTACTACAAAGGACAAAGGAGGAATGCGCTATGCACTTCTCAGGGATTAGGCCGTGAACACTTTGTGACTAGCAGTGGAACATTGTCTAGTACAATATCAGAAGATGGCCCTCTCTGGAGAAGGCGTTCAGCGTACACTGGAGAAGAGCTGCCTCCTCAAAGTCGAGTCGACCACGAGGGTCTAGTAAAGCTTGGAGACCTTCATTAGCCGAAATGCAGGACTCAAAATGAGAGGACACAGATGCAGACATTCAGTAATGATCAGAATGTGGAACGTGTGAAGTATGTATCTAGGAAAATTGGAAGTCATCAAAAATGAAATAAAATGGAATGCATAAAGTTCAATATCCTAGGCATTTAGTGAGCTGAAATGGACCAATATCGGTCATTTTCAATCAAACCATACAGTTTACCATGTGGAGAATGACAAATTCAAGAGGAATGGTGACATATCATCAAAAAGAACATTTCAAGACCAACCTCGAAGTACATTATTTGTGATAGGATAATACCTATACACCTCCAAGGAAGCGCAGTTAATACAACTATTATCGACATTCATACCTCAACCACAAAAGCTACTGATGAAGAAGGTGAACAATTGTACCAACTTTTTTAGTATGAAATTGATCAGACATCCCGTCAAGATGGACCCATAGTGATTTCAAAGTGAAAGTTGGAAACAATGAGAAAGGATCAGTAATTGGAAAACATGGTCTTGGTGATAGGGAAAAAGCTGGAAATCCCAATAAAACTTGGCAAGACCAAAATTTCTTCATTGCAAACACCCTTTTCCCAGCAAGATAGAGTGACTGTACATGTAGATTTCACCAGAGGAAATGCACAAGAATCAAATTGACTATCTGCGTGGAAAGAGACAATATTAGTACCTAAAATGAGGCCAGGGGCTGACTGGAACAAACTATCAATTACTCCTGTGTTGTTCAGATGGAAGTTGAAAATTAAAACAAATCCACAAGAGCTGAAATACATCCTTAAGAATACCTTGCCTAATTTATAGAACATCTCAAGAACAGAGTTACTGCATAGAATGCTAATGACAGGCAACCAGACAAGCTGTGTGATGTTATCAGGAATATCACACATGAGGAAAGCAAAAGGTCTTTATAAAAGCATGAAAGAAAGAAAAGTCCACAGTGGATTTCAGAAAAGACCGCAGCTTACTCTTGATCATGTAATACCTAAATCACACGGCAAAAATGATATGTAAAAGAGCTGCACTAAAATTCCAAAGGGCAGCATGAGAAGGCAAAGTGAAGTATTAGAATGAAATGTGCAAAGACCTGGAGTTAGGAAAGCAAAGAGGAAGCACATGTTCAGGGCATGTCCAGCTGCAAGAAAGGAGGGAAAATCCTACCTCGATTGCAACGTTGAAGGGCTCAAGGGCAAAATGCTGACTGACGCAGAAAGCATCAACTAAAGCTGGAAGGAACACACAGTCAGTGTACCGAGAAGAGCTAGTTTATAGTCACCCATTAGAGAAGTAGTGTATGTTCAAGAGTCAGTGGTACTGATGGAAGAAGCCCAAGCTACACTCAAGGCATTCGAGAAAAACAAGAGTCTGGAATTGATGGAATACCAAGTGAAATGTGTCAATAAGCTGCTAAAGGACCACTGAAAGCACTCATGTCTTGAGGAGAAATTGGGAAGACAGTTATTAGTACAACTGACTGGGAGAGAGCTGGGTTTGTATCCATTCCAAAGAAAAATGATCCAACTGAGTGGAAATTAGTAAACAATTTTATTAATATCACATGCAAGTAAAATTTTGCTCAAGATAATTGAATAGCGATTAGAGCAATATATTAACATGGAGCTGCCAGAAATGCAAGCCAGATTCTGAAGAGCTGTGATGAAGGACATCACTGCTGACATCAGGTGGATGTTGGCTCAAAGCAAAGAATACCAGAAAGATACTTGCTTGTGTTTTATTGGCTAGGCAAAAGCATTCAACTATGTGAATCATAGCAAACTATGGATAACATTGAGAAGAGTGGGAATGCTAAAACACTTTGCTGTATTCATTTAGAATATCCAGTGCATAGACCAAGAAGCAGTTGTTCTAACGGATGATGAATTAGAAAGACCGGAGAAGAATGGATGCATTTTAATTACAGATTTTTTTAGGGAGAACTGGAAGTACTGTGGACTGCCAGAAAAAACACAGATCTGTCTTCGAAAAGGTACAGCCAGAATGCTCCTTAGAAACAAGCATGGTAAGACTCTGTCATGAACTTTCAGCATGTTATCAGGAGAAACCGTCTCAGGAGAAGGCCGTCATGCTTGGTAAAGTAGAGGGTCAGATTGAAAAAGAAAGACCTTCAGTGGTGGATTAACACAGAGGCTGCAACAGTGGGCTCAGTCAACGGTTGTGAAGATGGCACAGGCGCCATCATGGTTTTATTCTTTTGTACATGTGGTTGCTATGATTTGGAACCCACTTAAATCGTGTTTAAGTTAAAATATGTCAAACTAATGTCTTCTGGTTGGCGGTCTACAATGTGGTAGTATCTCTCCCTGAGGCTAGATGAGTGAAGATAATCAAAGATGTAAGGAAATTCATTGGAGTGATGGTCCATGGGAACCACAGCCTCCGCTACCAGAACAACTAGATGATGTTCACCTACCACTACTGACGTCTATGTTTGCTACCACAAGGGGCCTGGATAGAATGAGAGGAAATGGTATAGCACAATTTAAAATCACAAAAGACCAACCAGGGCCCTCACACAGGGCCTTTAAGCTCAGAACTGAACCTACCCCTGACCTCATACTGCAGTCAGACAAGGGACATGCCTCCAAAAAGAGCTGTAAAACTTGTGAAGGGCATTCTCTTCAAAATAATCCATCATATGAGATCAAAGGACAGCATTGCCACAAAGGAAGCTCAGAAAGTACTATGTATGCTTGAGTATAAGCTGACCCGAATATCAGCCGAGGCACCTAATTTTACCACAAAAACCATATTAAAAACTTGTTGAAAAACTCAACTTATACATGAGTATAATGGTAATAAGGGGCAGGTAAAAACGAGAAATGGAGATTGGGAAGGAGTGTGGTTATACTGTTGGAACTGCAACTAAAATGTGTATAAATTGTTTAGTGGAAAACATATGCTCTGTATAAACTTTCATCCAAACTACAACTTGAAAAATCGGTAAGTTTTGAAAATATATCCTGTAGCTACTGGTCTGAAAGAACTAATGCATTCACAGATATCCCACATGCTATCTTTTTGGCAGGGTGAGATAACATGGTGTTATTTAATGCAGTGTCATATTATGTGGGGTCTAAGGAAAGGAGGAGATAAGAATTTATCAATAATACAATTTTTCTTAATTGGATTAAGATGTAATTAAATCATGTGACAGTTGTCTGGGAATTTGAATACTCTTTGTAGAACTATTTTATGCTACATAATACATTTTAAAGGAAGAAAGGTAGAGAGCACACTTTGTTTGCTTAAACAAGACTTGGGCCAATTGCTTATCTATATTTATATAAAATGTGTAAAATAATCCTTGTTTCTGTTTCATTTCTTCAGATCGTTATTAAGAAGAGAGAACCTTTGCATTTTGGCATCCCAGATGGCAGTGCAGGTTTCTCTAGTCGATTAGCAGCTCCACAAGATACACCTTTCATTCACCAGTCGGTAAGTATTTAATGACAAGGGTTTAGGAAAAGGAGTTCTTGGGTTTTTTAAATGAATTATTGGAGGTCAGAGAGAGCATCTAAATGAATTGCACATAGTATTTATATTTCTGTGACCTTGAAAATAAGGGATAGCAATCAGAAATTGTTTTTTATTTTTAAATTGTTTTAACTAATTTTTATGAGATAAGTTATTTCAATATTAAGAGTACCTATGACCTTTATAAAAATGAGATAAAATGCTATATAAAAATCTGAACTTTAAAGAAATTACCACTAAAATAAGTTTGAAACAGAATAAGTTTAAGTTATATCTCACCTATTCTGTTTACAAGTTGTGGATTGTTTCTCTGATAAGAGTATGTTATATTTTAAGAGTGATTTGACTTAAACGGGTGTGGCTTAACATGCAACTTTTAAAAGATACAAAGTAGTGGGTAAAGTAAATGACTGTGGTTCACAGTCTTGAAAATATATCAGAATCAACTTCTTTAAATGTAGATGTTCAGCCCAACCCCCCACTCTCTCACTTAATATCTGGTGATGGTACTTAACCATGCTTTGAGTGATTAAGTGATCGATTATATTGGTTTTCTACTACTATATGATAACCTTGAATTTAGTGTCATAACAATAAACACTGCCTGCCCAGTTCCTGTGGATCAGGAAACCAGGGACAACTTAACTGGAAGAGTCTAGTTCTGAGATTTCTTGTGAGTTTGCAAACAAGTCAGTGACGGGCTGTGGAGTCCTCTGAAGAGTTGGCGGGGCAGATGGACTGACTCACTGCAGATGTGACTCGTGCATGTGGCAAATAGACGCTAATTTGCTCTTAGTCTCTTCCCAGGGTGCTTGAAATAGCTCACGGTTTAACAGCTGCAACTCTTCCCCGCCCTACAGGTTCCCTGTGAGTCGGAATTGACCCACCGTGTGTGTGTGTGTGTGTGTGTGTGTGTGTGTGTGTGTGTGTGTGTGTGTGTCAGGCCCAGTGATATGTGCTGATAATGCAGTGAGGAGAAAACACAGAGCAGGGTGTTGCTTCATAGGATGTAGAGGTGACATACTATTCAGTAAGTGGTCATCTGTAGAAGTACAGTTAAAAAGGGATCATCACTATGCAGCTTCACGATGCTCTAGCAATCCCATCTGCTCTTCCTCTTCAGACACCCCCTAAACCCCCAACCCCTGGCGGCCACGGACGTTTTCCTTGTCTGTGGGCTTGCATTTTTTCAATATGACATGCTTATCCACCTCTTGTTTTTGGACAGAAATGTCACAGGTATGACAAGAGTAAATATCTTCCCGACAGTTTTTGTGTGTCAGTCACATGGGTGTGATAGGTAACCATTGCTGAGTGCAAGGCAAGAATCGTGCTCACTGTAATGGGTGTGAGTATGTACTCACTCTGCCGGGCCACGATGCTCACAGCTCTGGCAGTTATGTAATTAGGAAGTCCATTCTGTGATGTTCCTCCTTTTTTGCAAACTGCCAGTTTTCAATTTAACGACGAGGTCTTTGGAACCTACTCATGACTAAGTGAAGAATGGGTGTAGTTGGAAGAATTAAAAAGAGGGGCTACAAAAGTTTGTGGGAGAGCCCATGATCTTTTCATTCCATTTTCCATAAAGGGCGTGGTCTTTGCGTGTGGGTTTCCTTCACTTAGCAATCTCTGCTTTTTGTGTAGCATATTTCTTTGTATCGCTCAATGTACAATTTCATTCTATGGTTTGATTCTAGTTTTGCCTATTGAAAGACATTATTTGCTTCTCGTTTGGGGCAATTCTGAATAAGATGATTACAAATGTTTGTATACGGGTTTTTGTGTGAATCTAAGTTCTCAGCTCATTTGGGTAGAGGTCTGTGAGCGTGATTGTTTGATCATGTGGTAAGTCTATGTTTAGCTATGTAAGGAAATTGCCAAGCTCTCTTCCAAATTACCTGTACAGGTTTACATTGCTGATAGAAACAAAGAGAGTTTTTGTTGCTTTAAATTTTCTGTAGTGTTTGGTGTTGATGTTTTGGATGCTAGCCATTCTAATAAAGGTTTAATGATAGCTCATTGTTGTCTTAACTAACGACAGATAAGAAGATCACTAGTGGCATAGGGGTTATGTGTTGGGCTGCTAACTGTAAGGTGAGCAGTTCAAAACCACCAGCCACTCTGTGGGAGAGAGAAGGGACTTTCTACTACCATAAAGAATTGCGGACACCACTTCTCTGCCTTTTGGCTAAGATCAAGTATAGAATTCCTGTCAAGGAAATCTATAGGGGCAGTCCTACCTTGTCTCATAGGGTCCCTGCGAGTTGGCATTGACTTGATAGTAGTGAATTTGGTTTCTTGAATTTAATGACAGATAACTCAGATAGCTCCGTCTATAACAAAGTCAAGTTTTAGTTGGAGTTGTCAACTCTTACAGGAACCCTGGTCACGGTGCTATGGGATAAGCTTTGGGCTGCTGCCCACAAGGTCAGTGGTTCAGACCCACTGACCACCGTGGGAAAGAGATGAGGCTGTCTTCTCCCTTACAGATTTACCGCCTCAGAAACCTTACTTAGTGTCTCTATGAGCCAAAATTGACTTGAGTTTTATTGGTAAGGACAGTTAAGCATCTTGCACATGATTATTTGCCTCACGTTACATCTACTTTGGTGAAGTTTTGCGCATTTGGTACTTGAGTTGTTTGGGTTCCATTTGCTGAGTTTAAAGGGTCCTTTGTGTATTTTGAGTAGAAGTCCTTTATCAGATACTGTTTGTATCTTGTTTCTCCATGTCTGTGGATTGTTTTCATTCTCTGAAAAATGCCATTTAGAACAGAAGATTGTAATTTAATGATGTCCAACCTTTTGGCTACTTTTTGGAGAAAAGATAGCACTTTACTATCATTGTTTTGTCTTATTTTTGCTGTAGCCTGAATTAGGGGACTTAGATACCTGGCAGGAAAATACTAATGCGTGGGAAGAAGAAGACGACGCAGCCTGGCAAGCAGAAGAAGTTCTGAGGTACGTTCTTGTTGCTCGTATTTACACTGCAAACTGAGGAGAGCCAGCTATGTTCCCCGCTGTGTTTGACGTCATGAAAGCCTACTCTGCCGAGTGTTGTATTTTTCCTCATTCTCCTTCCTAGGAACTTCGAGTAACAGGACATTTTTTGTTTTTCAGACTACATGCACTTTTTTTGTGTGATTAAGCCCTCATTCTCAGAAACCAAGAATTCAAGAACAATTGTTCTATTAGTGACAAACAAGACCTTTTATAATATGTGCTTAATACTTCATTCCTTATAAAACTCACGTCTCTTATATGTCCTACTCTAAAGTGTGAGTCACCTCTATATTTTTCTAGGCTAGAAATTAACACTTTGTTGGCTTCCTATGGTTTAGCACACATCTGAATAAAATTATCTACACACATGCATACCTCCACCTATATATTTTCACTCTAGTTCTATATCCCAAAAAAAGAGATAAAGTTGCCTACTCCAGTAAAGAGTTACAGTCTCAGAAACCCACAGGGCCAGTCCTGACCAGTCCTGCTGAGAATTGACTCTCAGGCAGGGAGTTTAGTTTTTTGGTTTAGAATACACCGATCTCAGGTCATATACATGCAAACTCTATAAGATAGGTAAGGCAGAACGTGCTCATTGTATAGAGAAGAAAATACTCTCAAGATGTAAAGGTTTGTTTTTCCCCCATTGGCTCTTTCTTTGTTTTAGTGATTAATCAACTCAATTCTCACTACTGCTACATGATATTACAGATTAAGCAAACATGTTTTCTTGGGTGAACTACCATCACTGATCATTTACCATTTACATGCAACTAAATTGCTTTTGTCTCCTTAAGAGTGATATCATAAAATACATATGCTTTTGTGTTTAAAATTTAAAAGAAATGTTTTTGCAGTAGGCCCCTCGTAGCACAATTTTACAGTGCTTCACTGTTACCCAAGCAGCAGTTTGCATCTGAAAGGCACTCTGGGAAAACGATGTGTCTCTCTGCTTTCATACAGATAGACAGCCGGACAGTTCTGCTGTGCCCAGTACAGTAACTGTGCGTCAGAGTCCACTTGATGGCCTCGTGCTTGGTGTTTTGGTTAATCACACTATCCTAAGAAAACAACTGATTTTATTTTCATTTTTTCCTTTTCAATTTGTCAGTAAATTACAATTACCTTGAATAGTCGGTAGAGGGTGCAGTTAAGTGACTGGGAATTACTTTTTCTTCTTTTTTCAATCTGCTGTTGATGCTGGCCTTTTTACTACATTGAACATGCCTTATGGCGGATGGGTGGTTACATTATTTTAAAATGAAAACTGCAGAATTTATGAATTTCTCATGATTTGTTAAAAAACAACTCATCAAAAAAAACCAACCCCACAGATCATTTAATTTATAATCCCTTTTCAAAATATAATCATAGGTATAGACGTTTGAATATGTTAGAGAACATTTGTGGATTCTAGCGATGACGTGTCAATAATGAGCTTAAGGAAGGAGCTGTTAATGTGAAGTGTGGTCATCTTCACGATGTCGAGTCTGTGCCAGGATTTCACACGTATGTTCGCATGCGCTTTACAAAGTGGTCTGTTTCCATCGCGGCCTTTTTCTTCGTAACGCAGGCATCTTCTCACATTCATGACGACAGAGGGGAGAGAGTCAGCACGTCCATAGTAGACGTGCTTCGTGCCTTAAGTTCCCTGGGTACAGCTGAAGGACCACGGATGCTTCTGTGCCGTATTACTCAGAATACGGAAGCTTCTACATGTCTGTTCCTATTCCGTATCCTAACTCTGAGCCTGTTTGTGACTGCCACAGTACCATACTACCGCTGAGGGCAGTTTCATTAGGAAGAAGTGTTTGGCACCTTACTTTATTCCAGGATGAAACTGGACAGGCAAAACACATTTTGTTTGCAGTGATGACTAAATTGTCTCCTGTGCCGGGATATAGCTCCCTTCTTGTCACTGTCATTTTGGCTTTTTAAAGTGAGCAGAGCTAATGAGAAGTATTTTGTTTATCCTTTCGGAAAGATCTCTAATTGTGCAGGTCAAAATGCTGCCTAGAATAAGTGTATATGTTTTTTGAAATTCAGTCTGCTCCCCATTTTATGGGCTTGCAGAAAGTTTGTGGAAAACTTCCATTACCTTTTAATTCCATTTTCCATGAACTTTTGGAAGCCCTGTTCATTGTCCGTGTGATTGATAACTTTATATCCATTTCACTCAGCGTCATCTTTGAGGTATTCCGTAAACAGGTACTCCATGCTGGATTTTGCTTCATGCAACCTATTGTTGTCTCTTCAGTACCTCAGCGCAGCATCCTTATTTTCTCCACCCCACCCTTCAGATTCAGACTGACCTTTCTTCCCACTTCCTTCTGTTTCATCACCACCTCCTTCCCAAACCCCCCTACAAGCCAATCAACAAAGATAGGCTTATTTATTTCTGGACCAATCGAGTTATATTGGGGTGAAGGAGGAGGCATGCAGTCTATATTACTATATATAATTAATAAGGAGGAGCCCTGGTATTGTAGTGGTTACGAGTTGAGCTGTGATCCACATGGTCAGCAGTTCAAAGACTAGCACAGAAAGACTAGGCTGGACTCTCTTTCCCAGAGATAGTAACAGTCCTGGAACCCCACAGGGTGTTGCTGTGAGTTGGCATTGGCTTTATGGCAGTGAGACAGAGAACTAGTAAGTAAGTACCCTTTTTTGCTCCTTCATTAATAAAGCTGACCGAGGTTATTAATCCTTAAAGAGCTTTCTAGCTCTAGTGTGTGTTAAGTTTTTATTATCTTTTTGCAGTGTGTTCTGCACAACAGTGTTGTTAATGAAGGAGCCCTTGTGGGGCAGTGGGTTACATGTTGGGTTATTAACTTCAAAGTCAGCAGTTCAAACCCACTGACAGCTGCAACAAGAAAGATGAGGCTGTCTGCTCACATAAAGGTTTATAATGTAGGAACCTTAAGGAGCTGTCGGTTCTCTGCTGTCCTAGAGGGTCCACTATGAGTCAGAATCAATTTGATGGCAGTAAGTTACTGGGTGTTTTAAATTCTTTAGCTAAATGTTTTTAACTACTATAATTATGGTCTAAGATTGAGTTTTTAGAATGACATAAGAAAAGGTATGGCCAATGGAAGTAATTTTTCATGAAAATAATCCAAAGAGGAGCCAGAGACATGGGTTCATATGTTCAGTCCCATGACTCTGGAAAGTCACTTACCCTTTGTCCGTCCCTCCTCTCACTGTGTGCCTCCTGAGCTTTCTAACAGGGATTAAAAGGAAGGCTTTTTTGAAAGCCTGGAATTTTGAAAACAGAACAACCAGCACTTTTTATTTATTTGATGATAGTAAACGGGCACAGTTGCCTTCTGGAATTACTCCGTTGGTGTGGAAATGTTGAAGATCTTTCTTTTCAAATTTCAGGCAGCAGAAAATAGCAGACCGAGAGAAGAGAGCAGCAGAACAACAGAGGAAAAAGATGGAAAAGGAAGCCCAGCGGCTGATGAAGAAAGAACAGAACAAAATCGGGGTGAAGCTTTCCTAACGAAGGCTCTTTGCTCTTCACATATTACAGTGCCAGTTGGAGGGGCTGCCCGGCCCAACTCCAGCAACGTGTGTGGACATGTGAGTGTGGTTTCCGAAATACAACCCACTGCTTGAGTGAATGTCTTCGTCCGGGCAGCCAGACGCCAGGATGCTCCCGCGGTACCATGAACTCTTACCTGTTCAGACACACACACACACACACACACACACACACACACACAAGCCGTGACAATATTTTCTTCAACATGCTTCAGATGTCAGACAATTGATTGCTGTAGAGAAATTAACTACAAATGGAATATACCAGTACCTCTTCAGGCTAGTATTTCTAGCTAAATACATGGATGTAAATAATTTTATGGTGGACAAAGACTGCTGTTTACTATGCTTTCTTTCAATGTGCATAATGATAAAATAAATCATTTTAAATACGCTCCTACTTCCATGATTGCCTGATCGAACTCAGACTCCAGTGCTTTCAACTTACCTTGTTTTTGTTATCAGAAGCTGGCGTCTGCATACTTTTTCTCTAATTTAAATGGTGATATATGTTTGATACATGAAAGAATTTGATGATTTGGATTTTTGTTCCAGAAAATAACATTAAATGCAATAATTTTATTTATCATAAAGCTCTTTTTACATTTTTGTGTTCTTTAAGATGGTGTTGCAATGTTATCACACATATTTGTAAGTTATATTGCATGTATAAACACACTGCAAATTACCTACAATGGTAACCTGTGTAACATTATTACAGCTTGTGAGTTTTTAAAGCTGGTCTCTAATAGATTTTCCTTTTTGTTGTAGGTTTTAAGATATTATAATGATTTTTTTATACATCGTCATTCTTTTCTCTCCCAAAAGCCATTAATTTACAAATGAAGAAGGCCTTTAGTTCTGATACTTCAAACTCCTTAGATGAGTGGTTCTCAGCCTTCCTAATGCCGTGACCCTTTCATAATAGTTCCGCACGTTGGGGTGATCCCCCAACCATAAAATTATTTGTTGGGGTGACCCCCCAACCATAAAATTATTTTTGTTGCTACTTCATAACTGTGATTTTGCTACTGTTATGAATTGGGTGACCCCTGTGAAAGGGTCATTTCACCCCTAAAGGGTCACAACCCACAGGTTGAGAACCGCTACCTTGGATGGTCTCTGTATCAGTTTTATTTATCTGACATACATCAGGTCACCTGTATTGTTGGCTAGGATGTTAATATTGATTCATTAAATTATGAACCAAGATAAGAATAATATTTTTATTGTTGAGTGTTGACTGTTTCAAAAGTAGACCCTCAAATAAACACATACTGTGTCCTTGGGGGAAACATTTTAGTATCCCACAGGCCTCTTCTCCAGAGTTAAAATATATCCAGCTTGACATTGCATGGGTTTAGAAATTTTAAAGATTTTTACGCTATTGCTACAAACTAAGATTTTGGGAGTTGTTAAAATACTGTATCAAGGACTCCTGGTGGTCATGTAGATTAGGCATTGGACTAGTAACATCAAGTTTGGAGGTTCAAACCCACTGGCCACAACACGGAAAAATTGAGACTATCTGCTCCTGTCACGACAGACAGTCTCAGACTATGAGTCAGATTTGGCTTAATGGCTTTGGGTTTGAAGATTTTAATTTTTCTCTATTTTTCACTATCTGGTAAGCATTGCTAATATATTTGAATTAAAGTGATATTTCATTATAAAATCACAAATTGTACAGTGGGAGCTCCCTAAACCATCCTACGCTCACCAATTCTAAATTATTATAGGAGCCATTGAAATTTAATAGGTACTTGTTACAGCTCAGAACCACATTTTCCATTTCCATGTTTATTAGTTTCTACTAATAAAATAGAATTTAATTCAAAATCTAAAAATAATATTATTCTCTTTACTCTTTTGTATTTCTTTATTGTGGGAATAATACATGCCCATGATTTATTAAGTGTGGAGTTTATCAAGGATAACTCTCCGAAGTAAAGTGTATTTTACCATCCCCCTGTACTTAAAAATTTTTGAAGTCTGCTTTGTGCATGATTTTCGTCTGTGTGAGGTTTTAAATCTCCTGTAGATGTTTGTAGGACTGATTCGAAAGCAGTATTTTTTTCCCCCCATAGAGTATAGACAGCAACTCTACATTATGTTTGGGTATATTTTGGTACCAAAAGAAGCCACTGAGTTACATTTCTATCGTCAGAATTCCATGGAGCAAACTTGGGCTCTTTTAGCTCTTCAATTTCTCTTTTCGTCTTCATTTTAAAAAACAGCTGCCAGTTTCAGAAGCTGCTCCGAATGTTGACTAGCAGGAAAGAGGAAATACCAGGAGACACATAGAAATGAGGAAGCCCTCCACTTATCTGAGTGTGCGTGCCGGATATTGTAAGAGTAACAAATGAAGACATGGTTTTCAGCCATTCCCTCTTTTGTGACGTTTTAGCTGGAGGTAATCCCCTTGTTGGACTTATATGTTGGTGGCATACATAACTGTGTTGCTGTCTTAGAATTGATGGTTTAAAATTCAACATCCAGAGTCCTCAGTTTGGGTATGTACTTGCCTCTGGCCAGGGCAGTAATTACTCATGGGTGGAGAAAATTGATGGTTGGGGAAGGTGGTAGCTATAGAAGCTAGCAACTGGATTACATTTTTTTTTTTACAATTCATAACAATCCATACATCAAATGAATCAGGCATGTTTGTACATATGCTTCCTTCATTCCTTTCTAGACATTTACTTTCTATTGAGCCCTTGGTATCAGCTCTTTTTTACCCACTCCCTCGCCCCCAATCCTCATACCCCCCTGATAGACTGTACATTGTTCTTATTTTCATCTCACACCGACCGCTGTCTCCCTTCCCCGTGGGTTTTGTTGTTCTCACCCCTGCGAAGTGGTGTATGGTTATGTGTCGATCATTGCAATCACTTCCTCCTTTCTCCCTTCCTCTCCTCCGCTTCCCTCTACCCTTCTGGTATCACTATTCCCACTCCTGTTCCTGGATTCTGTGTATCATGAGCTCCCATTCCTTTCTATACCTGTGTCCATGTTCCGGTCTAGTCAATTGAGAATCAGCACTGGGGTCATGGGAGTCAGCGGGGAGGAAGCCTCAACTAGAGGAATATAGTGTGTTTCATTGATGCTTTCCTGCACCCTGGTGACTCATCCCTTCCCTGTGGCCCCTCTTTGGCAAGATTGTTCCACTGTGTACAGATGGGCTTTGGATCTCTGCTCCAGCCCCATGTTCTTAGCAATATGTTTTTGTTTGTTATGTGTCTGCTAATGCCTATTACCTAGTCTCTATGACTCCTCATGATCGCACCAGCGGTGTGCTTCTTCCATGTGGATTTGTTACTTCACTGCTGAATGACGACTTGCGTAACTTCAATAAGACCCCGACACTATATCTATTAATAGCCACCCTCCATCTTCTTCACCACATTTGCTTATGTGCCCATTTTGTCTTCAGCGATTGTGTCGGGAGGGTGAACATCTCAGACTAAGGTTAATCTATAAACTACCACTAAATGTGACCATGGCCAGCGCTCTGAAAAGCCTGCACTTTGTCACTAACGGTATTTTGACCAAAGGGACAATGTAATGTAGACCAGCATTAGCCACAATAACCCGTGCCGTTTTATCCTATGCAGTTCGAATCCGCGGTCACTTACGGTAAAGATTTCCACTCTTTAGCCACTTATGTATAAGCAAGTACAACAGTTACAAGCTGAGTGCTCTGGCGGAAGCCCAGTTAGGGCTGAACCAGAGCAGGGCTTTCTACATGCCAGTGAATTGGAGGATTAAGGAAGACGGGTCCATGAAGAACATATTTTAGTAGTTAATGTGCTAAGCATGTTTTTTGCTATTTTAGTTGGCATTTGGAGTATCAATGAGCTATTTTCTTAAAATGTGCGTACTTTCCTTCACTCTTCTGTAACGTAACAAGGCCATTCCAAGACAACCGTAACAGAATGCTTTCATATTCGACTTTTCTTTTTGCTAAACGTCCCTTATTTCCAGTGCCCCTTAGGCATGATCACTGGGCATGCCTAGTTACTAGAGTAAATGTTGGAAGCTACTTTAAGATGCTACATCCCCAGGAGCACAAACTTCATAGGTTGGAAATAGTGTGTTCTGGGAACGTATCCCCCAGCACCCCACAAGAGAGTTCTTATTCCTACCCTTGCACTCCTGCTGCTCCCAGTAATCTGCCAGCAGGAGCCTTTTCAGGGAAACTTGCACTGGATGCCTGTAGTTAGCCTTCCCTGGTCCCCAACTCCATGACTATTTCTGCGCATGCTTTCCCTGTGTGTTGACCTCCCACTGACACCCAAGCACTCACATGCTGCAGAGATGGCACCAAAGCATCCAAGCAGACTCGCCACCATTGAGCCATTTCTGACTGAGAGGTTGAAATTTGGCTGATTAAAAACTACCAGTTCAACAAAAGTTCGCCCCTACATCTGAGAGCTGTCATAGCGCTATAGAAGCAAACGGCCTGGGTTGGCAGGTCTTTCAAATGGGGAGGATGTAACTCCCCATTTGCGATGAACTATGAGTATATCTGGATACTGCCTGGCACATAGGCAAGCACTAGGCTGTGATTTTTCCCAGCCCTTGTTTGTACAGGTGTGGACACCCCTTTCCATGCAGAGTGGATGAGGTGACTAATCTTGAAATATTAATTTTCTACGCTTTGAAGTTGAACTGCAAATTTAGAAAGGGAGACCAAACCCAACCCATTGCTTGGCCAGTTGATTCTAATGTACAGCGACCGTCCAGGTCACAGCAGAGGCATGTGGTCGTGTTGTGGCTTCCAAAGTTGTCAATCTTTACGGACACAGACGGCTCTTTTCTCCCTCTGGGTGGCTGAGGGGATTGAGCTGCTGACCTTTTACTTAGCAGCTGAACTCTTTCACCCTGAAGCCACCGGGGCTCCTTTCTGGACTGAACATTCATGATGTGCTCAGCTAATTATACTGACTCCTCACCACCCAGTCAAGTAGCCATTATCCCCGTTTCACACACCGGGAAAGCACGTCTTCAAAAAAGGCAGTCCTATGCTTAATGGCAAGCTTTGAAAGCAGGTGAGAAGTGTCTTATGTGTGGACTCGGATTTCCAGGGCTTCTCAATGAAACAGCTGCCAGAAAGGCTTCCGGAGGCCCTCTCCAGTTCTTAAAGTGTGGGGTCAGCATGCTACCACTTAGAATAGGCAGAACTTCCATTTGTGTTTTCTAAGAATTGATAAGGATGAGGGAAAGTAACTTGGTATTTTATTTTCATACAATTTACAAATATAGCTGAATTTCAATGCCCATATAATGATACAGCCTGAGTTTATTTGCACCAGAAAAAAAACAAGGTAAAATGAGGCGTGGTTTATATTTACATATCTCAAAGACAGGCCAATTAGCACACTTGACTGATTGATTTCTAATGGGGTCAATGTCACAGGCTTCAGACATAATGCAGACCAGTAGCTTGTGCCCAGAGAGAGACCTTCTCTGCCACGCTCTTGACGCTGGCCCCTTATCTTACTGACGTGTGTGTCTAGGATCTAGATGAAGGTTAAATGGCACAGGAAAAAAATCACCCCCCTCTAAAAAAATTCAAAGTATGCACTCTATTTCAGTGACATCGTGAGAGTTTCTTATGGTCTTTTATTCTTTGGTTAATGTTGGCCCATCATCATTTTAACTACAATGTATAATCAGTTCCATTTCATAAAATATCAAACCTTAATTTGATTTCTTCATTAATACAGCACTGTATTTTCCACACCTGAGTCTCAGTGAGAGTTGTGTTCACTTGCAATGTGGAAAGAAGTTGCACCATCCGTGGTCATCCTGGCCTCTGAAATACCCTCGGAAATCTAAGACTCGGGATTGTATTGCAGGGTGAGGTCGAGTGAGATGTGCATAAGGGTCTATGCAGTGTCTCAAGTGAAAATACACAAAAATTGCAAGTGTGCTTTATTTTTGGAAGCGCTACAGTGCATCGGAACCTCTAGTGACCTGATCTGTCTTGATTAGAAAGAGCCCTTAAGAAGTAAGTGATAGTACCCATAGTCCTACGGGGGACAACATTAGAGACACAGTGTGGGAATCCCGCCTGATCTGATCCCAACACACCAAAGCAAAACACTAAGGGCATGTAACAGAACAGCAAGGGGAGCAGAGCAATGAAGTCCCCACGGAATACCAAAATTAGACTTAGGGGCCAGGTCTTGGTGTCCCAACAGACTCAACTGGAAAACATTCCTAAAGGCCAACAAACAGTCCTTGAACTAACTATAAGCTTTTCTTCTTGTGTTTTGTTTTTGTCATTGGCTTGTTGTTTTATTTTGTTGCTTGGTTTGCTCTGTCTTGTTTTTGTGCATGTTATTTTCTCCGCAGGTCTGTCTAAATAAAATAGGCTGGATGAACAATCTGGAGGAGAAAACAATGGGACCGACAGTCCGGGGGGACATGGGAGAGGAGGAGGTGGGGGAAAAGGTAGTGGTGTTAAACTCAGGAACAAGGAAACAACAAATCCAAATAGGTGGTGAGGAGGGTGTAGGAGGCCTGGTAGGGCGTGATCAAGGGTAATGTAACCAAGAGGAATTACTGAAACCCAAATGAAGGCTGAGCATGATAGTGGGACAAGAGGAAAGTCAAAGGAAATAGAGGAAAGAGCTAGAAGGTAAAGGACATTTATAGAGACCTAAATAAAGACATGTGCATATGTAAATATATTTATATATGGGGATGTGGAAATAGATCTATGTGCGTATATGTATAGATTTAGTATTAAGGTAGCAGATGGACATTGGGCCTCCACTCAAGCACTCCCTCAATGCAAGAACACTTGTGTTCTATTAAACTGGCATTCCATGATGCTTACCTTCCTGACACTATCACTGAAGACAAAGCAGGTGCTTAAGCAAATGTGAAGAAAGTTGATGGTGCCCGGCTGTCAAAAGATACAGCATCTGGGGTCTTAAAGCGTGTAAACAAGGCGGCCATCTAGCTCAGAAACAACAAAGCCCACATGTGTGGAATACAGAAGGATTTCTCCTAAGTTGTCTCCCCCAAATATATGCCATACTGCTGCTTGCAAATGACTACACTTGGAGGTCATCAGAAGTAGGTCAGGGGTTATTCTCCCTAAGAGCTATCAGCCATCTAGAGCAAGCAGTCACCACTGTTTATCCCACAACAAATAGGGCCCACTCCCTTCTGATAAGGATAGTAGCTGTCTGTTTCCTTGTAGGAGACCCCAGAGAGGTTGAACCTGCCCAAGGATGACTAAGGCTAGGCTGCCATCTTGAATCTAGGGTCCGCCCATCTTGTCACATGTATACCCCTAGACCTTCCCATTCCTATGGTCACACCCCTAGCTCATCCCCTTCCTGTGATGTATGTCCTCACCTGTAATTAGGGGGCTTGCAGGTCCCCAGAGAAGATGAAAGCCTGGGCTAGCATTAAAGATCTCTCCCTCCCTCCACGTGGACCACCAAGTGGGGCTGAGGTGAGCATGCTATCATGAATTGTGTCTGACTCCATTTATTTCAATACTTCTATCTCTCATGCTCTCTGTAACTTTACTATGATCTTTACTTATTATTGCCATACAATTGCACCTACCGGACCCATAATGATGTGTTAGGGGCTGCCTTCCTCTGACACACATGGAAGGAGCACACCAGCCTGTGCGATCACAAGGTGTCGAAGGGAATTCAGGTATCAGGCATCATCAGAACAAAAAATCATATCATTGTGAATGAGGGGGAGTGTGAAGTGGAGACCCAGAGCCCATCTGTAGGCAATTGGACACCCCTTTACAAAAGGGTCCTGAGGAGGAGACGAACCAGTCAGAGTGCAGTGTAGTAACAATGAAACATACAACTTTCCTCTAGTTCCTAAATGCTTCCTCCCCCTGCCCACACTATCATGATCCCAATTCTACCTTATAGATCTGGCTAGACTAGAGGATGTACACTGGCACAGATAGGAACTGGAAACACGGGGAATCCAGGGTGGATGATCCCTTCAGGACCAGTGGTGAGAGTGACAATACCGGGAGGGTACAGAGAGGGTGGGGTAGAGAGGGGGAACCAATTACAAGGATCTGAGTATAACCTCCTCCCTGGAGGATGGACAACAGAAAAATGGGCAAAGGGAAACATCTGAGAGTGCAAGATATGCCAAAATAATAATTTATAAATTATCTAGGGTTCGTGAGGGAGGGTTTGGGGAGGGAGGGGAAAAATGAGCTGATGCCAGGGGCTTAGGTGGAGAGTAGGTGTTTTGAGAATGGTGAGGGCAACGAATGTACAAATGTGCTTTACATAATAGATGTATGTATGGATTATGATAAGTGTTGTATGAGCCCCTAAAAAATGATTTTTAAAAAGGAAGTGATAGTATACAGATGCTCATTTTGAAGGCCTTTCCCCTCCTCCATTTACCGCTTTGGGGAGATGTAAAAATTAAGGCTGTTTTCTTCTTTCATTTTCTCTAGACAACCAACAAGCCAGAAATAACATGTAGTCGAGAAGAACTACAGGCAATTTAAAATGCCAGCACCCATTGTTTACTGTAGAATGTGAGTTTGGCCAACCATTTCCAGCACTGACAGCTATTTTTATTGCGAGGAAAGGGAGGAGATTCTTAGTGCACCATCAGATTAGGAACATTGTGCTGTTGCTAATGGCTTTCCGATTCCAGGCCACGCACTCTCCAGACAGGCAGAAATGCACTTCTTTCACAGTGGCTCAAAATAGCTTTCATCAGAAATGACACTTGGGAGAAGCAACAGGGAAGGGAAAGAGAACAGAGGTCAGATAAGATCACCATGGGGACTTATTCCTGCCAGGAATGAGCAGGACCATATGCTCACTTTTAAGACCGTGCACCAGGGAGTCTGGCAGCGGGTTTTGACACCATTTTACAATCCCAGTCCCAAGTCCCAGATAATGATACAGTCTCTGTGATCTTGTGATTACACCCAGGGCTGCTCACCACAAGATCAGCAGTTTAAAACCACCAGCCACTCCTAGGGAGAAAGATGAGGCTTTCTACTCTCAAATCGACTTAGAGTCAAGGAAACCCACCGGGACGATCCTACCCTGTCCTATGGGTCACATTGAGAACTGACTGGACTTTGGTGCTTGGAATGAGAGACGTGAGCTGTTTTCCATGCCAGACCATTAGAGCACAGACCAATTTTGTGAGAAAGCATAAAAATCTTCACTAAGCATTCATCTGTTTGGGACAGTTAAGAGGATTGAGCGTTCTGGCATCAGCCAAGGTACCATTTCAATTCATTACCATTCATGATGGCATACTGGTCATGTGCTCAGCTGTCAGCAAGAGAAAGAAGTGTCAGCTGGCATCTCTGAAGAGGTACAGCCTTGGAAACCATGGAATAGCTCTACTCTGTCCTGTCTGATCGCTACGAGCCAGACTCATCTCAGCAGCAGTGGGTTTACCGTACATGAGCATTTTTATCAGTGTTTCCCAAAGTGAGTGGGTGCAGGACTGATCCCACGGGGCAGCAAAAGCAGGTGCACTTTGTCCCAGGTGATGGCCTATAGTACAAACGTTTTTCATTGCCAGGGGACGCTGTGGTTTTTAGTTTTTCTCCTCTGAAAAGGCGGCAGCAGACCAAATCCGTTTGGGCACCTGTGATTTATATGGACTGGCAGTTTTCAAAACAGCTGCTAAATAGCGAAACGGTGTTCCAATTGTTCTCTCAGGTGTCACCACGACCACACTGTGGTAATTACTTGTTTTAGAAGAATGAATACCAAATGATTTCCAAGGAGCTGGGGATTACGAGTGCCCCAAATACCCAACTCTTCCAAGATGCTCTTCTACTCCAATTTCCTCCCTCTCCTCCCTGGAGTATCTCCCGTCACATCCTGGGTTCTGCCGTTTGCGGCATTGTCCCACAGACACGGAACTTCAAGTAAAAACGTCTTGTAGTTTTGGGTGCTGTTTGGTCCAAAAATCAAAGGTCCAAAATCTGAAGGTCAGGCAGAGGAGAGAACAAGGTACAAGAGTACAAGGTCAAGAACCAGAAACCAAAAAAAATTCAAAATTCATAGCAAGTCTTTTGCTTCGACCGAAGCTCTGACAGACAGTAGAGGTCTGGTTTTTCAGGTGAGGCAATATGTGTTACAACCGTATGTTGTCTCAATTTTGTACCATGGTACCATTTACCTAGCCAAGAGGAGAAAAGGATGGTGTCTAAAGTCACAGCCTCTACTAAGGTAGAGTAAAAGATGCCCCCGAGGAAACAAAGGGTGTGGCCCTACATCTTACTCTTTCCTTTGACCCATTTTAGAGTTGCTGCTGTTTTCAATGTTAGTTTATTGTGCCAACCTGGCCGATAAACACATGCGAGGTTGATTGAAGGTGAAGGATGGAGAGATAAATGGCTTGGTAAGCCTCGCCTTTCTAGTTCTTCGGTCTCTTTGCTTTCTGATGGTCGGACCAGGGTGCAGCTGCCTTAGCCAGTTCCTTGCTTTAGCTGGCAAAGCTGACTTCCTGCAAGACATCCCTTAGAAGCCTCATGAACCTACCCCGATGTAGCCCTGGGTGCTGGAGCAGCCGTGTGGTGACCCCAGCCAACGCTGAGATGGTTACGCCTTCACTGACTCGGCTTTCCTCTTGCAGTCGGCATCATTGTGTGTGTTCTGTGAAATGGAGGAGGAGGCCTTTGTGGATTGGTGTTGGATATATGGGTTAATGGGTTAATATTGAACTTGTGCGCTTGGGCAGCACGGGGTTGGGGTATTTTCTTGATGCACACTTAACCTTTATATAAAACTCTCTCTTATACATGAGTTTCTGTAGATTCGTTTCTTTAAAGTACCCAGACTAACACAAATGTTTTCTGCTGTCTTTTCTAATGAGGTTTTACTCTTTTGTTTCGTCATTGTTGCTTGTTTTGTATTTTGCATGATTTTCTGTACAGGAAATCCAGGAAAAGGCACATTGACAAAGACAGTAGCTGGGTTAATAAATACCTAGGAGCAGGGGGATTAGAGAGGAAATGGGGAGCGAGTAACAATGAGTTTGAGAAGCAAATGTTCTGAAATGGATTGTGATGATTGCCCCACTCTTCTTGATATGAGTGAACCATTAAATTGTGTGATATGTGAATTATATGCCAATAAGATTATTTTTAAAGTTTGAAAATGAAATAAAAAGATCATGAACTTCCCACCCCACCCCTGGGTTTTTGGAAGACCCTCGAATGACAGGACGAGCCCTGGTGGTGCAGTGTTACATGTTGGGCTGCAAACCGGAAGGTCAGTGGTTCCAAACCACCAGGTGCTCTGAGGGAGAAAGAAGACTTTCCACTCCTGTAAAAGGAACGATCTCAGAAACCCAGGGGCATATTGTCTCCTGACGGTGTCAGGAGAGACCAGTCCCTGGAGAGGGCTCAGTAGAGCAGAGGGTCAGTGAAAGAGAGGAAGGCCCTCAATGGGATGGGTTGACACAGCAGCTGCATCGACAGGCTCAGGCGCAGGAACAATTGTGAGGATGGCGCAGACCGTGCCAGGTTTCCTTCTGCCGGACTTGCGGTCTCTATGGGCAGAGCCGACTTGAAGGCACCGAATAACAACAGCACAAGTTCACAGTCTGAGAAACCCACAGGGGCAGTTCCCTCTTCTAGCCCTTCCGGTTGTAATGACTCCGAGTCAAATGGATGGCAGTAAGTTTTTGTATGGCAGGAGAGGACCATGGAGCTTAGGACATGCACACCTTATGTGGTAGATAGTGAGCATTACCGCCCTCGGCTTTGGAAAGTATGCTGGTTAGATTAGCTGTCAACATGTACCTGATGGAAGCAGAGGGACGCAGTCCACCCTATCGCACAGTCCCAGCCGGAGGAGGCCTCCTTGGCATATCGGGATCCTGGGAGCCTGTCCCTTGCCCTTCCTGACCTGCTGGCTTGGGTTCTGTGTCTGCCTCCAGGGGTGGCCCCATGTAGGCTGCTGACTTTGGGAGCTGTGGCGCCCTGCCCAGTTCCCACCCACCTTGGATCCACTCCACTCTGCACCCACCAGCCTGGGATCTCCGTGCTTCCTGCCTCCTCAGTCGGCAGCTACTTGAGACTAAAGAGGGTTCCGGCTAACACTGGACTGGGGACTGGAGTTGGACGGGGCCGAGATACCTTCTTGATAAAACGTTATTTCTTACACATTAAACCAAAAGAGGCCTTCAAGGAACCAGGGGTGCGGCTTGGATCACACCCTGTATCACACACCTAGAGCTCCAGGGGAAGAGAAATGGAGACACTGTGGGGCCAGGGCTGCTACATCAGAACTGCCCCTTTGATGCCTTTCACGTACGTATTGGTCCCCGTTGGTGATCACAATCAAGTTATCACAAGCATGTGCGAGGAGGGGAAGCGTAGCCACAAGGGAGCAGTGATTTAAAAGGAAATACCTGATAGAGAGCTGCGTTCTCCTATTGGGACTAGTTGTTCAGTGGTGGTGGTTTGGGACAAGTGGGAGTTGTTGACATTCAGGATTCAATTATACGCAATTGTTCCTTTTCACGGTCCAGGTGAACAAAATGTCATCGTGTCCATTTTGCCCCGTGGAAATGAATGTTGCGAAGGCGATCACTGACCCAAAGGAGAAGCCAGAAAGTAGCCCCAAGCCTTTAAACATTAACCCAAGACAAAGGCATATCCGCCCTCACCACCACTCGGGCGCCAGAGGCCTATGAAAAATGCAAATCACAGATTTCCCTTTTTGCGTCTGCCCCAAATGTCAGCACCGCTTGGCATTTTTCTCCCCCTTTCCCAACAGCTCAACTTGGAAAGGTCAGCATATCCCTTTGGGGGGGAGGGATCTTTGTTTGTAAACTGGAATGTTTGCACACGGAACTGTAGGAAATGTTTAATTTTTGCTTGGATAGGGCAGTGATTTGTTCGATACAGTAGAATTGTTTCTTTCTGGCTTGTTTCCATTGTCTTGTCTCTGTCTGTGTCTCAGGGACTCCAATCAGCAGAAGCAAAGCCACGTTGTTTTCCTCAGGGCACAGTTCCTCCTGTCCACAAAACCTGGCCCTGCCTGCGCCATCGCCTGCGTGCATTCAGGGGCTCCTTTAGGAGAGATTTTGTTCCGAATCAAAGCAGTCCGTCTCCAGACGAACTGCGGAAAGCCCTCGGAGCAGGAGGAACAGAGGAGGAGGAAGACCAAGAAGGAAAACATGCAGTCTCCTCTCCAAAATCGCTTCCACCTTTGTGCAATGGCTCGGGCACGCGTAGGATATACGTAGTGTCCAACATCTGTCTAAAATAGGGTGCTCTCTTGGAACCTTCTGATATCTTTAAAGGATGAAGACATCAAGAGAACACAGCCAGTTCCTCGCTGGGATCAACTGTCACCGATTTGATGACCAACAGAAAAGTCTGTGGTCCAGAGAATGGTCAGCGGTTTGAAACCACCAGAAGCTCCGTGGGAGAAAGACCAAGCTTTTTAACTCCTAAAAAGAGTTATACTCTCAAGAAACAAACAAACAAAAAAGAATTGCACTCTTAGAGGCCCACAGGGGCAGGTCCCACCCTGTCCTTGAGGGTCTCTGTGACTCGACTAGAAAGCAGTAAGTTTGTCCTCCAGAAGAGGAGTGTGAGTGGCTTGAGGCTTAAAGCATTCACCCGCAAACTGAAAGGCAGGTGGTGAAAGCTACAGGTTCTTTGGGAGGTTTGGCCTCCTGAACTGAGAGATAATAGTTTTATAATCCAAACCGTGACTTATAACTTCATTACAGCATGTCTCGGAGGCAGATTTGGCCATGAACTTTCGCTTATTAAATCATTGGTAACAGCATAAGAATATGCTTTATCGCAATACTGAGGGTATGGGGAACTTTGACCTCACATCGTCCTGGCGGCATCTGCTAACTGTGAGGTCAACAGTGTAAGTACACCAACTCTTCCAGCGAGAAAGATGAAGTTCCCTGCTCTGGTACAGATGGGCAGCTTTGGAAATCCAGACAGTCCTACTCTGGCCTGGTTGAGTCAGCTCTGACACGAGGGGGCGGGGGAGAACTATCACTCACTCCTCCACTCCCTTTCTCAGAAGGAAGCACAAATCAAGAACGCTGCCCACACCATTTTCCTTTCCTGTTCACTCTTCTACCCGCTCCAATCTGGATTTCAATCCCATTCACCCCCAAAATGACCTTGATTCCCCTTCCACTACACATCTACTTTGTTTAGGGAGAGAAAAAATAACCCAGCTCTCCTGAAAGGACTCAGTAAATGCATATTGAATAAAATACGTATAGAAGGAACTGCCCGGGGCATTTAAATTGAAAACCAATGTTCAGATGTATTTGATTTTTGAGATTTTGTTAAACTCAGACCACACTGACTGCTGTCGGTTGGATTCTGAAGCACAGTGACCCTGGTTTGTGATGCACAGGTTGGAATTCCTCCTTTTCTTCCAGAATTAGTCTCTCCCCTATCTCATTTCTTACTTTGGTTCCAGGCAACAGGTTTCTGATTGTGAGCCACTTACTCTTGGTTGTCACCCAGAAAAGTGAGACCACAGACATTTACCTTGTGGGAGGATAAAACATTTATTTAGATGGCAACACTGCCCTGTAATTTGTCATGCTTAAACCTGTGCTTACAAACAACTTCCAGTAACGCACTCTATATAGTAAGCAAATCAATACATTGCAAACTTACAAACAATCTCATCAATTAATAAGTTTAAGAACGAATATGCCATTTCAGACTTCGGAGCTACATTGAGTTTAGAAACAAAACAAAAGAAACTGCTGCACGTAGACCTAGTCACCCCCAAGTAAGACACTAACGAGCTAGTCAAGACTTCTTCAACCCAATGACACAAACGGGCTTTTAATTTTGGTTACAGTCCCCTGCGACGCACAAGACCACTGGATAGCTGGAACGGTCACACGTTTCAAACGGCACATAGCAAAGCGAGGAGATAACATGCCAGCCTGACAGAAGCTGTCTTGAAAGTGCAAATTCTGCATTTTCTCTTCCTGGACCACAGGGACACAGCAGGGCACCTCGGACAGACGGCAGGGTCAAGAGCATGCTTTCTCTACCACATGGTGGGACACGGGTTTGAGCCAGGCCTCCAGGCCTTCGAGGCTACCTCCGGTTTGATACAGGGAACAGGCTTCTACTACACAGAGTGCAAATCGAATCCCGAGGGGCCCAAGGACAGACTAGGGACCGCCACAGATCCACCTGCGCTTTCACCACCCCGCACACTTGGCACCTCTTAGCCATGTTGCCGCCTTAACTGGGCACGTGAAAGGCGGCGCGGCGGCGGAGCGAGTGCAGGGCCACCACGCAGCAGCCCCGGAGCAATGCTCCGAGGGGGTAGACAGGATCTGTGCCCCCCCTCTGAGTACTCAGTGCCCACACCACCGTGGGCACGGCGGGGGCGGCCACGGCCACCAGATCCACCAGGAAGCTGCTGCTCCAGTACTGCTTGGCCACATCCCCTTGAGGCCGCGGGACGAGGCGCTCCCACCTGTCTTCTGGGGAGGCAGCAAAATCCAGCTCCGTCATGAGCCGGTTCTCCCCCGCGTCCCTGTCGTGGGGCGTCTCCACGGGAGACAGAAGGATGGCCGAGTGCGGATCTTCGCTTGGCGTTAAGTCAATCCCGAAGACAGAGGTGGCCTCCGGGGAGCTGTCGGTCAGCTCGATGCCGGATTCCTGGCGGGGCTCCCGCACCTGCAGCAGGCTCTCCAGGAGCTCTGAGATGGCCGGGCCGAGCGGCAGCACGTCGTCGGTCTGCACCGCCTGCTCCACCGCCGCGGGGCGCGGGCTCTCGGGGATCCCTGGCCCCGGGGTGGACTGCAGAAGGGCCGGCTCGCCGGCCTCCGGGGTGGGGGCACAGGCCAGGTCATCCGGCAACTCCATGTGCAGCTCGTGGTCTGGCCCTGCCCCTGGGGCCGGCTCCTCCGGAGACAGCCCGTCTGCCATGGAGCCAAACGGGGCGCTCAGGGCGAAGCCTTTGACGGGGGAGTCCCACGGGAAGTCTAGGCACAGCTCATCCCGCAGGGAGCCATTGTGGGCCATCTCCATGCTCTGAAGGAGCGACTCGAGCTTCTTGTTTTGGATATTTATGTCCACGAAGTATTTCTGGATCCCTTTGTCCTTGTCGGCCAGGCTGCTCCTCATGGTCTCCATGACCTGTTTGAGTTGCTTGATCTCTTTCCTGGCTTCCTTGAGCGCCAGCTGGGCCTCCACCCGGTGACACTCCTCTTCGATCCAGTCTTCCCTCATGCGGGCCAGCTGGGACTTGAGCTCAGCGATCTCACTCTCCCTGGAGTGGGAAGAAGTGGGGGGGGGGGAGGGTTAAGGGAGATGGCGACTTTGAAACAGGGAGCAAGTCATCCTGACACCCAGCCAGGAACCCATGGCCTTCCACCTGAAAGCTTTTTGAAATGCCGCCCCCCCTCTACTTGTCAGGTGTTATCCCTGACCACCCATCATCCATTGTAAGACAGCCAACGTCATACACAGAGCCAAAATAAAAATGTCTTCCTGTGTGAAATATCCTTTTTTTAAAAATCAATATGATTATGTTCCCAGGTTTGGGCGAAGATGAATAGTTAGATTATCCATGTATGCGTTGTTGGTAATATTGCTTTCTTAAATCCAGCCTTGGGTGTTTCCTCTCCATACCTCCCTCTTACGAATGCCCGTGGTGCATCTGGTTACCTCTAATCCCCCATCCGATACTTTCAGAAACTGGTCATCTGGTTCACTTGAGATGTGAACTTGGCTCCCAAGTCCATGCCAGGCTGATGAGGAACCGAGTTTGTTTGGAACCTGGGATAAGACCCTGCGTGCATTCCTCACCCTTGGCTGCCCAGGGTTTCAGTTATTAGGGCAGCAGTTCTCAACCTGTGGGTTGTGACTCCTTTGGGGGTCGAATGACCCTTTCACAGGGGTTGCCCGATTCATCACAGTAGCAAAATTACAGTGATGAAGGAGCAATGAAAATTATTTTATGGTTGGAGGGAGTCACCACAACACGAGGAAGTGTATGAAAGGGTCACGGAATGAGGAAGGTTGAGAACCACTGGACTAGGGCCAGGGAGTCTTACCATTTCCTTGTGGGAACAGGGGATGAGAGCAGGGCTGACCTTACCCGTGAGCTACTTACCGAAACTAGCTCTGTGAGTCTGTCCCAGAGTAGTCTGCAGAAGATACTGAGGCTGAAAAACTGGCCTGTCCTAAAAGGCCAAAGGTCTTTCTGTGATCAGACTTCATAGGCATCGACTGGCTTTTTGTTTGATTTTGCTTTTTACCCGAAATCTTGGTCTCAAATGGCAAACCTCTTCCCTCAGCACAGAGATAGTTACAAGAATGACAATGCACCCAGTCATTCAGATGGACAGAAATAATCAGGGTTCAAAACAAAACAAAAAAGTCCAAACCCACTACCATGGAGTCAATTCTGACTCATATAAGGTTTCTGAGGCTATTAAATCTTGACAGGAACAGATAGCCTCCATTTTCTCCTGCGGAGTGGCTGGCGGGTCTGAATCACTGACCTGGCAGTTAACAGACCCGCCACAGTACCACCAGGACTCTTGACAGTTTACAAGGGGACCACTCATGTGGAACCTGCACACAGACCAAGAGGCAGTGCAGTTGTTCAAATAGAACAAGGAGTTACTCGTGGTTTAAAATCAAGAGGGTGTGTGAAAAGTTGTATCTTTTCACCAGACTCATTCAATCTGGATGCTGAACAACTAAGCGGAGAGCTAGGCTATATAAAGGAAGACTCGATATGGCAGCTACACAAACTGTCAGCTTGAGCAAAGGGGTGGAGTCTAGCCTGTCAATCGGGTCATAGCCAGTGGTGCCTCTGTGTGGCATGTCCTTCTCCTGAGGATTCTGGGAAGTCCTGTCTTCCTCCCTTGAGGTGGGACGCACTTTCTCCCTGTGAGACATTCCTGTTGACAAGCCACAAGGAGTTACGCTGATGGAGCCAGAGCCCAAGAGCTGGAGAAGCCACATGGAGACCCAAGCCAGGGCTGAGATGCTTCCAAAGTCACTGGATCCACAAGACTTTCCACCCACTGGCCTGTGATCTTCCTGCATTCAGTGTCATTGCACGTGTTGCCTGAGTCTGAAGAGGAATTTATAGACTGGTATTGGACATATGGACTAATGTCGGACTTAAGGACTTCATCTGGACTGGGCTGGGCTGTTTGCTTGATATACAATTACTCTTTTATATATAAGCGCTTTCTTATACACATCTGAGTGTCTATAAATTTGTTTCTCTAGTCAAACCCTAACATCCTCACTAACAACCTACATATGCAGACGACACAATTTCCTATGTTGAAAGGGGAGAGGACTTCAAGCACTTCCTGGTAAAGATCAATGCCTACAGCCATGAGTGTGAATTAGAATTCAACATAAAGAAAACAAATCCAAAAAGATTTAAAAAAAAAAAAAGAAAGAAAACAGAATTCAAGATAAAGAAACCAGAATCCAAAAAGATAAGGAAGAAAGAAAGAAAGAAAGAAAGGAAGAAAACAGAACCAACGAGCAACATCATGCTGGCAGGAGGAAAGACTGAAATTGTTGAGGATTTCCTTTCACTGGGAGCCACAATAAAGGCCCGCAGAGACAGTGGTCAGGAGATAAGCTGAACTGCACCGGGGAAATGTGCTGCAAAAGAGCTTAGTGTCAAACACAAAGCTGTCACCTTGAGGATCAGGGGCAGCTGACCCAAGGCAAGGTCATCAGCGAAAGCCGGACAATGTCTAGGGAAGCCCCAGGGAGGATTGATGCAGTAGAACAGTGCTTCTCAACCTGTGGGTCGCGACCCCTTTGGGGGTTGAATGACCCCTTCACAGGGGTTGCCCAATTCATAACAGAAGCAAAATTACAGTGATGAAGTAGCAACGAAAATAATTTTATGGTTGGGGGGGGGTCACCACAACACGAGGAACTGTATGAAAGGGTCGTGGCATTAGGAAGATTGAGAACCACTGCAGTAGAATTGTAGTGTGGACAAATAATATGGAATATATCACAGACTGGCGGGAGAATGAATAAGGCTGTGCTGGAATAAGTACAGCCAGAATGTTCCTTAGAAAGTGAGGTAGGCAAGAAGGATCCGTCACTGGACAAAAGACGTCGTGCTCGGTAAAGTAGAGGGTCAGCAAAGAAGTAGAAGCCCCTCCATGAGACGGACCTGCGATGCTGTGGCGGCAACATGGGCTTGCTCATAGGAAAGATTGTGAAGATGGTGTGGGGCCAGGCAGCATTTCCCTCCGTTGTACACAGGCTTGGAAGGACTGCATTGTTTTCTAAGGGTTCCTGCCATTTAAAAATAGTTACACACACACGCCCAGCTTCTAGAGTCAAAGCTGTCCTTGGCCAGAATAAGCAGAGGGTTCCTCTGGGCTGACCAGTGATCTCTCCACTCCTGGAACAGCTGAGTCACAAACACTTCTGAAATGGCTTCTCTGAGAGACTGGTTTTTAAAAGCTGGCAACCACTAAGTAAAACCAGATTTCTGCTGCTTCTCTGGGTCTTTCTGGATTTTGGGTCCGTCTTTTATGTTAGGGGGAAAATGCATCATCCGCATCCACTGGCCACAAGTCACGCGGCCTCACCTCTCATGCAGCCGGCGCTCCGATTCCTTCAGCTTGGTCTTGAGGTGTCTCACGGTGACCTCCTTCTGCTGCAGGGGAGTCAAGTACTGCTCTGGATTTGGAGGCTTGACGCCATGATTCTCACCACACGACGTGTATCTGCCAGACCTCCTGCAACAGCCCACACAATTAAATGCTCCTTCGTGTCCTGTCTCTTTTATTGTTAAAAGAACAAACAAACCAAAGACCCCTCAGAAGACCCGACAGGTGGCCAGCCACACCCATGACCTTTCTAACCCGAGCCGCAGTAGATGGCTCCTGCTAGACGGGAGGAAAACATGGACTAGACATTCCTGAAATAATCAAGCAAACAACAAATAAAGAAAAAAAATAGACTTGCCCAACTGATAGAGACAAAGCCTTCCCTGAGTCTACTGTACTTGGGTACTCTTTAAACTTGAACAAAAACTAACCCCAAAGTCAGTCTTTAGCTACGTAACAGATTGGATGACAAAATAATGAATAGCACCCGTAAGTTTTCCTTAAAAAAATTATATGAAACCAAATGGTCAATAATTACTTTAGAACAAATATAAGGCCATAAGGGGAGTGGGAAACTAGATTAATAAAAACAGAACCACCGGAATGTAAATTAGGAGGCTGTTCGTGCCTTGTGAAGAATGTAACCAGTATCACCCAACAATTTGTGTCGACATTGTGGAATGGCAAACTAAACTGTTGCGCAAACCTTCGCCTAAAACATAAATAAAAAATAATCATAAAATCAAAAGAACACACAGCTACCAGCTGGAAGCCTCAATAATGTGTGACTTTGCTCTAGACGGTGGACTTTCATAAACATGTCAGCCTTAACCCACTGCCAATTCTGACTCAGAACAGCCCTGTGGAGGGTCTTGAAGACCGTCCATCTTTACAGGAACATGCAGCCTGCTCTTTCTCTTGAGGGGTGGCTGGTGGGTCTGAACCACTGACCTTGTGGTTAGCAGCCCACCCACCTTACCCACCTACCAATCTTAGGGCTGTGAATTCCTTGGCAGGCTGAGGAGGGCGTATGTTTATGGAACGGGAGCTGTGGAGGGGGAAGTGTTTCTGTGGTTTAGGAATGACTTCATACAAAATAATGCACAATTGTCCCTGGTCTCAGGCTGTCCCTTCAGCGTATCTGCTATTCTATTAGAAGGACAATGAGCAGGAGGCGGGGAGAGGGAAGGAAGAGAGATGGCCCTGCCTAGACAGCCTGATTGTTATTAGCTCAATTCAAATTGTCCTGCCACCAGTCCCCTGGTGAGTGTGCTGCTTTGGCAGAAGTCGAATGCTTTCTCCTTCTGACGTGAACAAGGGCAACTCCCCTCTCAGCAGTGTATGTTTTGTGAGAGAAGTACCCAATGTTCTACAAAACATTCCCAGATGGAAACCTGCACTTTGGCCAGGACTGACCAAGGCTGGGCATCCCTGGTGTAAGAGGGCTGGCTAATGAGAGCAGGGCTTCCAGAAGATTCCAGGACTGGCAGCTTCTCCCTGTTGCTGAGACAAGTCCTGTCCACTCCACCAGCCCTACTCCTGTGGATCCAGCGTCCCATTCCCCAGTCCTGCTTGAGTGATCAATTTGGAAACATGGCTCCTTCCTTCTGTCTGGAAGTCTCTTCTTCCCCCTGGGACTCACATCAATTCACTTCCTCAGGAAAGCAGTGATACCCCCAGCTTGAGGGGGATGTGCCACACCCTGGTCCCTTTCCACACTCCTATAGCAACAGGTAGTTGCCAAATTATCTTAACTTGTTTTTGTCATTAGATCGCCAATGCCTTTCTTCCTCTGGATGGTAAACCCAAGGGTTTTTTCCGTGGTTCCGCATTCTATTCCCAGTGCTTGATACAGGGCTAGCACATGGTGATGAACCACCACCAACCAAACAAACAATAGCAAACAACTACTGTCAAATCGATTCCAGCCCATGGTGATCAGCACAGAACTGTGCCCCACAGGGACTGAATTTTCCCAAAGTAAATCACCATGTGTTTCATCCAAGGCATCTGTAGGTGAATCAGAACCTCCAACCTCTCAGTTAGCAATCAAATGTATTACCTGCCCGTACCACCAGGGACTCAGCACATCCTGGTACTTAGTAGATATTCAGTATCTGGATCAAGAATGAACAATACGCCAATGATTCTTCCCTCTTCTCTCATGCTGCCACGCCCCTCCCCCCTAGTCAGGCACTGTTTGGACTCTGTAACTGGTTAGAAACTGGAGTGTGCTGTCGGCAGCAGTCCTTGTGGGATGACCCGAGTGTAGGAAAGGAAAGAGAAATGTCTGACTGCGGAGGGAGGCAGGCAGGCAATAAAAATTGGCAAGAGGTGGTTTAGGATTAGGAGAGAAACAGTACTCACCTCATGACTGGACTGCAGTCACTTCCTTTGTAGGAGCCAGAGTTGCTACTACTTGGGGAAGATGGCACGTAACTGGGATGGGTGTTCACAGGGCTCAGCTGATTCCGGCACAGCATGGACAGGAGATCCTTTTCCCGTGGGGATGGTGGGCTGTTGACGGATTTGTGCGAGGAAGTTCCATTGCTCCGCCCATGGGGACCTCGACTGGGAGAAAAACATCACATATGTTGAGATCCTGGGCGCCAGATATGTTGAAATGTTCCTGCTCTACTTCTCTCTGAAGCTAGCTATGACCAGGAAAATCCAATTTCTAATCTCATTATTAGCACAAACTGTGCTCATGAACAGCCTCCTTCCCACCTACTCAGTATCTCTCCTCCTTCATTATTAGTACAAACACTCTCTTGGCCGCTCTTTCAAGTCATTCCCCTCCCGCAAAACTCTGAATTACACCCCACTGCCTTCAAGGAACACAACAGTGTAGAACACTCGATGAGACGTGGGTTAAAACGTGGATTGGGTTTAGGTTCATTCTGTAAACTGTTTGGAAGGCGTCGCTTTTAACTCTTGAACTCCTGTTTCAGTTTGGAGACATTGGGTTGGTTCATATTAGGGTAAGGAAATTCGGGCAATTCACTAGGAGACGGGGAAAAGAGGGTTGCTTGTCAAGGAGGAGAAAATGAGATAGATAAACATATGTATCAGGTCTCTAATTTTGACCAACTAGATATCTTTCACCTTTTTTTTAACTCCTCTAGTGATTTAACACAACTCTCATCATTTAACTCCTGAAAAGCTGTGACCACTCCCTTTTGGGTTGGCTGCCTCTTGCATTGCCCAGTCCGCTAAGGAGGCTGACCCTGTCTTGGGGTGGCCTTCCTAAAATGGAGCGTGGACATCATTGCCCTCCTCAAAGCCACCTGCAGTGTGAGAACCCAGATTCATTAACATGGTTCAGAAGGTCCAGTCCCACCCAACCCATCAAACTTCATTTTTCACACTTTCCCCTCTTCCCACTGGACCTTCGGCATTCCAAGGGACGTGGATGGGTGCTCCAAGCTCTAAGGTCATTTTTGTTTCTGAAGTTATGGTTTCTTCTGTCTACAAGGTTCTCCTCCCGCTCCCTCCTGGCCTGGGTACCTGCTGCTTGGAGACTGGAGGTGACCTACCACAACAGCCTTCTCTGCATTCTTCCTGTCCTGGACCAGCTTATGTGTCTCACCTGCTGTCCTCCTTCGTATTCGGGGCACACGTCCATCAGGGAATTGATCACACTCTTATCAAGCGCCTCCTACTTTGTCGTTCGATTGGACTAGGGCATCCTTGGGGCTTCTCTTTCCTAGCCCCACTATTTCCCAGCACAGAGACTCAAAAACCAGCTGCTGTTAAATCCAGTCCAACTCGGGGCAGTCCCACGTGGGCAAGAGTAGAACTGTGCTCCCCTGGGTTTCACAGACTGCTTTTGCTGCAGAGGGTCTCTGGGGCATTCTTCCAAGGCTCCTGTGGACAGACTAACAGTGGTTCTCAACCTTGCTAATGCCACGACCCTTTCATACAGTTCCTCATGTTGTGGTGAGCCCCCCAACCATAAAATTATTTGTTGCTACTTCCTAACTATAATTGTGCTACTGTTATGAATCGTGCGACCCCTGTGAATGGGTCGTTAGACCCCCAAAGGGCTTATGACCCATAGGTTGAGAACTGCTGGAATAAAACCTCCCACTTTCAGTTAATGGCCATGTTCAATCACTTCCCCAATCAGGAGTACCCAGCCTCGTCTAGGAAAGAGATCAAGCATGACCCAAGAGTACAGATTACAGATCTTCGCCTCCTAGCAGGATTCTGGGGAAATCAATGTGGTAATGTATCAGGCCAGCTATTCGCATGGTGGTGTAGTGGTTACACGTTAGGCTGCTAACTGCAAGGTCGGCAGATCGAAACCACCACGTGCTCTGAGGGAAAAGGACAAGGCTTTCTATTCCTATCCACTCTTGTAAACTGACAGGGCAGTTCTACCCTTTCCCGTAGGGTGACTGTGGGTTGGTATCAACAGTGAATCTAGTTTGGGGATTATTCACACGGCAAGCCCTTGCTAAGTGACCGTTGAATGAATCAGCTGGATGTAAGAACTGGGGGCACTATTACTGGGAATGGTGGCAAGCAAGACCCCTAATTTCCCCATCTCTGATCTGGGGACACATACTAACCTTTCTGTCTTCCTCACAATGACAGTCAAAGGAAAGGACACAAGGCGAGCACATTCAATGGGCTGGCTGGGGTAATGCAACTAGAAGGTATTATTACGGGATAAACTTACTTGGACTTTCCTGTTTAATCTACTTTCAGAGACTTGACACCCACTTGTATCAATAAGCATCTGAGGAATGTTGAAATTACTTAAATAGGAACACAGTGCCAGGAATATTACTGATTATATTACAAGGAAATAAAAGGGAAAACAAGATACTTTCAGGCTAGCAGTTCTGCTTTTTGACAATCTTCTCTGCGATTTTCCTGATACTTGGTTCCAGCTAACACCCCAATGAGAAAAGTATGTCAACATGAATCAGTCTCTCTCTCTGTACAAATTCACCTCCCAAACCGTAACTAGTTATTGGACATCAAATACAGTTTCCACTAGCTGTCCATCTAGCAAGTCACACAGAAATGAAGCATCGCCAAATTCTAAAGTTAATAGTTGTTTGCTTGTGAAGTTATCCAAAGGGACTCTCCCCCTCTTCCGGGAGAAGGGGACACTTTATACGGAACAGATGGGCGGATGGCTTTCTGACAAACCCACTGCAGCAGCCAGGGGTGGGTGGGAAGGCCTGCAGGAGTAACTGAAAGGAACATGTACTCTGGCTTGAATTGCATCTCCGTGCTTCCCAAGGATGTCAGGCACCAGCCAGTTTATTCCTTAATGTGACTAGGGGAGCCATGGAGGATGGGTCATTTCAAGTTAAGAGCGAAAATAAAGAGTTAGTTCTAATTTTGACCTAGGCAGTTCTGATCTCTGACTTAACTCTTCACTCAGGGCTTTCTGTGATGCCTGCCATTCTCTAGATGCGTTATGAACCTTGTCTCGTTTCATTTGACCCCCACTTTGTAAAACAGGTGCAATTACTAGGACACTCCGTTGCCACCGAGTCGGCCCCGATTACTCATCCGGGACCCTCTAAGGGCAGAGTGGAGCTTCTCTCTACGGTTTCCAAGGCTGCCAGCTCGTCTTTCTTCTGCGGTGTGGCTGCGGGGCTAGCATGGCTGCCCTTGTGGTTAACAGGCTCACCAGGTAACCCACTGCATCACTCCCTGAGTCAAGGGACGATAAAGTGTCCAAGAGGACACCAAGGCTGGCGAGCAGGGTTCAAATCCAGGCCTTTACACTCTGTAGAAATGATCCCTCCTTCTCAACCCCACCAGGCGAAGGGCTTTTTGAACGAAGCGGTGGTGCGCACCATTGGCATCTGCCAAGGACTCATTTGTTGACACAGGATCAAGCAAGGCTCCCCAAGCTATGAAACGTTATCTAAAGCCTCCCAAGATATTCCAGGAAATTCATTCATTCATGTGGTAGCCAACTTTTAAAAAGGAAACTAGATGCGTAAGGAGATTGCTTCTATTCCTTTCGTGAACTGTAGCCCAAAGGATGATGGAAACGTTTACAAAGGAGGAGCAGGTATTCCAGGTCTGGCCTGTCTGTGAAGAGGCAAGTCTGATGCCGACCCAAGCCCACCTCAACCCCTTGGTTGTGTGTGGGTGTGGGTGTGGGGGGCAAGAATGCAGTCCCCAGGGTGCAGGTGGAATTCTGCTGACCTGCAACCGCCCAGCAGCCCTGGGTAGGGCACCTGGAATGCAACCCAGAGGAGGAGTGATGAGGGAAAGCCCACAAGAGGCCCGTGGGTGCCATCTCTCGTCGCCATTCACTGTCCTTCCTGGGGGACACGATTGCAGTCATCACTGCTGGCCGCCTCCTCTTCCTCATCCTCCTCATCATCACCAATTCTACCGGTGCTACTATTACCACCCCCATGAAAAGAACTATGTTACTGTCCTGTGCTAAGAACTCACCAGGGTCCGTTCAACACGGGGAGGGAGGGGCTGGATGCTCTTACGCCACTTTCCAGTCATGCACCTACTGACCCATGAAGGCTGAGGGTCAGCCTTGGTCTGTCCAACTCCCAGTGCCAAGTTTATTGTTGTTTCCGTTGGTAAGTTAGGGTTGTACCTGTCAAATACATTCTCTCAATCCCACGTGTCCCTCGTCTCACCCACGCCTTTCCCAAATAGCCTTGCAGTGCGGCTGCCTGGAGCTTGTTCTCCACTGAGCAAGTCCATTCGCCGCAGGGGACAGCCGCCGGTTAGAAGGAGCGCATGCTCCGGAGAGGTAGGCGTAGATCCCAGCCCATCCGGAGAGGGTGTTCTCAACGCGCAGAACGCACGCTTCTGTGGAATGCCGAGACAAGTCCATCGTGGACTCTCTGCGGCTGCGGCTCTCTGCAGAGCTCAGATAAAAAAGGGAGAACAATGGATAAAGAACTTTATCAATTCCGATTTTTGGTGCCTCCATTTTCATTAAGCCTTCGAAGTCTGTTACTGCTCGACTATAATAGATTCTAGCATAAGCAGAGATATTGGCTTTGCAGGGAATTATTCTTAGCTATATATATAATTTGATGCTTTTATATCCTTTTTTCCCCAAGAAATCATGAATTCTAGACTGGAATATTTTCTGAAAGTCACAAGTTTTAGATGTCCAGATATTTTTGAAATGCTTTGTACAATACAATTAACAAAATTTCTGCAGCTCATCCCTTTCCTACCTCTTTCTGTATTCATCGACATCTTAGATATAGTACGTGCTACTTTTTTGAAAGGGCTAAATAAGTGGCTTATTCCAAGAGCAAGCCAGATCTTGGACTGAAGACAGAGCCTGTTAGTCTTCATGCCCTATACTCTGAGGGGCACTTACTTCCAATAGAGAGAAAAGGCCTTTGGGGAGAGAGCCATTGAATTTTGACCATGGACTTCACTATTGCTGTAGCTTTGGCTGGCCCCAGCTGGGGTCTCAGGTTTTTATAAACACCCAAAGCAAATAAATATTGTCTTGCCGAGTCCTGGACATATGAGCTAGCTTTGAGAGACTACAGCATTTTTCTAGGAAGGAATGTTAAAGATGTTATAGAAGCTGTTTTTTACACACTTCGGCACTGAGGCCTGAGAGTCAGCTACAGACGGTGAAGAAGGCAATGCTTCCCATGTGTTCCTGGTCCTTGCTCTGCCACTTTGATCAGGTTCTGCTCAGAACTCCCCTCCTTGCAGCTGTCTCCTGAGACCAGTCTCCCCAAATGTCTGCATTTCACTCTCTGAGAGCCTTAGGTTGCAAGACTGGCCATTCAAAAGCCCCAGTAGCTCCTGGGAGAGAGACAGACTTTCTGCCCCATAAAGAGTCCCGCCCCGCAGCCCACAGGGGCAGTCTGCTCTCTCGGACCAGACCGCAGGACTGGGAGTTGGAATGGAGTCGATTTCATCTGGTTTGCCTAGCCCTCTGCTTCTTTAAAAAGAATTCCAAGCGGTTGCTGGCATTTACATTATTCATGTAGGTATTGCCCCCTTTGTCCTGTTAGAATGAATAGTTTCCATGGAGTTCTCTGTATTGCTCTATTTCCAAACCCCGCCTCTTATTCCAAGCTCAGTAAGCATGTGCTGAATGAATGGAGTCACGGGTGCTGGGAAGGGTCTCGGAGGTGCACAACCAAATGTAACAGGGGCCACTCATCCCCCCCTAGGCCTCGCTCCTCCAGCTAAACCACGCAGGTGATGGATATTTGCTGACGATTACTATGCTCCAAGTACTGACCAGGCACTTACTCAGCATTAGCTCATTCAATTCTAACAATAAACTCTACAAGGTGGGCAGTATGCAAGCCCCCACAGTCCAGATGGAGAAACGGAGGCACAGGGAAGTGACGCAGCTCCCTCGGGGCTGTGGCTCAGAGCCAGGCTGAGGTCAGGACCATCCCCTGCCGTGACTGGGTCCTTTGGTCTCTCCTAGAGGTGGCCGCCCACCGTGTCTGTGCACTTTGAACTCTCTGTCCTCACTTAGGCGAGCTTAAGGCATGGCCAAGGGGTCCACCCATCTGCCTTCGCAAACACACAAAGTGCAAGTCCCATGAAAGGAAGGAGAGGGTGGCATCCAGGAGGGGCAGGGAGGACAGGGCGATGGGTGGCTCAGGTGAGTGAGGGAGAGGAGGAAGAAGAGAAGGCTGGAATGACACAGAGCCAACACCTGGAGCGGGCTAATCCCAGGAAGACAGACACAGGCCAAGCTGGGTGACCACAGGAGGTAGGGCAGGGAAAATGCTCATTTCAAACCACTGTCTCACACACACACACACACACACACACACGTGCCGAAAAGCACTTCAAAGAATAATATTATCTCCCAGTCAAAAGTGATTCGGGCCACCCTATGGAAACGCGAGGCACAGGACAGTCTCCATGATTACAGAGTGGGGGTGGCAGGGGGCAGTGCCTACTTGCGTGTAAAAGCGGGCCTCTTGCTTCCCACCGTGGACATATGGACCTCAGGAGCGGAAATGCTGCCCGTGCTGCTTGAGGAGCTAAAATCGGCTTCACTCCCTGGAAAACAAGAGGACAGAGAGAAGCATGAAGGAATGGAAACCTGAACCCCGCTGGCCAGTTCCCCACCGCGGACAGCATGCCGCCGGTCAGCCTGCCAAGGTCCCTGGCTCCGTCTGGCCACTCTCTCCGCGAGCAGCAGGCGTCCAGGGCCTGCAGGTTTTCTGTGGTTTCCTCCCAGCTGAGCAGGAAAGGCCCAAGCACAAGGACAGCATGTTGGAACAGGATGTAAATACAGCGCGGCAGCACAGAAAAGCTGGTGTCACAAAGATGCCCGTGTCCCCCTGGCCATCAACAATGAACCAAGAAGTGCCCGCCTGTGTGTGCCGGACTGACGCTCAACCACATCCCTGTGCCAGCCCACACTGCAGGCCACAGGGAAAGATGTGGATCAGTCCCCAAGTAGTTTTTCCAAGAGAGTTTATCTTTGGGCTTTTGTTGTCAGCGAGGCATGCTGGAATCTGGCACTTTAGGTCCAGAGACAATTGGCCAGTTATAAGCAGCCCAGGAACACTGCCCAGGCTCCAGAAACTGCCTGCACCAGCACTCTCCGATTACTGACTTTCTTGGACTGCAGGCTCGTTTTACTATTAACATCAGAACCTTAGCAAAAAGCAGCACTTCAGCAATTCCAAGCATATGAAAAAGACAGACAGAGACTATGATGGACGCTGAGAATGATGCTGAACTTCGAGGCTTAGTTTGGTATGGGGTGGAGAAAGCACTGTTTGTAAATGTACGAAGGTCATATTCAACCGTGAGTATAGATTAGGAATGAGTGTGCAAATTATAAGGAACCCTGGTGGTGTTATGTGTAAGCACTGGAACTCTGAACTTCAAGGTTGGCAGTTCAAACCTATCAACCACTCTTCAGGAGGAAGTTGAGGCTACCTGCTCTTGTAGAGAAAAACAACCCCCGTCAAGCCCTATGTTTCTATGAGTCTGAACAGACTTGATGGCAGTGGATCTTGTTTGTGTGATTACAGTGGAAATAAGTTGTGTGATGTTACAAGTTATAAAGAAATGCATGTCTAACAACAAAAAATGAATCTCCATAATTCTGAAATAGTAATAATAGAAATACTCCAAGAGTGATGAACAACAGAAACATGGATGAAGGGAGACAGTGGACGGTATAAGATATAAAAATAATAATAATAATTTATCAAGGGGTCATGAGGTTGGGAGGGTGGGGGAAGGAGGGGGCCAAAGAGGAACTGATAGCAAGGGCTCAAGTAGAAGGAAAATGTTTTGAAAAGATGATGGCAACAAATGTGATACAATGGATGAGCTGTAAGAGCCCCTAGTAAAATGATTGATTAAAAACACATACACAGCACTCCCATAGATTTTCTGGAGAAATAAGAAAGCTTGGAGAAGCACGCTAGAACAATGGTGTGAAGCCCGATGGTATGGCATGGTGGCTAAAAAGGGGGTGAAATTCCACCTACTTTGGGAAAATAAATCTAGGCCAGCAATTTCATTTGATTTTAGAAAAATAGAGTCTAAATCACTTACATTTGTAGTAAGCAATGAGAATGCTTACTATGACTTAGGTAGTGTAATACACTATTATTTACAGCATTGAATCTAAAATCCATCCATCCTACTGTGGAGGATGCTGAAGCTGAGTTGCCCAAGACTTGCAAGTGATGTACCTTACCCAGGACCCAATCCCCATGCTCCTTCTCCTGCCCCAGGCTGTGTGTCCTCAGGAAGGCAGGGCAACCGGAGTGGCATCCAAATAAACCATATGCCACTTCTAGGACGCCTGGTGGCGGAGTGGTTACGTGTTGCTCTGCAGGACTGTAAAGGGTCACAGTCTTGGAGACCCACTGGGGTGGTTTTACCCTGTCCCACAGGGTCAGTGTGTGTCGGAATTGACTTGAGGGCAGTGAGTTTGGTTTCTACCACCGTGGCTACCAGCTGCCACCAGACTGTGACCCACTGGGGAACAGATTCCTCTGAGTGAAGAGTTTTGTTCATTGTGCTAGAGGGACAGGCATGCAGCGGTAAGGCCGAGAGAGAAAATTCCTGGCTTCCAGAGTTTCTACAACACCCCTCACAAAGTCCAGACTCTTCGGGGAGGAGACCGAGATGGACCCCACAGTAAAGGCAAGGGTTCTGGCTCACAGAACCATCCTGGCAAGACTAGGGTGGCCATTTATGAGGACTGCGCTCAGCTATCCCTTCTGGATTCCAGAAACCTTGTCCAATGACGTCATGCACCCCTAGAAGCTCCCCGATCTTAATTAGTCCCCTCTGAGTAATGCATGGGCTAAACTGTCATATTTTGCAACCTCGGGGATTCTTAATTTGTAGAGCTAGCTAGTAACATACTTTTCCTGACAGCCTTGTCTGCTAGTAAATGATGGGGTAGGTTATTAAATAAGGGTGGGCCGTTTTCAAAAATAGATCTTGTGGTTATAGCCAGCAGGTAAGAGAGCATTTTCTAGTGTACACTGGTAACTCTGACATACCCAGTTTCCATTCAACTCCAATTCTCCCACACAAAACATCTAGAAGGGGGACAGACAATTGCTCAAAAGCCACGGTTACTTCATCCTGCCTTTGAAGGGTAGCAATTATGTGCTCCGAGCAAAAGGGACAAGGGTGTTCCACACTTTATTGCCACTGGAATGATAGTTGGTCACGTTTGCAAGGCTTAGTCACTTCATTCCAGGGCTTTTCTATCTTATCTTCTGCACATTTGAAAGAGATTAGGAGAGTCACTAAAGGGACCCAGGAGCTACTCCTGGCCCTATTTTATTATGATGATGATATTTTAGATGTTTTTATTTTTTAAATCATTTTATTGGGAGCTCTTACAGATATAGTAACATTACATAGTTCCATCACATCAAGCAGTATTATATAATTGCTACCACAATCAGTTTCAATAACATTGTCTTTCTTCTTGAACTCCTTGATATCAGCTCCCCTTTATCCCATCCTTCTCCCACCATACCCTCCAGGAACTCATTCTTTTTATTTTTTTCTTCCTATAATAGTGGGGGGTTTTTTGGTGCCATATCTCACACAATCTAATCTATCCATTCACATACAATCCTGTTGTTCGATCCCATCCAGGGCGGTTATACAGTCATCAATGCCATCAGCTCCCCATTTTCTCCTCCCTCCTCTTTCCACACCCTCAGGGAACCATTACTCCTGTTACTGTTTCTGAAGGGTCATCTATCTTGACTTTCAAGTACTGAATGATCTTAACTATGCAGATGAACATATGCAAATCTAATCCTGGTCCTGTTTTAGCAATGTTCTCCTGCTGACTCCATGAGACAGAGCAGACTTCCCCGTTGGGATTCCTATGTTCACATCTGTACAGCACGGACAGCCAGGTCTTCCTCCACTGGAGCTGCTGGGGGACCTGAACCAGCAATCCTGCAGTGAGCATCCCAGTGCTTCATCACTGCACCATGAAGTCTTTGTATTTTAGTAAGATGGTAGTGGGAAACGTATATGCTTCTCTGGTACAGTTTATGATTTTATAAAACATAAATAAGGGGTAAAATGGAAATCCTATTTTAATATGTTATCTGATATATTCTCCCCATTTACCAAGGGAAATAATTAAGAGGATGACTGGAGACCTGAAAAGCTTCCACTTATCTATGAGTAGGAAACAAGTAAATAGGTACTCTCGGTCATTTCCCTTAAACAGTGACTGCAACAGGAAACTGTGGGTGCTGCTGTTCAGCGCTCTCTCAGGACACCAAAATCAGACAGAGAAAATACTTAACCCACAGGCACAGGAATACTTAAGTCACATTGCCAGGGCCCAAATCCCACTTCTGGTACAACACAGATGTTGGAATTCTTATACCTCCTTGGGCCTCCATTTGCTAGTCTGCAAAGTGGACATGATATTCATAGAATCTGTCTTAACAGGGTTATCGAAAGCACTAAATGTTTGTGTCTAGAAAAACACACGGCTCACTGTAAACTCTCAACAGATAATAGATATTATTAGGCTACAGAGGTTAAAAACACAATAGTTATGATAGCATATCACTTCTTTTGTAGAACACTTAGGAAGTAGCAATGACAAGACTGTTGTGGTCTATAATCCCACGGCCCAACCTAACAAACACCGGTGACCGTTTGGTAACCAATTATTTGGCATTTACGCTATGTTATTATGTAATCTACTTATTTTGCTCTTAATACTTTAAAACATAGCAGTTTTTTTTCAGTCAGTCAATGCATAGGTGAGTTCTTTCCAATTTTTCTATTATTAATAACAAGCCATCCTATCCAACGTACGTATATAAATTTACTTATTTTTCATGACAGTACAGGACATACAAGGTAAGGAAACTCATCACTCCCTTTTACAAACTGGGTTAAGATAAGTCAAGTAGAGACAGGTCAAGTGGCCTGCTGAAGGTGACTCAGCTAGTAAGTAATGGAGCTAAAACTGGAAGCCAGACAGTCTGCCCTCAGGATTCCTGCTCTTACCAGGTAGCCAGGTGCATACAATCTAGCTCCTTGTCCAACAGTATCCTTGGAATAAATTTCTACAAGTGTAAGGGCTAACTCACAGGATATGCTCCATTTAAAGGCTTCACATCATATTCCACAGGGATTCCACCTCATTTTTGTGTTATGATATAATTTTCGAATGTATAACAATTAGTCTGGGTACCCAGTTTCTGCTGCTCGGTGGAGGGGAGGGCCGTGATGATGTGGAAGGCCCTCTATGAGTTGAACGGACACAGCGCCTGCTGCAATGGGCTCAAATGTCAGAGTAATTGTGAGGGTGACACAGGACAGTGCAGAGGTTCCTTCTGTTGTGCACAGGGTTGCTTTGGAGCCAAACGAACAACAATGAACAATAACAACAACAACAATGTAAAACAATGCACCCATCTGCCCATTGCGTAGACACTCAACAGACAATCTGATGTCACCAGGGATACTCTGACAATGCTGGCCATTGAAGACTTGTGCTGGAAACCGAAACACAACTAACATCGACGCATGCCCAAGTCATCCTCTCAATACTGCTTTTGTTTCTCGTCAGCATTGGATTTGATAGGCTGCATGGGTTGGTGAAAGGAGATGCCAGAATTGAACAGAGAAGATGAACCTGGATTACCTTTAAGATACCTTCTGATGCCAAAGTCGTGGCCACTTAGCATCCACAGTAGAAGGAATGCTCCCAACTCTCAAGAAGCTCTGCTCGCTGGTCTCCGGGAGGACTGCTGCTTTTCTGCTTGGGAGTCCTTTCTTCCGGGTGCTCTTGCCAGTGGTGTTGCTTTTACTCCTAAGGTTTAGGCAATATGCAGCCTGGGCATGCCGTGTGAAGGCTGGGCGATCAGAGAAGGCATCCGACATGGAAACAAAGAGTATGTGCCCAAACTGACTTGTTTAAAACACTTCCTGGAATCTGGTCTCCGAGGGCGCTAATATTTCTGTTCGCCTTGAGGACACATGTGTACAAGCCTCACACATGAGAGCATCACAGAGCTGGGCCTTGATTGCCAGGCTTCTGACAGGGGAGCAGCCCTGCAGCCTAGCTAGCTGCTTGAAGCCATCCATTCTAAACTGGAGATTTCAGTGACCCCCAACTACATGAAGCCATTGGAAACCCACGAGTTCAATGACCCCAAGCCTCCCTCATCCTTTGTCTCAGCAAAGCTATTAAATTAATTCAGGTTGGCCACCTATACCCCCATTGCAAGGAGAAGCTTCCATTCCCTTCCTCTGTCCTCACATGGAGATCTTTCACTTCAAGCCTCCAGGGAGAAGAGAGGAGGGACCATTTCACTGGAGCCCAGCAGAGCCAGCAAGGGGCAGCTACAGGGAATGGCGGATGGCACTGTCTGAAGCAGTGACCGTAAAGTACACAGGAGAACAGCTGCCGAGATGTGGTGGTCCTGCCCTAAGAATCTAAAATGTGCTGCACGGTCTGAAGAGGTTTTTGTTTTAGCTTTCAGAAAGCACGTCCCTGAATTCCCTTATAGATGTTTATATTGGAAAGGGAATATTTGATCAAAAGATCAATAAATTATTGAATACCCTCTCCATGTAGCGCCCCCCACCCAACACACACATCTGGTTTTTCAGATGAGAAATCTTTCTTAAAAAAGAACTACAGCCATTATTTCTATCATCATTTTGGAAGGGATTTAATCTTCATTCTGATTCGTACTTAATGACCAGAGCTTCCATATACTTAACACATATGGAAAGCTAAAAAGAAGTTCAAATAAAAATACTCCAGAATGAATAATATGGTAAGAATAAATCCAAGTACTTAAAACTGCTTATGGAAAAAGAACAGTGAAAAGCAATGACAAATAATATACTGACAGACAATACTTAGAACATATGATGGGAAAGGATTCATTTCCTTAATTTAACCAAAAATTCACACAACATGCCCCCCCAAAACTATCCGAAAAATGTAAACAAGCACCAATAGATCACGGAAAAGAAAAATAACTGATGATATACAAGGAAAGTCTCATAATCTCATTCATATTAAAGACATAAATGAAAATAATTAGACCCCCACCCCACCTATCAGGGACAGGCCACAGAGGAAAGTCAGGGAATGGCGGTTCTGAAAAGGGCCTTGGGAAATGGTACTCTGGGAGGGTGAGTGAGAGTGAGAACTGACACGGCCACCATAAAACAGAAAATTGTCCTGCTGGGAATTTTCTCTGGAAATAAATGTCCAGAAGACAACCTAACTGTCCATCAACTGGAACACCGATCATCTGCCACCGTGGACAGGAGGGACGTGAACCTGTGTACACCGACTTGAAAAGAAGTCAAAGACTTGTCATGACGTGGGGGGAAACCAAAACAAGGTGCAGAACCGTGGGTACACAGTTTGCCTCTGTGTGAATGAATCTCCAGCTGATACATAACCTGCCTTATGCAAACAAGGTGTCTCTTGAAGGACCAACAAGTATCTGTTAGGAGTGGCTTCCCTTGAGGATAGTCAAGTGGGGCCAGAAAACCCTTATTTTCATTTGATCTTTTGAGCCATTTGCTTCTAACTACATGGGCATTACTTTTGTTATTAATGTATACAAACAGGAGGGCAGTAATTTGGCAATTTTTTTCTTTAAAAAATGGTAGCATCATTTTTAAGGAAACTCATTCAACAAGCAAAGTAATCAAGTCATATTATGTAGCATTTGAGAGGGCCTTGGGTCAGATCTCCTGAGGTGGAAACTGAACATTTCCTCAGTTTCTATGCTGGGCCCTAAGCAAGTTACTTACTTTCTCTCTGCCTCAGTTGCAGCATCTGTAAAACGGGGATGAGTTTGATAAGGGATTATGGGAACTGAGGTGAAATGTGCAAAGAAACCTGGCACGTAGGAAGCATCTAATATTAACGCACCTCCAACAACTTGATTCTGACACATACTTGTTACTGAGTAGAACTGCCCTCTGGGGTTTCTGAGAGTTAAATCTTTACAAAAATAGTCTCCTCTTTCTCCTGTGGAGTGGCTGTGGGGTTTGAACTGGTGATCTTGAGGTTAGCACCACTACTGTACATAAACCCAGGTTATTGTTTTATTTCTTGTTTGCACGGTGGTTGCAGTGGTTTGAGGGCCACATGATTTTCCAAGCATTCCCATGCCTTTCTCATAAAAGCTCCACAACAGACTATGTCTTCTCCTGCTTATGCCAGGAGTATGGTATACAAAATCACTCTGAATGTTTTTTGGCAAGTCATTCTTCAGTGGCTCATTGCTCTCGCTTTCTCTCTCTCTGTACAAAACAGGCATGTCTAGAGATCCATGGGTCTCAAATGAACTTCCTGCAAAACTCCAGAAAGCTCTAGAGCTGTCGTCCCTGGGCCGGTTCCCTGCCTCCAAGGAACCCTGGGAAAAGGGTGACACTAGCTCCCAGCTGGGCAAAGGGCAGTCCGAGCTCTGGTGCTTGGAAGGTCTGGGAAAAGGAGAGCTGGAGCACGTGTGTTGAGTGAGAGGCCTTCAGAGGGCTAGGAGGGTTAAAGACAACCCCACCAAGTTCCTTTATTGCTGACACCTGTTCTTGACAGAAATTCACGCCATCCACCTGCCCACCAAAGCCAGCGACTGAAAGGAGAGGGCGGAGGATGTTCAACCCCGTGAGAAGTTAACGATGTTGACCAGAGAAGACGGCAAACGTTAATACGGAAACTAGTAACTTTCCATAGGGACCCAGGGTACATCTTGTCTTCTCCTTTGCCCGCTAAGGGAAAGGTAAGAGGGGCACTGGGCAATCCGAGGAAGGCTGCAGGAAGGAGAGGAGGAACTCTGCCAATGCCACGTCTTGCTGTGTGGCTTTGGGAATGGCCACCCAGCCTCCCTGGGCTTCCTCTCATCCACAGTAACAAAGACACACATGGCCTGGTTAGGTGGGCAAGGTCGGCCAAGAGCAAACAACGCTAGAGGGAAAGAGCCGTCCGTACAACCTGAAGCCCTTCAGAAGCTTCGGCCCTGCATTTCCCGGCATTACCAGAAGGAGGTGCCCATCTACAAATCCACACACCCACAAAGGAAACAAGCACTAACGCCTGGCTCCGCCCCTCACCAGCTGTGTGTCCTTGGCAGAACTGTTGATGGACCTTAGTTTTCCCCCATTTAAAAAGGTCAGTGGTTAAACGGTTGTTACTACTAGAGACGCACTGAGTGCCTGCCACGCGTCAAGTTCTGCACTGTGCAAGGGTAACCGGCATGCCTACCTCATGGGGTTATGACACCAGCCTTATAATTATCATTACCAGCCTTATAAACACCAGCCTTATAATTATCATTAACGGGGCACTGATGCCTCAGGCTCCCTGGGCACGAGGCCCACCTGGGAAGGTTAACAACAGGATGGATTTCTGGGCCTCGCTCAGAACGTCCACTGGACGAGCTCTGACGTGGAGGTTCTCATGGCTGCCCGTCTCTGCTGACGGTGGGCTGGGCGCAGGCTGGGAGGAAGCAGCTACAGACTGGGGGGAGTACTCGGACTTCCCCTGCAGGTTCTGTCCAGCTGCAAGCCCTTTCTCCAGAAGGATGGGAAAGGTGAAGGAGCAGACGCAAAGGTGAAAAGCCAACAAGAGAACTCAGTCACGGGAAAAAGACGCCGAAGGTAACAGTGCAGCACGGACCTGTGACTCCACAGCTCTCCAGAGACTTTCCTGGGCAAAGTGCATTTTCAGGGAACTGGGGTGGGGGTTGTGGGCTACTCTTCAGGGAATTAGAGTGGGAAACATGGCCTGCTCCTCTCAGTTGGGGTGGGGGGGGTCATAGACTACCCCTGAGGGAACTGGGGTGGGGGCATGGCCTGCCCCCCAGGAAACAAGAGTGGGGGACATGGCCTGCCCCTCAGGGAACTGGAGTGGGGGACATGGCCTGTCCCCCAGGGAACTGGAGTGGGGGACATGGCCTGCCCCCCAGGGAACTGGAGTGGGGGACATGGCCTGTCCCCCAGGGAACTGGAGTGGGGGACATGGCCTGCCCCTCAGGGAACTGGAGTGGGGGACATGGCCTGTCCCCCAGGGAACTGGAGTGGGGGACATGGCCTGCCCCCCAGGGAACTGGAGTGGGGGACATGGCCTGTCCCCCAGGGAACTGGAGTGGGGGACATGGCCTGTTCCCTAGGGAACTGGAGTGGGGGACATGGCCTGCCCCTCAGGGAACTGGAGTGGGGGACATGGCCTGTCCCCTCAGGGAACTGGAGTGGGGGACATGGCCTGTCCCCCAGGGAACTGGAGTGGGGGACATGTCCTCTCCCCCAGGGAACTGGAGTGGGGCATGAAGTACACTTTAAGCACCTGTTGTTTAATATGGAGCCAGGTTCAACCCAAAATTCACATGCTTAAATGTTCATCTGAAATCCTGCTAGGTTACTTCGAAGTAGGCCCTGCTTTGTGGTCCTTTTAATCCTGTTTTCAAGAAGGATCAACTAGGATGGGGCAGGAGGTGTCAAACACCATGGAGCAAACCGATCCTGCATACTCTTCATTCGAGTTAGTTCCTTAGCTCGAAACTACCTTTGATGTGGCTGGTGGGTCCTTGGCAGACCTGCTGGACATCCCTCAACGACCAGTTCTTGGAAGGGACGCATCCACAGTGGCGATGTGGCCACCGGAGTTATCTTGGAGGCATGGTAATAAGAGGGCAAGTTCTTTTTAAAAGTATTTAAGGCTTCTTCAGGTTCCTTATTTAAAAAAATTTCTTGTAAAAATTTGCTGAATGGAATTCCTGTCCCTTTAAAAACTCTAGCTGGAAAGCCTGCTGCTTCTGTTGTTTGGCAAGAAGTGTTTCTGCAGCAGCACTTCCCACAATGCAATGCCTGTCCTCCATGTCTAGCGTGAAGAAACCACGGGGACGGGGGCAGGAGCAGCTGTGACAAGGAGGAGGGGCGAGAGTGGGTCCAGGGGCCACAGACGCAGAAAAGGTAGTGCTTGGCTTTCTGTCTCTGACTTGTCTGGAGTATAAGGGACAAGAAACGATGGGTATTTTTGGAGCGTTGCCTAACTTCCCACTCTTCTCCGTGCAGTGGTGCTGTGTGTGTGCGCGCCACCCCAGACGGCGAGTGGCACGCAGGAAAGAGGTACCGCACTTACAGCTCGCCACCTGGGTGGTCAGCAGGGCTCTACCACAGCACGTTGTGCACTGGCTCAGGAATTCATGCACGCTTTACACACAACACACACGAGGATGATGTTTAGTTAGCAAACTCATCTTGAGGCAAGTTTCCTATTAAAACCACCAAAAAAATCATATTCAGTGGTTAGCTTCCTCATCTTCTTTGGTAGGGTCATCCAACCTTCAGATTATAAAATATTTTATTTTGGATACTTCAATCACTGGGCTATAACAGTTTTGCATCTGGGGAAAATGAAGTCACCGACTTGCGGAGCAGCAGATGAGTGGAGAAAACCAATCAGTAAAAAGTACACAGAGACCGACATCTTCAAGGAAATATTCATTCTGGGATATGTGCTTTCTACTGGAAATGCATTTAAGGGTTGTTTTTTAAACAGTAACCTTCTGCCATCATTTTGACTGTTTCCCGAATGACAAATCAATAAGAAAACCCTGTGCACTCTGAGAAGCGCAACTTGTCCGTGCAGGAGCCGGCAGACGCACCCTTGGCCTCTCGTCCCCCCTCACCATCAGCATGTGGGATCTTCTTGGGGGCACCCTGGTGCTGGGTTCACAGTCCCAGAGATGGGCACCGAGACGATGCCCGACACCCAGCGCGTCCCTGCCCCTCGCCTTCCGAGGCCAGGCCCCACCCCATCATCCTGACACCGCTCCCCTCGCTCCGTCATCTCTGCCCCCTCTCTCTTTTGCATTCAGTTTCCACTAAGTTGGTTCTCAGTCCCCAGGCAACAGCAAACCGAACATGGAAGCTTTCCATGCAAGGCGCTGGGGGGAGAAGGCATCCACGCAAGGCGAGACGTCCTTCATTCGGGATCGTCTCCCTACATGTGTCAGATCGATCCTGCCTTCGGAAAGGGGCAGGTGTCCCGGGAGGGGGCGTACATTAGGTGCTAAAAGAGGTCAGCAAAGGGAAATGGTATTTCTGCTGGCAGGACGGGCTTCAAGGAGGAGGTACATGGACGCCTAGCTTTGGAAAGGGTGATTCTGGCCGGTGGCACATGGAGTTGGGGAGAGAGAGGCAGTCGGGGTGACAGTAACCCCAGATGAGAAAAACAAGTCACAGCAGGAAACAAGGTGCGGCAGGGCTAAGAATTTGACTTCACCCAAAGAATCAGTCAAGGAGAGACCTCTACACCTGGGGTTACTGCAACACAAGTGTCTTTGATGAGGCCGCCAGACCAACACCTGAGGGTTGGTGCTGGTGGGGCTAGCAAGGAAAACCACCCGGGGAGAAAGCAGCTGACTCTGGGAGGCCCAATCAAAGCTCGGATAAGGATATCAATCTATGAACATGAGAACTGACCCCAAGTGACTGGGTTATACATGTAATCCACTGAGATAAGAAACCGTTGCCTGCGCAAGGGAAGTACAGGGACAGTGACTTACTGAATGGGGCTCTTCTAGCCAGTCTCTAACTCCCACCAAATGACCTTTCCCTGCACAGGTCTGGGTAAGATACTGATGGGATTCACCTGGGAGTAACTGGAGACATCATTCACTGGAATGCCCTGCTGGGTATAAAACATGCCGGCTAAGAAGCTGGAGCGGGGGAATCTAACTACTAGCAAGATCCAGGAGTGTAGCATGTCCTCTGGACCCTGAGACGTCTGCACAGTGAACCTCCTGGATCCAGAAGACACCTGTGACATCAGAAGCAGAAGGCAGAGCATGAGAGAGCGAGAGCGAGAGCGCGAGTGGAAGACTTCCCAGCCTCCAGGGAAAGTTGAGTGCTTTGAGGCCAGAGACTGGCCTGTGGAGGGGGGTTCCTCTGGGTACTTAATTTTAGTGGCATTCTCTCAGCCATTTATTAGCCTCCCTGTAGGAGCTTGGTTGGCATGACCTGAAGAACAACTGCATGCTGAATGTTTCTTATCTGCATTCCAACCTGTTAATATCCTTTTTTAAAAAACAATTTATTGGGGGCTCATACAACTCTTATCACAGTCCATACATATACATACATCATTGTATAAAACTCATCCATACATGTTATATTCTTAATCAACATTTTAATCAGGAACATTATTGGGACCTAAATGAAAAATTAGATGGTTGTTTGAGGCAACTTGGGAAGGGAAGGGGAGTGGTGGAAAGTCTCTTGTGAGTCTCAGAAATCCCTGTCATGTAATTAACACAGTCCAGAACTTGGCTGAGGAATGCCTCGTTCCAAGGCCCAATGCTGGACTTGAGTCACAAATGAGGGAAATATCCAAACTTTAGGACCAGTCCCACTGTGCGAGAGCACGAGAGGCCACTGTCTTGATTCTCATCTAAATATTTGCATAAGGGGTGACCGCTTATCACTTCAGAATGTCTTTCACCATGCAGTTAAATAACTAGGCCTGTGGAGTAGAGTAAGCAATTGTGGGTTAAAACTTAAGCCACTCTCTCCTACTAACATCCTAATTATCTTCTGATTCTGCTAAGGCAGGAGTCCAGAAGGAGCAGGATCAGGATCAGCATCACTGGGGAGCTTGGTCACAATGCAAATTTTCCACACAGACTTAGTGGAAATTCAGAGACCGGGATTGGACCAAGTAATTTGTGTTTTATTTAATAGGCCCACCATGCTTGCCTGATAAATACGACCCTTTGAGATCCACTGCTCCACAGAGCCCAGAGCAGCTTCCCCGAGGGCTGCTTCTGAGACAGAAAGGGCAGGAGGTGGGACTGCAGCTGAGCGTACAGAGGCACGCCACAGGATGCATCTGGGGACCCTGTGTGCGTTTCCCATTCACACCGGGTCAGCTGCTCAGAGGACATGGTATAATGCGGGGACTAGTCAGGCTTCATGTCACCGACCCTGTGATCTGACACCTGGGATGAAGAGCTGCTTCTAGTTGCAGAAGGGCCAGAGTACAGATACCTGTTCTTTTACTGACCGACAGTGTGACCCCAGACAATCACGGAGTCTGCTCCTCACACTGAACAGGGATGTGCCCAGCACATGAGAGTGTTCTGAGAATTAAATGTTAGAGTGCAGAATAGAGCGAGTATACGAGAAGTATTATCATCATCATTAGCCTAATTGTCAGTAGTTCAAACCCACCAGCCTGCTCCTGGAGAGAAAGATGAGGCTTTTGCTACTGTAAAACTGTTATGCATCAGAAACCCCACACAGTGTCTCTGAGTCAGAATCACTCGTGGGCGGCAGGTTTCGTTCGGTTTTGGTTTAATTACCCACGGATTTGCTATGTCTGACATTTAGCTGAATTCTTGCATACGGACACCACAAATTGTGTGTGCGTGTGTGTGTTAAGGAGGTAAATATAATATGGCCGCTAATATGGCTGAACTGAAACATATGTGATGATGTTAGACGACACAACCTCTAGCAAGGCTGCGTGCCGCCCAGTTCCAAGTGCTAGTGCACGTGAACACATTTAGTCCTCGCACCACCTCTGTGATACATGGTCCCAAACTAGCAACCTTACCATCACCTGGGAACTTGCTAGAAATGCAAATGTCTGCTATGGACGACGGTGCTTGTTCCTGTTTCCACGGAGAGTAGAATTGCTCCCTAGCGACCTCAAGGATGCCAAGTTTTGGAATCCGATCACCAGGCCTGGTGAGGCGCTGACAACCCAGTGGGGGTGGGAGTGGGGAGTGTAGTTCTACTCTGTCCTACACAATATGTATCCAAATAGACTCAATGGCACCCAACCACGGCCTTTCCTAGAGCAGCCTGCCAGGAAAGGCTCTTCCCTCACTGCTGAGGGGCTAGTGGGTTTGAGCCCATGACCTTTCTGTTAGCAGCTAGGTGCTTACACACTATGACCCTCGGGCTCCTTCTCTCTAGCCCCACCCCGCCTGAGCCAACAGATGCGCTGCCACTTCCTGGAGGTGCAGCTGGGCTCCCGGTTTCTCTATTTGCTGGTCTCTCCTCCAGGATGACTGTTTCCTTTCCATTCTGGTCTGTTAACTACTGCCCGTTCCATCAGGTCTCTGCACAGCCTTTGACCTTCACTTCCTCTATGAAGGAGATGAGGCGCTCGTCCATACCCGCTCCCCCCCACCCACCCCCATACTTTAACAAGCACTTAGCACACTGCACTGCAGAGCTGCCTGCTTCCTTGCGTTTCCCAGTTCACCTGTCAGTGCCAGGTGTTCATCTTTGAGGCCAGTGCCCAAAGCAGCCAGGGTGTGGCACACAGCAGGTGCTGCCGCCTGGCAGATGCCTTGCACTGCAGGAAAGGACCCTCCAACCTCCTCATGCAGCACGGCTCCTGGGAAGGGTCTCTCTAAGTTCCCGTTTTCTCCCACTTTCTTAGGTTGATCACCAACCACCAGCTGCCACTGCATCAGTCCCACCTCCTGGCAACTCCACGTGTGTCAGAGACCAACTGCCCCATCATGCTTTCAATGGCTGATTCTTGGACACTTCTTCCGGGGGCTTGCATTTCAGCCTTTTGGCTAGTAGCTAGGTATGTTAAGTGTTTTTGCATTACGTAAAGACTTCAGATTGGGCTGATAACTTAGTGGTCTTTATAATCGGGGTTTAAACAAAACATGAACTCTACTTCTAACTCCACCCTGTTTGCCCCAATCCCTTCAAATCCTAGTTTTCTGCCCGGGTTACTAAGATGCAAATACCATGCGCACCTCTGTCTTGCTCATCAAAGTGTCCCTCGGGCCAAGGACAACGCCTGCCACCTAGTAGACACAGGAGAGTATGACCTGAAGATGGGAAGGGAATCTTATTTATCAAGCGAGGAATGGAAAAACTTAACACAAATAATGGTGGAATAACTGTCACACATTTTCCAGAAATTAAAAAGGAAAACATGTCCCAACAACATGAAGCTGGGCAAAAAGTACACCAGTTATCCAAGCAAAGTAAAAGGTGAATTCTAAACATCACCAACTGGATCTGTGGATGACCTGTCAATAAAACCATTAAAAAATGTTAAGTTTGGTGATCTCCAGTAGCATTCTAGAAAAGATCCCCTAAAAAACCAAGTAGGAGTCCGCACGAGTGCCCCGGGAACCAGAAGTGCAAAACCACTTCTTTCCCTGAGAGTAATGATTAGGGATTGCCACATAGCTCACACATCTGGAACCCGGCAGACGCTTAGTGAAAACACTGAGGATGCTCTTAGGAACAAGGCTGGCATGTGTGCCTCGGATGGAATCCCAGGTCAGTGCCAGAGCATGTTGACTAATGGATTGCCTGTCAACCTCGAGGGAAATCTTCAGTAACGTGTCACCTGATTCCATCCTTGCCCTTATCCTATTTCACATGCTTTATTAATGACCAGAGTGAACACATGAAAGGTCTGGTGTTAATGGCAGACTAGATTACGCAGACGTTGAAGGGATAATAGACACTGAACAACAGAGCCAGGCAATGTCACTGGTCACTGTATATTAAGAGCCTGTACTGCCAAGAACACGACATCTTTTATCTCCTCTTATACCAAAGCCAAATGGGTAAAAGAGGAAGAAATGAAGTTCTCAGTGGTGGTGAGACTAGCCTGATTTCTTTGGTGACCACTTTGGTGCCATGTGGTCAGAACTGACACAGATCTAAGAGCCCAATTCTGAGGGGGATACATGTTCAACTTCATTGATTTCAAATACGGCCTGGTCCAGACACTGGGCTGAGGGAAACAAGCGGCGAAGTCCCTGTGCTCAAAGCTCCCCCCAGTTGATGAGACACACAGACAACGAGGCTACAAGGCTGAACACGATCAGTGCAATCAGAGACCGGGCACCAAGGAAACTGGAGAAAGCAGTACTCTCTGCTAGGTGGGTCCAAAAAGGCAGGAGAACGTGTCATGGGAGCAATGCCATTTGAAATGGGCCTTGGAAACGGGGAGAATCTGAGCAAACGTTGATGGTGGGCTCTAGGGCAGACCTGGAGTGGAGGGGCTGCATGCACTGAACTAGAAGAGGGAAATCCAAAGGTGTGCTGGGAATGCATTGAGTCGTTTCCTCGGCTGGGGTATTCGATGGAAAATGCAACTGCATTGAAGGCACAGAGTTGCAGAACGTAACAATTACGCTAAGGGGCTTGGCTCTCGGAAGACAGGAGGCAGCACGATGATGACTGTGGAAGCAATATAAACACAGCAATGATCCCAGAGGAATCACTGGGCGTGGCACATGGCTAACCAGAGGTTGGAGGATCAAGTTTACCCAGAGACCCCGGTCCTCAAGGAAGAAGCGTGGCACTGACCTTTTAAAAACCCAGCCACTGGTCTACCTTGCCATGAGGTGGGGCTCACTTGATGGGAACTGGGAAGCTCTTTTTTTGTGACACTTTCTCCTTTTATTTTGATAACTTGCTCCCTCCTTTCTTTCTTTTTTTTTTTTTTTGTGTGTGGGGGGTGTTCTGGGAAAACCAGAAAACCTGCTAGACAAATTCTAAAAGAGCTGTAATACTACTCCCTCCTTTCTTTGGGAACTTCTCTCTTTGCCCTCCGGTCCTGGTGAGGCTGTCAGTCCCCATGCTCCATCCCTTCTTTTTCAGTATATTTTATTAAAAAAATAATTTTATTGGGGGTTTGTACAACTCTTATCACAATTCATACATCCACCCATTGTGTCAAGCACATTTGTGCATATGTTGCCATCATCATTCTCAAAACATTTTTCTTCTATTTGAGCCCTTGGTGTCAGCTCATTTTCCCCCTCCCTCCCTCCCTCAATTATCAATTACCCTTGATAATTTATAAATGATTATTTTCTCATATTGACTATAATGTGGCAGCAGTATCTGGAAAATATGCCAGCTGACCATTACAATTCCTGGAAGGGGTGGATAGGATGGAGAAAGGAGCTCTGACCTGGATCCATTTCCAAACACAACAGGAGAGGTTCACAATTTTCACAATGGTCTAAGGCCTGGCAAACAACAGGAATTTAGGACTGGAAAATGTATAAGTAAAGAAGCCCTTCTATCTTACACTCTTTGCTCCAGTGTATGGATGAAATAGAGTAATCCCATGGAGATACGCAGAGTTTCTGCGTGACCCAAGCGGGGGCAGTCCAACAGGAATGGGCTCAATCAACCGACGGGAAGCATGCCTTTTCGTACCCACACTCTACCGCCTGAGGACTATGGGACATTTTGAATACCATGATCAGAAAGGATTGAGAGGCCATGGTAGGTCTATGCTAGATTTACCGCAGCCCAATCTTCCATGAACATGTCTTTTATTTCCAAGCATCAAAGGCAATGCAATAAAATAAGCTGGTTGGATTCTGGCCATTTCTGGCATCTCCACAGAGTGAGAACAAAAGGAAATGGGAGGCTCGGTACGGGTAGGATTTGTTTTCATTCTGGCATGTGTTCCAGGAACAAAAGTGAGGAGAGCAGGGGCTAGGTCATGAGTCACCTGGAAACGCTTCCAGAATTCTAGGTAGTGGCAGGCTCTGGAAGAAAGCAGTTACCGCAGCTCGTGGGGCTCCACCGTGGGACACCTGGTGTAGATCTTTGGAGCCGGGCACCTGGCCCACGAGGGAGCGTACATCGAGAATATTGGGCCCTTCTGTAAACACTGCAGCCTTCAGGAGCCAAGGGTGTGTGCCATGGTGGAGGGGGCCAGCCTTTCTGCAAACAACCCGGGCCTCACCCCCGTGAGCGCCACCATTTCAGTTCCCGTCTCTGTCTCTCATTTGAAAATGATTTGAACTCTCAAGTCTTGGGACAAAAAAGTTTTTAACCACCACGACCCCACCACCCAAATGTACTCTACTTTTTCTTGCGTGCTTGAACGAAAATGAAGCACATTCGTGATTGGATGAAGCTCCCATTTCCGTGGGATGGTTTGGATCTCAGCGCTCACTGGTGTCGGCACCAAGAACATGTTCCGGAGCCAATCCTTTGCCCCTCGGCTGCCCTGCATCCGGAACTAGTTAACTTTTACATTTGAGTGCACTCCGTGTCCTCTGCTTCTTTCCACCTCCTCGCCACCCACAAGAGTGGAAAGCTTAAAGCAGATCGTTACCAAAAGGAGAACAAAATCCAGACCACCACTTTGGGGCCACTTGTGTGTTTGAGTGGCAGCAAATGGGCAGCTCTATGAACGACAGTTTGAAAGGACCCCAAACCAATATTATGTGACTAACTTCCAAAGTCTACAAGGATCCCACACTCTACACAAAGCAACCAAGCCAACAAACAGGCTGCCCTCGACTGATGGCAATGCCACATGCGCTGGGACAGAATTGCACTCCACAGCGTTGTCGATGGTTGGGATCTTTCCAGAGCAGACTGCCAGGCCTTTCTCTCACAGCACGGGCAGGGCAGATCACAGTCACCAACCTTGCCAGTAGCAGCCAAGTGCCAGTGCTAAGGGAGGCGACGGTGTTTAAGTCAACAACAATGGCCCGTGGGGTTCAGATCCCCAAGTGCCTTTGCAGGTAAACAAGTAGCCAAGTGCAAACCATCTGTGTCTCCCGGGAGTCATCCAGGTAACCCAAAGAGACAAAACAAACCCAGTTCAGAAGGAGCAAACCACGCCTCTTGGGCACAGAGAGCCACAGATATTTCTTCTAGGCTTTGGGGCAAATGCCTTCATTCACAAGACACCTTCTGAAGACCTACTAAGTTCGAGGCGTGATGGTCATTATGGAAAGTGCAAAGGCAAAGAAAGCAAGATTCTGGGGCTTGTCTTACGAGGTGGTTACATTATTTTTGAAGTGTCAGGAAATGACAAACCTGAGTTCAATACAGTGGTTTCCTCTGGAATCTTGGCAGAAGGCGGCAGGCAGCATCACTAACGCTAAAACTTACCTATTGTTAACTTTGTGCGGATGTATATGTTGTATATATGAGGGGGCTTCACAGAGTCTGTGCGAAATAGAATGAAAAGACGATCGAATCTTTCCCATGAATTTTCCGAAGCCCCTCAAGCTATTTCCATGTATCACATTCCATGTATAATATTTTCAAAGATATAAAGGAAACAGAAAGAATTTAGAAACAATAAAATGATTATGAAGAAACCAAAGGAAATGGGAAAAAATAAACCCAAACATGGTCCTGGTCTAGAGAGGTTCACATTTCAGTAGAGGAAAGAGCTACAATTTAAAAAGAAATTAAGCATAACAGGGCAAGTGACCATGAAATTTAAAACGAATAGTAAGGTCTAGAGAGTGTTGAAGTCAACACAGTGACACGCAAGGTTCAGATCCCCAAATGTCTCTGCACACACACAAGCACCCAGTTTCACTCCTCATAAATGTCAACAGAGCGTTCCGCCCTTCAGGTCCTTCCCAGTCCCAAGGTGGGCTACGTGTTGCTCTTCTGCACACCCATGACACCCTATACTTTTCCCTGGAAACACATCACATGGGTGCAGGATCCCCTTGTTCACTGCTCTATCCCAGGGCCTGGCACACAGTAGGCAACCAGAAGTAGTTAACAGACAAATGCGTGGTGGCACTGAGTTCAGTTTCACGGTGGCTGCGACTGAAAAGGGTAGAAAGGCCACCACAGGGAATCCTCTGCCAAACTCAGAAAAAGCCAGCTCGGCACAGGCAGGCCCTCTGTATTGGCCCCGGTCTGCTGGGCTTGGCAGTCCAAGAGAGGACGGCCTTGTCTGCAGATCCGACACCATTGTTCTGAGTGCACTGGGGCTTCTCAGCCTGCGACCTGGCGCCTTCATTTGTCCCACTAACTACGAGGGGGAAAGCATTGGATGTCCGGCAGTAACCTGTATCAGGTTCAGGCACAGCCTCCACCTCTCAAGCACAGCCAGGTCCGCCAGGAGTCCCGGCAGAAATCAGATCGGCCTTCCAGAAGACTGTAGTGTGGGGCCTGCCTATCTCAGCCACGGAGCCAAGTACAAGAAGCCAAAGGCCCAGTGTGATCCAGTTTCCCTGAATGATGCTGCTGCCACGACAGGCAAGGGAGCATGTTGACCCTGAAACGGCTCGTCCGCCCCCCATGCAAAGGGACTCAGCAAACAGCAGTGTTAGCTGAGACCTGAAACTCTTCTGCAGATGCCAACAAAAGGATGTGGCCCCCACGCAGGACTGCAACACCCAGCGCCTAGCAAGTACTTGACAAACCGCGTGAAGAATAACAATGGAAGAGAAAGTAGGGCATTATTTTGGTCACAGACGAGTAGCATGCAAATAAAAGGTCACCATGCTAGTGGGCATGTTGCTCAGGATTAACAGAGAAGATGGCACATTCCAGCTAAGGGTTGTGCTGCATCTGGAATTGAGTTTAGCAAGATATTCTCCACACGCATCGACATACATTGATTTCTAGGCTTCAACCTCTAGAGGGCTTATTTTAAAGCATATTATATAAATGCACCCCCACCCCCGAACATTTTTTTTTTAATTTCAAGTGGGTTGAGGTAGCCCTTGTAACACATGCCTCATTCTTTCCAGGGCAAGCAGATGGAGGAAGAGAACACGGCAGCAAGAAGAAATGGAAAATGAAAATGACATTAAAATAAAAAGAAAAGCCGCAAGATATAATTTGGGTCAATGCCTCACGCGTTTTAAAATCAGCACCAGCAGGCTCTGCACATATGGCACTGGGTTTCTGTTTTTCTTGGCTCAGATGTCACAGAGGATTAGCGCAAGAGGAAACATCCCAGCACAGAGCCTATTTTTATACAGATTAATCAATCATTTCCCCTCTCGCCCTCTCCCATCCTTCCCAAACTCTCAATGAAATGGGACGCTTTCATTTTTTCACACTAGGCCAGGCCCTGCACGCTGAGCTGAAACAGAAGCCCTATCAGGAAAGGTGGGCTTAGAAGTCGAATTTAGATTCTCATGGTCGAATTTAGATTTCTATGTCAAATTACAGAAATTAACTAGGCTTAAGCTAGTTATCCGTTTTATGGGACATATCGACTGTGTTTTATTTTACATATGTGTACGCAGTTAGCAAAATGTAAGCCACATGTTTGTAAATAAAACAAAAAATACTATGTACCCATCCATTCCCCTTTGGGTCCACTACCTTCTCATGAGCCTGGATCTCACAACGCCAAGAACACAGTATGTTCTTAGTCTCTCACAGGAAAGTTGATAGGCTAACTGGAATGGATGTTGTTAGGGGCCACCAAGTGCCTTCTGACTCACACAGCCGAACAAAACAGCAACAATGCCTGGTCCTGCACCATCCTCATCTTTCAGCCTGTTGTTGCAGCCACTGTGTCAATCCATGTCCCAGAGGACCGCCTTCATCACTGACTCTACTTTACCAAACATGATGTCCTTCTCCAGAGGTAGCGTGCCCAAAGTATGTGAGCTAAAGTCTTGCCATCCTGTCTTCCAATGGAATACAACGAAAGATCTGTTACAGGTTCACTCGCGACTATTCGGCATTGATGATGATGTATATGTGTCGATGAATGTGTCACTGAGTTATCAAAGCAGCCTATTAGAGCCTATTTTTGTTTCTATTATACAGCGAGGGATGTTGTTTTAGAGAGGAGATCCTGATATTGGAAGGTAAATAATTCTTGGCTAAATAGGCACAGTCTCAGAAACCCACAGGGGTCGGTTCTACCCTGTCCTATAGGGTCACTAGGAGTCAGCATTGATCTGATGGCTGCCGAGTTTGGATTTTTGTTTTTTGCTGATTTTCAGACGGGGATGCAAATTCACCACAGATAGAGCCTAAAAGGGAAATGGAGCTCTATATATTCAAGAGGTGAAAGACCTGAGAGCGCATACTGCCAAGGCTGTTCCCAGGCCTCTAAAACCACGATCTCTACGCCATGGTTCATTTTGCTCCCAGGCCCGTGCCCCGCTCCATCCACTGAAAGGAACGACGTAACATTCTACGGGACTTATCCAAAGCTGGACCCCTGTGACAGAGCCCAAACCAGGGTAGTCACTAGTCCATGGTCAAAGGGAAGAATCTTTTCATCATTTTGGATCACGAAAACTGAGGGAAATGGATCTCAGAAAGACCATTATTGCATGACCTCACTTACATAAAAAGACATGATAAAGCAAATGCATGGAGAACCGTTTGCTAGTGGTTAGCAGTGGGGAAGGAGCGGGGAGAAAGGGGAACTAATAGTGATGGAAATATATTGATTAAGGGAAGGGTTCCACAGCTGATGATTGTAAATATTGCCCAAAAGTGATACATTTGTGAAAAACGAATTGGTAAAAAAAAATGTACGATAGATGTATTTTCAATAAAAACAAAATACAAAAGTGTAGCTGCTAAGACGGCTTACGTATGGCTAGAACACTCGTAGGACTTGATTTCTTGGTTTACAATTTTAGGGGCATGGTTTCATGGGCCATGGCAGTTAACTGGCCTAAGAACATGTTTGGTGCCTCTGAGCCGCCTTCAGGATTGCCGAGTAATGCCTGGCATCTCAGAGGCTTGTAAGGATTCATGTAAGGCACAGCAATTGGTCTGTGTTCACCTGAAGCAACTGAGGAAAAAGGAGCTTCAAGAACATGAGGAGGATATGAAATGTGTTGGTAATTGCCTCCACAACAACGGTCCCCCTCCCCTTTGACAGGAGAACAGTTTCACTATGCCTAGTATTACCATTACTGAATATATTTATTAAAGCTTCTATATTAGAATCCTGATCAAAAGGGGGCAAACGCGGAACAGAATTTCCAATTCTCAAGGGCTCCAGCCCTGGAGTACTGAACATTGGATGAGCTGAAACTGTTGCCCTGAGATAATTGAAACCTTAAGCCCCAAAATAACCCCTTTAAGTCTTCTTAAAAGCAAAAAGGGGTTAGCTTAACTAGTGAAAAATATCTGCCTTGAGTCTCCTGTTCTAGGAACAATCTCTGGGATTAAACTGACACTCCTCAACCTTGCTGCCATCAAGCTGATGCTGACTCAGGGTGGGTTTCTGAGCCTAGCACTCTTTACGGGAGTAGCAAGCCCCATCTTTCTGAGTAGCAGCTGGTTGTTTCGAACTGCTGACCTTGCAGTTCACAGCTCAGCGCACAACCACTATGGTACTAGGGCTCTGTACCTTGGCAATAGCAACCTCTAAGATTAGATAGGATCTTCAGTGGAGAGTGAGCATAGATTGAGAGAATGCTCCCAATTTAAAGAATGTAGTCCATGCCACTAAACAGTGAATGCTGAGTGTAAGAGCTACAATCAAACAGTTGGATTGGTGTATGTTTTGGTGTGTATAATCCCTCAGAGAAAATAAACTAAAAAAAACCCAGAAGGAATTGTGTCCGGATGAACATTTGGGAAGATAACATCAAATAGATTGTCCTTGGCCTGAATGGACTTGAGTACAGAAAATAAAAAGAAATCTACCGTCTAGTATAACATGGTGTACTTAATCTTGAACACTGATATAAACATATTTGTTTAATATATGTGTCACTTTGTTTAGAACGTCTAGATTCCAGCCCTCTAAAAACCTTAACTTTACACACCTTTAAAGTTACTGAACTACGTTTGGGGTTATTGGATACATATAGTCATTGTTGTTGTTTCTTTTGTTGTTGTTTCTATTAATGAATGTTAATCCATTGCCCAGTATATGAAAAACACCGTGCAAAGACTCATGTGTTCCACAATGCTGGAAACCCCATTTGATCTTGGAATGTACAGTGAAGTGGAAATATTAGATCAAATGAGATAATAAAACACAAATCCTCCTCCTGCCAATTTCATGGACACGCAGAGCTTCAGAATGTCTACTAGATGCCATGTGATAGAAATAAATTAAAACTGGCCAGAGAGATGTGCTCTGAATAATTTCCATGGTGAACTGGCAGACAAGACTCTTCCCTAATCACATGAGCAGCCCGGCTCTCTCTCGATAATAAATATGTAATGTCTCAGCCTACACAGAGGCCCATTGCAAACTAGGTGCGGTGCCAATTAGCATTAATTGCGGCTGCACTCATCTCTGTCTACAGCGCAACCCTGGGGAAGGCCGGATGTGCACTTACAAATGCACCGCGAAAACCTTAGCCCCCGATGAGCATTCGAAGATGTCAGCACCCATACGCAGTCCTTTTTGTTTGGGCTTCGGATTGTATAGACAGACTCAGAAAGGACCAGAGATATTTAAAACATAGATAGGTGACAGATAAATGGATGGATGGATGGAGAGACTGGTGATAGAGAGCTGTTGTCAGGTGCTGTAGAGTTGGCGTTGACTCTTCGTGGTCATAGATATAACTGAACAAGATACTGCCAAGCTCTGAACCATCCTCAAACTTGTCTTGTTTGCGCCCATTGTTGCAGGCACTGTGCCAGTCCATTTCATCAAAGGTCTTCTACTCTGTTTTGCTGACTCTACTTCAGTTAGAAAGATGATAAGATGACTGGATGAGCATGCTCTTTGAAGGCTTACTCTAGCCTCTGCATCCAGCATGTGTGAAAGGCGGAGTATGAAATGTGTCTGAGGTACATTTTTATCCTACCACATCGGACTTTGATCTTCCCCCAGCTCACTTTGCACACACACCAAGAGCACATATCCTCTGTGATCCAATGTAATTGTTTACTTACTGTGACTAATACTACTCACTTAGCAGGTAAGCTCCGTCGACTTTCATGGCAAACACTGTCCCAGCCAGCAGCCTCCCGTCCCAGGCTGGGGTAGCCCCTTTGCAGGAGCCCTGTGTGCGCTGCTCATCACTAGTGGAGAACAGTCTCCAAGTGGGGTATCCATGGAGACCAAACCTCCTGCAAGTGCTGGGCAAGGAAGTTACTCTGCCCGGCACCATAGCAACAGGAGGCAGAGAGGAAGGCAGGCAGCCTATCAGGGCCGAGCACAGAACCTTCTCCCTGGTGAATGCAGCATTTCAAATGAAACCCCTGCCCTCAGGAATGGATACAAAGCATGAAGGAGCACCAAATTACCAAGTGGGAGAAAATGCCCACACAACCGCCACGGATAATCCCTTGACAATGTTGGAGACAAACACTTAGCATCTTTCCACAATGATTTCAATATCCCAATGGGCAGGGAAGAAATTACATCAAACCCCACACGTTTGTTCCTAAAATCAATGGCAAGCCTGTGACATGCGGAGGCAAACGCTTGGTGCACAACATGAATCCCGGCTACTTACAGATGCAAGGCACTCTGCACACAGGGCTAGCCAGGAGGGAGGAACGGGGGAGGCTGGTGGTTTGGAAGGGACAAAATGGAATCTGGGACTCTTGGGGACAACTGCCGCACATCCCTTCCAAACAGGAGTTTGTTCTGAGTAATAATGTCTATTAAGCACACCCTCAACCCAAGCCCCCCTGTACGTCAGAATAATTACTACTAAGGAGACGTCTATGATAATATAGGACCAATGCAGACGAGATGGTGAGTGAACATTCGGGTGCATAAAGGATGTGTTATCTGGGAACTTAGCTTCCCTCATCTCATAACAATGGGCGTGGTTTGCGCTTTGAGGACACACTGCCTACCAGGTAAACATGGTCCCTCGGAGCACAGCCCCCTGCCAAATGCGGATGCTAATTTCTACAAAGACACAGATGTGCATGTTCACCTGGGAGGATAGGTTAGTTCTCATGTGATACATAAGCCCTGCTGTCTACCTAATGTATTTCTAACGGCAACCTGGAAAGGCTGATATTCCTCAATGCTCCCTAACCCACACATGCAATTATAGTTGAAAAAGACTAAAATCCTATGTCCTAAAAAAAAAAAAACAACGCAAAAAACCAACACACCACCAAGAGCAGAGACTAAATGGGACACATCAAATGTCACCCAACAAAGAAGATGGTGAACTTGGGGTATTTATCCCTCAGACACCTTCCCTGCCAGGCTCAAAGTCTGTCTCAAAGCTACTGCCCACGCCAGGCATGCCATCACCCCCGGTGGACCCCCTGACCCATGCCCATACTTCGCAGACGGTTGTTTCATTGCACTCTCTTTGCCTGGGGTGGGTAGCAAATAGTAGTTCACTCAAAGTATAGGTCTGCATGATTGATAACACTTGGCTTACGAGTTTGCATGAGAAAGGAATGTCCAGGTTGGTTAGTTATGCAGACAGTGGGTAAATACATCCACAGGTGAGTGTGGAGTTTGCCGGAACTTCTGCTCTGCAGTCGAGACCTGTAATGCACAGCTCTGGGATTAGTGTGCGTAGTAAGCATCTGGCAAACCTCCAAATCAGTAGCTAAGAACACGGTACAGGCAATAAATCCAGCAGACCTGGGATTCGGATGACAGGTACCTTTGGGCAGGGAGGATTACGAATACACCGATTCTTAGGGGGAAATCATTAAAGGACCATTTGACACCATTACATTGATTGGGTTCCTCATCAGAAGCAGATGGGAGAAAAGCATGAGAGAAAATGCACCAGTCTGCCCTTCAGGAACATGAAGTCCTTGGAACACTCAGCATTTTCACTTGATTTTCTGGTTTGGTCGCTGTTGGGGAGAAGTGACAGATTTCCAAATGGCCCATCACCACACATGCTCTGCTGGACCTGGGAACATTCTTTCTGTGTGGCTCAGGGTAAGTCCCAGAGATCCATTTGAGTGTGAAGGCAAACACAGGCTTGCGTAAGTTGACAAAGGACTGAGCCTTGTTTCAGAGAGCACGTGTGACAGGCTGAGCAGCTCAGAGCAGGCACTGAGAAGCAGCAAGGACTGCTGGGGGACTGAATGGAAAACACTGAAGGCCTTTTAGCATCCCTCAGCTGTTCACCTCATCATGGTCCCTTTTCTTGCTCTGCATTCAACTGTCTGTTCTTCGTGGGCACTAAAAATAACGTCAGGAACGGCCACCACAATGGACTGCAACCCAAACAAAGCTCAATGCCATCGGAGCCGACTCTGCCCAGCCACCCTGCAGTACAGGGCAGAACTGCCCCGGTGGGTTTCTGAGACTAAGTCTTCACCGAGTAGGAAGATCCCTCTTTCTCTGGCAGAGCATCTGGTGGTTTAGAACTGCCGACTTTGAAGTTCACCGCCCAATACGTGACCCACCACACCACACGGGCGCCTTACATATGGACCATGCTGGCTCCTTTGTAAGATTTCTCAGGACGTTATATGTACACATAAAAGAAAAAGAAAACAATTCCTATCTTATATCAACTCATTTTTTGAACTGTCACACTCTCCTGCCACAATTAAAATTAAATTGCTCAAGGCAGACGTTACAACTTGTGTAGGAGTCAAGAGTCTGACTGTTGAATATCCATCAGCAAGCTGGGTGACTCTGGATGAGTTACTTAACCTCTCTGTGCCTCAGAATCCCCCTGTGTCAAAGAGTGGGTAAAGCAAATCCTTATGTCCACTAATGTTTGGGATTAAATGACTAAAGGCCTTGTAATTAGGCAAAGGGCAGTCCATGTTCCACTCAATAGTTACTGTTTAAAAAAAATCACATATCAGAGATTTATACTATGCAAGTCCAGATATTTTCACAGGCTTTCAGCATTCAAGATTGGTGGAAACGTTCAGCTGGGGCTGGGCTTTGCTGTTAGAGCTTTGACTGTGACTGTGAGCTATTGGACGACTGCTGCCTGGCCAAGGGCTGGAGCACACGTCCATTTAACCAAGATCTTGCCTTTAGCGCTACAGTCTTCATTGTTGTTCCCTCGATGGACACGTTTTTCTAATGCTTAAAGCATCTCGTCTTTATGCACATGACTCCCGTCAGCCCTGCCAGCACAGATGGGCGAGCTTTGCTCCGTCACATCCCCGACGGCGCCCAGTGCCAGGGGGCACTGAAAGCTGCTAACGGCCTGGACCGCAGAGCTTTTTGTGGTCTTCTGCCTGCCCTCTCTCCTATCTTCCCTTCTCACCCCTGGTGGTCAAGCCTGCAGTGTGGCACCCTACTCCTGTCCCGTGCTCCTGTCTGTCCTGCGCAGAGAGCGCTTGTCTGGCTTTCCCCACTCCCGTGTGGAGAGGGGTTGCTTTGTGCAAGCTCCCGCACGCCCTTGCCCAGTTCATCTTGGACACACGACGCCCCATTTGAGGCACGCAGTACACGCCTGACCATGAGAACGTGGCGGCATGATGGAGGGAACCGTGGATGTTCGACTCTGGGGTCTTGGGGTGAAAAAGGGCTGCACCTGTCACTCGACTTGTTCCGACTCCTGGTGACCCAGCCCCATCCCCACCCCCTGTGTGTCTAGGTAGAACTGCACTCCGTGGCTGATCAGATTGCCAGGCCTTTCTTCTGAGGCACCCATGATGGACTTGTCCTCTTGGTTCGGAGCTGAGGACAGTACCAGGGCCTCCTCCACCCTCAATTGTCTTGCAGTCAGGGCGCGCTGGGAAACCTGGAGCGGAGCCGTGGACTCAGGCTAAGTTCTCACTCTTCCCCTGGGAGCTCCAGTTAGGAGAGGCAGGCCCTGCCCAGAGTAAACCGCCACTGTCAGTCATTTATCTCACAGAACTTCCTTTGAAGTGAAAGTGACACTGGTGATAAGGGTGGGAACTCCTGCGAGCTCTCTGTGAAAGGGCCTCTTATCTATTATGGCAACCAACAGAAACACCTGCTGCTGCCCAGTGGATTCTGGCGCACGGTGACCCTACATGACATAGAACTGTCCCAAAGGGTCCCCTGGCTGTGATTCCTTACAGGAGTAGACGGCCACCCATTTCTCTGGTGGGTTCAAACCTGACCTTTCGGTCAGTAGCCAGGGGTCGGGGTGGGGGGTGCTCAACCACACTCCCTGGGTTGATTGATCTCGAACCTATGTGGTGTCTTCCGAGTCTTCTGGCACTTGCTTCTGAATGTGGGAAGCAGTGTTTTGTTCCGTTTTTATGTAACAGGTCTTTGGGTATTGCTGTGAGGCCATCAGAGTTCAGCTCCCCAAGTCTCCAATGTCAAGAGCCTGAATGGTGTCTGATGACAAGGGAGTACTTCATGTGAATGCTAATGAGCTACTGGCATCGTGCACATGCAGATTTCAACATTTCAGTTCTAATGCTAGATTTTCTTGAAAGAACCACAACTCTAACCATGTGCCTTTTAACTAATTCATGATCCACTTGGGTGGCCTTTTTGGTCTGTCTGGTTTTCCATTCATGTTTTCTAATTAGTTGTTTCAATTGTGTAATTCCCTAACTCTTTGTGGAGAAAAGTGTTTCTCTTTGTAAGACAATGGCACTGGGTCTTTTTCTTTCCTGGGGTAGGGCACTCCCCAGGCAGACAACAGAGCACCTGCAGCTGCCATAGAACGTGACCAAAGCAGCGTGTCAGTCAACAAGGAGGCCGTTGACTCCTGGGTAAACAGTCTCATCTTGAAAGAGACTACACACTATTGATGAGGAGAAATTCCTTTTGTAAATGTTTAGGATCTCCCTTCTATAGAAGCAGCATGGTGGAGGAGGATAGATATCATCCCAGATTCCTGAAAAAGCACCAATCAGAACGCCTTCCTTGCTTTTCTTCTCGGTCCACACTCACTAAAAGACAGTATTCTGCCATTTGCAGATGACTCTGGATGACAATAGAAGTCTACAATCCATTTCCGGGGTCCACTCAGGGATGGCACCTCCATGACCATCGCCCCTCTGATCATAGGTAAGGGATGTGAAAGGCTTGTCAGAACATTTTGGAGTCGACTGTGGCAGACGCAGTTGGGTTGAAATGTAGTATTGTATCATTTGATCTTGCTTTTGACATATTTTAAAGTTGTTTTAGTTTTTTTAAAAGGGATGGGGAAATACACATGAATTACAAACAAACAAACCAAAAAACCAAACTCAATGGCATCCAGTCAATTCTGACCCACAGGGACCCTGTATGACAGAGCAGAATGGTCCTCATGCATTTCTGAGACTAACTTTATGGAGTAGAAAGCCTAGTCTTTCTCCTTCATGCATGAATTAAGCCTCTGGTCAGTCCTGATCTCGGACCACAGACCAGGGATGTGAATGGCTTTGCTGGCAAGCAGAATGCACTCATGGGGGGACTGTTGCAGGTGTAATTGGTTTGCATCGTTTTATCTCCTTTTTGATCCATTTGAAATTAGTTCTAGTTTTTGGATTTTTTCTGTTTTCAACTGAGGTTTACCTGTTTTACTTTGGTATTGTTAGTTTTGTTGTTGTTGTTGTTGTTATTGTTGTATGTGTGTTTTTAATGATTTTCTGAATATGAAATCCAGGAGAGGTAAATCTATAAAGACAGTATTTGGATGAATAGTTCCTTGCAGGTATGGAAGGTAAGGTTGGGGGAAATGGCGAGCTTATAATGAAGAGTACAAGAATGAAGAAAATGTTCTAAAACTGATTGTGGCAATGATTGTACAATTCTTCTTGATGTGATAGAAATATTGATCATTAGGATACAAGAATTACATGCAGATAAAATGGTTATTATACATTTCAGAACCAGTGAAGACATAGAGGCCATTTCTGGCCCTGTCATATAGCACTCAACAAGGTTCCGTGCACCAAGCATTTATTGAACACCTATGTTATGTCACAAGGAGTCCCTATGAGTGGAAATCGACTTAAGAGTACTTAACAACCACACAACTTTAAGGCAAGGCAGCCTTCTGCTCGAGAGATTTCCTCCTGGAGTGGCTGCAGATGACAACAACACACAAAACCCACCATCTAAGTGGGCGGTACAAAGGTTTTCTTTTGCGCAATGGTAAAGATTTTTTCCCCCACTAAATCTGCATACAAGCATTCGGTTATAGGAGCCAAAATGACAGAAGGCTCCTGCCTCTGAGAAGTTCCAGAACCAAGTCCTGCCTGGAGTGAAGAAGGGCTTTCCTGCTGTGCTTGTCACTGGGCTGGATCAGAGGGTGCAAGCTTGCATGGCTCACCTTCCCAAGCCCTTCCTGACATTCCGTGACTTACTTCCCTTCACCGTCTGCATCAAACACTTGGCAAACTCACGGTCTTCAGATTAAAGGGGAATTGTAGTAACTCCTCTGAGGTACATGTCAGTGTTCTCAAATCTAGTGCAATGCAGTAACAATCATATGGGCTTACATTAATTACTCTTTAAGAGTTTCCAACCATCTGCATTGAAGCCACTAATTGCTTGCTATTTTAATACAATGGTATTGGTTTTTTTAAATATTAAATACTTTTATTGGGGGCTCTTACAGCTCTTATCACAATCCATACATCATTCCACTGGGTCAAACACATTTGTACATATGTTGCCATCATCATTCTCAAAGCATTTTCTTTCTACTTGCGGCCTTGATATCAGTTCATTTTCCCTCCCTCTCCCACCCATATAATTTATGAACCCTTGATAAATATGAAAATTAATATTTTCATATCTTATATAATCTCATCTCCCTTTACCCACTTTTCTGTTGTTCTCCCCCTGGGAGTGATGTTGATCCTTGTAATTGATTCCCCCTTTTTCCTCCCACCTTCTCCTTACCCTCCAGGTATCTCCATTCTCATTATTGGTCCTGAGGGGGTGTATCTGTCCTGGATTCCCGGTGCTGAGGGGTCTTATCTGTAGTACTATACATGTTCTGGTCTAGTCAGATTTATTTATATACAACGGTATTGGTTTTAAAGAACCCATTTTTGGTTTTTGTTTTCACAAAAGCAGAGAATGCCTCTGATCTGCGCCTCAGCCCTGGGTGAAGGGGAAGCATTCACGTGGAGCTCCGGGGGAGGCAGAACATTTTGACCTGAAAATAGTTCTCTTTTGAGGTTTAACAGATTATGTCTCTGCATTTTATTAATTTTGGAGTCATCCAGGGGTCTCGCTTCCAGGATTTCCTCTCTCCAAATTTATGAGCCTGGCAAGTTTATTCTGCTGAAAGTGTGGAGAACTATAGGTCATGGTGCACATGTTTTGCAAATACTACACAACAAAGGCCTATTCAAGGGCTCTAGCAACATTTTCAGTGATGCGATTCGTGGACAACTAAGAAATAAATGAAGGAGCTCTCGTGGTTCAGGAGCCCAGTGGGAGCACCGGGAGGCTAATCACAAGGGTGGCAGTTCAAACTCACCAACCAAGAGGCACTCCATGGGAGAAAGATGAAGCTGGTAGCCCCATCAAGATCTTCTACCTCAAAGCCCCAAGGAATAGATCAACTTCATCCTACGAGGTGCTGCCACACGTCGAAATCGACTGGATGACAGTGGTCAACAAATAAAATGTAAGGATCTCTTAGACAGTGGTGCGATACAAATAAACAGATCCTCAAGTAAAGGCTACTTCAGTTTAATTGACCTCGGGAGAGCAATTCAGGAAGACGCACTTGACAAAGCGGCAATTTTGGTCAAGGGTCATTCCAAGAAAAAAGTCACTGCCATTGAGTTTCAACTCATGGTGATCCTCTAGGTCAGGCCAGAACTGCCCCTGTGGGGCAGACTGTACCTCTTTGTGGGCATAGAAACTGTACCTCTTTGTGGGCCGAGACTGTACCTCTTTGTGGGCATAGAAAGCCTCACCTTTCTCACTTGGAGAGAAGCTGGTGGTTTTAAACTGCTGACCTTGTGGTTAGCAGCCCAATACACAACCATTATGCTACCAGGGCTCCTGCAAGGGTCATTCGCCTAGGTAAATACATCCTTGAAAAGGATCTCTGAAACAGCACCTACGGTTTGGTGCACGTGGGAACTTTTCTGGAGAGTGGGTCCACAGCCTTCATGGTTTTCAGACTGGGCGTCCAACCAGTTCATTTCTGCTCACCCTCCTACTGGGAATATCTGATTTCTGTCTTATATCTACTGGAACAGACTCTAGGAGGCGTGAAAAAGTTCCAGGAAAAATGAAAGGATAGCAAAATGTCCTACAAACATCTGAACACCACGCCTCCTCCCCCCTTACAGTTGAACACAACCTCCAGGTGATTCTTATAGATCCCTGGGCATCTTGTTAAAATGCAGCTTCTGATTCAGTAGATATAGGATGAAAATGCCAATTCTCAGCAGGAATTCCGTGACAGTTTAGGAACCCTGTTTCCAAGAATCCACGAATCAAGTAGCCGTAAGAATCAGTTTGTGTAACGGGTGGTCTTTTCCTGTCTGGAGAAAAGAAAAGTGAAGAAAATAAAAGACAAATGGGAACAATTCGCCCAAAGGGACCTCAGCCTCTAGTGCTCTCAGAGCAGAAACACGAGGTGGTGCCAAGCAGTCACAATCAAGGGTCCCAATGGCATGGTAGAAAAACATGGAATAAAACTCAAGATCATAAAAATGACTAGGCTTGTTGGTCTGATAGAGGATAGTGGAACTCTCAAGGTTATGGCCCATGGCCACTCTTCAAGCCTGGAATTAACGTCAGGTTCCATGGCCCTTTTGGCCAAAAAATGAACAAACCTACAAGGTGCACAAGATCCCCAGGGAGGGACCATATGCAGCTTCTGAATCAATAGATATTGGATGGAAATGCAAATTCTCAGCAGGCATCCTTAGACTAACCAACCACAGGCCATCAAAAGGGCAGGTCCTCTACAGGGTAAAGGTTCAGAAGGCAGGAATGGGCAGGCAAGAAGGTTGAATGGAAAATGGTAAATACAAGAAGAAAAGGATTACATTGTAAATTAATGCCACAAAGTTGTGTGCATGTACTGCTGAATAGAACACCACTTTGCTTTGTAAGGGTTCCCTTCATCACATTAGAAGGTGTTTTTTTTTTTAATTTTAAAGAACAGGAGCTCTTGATTTTTCTTTTCTTTTTACCCCTTGCCCAGATTCTTCCTAAAGATCAAAGGCTATAAATGTTCTCAGCAAGGCAACTGATTGATCTTTAGCAAGTTCCTTCTGTAGGATTTGGTACTTGCTCAGTGTGAATTCTGTATGTGTGCCGAGGTTAGAAAGTCTAACTTTAACAGAGGCCGGCTAACTCCTATGATACTATCAAAACCAGGAAGAGCAATGAGACCACAACTCACTAATGCTATGCCTTCCTTGTCTAGGTTTCCATGCATTGCCACCGTCTACAATGTGTTTTGGCATGAGGTGGGGGAAATACCACAACCTTAATGCTTTTAGCTTGCATTCAAATACCAAGGTATGCTCACAACGAAGTCCACTTTTCTTCGTAACCCAAAGAGCTGATGTTCTTTCCTGCCTCACTTCATCTTCTCAGACCCCATAGCCTACCTCGTGGTTGAGGTTGACACATGTTAACTGAGCCCCCGCTGTATACCTAGACACTGTGTGCTGAAAATACAAATGGGGGGTCACTATTTCTTGCTCCTAAACTTATACCTCACACACTGGAGAAACAAATTCCACTGGTAATTATTCCCGGGTCAAAAGACAATTGATGTCATGTCTCCAAGAAGGACAAAGGAATAGCCAATAGCACGTTAAAAGAAACTCATCATCATGGGGGAAATGCAAATCCAAACCACCAGAGATAGCAGTCTGTACCAATCATGGTGGGTACAAACTCAAACAGACATGGAATAACAAAGACTGGCGAGGATGAGGATAAACTGGAATGCCCATCCTTTAGAAAATAGTTTGACAGTTCCTCAAAACGTGAAACATTGCGCTTCTACAAGACCCAGCGTTTTCTCCGGTCCTGCAGAGCTGGAAGGGGCCCTGGTGGCTGTCAGCAGCTCGAACCCACCAGCCATTCTGAGGGACAAAAGTGGGGTCCTCGGCTCCCATCACCACTCGTAGCTTCGCAAGTCTAAGAGCAGTAGGTTTATAGAGCGGCTAGGAGTTGGAACTAAGGTGATAACGCAATAGCTTAAAAAAGAAAGAAAGAAAACTGGAGGGAAAAAATCCTATACATAAATATTCATATCAGTGGTACTCATAATAGCCCCCAAATGGACACCTACTATTTATCAACTGGAGAATGGATATACAAAAGGAATATTATTCAGTCACAAAAGAAATAAAGTACACACCCATGCTACTACATGGATAAACTTAGAAACCATGATGCTAAGTGAACAGAGCCAGACAGACTGGCCACGTAGTGTACAGGACGTCCAGAGGGGCACATCCGCAGGGAGAAAGTGGTTTGGAGTTGGCCAGGGGCACAGGAGGAGCATGGGAGGAAGGGAGAGTGGCTGCTAATGGGCAGGAGGATGAAATGTGCTGGAAGTAGAGCATGCCATGATCTTGCTGCAGGTCCTGCTGAGTGTACAAAAAACCTCCTGAAGGGGTGATGTTGACAATATGCAACGTATACCTCAACAACAGCACAAAGTCACCGGAGAAGGGCAGGTCGTTCTGGTCCTTTGGTGTGAAAGGTCATCGTTTTCTTTTCTCTTGGCCACAATGAGATAACACTCTTGACCTCATTCTTGTCTCCCAAGGATGGAGGGGATCCAGTGACCTATCTGAAATTCCCATTCCTGTTTGTCTCTGGGAGGTTGTTTTTCTGTTCCCATGCTGTATCACTCACTCCCTGTTCATATGATTCAATAGTGATGACTACTAACAAATTCATCATCACTAATGTTGATTAAGGGCCATTAAGAAACAGGGGGTTGCATCGATACCCAGTGTAACCTTCACTCCGAAACGAAGGAACATTCATTAGGTTGATGGAAAGCAGGAGGAACAATCCATTGTGATACCGTGTGTCCCTCAGTTACACAGGAGGAGCATACGAACACCTGCAGGCAGGGGCCACAGGAGCAGGCTTTGTCTCCACCCAAATAAAGCTCTAGGTAGTGCCTTCCACCAAAGTGTCCTCACCAAGCAAACACTGCGAGACCATGTAAAGGATGGGGGTTCAGTCAAGCCAGTGTTCTGTCTCTTCACCCGCATCAACACACACAGTAGCACACAGGGAAAGACTGCCCTATAGACATGGTCCCTCAAAGCCAAAGTCCCCATCCTTTTACTTTAAGGTTCTCACTGTATTTTTTCTCAAACAGTATTTGTTCCTATACCGTGTATCTATTTCTGAGATGCATATGGCAAATTCGGAGAGATCATTTTTTCTGATGCTCATGTATCTTACCCACTGCAATTAGGATCTGCATGTAAGCTCAGAGCTTTAAAAATGGTTCTTTAATTATTGAGCATTTCTATATCACATCATACCATATTTAAATTAGGAACAGGTATGCCCAACTCTAGAGAGATCTGCACGAAGACACCCTGCTATTTTCTTAATTTGTGGTCTCTTCAGGAGGTACCGAGTAATTTTTAGTATAATTTAATCTACATTAAATTACAGAGTTTAAATCCCTGTAAGATCATGCAGCTTCAATTTCGTCAACTTTGCTTCTTTCAAAACCTCTTTACCATGGATACACACATCATTATACTTGCTCGATAATTAACCACCACTACAGAAAATGTTCCACTCTCCTCCCAACTCCTTAAAAACAAACAAACAAACACCACAAACAGGATGGTTTAAGGCCTCGGGTACAGCATAGCACACATGGTCCTGGACTTGACAGACCGGTGCTTTGCTTCAAACTTGACACCACTCCGGGCCTAACAGGAAGAGGAAGTGCACATACCTGGCTTTACCAGGCCTGACTTTGGTTCCTTCTTATAGCGGGTCGGCTGGATGTTTCCCTCACCAACCACTCCAACTGTGCATTTCTTCCTGGTGACGTCTTCATCGCTTCCAGGGCAAAAGCCACCAGGGCTGCTTCCAGTATCAGAGGGCGTCTTCACCGGAGATACGGACTGGCTGCTGGGGCAGCCTGTGTCATCTACAAGACATGAACGAGTAGGCCTTAAGAGAAGCCATGCATCGTCTGACATGCACACGTACAGACACATGCCCTCCAGAGGCTCCTGCTACCCACCGAGGTGGGCTCTTCTCTCAGCACTTCCCCGTTCCTTTGTGTGCTTGTGTTAACAGAGAAAACACTGGCTGCCATCACACGTAGGCCGAGGCCAAAACTTAAAAGCTTTTTGGATCCCAAATATTTCTGTACCTGCCATATGGTCAAAGCCTAAAGATAGGTGTGTCAACACTTCATGTAGTTTATCTTGGATCTTAAAACGGTGTTAAAATTCAACTTTTAAGTTACTTATTATTACCAGGGCCATGGCTAGCAGTTAATATGCACCATGTGATGAGTGCTTATTAACAAGAAAGGCCTACTAGTGGGTGAAGGGAGACATCGGACAGCGCAAGATATGACAAAATAATAATTCATAAATTATAAAGGGGTCATGAGGGAGGGGGAAGGGAAGGGAGGGGGAAAATGAGGAGCTGGTGCCAGGGGCCTAGGTGGAGAGCAAATGTTTTGAGAATGATGAGGGTAACGAATGTACAAATGTGCTTTACACAACTGATGTATGTATGGATTGTGGTAAGAGTTGTATGAGTCCCCAATAAATTAAGAAAAAAAAAAGAAAGACTATGGGGAAAATATTGAATTTTGCAGAAAGTTTTAAAAGAAAATGGAGGGAGCTAATAATGATGAGTACAAGATTAAAGAAAATATTCTGAAACTGAAAAAAACAAGAAAGTCCTACTGCTGACTGGTATAAGTACTTACTGTATTTGTTAAATATTTATGATGGTTGGCTAGTTCATTTGTACCGGGATGAGAATTATGTGGCATGTAAAGGCAAATCAATATTACTTAAAAGGTATGTCTACCCAGACTGATCCATTACTAAATAGGTCTTTCTCACGCAGAAATAGTTTGACACCCGAGTTACTTTAAAGAATCCATCTTGAAGAGTGCCTACCTGCTTCAATGAACAAAAATAAATAAATGTATTCATTTTTATAATTGTGTAAACTGCACATGTTTCTACATGCAATGTTACATAAAGGCAACCTAGAGCCTCAACATATGTGTCCTTTGCTTTAACTTTTAAAGTATGGAATAGAAAAGCTCGCTTTGAACATTTACTCAGTAACATTTTACATAAGGGCCCACATGTGAAGGAGAAAGAGAACAGAAGCTAAGATTGACATATGACTAACCTGTGATCCTTGCTCCCCAATGTTTTTAATCTAATTTAATTTAAACAGAGGAGTCAAATGGCTTTAGTTTCTATGTACAAAAATGCACTTAGGAAGATTAAGATACCAAAACTGTCAGTACTGTCATTTCAGCATGAACATGTTTGCTCCTTACTTTTACCTTGACATGTATCCTCTCGGAATTATTTGTTCAGGGGTTCTCAAGGACTATGATTGCATTCAAAATGATTATTATATTTTAATATCTGTATATGTGGTGTGAATAAATCGATAATAGTACAGCATATGGGGTTAACGTTATAAAAACCTAACCATGACCGTGTGGGGATGAGGTGATTCAGGACTATAGTTTTGAGGAACACCAAGGTCAACTGAAAGGTCAATGTTCTACATCTACTTTGGTGACTAGATATCGAGGTCTTAAAAGCTTGTGAACTGCCATCCAAGATGAGTAATGTAACCGTAAATCCCTCTCCAACTGGAATATTGAAGGGTGAAGAAAGTTAACACAAACAATTAGCCCAAAGGACTTACATGGACCCCTGCTTCCATGACCCTGAGGCCACATGGTACCTGGCTACCATTGCTGACCACTTTGAAGAGCATCACAACAAACCGTCTTGGATAGTAGGGTAGGAGCCCTGATGGAGAAGTAGTTCCAAGTTGGGCTGCTAACTTCAAGGTCAGCAGTTCGAAACCACCAGCCAACTCCTTGGGAGAATGATGGGGCTTCTTAATGCCGTAAAGAGTTGCAGTCTCAGAAACGCACAGGGGCAGATCTACTCTATGGCCCTTACACACCCGTTGGGTTTACAACCGAGTGCACACTTGTGGCTCAAACAAGAACACTAGGGCGATACACTTTAGAACCATCAGCTAGATGGGGTCTAACGTGCTGCATTTACCCGAGGATCAAGTTCAGAAGGCAGAAAGGCATGGGACAGGACAAGTGGACACGGTAAACCAAGGGAGGGAGAAGTGTTGCAAAGTGTGCACCGAGTGCAATGTCAGGAAACAATGTGTATGAATTGCTGAATGAAAGCCCGATTTGCTGTGTGAACTCACACCCAAATTACAGTAACATTTGAAGGAGATCCATTGTTTTATAAAAAGATGTTTTTCAAACTATGTTCAATATAGAAAAATAAAGAGATGATCTCGATGTCAGCTTTTACATTTGTATGCAATAAGCTTTTGTGTTAGGTTCTCTAAAAAGTTATGAGGCCAAAAGTTTGAAAACTTGAGGGAAAAAATTTAAATCATGGAACTTTAAGAAATCATCTGCAGCAATTGCTGTTTTATTTCCTATGAGAAAAAATTGAAGAAAGCCAGGGGAAAAAGTTACCTTTTGTGAACAAATTTTGTCTCAGAACATCTACTATCACTCACTCAACTTCTCAAGAGTGTAGTGCTCTTGTTTTGAAGAGATGAACTGTATAAAATGTTATTTTGTCTTCAGTCATTAAGATCAATGTATTACTTTGTCTATAATTGCTGATAATATTCCACCCACCATTTTTACTCCCTACTTTACCTGTTATTGGTTCCGTTTTCGTTATCTGCCTCTACTATGTATTTCAAAGCACAGGGAAGATGTAGAAAATATGGAAGGCTACATAGTTCCTTCCTCCCAGTCCCCCCACAACTTGTATATTTTTACTGTGCCTAATTTCTGAGATATCTAACTTTTCAGTCTTCTGCTTGTGGTACTAGAGAAATATTAAGTAGATCTCAGGCTTTTAGATTTCGTAGACCATTAAGCTTTCCAAATAAAGTATCTAAGGGTAGTATCATTATGAAAACACAGAATTATCATCTAGCACTTGGTACATGCCACCTGTCACCAAAAGGGGGAAAAATGTTAAACAGATCGACAATGAAGCTTACACAGACTGTATGCTATATACAGGATGCATGTGTGCATGCACACGATCACCAGGATGGGTTGGCACAGGGGCTGCATCAATGGGCTCTGGCATCACGGGTACAGGAGCAGCAGACAGTGTTTGTTTTGTTGTACACAAGGTCACAACCAACTGGATGGCACCCAGCAATGACATGTAATGCACATGCTAAGAAAGGAAACCAGAGCACCCAAGCCCAGTGCCATCGAGTCCATTCTGCCTCATGGGGTCTCTGAGGCAGACCTTCACAGCAACAGGCAGTGTCAGCTTTCTCCTGTGCAGCAGCTGGTGGGCTGGATGGTTGCCTCTCGGTTAGCAGGCTAATGTGTACCTGACAGTGACACCAGTTAACATAATTGTAGTTTCTTAAACTGAGTAAATTTTGAGAAATTCATTAAAAAATTTATAGTTGGATATGTTAACTTGCCACACTCCCTCCTGGTAACCTCCTTACCTCCCCTCTCCTGAACTGTAACATGAAGGGGTATGCGGATCATAGTCCAGGGACCTCAGCTTTAGAACACGGATGAAACAGCAAACTGAAAGGAAAGAGAATTTTCTCTCCAAACAACAAGTGAACTTAAGAAAGCCTTCAGGTGTTTTCGATCTTGTTAACAGGAATATGTAGTCTACACCTATGGTACTAAATCATTACACGTTGGAGTAGGTTATACTACTGTGAATGTGTGCAGTGTGCTGTCCTTTCAAAGATACCTCCTTGTGAAGTACTTGCAAAAGATGTTCTCATTGAAGATGAAGCACAAACTATCTCAACCGTTCATATGATATTATCAAAGAAAACTCCGTGCTTTCTAAGCCTGCATATTCTACTTAAAGATTCTTAAATCTAAGGAGTAAAAATGAAACCACAGGATAAAACCCGATGTCATTCCCCAACCCACCACCACCACCCCCCAAAGTTAAACTAAGAATCAAATGCATTGTGTTTAAATTCGACTCACTGGACAAAAAGAACAAATTAAACACCACTGACAATTTTCAGAAGCATTACATTTGTTTGAATAATCAAGGAGCTAAACTAAAGTGCCATCCATCAAAGGCTATCTTAAGATTCCGTAATAGAGAACTATAACTAGCCGTGGGTCGCATCATGTACAGTCTTTATAAGGATGATTAGAATCCACTGACAAAAGAATTGCCATCGCGTCACCTGTGACCTGTTTCCACTTCACTATGAAATAGCCAGTTCCTGGAACAAAGGAAACTCAGCAGTGATGAAAAGACGAATTCCTCTTGGTTTCCTTCTCAGACTTTAGGCCGTACGCGTGTATGGTCTCAGCAGCACGCTGTGTCTAGAAATTAGTGGTCTTGACCATGCTGCTCACGCGGCTGTCTCTGTGCTCCTGAAGCGGTGCTCTGCTCTTCCTGCATGCGTGAAGAACCCCTGGGTCTGAATGACAGAATAAGGAGCATCCCCTTTGGCTGCTGCTGCTCATCTTTCATCCCATGTGGTCCCTGCCTTGCTCCTTAGACTTGCATCTGCCACCTTCTCGCCAAGGCGCAAAGCTGCTAATTGCTCAGAACGGATTCCAGCACTTGGACAAGACTCAACAGGTCTCCCCAGGGTGCCCGGGGGGCTCCTGTTCTCCTCGTGGATCCCAAAGCAGAGAAATCTAAAGAATATGGCCTAATAATTCAAAATTATGTACTTATTTCCATTAAAATGATTGCTTCGTGAGCTTCGTAGATGAATCCCTTTGCAATAAACAGATGAAAATACTTGCTTGGAGTTCTCCACATTGAAAGGGTATTTTTGCTGTGGTTGGAAACTTTCAGGCTCAAAGGGCCAGCGTGGAGCGGTTTCCAGTCCAGTAAGATTGTAATTCAAGTGGGCTACAAGGAGAGGGAATGTGCTGTGCTTGATTCGACTCCCATTTTGCTAGTGTTCGGTTAGAAAGCATATGGACATGCCAGGTTTTCAATACTAGTCATTCTAAGGATTACATGCTAGATTCTGGTTAAAGCTCAGGAACGGACGTTGGGTGGCGGCAGTCTGGGGAAGGCAGTGGTGAATTGAACCTGCAGTGTGTGCCTGAAATGTCACACCATTTCTAGCCAGGGTCTCCAGGCGTTAGGCATGAGCAGCTGAACACCTAAAATAAGTACCCAATTTTCAGGGACTTTTTTTGCATTTGAATCAGTCCATCAACTAGTGATCACAGAGGCAGCTTTTCTTTTTCACAGTTCAATTTTGTGCTTATATTGAGGGGGGAGGGAAGAAATGTCTAGTTTTTCGCAGATTACATGGGAGAAAGATATGAAAGAAAGTCTGCTTCCATAAAGACTTCCATGGCCCCTGGAGCAATTCCACTCTGTCTTCTAGGGCCACTAGGAGCTGGAATCAATCAGAAGGCAGGGGGTTGGAGTCATTGATTAAATAAGTATATACATTAAATCCTATTGCACAGGAAGCAGTGAATTAGCCCTCAGGTGCTATACCCAATCGGCCCTGATAAAAGCTTAAAAATACACCAAAAGGTGGATGTAAGTGCCATGTAGTAAACTATTTAACATGGCTCTTCTAGCCGTAGCCTTTGCTACTCTCACCAAAAGACCCTCACTTTCCTAATGAGTCTGGGTGAGGAGGTGGGGGAAGCTACTGCTGCGAACATGCTTCAGCTGTGGGTGAGAGTCAACGAGGTGCATTGGGATTGCCACCTTGCTGGGTATCAAATGAGCCCTCTCAGAAACAGGGGTCAGTGTCTCACTACCACCAAGGGAGAAGAGAGGCAAGTAGAGAATGTCCTTTGGACTCCAAGATCCACTTGTGCACAGAACTTCCTTGATCCGGGGGCCAGTTTTGGCACCAGGGGAGTGGCAGATGAGCAGCAGCGGAACCAGGAGCCAGTGCTTGAGCCGGGATGGTGTACTTCCCAGCCCACAGAACCAGTAAAGCGGAGTGCCTTTGGGTAGGACGCTGGCTTGAAGAACGGGATGCCTCCAAGTACTTAATTGGGGATCTGGGTTTCCTGACCAATAGAGCTGGCTATTTGGGGGTCAAGGCTTATTGTGAAGTGACATGACCCCTAGACACTTATTGGCAGTGCCTAAAAACACTTTGTAACCTTGCCAGAGCAGGGCAGGAGCCAGGTCCAGAGGCTAAGGACCAAAGAGAGTCCTGCCTGTGGACATGGCAATGAAGAAGTTTCTTGTCTGGATGGAACACCTGCCCCTGAGCATTTTCACCTGTTAACTTCCCTACTTCACCCTGTAGTTGTGAGCATCATCTATAAGCTCTTGTATGGCCATTGCCATGAACTGTAGACTTCAACAAAGAAGTATAGAGTGCTGGGGGAGACAAAACCATAGCTTATAGTATATAGTCCCTAGAAGCCTTGTCACAGTAAACCCACACCCACAAAAAATGAGGAGTTTCCAGAGCTGAAGGCCTTTGCTTGTTTCGGTTTAATGGGACCAGCACTGACAAAGGGTTCTAGTTTTAGGACAGAGCCATTGACTTTCCTACCGGGGAGAGTACACTTTAAGTCACACAAGGCCTCAGCCAAGGCTCCCCAGCTTCAGCTTCCTGGGCCAGGAAGCCAAGCCATCGGTGGTGCCAGGTAACAGTGGGTAAGTGGATATTTGCTCAAGTTTTATTCAGGACTTCTTCCATAAAATAATATTGATAGCCTCATGGTCAGTATAGGAAGCAGACTAACAGTCCAGATGGAGGTAATACTCCTTTTCAAAATTCTATGTAAAGCATTCGTAATTCACATTTACTCTGCGATTGTTAGACTCGCAGAGCCAAGCCAGAGTTCTTTGATAGCCCATATGTGATCTTATCTCAGAACTAAACTCCATGCCCATTTTTGTAGCTACTGTGTCAATCTATTTTATCGAGGGCCTTCCTTTTTTTCAATGCCCCTCTACTTGACCAAGCACGATGCCCTTCTCTGGGGATTGGGATCTCCTGACAACATGTCCAAGGTATGTGAGATGAAGTCTCGCCATCTTTGCCTCTAAGAAATTGTGAGGATGGCACAGGACGGACGGTTCAGTGTTTCATTCTATTGTGCATTGGGTCGCTATTGGTTGAAACCAACTTGATGGTATCCAACGACATGCACCACGTGGACCAATCAGGTTGCCGGCATAGGCTTGTGACCCATTACAAGTCATTATGGTCAGGATTCTAGGTTACAGGCAACACAGATTGATGCCAACTGAAGAGGCGATAAAGAAATGCTCGAGGGCACGAGGAAGGGAGCGGCCGCCCAGCTCGGGAAGATTTGAGGGCAATGCTCCCTCGTCGGACATCCACATAGCTGAACTCGGAAAACTTTCCCTTTCCCTGTCTTGTTATTAGCAAGGGTAGTGTCACGGGGGTGGGAGAAAGATGGGGTCTTCTACTCCTAGGAATAGTTAGTCTTGGAAACGCACAGGGGAAGTTCTCCCCATCTGATAGAGGGGCTGTGAGTCAGAACTCACTCGATGGGACTGAGTTTGGTTAGAGTATCATTGGAAATTCCTAATAGTAATCATATCTAATATTTACTGAGCACTTATTGTAACCAGAGACAGAATGTTTTTTGAGGATTGATTCCCTTAATTATGTGCACCCCCCTCCCCCAGGGATGGTGAGGCAGTCCCTGGGTGGCTCAGATTCCCTCACTGTTCCCTTTAACCTGCCCACAGTGCTACAAATCCCTCTGCTCGTCTGCTTCAATTAAGCCTGTCTGCTCTTTCCTGCTACTACCTTGACTGGTAAGCTCACCGTTGAGAATTCTCACTCTTATACAAGGAACCCTGATGATGCTGTGGGTTCGGCGTTGAGTTGCTAACGGCAACGTTGGTAGTTCAAAGCCACCAGCTACTATGTGGAAGAAAGACGAGGCTGTCTGTTCCTGGGAAGATTGACAGTCTCCTTACCCCTATAGTGGGTGAGTATGAGTCAGAAAGGGCAGCAATGGGATTGGCAAGAGGCTGTTCAGCAGTTATGTTAGTATAAAGAAATTACAATCGGAAATATTTCTAATATGCCATCTGGGAGGGCATGGGCCGGAAATGGCAGAAATTCTGAATCATCTAAGAGTAAAGTGTGTGATGTTTCAAATGTCCAGGAAAATGCTTGAGAAAAATAAGGTTTTGCCAAAGAGACTCTGGCTCCATGTTTTCCGAGTCATGGCATGGAGGACTATGGAAAGGATGGGGTTTCCTTTTAGAATGCACAGGCACGCGGGCTCCTACATCACACCCTTACATTTCTCTGTTAGGGAAAAGTACTTAACTTTCAAAGCCAACTGGACTCGATTGCAGAATACAGTGCTGCTGTTAGTTGCCCTCAGGCCAGTTCCCACCCGCAGGGGCCTCTGTGGGCAGTGGGTCTACTCTGTAAGGTTGCCAGCTTCCACAGGCAGCTTTGCAGGTCTCTCAAGGTGCCCCGTCTTTCAGCCAGTAGTTGAATGCTTAAGTCTTTGGGCCACCAAGGGACTCCTGAGGTTAAACTAAGCCCTGGCAACTATGGCCTGCAGGCCAAATATGTTTGCCATTCTTGTAAATAAAGCGCTATTGAAACACAGCCGCACCCAATCTTTTGCATATCGTCTATGGCTACTGTCAAGTTATAATGGCAGAACTGAGTGACAGACATCGTCTGGCCCACAAAACTGAAAGTACACAACCAGATACTCGTGAGACAGTGGGGCTATTTGAATGCTCTCTACCATTACACGGAGTCGGGTCAGTAGTGTAAGTAGTGGAGGTGGCATTGTATGTAAGAGCGTTTTGTTGATTGATTTAGGTATTTTAGAAATACACACTAAGGTGTGTAGTTGGGAAGTTTGAAGATTTTCTTTGAAATGCTTCAGCAGGAAAAAAGGAAAAAGGGATGGATGCAGCCGAAGGGTCAAAACCTTGCTCCTTGCGGATAGTAAGCACAGCTGGGAAGGCCAAAGTACCAGCCTCTCTGCTTTTGACAGTGATTCAAGAGCTTCAAAAGACCCCACTGAATTTGACAAACATCGTTTTAAGCGAATACCTGTTTAAATAGACATGAGCGTAGCATTAAAACAATTCATTCTTGTAAGATATTTTGGGTTGTTTCCAATTTTCCTATTAATCTGCTTCATTAGCTTTTCCACATAAGTATTTGGTCAAATCTTTGATTATCTCACAGATGTAATGTAGCTCTAGAAGTGGAATGACTAAGCCTTCCTAGAAGCTTGGGACACTTCACATTTCTATTAAAGTCTTGGCAGTACTGAATATATTTTTGTCACTCCTACAAAATTAATCATTAAAATTTAATTTCGATGTTTCAAGTTGCATTTATTTACTAGTGAAGGTACATTTTTCATATGTTCGTTGGCTTTGTTAGAGTGTGAACTATCCTTCCTCAACATTTTTCCTAGTGTGGCTTAGAACTTCCTAAGTGGCTCGATGACAATGAGGTTTTTAAAAATCTTTTTTAAAATCATTGATCTGTAAGAAAACATATGTGAGAGGTGTTAATGCTTTGCCATTTCATTGTGTTCATTAGCTTTTAATGACTTTGATATTTAACATTTACCCTACTTCTAGCTTTCAAACGTCTCCATATTTTCTTATATGGTTTCTGTGAATACTTATTCTTAAAATTTTCTTCTTTGCTCAAGATCAGCAAAAATATTTGCCTAGATTTTCTTCTACTTTGTATAGTGTTACTTTTCATTTAAATTAAATCCACCTGGCGGGAATTTAGGTGCAAAGTAGATTAACTTTTAATTCTTAGAAAATCCATCCTTTTCACATTATTCCACAATGTTTTTTTTCTGAAGTGATTTGAATGCAGTGAATATTTTTAAGTGACTATATATAAAGATAAGGAGTCATTATTGGCACAGAGGATTAAGCACTGGCTAGCTAAGTGAAATATTGGAGGTTGAAATCCATCAGCCACGCTAGGAATAGAAAGCTGAGGCTCCTCCTGTAAAGATGTATAGTTCTAGTCTGCGCTATAGAGCTACCATGAGTTAGGTTTGGGTATGTATAGATTTGCTAAATCCTACATTCTAAAACTGAGGGTTGCCCACAGTGTATGTTAGCAATGTTCTGATATTCAACTAAAATGTTTAACCACCAAAAGGTTCTCATCAAATGCATTTGGTGGCAATTATGATGACCAAGTTTTTCCTCTTTGAGCCAAGGACATATAAGACTAAACCAGGGTCTCTAAGACTATAGATGTTGTGTTTAAAAAATAATTATTTTGGGGGGGATTCTATAAGTGTTTTTTTCAAAGTCCAAGAGCAATTTCTCAAACTTTCTAGTTCATTTCTGAATTTAGATTTCAGAGCTCATTGGTATGCCAAAGTGTTGAACTAAATAATTCCAGAAGACACATTTAAAAATAACACGAGGCAGAAAGAAATATGGTTTTGTGCCATAGTATCTTGAAAGCATTCAGTTATGGTTTAATGCAGTTCAAAATTCAGTTATATAATTTAGGAGGAAAACCACTGCTATCTTAAGAAAACCTTACGTTCAAGGACGTGGAAATTTAGCTGATTCTCAAGAACTAATATTCCTGAGTATTAACTACATCTTATTCATCCATTAAAAATATTTATTGAGTGTCTATTATGTGCTGGGCACTGTTGCAGGTATGATTATTACTGGCATTTTTGCAGATAGATTGGTACAGGCAGATACAACACTGTAGTCTGAAGTCATGGAGAATCTGAGAGAGGAGATACTCCTACCACAAACCATGGAAATGCACTAAATTGATGTAGTAAGTGAGCTCAAAGAATAATTGCTGCCAGAATCACATTCGGGATTGTCTGCCTCCAAAAGTTCCTGTTTTTCTCACCACAAGTTAACTGATTTCTAAATTTCTCAAGCTCTACCTGTGTTTGGTTCAGTAATTAAACCCCTGGCTGCTAACAAAAAGGTTGGCAGTTCAAACTCGGCAGCCGCTCTGCAGGAAGAGAGATGCTGCACTCTGTTTCTGTAAAGATGTATAGCCTTGGACTGCTGATAGGGTAGTTCTACCCTGTCCCACAGGGTTGGCCATGAGTCAGCATCAGCTGGATGGAAATGGTTTGGTTGTGGTTATGCTTGCTCCAAGAGGGAAGACAGCCATTCTGGGAATGGCCAAATTAAAAACAGAAAGGAAGCCCTTGGGAAGAAGTCACTGCATCAGACCACAAACATTTGATGCCAGAAACCCCTCAGAGTTGTTTCCAGTGTTCGCATTACAACATATGGAGCCACACAAAACACGCGCCAGATACTTCTGCGTTCTAGGTTTCTAATAGCAGAACTGTGAACTCTTATTCTTTCACTCCATTTTAACATCTTTCTGGGGTGATAGCTCACAAGTCTACAAGGCTCTAGAACAATGGTTCTCAACCTGTGGGCCACGACCCCTTTGGGGGTTGAGAGACCTTTTCACAGGGGTCACCCAATTCAATTCATAACAGTAGCAAAATGACAGTGATGAAGTAGCAACAAAAATAATTTTATGTTTGGGGGGGTCACCACAACATGAACTGAATTACAGGATTGTGTACAGCATCAGGAAGGTTGAGAACCACTGCTCTAGAAGAACTTGGCTTCAGGATCATAAAGGTAACCCATATTAATGGTCAGTGTTGAAGTAAAGAACTCTAATTCATTCTCTGCAAATAATTACCAATTGTCTATTGTGTGCCAGAAAATGTTCTAGGTGTTAGGGATGTAATGATGCTCAAGATTTCCAAGATCATCGTCCTCAAGAAGTTTATATCCCAGTGGTTGAGGCACAGTTAATCAGCAAGTTAGGTACACACACACACACACACACACACACACACACACAGCATTTTAGAAAGTGTCAGAAACCCTCTGAAGGGTTGTGTTTGTGGGTCTGGTTAATATTATATAGGATAACTAGGTGGGAGGTATTTCATTAGACAGCTTGCCCTGGAAGGCTTCTGGAGTTACATGAGCTGAGATTGGCAGGGGGGGGGGGGATAAGAAGAAATACATCATAGGAAAGGCAGGGAAATTAATTTCAGGCACAGGAAACAAGGGCGAAAATTCAGACAGAAAGGAACTTCGGGCACTGAAGAAACCAAAGGAGGTTGGGAAGGCTGAGGCATAGAGCATCCTCGATGAGGAGGTTGGAGGGAGTCCAAAGCCTCAGAAGGAGCAGGCCTGGAATTGTACTATGAGGGAGCTTTAAAACGCCTGTGGAAAAAGAGAACGAAAGATAATGGAATTCTTCCCACCCACTTTTTGAAGTACCCTGTACATCTTAAGTTCAGTGGGAGACAGAATATGCACTAAGCTAGAGATGATGCAATTTAGCTTGTGAAGCATAGATTCTATTAATAATAATAAATATAATTAATATTTGTTGGGTGTCTACTGTGTCCTGGGCACGGTTCTAAACACTACATGTCTTAACTAACAATCTAACATCCCTTTGAGGTAGGTCCCATCATCATCCTGATGTGCCAAGGGCACACCAAAGTGGCACTAGAGTGCAGGTCACTTGTTCCATTTGGTTAATTCCCGAGCCGCCTTCTGAGTCACTGTGCTCTGTGGGCTCCTCAGGGCTGGGAGTGCAGGATAAGCAAGCCCGTGTGGAGGTCACGCTCGTTGTAGATGAGGCGTGGCAGTGTGGTAGCAGGAGAAATAAATGGTTTTTAGATATATTGGGGCAAAGATAATTAGAAAGTTTTACACGTGGTAATGAAAATGAAGAAGAAATCAACATCAACTCCTAAAGTTGTGCATAAACAACTGGGTGTATGGTGGTCCTTTCTGAAGTGGGGGAAATGGGTTCACGAGTATGTGGGAATGAAAGCAAGCATCTGGTTCTGATAATGCGTTAAATTTGAAACACTGATTAAGGAAAGCATTGATGATATCACGCAGTCAGTTGTAGAACAGGCCTTCAAAGCATTGGTGGAAAAATTCCATTAACTTGTAATTCCAGGTTTCCATGAAGCTTTTGAAGCCCTCTCATATATGTGAGGCTAAAACTCAGGAGAAGATGGGGGCAGGAGGGTATCACCGCCTGCTGGGGAAGGGATGTAAGGACAGACAGGTCTGTGTGTGAGCCCTTGAAGAGGGGACAGGGGGGCATGAAAAAAGAGCTGATATTTGAGACCTGAGGCTCACCAACGAACCAGCCCCTCCCTTCTGTGAACAGTGGTTCTCAACCTTCCTCATGCCGCGACCCTTCCATACAGTTCCTCCTGTTGTGGCCACCCCCAACCATAAAATTATTTTCATTGCTACTTCATAACTGTAATCTTGCTACTGTTATGAACTGGGCGACCCCCAAGAGGGTCACGACCCACAGGTTGAGAACTACTGCTCTAAGCCATTCTGAGAAGGGGTAGGGAGAAGAGCCAAGGCAGGCAGCTGAGAGGCCAGAGGATGTTCAGAGATGTGTAGTCACAGAAGGGAGGCGCTGGTTCGTTGCTGTTGCTGAGAGGTCAGATGGGAATGTGAGATTTGGCAATTTGGTCATTCCCACTTGACAAGGACAATTTAAAGAGGGGGATTTTGTGAAGTTTTGCTCTGAAGGGCAAAAGAGTATGAGAAGGCTGTAAGAGGATGAGAGATCAAGAGAAATCTTTAAATACACATTTATACATATACTCATGTGTGTATTCAAATACACACATGCATGTGCACATATGTGTGGATGTGTCTATTGTGAGCACATGTGTACACATATTAGAAGATGTCTACTGGAACACATGTGTACGCTAATATGGACAATTTGTTCAAGGGGGTTCCAGTGGAGCACTTCACAGTAAGACAGGAAGTGGAGGGTGATAATTTAGTCAATGTCTCCCTTGTTTCTTGGAGACAAAATAATCATTCCACATGTGAACATTCCTAGGATTTCTCAGCTATTTTGGACCTGAAAATGCTCCCATAAAAGCCATTCTGGTAACGTTCTCAGCAATCGGGGTGGAAGTGAACGGAGGTGAGGTGCGTCTCTGTTACGCCCAGGGCTGGGGGGCTCCTTTGGAAACAGGAGACCCTCCTGGGGTTTCTACCAGCCGCCCACGAGCTCCCTTTGGGTTCACCACCAGAAGGAAAGGGACCCGGGGAGGAGACTGTCTTGCCCAAACACTGTACGCGGTGTGCATCACAGTCTACCAAAGAACGACGGTGAGGGTGGTGCTGATGGCGGAACTGAGAGACTGAGGGCGGCCCCATCTGTGCTGGACGCCAGCAAGGTGTCATCAGGGTGGAGCTGAGTAGGATTGTCCTTCCCCCCAAAAGGGCACATTACGAATCTTTCTGACCTTCCCTCCCCAAGCCCTCCGGGTTTATTTGGAGTTTCTAGACCCTCCCCTAAGCGGCCCTGCCCCACCCTAATTTGTTTGTGTTTTTATAGTGATTTGTCAGGATAAAGTGCAGAAGGAGAATGGGGGTGGGGTATGGAGACAGTGGACAAGAAAAGAAGAAGAGAGCGGAGAGCAACAAGCTCTCTCTTAACCTCTAGAAAACCTTCGGATGTGACTTCACCCCCTCTGACACATGGAGGACAAATGGCTGTGTGGGAGCAAGGTGAGCCGGCTTGCTCTCCTTTCAATTTTTCCTACATTGAGACTCTGACAACAGGGCAAGAAGACAGTGCAACAGATAAAAATGATAAGAAACGGATTAGAATTTAAGGGAAAGGCCAATGCTCCTGATAGTTTATGTAATTGTTATACTTGGCATTTCCCCTACTTTTTAAGCAAGAAGAGTAGTTTAGGATAAGATATGGAATGGTGCTATGATGCGAAACACGGAACCCTGGCGGCCAAATGGTTAAGCACTGGCTGCTAACTGAAGACCTGGTGTTCAAAGCCACCAGTGGCCTCCTGGGAGGAAGGCTGGCAGCCGCCCCCATAAAGATAACGGCCAATGGACCCCCGCAGGGGCAGTTGGGCTGCCCTGTGAGTTGGCACTAAACTGCACACAACCACAGGTTTCCGTGGCGCTTCCAGACTAAGACAGACTAGCAAAGACACCTGAAGACCAGAGGGCGAGGACTCTGTGGGGCCCAACAGTCCGATCTGCCACTGACGGTGGAGATGCCACCTGCACGGGCCAGCATTTCTTTCTTTGTGCATGGGCTCGCCGTGTGTCGACACGACACCCACGGACCGCAACTATGGTTCCTTACTCTTTCAGAAAGGAATAAAAGCGAAAAAGAAGAGCTTAGTCTGGTTCGAGGGACGGGAGATCATTCTGCATTTTGGAATCTAGTCTCATAGACACAATGTCCATGCACAGGAGAATGAGTGCAACAAGAGCAGCCCTCCGTGGAGAGGACGACTTCAGGGCCACAGCAATGCCCGGGGGCCTCCATGTGCTCAGCGGGAATCCCTGGAACACAGCCTCCTGGCAGGCAGGAGCTCGCCAGTGCTGCTCACGGCCGGTTTCAGCCGTCGTGCAAACACAATCGGCAATCAATAGACGTACATAACAAGTAAATGGAAAGAATCCCATAATCTCATGTTTGGTTAAAAAAAATCTCATGAAAGTGCTACCATATCCATTCTGACGTATCTTGGGTGGGCACACCTTCTAGGGAGCTCGTATTTTTACTTTATAATTAAAAATAGGAAACATTACGATTCGCATATGTAGAACCCACCAGAACAAATAGGTAGCCTGGCGTCGACCAGCTCTCAAGAATGCGGGACATGAGGTCAGTAATGAACACGAATCCTAGCGCCAGGGCTATCTACTTGAAAGAATAGATAATCAGAACCGAGCCAGCCCGGAAGAGCAGGAGCCCAAACAAAATTCGTATTGAGCAGGAAAGTATTTAAGAACACAGGTTTCACGTGGGGCGGGGCCGGTGCTTTAAGGTCTCACATGGCCAGCACTGGGTGCACCTGGACGCTTGGTGTGCATTCCCCTTCAAAGAGCAGGCAGCTTGCAACAAAAGGCCTCCTCCTGGAGCCACGAGTGTAACATTAGGCAGGACAGACGTGGGGGCATGGCAGTCCTAACCAGCAGTCTAAGGTGCAAGTGGGCAAGCTTTCTCCACTCTGGATCGTGTCTGCAGAACAAGAGATTGCCAAGCTGAGCAAAAGGGACGCTCTGAGCAGGAGCTGTGCCCAGCAGTCAGAAAACGAAATCTTAGACGTCCTCAGCCAGCCACCTTGTGCACCTTAAGGACACAGTCTCTCCTGGGTCCATGAGAAGAGATGGAGTAAAAGCCACCAGGTTAGATGTAAGAGTGGCTTGTGTTAAGCGGGAGTGGGGAGACATGAATATGCGCCTTAATGCTATCTTGACTCTAAACTACTGGCTTTTCTCCCGCTTTCTGTGCCTGGGAAGCCACCGGTGAGAAAGCCGGTGCTTCACCCTGTTCCCCAAATGTGCCTGGCACTTTCAAGGCTTCGTTTTTATCCACACTGATCTCTGTTTGCCAGGACATCCTGCTTCTCCAACTCCTCACAGCCTCCCAAACCTGATGGCGTCTCAGCTCCTGCTGCTCACTCCCTCTGGCTACTTAGTGCACCCGGCCACGGTTCTACTGTAGAATTTCATCTTGTAACCCTTCCCGATGCTAACCCCTCAGGCACAACTCATTGAACAATGTTTCCCTCGCTCAGCAAACCCGTCCTCAGCTGTGTCTAGCACAGGCGGTCTCCATTGAGTCGGAATCAACTCAACAACAATGGGCTTGTCTGGCTTTTGGTTTACTCTCCCAGTGGGTTTATTTCTAGAACAGAGTATTTCCCTTGTCGTACATTTAATTACATGACTGAAGATATTTTACTCAACTAGTCTGTATAATTGTCTTCTACCAAATGCCCAACAAATAGTCATTAAGCAGTGCCCTGTGCCGGGTACAATACTGCCCCCACTTTCGCAAGACTTAGTCTGCCCGGATGTCAGGTAAATAACCAAGTCCCACCGTGTGGCAGAGATGCAGAAAAAAGGGGCCCTCACACAACATATGGAAAGCTCATATGACCGGGCTTCAAAAGTTCATGGAGAAATGGAAGGAAAGGCTCATAGAACGTCTCCATGGCCCTCTTGGTGTGTCCTCTCATGCAATGTTATGAGGGTCACTGTTGCTGCTCTTACTTGCTCTCAAGCCACTCCCAACACACCCACCCGTGTGTCCAGGGTGGAACTAATGGCTCCGCAGGGTTTCCAAACACAGGCCGCCTGTCTTCTGGGGTGCTTCCGAGTAGGATTGAACTGCTAACCTTTCACCTAGTAGTTGAGCAATTAACTTTCTCCTTCGGGTCCCAAGAAGCTCGTAAAAATAGTTGTTTATCTGGTTGGCCACTGGCTTCTTCCCTCTATTGATATCTCAGCCTGATACAATCTGGACTCCACCCTTAGGGTTTTCTACAACTGTCCAAGTTCACTGATAACCTTGCCTCATCCTTGACCTCTTCTTATGCAAAATAACACAGAAACACTACTACGTGGAACTGATCCTGACTCACAGTGGGGCTACAAGATCTAGTATAATCGTCCCATAAAGTTTTCCCAGTTGCCAGTGGTTACCCCTTGGACCGTGACCGGCAAGGTCAACAGTTTGAAACCACCAGCTGCTCCTCGGGCTTTCTACTCCTGTAATCATTACAGTCTCGGAAACCCTGTTTCTACCCTGTCCCGTAGGGTTGCTAGGAGTCACCAAAGACTCGATGGCAGTGAGTCTGTCTGTTTTTGCTCTCTGTGGAAGCTGATGGACACGTTTCCCACAAGCAGCGGCAGGTACGTTTGAACCACCAACCTCTCAGCAGCTCAGCTCAGCTCAGCATGAGGAGCCCCTTGCAGTGCACACTGTGATTCCTTCTCAGAACTCTTCCATCCTGTGAGATTAGACACTTCTTAAACTCCTGGTTCTTTCTTCTTTTAAGGATCTTTTCACGAGCTTTGATTGCTTTTCTCGTGTTTACTCTGTGGTCTGCTAATCATTCCCCAAACCCTGCCCACAAGCGAAATAACCAACCCCCTTGACTTCAGATGCCACCATCGCTGACTCCTCATTGCAGACCAGTGCTGCAAATGGAACAAAGCCTCAACCACATTAGAAGATGTCCTGCCATCTCAGCGGTTAAAGTGCTTGACTGCTAACCCAAACGTTGATGGTGTGGACCCCTAGCTGCTTTATTAGGGTGATGTTGATAGTCTTGCATAAAGTTACAGCTTTGGAATCCCTGTCCAGCCCTTCTCCTCTGATGCGTAGCTAGGGGAGCGATCCATCAGAAGAGACTTTGGCAACACGTTGTTCTTAGTTTTTCTTTTTAACTCAGTAACTCATTGTCTTGCTCCTTAACCCTACTAGCCATCCATTTTTATTCACTCGGTGAAATCTGAGGCACAATTCTTTCTCTCCCCCTTTACATAGATCAGTCTGCTCGACCTACTGAAGACCGCACATCTACCATTCTCTCAGCTTTCACTTGCCTGCTGGGCAGGCCTTTAAGCCAGGGAGGCTCCTGACCTCCATTTCCTGTCCCCTCTGATCCACTCTTCAACGCATAATCAGAAAGCTCTTGCTAAATTATACATCTGGTAGTGTCTCCTCCCTACTGAAAACCCTTCATTCACTCTGCAAAATGTTTAGGATTTGTTGGCCCACATGTTGGTTAAAAAGCAGAATCCCATACTTCTAAATAGCACCAGAAAGGGCATGCGTGGTCAGTCCTACAGTTCATTCTATTGTCTTCTCTCTACTCAGTCTTGGTCCTTTACATTATTGTTCTGGTCCTTGTGTAGACCCCTGAGATCAGAGGCTGAGCTCTTAGCATGGCCTTCAAAGTCTCTTCTGATCTGGCCTCATTGCCTTTTGCAGGGCACTCAATTATTTAACGTGGCTGAGCTCTTCTAGTCATTACATGCTGCCATCGAGTTGAGACTCCACAGAACAGAGTACAGCTGCCGCTTTGGGCCTCCTGAGACCTTAAATCTTTACAGGAATAGACCGTCTCATCTTTCTCCTGCTGAGCAGCTGGCGAGTTCGAACCACTGACCTTGTGATTAAGCAGTTTAACGTCTCACCCACTATGCCACCAGAGTTCCCTTGTAGTTTTAGTCTCTGCCATTCTTACCAAACAACCCTTTCCTGTTGGGTCTGGGTAGGAAAAGATAAAGATACTGATAAAATTCATGTATAAATGCCTGCTAACAAGACTCATTGTGATTGTAATCCTGCTGGGTATAAAATCAGCCATGTCAGAAACAGGAGAGGGGGAAATCTCATGACCAGCAAGAGCCACGAATAGAGTGTGTCCTCTGCACCCCAGGGTCCTGGTGCAGTGAACCTCTGATCCAGGAGTCAACTTGGACACAAAAGAAGTGACAGGAACAGAACAAGAAGCCAGAGCATGAGCCGGAGCGGTGGACTTCCCAGCCCTGTGATCAAGTAACGCTGAATGTTTGGGGGCTGAGGCACCCCTAGGAGCTGAGCGCCTCTGAGGTGAGGCTTACAGTGGAATGGTGTACCCTTTGGGTATTTATCAGAAAGAACTTCATAGCACACGCTGACTGAAAAAACTTTATCCTGAGCCTGTCCAACTAACCTATTAGCTTCCATAATCATGAGCATTTCCTGTGTGCTCATTCAGAACCCACAAGCCCTGCAGTTTACAGACTACGAGTAATCCGGTTCGAGCATCGGTGGAAGACCTAGAAAATTCAGATTTAGGGGTCTTCCCATGGTGTAGGGGAAGAAAAAGGTATATGCATTTAACCTTGGTTTTCTGGGGATTGCGAAGCATGCTGTCAATGCTGAAATTGAGAGACCCTGTCATAACGATGAATGTATTCAACACACAGGAATTCCTAAGTACCAAAGTACCTGCTGACACAGTCCAATTCCACCACAGTTACCTTTGAAATTCCCTGCCGCTGAGGATTTTTTATTAAATGGCATTTTTTTAACCTTGCTTTTCTAATTGTTGTTACGATATTCTTAAGGAAATATTGCCCAGGCCCTTCATTCGTAATCCGTTCCGTTAGGTGCGTATTTCTGAAGGCAGGGCAGCGCCTGAAATAGACCGTCGTGCAACTGTGCCTGGGTCCCATGCTGACTAAAATGATAACTTGAGTCTGTAGGGTTTTTGTTTTATTTTTCCCCTTCCCAGCGGGTTGGCAGTCATCCAATTACAGCATAATTCACTAGTGCAGCTCTGTTCACCTTGAGCCGTTCACCTCCGTTCTAACCATTATGTTCAAAGGCTGACTTCATCCAGATGCCAACTTTCCTCAACTGGTCAAACACGGACCAGAAATATTTCGGTTGGTCAGGCCTGGAAAATTGTTGGAGGCATTGTCATGCCCTAGTCGGGTTATGATTTGCTTTAATTTTTCCTGCCACAAATAGCAACAACGATGACCTCCAGGTCACTGGCACTCAGAGAATTTGTTCCTTGACACTTAAAAAAAAATGCTTCTTCCTGCAAATATCTTCCTGGTGATGAGGCTACAAGGTATCCCAGCTCCTTACCACTTTGTTTATTGATCAGGAACTTGTATCTTAAAAAGGGGTAAGTCACGAAAGCTCATCTCCCCCACCCCCCTCTCTGTGTGCATGCTAGAGACATGGCAACAACGTAGAGGAACTACTGGTCTCCCATAAAGCAATCAGTGCTCCACAGGCATAATTTGTTCCACCTGCCATGTTTACAAGGCACCCCAAGGAGAACGAGCTTAAACCCCAGCAGTCCATCTGCCTCCCAGTTCTGAGGGGTAATTAGCGCCTCAACTAAGCGGAGAGGAATGTGCAGCAGGCTGCTCCCCATGCCAGGTGACTGATGCACATACCTGACACTTCACCCACGTCACCAGCTTGTCTAAGTGTGGCCGGAGTCACGGTATGATGACACATAAGCCATGGCCAACCAAAAGAGGGGCGGGAAGGTCACACTCAGAACACAGACCTGACATGTGGGCTTGAGTGCTTTTCACGGGATGGGGAGAACACCGTGATTTATGCCATAACTCTAGGGGTTAAAAACCTGACCAAACTGAACCCAAACAAGTCGGATGGAAAAAATAAAGGGGAAAAGAGGTGTGTTTTTTTTAACTTAAAAACTCATTGTTAAATAATTATATGTGCCTATGTACTGAATGTTTCTTTAAAAATTAAAGTAGCAATTAACATTTACAAGGAATGTATAGTGTTTTACTTGTTGTGTGTACACAAAATAGAACAGGGTCTCTCTCAGAAGATATAAACGCAATGATCTCCGACTCAAGCCACAGTGACAAAGCCTGTCTATAGACTAAGGAACAGACTTCTTAACATCAGAACATGCCCAAGACACACGTGTTGTCAAAATGCACGAGATACATGCCTATCTTCAAGGAGCTTCTGCATATAAGAAGCTATTAAAAGAAGAGCTCTTTGGGGACACCCCCCACATAAATGAATCACAAATGGTCACACACAACTCCTTTCCCTGAAATGGAGAGATATAACATACAAATTTGCATATAGACTATCAAACCACTAAGTGTTCCTTAGCAAGGCTCCCCTGGGGACAAAGTGGGGGGGGGGGCAGGGAAGAGACTGGGGAAAGTGGATAGAAAATTATTCCCAGACTTGAATTTCCCAGATCTGCAAAACTGAATGGGGTGAGATCTGAAAAAACAACGGGGTGAGGTTGGAGGAAATATCAATATAGAAGGGTCATTTATTTTGCTGAAGTGTAACTGCCATTCAGTACTGGGATTTTGGTTTTTCACTCCTTAAGAATCCAGGTGATAGGAAAGATGACTTTTCAAAATAGAGGGCGATCCTGTAGATGAGTGTATATTCACTGTAAGCTCACTGTGTTATCCTCCCAATAGAAATGAATGCCTTGGGACATGACGTGATTTGGTCCAGATCTTGAGGGGAGAGGCTTTAGTTCACATTCCTGTAAGGGTAACTTTCCAAGGAAGATTTCACGCGTGTATATATGAGGAGGCTTCAAAAAGTTCCTGGGAAAAGTCTGATTACCCTTTCAATTTTCCCACAAACTTTTTGAAGCCACCTTGTATGTGTATGTTTCACACACACACACACACACACACACACAGATGATTGCGTTTAATAACATCTTTCTCCACACATTCATGACCAGGTGCTCACAATCCAATTACATGTGTAGGTCCCTTTTCACGGGAGTGAATATGATGATCTCTAATGAAGGGAAGTTAACACGGAACGATCACTGTCAGATGGTAATGCTAAGAGAGCAGTGGATACTGCTAAGTCATTTTAGTTCTAGCAGAGGGAATCTTTGTTTAATGGTAACATGTTCCTTGTTCTCTGCATTGCCAGGAGGAAGCAATGAACACGTATTCTGGCCTTAAAGCAGGAGGATTAAAACCAGCCATTCCCCCTGCTGCTTGGGTGTTTTACATCTTCTACTTCATTAATGCTCCCCTTAGTACCAAAGCCATTTATTTCTCATCCACCACTGACCTCCTAAAGCATCATTAACATGCCCCCAAAGGCCCGGCTCCTGTCGATTTGAGTCAGGGCAGCTCTCAGGGCCTCTGTGGGGCTTATCAGAGTTCTGGAGACAAGGAGAGGCAGGAAGGGAAGAGATCAGGCTCCGAGCCTTGGCAAACTGCCAACACGGGAAGCCGAGCGAGAGAATGAGGCCCTGGGATGGAGGAACCCTCTCTGGAGAGGGATGCAAAGCCCAAGATTGTGAGGTAGGCTTATAGAGGCCCATAATTTTAAGCTTCTGCCACTCAATTCTCAGCTGGTTAATGGCAGCAGGATCAATACCTACTTTCAATTTTCATGTACAGCATTACGGCCTCGGTGGGAGCGAGGCCTCCTGGGAAGGAGGGGGAGGCAGGAAATGGGTCTGGGAGAGGGTGCCTCAAACAGCTGGAACAACCCTACTGGTGTTTGTTTTCTAACATAAATCTGTTGTCTTTCTCTTGCTTTGTTCGGACTGTTTTCTTCCTTTGCCTATGATAACGCTAGTCACCCAGAAGTCAGTCACAGAGAATCAATTTACGGGAGGGGACTATCAGAAATAAATGTGGGATGGAGTTAGGCTATCAAAGCTGGGGCAGCTTGAAATGCAGTCCCCGGGGGCTCACCCACACTCCACCAGAGTGCACCTGGCCTCAAGGTAAACAGCATTACATTCTGCAGATACAACTCTTGGGTTCTAGGATTCGTATGGTTTCGGCTTGTTGGTATGTGTGCATGTACTTCCTTCTTGGCAGAGTGGCACAGCAGTGGTGAGTGTCATTGTTAGTTTGTGTGTGTAATACAAACAGCAAAAACTAAGCCTTGAGGTATCTTTGACATGTCATTTTACCCAGAATCAGAGAGCTGGATGCTCCGTTTTTAAAAAGACAGTGCAGTATTCCTAATATGTAACTTAGGCCTGAACCGGAACTATTTTGTGAAGGTAATGAATCCAACGCGACACTTACAAAATCCATCACACAGTGGACGTACTAGAATGTGTCATCCTGTAAAAGGAGGGCACTATTAATGGCATTTTGGCTCACATGTCCCTGGTCATAAATGTTTCAAGTAATATTTACCCAAAATACGGTAAGTCCTAAACAATTATTCATTCTGAAACACACTTCACTAATTACAAGACAGTCATTCCTTTAAAATGTACCCAAATCCCCAAGACTTCTTTCATAGCGCCGGCGTTTCTTCTAGGCTTCACTGAGTATAACAGGTTCTATAAAGCGATCATGGTGGCGCCATTAGGAGTGAAAAGGGAGTATCTTCACCAAAAATGCTCACAATCATAAGGACACTTCCTTGAGGAGGTGCCCAAAATGACACCCATAGTTCTTCACATGAGGAACTCCCTCCATAAGCCCTACACTATTGTACTAGGACTTATAAGTAGATGCTCAGTTAACCTCACAGCGCAGTAAGGTAGGTGTTCTCATCCTACTCTATGGAGGAAACAACTGAGGCTTAAGGGACAGGTAATTTTAAGCAGCTTGCCCGGGGTTATATAGCCTGAGGTGTTAAGAGGACCAGGGACTCCAGTTTAGGACATGCCTGTGGTCTCTCCCTTTATACTACAATTCCAGGCCAGGCCTAGGCCTTGGGTTGCTATTCCCCCTTTGATCTTAATCTCGATTTCATTAAGTAGAAGTTGCTTTATCTTTGGAGATTCCAGAATCAGAAGTACACATGTTCATCAAAACAAAAACAAAAACAACAAATTCAATGCCCTGGAATCCATGCAGATTCATACGGGCTCCATAGGACAGGGTAGAACAGGACCCCAGTGAATTTCTCATACTGTGACTCTTTGTGGGAGTAGAAAGTCTTTCTCTAGAGGCTATCTTAGTAGTTTTGAACCACTGACTTGCAGTCAGCAGTCCAACATGAAACCACTCTGCCACCAGGGCTCCTTAGATAGGTTTGTCTCTTACCTCATTCACTCAGAATTCACTGCCACCGAGTCAATGCTGACTCATAGCAACCCTAATGGGTTTCTGAGACTGTAACTATTTATGAGAGTCGAAGCTTAGTCTTTCTCTCATGGAGCTGCCAGTGTTTTCTGTAAATTGAAAATGTAATATAATATGTTGTGGGTTTAACAAAGCAGTAGTTTTGTTTTTTGTAAGTCATAGAAAGTTGCACATCAAATTCTAAATTATATACTAGAATATATATAAAAAAGGTATTGAAGTCCACCATATTAAACCACATAAAACTTTTCTTTAAGGTCAAAATGCCCCCAAAGGAACATATTTCTATGAGTTATCCCATTAGCAGTCCCAGTCCATGCACCATGTATCTGTATCGAACGCACTTCCCTTCCGACTGCCTTCCTGTGGATACTGTACCTGAGTAGAAGCTGTTGCTGCTAATGGTCCTTGCTGAGCGCCCAGAACTGCTGGGATTGAACTCTCTACTCTCTTCCTCGGAGAAGGGGGACTCCGAGGGCGGGGAGATTTTGTGCTGCTGATGGGGCAGATGGGGCCGAAGAATCAAACGAGGAATTCGGCTCCGGGATATCTCCTTCTCATGATGCTGCACTTTCTGCTCCTTCTCGACATGGGACATAAAAAGGAAACAAAAGGAAAAACATTTCCCCCTCTCAACTCCCGTCTGTCTGCTCCTCCAAGGCTCTGTTGCTAAGAAATTTCATCTCTGGACAAGGATTTTAGAAGTTGGAATCGGAGTCTTTCTAATCTCCGGGGGTTGAAATGAGCTGCAAAACTTTTCAAGGAGCTCAGGTCAGTTGTTCTCTCCCTGAGAAAGAACAATTCCACTTCCAAGGACTAGAAGAAAGGCCCTCTTCCTCTCCCATGCAGCTCCTAGCTCATCTCCCCACTCTGGCTTTCCTGTTGCACTCAAGCTTTTGGCTCTCGCAAACACCACTCCTTACTCACCGCGCACACTCCTGCTTACAACTTGATATCTTCCAGACTTCCATTTTGTTTTTCCTGAAATCATTGTGACCACTTGATTTCTCCTTTCATGTCTCCTCGCAAACTAGTGCCTCACCTGGAACTTCTTCCTGGTAGATCGCATAGTCTTATCTTTCCAATCCCTCCCCTTCCAGCCAGGATCTTAATTATTCATTAATATCCCGGCGGCACACACAAGGCTTGTTGCCAACAGAAAAGCAAACAAAAATCCATTACCCGGTAAGATGGCTCCACCTTTTCCCATCATTTTAGCTTTTGCTTTCCTTACAGGATGCCCACGCAAAGGGATTTTTTCTCTCTCTCTTTAGGAAACACAGCATTCGATACACAGAGCCATGCTTTGGTCCAAAGATGACATGCATTTCAAAAAGTAGTATTTGAGCTGTGTGTTTCCACTTCAGAGTCTTTCCCCAGCCATTACCTCATTTAATCTTCCCACCCCCGGGGGTTAACAGGGAGAGGGCACCCATTCATTTTGCTGTTTACAGACTAGGGCACTGAGGCTGAAAGAAGTGGTGGTGCTTAACATATTCTGGAGAAGCCGTGTTTTTCCGGGTCACCACCACACTGCCTCATTAAAATGGACTCCTTGTACTGGAGCTCCAGGGCCTTGCCTCGCGCTCCCCCCACCGCCAAAAAGAACCCACTGCTCCCTCCAACCTCTGCAATTGAAACATTGCTTCGGATTAAGTAAGCAATACCATTTCGCAACATGACCTCCTGCGCATTTCCACATGGTTTACCAGGAGGTGCCACTGCCAACGTAAACACCAGCGGCAGGCCCTCTGGGTGACCGCAGGAAGGGCTGGGAGAGCCTGGCTGCCGGAACTTCTAAAGTCCTGCAGGCTTGCACCCTCTCCAGGGGCGCGAGGCGCACCCAGCGTCTGGATCTGTGCCGCACATCACTCACCCCTCAGGTATCACCTATCAGCTGAGCACACCATGCTGGTCACTGACACGCAGTCAGGGCACATCACAGTCCTTTTCTTCACTACACACACACACACACACACACACACACACACACACACACGGCACATCCATACACACACACGGCACATCCACACACACACACATCCACACACACACGGCACATCCACACACACACACACACACACACACGGCACATACACACACACACACACACACACACACACACACACGGCACATCCACTGGAAGCTCCCTTCCAAAGTCCCAATGTCAGATGGGATTAAGCCTCCTGACCCAATCATTTTAATACCCGTGTCACTCTGCCAAATCTCGATCTCCCGTGCCAGCTCCTCATCTCACAGGTCTCAACACCCAAGCATATGCCTCTCCATCTCCCCAGGGTCCCTGCCACCTCCTGCCCCCGTAACCCCGATGTCCACGACCACCTGACCGCAGTGCGCGCCCGCCCTGGCCGCTTACCTTGCTTTCTCGGAGGGGCCCCATCGCGCCGCTGCCCGCCTGGTCCTCGCGCCGCCGCGGCCGCCGTCCGGGAGGAGGCACCTGCGTGCACCGGAGCGAGGAGACTGCGCTGAGCCGTGCGGTCTGCGGGCGGCGGCGGCTGCGGGTCCGACGCTCCGCGGCCGTGGGCGCGCGGCTCCGAGGGCGCGCCCGCGGCCCCGCCCCGGACGGACACGTGGTGCCACCGCCACCGCCGCCGCGCCCCGGGCGCCTCCCCGGGCCTCCCTCACCTGCGGCCCCGCGGGCGGCTCCGGGGCGTCGGGCCGCGCCCCGCCCGCTCGCTGTCGCCGCAGGCACTTCCCCCGCGCGCCCTGCGCCACCCCCTCGCTGCGGAGCGCGGGTCCCACCCGGGCCGCCCGAGACTCGGAGCCGCGCCCACCCCGAGGGGTCCCCTCCCCTGGGCTTGAGCACCTGGCGCGCGGCGGGAGGACGAGCGCAGGAAGGCTGCGACATCGCCGAGAGCCAAAATGGAGAAAGGGAAAGTTTCTCCCTCGCGGCCCCTCCCTGCGCGATGGGCTCCAAGTCCACCTCCCCGAACCGGAAACCCAACGCGTTCTCCCGAGCGGAGCCCCGCTCCGCGACCCCATAGGAAGGCGCGGAACTGACTCTGGGGGCGCGGGGGGTTCTTGGGGCTGGACTCTGTGGAAGCCCACTGCCGCATTTGCCCCCGGAGCAGCGGGGGAGGGGGGTTCAGCCCTGAATCTCGCTCTCACTCCGAGCGGTGGGTGCTTTAACCGAGGCGCCACCAGGGCTCCAAGCACAGCCCTCAACAAAGATCACCCCCACCCCAGAGGGGCGCCCCCCACCCCACCCTCACCCCTTCTCCCAGACTGGCTGCAGGACTGACACTGCATTTTGGTCTCCAAGGCTGCAAGTCTTCTCGGATTTGCACCCGAAGGGCAGCAGGTTGGCGACCCCGCAGGAACAGCGCTGCCAAGGCCGGGGCCCCGCTTTGGGAAACCCTGCCGTTGGGAGATGACGGGCAGATGGGCCGCCCGGGCGCCGCACCGCGTCCCGCACGCGGCTGCGGGAAGAACTCTGCGCGCAGGGCTCAGAGCAGCGTTTACTCCCCCGGAGAGCTGAGGGTCTTTAGACCTCGAGTTCCGGGCCTCTGAACTCTAACCTTGTCCTCCGCTAAACGGAGAGAGAATCCTAGAAATGAGATTGCCCACGCCTCCGTAAACCTATACAGGGCAGCCACGAGTCGACCTTGACTCCGTGACAGCGGGTTTGGCTTTGGGCTTTGTTGGCTTACCACAAGGGTAGCTATAAGAATTACAGCAACGTTAAGACAGCTCCATCCACTGTGTGAACAGTAGGCAGTTTGCCCAGGTCGCCCACTCAACATTTACTGATGGCTTTTATAGGGCAGGTAGAAAAAAGAAAGAAAAAAAAATTTAATTGCGATGTAAACAGGCTTGTTGTAAAACTGAAAAAAAACCCCACCAAAACCAACAACCTGTCCAAGTGAGAACTTAGCCCCGGGATCATCAACTGAGTTATGTATGGACTTTGATTATATGTGCAATGTCTAAATATTTACCTGATGATGCATTGAACATGCATACTATCTATAAAAGCCTACATTCAGAAAGGATATTCTAAATAGCACTGTGGAGGTGGTCAGTCTGATGTGTGCACTAGTAGGTCCCACCTGGAAGGACTGTAACCTTTGACCATTGTGCTTGGACTTTGACTCTCGGCCCCAGTCCTTGCTCCAAACAGCGTTTCTCAGTCCTGGCCTCTCACTCCTAGGGCACACGGGTAGGGATGGCAGCAGCCTCAAACCAGTATTAGTGGAATTAACACACCACTTCCCTATATCCCCAAATAGGTTTTACTCCATAAATCATATTTTTCTTTACTTTGATCTCTGAAGCAGTGAAGCTTGGGTGATATTAGGGTTCGTCGTTTGAAGGAGGTGATTCATTCCAGAGTTGTCTTCATGGTATGAAACATATTCTGTAAGAAAGGAACTGTTAAGGCCAAAAGATGCATTTGAGGTGTTCGCCAATGAGAATGAGGTCTAGGTGCCTCATCGCACCTCCATCCTCCATCAGTTGTTTAAGTCAAAACCTCAGTCATTCTTGCCTTCTCTCCCCCCCGCCCATTCCCCATATAGTATCAATTATCAGGTCATTTCCAGTTTTTCTCCATTCATACATGTCTTGAATCTGATGATTTTTCTCCACTGCCATTCTCTGTAGTTAAAGACTAGACCACCATCATGGATGACTGCAAAGCTAACTAGAGTTATCTTGTTTCCAGCCTTGCCTCTATTGCCTCCTTTCTGATCAGTTTTTCCTCCCACCCCCCACCCCAGGTCAAAAGGGTTCTCCAAAAGGCCCAATCAGACCATGTTTCCCCTTTTATAACCCATTAAAGGCTGACCTCAAAGCAGTGTTCAAGCTCCTCAATGCCGCCCATGATCTGGCCTTGCGGACTTACCCTTCCAATCTCATTTCTTTCCATTCTCATATAAATGACTTTCTCCCCGCCTGGTGGCTCACCCTGACCACTCTCTTATGTATGAGGACACCCCCCCCCCCACTGGATGGGAGGACTTTTGGTTCTCTGGAGATTTCTTGCTATCTTTCTCTTCGAGGCTGTTGTACTGCTAAGCACTTCCTACACCCCATTCATAAATCCTTCTCAACTCTTGAAGATACACTAAGCTTCTTTTAGAGACAGCTTCTTTCAGGAAACCTGCCCTGATCTTCCAAAAAGGGTCAGGATCTTTTCTTAGATACTTGCAAGACATCTGTATTTAGGTGCCTAGGAGAGTGCTTATGAGCCCCTATTAGAATTCCACATGTACTTGTTTACACAGTTCTTGTCACACAGTCGGCACACACACACACACACACTATATATATATATATTATATATACACCGTGAATGAGTGCATGCATGCATGAATTAATGGATTCTGTAACTCCACGAGGGCCCATCAGTACAAGATAAAGAACACAGGTTCAGACAGAACTGCCCCCTGGCCCCCGCCCCACGTGTCTTTGTATTTGATTATGGGTGTGTGCCTAAAAAATCCAACATGTGTGCACTGAAGGCTTTTCGTGCAGAAGTGCAGGATTTGAGAGGCTATGCCGGAGCCCTTTTCTCACCATAGCAACTCTGCTGAGGGAAAGGCTGATGATTTAATGTTCAGGCGTCTCTTAGCTCTGTACTTTTGGAACCCAAGCCTGTGTTTCTGCTGTTCTAAAAGGCAAGTTTCACAAATGACGATATCGACGCAGCCTCGAATTGCATTGTAGTGTTTCTCATCTCGCTAGGAGGCTTGTCTGATCATGTTAGGACTACACCAGCGAAGAGATGTAATCAAATACGGCATACTGTATTCATCTCTCACCTGCCTGAAAATAGTTTCGTGCATCATTTTCATTCCCTGCTTAAATGCCTGTTTTATTGTCTTACATTGTAATTTCGTGGGGTTTCCTTTAAAACGAACGTATTGCTGGGTTTTAGGACATGGCAGCCGCTTTAAAAGTATAGGACTCTTAAAATGATAAATGATGCACCTGCCCAGGCTTGGGAAGGAGCAGAGGAGATAGGTATTGTAGGTTGGGAGAAAAGGGATGTGAATATATATTTATGTCCCAAATCTGGAATAAGGATATTTGGTTCTTTGTGTATATGAAATGTGTTGTCAATGATTCATGCCTCCCAGTGGCACCGAACTTCCTATTTGCAGAACGCAGCCATAGATACAGACGCTCACTTGGAGCCTCCCAAGAATCTTGTGAGGTGTATGCGGCCAAACCCTGACACCAGACAAGTGATTAAAAAAGAGCAGGTTTTTATTGATAGGAACCCCATGCTCTTCCCCCCCCCTGCCCCCCCACCCCCCCCCCGAATCCCCAGACTGCTAACTTCACAGAAAAGACAATACAATTGCACTGCCTGGAGCCTACAACTGAGACCCATCCCGGTCCCCCACAGCCACTCTTGCTGGATTCTCACCTGCGTATGCCGGATGCAGGGGCTTTCTCAATCAGGCTGACAAAGCACCATCTCCTAATCCTATCAGCTGTGTGAGCAAGCGCTGCCGTCTCCCGGTGACCCGATGCTGGGTGATCTGCACAGCAACAAGAACAGCTGATGTGCTTACAACACGTCATGAAGGAAAGAGACTGCATTCTGGAGCATCCTGGGATTTTTTTTTTTTTGGTGGGGTGGAGACTCATATTTTTCTTACCAGAGAGAGCGAGCTGCTGGTTTTCCTGTAAGAACGTGTGTGAGTGATCAACCCTCCTCTTATTGTATGTGTCTTATTGTTACTATGTGGCTGAGGTGTTTTGATATTGTAAACTGACCTGACCAGGATTCTACGAGATCACTCCCACAGGAGGGGCCTAGAAAGTACCTGGGGAAGGGAGGAGAGGGGAGCCCAAGGCCGGGCCCATGGTGAGCTTTCACTGGGTTCGGGGTGTGTGGCAATTAGCTCTGGTCTGCAAATGAGTCTGGGACTAGAAGCCTTTCTCAGATGACAAACAGGAATGAAGGGAGAGGCCATCTGAGGAGACGGAAGTTGGGGGCTGGGGACATTGGGGTTCAGGATAAAGATCTCTGCTTACCTGCTCCGGGAACAGATAAGACAGACTTCCAAAGCCGATGCCTGCTGGTTGTGGCCTTTGCCCATTAGTGACAAGAGGGCAGGAACTAATCAAACACATAGATAAGGAGATCGTATTTTTTTAAAATAGGGACACATTGTTGGTGTGGTAGGTGTGCAGGTAATGGGGCAGTGGGGTAGAATATGTGGATGAAAATGCTCTAGAGTAGTTTGGTATCCAGGGGTCAGAGAGACCTGCAGGGGGGGAGGTTGTTATTGTAAGGTAGGCAGCAAATCCACTGCCACGGTGTCAATTCTGACTCATGGCAACCCTGGATAGCAGCGGTTCTCAATCTGTGGGTCGCGACCCCTTTGGAGGTCAAACGATCTGTTCTCAGGGGTCGCCCGATTCCTAACAGTAGCAAAATGACAGAATGAAGTAGCAACAAAAATAATTTTATGGCTGCGGGGGCCCCACAGCACGAGGAACTGTATAAAAGGGTCGTGGCATTAGGAACGTTGAGAAGCCCTGCTTTATAGGATATCCCAGGCCATGAATCTCTCCAAGAGCAGACAGCCTCATCTTTTCCCCAAGGAGTGGCTTGGGGGGTTGAACCACTGACTTTGTGGTTAGCAGTCCACTGTTTACACTATCGTGTCACTAGATAAGGTGGGCACAGGCAGGGCTGAATCCAGAGGTTGAGTTTTGGGCCTAGAAAAATATCTTCCTTTCTCAGAAGACCAAGAGACCGGGCAGCGTGAGAAGGATGGGTGGGATCTTTCAAAGCTTAGACCTCTTATTGTAGCTACTTAGACAGTAAGGAGCGTGGGGCCCAGAGTTCTCCTAGACAATGCAGGTAAGAGGAGGTACACCAATTAATGGCTCTGGGGGGGTCTCATTTGACATCCGTGACAGCCTAGCTTTAGGAAGCAACTTTTTAGTGTAGATTTGCAGGAAGTCTATCTGTGTCCAGATTTGAGTTACATGATGATAAAGGAATACGTTCTCCATTCCAAAACAAAACAAAAACATTCTGATTCATTAATTCCATGCTCTTTCTTTGTTTCCCCTTCAAGTTCATATTAAACTCCTCTCCGCCACCATAATCCTGCTAAAGGATTGTGGGGGGCAGGGAGGTCAAGTGGATTAGTTTGAGATGTTCTATACAAAGACTGGAGGAACCCTGGTCGTGCAGTGGGTTATGTATTGGACGTAACCGAAAGAAGCCTCAAGGTCCACAGTTCAAAACCATCAGCTGCTCCACGGGAGAAAGATGAAGTTTTCTACTCCTGTAAATCGCTACAGTCTCAGAAACTCACAGAGACAGTTCTACCCTATGATTCAGGGTCACTGTGAGTCGGAATCAAAGACAAGGAGACTGGGGGCTTAATGGTTAAAGCACTTGCTACTTACCAAAAGGTCAACTGTTGCCACAACTTTCTTTAGGGTTCAATATGCGTCCATGAGAAGTTACAGCTTTGGAAAACCTACAGGGTAGTTCTATTCTGCTATCTCCCAAAGTCAAAGGCACTCCCATCGGGCTGATTGAGGTTCCTGGGGGCTCTAGGACAGGATAGAACTACCCTATGGATTTCCAAGACTTTAAACTCTTTACAGGAGAAGATCGCCCTGTCTTTCCACCTTGGAGCAGCTGGTGGCTTGCGGTTACCGGCCCAGTGTGTCACCCATTGTACTCCCAGGACTCCATTCTATTAGTGAAAATCTACTACAGGTCAACGGTGATTTGGACGCAAAGAGAAAGAGCAACATGGTAAAGTGGGGCAGAGCACTCCTAGTGGCCGACCTCTATCCACAGTGCTAGTCAGACAGCAGGTGGGGAGGTGGCCTCTTCATTAATGGAGGTGAGGGCGGTTTTGATTGATGTTTTATTCCCAATAAAGGCAATTCCTGCGAATCACTTTCCCTTAGATCAGCCTAAGTCTTGTGGCCTTGTGAATAAATATACTCCTGCTCTCTACTCCTAGCTTGTTACGATCCACTCCAGAAAAGTCTGTAGGAAAATGAATCCAGAGTTTGGGAATCTTGTTTCAGTCATGCCATCTGACCTTGAGTCCCCTGGGGTCATTTCTAGAGTGCTGTTGAATCAAAGTGGGGGAACGTGATTATTATTTTAAAGCTATTTTGCTTTTAAGAGTGCTAGCACCACATCATCAAAGCTTTGAGAAACGAAGACTCGTGAGCTCATTTTCCTCACACTAGGTACCCAGGTCACTCCTGTTAGCACTTCGGGGTAGTTGCGTTTAGGCTTGTGTGCTGTGCCGCAAAAGTAGCACTGTAAAAATGAATATGAAATTCTCAGCAAGAGATGGCACTTTGGGACTCTGGATGCTCCCACATCTAGTACTTTCCTGATTGCGGTGGCAGGCTTACCTGGTTTCCCACAAAGGCAGCCACCCATCTTCTGCCCTCTGATTGGTCACTAACCTGAAAAACGAGCTCTTCAGCATCCTTACTACTGTTGACAAAGAACTGGAGCTGGAGTAGGGTGGCTTCCAGGCACTTTGCCTTGGTGATTTGGACCAGTCAAAAGAGATGCTAGAGGCGGGGCGGGGCGGGGGGAGACTAGCCAAACCACTACTTGAGTGGTGAACTTAACTCGGAGGCTGGTGAAAAACCTTTCTAGTAAGGAACCCATGAGTGGGCCTGACATAATGTGGTGCTGACCCTAGGGAGGATAGGAAACTGAAGGGAATCTCCCGACGTTGGCAAAGACAGCTGCAATGAGAAAGCATGGCTTAGTAAAGGGCAGCAACTCTGGAGTCCCATTGACCTGGATCTGAGTCCTTCTCTGCCTGCTCTGATGGTGCAATCTTATGCAAATTGTTTCGCCCTTTAAGGGTCAGTGTGTGGAAAGTACATGATCAAAGGTTGGTTAAGAGAAGAAAGGAGGGGAGGAAGACCTGGTTATACCAATTAAAGACTTTAGGTAAACAAACTTCACTAAACCACACTTTCTCATGTATAAAATGGGCTTGATAGGAGTAATTGGTTCATAGTATTATTCTAAGAATAAGACAAGACTATGTGCAAAGCCTAGCATTTATGTCTGCCAAGTGGTTCAGGCTTAATGAGTATCTCTCCCTTAGTACCAATAACTCCACTTACTATTGCTGCCTCCTGCTTACTTGGTTCACATTTTGCTCTTCCTAAAGTTTTTTTTTTTAGCCCTGGCAGCCTAGTAGTCTCTGCATTGAACTGCAAGGTCAGCGGTTTGAACTCACCGGTCATTCTGCAGGAGAAGATGAGTCTGTTTCTGTAAAGAGTTAGTCTTGGAAACTCAAATGTCTCCGCTGCTCTATAGGGTTGCGATTAATCAGAATCAACCCTATTGCAGTGAGTTTTGGGTTTCTGAGTATTTGGGGGTAACAGTGAGTCTTCTTTAGATTAGTTATAAGGTGTAAAGTGGAAAGTGGAATTTTTCTCTAGCATAGATCCTGACAGGATGTTCTCTCCCCAAAGGAGATCACAAGCACACGATAGGACAACTGACCCGACTCCTACCGCTCATCTACCAATGTCTATTGGCTTCTGTTTGTGAGCGAGGCACTAGCACAGACACTGGTTCCGAGGGCGCAGTGACAGGTCACCCAATAAGCAAGGTAAGCATGTGTGCTCACATTACTAGTCTTCAGTGAACAGTGCCACTGTTTTGTAAACCATATCAAAGGTTCTATGTCTAGGTATGGTAGGCATTTTGTCTCTCTCCCAATCCCACAGCACCTTCCAGCAGAATCAAAAACTCTTTAAAAAATCATTTTATTGGGGGCTTGTACAACTCTTGTCACAATCCATACATCCATCCATTGTGTCAAGTACACTTGTACACTTGTCACCATCATTCTCAAAACATTTTCTTTCTACTTGAGCCCTTGGTATCAGCTCTTCATTTTTCCCCTTCCTCATGAACCCTTGATAATTTATAAATTAATATTATTTTGTCACGTCTTACACTGTCTGACGTCTCCCTTCACCCACTTTTCTGTTGTCCGTCCCCCAGGGAGGGGGTTATATGCAGATCATTGTGATTGCCCCCCCCTGTCTCCCCCACCTTCCCCTTCTCCTCCTGGTATCGTTATTCTCATTATTTGTCCTGAGGGGTTTATCTGTCCTGGATTCCCTATGTTTCTAGTTCCTATCTGTACCAGTGTGCATCCTCTGGTCTAGCCGGATTTGTAAGGTGGAGGATTCCCTGTGTTTCCAGTTCCTATCTGTACTAGTGTATATCCTCTGGTCTAGCCGGATTTGCAAGGTAGAATTGGGATCATGTTATTGGTGTTGAGGAAGCATTAAAGAATCAAAAAATCTTTGCCAAATTATAATCCCTGACAGGGATGGGGTACCCAGTCAGCAAGGTAAGACCAGATTGATTTGTATCTAAGCACAAATAAGTGCGTGCTTGCTACTTAGTGGGCATAATGTCAAAGATGAACAGTGTTTCCTGTTCCCAAGTATCTCAGAGTCTAATGAAGCTTTGGGCATGGCCATCAGCTGTCACCTGTACCAGTGAACGTGTCAGATCTGACAGACCTTTGCTGAATGGGCTTGCGGGCATACGAATTAATCTGTGGTCCAAGGCTGCCAGGGCTTAATTTGGACAAATAGGCGAATCTATTATCATTGAGAAGCAGTTCAACAGCAAGGAGCTTGGATATATTTTTAATGGTAATGTAATTTGACCTCCTTGAGATTTTGTTCCTCCTTCTCTTGCTGCCCTTTCCCCCTTGAGGTCCCTCTGCAGCCCCAGTGGGCTGCTGCACAGGCAGGAAGTTTGTTTCCCTTGAATCTGGCTGTAACCTGGACGAAGAGCCTTTGTCTTACCACCTAGCACAGCACCCAGCACACGATGGGGCCTCCATCAGGTCAGCATTGGCTCATTACCACAGTTCTGAAAATCTACAAGAGCACCAGGTTATACTGCCACCTATTGGTTTATTTGTGAGTTTTCCCCTGCCACCAATTTTTCTTAGCCTCCCCAACAAAATTAATCTTCTTAGGAAAATTTAATAGTGCCTTCTTCAAACGTTCGTCCCCACTTCAGAAGAATTTTGAAATGTTAGACTACACAGCACTTACTGGAAAACAAATGAAAAATACCAATACTTAATGGGCCTGGGATAGTGAGCCGGTGCTTTGTAGCCTAGTAGACAATAGAGGCTGACGCTCTTGCTTACCTGCAGAGGTTTTAGTTTGGCTATTTGCACCATCTTTAGTAGCAGGCAGAGCCTTGGTGGTGTAGTGGTTACCAGTTGAGCTGCGATCTGCCTGGTCAGCAGTTTGAAACTACCAGCTGCCCCGCTGGGGGAAAAAGCCTGGGCTTTTTCCTCCTGTAAACAGTTACAGTCTCAGAAACCGACAGGGGGCTACTATGAGTCAGCATCGCCTCCATGCCAGTGAGTGAACACAGAGCAGCTGCAGATAAGGTGGGCATCATCACTGCAGATAAGGTGGGTTTCTATTATTATTTGCAAAATATTCTGGGGCTACAGAAGCCCACAGATGCTTGTACAAGCTGTGACTCGGTGATAGGTTTCTCCCTCTCCTGCCGTGTGCACTCCTTCCCTCCCCCACCTTCTTCATTTCAAAATGACACGGGGGAAGGTAAACAGTGGGATTGAATATCAACTCTTTGTCCCAACACAAGAATAAATACTATTCAGATGTCCTTTTATCTTTTTCCAGGTCCTTTTCTTACAAATCTTTGGAGACAATCATTCTCTGTGTATGTGATTAATTCTGTGTATGTGATTAATTAGGTGCTATTGGGCTCTATACTGACTCACTGCTATCCAGTTGATTGCAACTCCTAGCGATCCTATAGGACAGGGTAGAACTGGACCTGAGCGTTTTCGAGACTGTAACTACAGGAATAAAAAGCCCGTCTTTCTTTCCCGAGCCACTGGCGGTTTTAAACTGCTGACCTTGGGGATCGCAGCCCACCTCGTAATCACTATGCCCCAGGCCCCATGTATGATTAGAGATGGAGAAATTAAAACCAAACCCACAGCTGTGGGATCAATTCCAACTCATAGTGACCATCAGTAGGGTTTCTGAGATTGAAAAATGTTAGGATCAGATAGCCTTATCTTTCTCTCACAGAGCAGCTGGTGAGACCCATGGGCTTGAACCGCTGACCTTGCAGTTCACAGCCAAATGCTTCACTGGCAGCACCACCGGAATTCTTAGCTATAATTGCACTCTTCACACAATTCCACGCCCTTGCCTCCTCTCTTCTTCTCCCCTCCCTCATGTGGGCTTACTTTCCCTCCAAGGTCTCTGCGGTGGATCCGCTGGGCAGGCTCCAGGCACTTTCCCTGCTTGTCTTAATGATGCCGTCTTTCCTCTGAAGCTCAGCACATGGAAAAGAAAGGCCACTGCTAGTTGTGGTCACTAACAGCAGTGAGGCCATGGTGCGGCCAGGCAAGCACGGTGTCCCTAGTCCACAGGATCTACTAGTCTCCACCGAGTTTAACCTTTCTGTGCTTCAAACCTGCCAGTGTGCCACCTCAACCCTCCTCGCTCTGCAGATGCTCTTCTGATTCAAGACAAAACAGGCCACATCATGAAAACTCCCAGCATCTTGTCTCTGCATTTCTAAAATGTCTTGTCTCAAGCCTAGTCTTTCGGGTTTTAGTCCCAGAAGTGGAAATTGTCCCTCTTTCTGTCCAAGGACAAATCCTTTACCTAGTCTTTCCATCCCATCATCCTCCATCTTTCAGGGGGAAGTTATCCCATCAGTTACCCTTCTAATTCTCCAAGTTTCACAGAACGAGTACCTAGTACACAGAGAGCACTCAGTGGGTGGCCCCTGGTACTATTACCTATTATCATCCCTTGAAATAGCACAGTAGGATGGGAAGGTAAACCTTTTCAAGAAAATTATAAATATCCCGTGGTGAATATGGACTGGGGGAGTTCTGCTGGCATATGGGCCAGTGGGAAAGCAATTCAAAAGCACTTTTTAGCATTCAAGTGAAATAATGACTTCGAAGTTGGTATAACTTGAAGAACTTCTGCCAAAGATGACCCACGTACTTCATCCTATTTACTTGGAAATAGTCATCTTAGTTTTATTATTTTATGAAATCACTTCTCTGAAAAAGCGTTTCTCCAGTTTCTTTGAAAAAGTGTTCCTTCAATTTCTTTTTTTCCTTCAATTTCTAGTTATGGGTTCCCCCTTGTTTTCTTCTACCATGTGATTAACTTTTTGTTTTAAAACAATTCTAGGAAGAGCATAAATTAAAAAGAACAAAAGAACTGGCATTTATATTTTAAAATATTCGTAAGGTTGAACTGATTCTTTTCATTGTCATAATAAGCTCAGGAAAAAGATTGTTTTCTTTTTCTCCAAATGAAGCTATGATTTTAATGAATATATTTTGAAACTTGAAAAGATTTAGCGTTTTGTGGGGGGAGGCTAGAGAGCATCAAACCTCACACTACAAATCCTCTTTAGATACTTTTGAAGTGCAAGCAATTCCCTAGTACTTGAGACACTAAGCATAGAAGCGTGAGTTTGAAAAACAACAAACATGTTTAGCTCGCAAATAGTAAATGCATATAAATCGCTTAACGCTTATTCCGCCTACACGACTGTCAGAAATTCTCTCATGATTCTAACTTCAGAAATACCTCTACAGGAAAAGATGGCACAACACTGCAGATGCTTTATAGGTGTAGATAGAATTAAGAGTCTACTCTTCTACTTTTAAATTTCAGCTATGCAGCGATAGGTATCTGTAAAATATTGTTTTGAAATATGAGACTCTTCCCTGCTGAGCAAAATGGAGATGACACAAACAATAATTAGAAAGTTTCCCTAATTTTCACCTAAGTGATGCCTGTGAGGGCTTGTTTGCTGTTTAAAAATAAATTTACTTTCTGTTGTTGATAAAGAGTACACACAGCAGAATGTACCACCCATGCGAGCATTCCCACAGGTACAAGTCTGCAGCACTGATTCCGTCTGTCCAACTGTGCAACCATATTCTCGCTCCCGCTTTTTCATGCACCTCTCGTTAAAATACACGCCCTAGCCCCTACCTGTATACACCATGTCCTTCATTCAACAAATGTTAATTGCCCACTTGCTCTGTATCAAGATCCAGGCAGATGTTGGGAGAAATTTAAGTCGGGTGTTCAGTGGCAGGCGGGTATGTTTCCTTCTCTTACTCTGTGTCCTCACCCGGTGTCGCAGACAGTGAGCAGTGACTGACGCCTGACCAGGGCGAATCAATGTGGGGTGATGGGCGTCACCCAGCTACTAAGCCAGATGCACTCTTTGGAACAATTTTAAAAGAATAAAATAAAAATAGAATCATTTTAATATTTACAGGACAAAGACATAAATTATTTAATATTAATACAGAGCTAATATTAATTTCAAGCTTTGACTAATACTTAACGGCAACCGAAAATGAAAACAGAAAAAAAATCAACAGAAGAACCTTATCTGTATTAATATAGGACACGTGTTTCTTTTTTACAATTAAGAAGTGTGGTCCATTAAATCTAAGCATCTCTCTTTTTGCTTTCCTCGCTAAACCCTTGGTTTCTCCTTTCCACAGAATACTATGTCTATAAACATTAAAAACTGAATGGACATACAGCCATCCCTTAAGAATAGGAAGTCTGCTCACTTCACTTCCTTTTTCCCACAGTGGGTGCTCTCATAACACAGGATTGCAAACCAAATACTTTTTTTATAATTTCAAAATGTAGCAAGAGACGAGGATAATTTATAGAGGAAGGTTTGACTAAAATATCCTAGTGTTTTCTTTTTGCTAGGCGGAATACAGTTCCGCTGCAGAAGAGAGGTTTTCTGATGATGTTTTGCCAAAAGATAATTTGTTTGGGCTGGCCAGCTTTGAAAAGAAAAGAGGGCAGCAGGTCTGTAGCGATTCCCTTCTGGCCTTCGGCCTTGCAGAGAAATAGGCATGAGCTATTCCACACCTCTCTCCAGCTTTCTGCTCTTGTAGCCTGCCTTCATTCTTTCCTTTCCACTGTTGCCATTGAAACTGGAAATGACAGCAGAATACAAATTATATGATAAATATTTGGGAATTTGTCTTTGTAGTTTCTCAGCACTGCTGCCAAACTTCTTGCCTAGAGAGCTGTGGGAAGCTTTTCAACCTGAAACCGTGGAGCAAATCCCATTCTCAGGCCAACTGGGAAGCATCCACAGGATTTGATTGTAGCATCTCTTCAAAGGCATTAATAAATATTTCAAGTTCTTTGACTCCATATTCTTCTAAGGCTGGCTGCCCCGTTTGTTGGTCACATATTTATGGCCAAGAATGTGAAACAATGGGATGTGTCTTCTTTATGGAGCTCGCCCCCAAACGTGATGCACACAGCTTTAAATCACATTAGTAGAAATGAAGACTCTTTTCCTAATTTTTTAAATTACAAAGCTATCTCCATTTAGTCTAATCTTACTTAAGATACTTCTTTTGGATTCTTTTCTGCATCCACCAATAAACCAATGCATGCCTCTCTCTTGGTGCTCTCAGGGGGGCCAATCACAGAAATGATGTGGCTGAGAGCCAACCACACTGCCATTTGGCACCAGGGTTTAATATTTCCTTGAGGAGCAGAAGGGGTAGAACATATTTCAAGCTCGTTAGCATTTGCCGGTAGCTCTGCTTTGGCATTTTGAGATACTGATTTGTGATTGTCTCATTGATGAAGCTTTCAGGCTAAGGCACGAACACAGGACATGTGTGAAGGAGTGCTTTGTCTGCCCCACTTTTCTACTATAACCATGACATTACACTGGCTTTCTCATAGGCTGCTAAACTCTTTCCTATAATCTCTGCTAAAATTTCTCATTCTCAAGGATGAATGGTGGTTGTTAGATATACCAAAATCCAAGCCCAAACTCATAGCCATTGCGTCAATTCTGACTACAGAGCTCCTAGTCTTTACGGGAACAGGAAGACAATGTCTACGAAGCCAGTCTTTGAAAAGTGTTTATTATTTCCAGCTTTCTAGAAGGTGACTAAGACAAGGTATTGAAATTAGGATCGGAATTTCCTGACTTGTCTGGTCAGAAGCAACCCCTTTGTTATTTCTTTCCTCTAAGCCATATTAAGAAGGATATTCGTCAAACCTTTTGTATTTCTTTTTAAAACCTAGACGCGATTTAGGGTTTTCGATGAGTCGGTATCAAGAAGTCTTGGTGTTATCATGCATCATTCACTGGGCTGCAAAATGCAGTCAGCAGTTCGAAACCAGCCATGTTGCAGGAGAAAACAGGCTTTCTAGTCCCATACATATTTATACTCTTGGAAATCCACAGGGGCAGTTCTATTCTATCCTATAGGGTCTCTGTGAATCAGAATCTAGTTGATAGCAGTAGGTTTTTTGAGTTACAAGCCGGTATCAACTAAAAGACGTTTTTTCCCCAGTTAAATTAAAAAAAACTTTTATTTATGATAAGTAGTTTTTTGGCAAAAGACAATCATGAAATTTCATCCTCTTTAAATGTACTTTGAGAATACTCAGTTCCCGAATAACATGAGACACTTGCTTGACTTTTTTTAAACTCTCAAACATAGCAGTTGGCAGAACCATCTTATCCATTTAGAACACATGCATCAGTTCTAGGTCCTGAGCACGCGTGTTTCTTCATCAATAAGCACAGAAAGATTCAGGGATGTTGGCACTATCATATACGAGGAAACAACAAATGAAATTGTGAGTCTTTAAGTAAATATCTAACATCGATATAATGACTTGAATCAAGGGGGAGGGGCCCTCAAAGGCGTATGTGATTATTAATAGTCTCTGCCAGTGTTTCTTGAAGCGTACTGCTAGGAAATCAGCTCTGTGGAATGTTTATTGGGGGTCAAAAGGGTTCCATTGCCAAAAAAGAGCTAGGAAAAGCTAGACAAAATAAAAAGTTAAAAAGGTTCCATCGGGAGAATGCTATTAAGAGGCCTAAAACATCCTCCAGTAAAAAGACTTGTTTCACTCTGCCCCACCAATTTTCCTAAGTCATTTGACTAGAGAACTTTTTCCTCACAAAATTTAACATCTGCCAGTGTTAAAGAAGACAACTTAGACAAAAAAGCCTACAGACTAAGTGCTAATGGGGAGTTCCATTATGGAGGACCATATTGAGTTAAATCTTGGAGACTGAGGGGACCATGAGTGAGAGGAGGTCATGCCAAACTTCCAATACCAAACCCACCCCACCCCACCCCAACCAAACCCACCCCAACCAAACTCAACCCACCCCAACCCACCTCACCCAACCCAACCCAACCCAACTCAACCCACCTCACCCACCCCAACCAAACCCACCACAATCAAACCAAACCTAACTCAACCCACCCACCCCAACTCAACCCACCCCAACCAAACCCATCCCAACTCAACCCAATCCACTCCAACCCAATCCACCCCAACCCAACTCTGTGCTATCGAGTTGTTGCCGACTCATAGCAACCCTATAGTGCTGGGCAGAACTGCTTCTGTGAGTTTCTGAGACTGTAACTTTTTATGGAGTAGAAAGCCCCATATTTCTCGCAAGGAGCAGCTGGTGGTTTCAAAACTGCTAACCGTGCAGTCAGCTGACTAATGCAGATCCACTATGTCACCAGGGTGTCTTAAGGGAATAACATGAATCAAAAAACACAAAGAGAGTGTTAAGATGTTGAAATGATTGGTGAAGACTCTGTTTAAAGGTAGTAGAATGACCTTACAAATCCGACTAGACCAGAGGATGGACACTGGTGCAGATAGGAACTGGAAACACAGGGAATCCAGGACAGATGATCCCTTCAGGACGAGTGGTGAGAGTGGTGATACGGGGAGGGTGGAGGGAAGGTAGGTTGGAAAGGGGGAACTGATTCCAAGGATCTACATATAACCCCCTCCCTGGGGGATGGACAACAGAAAAGTGGGTGAAGGGAGACGTCAGACAGGACAAGATAGGACAAATAATAATTTGTAAATTATCAAGGGTTCATGAGGGAGTGGGGAACAGGGAGGGGGAAAATGAGGAACTGATGCCAGGGCCTTGGATGGAGAGCAGCTATTTTGAGAACAATGAGGGCAATGAATTTTCAAATGTGCTTTACACAATTGATGTATGTATGGATTGTAATGAGCCCCTAATAAAATGATTAAACAAACAAATAACAAAAGGTAGTAGAATGCTTCTCTAGCACAGCATTTTCCAAAGTGGGTGATACCACTTTGCAGGGGGCGCTGGAACGATTCCCCTCAAAACAAACAACAACCCTCCCTGCCATCAAGTCAGTTCTGACCCCTAGCAACACTGGGGCGGAAGAGGACTGTCCCCGTGGATTTCTGTTGCTGTAAACCTTCCCTGGGGTAGAAAGCCGCCTCTTCTTCCCTGGAGAGCCCACAGCATGCCAGGCACCAGAGCCCCCAGGAACCTGAAAAAGCAGACAGTGCCACCTTCTCCTGGATTCTGGGCTACAATACAAAAGCGCCCAATTGCCAGGGGCGCTCCGAGGACATTTTGATCTGAAAGGGGATCATAGGTCAAATAAATCTGGGAACCTGTGCTATAGCAGAGACAGGGAAATGAAACCCTATGCTGTGGCAGTGATAGTACGCAAAGCAGAATGGTTGGCAAGCTGCGTGGTAGTAAGCTTTCCCCCATATTATCGTTTCCCAAATGCTTGTGTGATCATCAAAGTAATGATTAAAACTTGAATGGTCTAGAAGGAAAAATATGTTGCGTGTGTCTTCGAATCAGTTTCAACAATCAGCCGGGGTAGAATGCTGCCCGGGCTTCCCTGGGCTGTGGTCCTTACAGGAGCAGATGGGCACAGCATGCTCCTGTGGCTACACACGTGTGTTAGTAGCCCAGTCAAGTGCTTGCCACCGCATTCCTAGGATTTCTCCCAGGAATCGAGCTGTAATATACTATTTAAATTTCCAGCAGCTCCCTTTACAAAAGAAAAAGAAACAGCTGAGAAAAATAGAATGTACTTTACTGAACTCGATATACCAAATCATCTCCAGGAAATTACACATTTGTAAAGGTTTGCATCATATTCTTTTACACCCCAGCTTTTGATATGTATTCAATATAACACTGATAGATTTTTTTCTTGCATCATCTTCAAAACCTGGTATGCATGTTACACGTTTACCATCTAAATTTAGACCAGCCACACTCAAGTGCTCAATAGCCACGTGCCTCGTGCTGCACCATTGGCCAGGGCAGGGCTGTGCACCGGCATAAGTGAGCTATGTGAGCAGTGTCCGTTTAGAGAATTTTCTAATAACCGTAGTCATCCTAAAAGCACGCAACCGTAGAGTTAAGTGGCAAGACACACTTACTCTCTTACTTTGTTTGGTTTTTACAACATGATTTTTGCTACTTTGGCTGGAAGTGAAATGGGAAGAAGTTAGCTAAGTCATAGATGAAAAGCTCCATTTGCCCCAATAATTTCCCTTCCCCATTTCTCCTCACTTGTGTTGGGTTTTTTGGACCTAGCAATATGTCAAGAAAAGTCTGTGGATTTTTGAAAAAAGAGTTTTAAAGAAAAGTTGGTAGATTTGAGACAGTTGAATATGAAGGCTCTACTACATATGTCAACTGATTTATATAATCATGAACATATTCTATGAAATTATTTTTTGTTTAAAATTTTAAACAATTCCTACTTCTGCTGGTATTATTTCTTCACACTTCATCACGTTTCTAAATAAATCCTCTTGTCACAGTGAAGATTTCATGTCCTAAAGGCATTATACTAATACTTCCCAAATGCTTCCACTCAAATATAAAACTGCTTTATTCACACTTCCTATTTTTGAATCGACTATGGCCATTTTGACAGAGGAGGAACTGGAAGCCTGCTGTTCAATTTTGGTTCTCTGCAAACTTTTTTACTCAGAACTGTGCACATTTTGGGGTTTTTTTTGCAACGGTTCCAAAACCACATTTCATACCCATCCAAAATGGAGCAAACCCGGTAGATTCTTAAGACAGTGGCTCTGCAAATTCTGCTTCTTTTTAAAAGGAAGGTGGGCGCCAAGGGAACTCCTGGGCTTCTGAGTCCAGAGCTCTATGCCATCATTTTGGACAGGGATGAGAAATGGAAAACATCCAACAAGCCAGTGTTCTCTGTGAGAGATCATGGCTTTGTTCCAGGGTCTCTGAACCTCAGTACGTTATTGGGCTAGATAATTCCTCCTTGTGGGGTCTGGTCTGTCATCCTTCTCATGATAGGCTGGTTAGCAGCCTTCCTGGCCTCTACCCACTAGATGCCAGTGGTACTCCCCCAACCCTGGCTGTTGCTCCCCGATATTGCCCATGCCCTCTGGAAGAAACGACTGATAAGATCCACGGTTTTATTCAAAATCTGACAATTACTTATCGTGTGACTTCTAGGTTCCGAGTACAAACCCAATTAATATTATTATCTATTAAGAAATATCGTGTGACTTCTAGGTTCCGAGTAGAAACCCAATTAATATTATTAACTGCATCTCCTTTTCCTAATAGGCTGTAGCCTTTGGAAAATGTAACATTTTCCAATGTTTGCATGATATTCTTTTAATACCCCAGCCTGTTGCTGTCAATGATTTTACTTTACCTTGCCCATCTAATTTAAACTTAAGTACCCTATCTAATTTTTATCTGGGCTTGCGGTACCATAATGAGAATATCCACTTGCATATGCAATCATTTGTTGCTGAAAGTAGAAGTAAAGTGATTTAGATATGAGCTTTAACCCCCTCCCACCTTGGGGTATTTCTAGGGTTTTTATTGGGATTAGTGTTAAATGAACTCAAAACCCAAACCTTGTCTGACAAGGCAATTCCGACCCACTGTGCTCCCGTGGGTTAGAGTGTACAACTACTTTGCAGGATTTCCTTTGTTGGAATTTTCACAGAGCAATCATTAGCCTCTTCTTCCATGGTGCCTGCTGAGTGGGTCCCAACTACTAAGTTATTAGTTAGCAGTCAAACTCAAACCATTCGGACTACCCAGGGACCTTGTATGAACCTGTCTTCCCCACATAAATATCAGCGGCAGGGGAAACTTCTCTCCCATAAGTTTGATATCTTTCAGTAGCATCACACAGAAAACGAAGTAATTTATGCTTCAAATGGTGCTGCAAAACCCCACTATGCAAGAATAAAGCATTTCAAAGCAAGATTTACATTTCTCTCTCTCACATTGAAAACAAGTGAGGAATACAGCGTAGTCCTTGCCATGAGAGAGTGATAGTTTGAGAAACCCACAGGGGCAGTTCTACCCTGGCACTATGAGTTGGCATCGACTCCGTGGCAGGGAGTTTGGTTGGAGTTTCTTGAGTCCTGGCCACATGTAAAGTCTGGAGAATTTAAGTTAAGAAGGAGTGTATTCCCTATTTTTGAGTTGACACATTAATTTAGAACTGATAGAACAGGGAGACTGAAGTAACGAGGAATATGATGATTTAAGAGAGGCTGAGGAGGAAGCAGGGGCCTTGGTGGGAACGTGGTTAGAACGCTCAGTTTCTATTTGAAAGGTCGGCAGTTCCAAGCCACCAGTGGCTCTTTGGGAGGAAGATCTGGCAGCCCATTTCCATCTGAAACCACGGCCTTGGAAACCCTGTGGGGTAGTTCTTCTCTGTCTTTTAGGGCCACTCAGAGTCAGAATCGATTGGACTGCAGTTTTCTTTTAAGTCATGGTCAAGCCTTAAAGAAAATCTATTTTTCTAACTATTGATAGTATTAATTACTTACTGATAAACCTTACATGAGGCCAATGGAATTCTCTCCTTCTGTCCTTAACAATTTCCTGGGGTGCTATTACAGTCACCATCTGATAATTATAGGAACTGGAACTCCAAAACCATGAACTTGTTAGAGATGGCATTCAAACCCACATCCTTTAAAAAAAATCATTTTATTAGGGGCTCATACAACTGTTATCACAATCCATACATACATCAATTGTCTAAAGCACATTTATATATTCATTGTCCTCATCATTCTCAAAACATTTGCTCTCCACCTAAGCCCCTGGCATCAGCTCCTCATTTTCCCCCTCCCTCCCTGTTCCCCTGCTCCCTCATTAACCCTTGATAATTTATAAGTTATTATTTTGTCATATCTTGCGCTATCCGACGTCTCCCTTCACCCACTTTTCTGTTGTCCATACCCCAGGGAGGAGGTCACATGTAGATCCTTGTAATCGGTTCCCCCTTTCCAACCCACCCTCCCTCCACTCTCCCAGTATCGCCACTCACACCACTGGTCCTGAAGGGATCATCCATCCTGGATTCCCTGTGTTTCCAGTTCCTGTCTGTACCTCTGTACATCCTCTGGTCTAGGCAGATTTATAAGGTAGAATTGGGATCATGATAGTGGTGGGGGCAGGGGGTGGGGGTGAGGAAAAAGCATTTAGGAACTAGAGGAAAGTTGTATGTTTCGTTGTTGCTACATCTCACCCTGATTGACTCGTCTCCTCCCCGGAGACCCTTCTGTAAAGGGGATGTCTAGTGGCCTACAAATGGGCTTTTGGCCTCCACTCTGCAGCCCCCCTCTCATTCACTATGATTCTGATGATGCCTGATAGCTGATCCCTTGGACACCACCTGATTGCACAGGCTGGTGTGCTACTTCCATGTGGGATTTGTTTCTTCTGAGCTAGATGGCTGCTGGCTTACCTTCAAACCTCTAAGCCCCCAGATGCTATATCTTTTGATAGCTGGGCACCATCCGCTTTCTTCACCACATTTGTTTATGCACCCATTTATATTCAGCAATTGTATCATGGAGGTGAGCACACAATAATATGATTTTTTGTTCTTTGATGCCTGATAACTGATCCCTTCGGTACCTCGTAATCACACAGGCTGGTGGGCTTCTTCCATGTGGGCTTTGTTGCTTCTGAGCTAGATGGCCGCTTGTTTACCTTCAAGCCTTTAAGACCCCAGATGCTATATCTTTTGATAGCCGGGCACCCTCAGCTTTCTTCACCACATTTGCTTATGCACCTGGCTTGTCTTCAGCGGTTGTGTCGGGAGGGTCAGCATCATAGAATGACAATTTAATAGAAGAAAGTATTCTTGCATTGAGGGAGTACTTGAGTGGAGACCCAATGTTCATCTGCTACCTTAATACTAAACCTATACATATATGCACATAGGTATATTTCCCCATCCTATATGTACATGCCTACATTTAGACCTCTATAAATGCCCTTTGCCTCCCAGCTCTTTCCTCTATTTCCTTTGACTTTCCTCTTGTTGCACTATCATGCTCAGTCCCTATCAGGGTTTCAGCAATTCCTCTGGTTACATTGCCCTTGATCATGCCCTACCAGGCCTCCCATACCCTCCTCACCACTGATTTGGATTACTTGTTGTTCCCTTGTCCCTGGGTTTGTTAACACCACTACTTTCCCCCCCACCTCCCCCTTTCCCATGTCTCCCCAGAACTGTAGGTCCCATTGTTTTCTCCTCCAGATTGTTCATCCAGCCTGTCTTATTTAGACAGACCTGCAGAGATAATAACATGCACAAAAACAAGACAAAGCAAAACCAAGCAACAATATACAACAAAACAACAAGCCAATGACAAAAAACAAAGCAAAACTAAACAAGAAAGAAAAGCTTGTAGTTAGTTCAAAGACTGTTTATTGGCCTTTAGGAGTGTTTTCCAGTCCAGTCTGTTGGCGCCTCATGCCCTGGCCCCAAAGTCCTCCTTCAGCATTCCTTGCGAACTTCATTGCTCTGTTTCCCTTGCTGTTCTGTTGCACCCCCTTAGTGTTTTGCCTCAGTGTGGTGGGATCGGATCGGGCACAATTCCCAAACTGTGTCTCTTGTGTTGTCCCCTGGAGGGCTATGGGTCAGTGAGGGATGTCATGTCTCATAGTGGGACCGGCCATGCCAACACCCTTTTTTTTTACCAAGGCTCAAGTTTATCCTGTGTTTTACTGATTCCTGGGAAACTTTTAATGAGAGCTGGCCCGAGGCTTGTAATTTGAAGAGGCTAATGGACTTTTTGGCAAAACAGCACTGCTGTCATATTTGCATTAAAATTAATCAAATCCAACTCTTCAAGTTGAGGAGGAGACAGGGGGGCGGGGAGGGAAGGGAAACCATTTTAATAGTGTAACATTTCCCAGCTTCCGCCACGGAGTTAAATCAAGTTTGGGGGGTGCAGGAAGCTGCAGTTCTTTCCATAGTACTTGAATCTTGCATCTTATGAAACCAAATGCATTTCTAGGGTGTAAAGGTATAATTTTTATTTCCACCAACAAAGATCAATTAAGAAAAAACACAAAAAGAAGAAAGATCTCAAGTAAACAATTTAACTATACAACTTGAGGACCTTGGAAAAGCAGGGAAAACTACCCCTGTAACTCCCAGGATAAAGGGAGTAACAAATATCAGAGCAGAAATAAGTAATTGGGAAATAGAAAAATAATAGGAACAATCAATTAAACCAAAAATTGCTTCATTGGAAAGATTAATAAAATTAACAAACCTTTCCATAGCACCAGACGGACAAACCCCAAACCAAACTCTGCGAGTTTCTGAGACTCCTGTTTACAGGAGTAGAAAGCCTGGTTTCTCCCGGGTAGTGGCTGGTGGTTTTGAACTGCAGACCTTGCAGAGATTAAGATGCAAATAAGCAAAATAAAAATTGAAAGTGGAAACATTACAATTGACTCCAACATAAATAAAATTAATAACAAAATACTTTCACTAACTGTACACCAAGAAACTTGATTACAGGTGAAATGGACAAGTTTTCAGATGTATACTGATGCTAAATAGAAAATCTTTTATTAGTTCAAAAGAATGCCACAATGCTTGATTGCTCTATGTGTTAATAAACATTTTTGTGAATTGGGGAAGAAAGATTAAAATAAGCATTTTAAGGGAAAATGAATGACTTCATCTAGTATTTAAGTAAAGACATGCAACCTATTTTTACGCTGGAATGAAGTTTATTAAACTGTAAATTCAACGGGCAGTTGAAAACATTTTCAAAAGTAATTTCGTTGTTGTTGTGCTTTAAAACTTGAGCCCGGCATCAAAAGAGATAGTGTCTGGGGTCTTTAAGGCTTGAAGGTGAACAAGCGACCATCTAGCTCAGAAGCAACAAAGCCCACATGGAAGAAGCACACCGGCCAGTGCGATCACCAGGTGCCAAGGGACCAGGTATAAGGCATCATGCAATATATATATATATATATATATATATATATATATATATATATATATATATATATATATATATATATATATATATATACCATATTAAATGAAGGGGGAAGTGCAGAGTGGAGACCCAAGGCCCAAGTGTTGGCCACTGGAGATCCCCTCATAGAGGGGTTTAGGAGAGGAGATGGGTTAATTAGGGTGCGAGGTAGTACCGATGAAGAGCACGGCTTTCCCCCAGATCCTGGATGCTTCCTCTCCCCAACTACCATGATCCGAATTCTACCTTGCAGGGCTGGATAGGGCAGAGGCTGTACACTGGTACATATGAGGGCTGGAGGTACAGGGAATCCAGGGTGGATGATACCTTCAGGACCAAGGGTGTGAGGGACGATGCTGGGAGAGTGGAGGGTGAGTGGGTTGGAAAGGGGGAACTGATTACAAGGATCCACATGTGACCTTTTCCCTGGGAGAGGGACAGCAGAGAAGGGGGGGAAGGGAAACTCCGGATAGGGCAAGAAATGACAAAATAACGATGTATAAATTACCAAGGGCACATGAGGGAGGGGGGGAAGGGGAGGGAGGGGAAAAAAAGAGAACCTGATGCAAGGGGCTTAAGTGGAGAGCAAATGCTTTGAGAATGATTGGGGCAGGGAATGTATGGATGTGCTTTATACAATTGATGTATGTATATGTATGGATTGTGATAAGAGTTGTATGAGTCCCTAATAAAATGTAAAAAAAGAAAAGAGGAGAAAAAAATGATTAGGGCAAAGACTGTACAGATGTGCTTTATGCAATTGATGTATGTATATGTATGAACTGTGATAAGAATTGTATGAGCCCCAATAAATTGTTAAAAAAAAAAAGAAAGGTAATGTATTCAAATACATGCTTAGGCTAGCAAAGTTATGAAGGAGCTATTAAATTATAGCAAATAAAAAAAAAACTTGAGCTGGCACGCAGCAATTCCATCGCATTTGTATGGGAGTGTGCATGTGAGGAGCAGTCTCTGAGTGGCAAAGTAGGCATCATATTCAGCGAATAAGTGAAGAGTTCATGGTTCAAATCCATCTGGAGGTCCCAGGCCTACTGGTCTACTTCCACAAGATTACTTTCATCTTGAGGACCTCTCAGCCTCAAGCCATTGAAAACTATATGGTGTGTTGTTCCACTCTGAAATACCTGAGCCTCCCATGAGTCAGCACTGCCTTGGCTTGTTTTCTTGTTTAATATGCTTAGGACAGTAGGGAAAATAAGGGATTATTTTGACAGAGCATGTCATTCTACAACTTTCCAATAAGAAAGATGAAATAAAAGATAATATTATTTGTGATATCATTTAAAATAGTGATTCTCAATCGTCCTATTGCTGTGACCCTTTCAACCAGTTCCTCATGTTGTGGTGGTGATCCCCCAACTATCAAATTATTTTCGTTGATATTTCATCACTATAATTTTGCTACTGTCATGAATCAGGTGACCCCTGTGAAAGGGTCGTTTGGCTCCAAAAGGGGTCACGGCTCACAGGTTGAGAATCGCTGGTTTAAACCTACAATTAGCATCCTGTTCTTTTAGGCCATTTCTGAGACCCCTCAAATTCACTGCTGTCTACTAGTTTCTGACTCATAGCAATCCCACTGGGCAGGATAGAACTGCCCCTGTGGGTTTCCGAGACCATTCATTTTGACAAGAACAGAGAACCTCATCTTCTTCCTGAAGATCAGCAAGTGGTTTCGAACTGCTGATCTAGACATTAGTAGCACAACTTGCAAATGCTACACCAGAAGTTCTCCAGATGAATGTGATCAACTAAAAAATCTAATTCATCTTCATTTTTTGTATTTTTTGTGATAAATCCTAAATTTGTCTATTTAATCCAATGACATGAATTTAGGTACAAATGGATTTAAAGTGAATTCCCATATCAAATTGTGACGTACCCATGAACGGAGACACATTGCAAACAGACATTGAGATTTTTACAAAATTGTAGAAACAGGCTTATTTCTCTGAATTATTTTCTTCCTCATGAATCAACTGATTTATAAAATTAGTTATTTATTGGTTCTGGCATAAACAGCTATGAAACCTGAGTAAATAAATTACAGTATGTACTATTAATATATAAAGTATTTTGATGAGTTGAATTTCAAGTGGAAAATACCTTAGTGTCATTTCTGATTTATCATATCAGTTTTCATTCCAACGAGTAGGTTCTGGCATGAAAATAAGAGAAACGCGAATTCGCTTACACCCACGAGCAGCTTCCTTGGGTCGGTTCTGACCCGGGCCAGCTGTTCACGAAAAATGCAAAGCAGCCAGAAGCGAATACTCATACCATGGTCATTGATCACATAGTTCCCACGTGAAGGACAGGTATTTGTGACTCTGTTTTAGCCATCTTTGTGCAATTAATATTGACCAAGTCTGGATCCTAGCTACATGTGAAACACATGGAAAATCCAGTCACAGATGTCTAGATCAAGCCCTTTAAATCGTTAATAACTGATGCATGCTCACCACACACACACTTATTTTCAGTATTATTGCAGAAGCTTAGAGGGCTTAGTCCAAACCAAAGCAACTAATAGTAGCGGTAACAGAATTATGAACAGAATAAGTGGATGAATGACTGAGTTATTGTAGAAAATATCTTCTGCTTTATTATTTTGTCAATAACTATTACCATCATACATCAATATTGCAATACAAAGTTGAAAACGGAATAGTAAGTAGGTTAGAGTCTACTTTATTGAAATTTCAAATATCATACTTTTAATATTTATCTAAAGGGAATTCTAGCATAATTCAACTTTAATAGCATTATCTTATATATTATAGATTTTAAAATAATTTTAATACATACTAGCTCATTTGATTTCTAAGTTTCTCCTGACACAAGCGTTTTCCTATAATACTTGTTACATAGGTCTATTGCGTGCAGTTTGTTTTGGTTCACATTTTAAAATAAAGATATAGATGGGAGTGTGCTTCTATACTTTAACTTAAAAGACATTCACATTATGTCTGCTAGAGTTTCAGTTTTTACCAATCAACCCCGATTCTTCCCTTTCTCCCCTCCTTTAATCTCTTTTATTCTCCCCATCTCTCCTCTTTTCCTTTCTTCCGTTCATTTTTTCTTTTTTGTTAAGTAAGATGATACAATTTTGGAATTTTCTGGCAAGTCCTGTGGGAATACTGACAGAATATAAACCTGATGAGTTAAATTCTGATTATAATTCCATTACAAAATTGCTTCAATAGCAGAAATACCTATATTTTCATACTGTGTGCTTTCTTGCATTTCCTCCACAAGCAATAAGAGAGCAGTAGAGTTGTAATCTTCTACCATAATAGGACAGTGAAGATATTTTGATTTCTTCCTCCCTCTCTTCATACCTTTCAACCTTCTTCACTCCCTCATTTTGCCCTCTTCCTTCTTTTCCGACATAAATGAGCATTCTTCAAAAAGTTCACGGGAAAAGCAAACAGAAGAGAATGGAATTTTCCACAAGCATCTGAAGCCCCCTTGTATAGTTCTGGGACTATGGTGTAATTACTGTCTCTTTATCTTAAAGAGAGCGACAACAAGAACACTTGCTTCACTTTCTTCGACGTCAAAGGAAACTCAAATGCAGTCTTTCTCGCTCTTGTGATCTTAGAAATCCAAGCGCCCACGTGTTCTTCTGAAGGAAGGGCTGAGACAACCCCTCTCAAAGGAGGAATCCGCTCGGTGAAGCGATTTGCAATTTAACATGTATGGAATAGTAATCATGAATGAATATCTGGACTTCAAAGCATTAAAATCAAGGAGCTGCGCAATGTTGAGATCCCCAATCCCTCCCCCACCCCCTCACCCCCCGCCAGGATAATTCTTTTTGAAACGGGGAACTCAATTTCCTTTAATTTTTCACAGCACACTGGGATCGTGTGGTTTAGGGAAGTTAGTAGGTCATAAGTCAAGATGGTATCCAAGTTACATGTAGAAACTCATTCTTTACAATAATGTCATATGAAGCTTGAGACTAATTTTATACCCATTTGCTAAATCTTTTTCCTCTTTTCTTCTCATGGGTGTGGCTTAGTGTTTTCTTTAAAATAGAGGAAGGCTATGTGAGTACATATTTCATAAGCTTCTTATGCATTATTCATGTTATTCAAGATAGAAGGAATACACAGTCACTGAGCATTCTCTCAGATGTGTCCTCTGAGATGTACAATCAGCCGAAACCTCAAAGGATGCTTCAGCGTGGGGCTAGAGGGAAGCTCAGGGAAGAAGGCAGATGGTCCTTCCAGGTATATTCTGATAGTGATGCCCGGGGCACCAAGTGCCACCGGGATGTAAATGCACCCACCTGAATGAGGCCAACAGAACTTTACCCTAACGTAATCTCAGTGATAACCACATTTGAGGAGCTACAAATTCATTTTCTTCCATGCATTTCAGAAGCACTATTTATTGAAATAGAAAAATAAAAAGAATCACTGGTTCCATTTTGGAAGGGTCCCTGTTTTTCTTTCTTTTGTACATGCCTCTTGCAAGAAGGGACAGCTGATTTGGGGCTAGGAGTTAATTAATGTGCTGTAGCTATGTTATGAATATTTAATTATTCCTCCCCTACTTGAATTAAAGATGAGTTATTAGTACAAACATTTTCCAACCACTTTTGTACATTTATTGTCCTCATCATTCGCAAAACATTTGCTTTCTACTTGAGTCCTTGGTGTCAGCTCCTCATTTCCCCCCCCTTCCTCGCCTCCCCCCGATGAACCCTTGATAATTTATAAATTATTATTATTATTTTGTCATGTCTTACTCTGTCTGATGTCTCCCTTCAACCACTTTTCTGTTGTCTGTCCCCCAAGGAAGGGTTATATGTAGATCCTTGTAATCGGTTCCCTCTTTAGTAGGAACTAATAAGCTAGATGCTAAAATCTATGGTATATTTAGAGGACAGGGATAAAATAATTTTCCTTAATATCAGGTTATGCTTCTCTTTGTCCATTTATTTCAGTAAGAAATGAAATATTGAAAAGAACAGATACAATTAAACTGTAGAAGCAACCTCTTCTCCATCCTCATTTCTGTATATATCTTAGAGAGTTTTTAGTTGCTGACATAAGAAAAACTCCAAACCAACAAATATCACCCTTGATTTCATGTAATTGGCTGTTACCATGAGAAAGAATATAGCAAATGCAAGTAATTTTAAGCTTAATAAGCTGTAGTTGAGGAGCTTGGCATCTGGGACCTCGATGTAAGGGATAATACTCTACTCCCAATTTCACTATATGGCATAAAGTGCTTTATGCCCCAAATATAAATAAGCAGGAATTCAAATGTAATAGAAAAAAAAACCCTACCACTTTCTGTGCTGAGTCATTGCTTGATGAACAAAGAGGTTATCTAATTGAAAAATGACTTATGCCATATCAGAAGAGCATGACTGCTAACTGGTTTCATGAAGAAAATGTTTTTGGTCATAAGCGATTTAACTTTTAGAAATAATCATCAGTTTATTTCTGTAGATTTATGTATAATCCACAGCTCCTGAGCTTTTAATTTCTGCATTCTAGACAGGCAGTGGCCTGTCTCAGCTCCACAGGCACTGCCCCTACCCCCAAAACAAAACCAGAAAAAAACCCTCAAAACAAAGATTTCAACATTTGTCTTCTAGGTCAAAGGAACATTTCAGGAAAGAAAGAATTTCAAAGGGCATTTTACTAAATCTCTGAAAAAACGGATAAAACTTCCTGAACTTCTCAGACTTCCTTTGCTCCCCTCTGACGACAGTAAGCCTGCTGCTGCCACGTTTCTTTGCAATTCAGGGTCCAAGTTGTGTGCTCCTCAATCCACAATTGTCGACCAGGTCCCACAGCTCCAGCATTGCTGGGCATTTCTGGTGTCAGGGATTCCCTAGGTAGCCGCTCTGATCCCAGGTCAACGCCTGCTTCAGCGTCAAGCGGAGCTGACCGGACTCCATGGTCTCGGCTTTATGTTGAGGTTGCTCAGGTGAAAACAAACAAACAAACAAACAAACAAACAAACAAACAAACCATCTTGGAAACTGAGCCCCGGGCCTTGTGTAGTAGTTCTTTTAATAATTGCTTTTTGGATTTATGTTGTGAATTGTTGACATTGGAACTGCTGCCTGATGGGTAGGAGGAACGCTAATCTTCACTGGGAGTTTGGCGAATCTTGGCGCGTAGGACTGTCTCAGAAAACAACCCAGTTATTCGTGGAAAGCTGCCTTGCGAAATGGCCAAGAATTGTGGGTCTAAGTCTTGGGTGTACTTGGATTTTGATTTGAGCTCCCAAATGACAGTTTATTAAATATGTGGCCAATTTAGGCTATTTTCCAATACACGAGACGAATACATTTAAAGTCTAAAATAAGAAACTAGGTCTGTAGCTGGCAAATGAAATAAAGTCAGAAAAACGAAACCTGGTTTCATATGGTTGTGACAAAGGAATCCTGGAGTCTTTAAATTGCAAAAAAGATGAGGCCACAGGTCTACAGGTCAAGCATCTTTGGGGCCCTTCTGATACTCAGCACTGAAAGTAAACACCTGCAAAAAGAATGCGCTGAGGGCACAGGGGCACTAGCTTCCCACCAGCTGCAATTCAGCTCTCATGCCCTGGAGCTACGCTGCGGGATAGCACACTGACCAAACCCTGCGGCAGACTGCCTGCCAGCTATTTGATTTGACTCAGGAAACGAAAGTTTGCTTTAGGAGCATCAGATTCCGAACATCCTTGAAAAGGAGTCTGGTTGTCCTCCCAACCAGGATGTTGGTTTGTGTTCCTAAACACTGTATACTGAATCTAAGCTGCAATTTAGAATTTCAGTGATCATTTGGAAAAACGGGTTCCCATTTTCAGGGGTCTTTTATTTTTGTTGTTGAGAACTTTTGTTTAATGCTTAGTTTTAGTTTGAATGAAATTCCTCTACATGAGACTCTGGCAAATAATTGAGTTTATCTCGGACCTGTTTTTCTATTGAACTGAGTTGATCTCATCTAAATTGTGATGTGTGTACACTTTTAAGAAGCTGGGCTCCCAAACGTTTGTCTGTTTGGGTATTTCAGTAGGAGCCTGAGTTTCGAACTAGTCTCACAGGACTGTGACCTTTTGAGAGTTCCCCTGTCTCCTTTTGACCATGTAGTTTCTTGTCCCTGTCTTATGCGTGAGGCTTTCAGTAGCCACATTAAGAAAATTTTCTATAAATTTGTCCTTTTTGTGTACCTTAAAAATGGGTTATTTATTTTGATTGACATAATAAAGCTTTAAAAAGGAAAATTATGCTAGGTTGCCTCTCTAAAGGATCCTACAGAGCATGCAAAAGATAGTTATCAAAATATCATTGCATACTTCCACATGTATCACTCTTTCTCACGGTCAGTGAGTCAGTGCTGCCTCACAGCACCTCCCTGTGGGTTTCCAAGACCGTAACTGCTTACCGGAGTAGAAAGCCCGTCTTCCTCCACCAGAGCTGCTCCTGGTTTTTTGAACTACCATGCATGTGGATCGAAGCCCAACACCTAACCACTACGCCACATGGGCTCCATAGGTGATAAAATCCGATTAAAATAGTCCTTCAAAGAACTTACTTGGGTCTGTTTAATAATAAATAAGCACCTACACAAATGAAATCGCCTGACCATTCCCAGGAATGACTGAAAATGGACTTGTTCCGACAAGGGTTTTGCACTGCTCCTAGGATGAAAGCAAATCCTTAAAAGCAAAGGTGTTCTAAGAAACAATCTAGCAATTACATGAAGTATGCTTTATTTGGAGAAAATGAGTATTTTTATTAATTGCAGAATTAGAACAATTTATTGCTTATTTTTCAAAATACCAAGCCAACTAAAATATGTATGAATAAATTGACCTTAACTAATTCTTTCTTGATAATGCACCTCTGAGACCTATTCCACTCCAGAGAGTTTTTGAAAAGACCTCTTCCAACCAGTGAATGCCTTCTTAAGACAAAAGAAATACGATACCATATATACTAGAGTGTAAGCTGACCTGAATATCAGCCAAGGCACCTAATTTTACCATAAAAACTGCATTTAAAAATGTGCTAAACACTTGCTTATACACGGGTATATATGGTAAACTAATGTGTACATTAATGAAGTCCAAAATAAGACAAATCCTATCATCCAGTTTCTGGAAACTGAGTCACCATCATTGAAAAACAAAACACCAAGAAACATAAAAAATCTCAAACCAGACAATGGTTAGCTTGAGAAGATATAAAGAATCGGGAAGGTTTATAGCTCCAAATTAAGAATAATTAGTTCTTACAACATGGCCTTGCTTGATATCCAACTTCATGATCCCTGAAGATAAGACAAGGGTGGTGAAGACAGTAGATGGTGCCTGGCAATCAGCCAAAATAGTGTCTGGGGTCTTAAAGGCTTGGATTCAGACAACCAGCTCTCTAAGTGAGGAATCAACTGAGTCCACCCAGAAGAAGCACAGCACTTTGTGTGACCCAAAGGTGACCACAAAATTCAAAGATGGTGAAGAGGAAAATATTTGAGCTACAATTAAGAACGCCAAATTTGTAGAAGGCTATGTATGGAGGACAGTGGGAGCCCCAAACCCACCTGCAAAGTATATAATCAGACCAAGCCACCGGCAGATCCACTAGAGCCAAAGGCAAGAGTCCGAAACAGCCCTACTATCAGGCAGAGACCATTGTAATCTTGATTATGCTGGATCGAACTCAGTAGTTGGCCAGTTGACTTCCCTATAGACAAGACCTGAATTTGTACTAGGTGCAAGAAGCTCCTGGTTGCTCCATGACATACATTTCTTCCATAGTTTTTTGAATGTTGATAGGGCTCTTCTCCCACTGACACATTTGCATTTTTGTCTTTAAAACAATAGGATCTTATCCTTACCAACTTCGTGTGATCTGTTGTGCATTGTTTTCTGTGGGGTGTCCCAGCTGTGAAGCACAGGCATAGATGAGTAATGATAATAACTGATACAAAGTGTTAAAGGGAATGCAAGGGTGAGGGATGGTTGATAGGCAGGGAAAGGGGACTTGGGGAGTAAAGAATGAAGAGGGGAGAGGGGAGGGAGCACTGGAACTGATCGTGATTGCACACTCATTTGAAAGGAGATTCAACCCCAGGGGAAGTGGGGGTTGGGGGAGGAGTGAATGCTCTAAGAAGGATGATGTGGCGATTGTACAATTCCCCTATATATGATTGAACCATTGAATTATGTAAATTATAAGCCAATAAAACTGTTGAAAAAAGAAATAGTAAAGGTTTGAATGGGAATATGAACTATCTAGCCATAGATTACCCCAACAGGGATTATGATTTATGATATATCGACTTAAATTAATTTCTAAGTTTGCTAGGTCACCTACTGATACTGAGTTCATTCATTACAGAGGCTTACTTTTTTATGCTTAAGAGAAAAGTCCCCACTGCTATAGAGTCGATTCTGATTCAGAGCAACCTTACAAGGAACAAAGTAGAAATGCGCCTTTGGGTTTTTGAGATTTTAAACCTCTACTGGTGCAGGGCAGCCTCAATTTTGTCCTGTAGAGTAGGTGGTGGGTTCGAACCACTGACCTTGGGGTTAGTTGATGAATGTATAATACATTACACCACCAGGGGTCCTTCCACAGAGAAAGGATGTGTCTGTATATGTGTGTGATTTGATTTTTACCACTTGAAAGTTTGTAATATAAAAAATATGTAACAATGGCTCAAAACTCAAATTCACTCCCATTGACTTGACTGTAACTCAACCCTATAGGGCAGAGTAGAACTTCCAAGACAGTAAATCTTTACAGGAGTAGAAAGTTCTCTCTCTCTCCTGTGGAGTGGCTGGTGGTTTTCAACTGCTGATATTGAAATTAGCAGCCCCACTCACAACCCACTATGCTACCGGCACTCCCTTGTAACAAAGACAGGACATTGAAAAGGTTTAATAAAAAGCAATTTATTTGTTATGGTTAAAATCCTTACTTGCTGTGGCTGAAATGTGAATGGTAGTTTATGAGACTTTGTAAGAGCTTCAACATCAAAGAGCATATAAAGCAAGTAATTGGTTTTTTTACTATTAAAGTAACAATACTTTCTTTGATTATTGGGTACAAGAAATCATTTTATACTTTGGGCAATTTGCTCCAGTAGCAGTGGTTCAACAGAATAAATTCCTGAGTCAGAAACTAAGCTGCCCAGCTTTGGAAAAAACTATAGCTTTTACATGTAAAGATCTCTGGTTAAATAATTCAAGTACAGTACGGTTTCCTAACTCAATTTGTTCCAAATTTGTCTTGAACTCCCCAAAAGTTAGAAAATTGAATGTATATTTCCCAAAAGAAACAATGTAAAACCAAATAATTGGCTCTGAGTCCCCCAAATTACACTTATAAATTCATTTTTTCCAGGATTTGAAATTACTATAAAAACTTTTAGCCTTCTCACATATCCTTGTCTTGGATACACTATTGCCACCCAGTTGTTTGATTTATCCAAATTGACAAGACTTTTCAACTTCTTTGAGGGTCTGGGTGTCTGTTTCACGGTTAATGATTTCACACCTTGTCATTTTTCCCTCCAAAATGTTGATAATATTGACTTAGTCATGTTGTATTCAGCCGCCAAATCAGACAAGGGGCGACCTGATTCAAATTTTGCAATGATTTCTTTAACTCTATCGTGGTTCTCACGGTTTTCCGCTTAGGTTTACTGCTGGTAACTTTCTTTGGAGCCATGGCTATGATATTTTATGCAAATAAAACACACACACAGCACAATGATGATTGTTTTAACACACTAACGCAAGCACTATACGTTAATCTGAGCAAGAGCGCCACTTATTCCACAGCTTCACCCTTTTGTGTCTGAGGGGAGACTAGATATGCGACTCACGGGTGGCCCGCATACGTTTTTTTAATGTTGGACCTTCGGTTCTACTACCAAGCAAAGTTCTGAACACTGGGCATATTCTTTTCCCACTTTGCTGTTGGAGTAGTGGGGCGTTCAACCTTGCAGCACTCGACAACTGAGGCACCGCTGTATTTCCTCTTGGTAGCCTATAATGAACTCACAACAACTTAGAAGTTTCATGAACAGGCACAAAGGTTTATTTCTGTTGTATGAAGAGAAAAGTATTTTAAAACATGTATTCAATATGTAACGAATTACATGAAATGCTTTGCCAAATCAGAAGTATGGAGTTTTCTTCAAATTAAAATGTGTCAGTGGCATTTAATTTATATTAAACAACAAGCACCTAATATTGTCATAATTTCATTAGCTCATTTGCCAACTTGGTCTAGGCTCTCATCTGGAACGTACTGCCGTTGACCTGAAGTAGAATAACAGCTTCCAGTTGCCACCCCACCTGTAAAAGCTTGTTGGTACAGGTCTATATATTAATGGTATAATCATTTAACTTCTTTTTAAATTTTGTACCACAAATAGCATTAGTAGATGTTATGGTACATGTCAAAAGTCCAACAAAATATACTCAGAGTGTTTTAAATTATTCTACACATGGATCCCTAGAAATACACAGTAAAATGACCATGATGTCCTCAAGTGAAGGACATCCTGACCCACTGCACCGAAGGCACCTGTGCCATTGGCAAGACTGAGTGTTGATTTTCTACTCCCGAGAATGCTGCAAACAGCACTCACCATGTGTCCTATAGTCAACATACACTGTCAAGTTTCAACAGTCCTCTGACTAATTATCTTTTATTCTGCTTTGGATTTTTTAAATTAAAAGATCATTTTATTGGGGACTCTTACAGCTCTTATAACAACATCAATTGTATCAAGCACATTTGCACATATGTTGCCATCATTATTTTCGAAACTTTACTCTATGAGCCCTTGATATCAGCGCCTCCTTTTCCCTCCCTCCTCCTCCCACCCTCCTGACCCCTTGATAAATTATAATTCATTATTATTTTCATATCTTACACCGACCACTGTCTCCCTTCCCCCATGGTTTCTGTTGTTCATCCTGCTAGTGTGTGTGTGTGTGTGTGTTTATGTGTGATCATTGTAATAGGTTCCTCCTTCCTCTCCTCCTCTCCCCACCTACCCCCTACCCTCCTGGTACTGCTATTCCCATTCTTGTTCCTGGATTCCATGTGTTGTGAGCTCTTATTTCTTATCTGTACCTCTGTACATGCACCAGTCTAGCCTGTAGTGAAAGGCAGGACTGGGGTCATGACAGTGGGGAGTGAGCAAGAAACCAAAGAAATGTGTGTTTTATTGGGGCTATACTGTGCCCTGGTTGACTCATCCATCCCTTGTGACCCTTCTGTGAGGGAATGTCCCATTGTTTACAAATTTTAGGTCTCTGCTCTAGCCCCCCACCCCTCCTCATTCTCAACAATGTGGTTTGTGTTTGTTTGTGTGGGGTCTTCTGATGCCTGTTACCTGATCCTATCAACACTTCATGATCACACAGGCTGGTCTGCTTATTCCAAGTGGGCCTGTTGCTTCTCTGTTAGATGGCCACTAATTTAACTTCATGCCTTTAAGACCGCAGATGCTCTATCTTTTGATAACCAGGCACCATCTGCTTCCTTCACCACACTTGCTTATGCACCCATTTTGTTTTCAGCAATCGTGCTAGGAGGGTGAGCATCACAGAATGCCAGGGTGTTAAAACAATTTGTTCTTGTGTTAAGGCAGGGCTTGAACAGAGGCCCAAAGTGTCCACTACTTCAGTGTATTGCCATATAAATATATGTACATTGGTCAAGACTTCTATTTTTATGAATTAATGTATTTACATATGTACACATCTATCCTTACACCTCTATCCATAGCTTTGCTTCCTAGATCTTTCCTCTGTTTCCTTATACCTTCTTCCTGCCCCAACATCACACTCGTTCTTCTGCTTTTTAGTAATTCCTCTCAGCTAAATTGCTGTTGCTCCGGCACTCCCATGATCTCTACATCCTCCTCATTGTTGATTTTAATTCTCTAGTTGTTCCCCTGTCTATGGCATTTTTTGCTCACCTCTCCCTTCCCTCACCTCTCCTCCCCGCAAGTCCCTCCAGAACCATTAGTCCCTTTCCTTTCTCCTTGAGCTTGCTTTCCATGCTTATCTTATTTAAGTAGGCAAAGCCAACAATTATGGAGACGAAACTAAAAGAAGACAAAAGACTGCATAAAAAGAGAAAAAAGAAAAGAAAAAGATAATAATAACTAGGAAAAAACAAACAAACCCCCAAAGCATACATAATTCCAGGTCTGTCCACTGACCTTTATGATTATCTCCCCGCTGGTTCTGGGGGAATTCCAGGACCTTCCCCTCCTAGCCTGAAGTCAATTTTGGGGCTCCACTTTGTGCCTTGGCTTTGCTCCCGTTGCTGACCTGTTATGTTCTCTTCTTGGTTCACCCCGCTGTGGGGGGTTCAGACCAGACTCGCTCCCTGCCATGTGTCCAGCGCGGTGTGCTTCAGTGAGGCGACATCATGACTTGAGCTGTTGTCAGTTCTACAGTCCTCTCTGTGCCTTAGCAGCTCCATGCAGGGACGCCATCCTGTGGCTTGGGGTGCCGATATGGGGTCTACCTCTCTCCTTTCCCTTCTTGGTTTGCTTCTGGGTGGACATGGCCTGGTTGGCCGGCCCCTCTCCCCAACCTGTAAATTTGGGGTTGTCCTCTGTCGTACATATTGCTAGGGGAGGGGGTCAGCTTGGCTCTGGCTGGGGCTGCCCTTGTTGACTGATAGTTTAAATAACTGTTTTAACTCTTAGTGTGGATAATGGAGGAAAATATTAATTTACCTTAGATTGTTTGTATTCATCTTTGAATCTATTTTATAACTATAAATGTTATTTTGCTAATAACATAAAAATAAATATATTGTATTTCTATAAAATGTTATATATCCAAATCTACTCACCTTACAGGTAAACTGATGGAATTACTTGTGCTTGTGTTCACCAGACTGAATAAGTAATGTATAAATCTTTGACCTCTGATATACAGACATGGGCTAATTTTCTGTACTGGTAAACAAGAGTAAAGAAGGAGTTTCTCAAATTCTCAAACTAAGGAGTTGCCCAAAATTTCCACTAATAAAACTCCAAGATGACTCACCCTGAAGATGAGGCCCAATAGCACTGAAAGATGAAGAAAATAATGCAGTAAAATAGCCTATTGATTAAAAGGAGGAAGGCGTGGCCATGGAAGCTAGCACCAAACCCGTTAGTCTGTGTTAGAGAGTGCGGGGACTGCAAGGTTTTCACAGGCCAGGAGTTCAAGATAAGTGACGGAACTTTGAAAAAATAGCACTTAGTTTGTTTCTATAGATCCATGTCTAATCAACAATTTCTGCTCTTTAACCTCCGCAAACAGAAAGACATACGCCTGGTAATAAGCCTCCTATCAGCCAACATGGACCCCTAGGTTCACCTCACCCTGCAAAGAACCTTACAAAAAACCAAAAGTTTGCAGCATGCATCTTCTCAAGCAAATTACCATTTCAGAGAAAGAAAGGATTTCAGAGGGCATTTAGCGAACTGTACAAACTGGCTATAAGGGCCTCACTCTCTTTGTCCCCTCTGACTCTATTCCCTCTGATTTGGGCACATTTCTTTAGAATTGGTGGTTTAGGTAGAATGTCCCCGATCTGTGAAGTGATGCTCAGATCCTAATACATCGAAAATGGTGTTTAAAACTTTGTTTCCATTCTCAGGTTTTTTTAGCAATAAATCGAGTGTCAGACATGTCACCCAGCAGGAAATGTGATTTTTTTCTACAACAAGCATGTGTCGGTCTTTTAGTCAGTGGATTGCTTTGACAGTCGTCAGTTATTAACATTGAATTGGCTAAGATCTCAGTGTGCACATTGTGGATGGAAGTATTCTGGAGCCTCACTCTCCTTCCTTCCCTTTCCGTTAAAGAAGAGGGTGTGTTGGGGGAGGAGGGAGAAGGGACCTAGCAGCATGCGCTCAGTTGATCAGAAGCAACGATGCGCAAAGAAGTGGGAAGCCTTTCAAAGAATCTGTGATAATAAGTCACGATGGTATCACAAAACAAATGTTCTAAATCCCCTTCGAAATAATATATAAAAACCAAACCCTGAAGCATTTCCCTTTAAAACTATGAGTGCTCAAAGAATTTTAATTGCTTTCTGCACTGTATTGGCCAGCAGGACCAAACCAAGTCTTTTAGTTTTCCTTATTTTGATAACATGTGGGCAAAGTAATAAACCTTACATTTTATGCCTGATTGCACAGTTGCTTCAACTTTCCTTTAATTATTTGAGGACGAGTTTCCAATAATATGCATCATGTTCCATGCAGACCTTTTGAATAAGAACACTTGAAAGTAACAACAGACGAGTCATCATTATAGATGAAGTGTAATTGTTTTTCCATATCCCCTGCCTTAAGTTGAGACTTCTCAATGTTAAAATTAATAAGCTGGAGAAGTAAGGTGGCAACTTATATTTAAGCACTCGCTGCGTGTCAGTCACCAAGTTAGACTTTTAGCATATATTATTCCCTAAGTCCTTCAAGAAGCCTGTAAGTAAAGTAGAAGTCTAGGCATGGTTTTTTTTTGTTTTCTAGATGAGGAAATTTGGTTCAGGTATTTCCCAGACTCCAGAGACTGAGAGGAATCTCGGGCACAGGAGGATCGTGATGAACAGAGGTCAACAATTCAAGCACAGCTTCTTTCCCCTTTCACCCTTACACACCGAACTGCAAATCCAGCGGCTTTTACATGAGACGCTTTACTGTGCTTTCTCAACGTTCAACATATTTGTGACCCATTGAATGTATTTTACTCATCATGTCCCATAACTCCAGGTTGTCAAATCAATCTTGACATCCCCAATTTTTCTCCTAAGCACAGAAACCACTCTGGTACAACATTACTCTCTGGAATGGAGAGCAATGAGGTAGCTCTAAGGCAATGATTCTTAACTTTGACTGAGCCCTAAAATTACTGGAGAGTTTTTTGAAAATTTGATTCTTGGGCCAACCAGATGATCCTAATCTGCAGTTAAGGTTGGGAAACATTGTTTTGGGTCCCTGCCCCCTCCCAACAAAAGCCCTATTCGTCCACAGTTGCACTGAAATGGCCTCCATAGGACTTCAAATGGGATGAGGTTTGGGGCACAAAGTGGGTATGAAGTATTAGGCTAAACAACACTCCACATAACAAATCTTTACTAACAGTAGTTTTCTTAATTTTTTTAACAACAAATCTTCGAATAAAATCTAAGCCCCAACAAAGAAACAGTTTTTTTTTTCAATGTGGTTCACAGTGAGATATTTTGGATACCAATCCACATCACTTCAGGATAGATATCTGAATTTATACAAAACCAATAGAATCCTTACTGGAGTGAAGATTGCCTTCCCCTCTTGACTACTGTGGGAATTTAACTGGAACCTATTTAATGGCAAGTGGGATTGGAGCCTATAGGAAAGCAGCTCTATTTAAAACCCAGTATCACCTGCACAAGTATGCATCAAATTGTAAATCAAACGATACATTCATAGCAGCTACTTTTGAATATGCATACACTTGAGTTTACCCCTTCCATTCAGCAGCAGATATGATGTTTTAATCTCAACGTGTGACAACTTCCAACCAGAAGAACATGTATAAATTCTCATATGCTACAGAAGCCTTCAATTTGTGCAACTTCAAAACAACCAACTTATTACATTCAAATTTATTTAATTAAAAGTGTGCCTGGATGAAGAGCATTAATTCTCAATCAATTCTTATTTACATTGCATGGTAAAGCATCTTGTATAAAATTCTCTCATCTGGCATCAATTCTGGACAGAAACCCACTCCACTGCTATGCAGTTGGCGAGTGTCGGAATGGCTAGCACCACTGTAGTTCCCAGTTCTTTCCTTGACTGTCAGATGAAGCCACTCAGAGTGCAGCAGGCAGGAAAGAGTTTGGTATCTGCATTCGACCAACATGACAAATCAGGGATGATTTGAGTGATATGATTTAGAGTTACTTTGAAGGAATCATGAATCATGCATTGCAAATCCTTTGTCAGCTCCCTCATAACTGGAATTTTCTCCAGATCCCTTCTGATTCCTAAATTAGGCTTCTTTGGAAAAAATCAGCAGCACTTTATGAAAATAAATCTTAACTAATCCCATTTAGTTTCAGTTTTTTTTAACAGACCTTTGAATCTTTGACAAAAATCTACCCCCCATTAATGCATAGATTACTCCTTTATCACTGAAAGTAAACTTACCTAGGAGAAAGAAGTAAGGAAAAGCCACTGGGTAGAAGTAGCTGGGTCTTCAGACCTGGCGTCCAGGGTCCAGGGACTGGCTTAAATGAACACAGGACCCGTTGCTGTGGCTGGCAGTCCTGAGAACTGAAACCTGAGAACTGCGCTGGTGGCTAGGGCTTCAGGCACCGCCCTTTGTGCCAAGCAGAATGCTAATGCGAAAATTGCAGTTTGCATTCCTGATCCTGCTGGCTCAGGGAACACTGATGCAGTCTGACAGAGCTCCCGGTTTAAATATCCAGATGGGAAAAAATAAGTCCCACAAAATGGGACGTCCCTGGTGTACCAGTAAAATGAGACATGCAATAAAAGTGTAAATCTGAGTCATTGGAAATGTGTGGTCAGGGTATGTTATTGGTATGTGATCTCAATGGTCAGAAATATTAGAACCATGGAGAACATTTTCCCCTGCTTTTTGTGAATGCTATTAAGTCAAGTGAATGTCTATGAATTTTTTATTATCCCTTCCTTCTTCACGGTCTGTATATTATTCACTGGCATATAAAAAAAGTCAGGGTAAAAAATAAGAAGGGAAGAAATTTCAGGACTGTAGATCAAGGTATAGAGCAATGTGATGAAAATGTGAGGAAAAATGCAGGCCATCAGGAGGGGGCAAGACTAACGGTAACTTAGTAATGTGCTGCAAGCCTGTATTTTTAAGGATAAGAGAGGTTTAATTTCAAAAACAATGCCACTCTTCGTTGCGATAGGAAAACATAAATCAGAGGATTAACACCTAATTGCAATTTTAAAGAGTTAAGAATGTTTCATGTAGTAGCTCATCAATTATCTGAGGAACTGAATAACTGATAACACGTTAAGGCAAGTCATCCAGCGATAGCACATTTAATTTATAAACCTCTATGGAAATGTACTGACATATACAGTCCTGGTGAATGTATCAATTATATTTCAGCGAATGAATAAGTTGGTCATCTTTTTGGCAAAGCAAATCAGAATGGTTTATCTCTTTTCTAGTGAGGAAAATGGGTGTTTTGCCATTGCCAGTACACAGGATGTTTTCCATATTCTTGGGAATAAAATCAAAACACAAAGCACTTACTACCATGGAGTTGATTGTAACTCATAGCAGGACAGAGAAAGTTGCATCTTCTTCCCACTTTGGGGTTTGCTTAAATTTTAATTTCTAAGTTTCCTACCTGAATACTGAAATGAAAATGATTTAAGATTATGTGCTTTAATATAACTATGCTACGAGTTGATGTTTCCTAATTGCCAAACAACACTCCTTTACAAAGGGTCCCTGGTGGCAGAGTGGATTATGTGTTTGGCTGCTAACCTCAAGATCAGCAGCTTGAACTCACCAGCTGGTCCAAGGGAGACACGTGCTCCCCGCTCCCCTAAAAACTCACAGCCTGAGAAACCCATGGGGGTGGTTCTGTTCTGTCCTCTAGGGGCACAGTGAAGCAAAATTGGATCAATGGCAGTGAGGTTGTTTGTTTGTTTTTGAATATTTCTTTATAGATACGGTCAGTATACCTTTCGACTTGTGTTTAGTGCTGATTAATGATGGCCGCTAACTTATGAGTGTAATTTTGACAATTTTGGCTTCAAAAATACAACATAAAAACAAAAGTTATCAGACTAGGCAACAGTATGAGAAAGTGACTTAATGAAGTTCATAATTAAATATATATAAGTAAGTTTGATGTAACTGTATATTATAATTGGTGTTCAAGCTTAGGGCACTTGATATTGGTCTTGTTGGAAATGAAAAAATCAAGTTTTTTTGACTGGAACATTTTCTCTGAAGTCTCTGGCAAGGGTTCATGCCACACTCACTGCAAAAAGAGGTAGGAGAGAATAAACAAGACACCCGTGAGTTCTCCCAGTCCTGGATCTTACCAGAAGAATCCCACTGGGAACAAAATGTTGAGAGAGCTATCTATTCTTGTTCCATTTTGTCAACTTATTTCTCCACTTCATATATACATTTAATTAGATGTATAGCACTTACTATTGTGAGGACACCATAATTAATAAAGGAAGTGCAAAATGAAATGATGAGAATTCCCAAACTGTATTTTAGAGTTTAAAACAAGTTTTTGTGAATTCATTCTTTATTATTATTATCTATATATTATAAATCATTTCATTGGAGGCTCTTATAACAATCCATAAGAAAACAATATTAATATAAAGTTAGTTTAATGATCATAAAATAAAATAATAGTTTAATTCTATTAATAAGTGTTAATTATTTTAATTTGTTAGAAAAAGTGTCCTGCACAAAGTATAGCAAGTATAACAATCAAGAGTACCAAAATTTCCATCAAGTTAGTTCCCCTCATTTTCAGAGTTGGACCTTTTTGTTCCAACATGTGATTTTTCACCTTCTGACCCCTGGTTGTGGATGTGAGCCATCAACTTCCTCAGCCTCATGAGTCAGCAAGCATCCTGCCATCTAATTTGCTAAGATTGGACAGTCAGCTCTTGAAACTGCTTAAGTCATAAGAAGCTTCCAGTCTAACACCTGACCCACTCATTTGGGACTTGCCAGCTTGAACTGCATGGTTCATATCCTTGAAACAAATCTCTATTCATTTATATAATATACTCCTCACTTGTTGACTTTTTAAAACTAAACCAAACTCATTGCCATCTAGATGATGCCGACTCATAGTGGTCTTATGGGACAGTATAGAGCTGTCCCCATGGGTTTCCTAGACTGTGATCGGTGCCTGTGAAATTTCCTCCATGTGTTTCCTTAATGTGGACCAGTCTCATGGAGAGTTTTCTTTTTAGACAAATCAGCAAGCTTCCCACAGGTCCACTTCTGCCCACAAATTACACTTAAATTACCTTTTGGTATCGTTCTGGTACAAGAGAGTCGTCCAGTTTACTTTCATTGAACCGACCACATTGCCGTGTCCTTAGTGTGTGTGTAAGACAAGATTCAAACATTGCAGAAGATGGCTGGTATTTATTCATTGTGTTAACCAACATTTGTCTGCGCTCACTGATCAATACCAACAGCACAATTCCTAAATGAACCTTTATAAAGATGAGAATTTTTTTATTTCTAAAAAGAGTTTACTGATCAGCTGAGTGCCCAGGGAATTCTATTGTCTTAAGTACTCTTTGTGGTGATTTATTTTAGAATGAGTACGTTACAGGAAATGTTTCATATCAATTCCTAACCAAAACGACTGTTCTCACATGTTGACTCACAGCGACGCTATGCACAACAGAGTGAAATGCTGCCTGGTCCTGCTTGATCCTCACAATTATTTGAAGCCATTCGTGTAGTGACTGGGTCAACCCCGCGCTTTCAAGGTCTTCCTGCTTCTCGCTTACCTTCTTTATTATTATCCAATTCAAATACCCAAGTTAGTTTTGTGTATTGGAATGCCAACTATAAAGGTTAACAATACAACAGCTTCTAAGTCAACATTGTATTTTTATACAATGGGAGAAATGCTGATCCCTTTTTTATCCCGTACCCAACCTTGTAATGGGGCCATTGAGAAAGAATGCATTTCAGCACCATGGACAAATCACCCCAAACGCTGAGCCCTACAATTCAGAGCTATAGGAAACGCTCCTTTAGGTTAAAGTATAGGAAAGAACTTTATGATGACCATCTTGCATTTTAACACACTTTAACAACCGTGCATAAAAACATCCAGCTAGATAATATGAAGTTTACACAGTAAAAACTCTTCTATCTTATGGAAAAACATTCTATAAATGGCCCTTTACATGACACGCATCAGTGTGATAAATGCATTTAAGTGTCATTAAGTTTAATGGTTCCTACTCAGATTATTATGCTATACCTTTTAAAGATGGTTTAATGCGTATTAATGGTGTGAAATTGACAAAATTATGAGTGGCAGTTCCCTGGGCACAGGTTGAAAACTAGGAAGGAGGAATCGGACTGGTTAATATTACCTTCCACCCACCTCTTTATTTATACTGTCAGAGATGGCAGCTCTGCCCTTGGGGAAGAAACGCTCACCATTAGTAAGTTGAACCTAAATTGATTTTTACGGTTTTAAACTCAGGTAACTGTCGTTGGCGGGGTCATTAAAGGTTAGCAGTTTTCTTCAGGGAAAAAGAAAATGTGCATTCTTCTGAGATTAAATTCATATTTTATCCCTCACTTTTCAGAGAGAGATCATTTCTTCGTTCTTTCCATTCCTTTACTTAACACATAAAACCAACTTACAGGGTGATTGAGGAGATTCTTATTTTATAATGTTGCCCTCTCAGCGTCACCTTTAGTCACACACAAGAAACTAAAACAACAACAAAATCACTGCCACCAACTTGCTGCTGACTCACAGCAACTCTATAGGACAGGGTAGAACTGTCCCGTGAGTTTCTGAGACTGTCACTCTTTATGGGAATAGAAAGCCCCATCTTTCTGCCAAGGAGTGGTTGTGGGTTTTGAACTGATGACTCTGCAGTTAGCAACCCAGTGAGTAACTGTGTTGACTGCCCTGCTACGTTACAAAGCATGATGTCCTTCTCCCTAATGTCCAATCTCTCCCGACAACATGTCTAAGGTACACGAGACAATGCCGCCTGGAAGGGGCATTCTGGCTGCATTTATTTCAAGGCAGATTTGTTTGTTCTTTAGGCAGTCCCTGCTATTCAATAATTCAAATGCATCAATTCTTCTTCTGTCTCACTCATTCACTTCAAATATGTTGTTTACTGTTTGCTGTCTCTAAGTAATCTGGACTGTTGTTTACTATTTATAAATACTAATAATGGCTCCCAATTGCCAGCCCAGCACTTTGTAAAACGTGTTTGCTTGTTTGGCCAAATCACATCCTGGAAGTCTCATGATTGCTTGGGATTTAGTGGCACAACTGGTGAGTGTACACACTCAAGTGCACACAGTTCAATGTCCTTCGAAGAATTCTACAAATGAGATCTTTCAAGCGTGTAGAAATCTAGACATGGAACATTTTTCTGATTTTTAAAAACTAGGTAAAGGAAAGAATCTCTTCACTATTGTTTGGCGATACTGAATTGAAATAGTAAGTAATATTCTGGAACAATTTTTTAAAAAGATTATTGAGTACTTAGGAGAAAAAAAAGATACTTCGAGGTCAGTTTGGGCCCCATGGAATGACTCAGGGCAGCCCTGACTCCATTTTTCCTAGAGACAGGGACAGGGCTAGTACAGCTGAGAAAGATTTAAGGCAGAGTCACAGATTGGGAGTTAATTTGGACCAGGTGGTTCACATAAGTGAGCTGAGTGGACACATGCACTGTCAATGAGGAAGGTAATGGAGATTATGGCCAGGTGAGCATGTATCCCAGCGAGGACTGCTAGACTCCAGCTGATAGTCTATGTCAGTGGTTCTCAACCTTTCTCAGGCCGCGACCTTTTAATAGAGTTCCTCATGTTGTGGTGATCCCCCCACCATAAAATTATTTTTGTTGCTTCTTCATAATTGTAATTTTGCTACTGTTACGGGTCGGACGACCCCTGTGAGTGGGTCGTTTGATCCCCAAAGGGGTCATGACCCACAGGTTAAGAACCACTAGTCTAAGGGAAGCCAGGAATTGGGAATTTTTATAAGATTCCCTTAGTCCTTAAATTTTGAATTTAAACATTTTACTAATCAATATTTTCTTGATTTTAAAAGCAAAATTAATAATCTGCGGACTGAATCTGGTGCACAGGTTTCAGTTTGGGACAGATGTTGAAACATCTGGCTATCATGGAGATGTCTGGCAAGGCATCACGTGGTAGCTCAATGGAGACTTTCTGAGTGGTGACCACTGAGAGATTACAATTAGGAGAAGTAAGACTTCATCTCAATATCAGAATAATCCAGGAGAGGTGCCAGTTCACAAGGTTACATGGGAAGTAGGCTGGACCTGGATTTTGAATTTAATTTTAATGTTTTTCTCATATATAAGCATATGGTTGGAGCCCTGGTAGCACAATAGGTTATGTGTTGGGTTGCTAACTGCAAGGTCAGCAGTTTGAAACTGCTAGCCACTGGAGAAAGACAAGGCTGTCCACTCCCATAAAGATTTACTGTCTCAGAAACCCACGGTAGTTCTACCCATTGCTGCAACCACTGAGCCAAACCATCTCGTTGAGGGCCTTCCTCTTCTCCATTTCCCTCTACTTCACCAAGCGAGATGCTTCTGTCTCTAGGGACTGGGCGAGCGCCTCCACTGGAGAAAGATGGAGCTTTCCACTCCCGTAATGATCTGCAGTCTAGAGACGCACAGGAGGACTTCTACCCTCTCCTATAGGCTCACTGTGACTTGGAATCAACTCGATGGCAGTGACAGTAACGCCATATGCTTATCTGCATATGTATATGTCTCCCTTAATTCATCAATTCACTCCAAACATTTATTGAAAATCAGCTCTGCCCAAGCACTGGGAATGTAAAAGAAAAAAAACCCTTTAGACTGATAGTACGATATTTTGCTCATTTTGAGAATTAAGTTAAATGGGCACCCCATGAATATTATCTCCTTTCAGACACTTCATCCGTGACTTTCCTATGTACTTAGCACAGGTTATTCAATGACTTTGCATCCAAAGCACATTACACTATGACAAATAGGGGTCATTGGCTCATTCATGAATCGATTCATTGTTTTCTTTCCACAAGTCCATGTTATGGGCTACCAGGGTCTAGATAATCTCTGAAGGTGAACAGTAAACCATATTGGACATAGGGTCAACAGGTATACTCCATGATGTATGGTTTCCGCCACATGCACCAATGTATTAAATGTTTTGTGACTCAGGAGCCAAAACATCCTACATTATTTTTGATCAAATTTTCTAAAAATTTAAATGAATTAAAGCAGATTATTTTATAATGTTGTGCCATCTATCAACTGTACAAACACCAATATAACGATCCGTATGGAATGATAATTTATTTCCTTATTAAATACCATTGTGCTGTACAGATAGTAATTCCAAAATGAAGTGACAAACATGGTAAAGTCCAGTAATTGAGCCATTATTGTGTCTATTCTAACATAATTCTAGCCATATAAATTACAGGGTCAGAAAAGTGGTGTGTGTGTGTGTGTGTTTTTTAATTAAATAGGTTGAGGCATAGGAACCATTATGGTGAGTTGGGGCAGGTAGAATTTGGTTCTGTTGTGTCGAGGGTTGCTATGGGTCAGAACTGATTCAATGGCCCCTAACAACAACAACAGCAACAACATCATCAGCAGCAGCAACAACAACAACAATTTAAAAAGACAATGTACTCTGTACTAAATGGCATTTATCTGATATGCTAAGTAATTTCAACTTTAAAAATCAAAAGGTAAGAAATATTTGGTGGATTTAAAATGTGATTGAATTGGTTTATCCTAGTGTAGATTTAGCCCAGGACAAAAAAAAATCTATATTCTTTTCATTTAAATCTGACTCTGGCTGGTTGATATATACTAGGCAGGTTGTTTTTCTTCTTTTAAGCATCCAAGAGCACGTCTGCATTTCATGAAAGGAAAAGTTCAAACAAGGTCACAGACCATTTTAATCCCTGAAAAATAGCTTATTTAAGTAATAAAGAAGTGATGGCCTTGAAAGATGGTGTTGGAAGCTTCAAATTGCTAAGAAAAAAGGCTGACTTCTCCTTTTAAAATTGTTGAACAAACATCTTTCATTGCTGTTTGGTGGTCATGACAGCACATATCAGAACCAGCAGAAATACAGTGAGCTAAAGTTCCTTAAAAGCATTTTTGAGAATGTCGTTATGGTCCTGCCATATTCATTTACATATCCACCCCCACCCTTACAATGAACCTAAATTCACTCTGAGAAGTAAAGAGAGTGTTTTTCATTCAAGGTTATTTTTAAAGAAAATTTGTATGCTAAAGTAAATGCTATGTAGTTTAAACAAACTGAGAAGAGAGATGACAAAGGGAAGCATATTTATATGTTGAACTTAGCAATTTAAGCTGGGAACTAAGAAAAAACAGTATGCGGTTGTTGTTTTAGCACAATAACCTTTTAAGGCAATATTCCCTGCTTCCCAATAGTTTAAATAAATAGCCTTATAAACATATATAAATTCAAGCTTTGGTTTACAATATTAAAAGATGCTATGGGAAAAATATTGAATAATGCAGTAAGCATCAAAATAAGATGGAAAGAGTACACAAAGTCACAGTACCAAAAAGAGCACGTCAACATTCTACCAATCAAGAGATAGTATATGGTCAAGATCCAATGGCACTGAAGGAAAACGTCCAAGCGGCATTGAAGACACGAGCCCCAAACAAGGTTCCAGTAATTTGTGGAATACCGAATGCCCAAATGATAGAACAATATCATTGATATAACATGCAAGTAACATTTTGCTCAAGATTATCCAACAATGGTTGCAGCAGGACATTGACAGGGGCTCGTTAGTGGTTCAGGCCAGATTCAGAAGAGGATGTGGAGCAAGAGATATGATTGTCAGATCATAAGTCAGATGGATCTTAGCCCAAAGCAGGGAATGCCAGAAGGATGTTTACTGGGGTTTATTGACTGTGCAATGGCATATGACCATGTGGACCATAGCGAACTATGGATCACCTTGAGAAGAACAGGGATCCCAAAACACTATGTTGTGCTCTGTAGATTCTGCGGATGGCTCAAGAGGCCGGTGTGTGAACAGAACAAGGGACTACTGCATGGTTTAATATCAGTAAAGGTGTGTGTCACGGTTGCATCCTCCCACCATACTTATTCAATGGGTATTAGCCATATTATTTGCTGAGCAAATAATCAGAGAAGCTGGATAATATGAAGCTGCAGCGGCATCAGGATTGGAGGCAGGCCTTTGCTAAGATGGACTGGCACAGTGGTTGGATGGATGGATTCAGATAAAAGAACCGTTGTGAGGATGCTGCAGGAACGGGCATGGTCTCATTCTGTTGTACACAGGGTTTCTATGAGCCGGAACCACCTCGATGGCCCCTCAACATAACTAAGGTGTTCGGAAGAGCGCTGGTGGCACAGTGCTTACCCATCAGCACTTGGACACTACCAGCCAGTCGGTGAAGAAAGACAAAGCTTTCTACTGTCACGAAGAGTTGTAGTCTTAGAAACCTACTATGAATTGGAATCAACTCAATGATAGTGAGTCAGAGAAGATGCTAGAAAGGAGCCAGATGGCACACAAAAGAGTAAGAGTTGGGCTGCTAATGGCAAGGTCAGTAGTAGAAACCCACCAATGACTCTTGGGAAGACAAACGGGGCCTCTGCTCCTGAAATGATCAGCCTCAGAAACCGACAGGGGAGTCTACTCTGTCCTACAAGGTCGCTATGAGTCAGAATTGACCAATGGGAGTGCGAAGATGTTAGGGTCTGTAGGAAACAGTGATTAACCTCGTTCGAGGAGTAGTACCTTAAAAGCTCGAACACCTTTAGCAGATCAACTGTTAAGTATGGAAGCATACCATACCAAACTCCCTGCCATCCAGGTGATGCTGACTCATCGCACCCCACTGTGGGTGTCCCAGAGACCAACTGCTTGATTAACATATATTTTGTATACACTGAGGCTTAGCAAAGTTGAATTTGATTTACTTACAGAGTGAATTTTTTAGAAAGTAAAGAAGAAGTGATTACAGAGTCTCAAGAAGTTGCCGAGGTGGCGCAGAGAGCTCCCGTGTACTCTGCGCCCAGTTTCCCAGGAGCGGCAGTCCACCTTTGGTGACTATAGCATATCAAAATCAGGAACTTATATGGGCACAACGTGCTCTGTGACATTGTATCACATGTCAGATTCCTGTTGTCCCACCCTCTGTGATTCATACCCCTCCATCATGACAGAAACCTCCCCTGTGCTTCCGCTTTGTAGTAACTCCCCACCCAAACCTCCCCTATCTCCAATTCACTCTGAATTTACAAGAGGACTCTTTGAGACTTAGGACTCTGTGGGACACATGTTGACTGAAGTACAGATAAAACCCAGGCTTGAGTCTTAGGCGATGGCATTAGTAATAGTAATAGTAATAGTGTGACACTCACTCTGTCAAGCCTCAGTCATTCATCTGTAAACACAGGGCTATGGGCCAATATTTTGAGAGTCCTGGCATTTAAGAAGATAATTTGATCTCATTTATGCTATCATGGCCTTAAAGACGGAAATACTAACCAAGATAAAAAAATTTTAAATGTATCAAATGTTAAAATAACTTTATTATCAAAGAAACCGAATGCTACATATGGATAAGACATTACAGCTCTAAAGTCTCTACAATACTGGAGCACTTACAATGCATACTTTCACTGGCATCTCCCACCCTGCCTGCCCCGAATTAAAAGGGGTAGGTGATACTATTCTCCCGTAATTTCAGGTAAAGAAAATGGCCAAGCAATATGCCAAACTCCCTTGCCCCCCAAGGGCACCCTGTGGGGAAGAAGCAGCAGGCGAATATGAATATTCCCAAAGGACTCTCTCACTGGTCTAGTAAGAATGCAGCTGCAGAGACTTGGAGTGGACGATGCTGAGCTGTGGGGTGCAGGTGCAGCTGTGTCTGAGAAGGGCACAGAGCTGCCCTTTGCTGCGAGACTCAGGGCCTGAAGGGCTGGACCAAAGGACTCTCCTGAGAACCTCGCTGCTGCGGAGCCTCCAGCTTTTCTCACCAGCACTACTTACCTGACATCAGAGAAAATAAAAAGGCAGGCGAGCGTTTTCCCCAAGTGGCTACTTGACTGAACACAGTAACAACCATCAATTGCTAAGCATCACTTTAGACTCAGGGATTTCTTCACTCTCAACAATTCACTCCCATTTGTCATACAACCTGTTGACACCCACCCAACGGGCGTTATGGTTTAAACTTATCCGCTGAACCTTCATCTTTATGGTCCTGCCTTCCTCGCTCACCCCAGCAACTGTCCTGAAAGAGTCTCGAGTCTAAGCAGCAGGAGCTTGTAAGGTTAATTCTGCGGGTCTTTGCGAGGCCTCCGGAAGCTGCCTTGGAGAGCATCTATTCATCATGAATCATTCCAAATCAAAATGCATCGTCTCCCGGCTGCACCCCCCTGGCGATGCGTACGGTGCCCCCCCCCCAAACCGACGGCCAGCCAGCCCGCCATCTGCCTGGCCGGCTGCTGCAGCGAGGTCTGGCTCAGGCCGCGCTGCCATCCATCCATCCATCCATCCATCCATCCATCCATCCATCCATCCATCCATCCATCCATCCATCCATCCATCCATCCATCCATCCATGCATCCATCCGACGCGCTGCGACCGCGCGGTCCCCAGGCCTCCCTCTGCAGGGCAGTCCTCTTGCCCTACTTCCCGCGGCCCCGTGCGAGTGGCCCGAGCACCCTGGGTCCCTCCACACTGGAAGCGGCTGTCCTGGGGTTTGGGGCGCCCTACCTAGGACCACACCCAGGCTTCCGTCGCCCTCCGTTGCGCTCCCTGAGGCCCCAGAGCGCCAGCCGCGAGGGGGCAGCGCCCGAGCCGGGAGCGCGGCGGCCGCGCTGGGCCGGGAGAGGCTCGGGCCGCCCCGGCGCCGCCGCCGGTTCGCGATCGGGCTCTGGGAGCGGGCGCGGCCCGCTCGGCTCTCCGGCCCCCGCAGCCCCTGGTCCCCGCAGCCCGCCGAGCGGCGGCCGGAGCGGCGGGAGCAGGGCCGCGGACCGTAGGGCGGGCGCCAGTAGGTAGGACTGAGCGACGGGCGCGCGGGGAGGGCCGCTGGGGGACCCCCCTCCCGGGGCTGCCGACCCGCAGGCTGGTCCCGCTGGCCCGGCCCCGGCCGATGGCACCGCGGGCTGCTTCCCGCAGCCTCTTGGGGACGGGGCAGCGCACTGCGGAGTCCCGCTCCCCGCCCGCGCGCCCCTCGGCGCGCCCCCGCGTGCACCCCAGGGAGCCGCTAACGAATCCCCTATGCTCGCACAGAGCGGAAAACCGCGGATGGTGCTCCCGTGCCCTGTTAGGACCAGACGCCTCTCCCTGAAAGGTCTCCCAAACTGGGGGGCTGGGGGGTGAAGATTCACCTGCTGCCTCCAGCTCCTTCTAAGGCCCCCGGGGGTGGGAGGGTGGCGTCATCCAAACAAGGTGGCCTTCCCTGGCTCAGGTCCCTGACCTCTGACCCTGGGGTAGAAGTAGCCCCAATTTCCAGCTGTCAGGAGATGGCAGTACTCGGGGTTCAAGGACAAACGAGCATCAACACCTCAGACTTAGATATAATGTCTATTGCTTTTAGGTGACGGCTGGAGGAAACCTCAGTGCTTCGACGGCATCCGAGTTCTCATTTGTGACAGCAGATGTAAAACTCATCTCGTCAGCCTCACCCCCTGCTTTGGGGGAAGGTAGGTGTGTGTTTTCAAGCGACTGATGGGAAGAAGGCTTCTATCAGGATCACCTGAGTCTCAGGGGGCCCGGTCAAGAACGTCCAACTTTATCCTAAGTAACTTGCTGACAAAATTGCTCGCATCTTCCTACCGTAGTTTAGGGCCTAAGGGCAACCTCCCGGAGTCTGGTGGAAAAGCAGGTGAGTTTGTTAGAGTAGCTTTCTGATCATCTCCCTTTTTAAGTCTGAAGGGAGTCCTCTACACCGACTACTGGTTGTAGAGAACACCTGTGTTCTTGATTGTGCCCACTTATCCTTTCTGGACTTCTGCTCACCCCATTTAGTTCTACAGCCAGTTTAAAGTACAACGGACCCTTACCACAGCGTGAGTGGACAGGCACCCGTCACATTTTACCTAACAGGACAATGTATCCCACCTCTGATTTCTTGTCCCAGCTCATTTGCATCTGTTCATCCCATCTGCCTTTCCGGATCATAAGGTGTACCGTCAAGATTCCATCGTCAAGATTCCTTCTCTCTGATGTAGTCTCAGTCCTGGGAACACATCTCCCTCATTGAAAATGTAGATGAAGACCATACCAGAAAATCCTATCATAATACAATTTGCACTGAAGGTCTGTGTATGTGCCTCGATGTACCCCTTCAATTCAAGGACATACCAGAGTCTAAGCCTCTGTTGGCCATTGACGGCATACGCCCACCTCATTGTTAAAAAGGCTGTCCACCACGGCATTTCCTTATCTGGCTTGGTTCATGTGTCCCTGAGTTGGGGCGCTATGAATTTTGTTTGCTCCCTTCTCTCCAAATTTCAGAATTTCAGGCCCTTCACATCAGAGATTCCTGAATTATGTCCATTACATTTCTCCTGATTCTTCATAAGGTTGTGAAGAGAAACCATAAGTGCCTGTAAAAGCGCTATACAAATAGAGCATCAATGGGTTAATGATAATCAGCCTTATTACTTTGCAGTTCTACAGCTTCCTTTCAGGTGTTTCTACCTGCTTGTAAGGTTTGCATTCTAGAACCTTAAGAGTTTGGTGTGTGTGTACAGTAAAATGGGGAGCTCGGGGGGGGGGGCAGGCTGAGAATAACCATCAGAGACCTCATCACATTGTTAAAACTGATTGTTAAAACTGAAGAAAAAACCTTATGCGTTTATATGCAGAGCTTTGATTTCTTTTTTTCATTGAACACCGACTTTATTGAACACGGATGTGAAGTTTGCTATACTTTCTGTTTTCTAGACTCTCTCAGGTGAGTTAGAAGAAGATTTACAAAGCAGATCATAGTTTTACATTCAACAATTCATACGCATTCTGAATCAACTCATCCCTCAGTGTCATTCTTAAATAGAACAGCTATTTCCTGATCAAGTTGGTGTGTAAGTCAGGTGGTTCTAAGTTGTCTTGCTTTACTGCTACCCAAACTGGAGCTGCCTAAGACGGCTGGGCCTTAGCGAAGCCGGCCATCTCACCCTTCACAATGGGGTCTTATCCAAAGGCATAGTGCAGGGTTCTCTCTGAAGGTCCCAGTCATATGGCTTCCATGCGAAAACACCTCCAACTGCTTCTTCTTTTTAAAATAAATCATGTATTGGGGCTCTTACAGCTCTTATAACAATCCATACATCAGTTATATCAAGCACACTTGTACATATGTTGCCATCATCGTTTTTAAAACATTTTCTTTCTACTTGAACCCTTGTTATCAGCTGCCCTGTTTATTCCCATCCTCCCCCACCCTAGTGAACCTTTGATAATTTACACATTATTTTTATTTTCATATTCTACACCAAACACCTCAGTTTCTGAGTGGATTTTGATAACAGTAGCATCATATTTCCATTTTTAAGATGTTGTGTTGTTAGATGCTGTCGAGTTGGTTTCGAGTCAAATGACCTTGTGTACATCCTCGCAATTGTCCTTTTGTGTGAGACCACTGTTGCAGCCACTGTGTTAAATCCATTTCAGGGGTCTTTCTCTTTTTCGCTTCTCCTCCACTTTATCAAGCATGATCCTTCTCCAGGGTTGGGTGTCTCCTACAGGACATGAGATGAAGTCTCACCATCCTCGCTAGTAAGAAGCATTCTGGTTGTACGTCTTTTAAGACACTTCTTTTGGCCGTCATTGGTACCCTCAAGATTCTTCACCTGCACAATTGAAATGCATAGATTCTTCTTCAGTCTTTCTTATTCAATGTCCAACTTTCCCATGCTTAGGAGGTGACTGAATACCATGGTTTGGGTCAGGCATACCTGACTCCTTAGGTAACATCCTTGCTGTTCAACACTGTAAAGAGGTCTTGTGCAACAGATTTATCCAATGCAATGCTTCTTGACTGCTGCTTCCATGAGGATTGCTGATAGATCTGAGCAAGACAAAATCCTTGACCACTGCATTTTTTCTCCATTTATCATGGGGTTACCTATTGATCCATTTGTGAAGATTTTGGTTTTCTTCACAGTGATTTGTAATTTATACTGAAGGCGGCAATCCTTGGTCTTCATCAGTAAGCCCTCCTTCTTCAAGTCCTCCCCACTGTCAGCAAGCAAGGTTGTATCACCTTCCTCCAATCCTGATGCTACATTCTTCTTCCTCTAATCCAGCTTCTCTGATGATCTGCTCAGCACACAGATTGAATTAGTATGGTGACAGGATCTAACCCTGATGCACGCTTTTCCTGATTCTAAACCATGTAGTAGTCTCTTGTTTTGTTTCTAAACCATGTAGTATTCTCCTGTTCAGTTCACACAACTGCTTCTCGATCCATATTCAGGTTCCACATGAGCATAATTAAATGTTCCGGATTTCTGTTTCTTCTCAGAACTATTCCTTGTTTGTTATGAACCACACAGTCATATAACTTAGCATAGTCAATAAAACACAAACATCTTTCTGGTATTTTCTGCATTCAGCCAAGATCCATCTGACATCAGCAATTGTAGGGGTAGTCATCCCCCCACAACTAATTGCGGGTTTGGTAAGCACAATTGTACGGTTGAGATATATAAAGATTATAGTAAAGTCATAGAGAAATGCGAGAGATGGGAGAGAGAGAGAGAGTAAAATAAAGAATCAGACACATCCCATGTTAGCAAGCTCTCTTCAGCTCCTCTTGGTGGTACACATGGAGGTGGGGGACGAGTGGGCAGGAGAGAGAGCCTTCATGAGGTTTTATTTATAACCAAAGCTTATAGATCTGTGGGAGCATGCAAGCCCTCTGATTACAGATAACAATGTACATCATGAGAAGGGGTTGTAACATAGGCAATACAAGCAACAGGAGAGGGATGACCTAGGGGTGTATATACAGTAATTCAGGGAGGGAATAGGGGTACATATGTGGAAAGATGGGTGGACCCTAGACTTAATATAGTAGCCCAAGCTTAGTCATCCTCAAGTGGTCCCAGACTTGCCTTTGGGCGCTCCTTCAAGGACACAATATCAGAAGGGTGTGGACCCTACTTTGGGTGAGTCAGACTATACAGTCTGATTGCTCTAGATACCCTTAAGGAGAATAACCTCTGACCTCCATTCAATGACCTAGTGTACAGCCATTTACCACGTGTAGCAAGCAGCGTCTTGTGTTTGGCATATATTTGAGGGCGACAACTTGGGAGAAATCTTTCTGTTTCCCACAAGCAATAATATCCCTTGTAAGTCCTCTTCTGAATCTGGCCTGAGCCACTAACAACTCCCAATCAATGTATTGCTGCAACCATTGTTGGATGGTCTTGCATGTGATAATATTATTTTATAATTTAAGCATTCTGTTGGGTCACTTTTCTTTGGAATGGGTATAAATCCGGATCTATTCCAGTAGATCGGTCAATTAGCTGTTCTCCAAATTTATTGAAATAGCTAAATGAAAACTTCCAATGCTTCATCAGCTTGTTGAAGCATTTCACTTGTTATTCCCTCAATCCCTGGACCTGGCTAATTCTTGGATGTCTGTGTAGCTTGGATGTCTGCTTTCAGTACCATTGGTCCTTGATCAGATGCTACTTCTTGAAATGGTTGACTGTCTACTTTGTCTAGTACTCTTTGGCACTCTGCATTCTTTCCATCTTCTTTTTATGCTTCCTGTGTCGTTCAACATTTTTCCTATAGAGTCTTTTAATATTGCAACTTGAGACTTGGGTTTTTTCTTGCATTCTTTCAGTTTAAGATATACTGAACATATTCTTCTTTTTTTTTTTTTTGGTTTTCTAACTCTCGTTCTTTGCCCATTTCATTATAATACTTTACTTTGTTTTCTTCAGTTTCCCTTTGAAATGTTCTATTCAGCTCTTTGACTTCATCTGACTACCCTAGTCTCTTGAAACTTTCATTCCCATATGATTCTTTAGTTCACAATGAACCATGCATCCTTTGCAGGTCACTGACACGTTGAATATCAGTCTTGATGTGTTCCATTGCATTGTTGATGACTCCCAGTTTTCCTAGACTCATACTTCATACCTTCCTCATTCCAATTTTTAGTAAATGCTGAGAACTCTTTCTTCTCAGCTTGGGTTGCGCCCCATGCACAAATGAAGGACCTGAAGACGTTATTCCTGCGGTTCTACTCCAGCTGTGTCATTAAGGTCAATTTTACGTTGAGAAGGCAGCGCTCATGTTGAGTGCCTTCTGATCTCAACTTCTGGCACTATATCTGACCATATTCCGTTGTTGATTTTCAGGAGGTTTTCCCTATGTGACTAATGCTATCCATCAGGTTTTCAGTGGCCAATTACTGTGAAGTGGACAGCCCATTCCTTCTTTATAGTCTGCTCTTAGTCTGGAAGCTCTACTGACGCTTGTTCACTTTGAGTGAGCCTGCAGGTTCTTGAAAATACCAGTGACCTAGCTTCCAGCATCACAGCAACACGCAAGCCACCATCGTCTGACAAACTGACAGAAAAGATAGAGGTGGAAATTCATGGATTTTCTTATCAAAATAATTTAAATAATTTGACTTTTTAAATATTTATGGGTTATTATAAAATCTATCTTTTGCTTCTTTCATGATAATCTTAGAATTCTTGTCCTACCTGCTTCAGAGATATTTTAGGGCTAGTTGGAAATTTGAATTTTTAGAGCCCATCTTAGACCAAATGAATTATAAAACAAGGTGATTTGTATGTCCTCTGACTTTCAGAATGACTGGGAACAGAGAGGATTAAGTTAGCATGAGAGACTGTGCCCACAGACCTCTACCCACTGCTTTCTTATTAGTTTCTCTTGCACATAGCACAGTGCTTGGTCCTTTGGAAATGATAGTAATACTTTGTTACATTGACTATAATGTTGAAATTAGTGTTTCCTTATATTGTAACATTTTCCCCCAAACATCTTGCGACAACTTTCCACACAATTCTAATTATCTCTATGATTGCGCCTACATACAGTGGGTACTTAATGACTATTTTATGAATGAGGCTTAAAAATATGTTGTAAGACCTAATTACTTTTAACTCAGGTAGACTGTTACTTAGAAAGTTGCTTTCTGCCCCTGAAAGTATCCTAGTTGGGAATCAGACCCTCTGTGCTCCACCTCTGTAAAAAATTCCACTTGGCATGTCTGGGTTCCTGGTATCAGACTTGGAGTCTGTGCACAATATGAGATTCCATGTGTGAATGCCTGTGAGTGTATTTTGAAGTCAATGAAGTGCTTTACAAATATAACTTACTGTTTTTATATCCCCTCCTCCTCCCATCAAGGTCACCCCCATGAAGACCTTTTCACCGGCATCAGCTCCTTAGGAGAGCCAGTCACTGCCCATTTACCTGTGGTAAGTTTGGAGCTAGAGCGTTTAAGAAATGTTGTAGTGTGTGAGGGCCTGATCGAAAAGGGATGGCAAATAGGTTGATGCAACAAACATCACTGATGAATTAATGAACCTTTAGGGTTTTTTTTAAAAGACTCAGGGCTAGGCTTATAAGCCTTCTTAACACAGAGCCACTGGCAGCCCCTGTGAATGATTTACACTGGCTGTTTGATAGACCTGTTTGCCATCACTTCTATAGGATAAATCTCTGGTATACATGTACCAAATCAGGATTGTGCATATGTGTCAAATTGTACATATAAAGGATGTATGTGAATGTGTGTACATATGTATGTGTGTTATGTATGAGAGAATACTGAGAGTTTAAAATGCAAATGCATGTATGTAAGAAGAAGAGAAACGAATTGGATATCAAGGTTTACTTTTTAGGCTAAGGCATTGATATTTAAAAATAAATCATAGCAAAATCTGGAAGTAGTTCGAATAACAATTGGAAAATTATGTTGCCTCCCAACTGCCAGGAAGCTTTACAGTCAGCTGCCAGGGTTGATATTTTAGTGCTGGAAGACCCCAGCTGGAGTCGTGAGAACTCTTAGAATCTTCAGAAGTGCTTAAGGGGCTGAAAGATTTGGGTAAGTACGCTTTACTACCAATGGAATGTTGTAACTTTGTGAGAGATCTGAAGATCTTCTGGTTTAGGGTCCTGCGGTATGGTAGGTATACCAATAGTCACACACACATACACACACACACACACACACACACACACACACAGACATCTTATTTGAATGTTTCATGTCCTGAATAAAATTTTACCCTGAAGTTTTTTCGCCCACTAACAGAGCACCCACCAAGGTCCTAGCCAGTGTTAGGCACTAGGCACATGACATTTTTGCTCTCCCAAATCTAGATTAAGTGCTTTTCCTATGTTCTCCCTTTTAATTTTCAATGTCAAAGTACACATCACTTTGTGCCAGAACTTTCTTTATTTCCCACCGAACTAGAAACTTCTGTAGGACAAAATCAATTCACTACGGTGTCTCTAATGTCTAAGCCATGGGTAGCCACATGTTTGTTTGTTTTTAATAAAGGACCAGATAGATAGTGATTTAGGCTTTATGGGTGGTTTTATTTCTGTTGCAACTACTCAGTCCTGCTAATGTAGTGTGCAAGTAGCCACTGACAATATGAAAGTAAATGAGTCTGATTCCGTTCCAATTGCACTCTATCCATAAACACAGGCAGTATGCTGACATTTGCCTATTACTTCTTGGTATATGGTAAGTTCTCAATAGATCTTTCTTAGAAGTAGTCACGTTTTAGTTTCACTGAATGAATAAATGAAAGACTAATGAAACATACACTGGCTTCTGTAGACTTACATCAAGTGGAGAGAGCAATTACCATATAATGAGTCCAAAGTCCTATGATGGACCAGGTCCAGTGTACCAGTGTATTTTGGGAGCCTAGAGGCAAGAGCCCTGGTGATGGATCTAGTGGGTTACATGTTGGGCTGCTAACCAGCAGTTTGAAACCACCAGTCACTCCTCAGGAGAAAGATGAGGCTTTCTGCTTTTGTAAAGAGTTAAAGTCCCAGAAACCCAAAAGGGTACTCATACCTCATTCTGTAGGGTCATGTTGAGTTAGAGTTGGCTAGGTGGCAGTGATTTTTGATTGTTTTAGTTTGAGAGACTATCAAAATCAACCTAGGGTAAAGGATTAGAAAAGGCTTCCTGCAAGTGATGAATTCTGAATTCTATTTTGACGAAGGAATGAAAGTTATAAACAGAAAGTTAAAGGGAGAAAGTTCTAGGCAGAAGAACGGCATGGAGTAAAGACAGAGAAGCAGGAAGCTCCAGTGCACAGTAGAACACTGCAGCGGGCGTGGCCTGGGAGCTGCAACTGTAGAAGACAGCATTACAGGGTAGCTAGCTCCTTCTTCTGTCCGCTCACGTCTGTGTCTTTGCTCCTCTGGGGCCTGCCTCCATTCCCTGCCACTGTGCTCTTTATTCTCTCTCCCTGTGCCCCTTTCATGTTGTAGTAGATAAGCATGAACACGTGTTTCCTGTCTCTAAAAGGACTACTTCCCTGTCTACCATGACCACCACCTCATCTTTAAAATCTTTCACTGTTACTTACCACCTCTTCTACCATAGCTGCTCCCACAGCCGTCACCTCTGCCACCTGTTCCTTCCCAACCACCACAGGGACTGGCTGTACCACCTGCGCTTTCATGATCAAAAGCGTAACCACCTCCACCATCTACCCATCGCTTTCAATACTACCTTCCACCCCAAGTTTTGTGACCTCTGTATCATCATCTTCACTACCTTTGTCTCCAGACATCTCAGTCTGTCACCACTACAGCACGCAATCACCTCTACCCTTGCCTCTGCCACTTCCACCTTTACCAATTTCACCACCGCCACTCCGATGGCCACCTACACCATCGTCCCTACCTCTACTGCATCCAAGGTCATCACCAGCATACCACACCACCACCACCACTCCTATGGCCTTCCCCATCGCTTCGGTCAACCCCACAGCTACAGCCAGTGCCCCCCACACCCACCATTGTGTACACCATGGTTTTCTCCATAATGAAAACTTCCTCAGGCGTCCATGCCTCTGAAGCAGTCATTGCATCTTGGTTTCAGCACTTTATATGCTTTGTCATTTCCTCTTCCTACTAGATCAACTGCGCTCTGGTTTCTTTTCTTACCGTTCGACAAGAATGATTGGAAATGAGGCGGCTGCTTATCATAATCACCGTCTTGCTAGATTTGGTGGATCGTTTAGTACTTTCCTTACTTGATCTCCCTGCAGCATTTGGTTCTGGTTGGTGCTTTTTCATTAAAAATGTATCTTCCCCTGCTTTTGTCATACTACAACCCTCTGCTTGCCTCTTAAATTTCTATACACTTTTTCATTCTTCTCCACGGAAATGCCATCATATAATTAGCAGTTAAATGTGGGAGATATCCTGGACTGTCTGTTGATCTCATAGCAGTGGATAATTATATCTGTAACTTCTCAGATTCAGCTCGACAGCCATGGAATAAGCCAGGCTAGCTGAAGGAGTCCGAAGGAAACTGAGGCAAAGAGGAGGTTTGGTATAACTGCTAAGGGAAGTGAGAAAAGACACTTACAGGCCTTAAATGTATGGTGTCTTGAAACCACCAATTTGTAGATTCTCTGCAGCATCCCCAGAATAGAGGGGAAAACTGATGAGGTGACTGTAAGCCTAGGTAAGGAGATCAGAGTCCCTTAGTTCTTTTCTTTATAGTTAGTGCTCACTGTAGCTCCTCTGACATATCCTCAAATAGCTGAGAAAGTAGGACTAGCAAAGACCAATGACCTTTACTTTAAAGTTATATTAATGCATCTTTCTGGTTAGATTTGATAAATATTTATTTTACTCAGCCTGCCTTTGCAAGAATGTGGACTTCTATTTATTTATTTTTAAATTAATGTGTATTAAAGTTAACTTTGTCTAAAGCCTTTGCTGTGATCTTCTTAGACTTTTTTCAGGTGAGTTCTTACTGCCAAATGTTGGAACAGACAACATAAATTTGATATAAACACTTGGAGCTCTATTTTCCTTACTTAAAGGGGGCATCTTGTATTTTCAGTATTGGTTTATTTTTAACCAGAATCCCCACTCAGCAGTACATGGCTGTAGTTACTTGCCATTCTATCCCATCTTGCATGCTCTGTTGTAGATTGTTAGATGGATTATTTGCAATTATTTAAAGTTAGATAAAATTTTATTTTGCATGTCATCCTGACATATTAATGTGGTCTAGCATTACAGGGCCCTTGTCTGTATTGCCTCTCTTCCTACCTCACAACCCATGTTCCCGTCAGATGGCATTACTTCTTCATCTTCAACTTGTGTCGTGCTCTCTCACCCCTTTGCCTTCCATGTGAACACAGTGGATCACGTTCTTCCCCGCTCCTCGTCCAGCGTCCAGCTCTTGCTACTTCTCCATGACTTCTTCTCTGGAAACTGTTCCCTGGTACCCACACGTTAACTCCATGTGGTACTTAGTGTGTGCTATTGTGACGACGCTCTCTGTCTTGTCCCTACTAGACATTCAGATACGCGAGGAATTCGTTCATTGAACTGAAGGCACCTAGTAGTGGTTTGGTTGACTGACTGAATGAACGAATGAATGAAAGTACTCACCGTGTACCATTTTCGTTTTTAGATCTCTGTGACAGTTCATTACTCTGACATATTTTCAATCATGTTTCATAGTTTCTTGAATATAGACTTCTGCTTTAGGAATATTCAAAACGCATAGTATTTCTTGTGGTGCGCTTTGTCTTTGTCTCACATTATTCACCAGAGAACTTGGATTATTCCTGCTCCCATGGCAATCCCCCTCCATTCTCACCCATTTACTTGCTTCCACCTACAGGGGGATTGGTTCCTGCTACTTAGGAGGTATAGAAGAAGCTTCTTGCCAGGGACTGAAGACTGCCTTGGAATCAAGCGCTCCTTGCTGGTACCTGGTCTGTTCTTCTGCTCACCTTAGTTGTAGCTCACCTGGATCCTGCTGATCCGCCGGGGCTTTTGACCATCTGCCTTGCCTTCCAGCTTCGGGAATCTCATCACTGCCTACCTGTCACTCACTCATTTGCTGTTTGCGCTGAACTTCCCTGCTGACATTGATTTTCTTTTTCATCTTTGTTATTGAATTACTGCAACGCGTTAGCCTCCGATTCATTTGTGTGTTTGAATTATGAACTAAATAATATGCTTACAATTTCGTCACCTCCCTGAGATACTCCCTTGGGAGCAGGCTCTCCGTTTCCTGGTCTTTGATGCATGCACCACTAGCCATTAGCCCAACTCTGTCATAGCATTTCCTTTGATCAGGATTCCACTTCTACTTCTTATTGTCTATATGGAAACTGAGGCATAGAGGTTTATAAACACCAAGTCAACTACTATGTACTTATGGATATGCAAATAGCATATGTACTCTAATGAAACTGAAAGTAGTTTTTAATGCCTTGTACTAAATAATATACTAAATTCTGATGGCTATACTTCAAAATTACTTATGGAAACTAAAGTACTACAAGTACAGATGCCTGGGCTCTATCACAGAATTTCTACGGCAGTGGTTCTCAACCTGTGGGTCATGACCCCTTTGGGGGTCAAACAACCTTTTCACCGGGGTAACCCAATTCATAATAGTAGTAAAATTGCAGTTATGAAATAGCAACAAAAATAACTATGGGTGGGGGTGGGGTCAACACGAGGCACTGTATTAGAGGGTCGCGGCATTAGGAAGGTTGAGAACCACTGCTCTAGATGGAGCTTTGGCATATGTATTTTCAAAATCTGTGAATTATTTTGATGGGCAGTCTGAATAGACATTAAACACCACTGCACTGTGGATTATCAAATGTTATACATTAAATGTGACTATGCGTGTCTCAAATGTTAGAAAAATAACAAAATCCAGCATTTATTCATTGCTAACTTCTCTATATCTAGTTTCTTATTCATATTAATCCTGTGAGGTAGGTACTGTGCCTATAGAGGATGATTCAGATTGAGAAAGGTTAAGGCACTGACCAAAAATTATGAAGTTAGTTACAGATTAGGAATTTAAATCATGTCTGCCTTATCCCTAAACTTTGAGTTACACAAGCTGCCATAGTTTGCAATAGTATGTTACCATGATGGCATTATTAATTCTAGTATTAATCCATCATTTTACAACTGGGCTTAAAACAAACCTCATCATCTTATTATCTTGCTGTACGATCTCTACTGCCTGCTTATTGCCAATAGATGAAGTAAGCTTTCCTTGTCATAATAAAAAGTGCCTTTTAAAATCTATACTCCAACTCTGTGTCCTACTCCACCTTCCCCATTCTCCATCTTTTCCTGTGTACTTCAGTCATGCTAAATTTCCCACCATTTCTGTAATTTTCAATGAAATAATGCAATCCGTTTTTCTCCTGGATTCAAAGACATGAAAGCATACTAATTCTTCCTTCCAGATTTGGAAGCAATTAAAGCAAAGCCATAGGAGCCAAGGATCTGCAGATGAGTTTTATCACTAGCAAAGCTAGGCTGGCAAATGCAGCTTGGATTCAAGGGCTTTCTAACGTGAACATAAACCACTGGTCACAAACGATACAGCTGAATAATCATACCAATCAGTTCATTCCTCCTTCATAGTACATCCTTCTCTGACTTTGTGGGCACATGCTAGTGTAAGTCAAAAAGTATGGCTACCAGGGGCCTAGTTCATACGTGCATGGGTTTCCCCGCCCACAACCAAAACATGTGTAAACATGCCTCCCTGATCAGTGGCTGGCTGCAGCTAAGTTCCCTCTGTGACACACTTGTTGTGGTCTCCTGAGGGTGCCTTTAAGAATGATGCCCTCCAACGAGTGACTCCAGAGGAGACCTGCTTGGCCAGTTCAATGCAAGCCAGGGGCATCGGCTCAGAAGGTTATGGAGACTATTTTCTGGGGTTCCAAGGGGTCGTCTTGAGACATTTTCTTGAGGGACACAGGCAAATTGTGGGAATATACTATGAAGATGTTTTAAGACATTTGTGAATTGCACGGGTACCAATGAAAGCTGTGCCATGAGGACCATGGGCCTGCTTATTTTTCCAGGGTAGCAAGGCTGTCCTTTGATAATGTATATTGAAAACCCTATTCTGTTCACCCTATTGCCCTGATCTCGCACCTTCAGGCTTCAGTTTGTTCCTCAAATGTAAAGAACACTCCAAAGGAACACTGAGTTCCCCCAGGAGGGGAGAACTGCAATTTTGGCGTGCAACTAGAAAGCACAGAATTCTTGGTGGAAGGGTGAGTGTGTAGACCAGACTAGGCGGAGACCCACGAACCCACTGCCATCGGGTGGATTCTGACTCAGTGACCGATGAGGATCTAGGGCTGTAATCTGAAGATTGGTGAATTTGAATGGCTAAGCTTGCCGTTAGCAGTCCAATACTTTTCATCGAGAAAGAATAGCTTCACATTTTGATATTTTTGATTAATAAAGATTTCTCTAATTTTGAGACAACACTTTTTGATTTACCTTTGTATATGCCTCTTACTCTCAGAAGATTATGAGCTTTTCTGAGGCACGAGCCATGTCTCACTCATTCTCACTGTCAGCACGGTGCCTACAATGTGTGTTAATGCTCCACAAAATGCTTCCTTTCCGGTATGGACGTACCAAGTTGCTGTGCTCATATTGAGGGGGAAGGGTGACAGTGAATCAGCTGGTCTACCTGACTAGCGCAGTGCCTGGATTGAGGGGAAAGGGTGATGGGGAATCAGCTGGTCCACCTGACTAGCGCAGTGCTTGGAATACAGTTCTTGGAACCTCACACAATAAAAGTCTATTGAATGATTTAGTTGCAACAGATGATTTCACATGATTATTTTTACGGTTGTCATCTCAAGATGCTGGACTAATCCAATAATAAATGATAGGCATTTTATGACTGGACCAAACATGAATAAAATCAATGTTTACAAATGTTACCATAGAGCAAAGGGAATTCTGGGAATATCACACAAATGCTACTGAATCGGTAATCTGCGAATTTCATGGGTTATGCAGAATGAGTCTTATAAAGTGTTTTCATGTGTGTTTGAAACAGTCATTTGTAATGTTATGTAACTGATGTAAATGGTCACATATTCTTTGACGTTGACTCACGGGAGATTCATTCATTTGTAAAGCCCATATTTTATGAGACGGTGACATTAAACTTCTCTTGAAAATAGTTAAGCCATTCTATCTTCACAGTCAAGCTTTATAGTTTTCCTGATATTTCTTTCAGACTAGTATTTCATTTGATAAGTTGGGTATTTTGAGTTGAGAAGTCAATGTAAATGTGCATACAATTCTTAGGTGTTAAATTGTGATAGCATGAAATTATGAAAATATTAGCATAGAATGGTGGCTTTCTTAGAGCTCTGTGCCTGCTGGCCAATTTAACCCATAATCCTGCTTCCTGAGCTTGTTCGCCATCACTGAGGACAGCAGATAATCAGGTTGCTCTACTTTCCTTCAGCTGCCCAGCTATGCCCAAGAAGGAAATTCCTCTTCTCCTCAGTGAGGTCTGTTAGCTTTTTCCTTCTCAGGACACTAAGTATCTTTAGGAGAAAGCAAGCATGATAGTACAATCCTGATTTTCTTGAGGCTATTAAGTGAAGATTGTTGGTGCTTCCATGCTATTGTACATTTGTGTCCTTTGTTACAGCACCTGTAACATTCTACTGATGTTAAAAGAATGTAATACACAGTAGCTCGGGGCTTCTAACCAAAATGTCACCAGTTCAAAACCACCAGCCCCTCTGTGGGAAAAAGGAAAGGTAGCCTGCTTTCGTAAAGATTTGTAGGCTCGAAAACCCTGTGGGGGGTCATTCAATTTTGCCCTTTATGGTTGCTATGAAGTCAAAATTGACTCAGCAGTGGCAAGAAAATGCAGAGGACGCGTTCAGTGTATGGCTGGGGCTACGCTGCCATGTCATAGGTATGCCTTGAAAAGGTTAGTGCTTTAACCTCCTAGACACGCACCATGACGTCTTACTAAGTTTTTATTACTTGAATCACTATATTGATGACTCATATTAAATATATTAGGGGGCGTCGAGAACTTCATGGACACATGGAATGAAAATCAAATGCGATTGTCCAAGGAATGGGTTGAAACTTCCTCCACAGTAAAGTCTGCAAACCGAAAAAGCCAAATTCACTACCACTGAGTCAATTCTGACGCATAGTGACCCTATAGGTCAGGGCAGAACTGCCCCTGTGGGTTTCCAAGACTAACTTTTTTCCCAAGTAATATTTTTAGTATTTTGATAATTTGGGTTTATTTTCATTTATTGGCAGCTCTTACAGGTATTGTAACAATTCATAGTTGATTGTACAATTTGCTGATTGCCACCATCATTTTCAGAACATTTTTTTCTTCTTGCAGTCTTTCACATCAGCTCCCCTTTCTCCCCATCCGCACCCACCCTACCCCCTCCCAGGAGCCCTTGTTGTTATATTAAATATTATTATTATTCAGTTTTTGCCGCAGCTTACATCATGCAATGCATTTATTCACCTACCATTGTTATTCGTTCCACTCCAGGGAAGTTATGTAGTCATAGTTGCTGTCAGTGCCCCCTCCCTTTCTGTGTCCTCAGGGAATCATGACTTTTATTATTATTTCTGAAGAATTTATATGGGTTAGATTTCATGCATTGAAAGTTCTTAATTATACAAATGAACAGACGCAGGTCTAACAGGATTAATAGGTAAAATTAAGCATAATAGGCAGAGGAAATATTAAGGAACTAGAGGATAGTTATGCATTTCAAGTGCTATACTGTACACTGGATAGATAATCTCTTCCATGTGGCCCTGCTGTGAGGGACTGTCCAATTATCTTGCAGGTGGTTTTTGGGTCTCCACTGTGCCTGCGTTCCTTCATGACAATTTAGTTGCTTGTTTTTGAACTTCTGATACCTATTCCCATCTCCACCTCATGCTCACAGAGGGTGCTATGCTTCTTTCATGTGGCTTTGTTGCTTCCATGCTAGATGGCTGCTTGTTTAACTTCAAGCCTTTAAGACCCCAGATGCTATTCTTTTAATGTCTGGGCACCATTATTATTCTTCACCACATTTGCTTGATCTTGTCAGGAAGGTGTGTATCACACATTGCCCCATTCTTAGGACAAACTGTTCTTGAACTGAGGTAAGATTAGAGGCCCAAAATCCGTCTGCTTCCTTCTTGTATTTACACACACACACACCTATATATTTACATATACACATCTGTATTTATGCCTATATATAATTTTTAATCTCTTAGTCTTTCCTCATTTTCTTTCTTTCCTCCTGCCCCACTGTCATGTTTACTCATCATTCACCTGTCAGTACTTCCTCTCAGATACATTTCTATTGATCAAACAGGACCAGAATGCTTCCCACTCCTCACCATCAGTTTTAGGTCCCTTGCTGTTCCTTGCCCCTGTTATTATTGGCTCATTGCTCCCCTTTCCCCACCTCTTCCTCTCCCAGGTTCCCCCTCCCCCTCACGTTTGGTCCTGTTGCTGTCTCCTTGGGATTGTTTATCTTGCCTATTTCATATAGGTAGAAACCAAAAGAGAAAGAAGCAAAAAGAACCATGCACAATAGATCCAGATCTAACTGTTGGCCTGACTCCAAGTAGATGAGTACCCCCCTGTTAAATAGTGAGCAGGCCCTGATAAAAAGCCTATCGGTCCATTCCCCTTTTCTTTCAGGACTCCATCCCGCAGGACCTACTTGCCGAACAGTACTTAGACCCTTTTAGTCTCCAGCATCTGTCTGAGGCGCACACCTCCTACAAGATCCCATTGTTCTTCCTGCACTCAAGGATGGAGCAGTCTAGTGCCCTACCCACCCACACCCCGTTACACCTTTAGACTTTGAGTGTGGCCCCCTGTGACTAGTCCCCAACCAGTTCAGCTGAAGTGCCAAGCCCTGTCCCCTCGTCCCCCACACACCCCTCAAGTCAGAAGTCTACAATCAAGGTTCCTAAGGGACTTCATGGCTTTGCTCCCACTGCTGGTCTGTTGCACTCCCCTCTTGGTTTGCCCCTTGTGACAGGTCAGACCCACTGCACTTGCTGCACTGTATCTTCAGTGCTGTCCTCTGTAGTACCGTCATCTAGGGAGGGGATGTCATGCCTTGAGCGGAGGCCATCCTGCAGTCCTCTCTGTGAATGAGCTGCTTTGAACAGGAACATCACCCTTAAGGTTTGGTACCTTGGAATGAGGTTTATTTTCCCTCTTTCCTGTCGGGACATAAACAATATCCCAGCTCAACCCCCCCTTTGGGTGGATTAGTGCCCTGTTCCTCCTTTGCCATCTTTTTTCTTCTCCCGCCCCTCTGTGGGCCATAAAGGCATTGGGGGAGGGGGGTGGATGGAAAGATGCCTTCCCAAACAGTTGATATCTGCATCTTAAAAAAATCCTTTCCTTTTTTGATGACGTATACATCAGTGTGTTTAGTCTGGCTCTTACTTTACTCATTCCACTATATCCCTTCCCTTCCCATGCAGTTCTGTTGTTCAGTCCCATCAGGGGGAAGCTATACAGTCATCAATGCTACCAACTCCCATCTCCCCCTTTCCTCACCCCACCCCCCTTCCCATACCTCTCAGGAACCGTTACTCCTGTCAGTGTCTCTGCGAGGTCCTCAATCTTGATTACCATGTACCGAGAGATCTTAAATGAACATACACAAGTCTAACATGACCAATGAGGCGTGCCACCTATGGACCACGATAGTAAGGGGAGGAAATCTTAAAGAACTAGGGGATAGCTATGTGGTTCATCAGTGCCATGCTGCACACGGATTTATCTTTTGTTCTGTGAAGCCCTACTAAGAGGGACTGTTCAATTGTCTCGCTGGTGGGCTTTGGGTCTCCACTACATCTAGTCCCCTTTATATCAATTTGGATGCATGTTTTTTCCCATTCTTTAAAAAAAATCATTTTATTGGGGCTTGTACAACTCAATCACAATCCGTACATCCATCCATTGTGTCAAGCACATTTGTACATTTGTCGCCATCATCATTTTCAAAACATTTTCTTTCTACTTGAGCCCTTGGTATCAGCTCCTTATTTCTCCCCCTCCGTATCACTCTCTCTCCCTCCTGAACCCTTGATTGTAACTTTTTCTGCTTGACATTGTGAGATTAATTAATGTTTTTGGCATATCAATAATTTGCTTATTCTTCCTGCCTTTGAGTATCCAATTGCATGAATATACTACAAATTATCCTTTCTAGTGCTGAAGGACATTTTGGGAGTCTTCTATTTTTTGTCTACATACAAACAATGCTATGACTATTCTTCTACATGGCTTTTGTAATTTGCACACATTTTGTTGTCATATATCTAAGAGTGGAATTGCGGTAGGCTACAGAGATGCTTCCAAAGAAGGCATATGGAGTTATACATTCATCCGCAGCGTATGAGAGTTCCAATTGCTCTTCAGCCTACACAGCACTTGCTTGGGTCTTTTCCATTTGAACCATTCTGGTGGGCATTGTGTTAGTCTGGGTTGACTAGAAAAACAAATTCATAGAGACACTCATATGTGTATAAGAAAGAGCTTTAGATACGAGAGCAATGGGATATGGAGAAAATATCCCAGCCCAGTCCAGAGCAAGTCCATAAGTCCAATATTAGGCCATATGTCCGATACCAGTCTAAAGAGTCCTCTTCAGAATGCAGGAAGATCACAGGCCAGTGGGTGGGAAGTCTTGTGGATCCAGTGGCGTTGTAAGCATCTCAGCTCTGGCAGGGGTCTTCGTGTGGCTTCTCCAGTTCAGGGCACTAGTATAATTCCATGTGACTTGTCAGTAGAGCGTTTCTCCGGGAGTGAGCTGAGAGAGAGAGTCTCCCGCCTCCAAGGAGGAAATACCACAGTTCCAAGGAGAAGGCCACGCCCACACAGAGCCCTCATTGGCTATCTCCTGATGGCTAGACTCCACCCCTACACTCAGTCCTCAAATTGACACCAGTTTATGTAACTACCACAGGCATGCAGGACTATCATGATGTGTTTGAATTTTAATCCTACAAGGAGATGAAAATGAGGACTTTTTATTGGACATTTGTATATTCACTTTTACGAAGTACTTTTCTCTGATTTTAAATGGTTTTCTATCATTTTCTTTTGCCTCTCTAAGAGTTCTTCACAGATACTGGATTTGAGTCTTTTGTCACATAGACATGGTGCATATCTTCTGTGCAGTTTCAGCATGTTGTTCTTTCAGAGAGAAGCCTTTGCACAACGCCCAACTACTGATGGCGTCACACTGGTGTACAGGATCATCACCCCCTGAGTAGATTTTACAAGGCATCAGTGCCAGAGCCTTTTCTCAGAACAATTGAGCCAGAATCTCAAGATGGGGCCCGTTCACTGGCTTTTCTTTAAAGACTCCCACCCTCACCCTGACCTAGGGAGTTCTGATGCGCAGCGAGAGTCGAGAAGTCTAGTCCTCTGCACCCACTTACTCATCTCACTGCCGTCAACTCAGTGCTGACTTACAGCGGCCCCTTGTGTGTTTCCAAGACTATAGCTGTTTATGTGACTAGAAATCCCAGTCTTTCTCCCTTGGCACTGCTGGTGGTTTTGAACTGCCGACCTTGAGGATCACAGCCCAATGCTTAACCACTGTGCCACCCGGGCTGCATGTACACTACATTAAAGATCAGTAATGAGTTGTTGCATTGGTCCCAGGGTAGGCAGAATCAGAGACAGGGCGCAGGGAGAAAAGGAAATGGCTGAAGGATGTAGCCCTGGAATCAGACACCGGGGATTTCCTCTCTCTTGTTACTTACAGATCATGGCAATTCTGTATGATTGTTCTACCACTCCAAGGCCCAGCTTCCTCAACTTCGCAGTGCATATAATATTATCATACATCAAAGGAGACTTCAAAAAGTTTCTGGAAAAGGGGAATTAAAAGGGAGTGGTTTTTTTCATGAGCTTTAAAGGCCGCTTGTATTTCGTAGAGGTTTTTGTTCAGAACAATGTCACTGTGATAGCGTTTACTGAGGCACCCAGGTCATAAGCTAACATATTTCTAACCTCGGCAGTGACTTTTCATAACTCCTGTCCTCTTCCATTTGTTAGAATGAGTCAATATGCCCACCCTCTGCAGAGGTCAAAATACCAAGGAACAAAGATCAGCTGGGCATTCTGGAGGGTGCCCATCACATATTATCAATCTTTGATTCCAGTACCATGTCTTCCTCTCTACACAACCCTCACTGGAATGGTAGTGCTGCATCCATTTATTCCTGCAACCATGCACATGATAGTCACGGAGTTCTAGTTCGGCTTGGTTTCTAACTGAAATGACAGAAGTTGAACCCACCAGCCGTTCCATGTTAGAAAAGAAAAGACCTGGCACTCTGCTTCCATAATGATTACTGCCTAGGAAAGCCTCAGGGCATTTCTGCTCCGCCAGAGAAGGTCGATCTAAATTGGTGTCTATCGACGGCACACACAATCACAGCATTTGCTGGGGACTCTATGTGCCAAGCAATAGCCACAATATGGGTCCCCACTTCAAAGTCAATAATTGGCATTGACACCATGCTGAGGAAAGTATTTAGTTGTCAGCAGTGGTCCCTACAGTATGTAAAGCAGTGTCCCTAAAGTGAACACAGGGGACAGATGCCTTTCTCTGTGCAGAGCCAAGGAGACGCATCTGGGGAATACCTGCTGGGTGGAGTCTGTAAGAGTGAGAATGGACACATCGTGGTAACATGTGCCACAGACCATGTGGACAAATCCAAGGAGCTCAGGTTTCGAATCCGAGAAGTCCGGCATTGCTGCTACTCAATTTGTGGGTTTAAGTTACTTCCCTTATGGGACTTTCGCACCAATACTTTTTGTATAATAAGTACTTTTCAGGGTAGTGGGTGAGACTAAATGAAACATTTGCCCAGTGCCAAGCACAGCACGCAACAGTCATATCCATGTTATCAATCTTGGGGGATAGCCCACCCTTCCTGTTAGGTTATTGTCCAGTTAGAGGGCCTCACCTCTCCCAGCTGTCTGATAAGGAGGATGCTCCCCATAATAGACTTGGCCATAGACTAAACCCTGAACCCCTCTGTTACTTCCCTTTCTCACTTAACCTAAAGCAGAATGCAAAGCATGTGCAAAAGTCATGCAAAGATTAAAGGAAATAATGCGCCACAAGGCAAAGTCATGCAAAGATTAAAGGAAATAATGCGTCAGAAGGCAAAGTCATGCCAAATACACTTCTGACGATAGTTGAAGGCCACATTTCCCAAAGTGTAAATCACATAACCCTGTTTCCTCTGGATTTTAGTATTTTTACAAGTATAATAGGTCTGCGATCAAATTAAATACAAGGGATGATCTTTCCCCAAATTGATACAAATCCCAAACAAATTTGGGATTGATACAAATTTCAGGATCATCTGAATCACTACTTCATTTCTATGAATCTATGACCCTTTTCCTGTCAAAAGTTAAACAAAAGGTCTCACTCATTTTGCATAGTATACTGCCTATTGGAGAAGCAGTTTCCCTGGTGTTTAGTCATCAGTCATATTATTTAAGGAAACTCAAACCAAAGACCAAATTCACCATCATCATCATCATCAAGTTGATGCCCACTCATAGTGACCCTGCGGGGCAGAGGAGCCAAGGCCCTGGGGTTTCTAAGGCTGTAACTCTTTAACCGAGTGAAAAGCTCCCTTTGTCTCCCAAGGAGCCGCTAATGGTTTCGCCTACTGGACTTGCAGTTGTATGTCATTTGCCCAGAATTGTTAAGCAGGTCTTCACAAACGATTACTAGAAAGAGAAAATGTAGCAAAATTTATATCTAATTTATTCTTTTAACTTAAAAGCAAATAAAGAGTTCATATGTGCATTTTGGGAAGATTTCCTCCTCATATAGAAATGAAATAGAAATTTGGGGGGGAAAAAGCCAATGCCATTTTAAAAAGGCCCAAATGGAAGAATCCAAATGAGCTCGATTGCCATTCTTGTTTATTCTTCGCATTGAAGCAATTAAAATGTCTGTAGCTGAAGATTTCGTCTTTCACTAACGTAAATACAATTCAAGTGCACTTTCATACATGGCTAAAATAAATCGCAGTTTATGGGACTAGGTTTATATAAATAAGAATTTCTCTTTATATGTTTACTTTGTATTTGTTATTATAAATAAAATAATAGAATATGTAATATCCTCATGTAAAATGACAAAGTGTTTCTCTAGACATTACTGCTTTATCTTCATCCTTATAAAAGGACATGATTTGAGAAATGTTAAGGGAGTTTTATGTAATTTTATATCATTATGAAAGAGGGCTATGGACAAAAGCATTTGGGGTATGTGGCTACGGAGGAGCAAATAGTAGTAGGGAGATGTCTGCAGGTAATAACTCACCTTTAAGAAGAATATGGGACCTGTTACTGAGACCAGTCACAGGACGCGTGAATTTTTGCCTGGAAGGAAATTTCCCCAGGAGTCATATCCTATAGCCTCTAAAATCAGGTCACATCTTTAGAGTTTATATATCTTTAGTGTGAGGTGTTTGTAGCGGTGCAAACACAACTCTCCCCTAGAGGTGAATTCCTTCTAGCGGATTAAAATGCTTGCCCTGGATGCTGAAGCACAGCACTCTAGGGCTTGGAAGGCGCTCCTCTTGGCCCGTGACTGCTTTTCTGTCACTGATTCCTCAGAGAGGCTTTTTTGGTTGTTGTTGGTTGAAATTAATCTTCTTTCTTCCTTTTGGATTTCTTTTTGCTCTATTTTGTTGGGATCTTGCCTCCCTCGCTAGACTAAGGATGTAGCTGAGTGAAAGCAAGATTGACAGCGAGTCCTCCATCTGCCATTGACGAAGGATAATGTGTTCAACATTAACTACACAAAGCTCGGGCTGATGGTTGCATTATGACCCCGGGGTGTCTTGTCATCCATCGTGCTGGGAAACAGGTTTATACAACTCATTCTTTTTAGTTATTAGTGCCTTTAAGTGATAGCATCCAAGCATGTTAAATAAGACTCAGCTCATAATTGTCACATATCAGCGTAATGGATTTCAACTAAAAGGATTTTAGACATTCGGGCCATTTGGCCCTCTGTTGTAGAGGCTGCATGTGGCATGGTGTGAAGCTGCCCCTTACAATCAAAGAGCAGATAAAGTGAGAAACTGCTGTTATTGACAGTTGTGACGTGTTAGCAACCCAATGCTGCACTGGTGACTGCAGCGTACAGGACTTAAGGTCAAGTGTACTAACCACCACCACCACCCAAACTGCTGCAGGTGCAGTAGAGCCAGAGGTGACTGTCAGATGGATCCAGGAATCCACGATCAAGACTATTTTACCTTGGCTTCTTCTTCCCATCACCAAGTGTTCTCGGAGATTGTAGGACTGTGGCTGCATTCTCCGTGCGTGCCCTCAACTGGGCAGCGTGTGTGCTAGCGCTTGGAAATGTAAACGTTTTGGGATGGAGAGACATGAAATTTCCAAGATTTTTTTTCATTATGTTTCTAATTCACAGATTGCTTACTCCCAGCAGGGAAACCCCACCAATGAACACATCAGGTGGGGCGGGATGGAGGTGTGTGTGATAATTTTGATAAACTGATTTCTGAGAGTTAAACTCCATAGGGCCACTAAACACTAGAAAGATCTCAGATGTAGTCTCAGAGAGCCTTTGGATGGGCACAGGATCCTCACTAGTGTATTTACTTCAGAAACCCCATGGGCATTCCTGGAAATTCGAATATCAGACTTGTCCAGATCCAGTCATAGATTGGAATGTTTTGAAGTTTTAAAAAAGTCGGTCATTCAGTTGCACAGATAATGCATGATGTGTTCTTATAGAAGTATTCCTAACATTGAAGCGATATGCTTACATTTCCTCTCCCTTTATCCCTTCCTTTTATCCCGTCTGGCTTAGTGGGTTATGAATTGCGCCGATAACCACAAAGCTGGTGTTTAAACTCACCAGTTGCTACTGAATGGAGTCCTGGTGGTGGGATGGTTACATGTTTGGCTGTGATCTTCACAGTTGGCAGTTCAATACCACTAGCAGCTCTGTGGAAGGAAAGAATGGGCTTTCTAGTCGCTTAAACAGTTTTGGGGGGTCGTTATGAGTAAATATTTGGGGGGATGGTCATTATGAGTACCTACGGGGGTATAGGCGGTCGTTACGAGTAAACGTTGACTCAGTGACAGTGAGAGTGAGTCACTACTGAGGGGAAAGATCAGACATTCTTCTCCCTTAAGATTTACAGTCTCAGAAACTCATAGGGGCAGTTCTTTTCTGAGTCAGTCAACTCGATGGCAGTGAATTTTGAGTTTTAAAACCTCTTTCTAATGTAACCACTATTAGTAGAGGAATTTTCTGATCTCCTTTATTAACGGAAGAATTCCTGATCTTATTAATGCATTTACAGTCATATCTGGGGACATATCCAAACATATAGTTTAGTGCTTCTGACGGCAATCAACTGTCCTTTTTTGCTATTTGATTTTTTTCGTTTAAAAATACAAGTTAACAATATTCAAACCAGGAAGTCCCAGAGCTTGGGAGTGTATCACTGTCTACACTTTGAGAAAACTTCCGAAGACTTCCCTCTCATGTGGCCACAGGCCCCAAGTGTAGTATTTCATCGAACTCTCTTTATACGAACCCATTGTCTCAATCCAGCTGCATCAAGAGAAAGCCATTCCATTCAGCAAAACAATTCAGAAAACCTTGGTTGTATCCTCAGATTAAACTATATCTCAGGGTTTTGAACCAACAATTTGAGAAAAGTGGAAATACTAACCAAGGTTTTAAGAGCTCAAACCTGTCTGTCGAAAGGTTGTCGAGGCAGGAAGGGAGTATTCATTCTCCCCTGAGATGTGAGTGGGACAATTGCTGAGAAAAACGGGTCCATCTATTATGCCTATTTGTACCAAATTCCCGGAGCAGAAGGCAACAGTTGGGCTTGATTGCTTGCAATCTTTTGCCCCCAGGGGTCCAGCATCCTCCCCTTGATTAGGAGAAATGGCCTCCGCTCATCCTGTCCAGGCACCCAAGCTGCGCATTGAATAGGGGAGAAATCTCATTTTAGAGACACGCGTTTTCTGTGAACTCTATTAAGCAACAAAGCCACACGGCGCTAGCAGAGGTCGCATTTCCAGGACAGACTCACCAACTTCGTAGGTGCAATATCGGGCCCCTGCCGGGGTCCACTCGCCCCACGTTTGTCAGTGTGGTTATTTCATGATAACAGCTTTCTCGAGGGAGTCGGAGATGCTGCCTGCACATTTTAATGAGCCTGTCATCCAGCCTCCATTTCACCCCCTTCGTCTTTATTTCTTTTCTGATTCCTTTCTTTCATGTTGTGAGCCACGTTTATTTGGAAGGCAGAGAGGACACAGATTTTAAATGACATCCAGCGTAGATGAAAAATCCTTGTCTGGCAGTCGTGAAATTTCACAATCTTGCGTTTTGTTGGTTTGATGGAGCTAAAATGTTCCATGTCTGTTTTGAGGGAAAAAAATATTCCTTATCTCTTCTCTAAGAGAAAAATGTATAATTGGATATGAAATGATGATATGCTCCTAGATAAAAATATTCTTTTAAAATTAATTTGTCCAGCTATAATTAACACATCATATAATTCAATAGTTGAGAGATATTCTTATACTTTTAATAAAGAACAAAAGCATATTAAATATAGTTATAATAAAGAATATTATAGACAATATCCTTGGGTAATAAAATACTTTAGAGCATCATACACTAGCCCAGAAAATGCAAGATTTCCATAGTTCTGGTTTTTCTAGAACTCCTTAAAGGGGACCAGGAGACCCTATATAGACACAGTGGTTTTAACAGTAACTTTTGTATTTTCACATGATCCATAATTTAATTGCAAATGTAAAATTTGGGATTTATGAAACTCTTGCTTTTATTTTTTAAGAAGCAGAGGGTAAATAAAGGAGTGGTCAGCATATTTTATTTTATTACTTATATGCCATTCAATTTTTATTCAATGTGCTCTTTCTAATATTTTTAATAATAATTTTTTTGTCCTAGAGTTTAATTTTATAGCTAAACTTACCTTGGGACTTAGCATAAAAGGAGAGTAGATTAGGATTTGATTTGATTTATGTTGAGATTTCATATTTAAAGACTTCAGAAAAGCATCTATTCTAATGCATTTCAGACAATATTTTTACCCACAGGCAATTTTTAAAATTTTACCCATTTTCAGATGGCTTTTGTTAATGACCGATGTCTGGACCTAATGCTTCCTGTAGCTTTACCTATTGAAATTAATCTGGCTTTGTATCCTTTGTAAACATATGAATGATCTGCTTCAGTCCCAGTCTGGGAAAACAAAGAAAAGTAGCTCCGTCTTTCCCCAGGAGATGGACAAATGATATGCATTGAACTAATCCAATTGGACTAATCCGATTTCGTGCGTGTGCGAAAAGGCACGGGCTCCTCAATAATGTATGAGAGAAGAGAGGTCACCATTCCCTTGCCAGCTTCTTTGCATCTGGATCTGGGGGAGAAAACATCTCCGGGCTGAGAACCCCTGAGGTTGCTGGCTCTAAGGCTTTTCCTGATGAAGTGCTGCTCCTTCTTAGGATGCATCTCCAACACAAAGATGACAGTGCCGTGGCTCAGCTTAGCTCACAGTGCTTATTTTCAGCAGGGTTTCCTGGCAGAGGTTCAGGGTCCTATCTGACACCACTGTGGCAGAGCCAGCTGGCTGAGGTGAGGACATATCTTCTGTGTTTGAGCCTGGCGTGGGCCCATGAGATCGCCCCTCCACAGAGCCCCAGCACCCTTCCTTCCCCAGCCCTTCCTCTCCATGACTTCTTCCTGCCTTCGCTCTTTTCATGCCATGCAAGCTCCCGAGTTCCTTCACCCAAGCCTCGCTTTCAGCATCGCCCTGACGGCTCGGAAACTAATACGACTCGCCAGATCTTCTCCCGGATATTTAACGTTCTACGGATACTTTCATCTGGACACCCCTTTGCTTCACCAAACCCAGCGAGTGCTAAGCTAGCGAATTCCTTTTATTTCCAAACACCTCTTCTTATTGTTTTCTTTACCTAAGAGTGCTACCAACAAATGCCTGCGGCGGAGTCAGACCCATTCTTCTCTCGTCACACCTCGTAATTCCAAGTGACCCCATTCTAGAAACCCCATCCCCTAAATCTCTCCCATCCCTTCATGACCACTCCCATGGCATTAGTGTAGGCAGTGAAGTTCTCTATTGTGTTGTGGAGGGGCCAGAGAATGCCGGCATGTGTTTTTACAGATATAGCACAAACCGTTAGCCTGATGATCGTACGGGCTTTGCATCAATTTCTCTTCCATGAGCCTTCTATGACAGTGCCCTTTTATGCGCACTCCGGCTGAAACGAATTATTGCCAGGTTTCAACCATATGAAGAGGGAAAGGTATACTTCATTTTTAAAAGCCATATTTTTGTGATCGTCCATAAGTTGGAGCATTTCATATACTTCCTAAGCATGTCTGTTTTTATTATGTGACTCACCTGTTCTCGTTTGTATTTAATAATAATATTTAAAATTTAAAGAATATTTCCGCTAGCTTTAGGAGCTCTATGTACCGAGCATATCACCCTTTCTGGAGCAGTGAAAGCATGTCTTGTACGTTTTACTTTTCACTCCACACTCGCCTTTTCATGCTGTGGATATGAACCGTCACCATGAGCAATATTTGTAGTTGGTCCAACCCCCTGAGAGTTTTCTTTGCGCCCACAATGCTCGTCTTGCTAGTCTCCCATCTATGATTTCCCTTTGCTGTCCTCTTCATTCCAGAGTGGGAAAATCTTTTCACATCCCCACTACTTCCTGCTGGAAGGCCTCCAGTGGCTTCCCATTGTCCACAAAGGAGAGTCCACATTGATTTTTCGGTTGGCAAAGATGGCTTTTTGTGACCATGCCCTTCTCTAGCTCCTAGTCTGTCACTCACCACACCATCCATTTCCAGCAACGTGAACGCTACAGCCCTGCATCGTGCGTGCAGTTTGTGTTAGAGAATTTGTACGCAGGCCCCTTTGTCTGGAATTGCTTTCCCCTTTCCTTGTCCTCCTAGGAAATGTCTACTTCTCATTCTAGGCTCAAGCCGCATTGATTATTCTTCCTTTATGCCACCATCCAGGTTTGC